>NC_141691.1:1033082745-1035482745 GCF_964263255.1 Lissotriton vulgaris
ATCCACCACCACATCCACCACCACATCCACACCACATCCACCATCACCTCCACATCCACCATGAAATCCACTGCCACATCCACCACCACCACATCCACCACCGCCACATCCACCACCACCACCACCACATCCACCACCACATCCACCACAACATCCACCACCACCACCACATCCACCACCACCACCACATCCACCACCACCACCACATCCACCACCACTTCCACCGCATCCACCACCACCACATCCACCACCACCACCACATCCACCACCACATCCACCACCACATCCACCACATCATCCACCACAGCCACCACCACATGCACCACCACATCCACCACCACCTCATCCACCACCACCACATCCACCACCACCACATCCACCACCATCACTTCCACCACCGCATCCACCACCACATCTACCACCACTTTCACCACACCCACAACCACAACCACCACATCCACCCCCACCACATCCACCCCCACCACATCCACCACCTCCACCACATCCACCACCACCACCACATCCACCACCACATCCACCCCCACATCCACCACCATCACCACCACATCCACCCCCACCACCACATCCACCACCACCATATCCCCCAGATCCACCACCACCACATCTATATGAGTGTGGCTCTGTGTGTGTAGGTGCAAATGCAATGTTCTTGGATTTTCGTCACAATAAAATACACTGAACATAATCTTCGCACCTCCACATCCACCATCACATCCACCATCACATCCACCATCACATCCACCACCACATCCACCACCACATCCACCACCACATCCACCACCACATCCACCATCACCTCCACCACCACCGCCACATCCACCACCACCACCACCACATCCACCACCAACGCATCCACCACCACCGCATCCACCACCACCACCGCATCCACCACCACCACCGCATCCACCACCACCACCACATCCACCACCACCACCACATCCACAACCACCACATCCACCACCACCACATCCACCACATCCACCATCACCACCACATCCACCATCACATCCACCACCACCACCACATCCACCATCATCTCCACCATCACCTCCACATCCACCATGACATCCACCTCCACATCCACCGTGACATCCACCGCCACATCCACCACCACCACATCCACCACATCCACCACCACCACATCCACCACCACCGCATCCACCACCACCGCATGCACCACCACCACCACCACCACCACATCCACCACCAACGCATCCACCACCACCACATCCACCACATCATCACCACATCCACCATCACCACCACATCCACCATCACATCCACCACCACCACCACATCCACCATCATCTCCACCATCACCTCCACATCCACCACCACATCCACCATCATCTCCACCATCACCTCCACATCCACCATGACATCCACCTCCACATCCACCGTGACATCCACCGCCACATCCACCACCACCACATCCACCACATCCACCACCACCACATCCACCACCACCGCATCCACCACCACTGCATGCACCACCACCACCACACCCACCACCACTACATCCACCACCACATCCACTACAACCACCACCCCATCCACCACTACCACCACCACCGCATCCACCACCGCATCCACCACCACATCCACCACCACATCCACCATCACCACCACATCCACCATCACATCCACCATCACATCCACCACCACATCCACCACCACATCCACCGCCACATCCACCATCACCTCCACATCCACCATGAAATCCACCACCACATCCACCACCACCACATCCACCACCGCCACATCCACCACCACCACCACCACATCCACCACCACATCCACCACCACATCCACCGCCACATCCACATCCACCACCACCACCACATCCACCACCACCACCACATCCACCACCACTTCCACCGCATCCACCACCACCACATCCACCACCACCACCACATCCACCACCACATCCACCACATCATCCACCACATCATCCACCACAGCCACCACCACATGCACCACCACATCCACCACCTCATCCACCACCATATCCACCACCTCATCCACCACCACCACATCCACCACCACGACATCCACCACCATCACTTCCACCACCGCATCCACCACCACATCTACCACCACTTTCACCACACCCACAACCACCACATCCACCCCCACCCCATCCACCACCACCACATCCACCACCTCCACCACATCCACCACCACCACCACATCCACCACCACATCCACCCCCACATCCACCACCATCACCACCACATCCACCACCACCACCACATCCACCACCACCATATCCCCCAGATCCACCACCACCACATCTATATGAGTGTGGCTCTGTGTGTGTGTAGGTGCAAATGCAATGTTCTTGGATTTTCGTCACAATAAAATACACTGAACATAATCTTTGCAAAAGTAATTTACAAGCGTTTAAGCTATTGCCATTATAAATTACAAAAACTTTTATTTAAGTATTAATTATTTACAAAAATAAAAGCCATTGTTTTTTGTAATATCAATACATCTAAGTCACGTAAATACAACACACATTGCATTACAAATGCTATAGGTGTCACATTTGCAAAAGTCGAAACTATTGACATTGTAACTGACAAAGCTATTAATTTTGCTACTTTCAAAACCAACACATAAATAAAAAAAAGTGTAATTTACAATACTAATAGCTCAAACTTTCCTAATGCGAGACCTATTGCATTTCCAATGCTTGTTCTATGTGGGCTGCATTCTGCAGCACACATAGAAAGAGGAAAAGCCTCTTGTGATTATTTTTGTACAGAAAGGTTTTCCTTCCTGTACAAAAATAATCTTCCCCGCAACGCAGGCACCCTTGCACCATTGTGCAAGGGTGCCTGCGCTGGCGCAGGCAGCCCATTGTGCGCCGGCGCAGGGGAAAAGGACAGGAATGCGCCATATCTTATAGATACGGCGCATTCCTGCCCTTTGCTTTTGCCGTAGGGAAGCGCAGCAGGAAGGCCTGCTGCGCTTCCCTACGGCAAAAAGTCATAAATGAGGCCCCTAGTATACTTGTCTCTACTATGTGTCATTCCATGTCTCCCACAACCTCCTTTACCGTTGCTATTATTCCACCCAAATATCTCCCTAGGCTGGGGCACGACAAAGCATATGCAATAGATCTGCATCCTGGTCAGGGCATCTAGGGCAAAAAGGTAGAATAGTAGGGAAAATGGTGTGTATTCTATGCAGATTCATGTACGCTCTCCGTGTTATCATATACTGGATGAATTTTAAACGAATGTTGCGGGATACTCATTTTGGGTATTCTGAAATCGTTGCCCATTCTTTGTCGGTTAGTGGTCTGTCTATATCCTGCTCCCATTTAGTGCGTGTTGCAGTTAGTGATGAGGGACAGTGCGTGTATACCCCAATATAGACAGTGAGTTAGGTGGCTACCCATCCCCATAAGGTGTATCAGATGGACCACCTCATGCTTATTTGGTTCTGCCCCATCAGGTGCCCAGCATCTATTGACGTAGTGAGTCAAACTCTCATGAGTTAAGAATAGTGTCTCTGAGGCCCCTCGTTCGTTCGTGAAATTTGTGTGTGTTAGTAACATTTTGCCCCAAAATAAATCCCCCAATGTTGTCATTCCAGCTTGCAACCAGGGTTTTAACATGCTAGTGGTAAGTGTTTCTAGGTTGGTGGGGATACCTAACAGTAGTATATTGGGAGCATATGCGGGTAGATTATTAGTGTAATTTAGCCCCTGCTTCCAGTATGTGAGTGCAGTTTTAAGAAGCATTCCCGCCGAGTGCGATATCGTTCTACCTGGGGAGGGCAGTCTGTGCAGTGTACCCTGGATCAGCTTGCAGATTCTGGCCTTCTATCGAGTACGAGAGCCACTGTAATTGTGCTCATAAGCAGTACGCATAGAAATCCGGGCCCACCACATCCCCAGCGTCGGACGTAAATTGTAACTTCACCAAGTTCAGGCGTCTGTGGCCTGTGCCCCATATTAAGCTGGTAAGGAGTGTGTTCAGTGTTGACAATACCACTCTTGGGATTAATACTGGAAGGTTAGTGAAAAAGTAAAGTAGACGCAATAGCATAACCATTTTAGAAATTGCTAATCTTGCTGCCACAGAGAAGGGCAGTGATGTCCAGATTGTGACTTGGGCCCTCAGAAGGCTGATTGTCCTATGTATATTCCCTTCTATAAGATCTGTTCTAGTTCAATACATTTGGATTCCTAAGTACTTAAAGGTATGGTGAGCGATTGTTATTTCATGGTTACCAAATGGTACTGTCTGCTCTTCCATATTAGTGCTCAAGGGGAAGACATAGGATTTTTCATATTATTTACTAACCCTGCTATGTATTCAAATTGTGTGAAGAGCTGTGCCATGATGTCCAAGTTCTTTCATGGTCTCCTAGTGTATAGAATGATGCCATCTTTTGGCGGTATTTCTGTTTGAGCTCCAAGAGAATATCACTTAACGGACGTCATCGCCTTGTTCATTTTAAATATCTTAATAGGGTGTTTTACACCCCAGAATGGCTCCATCGTTACGGCCTATGCGAGGAGTCGAAGTGTGACCGCTGTGGTGTGTTAGTGGAGGACTTCTTTCACGTTGCATGGGACTGCCCTGGGATTGCTCGGTTCTGGGGGGCGGTTTTTGCGGAGTTCAGCCGTGTTTCAGGTTTGGACCTGGCTCCGGATCCGCTACTGGCATTTCTGGGCTATTCAAAACCGCTTCCAAAGTCGCTTAGGAGACTGGTAGATATGGCTTTCCTTCTGGCTAAACGTTGCGTTGCTATTTGTTGGATGTGCGGCCCCACCCCCATGCTGGCACAATGGTCGAGGGACATGATGTACTGCTGTACTCAAACCGAGAATTACAGCGAGCGAGCTGCTACCCCCACGCAATAGGCCAAAACATTTTTGGTCTCTCCATGTCTCCATCAGACATGCCCCAGACAGCCCTGATGGATCGGACAAGGTCCCCCGAACTGCTGATTCACCTCCTGAAGTGGGCTCTGATGCATAATGACCTTCCTAGATGACGGTGGGTGGTGCCCCTTCCCGGTTCATAATGGGGGGTGTGCTATGAATGTGTCGCACTATGCTGATACGTGCCTTTCCTGGTCACAAGATATGAATTTACTGGTGTTGTCAGCTTTGTTTTTTCAAATGCTGTTCGATGGTTCAGAGAGGTAGCTTAATGTTTTTCATTGTTAACTGGAGTGTAAAGATATGTCTGTTCACCTGATCGCACACTGCTATGTCTGTAACCCTTCTTTGGTTTATGCTTTTTCTCCTTGAAAATTTCTAATAAACATAATAATACAAAAATTAAAGAATGATGCCATCTGCTTAAAGTGATATGGCATGGCGGGCACCGTGTATGTTTATATCCCATCCCATTGAGGACGCTTGTAGTTTGTGAGCCAATGGTTCGAGGGCCAGCACAAACAATATGGGTGAGAGTATGCATTTCTGCCTGGTGCCCCGTTGGATTTGATATAGTTCTGATAAATGCGACCCTGTGTGCACTCTAGCTGTGGGGCAATGATACGATAATGTGATCCAACGATTATAGGCATGTGGAATCCCAAAATGTCTGTAGCGTGGCCAGCATGGAGTCGCAGCCCACTGTGTAGAATGCCTGAGTGATATCTAGTGTGATACATCCTGCTTCTGGGTCCTCCGCAGTGCAGGCAAACATGACTTTACACCACCGGCGTATATTTAGAGACGTACTCTGCCCAGGGGCGAAGCTACATTGATCTATGTGTACCAACTTGGCAAAAGGGGCTGCAAATGAATAACGAGAATTTTACTTAAAATCTTATATTCAGTATTAAACAAGGAGAGAGGACGGAATGCATATAATTGAGTTTGGTCCCTCCCAGGTTTGGTAAGGGATGTTATTAGTGCTTGAGTCGTGGAAGAGGGCAGGGTGCCTGTCTTGTATGCTTCCTATGAGACCGGTCAGGATGATTACACGCCGACGGAGCCGCTCTCAGCACACCAATATTCTATACCCCAACAGACAAAATAAGGGATTATCTACTACAATCATCGCGTTAACAATATTCAAATTTAATAAATCTCATTTGAACTGCGTGAATCCAGTTGAAGCAAAAAATTACGTTCACTCCAGATTTCAAAAGAGTAATTCAAGTGCTACGTCACTATTAATATGTGACAAGTTCAATTAAGGACATATCAGAGCCCTGCAAGGGATAATCTAGGAGTGTACTCACTGACCCAGATGGCTAATAAATATACATTGCACCATATATCCAATACGATGTTTGACAATTTTAGTATATGTGTGGCTTTTCGTAACGAAGACGCAGTTTGCGTCAAAACGCGCTTTGAAGACAATTACTCTTTCTGCCACGACTAGAGTTTCTATATTTTTATGTAATTGTTTTTATGATTAAACATAAGTATGTATTTGTCATTTAGATATATAGGACTAGATACATGTTATAAATAGATTTTTAACTTGTAATAAATTATTGTTTTTAATTAGAACAAATTGCTAGTGTGTTTTTCTGGTTGATTGTTACACTGAGTTCAGAAATGAGATGTATTGATAAGACAAATATATCCTCAGATTTGTAACAACGATAAAGTTATAAATGCCTAGGGATGTACAATACACTTTGTCATAGGCTTCCTTATACATCTTCTGCAGCTGTGGAGCAAGCTGTTGTATGGCAGAGGGATAAAAATCTGCAGGCAGGCCGGCTAGTCCTAGCGTTTTGTTACTGGGCAAACCTTTAATCGCAGTTTTTATTTCCTCCAGTGTTATAGGTTCAGCTATCATTGTTTTCTTTTCATTCATCTGACACCTGTGGGAGCTCTAGTGTTTCTAGGAAGGTGTTAATCTCTAGGTAGTCACTCAGCGGTGAGGCTGTGTAAAGCATCCTGTAATTGTCATAGGTGGCTTTATTAATGCCTGTTTGTGTATTGACCCTGGTGTGTTGTGAAGACTAAAGTTCCCTTATAGGCGTGGTGGGGGGAGCAATCTGGGGGATCCATGCAAGTAAGGTGCCTGGTCTGTCTGATTCTGCATGTGTTTTGTGTAGGTAAGGGCAGTGGTCTATTATATGCAGCTGGTCCAGTAGTTCTGCAAATTTATGCGGGCCTCTTGGAGGTCTGGTTTTGCGTTGGGGTCACAGCCGCCCTGGTTTTGAGTGTGTGTAATGTATCTTCAGTGTCCTGAAAGTCTTGGTTGACATGTTGTCTGGCTCCTGAATAGGTGTTATTATCCGTACCCCTAAGTACGACCTTGAATGCGTCCCATTCCAGTACTACTGAAGATGGATGCCGTACTAGCATTTTCAGCAAAATAATGTGTTAGACCAATGGGAAGAGGACAACAAGGGCAATGAGGAGAGGAAGGGAAGGAAGCAGGATGATAGGATGTGAGAGGGAGGGGATTGAGGACAACAGTGGTGAGGGGCAAGCAAACAGCATATTGACCTATGGAAACTGTGATGGGACACTGAGGCACAGATTTACTAAATTCTCATGCAGAGCAGCAGCCAAAATTGCTGTGCTGCATTGCTTGAGAAGGAGAGAGCAGAAGAGCACCATATTACAGAGATATAGCTCTCTTTTCCACTCTCCCTAATGCCTTTGCAGAAATTTGCTGCCAAATACCACACTTTTGCACCATTTTAAAAGGGTGTCTGCATGAGGCTAGCAGAGAAAGGATACCCTTTCAGTGCAAAATACTGTGCTTAGACTGACTTTAAAACTTTTACCACCTTCTTTGTGTGCTGTACAGTGTAGCACATATCCTAAGTCTGAAAAGAACAGAGAAATAAAAGTATTTCTTCTTGATAGTGGTGTTACGTTTTCACACAAAATCCTGTCTACATTTTTTAGTAGATAGGGTCTTACACAAAAAACCATAGGCGGTTGCATGGGAACCCCCACGCACCACCCATGGAATGTCCCCTTGGTGCTAAGTAATGCAAAGCTAAAAAACAACTGGAGATGCCAATACTGATCACTATCCAAATTGCTTTACCAGGCACAAAAGCTACTAGTCAATATGTATCATGATTAGTCAATAATCTTTATTTGTTTGAAAACTGCATTCTTTTTTACTCTTTTCTTTCTCAAAGAAAATAACGCCACATTCGACAATAAATGTTAGAAAAATAAAGACACCACATCTAGTATTCAAACAAAATAGATCTATGTACAGGGAGATATCACACATCAACTCATCCATTCATGATTTTCCGCATTCATACCAAATTACTTCAATCACACTAATCAACATTCACATACATACAGATGGCCCCTTGGAGCCCGGGAAGGGATTATTTCAAATAGTGTTTTGATTAGTGTGATTGAGGTAATGTGGTATGAAAAAGTGCATGAGCATTATTGATTGTAAGGGACTGATAAAATCCCCACACTCTCTGAACTTTTCTTGTATATATATTTCTGAAGGTTTTCATAACATGAGTGTTTTGTCTGTAGAAGATAACTAAAAAGAGCAACAGTGCTATCATTTACTCTTTCTAAATGTTGAATAGCACTAACATAGATTTGTGCTGATGCTCCACAAAAGGCTAAGAGATCTGAGGCAATGGGCAGTTGAAAAAAAGGAATTTCAAATGATTAAAGGCCTGATTACGAGTTTGGCATTGTTGGGACCGCTGTCAGATTCACCACCGCTCTGCTGGTGGTCTGACCGATGTATTAAAACACATGCAGTTACATAGACAAAATGCCATCATGGTCCCGCCGCCACCATAAGGAAATCCCGATCATGGCAATGGCAGGATGGGCCAATTTATCTGTCGGAGGGAAGACTGACTGTGTTACCGCAGGCCCAATTACGAAGTGCCTTACAGCCCACTGAATGCGGCAGTCTAACCACCACAAATGAGCTGGTGGAAAGGGAGGATATAAGGCCAAAACTCACCTGTACTCAACTCCACTTATCCTGTGCTGCCATGGAGCTGATCGTACACATCCTACCGCTGCTGTACCTGTTTGATGACATCCAAAACTGACACTCTCATGGATGCAACTGAAAATAACCTAATCTCTTACCTGTTTCCATCAACTCCTCAGCAAATACATGCCTCACCCTGGACCAGGCAAGGGGGTTTTGCCCATGGCCAATACATAATTTGAGCGACTACGTTCAAAATTGTTTTCAATGTATGGCCTAAATACAGCTCTAGGATACCCTCTTTGGCAAGGTCAATGACACTGCACAGGCACACTGTACACAAGTAGATGTGTTTACATCTCATAATCAGTGATAGTGTGTCACCCAGCAGTCCCTCTTCATCAATATCACACCTATGAATCTATGTCTCACCCTCACATTGCCCATATCCTAGGACCTGTCGTGAGAAGTTGGCCTGATATGTGGCGTTTCCAATTCTGGAACCACCTTGTATCAGTCTAAACAATCCCTTATGGTGTCTGGTTGTAAGTCAACCTTGTAGACAAGCTATCCCAGGGGTAGCATGGGGTAAGCAGACTTAAAGGCTTAAGAGGTCGTGTTAAGCGAGCTGTTTTACCACATACCATCCTGTAATACCAAATGAAAGGACACCACACAAGTATATATTATAAAAATATATGTGTTTATTTCTAAATTAATCCCCAGTACTCTTTATGAGGAGGGGGCACAAGCGTTAAATCAAAAGCACAGTATAACATACAAAGTTGCACAATTATGGATGAGGGCGGGTGGCCACTCAAACCATATACTAAAAATATGGTATGAGAGATACCAATCGAACAGTGGTTAGGCCTAGGGCCTAGAGAATCGCTAGGAGCAGTCAGGACTAGCAATGCTGAAGTCGGGAGAAGCCCGTGGGATTCGGGTGCAGCACGTAAAGTGCGGCTTGCACCAATGCAAAGTCAATGGTGCGTAAAAGTTACACAAAGTTAGTTTAAAGATACTTCTGCTGAACCTAGAGGAACAAAACTTAAGACACAGACCCTAGAGGTGTGTACCAACATGGGCACACCGGCTTTGCAATGTTACCTCACCCACAGGAAGTGGGTGCACAGGGTCGAAGTGGCGTCGGGTTTTGACACGCAGGTTCTTGGTGCTTGGAGCTGGAGAAGCTGCAGGCGATGGGAAGCAGAAGTGTCTGGTGTGATCCAAGGGTGGATCGAAGTCGAGATGAATCTGAAAGCAGAGGGGACAGAGTCTGGGTCACTCAGCAGTGACCAGGGTGGAACCAGGACGGAACCAGGCAATGTCGGGCGCAATCAGATGGTTGTTGAGAGGCTTCTCTCTGCTGTCACTTGGGCTCTGGGGCATCTGCGACGTCCAGGAGCAGGTCACGATCTGTCCCACGCAGGCTCTCGTAGTCAGCACTGTCGGCTTCAAGATTGCAGCAAACAGCACTTGGCAAAAGCAATCGACGCGGAACTGGGAGATTGCTTCTCACTCAGACCAGGAGGGTCAGAGTGGGGGCTCCTTTTCACAGGAGCTGGTGCAAATCTGGAGCAACCAGGAAAGCAAGTCGTTTTAAAGTTTTTGTCGGCACAGGGGCCACAAGCCAGCTGGCAAGTGACCGGGCCAATGCGTCGAGCCAACACAAGCAGAAGGGCCCCACGCAGCACTTGTCGAGTGTGGAGGAGGTAGCTTTGGTGCAAGTGTAGCTCAGGGTTGGGGCTTCTCAAACCCCGGTGTACAGCTTCAAGGGTCACTCGTGGGCTGCACGGTCAGCGTCTCGTGGCCTTTTCAAGATGGTGTGCCCCACGCTTCCGGTCGCCTCCACGGGTCTCAGCTCTGTAAGGACTGTGGATCGGGCTGGGAGAAGGCAGGCAAGCTTGATCTCGTCAATCTCTGTCGCTCGAGTTCTGGCAGGAACTGCAACAAAGCAAGGGTCGAGGGCTGGATGGTGCCTGTTTGCACAGAGTGGTCACTCTTTGACCACAAGGGAGATTCTTCAGTCTTCTATGTTGAGTAGGATGTCGAAGGGTCCAGAATTCGTTTCTTATGTTTCTTCAGGACGATCTGAGTTGCATTGGCACTGCTCCCATTCTTATTCGAATCTGGTGGGCTGGACATCCTGCTAGGTCCCCTCCTATGGGTGGGACCCAGGAAGGGGGTGGTTACACCCCTTTCCTTTGATCCAGGCCACGCTGGAACTGGGGCTGGTGTGCCCCAGAACCGGTTTGGCCGGATTATGCAAGGGGCAGCCTTGTGCTCCCCAGGCAATGTCTGGTTTCTTTGAAACCTCCCTGCTACAATCCACTATCTCCTGTCTGGGGTGGTTTAACACCGCCCTGTGACAGGAAACCCTTTGTCCAGGCCACCATTTGCTGAGTTTCGGTCAGCAGCAGGAGGCCAGACCCGTGTCTGTGGCAGAGGCATCCATTTTGTGGATCTGAGGCTCATTTTAAATCAACCGCGTTTCAGTAAAGTAACATGTCTTCTCCCTCTAGAAGGGTGGAATGCTACCCCCATCGCCAGAACTGGCGAGGGGGTAGTATTCCAATTCGTATGACACCTTACACAACATGTTTTGATAAAGCCAAACCAAAGTTGCTATATAACCGCGAGGATTATAAGGCACTTAAGAGTATAGGGTATGGCATTATCCCGGATCAGCTTAGGGAGTTGTTTCCGACAGCTGCAGACAGGCTCAGCTCATGCCAGAGTTCCATCTCACATAAAACCACGCACTCTGCCTCCAGGATTGATAAGGCCTTCCATAGGAGTGACTCACAGGTTTATATGTGTCCAGATATAGGTTTAGATATAGGTATACTATATCTAAGCAAGGGGTGATTACACCCACTTGCCCCAGCTGAGTGATCAGCCAGTTGTGTCAATTTAAGAACCAGCCAGGGGTGGCAAAAGCTATGCTTCAGCCCCTGGTAGGCCTTGGTGGCACCTATGCCCTGAGCACCTATAGTGCATGGTACAGGGGCTGACAAGGAGTCCATTTCCAATTGTGGTATGTACCTATAGCACATGTATTACAAATTTAGAGAGAGAACAGCAGGCTCGGGGTCTGATTAGCAGGCCCACAGCCTCAGTAAGTCGAAAACCAGTGAAGCAAAAAGCAAAAATTGGGATGACCATAGGATAGCAGACCCTACTCTCCTACACCTGTCAAACATACATCTGCAGGGATGTGTCATGAAACTGAAACACACATTCTCTGCCACAACTCTGTATTGGTCTCCCACACATCACCCACATTAAAAGGCAATGCCAGTAAATGAGATTACAAATAATCTGTGTGATAAGTATTCAAAGGGCACAATGTAAATACTTCCTGCAGAATATGTATGCTTCTACCAGGGGGAACCCTGAAAGGTTGGGGCCCTGGGCCACAGTCCACTTTGCACATGCCTTAAAACTTCTATGTGCACATGACCTGTGGATTGAAGTATATCATGGACAACCAATAGTATAGCCAAGTACCATGCATTTGTAGGAACCTGTGTAAGTGCAAGTCATGAAAGCAAACACAGCACTAACAGCATTTGTCACACATTTAGCTAAAGCAGGTGTAATGTAAACACCCGAAAATGGACACATATGCATACAAATGCTTACCAAGGTTTGGCCATTTAACACCCTTCTTGTTTGGATCTACAAATATCTAACTTGAATACATTATACTCATATCCAACCTACATCATAGTTATAAGTGCAACCTGAATGATGTTGACATCGGCCAGGCAAATCTGAAATACTTACCATATAATATAATGCCCAATTCAATGTCAGCTCTATTTGGATTTCATCCCACATATCCATCTAGTCAATATTTCACCTTGTCCTGTGTAACTCCAGTACTGGTACCCATATCAGTTCATACTAACTACTTCAACTGGATCAGCAATCACGGATGACACTAACAGAGCTGTAAGTCATACATTACCAACTAACCATTAACATCAAATAATTAGAAAAGTAATGGCAGGACTACTGTCTTCGAAACCAAGAACATTTTTAATGATTGAATAGCAAAACGTCAAGTAAAACAAAGGCCGGCCCGCAAAATATCCTGTCTTTACCGTGGCATCCACTGACTTAGAGGCGCAGAAAAGGACCTCCAGCCACAGTACATCATGGGGGCACAACAGCGGTCCGTGTTTGCCAAAAAGAAGCTCTAAGGAGCGAAATCAGGACAGAAGCGAGGCAGCAGTCACAAAGGATGCAACCGTCCTGGGCGTGGCCTGGGGCTCACAAAAAGTACAGAGTGTGCACTCGGCCTAAGAACACCTCCTGCTTCTACACAAGGGACATAAACAAGGCTTGCTGACTCCTGGACTGCAGAGCCCAGCGCGAACATCTGCAGGCGACGCAGAGAGGGAGCCCATCGGGGTGGGGCAGCTAGGCCTACCGTACACAGAACCTGATCGGCAGCTGTGGCAAAGACAGTGAGGCCTGAAGGAGCAGCAGAATGAGACACGGATGAAAGCAAACTGACCCTATAACAGCAGGGGCCTGGAGTGGCACCAGATATACAGTCAGCCGCAGTACGTGCATGTTGCATCGACTCCATACCTGGCACTGTCGAGCAGGTGGTCCAGTGGATTTGATGGGCTGCGCGAGAGGCCCCAGTTCCAGACTGGCAAAGAAGTGTCTAATCTGGCTTTGTGCTCTGCTCATGGAGATGAAGGACATGGCCCTTTAGGGCCACGCGGGTAATACACAACCAGTTGCTCTGCCTTCCCAAAATGAAGAGTCAGTCAGACAGTAGAGAATATAAACTTAGGTTATTCGATATATACTCTGCAGAAGAGCCCGGTCACACCTTCGGTGCACAGACAAAATATCGACTCCAAAATATCGACTGGACATAATATCGAGTTTTAAATATAGACTGGACAAAATATCGACTGGACATAATATCGACTACAAAAATATAGTTTTTCAGGTAAGTGAAGTAATATCGACTGTATAAAATATAGATAGCAAAAATATCGAATTTTTAATAATATATAATATTTTATAGTGTATTTTTATGTAATAATATGTGTGAAAAGTGTGTATTAATGTTATAAAATATTTTATTAAATGAATTTTGTTTTTATAATAATTGCGTAATGTAATTCTGTAGCGGTTTGTGGGTTTATAGGGGAATAGGGTGGGAAGTAATTTAATAATAATTAATTAATTAATATATGTTTGTAAATATTTATAATTAATAATTAATTGATAATTAATTAATAATAATTAGTTAATTAATTAATATAAGCTTCCATCTGGGGACATAAGAACACAACCCAAATCCAAAGGGCAGAGAACATTTTTCTGCGAAATGTTCTGGGCTTACCTAACTCCACACCTGCTCACTCAGTACATATGGAATTAGGGGTGGGTTACATTGAAGATATGTTGTCTCTTGCACCGTTGAGGGCATGGATTAAAACCTGGCTTAATCCCAATTTAACATTGAACCACACGATTATAAAAGACTGTATGGGGCGGGATCGTGTGGCTGAGATCGAGTGGCTTTCTTATATTAAGAAAATAGCACAATATCTGGGCCGCCCTGAGTTGTATACCAATCCTGAAGGCCTACAAAAAGATGATATCAGTTGGGCAAAATTGGAATATATAAAGAAAAGAGAAGCCGATAGAGAAACTCGCGAGATTATGAAGCCAACCGTGAGGTCCCATTTTTTGACTATAACATCTTTAGCTATCGAACCATACCTGGCGGTAGTAAATAAACCTTTCCACCGGTGGCTTCTCACTAAATTTCGCTTTGATCAGTCTCACTTCTTGTTGGGTGAATACAACAAATGGTGTAAACCACATGAGAACGCCCCCTGTAAGTGTGACGATTTCTCAGATCAGGATTCTCTTCACTTCTTCTTTTTTTGTCCTTTTTTCAGTATTGCTAGAGAGAAATACATTAAGCCCATATTAAAGGATAACAAGTTCACCCAGGTGAAACCAGCCTTTCTGTTTTTACAGTTAATGGAAACACCCCTAATTATGTTCGGGGTGGCAAACTTCCTCACTATGTCCATCAGGTCGCGTCTAAACAGAGCGAAGGCATCGATCAATTTTCCTAGCCTTTGTTAAAAACTGTATGCCCAGTAGGGGTAGCACTGTTAATAGGATTGTATTATAGGTTTGTAAATATTATTGTAAATATATTATTGAACAAACTCCATTCCACACAATGTATAAATGAATTTGAGTAGCAAACCATAGACAGTGCAGTACGAGGATAAACATTTTATTTTTTTATAACTTTTTTAAAATGAAATTTGTAAATAAGAAATTTTGTATTTGTATATAATGTGTCTTGTTTTTAAGCTTTTTAAAAAAAAAAAATTCCATATACTCCAATAATCAACTATATATGTATAGCATACTTTTGTGATTTTAATTTAATCGAATAAAGTGTTTTTGACTCTGACTCTGAATTAATATAATTTTGTACATATTTTGTATTAGTAATTAATTGGTAATTAATTAATTGTAATTAGTTAATTACATTAATTATAGTACATTTTAATATATATAATTTTGTGTTATTGTTAAGTAATTAATTGGGAAAAAATAATATTAATTATTAAAATAATTACAGCTAATGTGCTAATATATTTACTTTATTGTTATTGTTAATTAATCATTATTTGGTAATTAAATAATATTGATAAATTTTGGGTAAAGGAGTATTTTTAGGGTTCAGGGTCAGTTTTCAGTTTTTGGGTAAAGGGGCATTTTTAGGGTTCAGAGTCAGTTTTCAGTTTTTGGGTAAAGGGGTATTTTTAGGGTTCAGGGTCAGTTTTCAGTTTTTGGGTAAAGGGGCATTTTTAGGGTTCAGGGTCAGTTTTTAGTTTTTGGGTAAAGGGGCATTTTTTGGGTTCAGGGTCACTTTTCAGTTTTTGGGTAAAGGGGTATTTTTAGGGGTATTTTTAGGGCTCAGGGTCAGTTCTCAGTTTTTGGGTAAAGGGGCATTTTTAGGGTTCAGGGTCAGTTTTCAGTTTTTGGGTAAAGGGGTATTTTTAGGGGTATTTTTAGGGTTCAGGGTCAGTTTTCAGTTTTTGGGTAAAGGGGCATTTTTAGGGTTCAGGGTCAGTTTTCAGTTTTTGGGTAAAAGGGCATTTTTAGGGTTCAGGGTCAGTTTTTAGTTTTTGGGTAAAGGGGTATTTTTAGGGTTCAGGGTCAGTTTTGGGTTTTTGGGTAAAGGGGTATATTTTAGGGTTCAGGGTCAACAAATAAGATTGTAAAAAATTATTTTTATTATTTTGATTTATTATTTAATTATTATAATTTAATTTAAGTATTTTTAAGTATATTTTAGTAATTAAAATTTAATATTAATTTAATTTAACACTGTTTTTAATAAAGTCGATATTTTTTACATCTATATTATTGTTAACGATATTTTGTACTCGATATTTTTGTACTTACCTGTTTGTAGATACAAACTCGATATTTTGACTGTCGATATTTTGTCCACGATATTTTGGCAAGTCGATATTTTGTCCCTCGATATTATTTCAGTGATCCACACCTTCACCCTAAGATTTCTGCCGAGGGGGACTGACACCACAGGGTACGCTAATACACAATAAACCCTTCTGGAGACTTCGACCACGCCTCCAGAGAAAAGTTACCGGCTTGAGCCCGGCATGAACAAAGGAGGTACAGAAGATGAGCTAGCACCTGGCAGAGGGGTGCACTATCAGTACTCAAGGTCACGGTGCCGAGTCTCAGCGTCTCCTAACTTGGGGGTAGAGCTACATGAAGAGATCGGAATGTGCAAACAGAATAATGGTTCATTGCAAGTCGAGTTACAGCCTTGAACAGGGGAAAAATAATAACGAAGTACAGTGTTCTGCTGAAGCGAGCAAGTTAGAAAATAAGGCCTAATACGAACATATCTTAAGCAGTCTTCTAGTGATTGCGAAATACAAAATGGAGTCACACTGGTTAAATAAAGCCTACATGTTGAGAGGATAACTCAGTAGGCTGCATCACATGAATATAAATGGTGTCCATTTAGCCACATATTGCTAACCTAATGTAAGTGCACAACGGGAAGGGGAATTTTGAACCTAACAGAGAGGCGTGTAACGCCGGGCAGAATCAGAAGTGGGGACGCATGGAAGCGGAGACAGGTCCTGGCTGAAGCAGGCCCCAAGTAGCGGGGGTGCAGCCTAGAACTAGGCCACCAACAGCAATTCCTCAATGACAAGCACAGCCCATACGTGCTGCAGAAACAATACTTGGGAAGGAGAGAAGAGACACGGGGAGGCACGCTAGCAGGGAAGCTCTGCAGTCCCCAGAGCAAAGAAGACCAGACTGCCCTCCCTATCCCTACTCCCTACATCAAGGCCTGAGGGCCTAGAAAGCTGGCCCTGAGACAGTGATGGGGCCCTGGGAGCACAGGATCAAATATGAAAGACTACTGAGGTACTATTCCTGCCCTCTGAATTGACCACCAAGCTCCCTGAAGATGTCTATGACATAGTAAGGCGTGGGCAGAGAGTGGGGCAACAGTGAGGTGCAACAGTCAGTCCTGGTTATAAGTAGAGCTGTGGCAGTGGAACTCTAGCCTTACCGAAGTCTATTTAAGAGGCCCTCACTGCACTAGATAATTAGTACCCCCGGACGACCCCGTAGAGCGGAGGAGCAGGACCAAGATCCAAGCCCCCTGAGAAGATTCTGTCTCCAGCCGGGTTTTCCTAGGGCTCGAGCTGGGTGCAGCACAACCCATGCAATGCAACAGGTCTATGCAATGACTGAGAACAGGCAGCCGCATGGAGAGGGCATTAACGTCCTGTAATCAACATTAAAAACTCATAACTAGCATCTTTTTAATTGAGACTTATACCAACGGCAAATAATTGAGCCCATCAGACTCCTCCCTAAGCCTAACCAAACTATACCGGCTGTGCACATATGCAGGGAAGCTAAAGAGAACAAGAGCCCCCTCTCCAACACTGCTCTTGTTGCGCTACCCCAGATCAAAGAGAAGACCACAAAACCAGGATTGGGCCACAATGCCTAAACCAAAGCAGTAACCTAGAGGCACCCAGACTGCCACCAAAGAGCCACAGCCGTAGAAATAACATCAGACTTATAGGAGTAGCAGAAAATGCAGAGGGGTCAAACATGGTGGACTACCTCGAAAGATGGTTGCATTATGTAGTGCTCCAGAACACCTCTCCCAATTCTTTGCCCTGGAGAGGGCACACAGGGTACCAGCTCACAGACAGGCTCCAGGAAGACCTCCCCGCCCTGTAATTGCTAAACTCGTTCACTACAGGGATTGAGTCTGATATTGCAACACTCTTGTACGTATTGGATAAAAAACAGTAAACATGCATAGGAAACAGTAAATTGCTAATATTGCCTGACTTCACTGCCAAGGTTCAGGCCCAACGTGTGTCTTTTATAGAAGCTAAAAGAGGCCTCCAGGAGGCAGGAACACTGTACTCTTTAATACTTCCTGCTAGCCTTAAAATCATCCTGGATGTGGCCACACACTTTTGCAACTCTCCAGATGAAGTGTGGTCTTGGTTAGAAGCATACAATGCGGGCAAACCACTGCCTCCAAAAAGACAGAGTGTAAGGTTGGCACAGTATACAGTCAGAAAGAGACTGAAGCGAAACAGGAGGAAATCACAACTACTAAAATCCACAGCCTCACAAACTAAATGGGACAGACAAGAAGCACTACAAGCAATATTGCAACTCATTTCTACCCACAACCAAGGCTCAGAAGCATCTGTTAGATCCAAATATGCAACCTCTGAGTCTGGAGACTCAATAGACAGCGACTTCCCTCTGCCAAAAATCACTCCAAGGTCGGCGGATGACATTCTGTAAATCTGCGGAACCCAAGCTACACCTAGACTGGAGTACAGCCAGATGCCACCAAGAGAATTCCAAATGGGGAAGATGTGACGTATGGAATTGAACACTGGGGATCCACAGGCTGGGGGCATGAGGAATCCCTTGGGATCAGCCACTTTGAAGAAGCACATGGGATGGGTTCGGGAAAAACACCACATGCTCCATCAACACCTTTATCCCCCCACCAGAGTGTTCTGCCTGATGGTCCAGAGGCAGTGTTTATTTATTTATTTTTTAAACTTACATGGCGCAAATAGCTACCCAAAAAGGGTTTCCCGGCGCCTAAGACCACAGCATCATGGATGGAATAATACAGCAGAGGTTGTTCACGATTACTGATCGAGCAACCAGGTCTTTATCTCTTTACGGAACCTGGAGAGACTTTCCTCCTTTCGTATGTGAAGTGGTAGTGTGTTCCAGATAGAGGGACCCTGATGGGCAAAGGATCTTCCTCCCATCCTGGAGAGCTTGAATCTAGGTACACAGAACTTTTCAGCTGATTGAGACCGTAGGTTTCTTATTGGAATGTAGGGATGGGCTAGTGTCTAAAGGTATTTGGGGGCGGTACCTGCTTTGATTTTAAACATGTAGTTTAAGGCCTTAAATCTAATACGATTTTCCACCCTCAACCAGTGCAATTCACGCAAGTAGGGGGACACGCTGGTGTTTTTAGGTATATAGCAAAGGAGTCGGGCAGCCGCATTTTGTACAAGCTGCAGTCTCTTTATGACTGCCTTGTTTGCCCCCAGATACAGGATGTTCCCGTAGTCAAGCCGGGATGTAATTAAGGCATTGACTACTGTTTTTTGCATGGGGATAGGCAGCATCCACAGGATCTTCTTGAGTCATTTTATGATGGTAAAGCAGAGACCCACTACTTTGCTAGCCTGTTGCTTCATGGACAGTGCATTGTACAGAATTACTCCCAAATTTCTTGCATGAGGCACTGGTGTTGGAAGATCACCCATCTGGGCAGGCCAGTGTGATGTACTCCAGAGATCTGGCTGCTTGCCCAGAAGGAGGATCTCCGTCTTGTCTCCATTTAATTTCAACTGGTTAGTTGTCATCCAGTTGAAGATGTTTAGGAGACCATCTTTGAGAAGGGGCGAAGATGACGATTGGGATTCAGACAGTGAAAAGACAATTTGTGAGTCGTCTGTATACGTCATGAATGTAAGTCGCGGTTTTTCCACTAGATCTGCTAAGGGTCTAAGATATAGATTGAAAGAGAGCGGACTGAGGATGGAGCCCTGTGGTACTCCATGAGGGGAGTTGAAATGTCCAGAGCATGCAGCAGAAAACTACAAAGGGGTGGCTCTAATCAGTATGGCTGAGCCAGTATCTATAACAACAAGAAGGGGATGCCAGTACTGATACAAGTAACCATTTAGCAATTTAAGACACTCAACCTGAAGTAAAATTCAAGGCTTGGAGCTGATCAGTAGCTTTTATTATTTTGCTTAATGTTATCAAAGAACAATTGGTTCAAAATTAAACAGTATTACATGCTAGGTACAAAAAATGTGGGAAGGAAAAATCTATCATTCTATCAGGCATGTCACAAGCTTACAACAATCAATCATACAGGGACAGTGGGGGACATGGAAACTCATATATTACAGTGGACAGTATTTACAGTGAACAGACAAGCACAAGAATAGTGCAATAGGCCACAGTCTGCTAAATTTCTAAAAAGTTTAGTTATAGAATTATTTACATAAACTGTACATTCCTAACGCAAGTTTTAAATAATCACAATTTTTGATGCAGTCAACCAAAAAGATGAATAAGGTAATGTACAACTAAGGGTGAAAAAGTGGCAAAACAATTCAGGTCAACTTGTCACCCAGGCAGACTTAAAGGTGGTGGAAGGCCTACGCGTTTCGAATCCTACAGGTGTACGAGGATTCTCATCAGGGCCTTTGGTTCAAAACACGGTGTTATAACATCCGAATGTAGTTTTTCACAGCATATATACTGAAGGGGGTATTTTGTACCTGCTACCGTGTTTACAGATGATGCTTTACCAGGTGCGGGGTCACTTTGGAAAGGCTGAAGGGTTCCTAATATTTTAAAATCTCTATTCTTATTTATAACCGATGTCCCTGTCCTTAGGGTAGCTGTCGCTTTATTTGAGACACTGTCGCCGTGGGAGTAGAAGTGAAGTTGAATCAGAGGCCGTGTTTTAAATTACGGCGGGCGTGGTCCGCTAACCGTGGTTGCAAACGTTCAAACCATTCTACGATCCGTCAACATTACACAGCACGCTGCAGAAAGGTGATTTATTCTTTCAAAGGTTCAGGCTGGCGACCTTAGCGACGGCGAACGCGAACAAAGTGGTAACCTTCAGGCAAGGGCGCCTAAGCTTCAACTTCACTTCTACTCCCACGGCGACAGTGTCTCAAATAAAGCGACAGCTACCCTAAGGACAGGGACATCGGTTATAAATAAGAATAGAGATTTTAAAATATTAGGAACCCTTCAGCCTTTCCAAAGTGACCCCGCACCTGGTAAAGCATCATCTGTAAACACGGTAGCAGGTACAAAATACCCCCTTCAGTATATATGCTGTGAAAAACTACATTCGGATGTTATAACACCGTGTTTTGAACCAAAGGCCCTGATGAGAATCCTCGTACACCTGTAGGATTCGAAACGCGTAGGCCTTCCACCACCTTTAAGTCTGCCTGGGTGACAAGTTGACCTGAATTGTTTTGCCACTTTTTCACCCTTAGTTGTACATTACCTTATTCATCTTTTTGGTTGACTGCATCAAAAATTGTGATTATTTAAAACTTGCGTTAGGAATGTACAGTTTATGTAAATAATTCTATAACTAAACTTTTTAGAAATTTAGCAGACTGTGGCCTATTGCACTATTCTTGTGCTTGTCTGTTCACTGTAAATACTGTCCACTGTAATATATGAGTTTCCATGTCCCCCACTGTCCCTGTATGATTGATTGTTGTAAGCTTGTGACATGCCTGATAGAATGATAGATTTTTCCTTCCCACATTTTTTGTACCTAGCATGTAATACTGTTTAATTTTGAACCAATTGTTCTTTGATAACATTAAGCAAAATAATAAAAGCTACTGATCAGCTCCAAGCCTTGAATTTTACTTCAGGTTGAGTGTCTTAAATTGCTAAATGGTTACTTGTATCAGTACTGGCATCCCCTTCTTGTTGTTACAGAGCATGCAGCAGCAGATGCTATTTGGCATGTCCGTTGGCTCAAGAAGGATCTAATCCATTGCAGGGCAGCTCCACAGATTCCATTTTTTTCAAGCGTGGTGAGTAGTCTTTTATGCGACACAGTGTCAAAGGCTGCGCTTAAGTCAAGTAAAATAAGCGCAACCGTATGACCGTCGTCGAGGAGTTTCCTAATGGTTTCAGAGACTCCCAATAGGGCAGTCTCTGTAGAGAAACCCGCTAGGAATCCTGACTGGGTAGGGTGGAGAAGGGCGTTTTCTTCTGAGAAAAGAGTTAGGGCTAAGTGCACATGTCTTTCCAGACATTTGGAAAAAGCTGGGAGGAGTGAGATGGGCCTATAGTTGGCTAATTTTTCCGGATCTGCTGTGGGTTTTTTCAACAGTGGGGTCACTATGGCATGTTTCCATAGGGTAGGTACCTTGGCTAGCTCTAGAGATGAGTTTAAAGTGTCTGCAATAATTTCAAGGGCGGGCGTGTCCAATCATTTTATTATATTGATAGGAATGGGATCCTGTGGAGAGCCAGACCTAATCGACTTCATGATGGAGATAAGAGTATCGATTGTAATGGGTGGCCATTTTTGTAGGGTTTGATTTACGGTCGGAGTATTCTCCCATTCTTCCTTCGAGGCAGTGTCAAGATTGTTCTATCTATTTCAATGATTAATTTATCAATTTTATCGGAGAAAAATTGGGCTAGGTCCTGACATTGCTTCTCATTTAGTGGGCGAGATGGGGCTGTAGTTTGCGCACCCGCAAGATCTTTGACTGTGTTGAACAAAGTTTTAGCTTTATTTACAGCTCCCGTAGCTCCCGTAATGGTATTGGCTACATACGCGGCACATGCTTTTTTACATGCGGTATGGTAGAGATTTCTAGCTGTATGGTACCTCATTTTTTTGTCAGGGTCGAAATCTTTGCGCCATGCTCTTTCAAGAGCCTTACATTTGTTTTTTTCCTCTTTGAGTGAGTCATTAAACCATGGGGCGGGGGGACGATGTATATTGCCCTTGGTGTTGGGAGTGGGTAGACAGGCCTCAGCCGCATTGGTAAGCCATAGTTGGGTGGCAGTAGCAATACTTTCCATAGTTTGGTTCTTATTGGGCGGGTTCAAACTGAGTTCCATGTTGAGTTTAGAGATATCTAAGGATTTCCAGTTTTTCCTTAGTGAGGCCGGTAACATGTTATGGTCAGTGGAAGTAATGAGTGGTTTGAGAGTAAATTTGATTAAAAAATGGTCAGACCAACACACAGGAGTGGTGTCCTTCCAGGTAAGTTGTGGGAGGTTTGACAATAATGGGTCAAGTAAATGTCCTGCCTTATGGGTAGGTCCTGAGTTAAGAAGATTAATATTTAGTGCTGTAAGATCTTCTAACAGATTGGCACATATCGTATTTGATTTGTCTTGTAGATGAAGATTTAGGTCTCCAATAATAGAGAAGTTTTTTGACGCCAAAAGAAAAGGGGTGATGTAATTGGCCAATTCAGTAGCCCATTTAGTGCCGTTTCCGGGAGGCCGGTACAAAAGAATGCCAGACAATGTGAAGTTGGGATTCAGACAGATTTTTAAAAAAGCAGCTTCAGACTCAAGGATTACTAGTGGCTCGAGCGTGCAGGTACATTTTTTATTATATGCAATAGCAATTCCAGCCCCCGTTTTGCGGGTTGTATCCATCCTGACAATCGCATAATTGGGGGGAAGGGCCGTAGCGACGTCAGGGCCAGAGCCTGCATGCAGCCAGGTTTCTGTGAGAAATAGTGCGCTAGGTTTCTCTTCTACTAATAAGTCAAAGATGTCTAACCTGTGCATGGGCAAGGAACGACAATTTATGCTATAGAACAAACAATTTTCGCCAGTAGGAAGGGGCTGTTTGAGTAACTTTCTACGTCTATTTCTACGAGGGGGATAGGGTTGGAAGGATGAGATTGTACAACTGCAATAAGGGCAGGTGGCTGTTCCCGTGTGCGGGATTTCAAGAAGAGTACAGTTGTCATTTAGTATAGGGCGCAGTGCTTTAATCTGGTCAGGAGAAAATACCTGTATAGGCCTGGCTTTGGGGGCATAGCCATCTGCCCCATGCCCCGTCCTGGCCCGGACGGGCACAGACGGGCTAGTCTTAGGCATGTCTTCAGCTGTTTTGTTCATGCTGTTTTGTTTACAGGTTTGGGTGATTGGTGGTTGTGCTGTTGCCCTTGGGTAGCGGAGTTGGGGTTCTAAATTTACAAATGAGCACTCAGGGGTCCAGACATAGTCCCACCCAGACATGGCAGCTAGGAAAAGGCATTAGAAGCATATGGCAGTCCTAGAAGCAAATATTATAAGGATAACATTTTTATCTTGGAATGTTAGAGGATGGGGTGCCACGTAAAATGCCACAACATACATAGTTACATTAGGCACAGAGGAGCACAGATAGGTATGCTCCAGGAAACCCACAAAACACTAGAAGAAGGGTAGGGTTTCAGTAGACAGTGGAGAGGGCAACTGTTTGCAACAACTTACTCCACTTACTCCCGAGGGGTGTTGGTGTAGATACAACCGGGGACCCCTTTTGACACAACACAAACTCTTGTGGACCATGAGGGTCGATACAGGCAAAGAGGTAACAGTGGGCAGTATTTACGCTCCTAACCCACCAACTGCAGTTCCTCCACAAGCTCTTAGGTCCATTGGCGAGAGTTGCTGCACAAGACATATTACTGAGGGGGTGACTATAACTGCGTAGCAGATGTAAATATTAACAGATCCACCTCACCGCTACGTGGCACAGTAGCCAATACAAATGTGAAAGCCCTGGATAGGGCATTGGGAGTTAGTCGACATGTGGCGGCTGCAACACAAACAAACCAGGAATTACTCATTCTACACCCCACTGTACCGCTTACACACTAGACTGAACAATTTCCTCTGCACGACACATCTAATGCCACTAGTAACAGATACTGAATATGTGGAATGCATCCTTTCAGACCATAGCGCTTTACTTTTGTCCTTCTCTGCTGTCCCTGAAATGATGGCCATCTGGAAGATGCATGCTTCCAACAAACATTAAACTCCTCCATAACCAAATATTTCCAAAAGAACCGAGGCACTGCTAATTCTCCCTAATTGAATGGGATACTTTAACAGTCATTAGGGGCCATTGTATGGGGCAGACAATAGGGACTAGAAGGGAGATAGAGAGTGAGCTACGGAATTATGAGAATGAGATCCACACTCTAGAACTTAGGCTCGGGAACAATCAAAAGCAGCTATCCACAGCCATGAGTAAAAATAATAAAAAGCTGGACAGACTATGAGCATTTGATCTAAAAACATATCAGAAAAAAACAACATAAAGAGGGTGGGAAATCTGTAGAAACTAGTGGCATGGCTAATTCGGCCTGAAAGCAGAGGCTCATCCATTACCAGTTTGTAGGCTAGGGACAGGACCACGATTGCTCACCCAAGGCCATAAACAGTTCCTTCTTAGAATAGTACACTACACTCTACGAGCCCCCACCAGGGCTGTCAGAAGAACACATACATAGATACCTTGACATACTACTCCTGAATAGAATAGACCCTGAAGCGCAGGAAAAAGTAGGAAAAGCAATAAGAGAACCAAACCGCAGTTAAGGAAATGGCTTAAGGGAAAACCTCAGGCCCAGATGCGCTTCCGGCAGAGTTTTATGCAGCCTATAACTCTCTATTGGCTCCCCATTTGGAGAAGCTACATGCTGACTCACTACAATGTGGTCAACTACCAACCACGACCAGTGAAGCCCTGGTGGTTCCCCTTCCCAAAGCCAATTCGGCAATTCCTTCTGTCACAAAATTTAGATCTCTTTCTATTCTAAATATTTTCTATTAAATATCTTAAGTAAAATTTGTAGCTATCAGAATACTCCCGCGCATGCCCGCATAGGTCCAGGTCGACCAGAATGGGTTCATTCCCACCAGATCAACAACCGGAAACCTCTGGCGATTATATTATGCAATGTTCCACTGTGACCTCACGACTCACCCCAAATCTGTGGTAATGATGGTAGATCTCAAAAAGCCTTTGACTCCCTGCAGTGGAATTTCTTGATGTTTGTAATGCAAACAATGGGATTGGGAGATGGATGGATTAAATGAGTCTGGTTGCTTTACACATGTATCACAGCCAGGGTTAGAATAGGAGGAATAATCTCAAACTTGTACAATGTGTATAGAGGAACCAGGCAGGGCTTCCCATTATCCCTGTCCTGTTTGCTTCAGCCATTGAACCGTTGGCACAACAGTTTTAGGGGAGAGGAAGGGAGATTGGGTCTGTTGCTCAACAGGAGGGAGTTTATGATCACCTTATATGCAGATGATATCCTCCTCTATCTACAGAATGGAGATTACGGGGTCAAGAATGCATTGGGGATATTGAAAGAGTATGCTAATCTGACAGGTCTGAGGGTAAATACATCTAAAACGCAAGTCTTCCTGCTCACCCCTGCAACATTGGGCCCACTGTCATTCACATTAGACACAAATTGGGTCCCCGCTCCTTCAGATATCTGGGAATACATGTGCACCATGAGCAACAAGACCTTAGACAGTAGCCTTGGGCAAGCACTACGCTCGCTAAAATCACAAATTTTATTCTGGCGATCCCTCAAGCTTCATAAACATTAGTTGTTTGATGGGTGCACTCCTATTTCATATTCCATCTCAAATAACAATATTTTCAAGATAATCAAGTGGTGCTTCACTGCTGCATGTGCTGTCGACACACGTTACATAAACTAACAGCATATAGCAAGTACACTGACGTGGATGTGGTGTGCACTGTTCACTTTAAACTAAATTCACATATTTGTTAATCACAATGTAAAACACAATTTACTTGTTACTGCATATATTTATTTCTTCATTGTATATGATTATTTAATTGTGTTTGGTACCATACTTCTAGTACCTCATGTTCATTCCTTTATAGCATATATCTTTTTATACAAAATGTCAACATGAACATGGAATCATAACATTTTATGCATTACTCAAAATATTTATATCCTGTTCATTTTCATGCATGATGCATTTCGGGATGGCAAGGTCCCTTCCTCAGGGGTATCTCTGAAAACCCACACAAAATATCAATGTTTAAACAATTATAGAATATATGAAGTGTCATATACGGCCAACAACCCTTTGCGTGTTGAAGGTTCTGATGAACCAATATTATTTTTCACCCCATTTCTTGATGCATGCTTAACCTGATTAATTCAAGACTGCTGGTATGCACAGTCAGTTTTGTGTTTAGGTACTCATGCAAAAAACCAATCATGCCTTAGTGACCTATGACAAGCTGGTGTAATTTTAAATCACCCAGTGTGTGTCAGTCATATACTCAAGTAATAACTCCTATTCTAACCAATCCTACCTCATGTAGTGCTACTCAGTGGAAGATCTGTGTCAGTCACTGAGCGAATCGGTCTGAAAACAATCCATAATCACAATATGCCAAAAAAGGTATTTAATATTTCTGAAAGAGGTCCTTTCAGACAATAGATTATCCAAAAACAACCATGTCACTGTCACTATAAACGTGTGCTTTCTCAATTCCAAGATGAACGAGTAATCCAATCAGATGTATTCATAATATTGCCTCAGTCTCTGTGTCTATATTAGACAGACGAAATCCTTATAGAACTGGTAGCAACTAAATTCACATGCCTACATGCGCATCTAAATAAACCCCTCAAATCCTAAAGACAAATTTCCCACTGCCCACTTACCGGTAATCACAATGTTTCGTCTCCAGGAGCCAATTCACCTCAGTCCGGTGAAGTGCTTGTGTTCTCAACTAAGTTAAAGGAAGTCTGTGTTGTTAAGAGAGACGATGGACAAGGTTAATCAGTTGGATCAATTCACTCACAGAGTCACGACCGCTATATTGAAATGCTCAAAACAGGTTGCAATTTTCCTTCTACCTGACTTCGAAATGCCTCAAGGGGCTGTAAACTATCTATTCTGCCAAACAATCGGAAAGCAAACCGAATCTATATTTGTGCTTTGATGAAGCTCCCCAAATACATCACCAGGTTGTTTCATCTATATTGCGATTAATTTAACGCCTGTTGCCTGAAAAAATGTAATACAGAGCAATAAACTTACTGTAATTGGATCACATAAAATGAAGCCCAAGATATCAGCAATACAAACAGTCCATAATCATAAGTTACCCGAGTTCATAACCTCATAATGGACACCATCTTTGAATGAACGTTATCGATTGAACGTTTCTCATACCCAAGTTAAAAAGGTCTCCTGTGGCTGCGTTCTAACTATTGTAAACTCATGAAAACGGACTATCAAAAATCAAACCGATGTGACTCTTCGAGATATAAAAGTGGTAAAATCGGCTAAATTGCGAGCAATAGTATGACAAAAGTATGTCAATCGAACGTACCTCAAATTAATGCACATCTGCTGGACACATTCCAGTAAGTTAAATGGACCTTCCCTATAGGCGAGCTTTCCTAATTTCAAGCTATGTCCCAGTTTGCAAAAACATGTCGAACTCTAGACATTGCAAAAATGTCAACAAACTTTATCTTCATCATTCAAATCTTTATTTGATTCAAAGAATCATCAAACCATTTCTTAAAAATACATAAAACGTGGATTTCACCTATTTATGCATTAAAAATCATCCTCTTCAGTACAAGTGCACCATGGGTCAGGTTACATTTCCAATTTCCCTTTCCCTCTAGGAGAATTTTACATTTAAATAAAGTGCAAGTGCATACTAGATCGACCCCTCTTAGGAGTAGAGTAGGTAGGGGGATACATAAAAGTGCAAGTGCATGATAAATTGACCCTTCCCAGAAGTACACAACTGTCAATCATTATATTAAAATACTTTGTCGGCATCAGTGTAATACCTTTTTGGTGGAAAAGTGCTCAACTTGATTTGGTTTGAGTTAACCCAATTCAAGTATTCTAAGAAACATCATAATAACTGTATTCAGATGTCAAGCCTGGCTCATCGTATTTACAATTTTAGCCCTCTTTTTTCCTTATAAAACCAATAGCCAATACAAATCTGCTAAGACCAAATACAATGAGTCGTGAATTGTCTGTTTTTAGTATGCATAACATCTCCTTGTACTTTCAGTACATTCAGACTTCTACCTATCTGTTTTATCCATTTCTTTCTAGTTTTGGACACCATTGCCAAATGTTTTTTTACGATGGGGATGGAGTTATACATTAAGATGGCCTTTGATTTCTCTATTTGGGTTTTCAAGAAAGTTTAGAATCGATGGTGCCCCACAGGTATTTACAAAGTTGGATACACGCTCCAGAGTCATCCCATTCAAGGTTAGTTTCTTTTTTCAGCATTTGTGTGGTCTCAACGTCATGTATTTGGTTTTGATTGGGTTAATTTCGAGGCCTTTTCCTTTACAGTATTTGTTAAGGCTGTAAAATAGGGTTTGTAGACCCTCACCCCTGGGAGTTTAAGACAATAAGATTGTGTTTTCAGCAAATGCTAGGGCACAAATATGGTTCCCTCCAACTTTGAGCGAATCATGGGATAATTTTTGCAAGTATTCAACCAAGTTGTTTACATATAGAAGAAACATGGTTGGCACCAGGATACAGCCCTAGCACACGCCCCTGCTGCCAGGGATCTCATTGGAGAGCTCCCCTCCTTTACCCCAGCGTACCTTGGCAAAGCTGTCCCCTGGCTATTGCGTTGCATAATTCATTTGTATATGGGACCCACACTTCTGGGGCATGTTTTAATAAATCCCCTGGTATCCTGTCAGGACCAGGCGCCTTTGATGACTTATTGGCTGCTATGGCCCACTCTGTGTCGTCAATGCTAAATTGTAAGAGTGCTCTTTGTCTGGGCATCAGAGGCCCCCCGGTTACATTTGTAGGATCTGGTTCTGACTCATTAAGGGTTTTATAAAGGTTTGCAAAGTGTCCCTGCAAAGTATTGGGGGTCTAAGAAATTATCAGAAGCCGTTTTGGTTATTTTGCTTCCTTGAGTCATTAACTTCCAGAACATGGCTTAGTCCCCAATTTTTTAGGATATTATGAGATCTTCCCAGATACCATCTTCACAGTTTCTTAGAGCCACCTTCTGGGTTTTCCTGTATTCTATTCTTTCACGTCTGATCTCAGTTATGTTTTTATGTTTAAGAGCCCTGATGAGCTATTGTATTGAGAGACATTGTATATGTTAGTGATGGGTTCGACCTGGTCCAGTATGGCAGACCATCTGACTGACCACCGGTTATTACTTATCAAGGGCTGCCTGATCTCCTCCCTGAGTTAAATATCTGTGGTCACATGGATGGGGAACAATATCCCGGCTAGATCTAAGCATAAAGAAAAGTGGTCACTCTCTCTTTTTTTGCTTTCTTTAAAATCCTGTACATATGCCCAATGGGCTATACTTATCATCATGTAATCTATGCCTGATGAGGAATTTCCTCTTAAAAAGGTGTTTGAGCATGCCAAGTCTGTGGTGGATTGGCATTACATGTCCTAAGGCCAATCTCAATAGTGAAATGTTATAACTGCAAAGCAGAGGTCGACCCCCCACCGTGTTTGTTATCGTGAGAGAGAGTTGATTCCTCTGGCTAGGTCTTTCTCCTCAAAAACAGTGTTTAGTCCAACTATAGGTTCATAGCAGCAATTGAAGTCGCCCCCCCACTAGGATTACGCCATTTGGTTCAATAGATTCGAAGGATCTCTTTGAAGTGTTCTGTTAATGGCGATTCTTTCGAGCGCTACCTTGGCCTGATGTATATTTTGAAAAGGTGTTATCTGTCTTGAGTTTGGAAACGTAAGTTTCAGTCCCAAGATATCTAGTAAGCCAGTGGGAATTATTTCTAAGGTAGCATTAATGTTATTTTTTATCCAAGTTATCCGCCCAACCGCGGTCTCCCTTGTTTTATTGTAATGCTTCTGTACTAAATGTTCTGTACCCAGCTTTGTGTTGTGGTTCCCTTGCCCAGGTCTCCTGGAAAAGACATGGGTCGAAATCTTCCACGTATTTCCACCAGTCCGGCTCGGCAAATTTTTGTTTTAACCCGGCTATATTCCAGGAGACCATCTTTATAGGCTTGGGGGCCACAACTGCTGTTGTAATCAGTGGGTCCCTGAGCCTTGTTAGGCAGCCACTCTCCTTGATATCATGAGCTTCGGTTAGACTATGTTCATGAAAGTGTGTCCACTCAAGATTGGCATTATGAACGGTTTGGTGGCTTAATTGCACTGCCGAGTCGATCCTATCTTGTTGCCTAGGGGATCTCTCTGGTGTTATGTACGCTGGACCCTGCTCAGTCAGTCAGTCTACAGAGTCTAAGTTATTTGGCTATTCCATGTCTTGTAAAGATTTGTTGAGTTTGTCTAGTTCGAGGTTGTACTGTCTGATGCCAATTTTTGATTGAAAGAGCGAGTGAGAACGAAGGTTTATGACTATCAGGCTATCTGTACTATGCTTTGAGTGTAATGTTAGCTTTAAGTTATTAGGGTTCCATATTTCTTGCTGGAGCCTTTCCACTTTTAGTATGTCAAATCGTAATATAGAAAGACACTGGCATTTAGATCTGAACCAATGTATCACCATATTTATTGAGGAGTCCTCATCTTCTCTGGTTCCCTGAGTTAGTCTAGGGACGTTTTTCAAAAAGATGTTGTATGAGTTGGGCTTATATTTATTTGAGTGGAGAGGTACTAAAAAGGGTTTCTGAGCCCGGCAGTGGGAGGACGGTAGCCCTTGTCCTCCCACCCCCTCTTTGGTTTAATCCTGGTTCAACTTGACTTGAGACTTTTAGTCTACTTGGGATGTGGGTGTCAGGAGGTGCTCTTCTGAGTGTCTCATGGTTACTGAGGGGGAGCAATCTGGGCATTCCATTTGGAATAGCCTTACCTGGCATAGGTGGGTAAGGGTTTAAGTTGGTCGCATGCTTAGTCTGTGTGACTGGCTCCCTTACGGGGTATTTGGCAATTTCTCTAGATGGAGGCTCAAATTGTACAGTTTCTGCAGGGATGTAGTTAGATCTCCCACTAAAGTGATCAACATAGACTGGCACTTTGTTCTTCTCAGTTGGAATGAAAAGTAAGCATGTTAATAAGTCCCCAATCCTCCTTTTGAGTTCTAATACCTCCTCTCGTAGTATGTTCTGTTTTAAATTCAGGTGCCTCATCGTTCTGTTGATTTCTGTGTTGTCTTTCTGGATCCCTGCTTCCCTGGTGCTGATTGGAGACAGTCTATTACATTCAGTATATTTTATTTGCCCATCCTGATCTTCTCCATGATTAGCTGCTGGCACTGAGTAACGGTTGGAAAATTCTAACGTGATAAAGTCCCTACTTATGGGGGTAGCTTGGCTCTTGGCTATAGTGTCCCACCTAAGGGATACTGTGTGGGTACGGTCAGTCACCACAGGTTTTAGAGGTGTTAAGGAAGTGCTTAGCAAATGTGAAGGAGACTCGCTGTGAGTATGGTGCACGATGATTGGGGGTAGTTAGTTGTGTGGTACTGACTTTGTCCTGTTTAGTATAGTATTAACAAATCTTGCTAGTGCCCTTTTTAAAGAAATCCTTTCCCTTCGCTAGCATAGTTTCAACCTATTCAATTAGATGATCGATTGCTGCCAGGGTGCAATTGTCTGCTGCAGATTTAACTAATTTACTGGTCTTTGCTATTTTCTTTCTTCCGGCTGCTGTCTCTGTTGTGTTCCTTTTCCCCATTATCCTTGCAGCAAGTTGCACAAATGTGTTGCTATTGGTGGTTATACAGTAATTGGGGCGACTAGCAGCACTTTTTAATAGCCATGAGACGACCGTGTACGAAAGTCCAAGTCTATTATAAGCAAGTATGATGAATATGCAGCGAGCTATGGGGGGAGTATCAAACTCCAGGGATAGCTTGCTAATACCGAGCTTGAGTGAATAAATCAAGTACTTATCGAACTACTTTGACCTCAAGCGATTGGTCTCTTAACTGTCACTTATAGAGGGAGTAGACAACATCAATCTTTTTACACAGCTTCCCCTCAGCCCAGAGTCAAGCAATTGTTTAAATGATAGCAAATCAACACCTGGGTTACACAACAGTTAAGAAATCCACAGATTAGTTCTAATTGCCAGAAAGTTACAAAGGAGGACGATGCCCACATCCAGTATAAACCAAACTGCATGGGAGGCAAACGAGGCAAACGAGGGTTCTTAGCGGTAGTGCTGCAGAGTATTGGCAGAGGCAAGGGAGAAGGCCCTGACCTGCATGCGCTGATGGAAGCTCCTAGGTCTTTTGAAAGCGCCTCATGGCGCGACCTGGTTGCGTCAGCTGTTGCACACCGGCCGCGAGGGATCGTGGGGGTTGTGGTCTCCCACTGCTGGCACACAAGCAGCGAAGGCAAAATGGGCTGCCGGGCTGCGGGAAGCCCCCTGGTGTTTTAAAAGCGCCTCTGGGTGCGAACTGGCTGCATCAGCTGTAGCAGGCCAGCCACGAGTGATCATGGGGGTTGTGGTCTCCCCCTGCAGGCCCACAAGCAGTGAAGGTAAAACGGGCTCCCATGCTGAAGGAAGGCCTCTGGTGTTTTGAAAATGCCTCCAGGCGCGATCTGGCGGTGTCAGCTGCGGCATGCTGGCCACAAGGGATCATGGGGGTTGTGGTGTCATCCCTGCAGGCACACAGGCAGTGAAGGTTAAACGGGCTCCGTCAAGTGGTCATTAGATCGTCCTGACAGTGCCCTCCACCAAAAGTAGCCTACTATCTTGAATTAAAAATAATGTATTCATGGTGTAGTGAGTTATGCCCTTTATGTAGATGTAATGTGTGCCCACCATGTGGATTATGGCGTATCTTCCCTATGTCGAACCAATCAAAATCCTGTTGTGAATTGAGTGTAGAGATAATACTCATATAAAACAGCTCACGTCAATTCTATCATAAGTTCCATTTAGTAATAAAGTATCCAAATAATAATGGTTCATCAGAACCTTCAAAACACGGGCGGTTGTTGGCCATATATGACACTCCATGTATTCTATAATTGTTTAAACATTGATATTTTGTTTGCTTATTCAAATATGCCCTTGATGAAGGACCATGACATTCCAAAATGCATCTGGCATGAAAATTAACAGGATATAAATATTTTGTGTAATGCATAAAATGTTATGATTTCATGTTTATGTTGACATTTTATTTAAAAAAATCTATGATATAAAGATTTTGTTGTAAGGAATGAAAATGAGGTACTAGAAGTATGGTACCAAACACAATGAAATAACAATATACAATGAAGAAATAAATAAATGTGTGAGAATGCAGTAACAAGTAGGTTGTGTTTTACATTGTTATTAACAAATATATGAATTTGGTTTAAAGTGAACAGTAAACACCGCATCCAAGTCAGGTTACTTGTTATATGCAGTTAGTTTATGTAATGTGTGTTGACAGCACATGCAGCAGTGAGGCATCACTTGATTATCTTGAAAATAGTTTTATTTGAGACGGATTATATATACGAAATAGGAGTATACCCCTCAACAAAATACTGTTTATAGAGAACTGTCAAACACAGGAGGTAGCACCAATTAAAAATGTTGTTTGAATCAATAACAAATATCACTGAGAACAGGGAAACAACGTTGGTATACACAACAGATCAAGCATCAGTAATGTATGTTTTAATACAGGAGGTAAAATTTACGGATACACATGGAGGCTCAATCTCTTAACAGCTCAAGCAGCTGGAATATCTTACCAGACTTAATCAAACATTGCATGCTTCAACTCTGGTGCATTATAATAAAGTGAAACGAATACCAAGAGGTTTGAGATTATCAATTAAACCAATGCTGTTTAGATTCCACCTGAATATTATATTCATGGAGAAATGTTATTCGATCTTGAATAAATGTTCGCTTGATCTGATATTGCTACTGATTGAAGAACTATCAAAAACAATACGCGAACTGGCAAAAGAAAAACACAATCTCAAAAGTGAATTGGAGATGAGGATGGAGAATGATACCTGGAAGATCAATTTGAAAGACTTAATCAGAAATTGGATAAGTACAGCAAGGGACCACATGAGGGAAAATTGAGAAAATATAAAAAGGATACTATTGACTTCAAGATAAATGAAGTATATACATGGGCGGAAATCAATGCATGGCAGCAGTTTGACCAACATCATCCGAGGAGAGCATAGCGACAGAGAAAGACACAGCAACCAACAGGGAACCTATAAGATCTGGTACCACAGAATAAGGATGACTTGGACTTTATACTGAGTCAGGTGAAGCAACACAACCTAATACATGGGTATCTTTTTTGTCACAGGTTCCGGACCAAGGACAACCACCAGCTCACAGTGTACGAGGGGCAATAGGAGTAAACACAAAACCCGGCGAGGACAAGGAAAAAGAAGGAAAAAACATTACGCAATAGCAAAAAAACCCCTAATAATCAATGTATCTTCCACTAAGTTGACGCATCAGCAAATTATTGTCTTAAGCAGGGGCATGTCCTTTGTGCTCACAAATTTCACCAATGAATTGGAAACTGAAGCAGCATTTTTCAGGTCCATGCACACCTTACATTTGAGACATTTGTTTACTAATATAGCAATGGATGACACCACATGAGATGCATCAGAAGTAACACTATTAACACCCAAGAGCACTTATCAAGCTCCCATATCGCACAAGATGCTAGATACATTTGAAATAATGGTAAAAAAAGACATCACAAAATTGAACTACAGAACCAGCAGGGGGCAACACTTGACACAGCATGACAAGAAAGCTAATAGATCCAAAGCGAACAACCCCGATCCCAAATTACAAACTGCAGATAAAGGGGGGGGGGGCCCTAGTAGTAGTGGACATGACTTATTATCATTCTAAAGTCAACCAACATGTGATGGATGATAGTACATACATGCCACTGGATTGTGACCCTACGCCACAACTCATGGGGATCTTGAAAAAGATGTTACAAAGTGCAGAAGACATGGGTTGGATTGATGAAAAGACCATACTTTATTTAACTGCGAGTAACCCATGCAGACCTAAACTGTACAAGATTCCCAAAATACACAAAGACCTGAGGAATCCCAATTCCAACCCATAGTTTCGGGATGCGGATCATTATTTGACCCTATGGGGATGTATCTCGATCATTCTTTCCAAAATTTGTGCAATATTGGTGTTCCTATATAAGGGATACCACAGACTTCCTGCAGAAACTCCAGAACATAGAACCATCAGTACAGAACCACTGGCTACTATGCACTATAGATGTCACAGCATTATACTCATCAATCCCTCATGAGGCTGGACTGGAAGCAGTAGAATGGGCACTGTTGCAATCAGACAACTGTAAGGCAGAAAAAGTATTTCTACTGGAATTATTGCACTTTAGCTTAACTCACAGTTACTTTTCATGGCAAGAACATTTTTATGCTCAACTCATGAGAACATTAATGGGTTTTTTAGGAGCACCTGCAGATGCCAATATCTTTATGGCACAGTTCGAAGAAAAACACATTATGAGTAACTTGAGGTGGCAGAAAGAAACAGCCTTTACTGTAGGTTCATCGATGACATATTTGTAATTTGGACCAACACAAGAGATGAACTTGAGAATATGGTACAATCTTTGACTACACAGAACCCCAGGATACAGTGCACGCACACCATTGATGATAAACAAATAAACTTTTTGGATGTATTAGTTATGAAAAAAACAACTGGTAACGGTCATCAAACCCTGATATACAAGAAGCCCACTGACAGAAACAATGCTCTAGCATTCACAAGTTTTCACCCAAGAAGCCTTTTTCACAACTTACCGTTCTCTCAGTTTCTGAGAATTAAAAGGATTTGTACGGAACAAACTGTGAGCACTCTTAAAATCACAGAATACAAGCAGAGGTATGTTGAAAGGGGTTAGCGGGAAGAGATATTCCAGGAATGGAGTACCAGGGTGGACAAGAAGAACAGAATGGAATTGTTCACAAAATCCAGCAAACCTAAGAAGGACGCAGTAATGTTTGTTTCTAAATTCTCGTCAATGCCACGAGTCATCAAAATGATGATCAATGCTAGGTGGGAACTTCTAGAAAATGAACCTGATTTTAACAACTTATTCAAAGCAAATCCATGACATACTTATACAAGAGGGAAGAATTTACATGAATTATTGTCAACATCAGATAAGCAACACAATCAGGAGGGACTGAAGTACTGGGTTTTTCGGAACCCAGCGGTGCCAGGGAACACACCCAAAGACTTCGAGTTCTTCCTGTTTCAGACTACAGAAACTCAGAGTCTTCTTGGTGAAGTCAAAGATCGTAATTATTGGCTGCAGCCAGTAACAGGTATCCTAGAAGTACAACACAGTGTATATTCTCAGGAGACTGCTCACTCTTACAAAGCCAGCCTTCTCTTTTATACAAAATATTATGCTTTAGGCAAACATTCCTTATTTTACAGTTGACCATTCACATATTTTCACTACAAAGAAAAAGCAGAGTCATGATGACAAGCCCATATTTCAGTTTGTCCAGCCCACAATCAATTACCCCGCAAGGCCCAGTATTTTCATCAGATATCGACGGAACCCCCAAAAAACGGGCACCTCCTCCTCGTAAAGCAAGTCATAAAGAAAGAAACAGGGACAAGTGTGTGTAAGATTAGGCATGGTTTGTGTGCGATGAAAGGTTTATGATATGTTGTGCCTTGATACTAATCTCATTCGGCCACTGGGAAAGGAACTGGCCGAACAGGTTTGGCTTCAGGCAGTGGAGTCAGCTTGCCCAGGTCGCAGAGGAGTCAGCAAAGGTGTACGTGTCCTTCAGACTCGTTTTTGGCCTTAGTCATTGGGCCTATGTGAGGGCAATCACAAAATGGCTGCCGTTCACAAAATGGAACCCGAGGGCTCAGGACGGAAACTCTGATTTCAGGGTGATTTCGTCACCCGAATATGACGGAAATGCTTGTGCATAGTATTCTAACCATTACCTGCTGACACCAAAATCGTCATGATAGGACGATGTTTATAACACAGGTCCAGATTTTTCAGTACCACAGGACAAAAGGGAACCATCACATGCCTTAATTGCATACATTGCAATATTGTTATCATGAGGAAAAATTTGACACACTCTATCTCAGGAAGAAATATACAGTTAGGGCTCACAGCAGATCGCAACACTCACAATGTCATATATTGCATTAAATGCCCATGCTGCATGACCTATGTAGGCAAAACAGAACGTAAAATCAAAGTCAGACTCACTGAGCACAAAAGTACAATAAGGACCAAGAATAAGACATCTAGTCTAGCAGTACATTGGCAGGAAGTGAACCGTTCCATCTCACAATTGAGATATCAAATAATTGAGACTGTAACTATGTCTCCTGGAGTTGACAACTAGAGGCTGCTCGAAAGTGAGATCTGTTGGATCAATCAATTGGATACTGTCTTACCAAAAGGAATGAATGCTAGGATTAAAATAAGCTGTTTTATATGAGTATTATCCCTACACCAATCCACAAGATGATTTTGATTGGTTAGACATAGACCAGATGAACCATAATCCACAAGGTGGACATACATTACATCTAGTGGCAAAATACAAAAGAGCGGTAGAAGTGTCTAGCAGATCGCACCTCAGAAAACAATGTGTAATCAGACTGGGCAGTCAACATGATATTATTAATTTCCATGGTCACAAATGGGAAAAAGCAATTGATTGTGGTGCCACTCGGGGTAACAAATGCACCCTACTACCTTAGGTGCATAGACACACAGATCCAGCAAAACAGTCACTTTGTAATTCAATATACAATGCAAGTAACACAGCACTTAAAAGTGATATCCTTTTTCCTTTATCTCTAACCTTATAAGCAAACTACATTCAATGTTGTCAATATATTACTTGTGACAAACAAAGATGGATTCATACAAAAGATGTTCTTTTTAATTTAAACAAACATTAAAGCATCACAATTTTCAAATATGACTATAAAGTACCTTTGTTCCTCGAAAGGCATGACAATGGGGAAGCTATTTCTAAAGGATGATTGAGGCTCTACAAAGTCCAAAAAGCGCAACAGCCAACAAGTGTTTCGTCACATCCAGTGACTTCCTCAAGGCTGTAAAGACAATGACATTGTCTCATGTATATTGTTCATGTTCATATATGAAATTACCCCATATATAGGGAAACATTTCCAACCATAGGGCTTACTAAAAAGTCTTTATACTTAAAAATGTGCAAAACAAGAACAAGAAAGAGGTGCTGCAAAGTCAAAATGAAAGTGAAATTTAAAAAAAAAGAATAAGTGAACCAAAGTGTGCTGGCCATATCAAAAACGAAAGACGAAAGAGAGAGAAGAACAAAGACCCACTACCTGATTTGTACAACAAGTCCAAAGTGACCCTTTTGAGACAACCATTATGCTCGGAGACCCTAGTGAGTGGAATTTCGAATCATTACCCTTTCAAAAAAGAATACATCTCTGTGACTAAGAAGTTCTGATTCTTGAAGTTAAAATGACGGACACGTCCACAGTACGACTGGTACTCTGAGAAACAGAATCACAGCATACAAAAGTTCATGTTTGTCCACATTTCTAGTGTCTTTATTTAACAGTGAAGTTCAATGTATACTCACTTATTAGTTAGAAAAAGGCGATGTCTGTCCATACCACGAGTTAGAATTCCGGAAATCTACCTAACAAGTAGTTCCAAAAATATGTATCATAGATCCCTAGTGGGCGAAAAAGATGGGAAATACAATTTAGCTCAAGTATTCCATCCCATTGCTGTCTGTTTGGGGATAATCCTCCCCCACAGACTTACTGAATATGTTTATGTCTCAGGTTGTTATATAAATAATTTGTTTTCAAAAGCCCGATGGAAAAGTTCCAAAATATGTTTGCCCCTGTTAGAATCTCGTCATTCTGTGATCAGTATACGGAGATGTATGTAACCCTGCAAAAATGTAGAAATGCAGCAATATTAAATAATATGTATCTAATATGGCGGTTAGAACCAACCTCCCCAGTCCTAAATCTGACTTACTTTAGTTTCTCTTGTGGGAAACAGTCATAATTCACTAGTGATATATTGACAAAATTGAATGTAGTTTGCTTATAAAGGTTACATATAAAGGGAAAAGGATATCACTTTTGAGTGCCGGGGTACTTGCATTGTATACATTACATCTAAATAAAGTGTATAACTCATTACACCATGAATACATTATTTACACTTTAACAAAGTAGGCTACTTTTGATGGAGGGCACTTTCAGTACAATCTCATGACCACTTGACTGATAAAGTTTGATGACATTTTTTCGATGTCTTGAGTTTTGGCAAAATGGGCAAAATGGGCACTAGTTTGAAATTAGGAAAGCTTGCCTATAGGGGATATCCATCTAATTTACTGGAACGTGTCCAGCAGATGTGTATTAATTCGAGGTACAGTCTATTGACATACTGTGACTCACAATTTAGCCAGTTTTACCACTTTGATATCTTGAAGAGTCACATCGTTTTGATTCTTGATAGTCTAAATTTAATTGAGTTTACAATAGTTAGCATACAGCCACAGGAGACCTTTTTAACTCGGGTTTGAGGAGCGTTCAATTGCCAAAGCTCATTAAATTATGAGTTTATGAACTTGGGTACCAAACGATTCTGGACTGCTTGTATCGCTAACATCTTGGGCTTCATTCTACATGGTCCAGTTACAGTAGTTAATTGCTCTGTATTAAGTTTTGTTATGCAATGGGCATTTAATTAATCACAACATAGATAAAACAACCTGGTTATGTGTTCGGGGAGTTTCATCAAAGCACAAATATAGATTTGCCTTGTTTTCTGATTGTTCAGCAGAATAGATAGTTTACAGCCCCTTGAGGCATTTTGATGCCGGATAGGATGAAAATTGCAACTTGTATGGAACATTTCAATATGGCGGTCATGACTCTGTGAGTGAATTGATCCAACTGACAAAAGTTTTCCGTCGTCTCTGTTAGCAATGCAGGCTTTCTTTAACTTGGTTGAGAACACAAGTCACTTCACCGGACTGAGGTAAACCGGCTCGTGGAGACTACGCATTGTGATTATCGTTAAGCGGGCAGTGGGAAGTTTGTCTTTAGGATTTGAGAGGTTTATTCAGATGCACATGTAGGCACGCAAATTTAGTTGCAACCAGTTGTATAAGAATTGTGTTTGTCTATTGTAGACACAGAGACTAAGACAATATTCAGAATACATCTGATTGGAATACGCATTCATTTTGGAGGTGAGCTAGGACACATTTATAGTGACATGGTTGTTTTTTGATAATTTTGGGCCAGATTCACAGAATGAACTTACTACTTTTGGCATTCACTGAATGCACTTACTACTTTTGGTATTCACAGAACGAACTTACTCATTTCGGTATTCACAGAAGTTAGGACTACTAACTTTAGGACTCCTAAATGCCTTCTGTGAATACCGAAAGTCTTAAAATTAGGATTTTTCTCAATTTAGTAGTAGTTAAGTTAGGACTACTAACTTTAAGATGCCTAAATACCTTCTGTGAATACCGAAAGTCTTAAAATTATGATTTTTCTCAATTTAGTAGTAGTAAAGTTAGGAGTCCTAACTTTACTACTACTAAATTGAGAAAAATCCTAATTTTAAGACTTTCGATATTCACAGAAGGCATTTAGGAGTCCTAAAGTTAGGAGTCCTAACTTTACTACTACTAAATTGAGAAAAATCGTAATTTTAAGACTTTCGGTATTCACAGAAGGCATTTAGGCGGCCTAAAGTTAGTAGTCCTAACTTTACTACTACTAAATTGAGAAAAATCGTAATTTTAAGACTTTCGGTATTCACAGAAGGCATTTAGGCGTCCTAAAGTTAGTAGTCCTAACTTTACTACTACTAAATTGAGAAAAATCCTAATTTTAAGACTTTCGGTATTCACAGAAGGCATTTAGGAGTCCTAAAGTTAGTAGTCCTAACTTCTGTGAATACCGAAATGAGTAAGTTCATTCTGTGAATACCAAAAGTAGTAAGTGCATTCTGTGAATGCCAAAAGTAGTAAGTTCATTCTGTGAATCGGGCCCCTATTGTCTGAAAGGACCTCTTTCAGAAATATTAATTAACTTTTTTGGCATATTGTGATTATAGATTGTTTTCAGATTGATTAACTCTGTGACTGACGTGGCTCTTCCACTGAGTAGCACTACATGAGGTAGGATTGGTTAGAATATAAGTTATTACTTGAGTATGTGAGTTACAAACATCAGGTGATTTAAAATAACGGCAGCTTGTCATAGGTCACTAAGGCATGATCGGTATTTTACATGAATACCTAAACACAAAACTGACGGTGCATACCAGCAGTCTTGAATTAACGAAGGGTTGTTGGGCGTATTTGACAATCCATGTATTCTATAATTTTTTTAACATTGACATTTTGTTTGCGTTTTTAGAGAGGCCCCTGAGGAAAGGACCTTGCCACTCCGAAATGCATCTGGCAAGAAAATGAATCGGATATAAATATTTTGTGTAATGCATAAAATGTTATGTTTTCATGTTTACATTAACATTTTGTATCAAAAAAATCTATGATATGAAGATTTTGTTGTAAGGAATGAACATGAGGTACTAGAAGTATGGTACCAAACCCACTGAAATAATAATATACAATGAAGAAATAAATATATGCGTGAGAATGATGTAACAAGTAGATTGTGTTTTACATTGTGATCAACAAATATTTGAATTTGGTTTAAAGTGAACAATACACACTGCATCCAAGTCAGTGTACTTGTTATATGCTGTTAGATCCCTCATGCTTCCCACTAGGTCCAGGGTTGCACTATCTAAAATGGTAACGTTGCCGCAGCTGTTATTTTATTTTGTAAACCTACCAGTGGTAGTTTCAAGGAGCTGGTTCAAGGAACTAGATACCTTACTAAGAGGTCTGATATGGGATGAGGGATGAAACGAGTGTCATCATCTGCTATATAGAGACCACCGGAGAGGGGGTGGAGATTGGTGGTGCCAGACTTCAAAGCACCATCTGGCTGCATTGCTGCAGTGGCTGGCCCAGTGGCTGGAGGGGATAGATTTATAGACCCTAGATATTTCAACCCACACAGACATAAAACGTAGATTATTAGCCAAGCTGTTGCATCCTGGGACGCAAAACCAACACCAGGGTATCTTACTCACAGTGGCTTTGAAATGCGCGAATAGAGGTATCCTGCGAGCATCCGGAACTCCATTATATGCACCTGACCTCTCATGTAGTGGGACCTCCTCGTCCTTCACGGAGACCCAGATGAGAAATGGTAATAATGTGAGTATACAGACGACTTGGGACTACTGTCTAAAGGGTGAACTGATCACACTAGCATATTTAATGACCCACTGGGATATACCACCATGACAATTCCTTAACTACCATGGGTTACAGAGAAGGTTTTCCAGAAACTTTGGGTGGGGACCAGTAACCAGCCACACATGCTCTGTTGCAAGCCATAGTAACACTGGGATCGTTGAGGCACGTTGTTAAGTGGTTATACAGGGCTATCAGGGAGATTGTTGACAGACCACTGCTAACGCTACAACAGAAATGGGAATCCCTCCTTAACCGAGACGTGTCAGAGGCAGAATCAAAAAAAGTGCTCAGTTTGCCCAAGAAAGTCTCTAGAAACTCCAACTTTAAATACTCACAATTGAACATCCTGCACATGACATACCTTACCACAGACAAACTCAACCCGCGATGAGCAACCCTGGATGCAGACTTTAAACATATTATGTGAGATTGTCCGGCTCTGCTTGACTACTGCATCAGGTAACAGGGCTGCTACATGGGGTTCTTGCATGTACCATCCCTCTCATGATAGAGGTATGTTTACTAGGCTTGTTCCCAAGACCCAAGCCCAAAATTGTTGGCCATCAATTTCTAGATCTCGCCTTACTATTGGCAAAAAGATGGATAGCATTAAGATGGAAATCCTCAACAGATCCTACAATTTTGGTTTGGGAAAAATACATTACGGCCTGGGCATGGGTGGAAGACGGCACTTAATGAAGAGGCGAATAGAGGTGTGAGATGCTGCCCCATAGCGGACCTGTGGTCGGCGGTGTTGCAGGAGTGGGAGTCAAGGGACATAGGTGAAAGGGACAGTTCCCCCAAAGTCTTATAGACTACCGTACTAATGCATATACTACTGTTTGCCCGCCCACAAATTGCTCAAGGAATGAAGAAAGATTACCCTGGACCTTCGGTGCCCCCACTGCTTTACGAGTAGCATTAGAGTATCCTAAATTCACAATTAAAGTCACAGATCATTAGGACAATTGGGAAGATGCCTGACAATCCTGTTTAGAACCCCAGAGTGTTCTGATTGTTATTGAGTTCTATAAGTAACTGTTAATTAAAATGTTCAACTATAAATCATTGGTATATAATCTTAAAGCACTGTGCAAACTCCCTCATATTTCGCAATGGCCATTGGGCATCAAAAACACAATTAGATCTCAAAAGTACTTAAAGGCATGTTGTAAATTGGACTGATTGAAGATAACTCTGAGATGTTTATTTATCTACATGCCTATTGCTTGATGGATATTATTGTTTGGAGGCCTAATTACATATGTATTTTTTGTAGCTGCAAAACGTAATAAAAAGATGTGTAAAAAAAAGTAAAACAAAGGCCAACAGCCAACGGCCAGTCCTTTTGTACAGTCTGTGCTACAGTGCACCGCTGTGCGACTAAACTTGCACTTACTGACACCGCCAGGGTACCTCCTGACAAAGGGGTATCCATTGGGAATGGCAGGTACCTCGAAGATAGTACTTGGTACTGGGGCAGATTAGGGAGGGGTGTGTTTGGTTTTGAGAGAGGTTTACTTGGACATCTTAGGGGTATGGCTGGGTTTAGTGGGGTGGGGATCAGGTTTTTCAGGGATGGATTTGGATGTGGAAGTGCTTGGTTGAGGTCAGTAGGGATTTGGGAGAGGTTTTTTAGATTTTGGGAGGGAGGGTCAGAATACACGGGGTCAAGGGCAAAAATACACTTGCACAGAGAAAATGGGCAGGATGTTTGGGAGGGAGTTGGGTTTTGGAGGTACAGGGAGTCGAGGTGAGAGTTGTGTATGATGTGTCTTCTGTGTGGTTTTTATAGGTGTTTGTTTTAATGGTGACTGTGAGTATTTGCGTTTTTTAAGTGTGTGTGATATGGACGTGATGGGTATGCTGGGTGTTGTCGATGGGTCTGTGTGTGTTGGTGTGGTGTCTGTGGGAATGTCCGTGTTTGTGTCTGTGCGTGTTAGTGGGATGTCTGCAGGAATGCTGGTGGTTGGGGATGGGTGTATCAGTGTTGGTGGGGTGTCTGTTGGAATGCTGGTGGTTGGTGATGAGTCTATGGGTATTGGTGTAGTATCTGTCGGAATGCTGGTGGTTGGGAATAGGTCTGTGGGTTTAAGGTAGTGTCTGGGTGTGAGTGTGGTATCTTGGGGTGTGTTAGGGTGGAGGTGGTGGTGAGGGTAGAGATTGAGTGTTTGCATGCCTGCTGTTTATGTTTGTGTGAAGTGCTTGGGTGTGTGAGTGCAAATGTTTGACTGTGCTTGGGACAGGCATGAGATTAGAGAATTTGGATGGGGAAGGGGCAGTAAGTGTGGTGGAAGGTTGGGATGGGTGGAAGGCTGCCATGAGGGAAGAGGCCGGAGCCTGAAAAGACCTCTGTAGGCCAGACATAGCACAGTGGATGCCTTTCAGGTTGGCCACTATCTGTGTCAGCTGACTACCTTCTCCCTGGATGGCACTGAGGAGTGCAGACTGACCTGCAGAGATATTTCTCAGAAGGCCAATATCCTCCTCACTCAGGACAGTGGGGTAACAAGGGAAGGGGCAGGGGCTAACGGTTTCTGGAGAGAAAGAGATAGCTTTCCTCTTAGAGGAGCGGGCCAGTCCAATTGTTTGGGAAAACAACAGGAAGGGTGGTGATGGAACTAGTGGTGGTGGACAAGGGTGAAGGTGGAACTAATCCTGTGGAGTACACCATCACTTAGGTGTGTCCACATGAGAATGACAAAGATGAAGAGGAACTGGAGCTTGTGTCCTCGGTGGTACTCCCTCCACCATCCTGGTCACTGGGTCCCTCCATGTCTGTGCTGTCACATCTGAAACCCCTGTGACCAGCTGTGTCCTCAACGAAGCGGGCCCCTTCTCCTTTGCCTTCCCTGGATGAATATGAAATAACATGTAAAATAGGTTTATTACAACTGCAATTCCACACCTGACCATCATATATCAACAGAAAACATTTATTAAGTGCACAGATCACACCAGCTTCATAGTGCATTATATAGGCTTTAAAATTAGCATGCTACATAACCTGCAAACACTTGGTTCCATTTATGTCTTAATGCCAGACATCACCAAATGCATTGATGGACTTGTCTCCACCCCATCCTTATGTCTATATTAGGATAGTTGATCACCTTGTATACTCTGGTACTTGAAGTATATGATAGGAAAATGATGTTATCAAGTAGGATGGATACAATTTTAACATTTACACAATTTCTACACAAGGCTCAGATTTCAACACATATTCATTTTCCTTATAACACATCATGATGGCATGAAGGTCAATTAAAGACCAATGTACCATCAATATGTGCTGTAACAGAAATGATGTCACATGCAAATTCTCATTTCACACTAATGACATTTTAGGCTTGAAATGTCATCTAATGTCCAATACCTGAAAAGTTAAATAAAAGCTGTACTGGAGTAGTTTAGCTATGTATTACATGTGGCATCTCACTCCCTGATGTTTGTCACCAGTCAGTGAAATAATTTTGAAACATTATTACAGGTAACAACAGGGAAATGTATACTTGGCAACATGTAGGCACTAATGCGAATGGCACCAGTGATGTTTGCTCGCTCATGTCACTGTTGACTCACAGCTTACCAATGGAAAGTGTTGTACAGTCACTGCATAAAGAGTGTACTTTATGCCATGTCACATGTTATAGGGCCACCATCACATGAGAGACAGTAGTGAGGGAACATCACTCCTTACACAAGGAAGTGAACTGTTTGGTGCAATGGTCACTTAGAAAATCAAACAACATGAGATTAATTTTCAGTTCACTCAGCCAGGTGTCTGCTCAAGACAGCAAATTGATAGTGGACAGGACTCTGCTGTGTTCCTGGTCATAAAGGTAATAGACACAGCACATCAGCATGCACCTACTACTAGACATACACAATCAATAACTCTTCTTGTGCGTCGCACATAGTCCACCTACAATCTTAATGGGGAATTGCCTGCTTGTAACACACAAAGTTGGCACTGTAACATGTATGATTGTGGGCAGGACTCACCCCTTTGTAGCTGCTGTTGGGCCCACAACTGCCCCTCAAGCTCCGGGTAACCCAATAAGGGGGTCAGGGTTCAACGCGTGCCCCATCAACATTGGGAGGACTTCCCCAGCGGAACCTCCACATTAGCCTGGCCCAGAACCTCAGGTCCTACAACCTCTTCCTGCATTGGATGCTGCATTAGTTAAAACCCCAAAGGGTGTGCACCTTCCGGGAGATGGCTCTCCAAATGGTTTTCTTCTGATGGGTGTTGACCTGTATGGATGCAATTGTCATAACATGCTATGCACAGTCACACTTCTCAATCCGGTACTCGCTGGAGCAGAATGTCATAAAATCCCAATTCTCCATTTAGGTCTTCCCACGAACCCCAATGGCACAGGAGTTGGTGTGAGCCCTGCCGGGGGAAAGGGGTAGGGGACAAAGAAAAGACTGCCACGGGTTTTCTTCGGTTCTCCACTCTACTGCTCTTTTCTGTTATTCTCTTTTCACTCTACTCTCTCTCTCTCTCTCATGGTGGTGAACTGTAAGACAAGAAATTACTTTAAAACGTTCTATGACTTCTCTCCTAGGCTCTCTCTCTATTCTTGTGTGCTTACTCTAAACTTTACGTACCCTCAAAGCCATAGGCGTTAGCTCCTCTTCGTGTATTTAGGATACAAATATATGAACAGTGGCAAATGATCCTTTCTTTATTCACAGCAGTTGCTCTGGACTTCAACTAAGAAATTAGTATCACAGTAAGCACACAGTAAATTTACTTCGACCTTCACTCTCTATTCAAATATGCAAGAGTATACTTGCAGTTGAGAAGACTCTGCCAGGAAGAAAAACTGGATTCCTGGGATATTGCCGAACTCGCAGAGATGAAAAACCAACCTCCTCTGCTACACCCGATAGCTCAGGTAAATATTCTGGCTGGAACAAATTATGCTTAGTTTTACGGAATAGCCTCACTAACTTTCCAACGAATTACTCGTAACGATAAACTAACCTACGCCTAAGGCTGGCAGAAACACTATCTCCTAACTCTGACTAACTGAGACAAACGCAATAGGTCCAGTCACATGAAAAGCATTGGTGAAGTGCGCGGCTTCAAACGCTACTTCACAGCTACGTTTGTTCTCGAGCTCACAACCAGACATGAGAGGCTATACCTGCGATTGCACTGGCTCGCCTCCATCTTTGGCGTGCCTGTCCAATCGCTCTGCATCTGGTCACAATCACCCGCAGTCTCCGGTAGATTGGCTCGGAGTCCAGGGATCGCTTCACAGGTGATGGAGTCTTGCGGGTGCAGGGCAGCTCATGGGTTCTCGTAACCCGTGGCCTGATAGCAATAGATGAAGAAACAGATTGTAACGTCCAGATTTCGGGTATCTGTATGGTTGAGCCACATTTTGTATACACCTAGCACAAGCATTAATCATTAGTCAACATACTACATATGTAAATATCACATGCTAAGCACTACAAAAACATGAATATACTATTTTGTAGTCATCTATTGAATATACTCAACCTGGTCATGACCTACTGTTGCAGCCTTAAATCCTCAGGGTCGTATGTTGCTCGTAATGGTCCACCTCTCGATACCACCACGGTCTGATTCAGTATGCAGACTCCATGGAGTGATCAAGCAGGGGAAGGGAAGGATGGGGACAGCGGACAGGGAGACCTGTAAAACAAGAACCTGCAGGTAAAACACAGTAATACACTCCACCTAGGTTCTACCTATGATCACCTCATCTTAATATTCTTTCTATATACATGTAAAGAAAAATTCTTCCTCTTTTTTCCTAGTCAGCATATAATGATGATCATGACGTTGTGCATATCTAAGAAAATGAAACATACATTTAATAAGGGAGGGAGCAGGTTCAACTGTTTTAACTTACCAAGCTTTCCTGTAACCTTACCCAAGGATATGCTTTGTGAAGCTTACGGGGGTGCAGCGCTGACTCTTGAACAGGACAGGTTGCCCCTGTAGTAAAACAATATAAAGATTTCCCCAGGCATAGGCGTATAAAAAGACAGTGCAGGAAAGTAGTATGCTTGATATATGCAACACGGAAGGGGACTTGTTCCAAAGTACTTACATTTCATTCCTTGACTAACCCCAAAGTACTTCTGATATTTCTCTGAAGCCTGATCTCCACAACATATATGACTCAGCCTCACTTTCCACGTATTTGTATAATCACCCAAAAACGAACACAAATGAACCAAGGTTTGTTTTCACTAAGAAGGATGGCTGACTCCTTACAGTCGATTTAACAGCAATCACACGAATAAATCCAGGAACATCTTTTCCTTGTTCAGAACACAAAGAATATCACACTGTACTCTATCAAGGGAATAAACCCTCCGCAATGAGTATATCAGAACTTGGTAACGGAAGGCAGCCGCCTTCGCTAATGCAAGCAATGATCAAACGGAAAGCACAGCTGGTCCACAGAATCACTAGGATGTTTCTTTTCCGCTCCCTGCTAGAAACAGAAGTGGTTCAACCAACGGGATAGCGGAATCCACACAGGAGCCGGCCAAGATGCCGCCTCCGCTGAGCGACACAAACAAATAATAGAGAAAACGGTGCACTGTTGCACCTTTTCCAGACCTCTGTGGATATTCGTCTCAGCGGGAAGAGTAACCGGCAGCCCGCTGCTCCCACGGCCATGGTTTAGTAACGTCCTTCGCTAAGCGATCTACGCTAGGGCTCATGGGATTTGTTGTTCAGTCCCGTGCGTGAGCCTTGTCAGTGTCTTCCCTGATGGGACCTGCCACCTACACTGACTAAGCCAGCCCATTAACATCATGTAACCCAGGACCATCCTACATGTCCTATTATGTGAGATACTATGACACACAACACACCATTGTGACCTTTTGAAGGGTAAACTACTTGTGCATGACTGTACAGACACCTTTACAGTTATACCCATTGACTTGAGCCTGGTACCACAGTAGAGGCTACATCCTAAGACTAAGGTCACAATAAAAGGGCTGGTATGTGTGTCACTGAGAGCTTCCTCTCTGGGGATGTATGGACATGCAGTCTACTTATTCAGATATCCTACTACATCTGATTGAGTTTGTGTGGTATGTACTACCATCACACAACACACCTTTTGCCATATGTGGCACTGTTAGGGGGGTGGCACTCAACATACAATTGTTTGCCTTTTATGATTGGATTGAATGTAACAAAACTGATTATTCACACATAAAAATCTCATCAGACATTTCCAACTATCTACACTGTTAGTGTGTCACATGTGCAATAGGCCTGTACATTGCATGCATGAATTATGGAAAAGTGACAACAGGCCTGTGGGAGTAAGGGGCCTTTCATAAGTAAATAACACACATTGACAATGTGGGTAAATGGAAAGCAGTATCGGGTCAGGGGGTTACCTCAGTCACTATTCCAAATGTAGCTCATACAGAATCAATCAAGGCTACTATTGGTTCTGAAAACACTTTTGTGGAACATCCAAGGATCTGCAGGTCCACAGGGAGATTACTCTGTTCATCAGATGTATTGCCACAGTAACTCTGCCCCAGCCTGGGCCATGGTCCAAATGGGCACAACTCATTGTCATGCATTGATCTCTGCAGGCTGAGCATACTGATCCCACACAGACATCAAATGTTCACTATTTCAATACATGAAAGTCCTTTTCCTGGTAATCAAATATGTGACTGCAAGATTGTGTGGCACACTGAAGGTGTTTATGAGGTATAGCTAGCTCCCAGGCAACAGTATGGTAAACCCTGATAGGGGCTGAGTGATATTTGGGACTGTACACATAGCTAACATCGTACTCAACTGCTTCTTACAATATACAGACACAGCTCATGCTGTAAAGCCTATACAATTATTTGAACATTTACCATGATCTGATTACCAAATATATAATAGGTACCATGAAATGTATACATGCATAGATATGTGCATGTAACACAAACAGGATATAGGGTGTATCACGCATCACAATGGTGATGTTAAATCCAAAAAGTACAGTACCCCATGATCCATTACATGATTGCCCTATGTAGGGACCACAACATTTCACAATAAAAATTCAGATTTCATTCTGGGACTCTGAGGCACATTGTTGTCCATGGGAATGAAAATGATGAAGTTGAACAGAGCAAAACATGTATTTGCGATAGTTACCTGTTCCTCTGGTGAGCCATAGATTTGACCATGCAGGGGAAGGACCTCTCCAACCAAGCTCTCCAACTCCTCTGGAGAGAAGGGACGGGGCCTCTAACAGGCCTGGCCTGGCATGATTGCTACCAGAGGTGGCAAACAGTAGCAAAAGTGGAGGAGGTGTTGATAGCAGCAGTGTCAGGATGCAATGAGTTATTTTTCAAACTACTGTGTACATGTACGCCACACACACAGTCATCAGCATAGACAGACACAACCATTAGACCGCAACCCTCAAATTCACCAACGCTAGCCTATGACTGTGTCCGCAGTGGATGAAACCACCTACGGTGCAGCGTACTTCCACTGGCGGTGGTCGTCCCAAATATCTTATATGCGAGATCAATGATCTGCCATTTTAGCAGCTGGAACTTCAGTAATGGTGACTGTGAAGTGTTTCACCACCTCTACAAATGTGGGCTAACATTTTTACATTTGAAATACTCCATTCCCATGTAATTTCCAATAAACAAATCATCTGTGTAGTGTATTAATGTGCCTAAAGGCAAAATGTGTCCAGTGCACTGTAGACAGCATTTGACAGTTTTTGCCCTAAAATGTCTTAAATTCATCATCATCATAGTGCAAATGTAACATTTCTGAATGGATAATGTGAATATTTCTGTTACAGACACATGTGAAGGCCACAATGGGGATTGTTGGTGGATGGTGGGCAGTAGACAATGATTATGTAAATTATGTGTAACGATTTATGAAGGAGTTATGATTTGTCACATAACTTTTGGCTTACTCTTTATACATGTTACTCTGGACACTGTGACCAATGTTCAAAATTGTTTTCACTCCTCATATATGCATCCTAGGAGAGGGAGGAGACAACAGCCTCTAATGTACTACCCATTCCCAGACCTTCAGACCATGGAAGAAAGGCATGTCATTAAGAAGTTTTGTTTAAATATACAAACAATACAAGATGTGTGTCATCATTTGGATCCTGATCTCTTTCCTCAAATCACTTATCCTACGTGTGTCACACAAATTGTACAACATATGTCAGTATAGCATTTTCCGGCCTCAGGGTCTTTTCAATACACTGTGGCAATACCTGGTGGTATGTCACAAAAAAAGTGGTGTACTACAAGATGTTCTTTCAGCAATGATGAGACACATGGACAGCCACATCAAGTTCCCCAGATGTGAGGATTTAGCCACTGTGAAGGGGGATTTCTTTATATTTGGTCACATCCCACATGTGGTTGGAAACATTGATGGCACCCATATTGATTTAATACCACCGAATGCCAGGGAACAAGTTTACTGTAACAGGAAGCACTTCCATTCTATTAACGTGCAAGTTGACTGCTTACCGGATTTGTACATCTCAAACACCTGTTCCTGGTTGCCAGGTTTAGTTCATGATTCCTTTATACTGTGGAACAGCACCATACCCCAGGTGATGTCGCAAGTTGGTAAGTTTGATCTGTCCTAACTTTGTGTGACTAATATAAGGTGTATAATCAGAAAGTGTGTGACTTATTGAAACACTTTTGTCTGTCTTCCATCTAGGCGACCCAGCATATCCCAACCATCCATGGTTGTTGGCACCCCTGAGAAATCCAACTACATCAGGGAAAGTCTGCTTCAATGAAGCCCATAGAAGAACATGGTGACCGATTTAGCAGGTGTTTGGGCTCCTGAAGGCCAGATTCAGATGTCAGGACAAGCAAAACTGATTATTTTCTTCCTCTACTCATCTGGGAAGGTGAATCAAATCACAGTGGCCTGCTGCATGATCCAAAACATTACCCTGCGATGGAACATCCCTAATATTTAAGAGGATGAAGACTATGATTAACCACCGGGAGAGACTCCTGAAATGCCAAATGATGATAGTGGTAAAGAGTAAGGAGCTGACTAGCGTGCAGATCTCATCGAAAACTTGTTCTCAGTGTAAATATGTTGTGAGATGTCATGACTTTGACTATTAAAGCAACTCTTTGATGATGATGTGAGGAGGATGCTTATGATAAATACTAGAAGTTAAAGTTCTGGCAAACCCTGGTGGAACATGTGTCAGGATTCGAGCCTCCGGTAAGCGCTGACATTCCTTGTGCTGTACATGGAGGTTCATGGCAGGAAAAACTACATTTCCCAGCATGCCCGGGAAGTACATCACGTTTGCAACGTGAGTCACGCAAGTGCAGGAAATAAAACCCTTGCCGGGGAAACCGGCGTTGCCGATTATTCCTGCTGGAGAGATCGAGTGGTTGGTATCTACCGGGAAGGCGGTAATACCCCTGTTGAATCCTGTTATAATCTAGAGGTACCCCGTTCTGGGTTGAGTACGCATTTCCTTGTGGCGTCAAGTGGAACACGTAGTGAGTGTTGATTTGGCTCGCATTTCGTGTCTTTGACATCTCTACCTGTGCTAAGGGCTCTCTCGGCTGAGTGAACTCTCTTTCCCCGGTGGCCGAGACTGGCATTCCGCCGTCTTGATGCAGGGAAATAAAAAGAATAATTAACTTCCCTGTTGGAGAAGACTACATCCTTGGTCTCTTGCGGGGCAGTTGTAGTCTTTGTGATTATTTTTATAAGCGGATTGGGCTCAATCTGTTCCTTGGATTTCCCAAGGATTACCTGATGTCTTGGTCAGCCTAGCGGTTGCTGGACGCTTTTGGATTTCAGAACCTTTTCCGTGGTGCAGACTTCGTTAAGGATTTATTACCCAAGTCTGATGTTCATGTTTTATTTCTCTCCACAACCTTTTCTATTTCATCCAATCACAGGAGAGAAAAATAAAGGGTGTCATATCGGTGGGATTTATCTAACTACAGAAGATAACACAATCAGTGTTTTGTATGTTGTAGAATCTAGCTCATAGGATGAAACAGCAAGTACAGAATCAGTACTTCTTTGTGTTCTTTTGTTTTCCCTTTACAGTTGGTAAAATCCCTGGTATCCCCCTAATCTCTTCCTATATTTGAGGCATCATTATTTTCCTTTACAGGTAGGAGTGCGGGCATGGTGTATGTTATACTGTATGGGAGGAACAAAGATAGTCCTGTTATATGTAAACACCTATTGTGTGTTATTAGTATCTTTTGTTGTCGTTTCAGATCTCCCTCCCCGCTGTTCCCTTCCTTTCCTTCCCTCGCTTGACTATCCCAGCAGTCTGTGTATCTTCACTTCAGACTCTGGGGACGTCAAGAGGTGGAGCCCATATAGCATCAGCGCAATCCCGAAGATATCGGAAGGAGGAGCCTGACAACATGTTTGTTGAGGAATGTTATTACACATGCTCCCTTTTGTTAGTGTTTCTCTGTTTAGCTTAGAATTATCTTGTGGACTGTGTTCTCGAGAAGTGTACTATGTGAATTGTGTCATATGTATTGCTCCCTAGCTATTTTTGTTTTGGTGTGTCCCTTCACCATGGCATCTTCATTCGGACATTTCGGAGTTGTGACATTAGCAGGTATATGATGATGTTTGGATGCACAAAGAGGATGCAGATTGTTACTGGGAATGTCGGTCACAGACCTTGGGTGTACAACCCCTGTATCAAGACACCTTGCCCAGTGATAGATGGAAGTTAGGAGGGTTTCATTGGACTTGTTCCTTGTAGTATGGTGATCCTAATGCAAAATGTGTGCCATCTTATGCTCCAACCCAATGTTGTGTTTGGCTTCAATCATGTTATTCTGCCTTCACATTGGTTAAATCTTCATTGTGTATTTACTGCATTTAGCTGTTGATGTGCCTCCTCATTGTAGGCCAAAGTGCTTCTGGCGCATCACTGACATTGGTTTGTGGCATTCCACCAGATGCAGCAACACTGGATTGGAATGACCCTGTAATCAGACACTGTTGTACTGCCATGTGTCTGTTTATTGGTATAAATGATGTGGGATTCCTCTTGTGAGGTAGGAAATATGGCTCCTGCTGATGATATAGACCTATTTTTATGTTGCCCATTCTTTAGAAAGTTGTTTGATGTGTCTCCTCCTTATATGTTGTTAAGGTCTGCACTTGACAATGGATCACTAACGCAGAATATTTGAGTTATGTATGATTTGCTATGTTTTTTTTAAAACAATTTTTATTGTAAATAAAGGCGAACATTGGACATTTTCAGGGTGTGCATTGTACATATCAATCGCGCACAGTTAGTATGACTATACATAGTGGACATTGCATTCGATCTTTAGGATGCATCTTGTTCACATTCAAGATATCTGTACATCACCCGCCCACTCCCCCCAGGTGTCCCTCCCCCCATTCTGAATCGCTATCACTGTCCATCTGAGGTGGTTCACAAATATACCCTCTGTATTCATTCCATGCTCCCCAGAGTTTCCCCCATTTTCGTGGACACTTCCGATTTAAATATACTGTCCTTTCAGCAACCATCGCTGAGTCCATATCCACACTCCAATCCCGTGTGCCGGTGACACGGGGGATCCCCAGGCCTTGGCCACATTCCGCTTAGCATACACAATACCCAGCGTTGCCCAGTCCTGCATCGAATTGTTTAAATCAGTAGGCTCCCAAAGGTTCAGTAGACACCGACGCAGCTCTGGGAGCAGGGAATCTCCAACCACTTGTGATAGAGTTCGCATAACCTTGGACCAGTATTCAGCAATGAAGGACATTCCCAGATAGTGTGGTAGAACGTCCCTGCATCCCCGCAGCCTCTCAAACAGTACTGGTGTGTGGTGGCTCTTCCCATTTTATGTAGTGTGACCCTTGTGTAATAAACTCGTTGCAAGACTTTAAATTGTATCAGTTTGAGCCTTGATGATATAGCGACCTCCTGGGGTGATGAGAGCGCGGTCTGCCAGTCCGTTTCGTCAAAGTCGCCTATTTCCCCAGCCCAGGTTGTCTTTAGTTTGTCCATGGGGTCAGGCATGTTGTTGACCATCTTACGGTAAACCAGTGTGGTCGCTTTGTTATGCTTATGCTCCGTAAGCAGTCTATCCTCTAAAGGAGTGGACTCTGGTAGTTTTCCTTCAGTTGGGAACACTGACCTTAGAGCATGACTGATTTGCAAATAGCGGAAACAAATTGGGCCACTAGTTGGGCAAAAGTGAGGATTTTACCCTGTCCATAAAGGTCTCCAATCGTCGAAATACCAATCTGGTCCCAGGCCTCAAATCCCTTACTTTTTCCAGAGACGGCCGAGGCGGCACGATACCCAAAGTGGCGTCATCTGCGTGATCGTATTTTGACATTTGAGACGAGCCGACGCCATGTGCCAGAGCTTCACCGTGTGGGCCGTGGGGCCCAGCAGGGCCGCCACACCTCGAGGATCATAGAGCGCCGCCATCACTCCTCCAGTCCCTAGGTCATATCTATCCACCTTAAATGCGGGCTCCGTCTGCGGGGCGAGAAGCCAGTGATTAATGATCTTCAGTTGTGAGGCCCAATAATACAATTGGACATCCGGGAGTGCAATTCCCCCGTCAAACCACCCTCGCACCAACTTTTGTCGGGAAATGCGTGCCGGTTTAGCTCCCCATAACAAGCCGGAGACTAGTGCATTTATGGACTGAAAATACCTGTTAGGCACGAGAAATGGAGTGTTTTCCAGGATGTAAAGCAGTCGCGGTAATGTCATCATTTTAAATAATGCAGCCTTGCCCAATAGAGTCAACGGCAGGGTATGCCAATGCTTCACATCTGTGCGAAACCCTTCAAGTGGTGGCTGTAAATTACATTTATAAAAACTTTCCCAATTCGGTGTCACCCATACTCCCAAATATATAAAGGGTCTGTCAGTGATCGTCAGAAGGCCGACGTTCGGGAGGATCGGCGGGGGGCCCTTAAAGACAAACAGCACCGACTTGGACCAATTGATGGTTTAGCCTGAGGCCCACCCAAAAATTGTACAGATGTCAAGGAGAACCATGAGAGAACGCCTGGGGAGGATCACATAGAGGAGAATGTCATCGGCGTATAGCGATATGTGGTCCTCTCACGATTCGGTCCAGTTGAGGCCCCTTATCATGGGGTCCCACCGTATCCACGCCACCAGCGGTTCTAAAACCAGCGTGAAAAGGAGAGGTGACAGGGGGCACCCCTGACGCGTGCCGCGGCTTAACTCGAAATCCTTGGGAATATGGCTGTTGGCCACAACATGCTCTAGCGGATTTGTTTGAGTTTGACCCAAGCACAAAACTTTGGGCCAAAGCCTAGATGTTGTAGCACTGCAAACAAATATGGCCACTCAACCATATCAAAGGCCATTCGCGCATCCAAGGACAAAATCACAGCTGGTTCGGACAAGACTGATATCTGCGACATCACCGCGTGGACTCTTCTTAAATTCAGTGCGGTGCTCCTGTTTGGCATAAATCCGGATTGGTCCGGATGCACCAGGGTCTCCAGGTGCGGGGTTAGGCGCATGGCAATCAATTTGGCCAGTTTTTTTGCCTCCACATTCAGCAGCGAGATGGGACGGTATGATGTACATTCGTCCGGGGGTTTACCTGGTTTCGGTATAGCTATGATCGTAGCCGTGCGTTGATCTCGAGGCAATGCCCCCTTGGCCAAGCTGTCTTCAAACATTCGCAATAGATGCGGGGCCACTTGGTCTGAGACGCTCTTGTAAAATTCTATGGGAATCCCATTAGGCCCCACAGCCTTGCCCGACTGGAAGGAGTGGATAGCAGCCACGACCTCATCCGTGGTGAAGTTTGACTCTAGAAGTTCAGCATCTCTATCCGCGACAGAGGGCATTTGGATATCTTTATTATAGGTTTGCGCCTCTTCAGAGGACATACCCGATGAGGAAGTATAAACTGCCTCAAACTGATTGGCCAAAGTTTCAACAATATCTGCAGGATAAGTGTACATCACGCCTTCAGCGGAACGAAGTTGAGCTATCGTGTTTTGGGCCTTTTCCTTCTTATTTAGCCACACCAGAAGTCGTCCTGCCTTATCCCCAACCTCATATATGGTATGTTGAGTGCGCAGAAGTCGTTGTCTGACCCGCACCCTCTGGTACTGAGCCAATTCCGCCTGTTTAAGCCGTAATTGACGCTTAAGCTCTTCAGTAGGATCGCGATCATGCTCAGACTGTAAAGCTTCCAGGTCAAGCTCCAGCGTTGCCGGTTCGTCCTGCATGGTCCGCCTATGCCCGTTATGGTGGCTATCGCTTGGCCCCTCAGCACCGTCTTGAACGCTTCCCATAGGACCCCGGGCGAGTCCACTGAGGCAGTATTTTTCTGGAAGTAACACTTCGTAGCTGCGACTAGGTCCTTTCCGACTTTAGGTACTTGTAAGTAATGGGGCGGAATTGGGAAGATTCGTCTCCGAGCCTGTACATGGGATTCTCGTTTCTCCCCCTGTTCACCCGACCCCGGTTTCTTCTGGTCCCACTCCTCCCACTGCTGACTCCCTTTGCCCACCCTGTTCCCCCTTCGTCCCTGTCCCCGCTGCAGCTTCTGCCTTACTGCTTAATACCCGCTCTGCTGTCAAACATCAAACAGCTCTCTTCAACCTCTTAACCACTGATTCCCCTGACCTCCTTTTTCTGACTGAAACCTGGTTCACTGCTGATTCCCTTCCCGACCTCTTAGCCATTCTCCCTGACACCCATTACGCCCTCCGGGCCGATCGCCCTGATGGTAAGGTGGGGGGAGGGGTGGCGATGATCATTCGGTCGACCTTCAAATTTCAACTCCTCAACTACCCCCCAATACCCAACGTGGACTACCTTGTGGCTTGCTCTCTTAATCTTTCTGCCCCCTCACTGTTGTCCTTGTGTACCGCCCCCCTCAATCCATGCCTTCCTTTGTTGCCTCCCTTCAGGACCTTATGGCCACTCTTGTGGTCAACAATTCCTCTGTCCTTTTGCTCGGCGACTTTAATTATTGGCCGGGCGACCCCATGGAAGACCTCCCCTCCAAAGATTTTTCAGGCACTCTTCAATGTCTAAACCTTACTTCTCACGTCTCAGTCCCTACTCACACCCAGGGTCATATCTTGGACCAAATTTGGTCCTCACGTCCCATTGTTTCACCCCCCCTCATATCCCCATGCGTGTGGTCGGATAATTTTAAAATCTCCTTCTCTATCCATCTGGGAGTGGTCGATAAGTCTCCCCGTCCGAAAAACATCTTAGCTCGCAATTGAAATCGGACCGACCTTGACTCCCTCTCGCTCACTTTGGCCTCCTCTGCCCCCAACCTCACTAATCTTCCTCTTGAATCCCAGGTTAATGCTATCGGCACATGGCTCTGCTCTTCGTGCGATCTAGTCGCCCCGCTTAGAAAGATCAAGGCGGTACGTCCATATGACGCGCACAAATGGTTCTCCCCAGAACTTAGAACACTTAAACTCGACCTTAGGCGGTCGGAACACCACTGGAGACGGACCTATTGCCCCTCTTTGCGCGTCAAATACAAATCACTCCTTACTGAATATAAAAAAGCGATCCTAGCGGCTAAAACCGCATACCTTACCGAGAGAGTAGCTCTCGCGGCTAACAAATCCTGTGAAATCTTCTCTCTGGTCCACAATCTCGCCACCTCTGATTGCTCCACTCCTAGTTTAGTTCCCTCACAGTCCCTCTGTTCTTCACTTAACGACTTTTTTATCGACAAGATCGTGAAGATTAAAGCCAACATTCCCACAGTGCCTCAACCCCATCCCACCTGCTCCCCTATCTGTCCCTCTTCCTCTTTCGCCCTTTTCCCTCCCATCTCCACCGATTTATTTTTAAAACTTTTGGTCAAAACCAAGTCCGGTTCTCCTGCGGATGGCGTGCCAGCACGCATTCTCAAAACTCTTTTCACCAACTGTCCTGCCCCCCCTCTTGCTCTTCTTAATTCTTCTTTGGCTCTTGGATCTGTCCCCTCTTCCTTCAAATCCGCTATAGTCCTTCCTATTCTAAAAAAAACTGGCCTAGATCCCTCTCTTCCTTCCAATTTCCGCCCCATTTCTCTTCTTCCCTACCTCGGCAAGATCCTTGAAGCTCATGTCACTTCCTGCCTCTCCACTTATATAGAGGAGAACGGCCTCCTTGCATCCCACCAGGCGGGATTCCGCCCGGGCCATTCCACGGAGATGGTGGTCCTTGCAGTCTTGGACGAGCTCAAGGGGAAGGCCGATTCTAACCTCCCCCAAGCCCTGGTCCTTCTCGATCTGTCCGCTGCGTTTGACACGGTTGACCATTCCATCCTTCTCCACCGTGTCAGCGCAGCGGGCATTCGGGGCGCGGCCTTCTCCTGGCTGGCGTCCTTTCTGCGGGACAGGTCCCAGGCAGTCCATCTCCCCCGTTTTTCTGCTCCCCCCCGCCCTGTCACTTGCGGCGTTCCCCAAGGTTCTTCTCTCTCCCCCCTCCTTTTCAATCTTTACATTCGTCCCCTCATCACCTCTCTCCTTGAGCTGGGGGTCTCGGTGTACAACTACGCAGATGACCTCCAGCTCGTCTTTGATCTTTCCTCTTCCCCTGATTTTCTTCCCAAGTTCTGCTCCATTTTAGTCTTCATCTCTGACTGGATGAGCGCTAACCATCTGAAGCTCAATCCAGACAAGACGGAACTTGTTCTAACTGGTGGCCCCTCCAACCCTTGGTCCCCTGCACATTGGCCCCTTTCTTTTGGTCCCCCCCCGGTGCCCGCTTCTTCTGTTCGCACTCTTGGTTTTAAAGTCAGTCATGACTTATCCATGCACAGTCAGATCAGCTCCGTCGTGTCCTCTCGCTTTCTCTCTCTTCGTTTAACCCGGAAAATGTCACGCTTTTTTTCTACCGATGCACTTAAATCCATAGTCATGGCCCTTGTCATCTCCCGCCTTGACTATGGGAATGGCCTGTACGTGGGCATACCGGCTTACGAATCCTGCCGCCTACAGGCCATTCAAAATCAAGCTGCTTGTCTTATCCTTTCCCTCCCCAAATCTTCTCACATCACCCCGGTTCTCAAACCACTTCATTGGCTTCCAGTTCACTTTAGATCCTTTTTCAAATTGGCCTGTTTAGCTTTTCGGGCTCATTTCCGCTCTGTGCCCCTGTTCATCACTTCTCTTGTTTCTTCTCATGCCCCGGTCCGCACTCTCCGCTCTTCTTCTCTTTCTCTTCTTCATATCCCCCGCTTCCGTAAATCCAGAACGGGGGGCACTCGGTTCTCAGTCCTGGCCCCCCAGTTCTGGAACAGTCTTCCTCTCTCTATCCGTTCCATTCCCATCTACACTCACTTCCGCAAAGCTCTTAAAACTTTTCTTTTCTCTCAGGCATTCCCTTCCTAATCCTCCTTGGGTTTCCTCTGCTGAGCTCTGATTAGGTCCCCAGCGCCAGGAAGCCGTTCGGCCACCGTACGCTTTATTAAATACTTTATTCATTCATTCATTCATTCATGGGAGGAGTATACCATAGTAATTGGGGAGTGATCCGAGATGCCCCTAGGGCCTATTTTCACGTCTAGTATGTGGGGAAAACTGTCTGCAGTAATGAAAAAATGGTCAATAGGCGATAGACTATTGTGTACCCCAGAGTAAAAGGTGTAGCCCTGATCCCCGGGGTGTTTGAACCTCCATCCATCCGTAATACCCAAAGCCTCAACATAGCCTCCCAGCCTCGCCATATGTGTCCCCGACAACCTGCTAGGGTGGCGGTCAAGACCTTCACCCAGAACCGCATTGAAATCTCCGCCCAGTATGATTTCACCCTCTGGTAGCGTCAGTAGAAATGCACTGAGAGCGGGGAGAGTGACTAAGTGTAGGGCAGGTGGAACGTACACTGACACCACATTGAATCTCTTACCCTCCCATAAGCAGGAGATGGCTGCAAAGCGCCCCGGCGCATCCTTCCACTCCTGTTGCACTATCATAGGGAATCGCTTACGCAGCAGAATACCCACTCCCCTAGAACCAGAGGAAAACTCAGAGTGCGCCACCATTGTGTAACCCCATTGATCCAGAGCCTTACACGTCGAGCCCATCAGATGGGTTTCTTGAAGCAGTACCAGTGTCGGGGCTGTCCTACGCACATATTGTAATACTAAGCCCTTCTTTATTTTGTCTCCCAAACCACGAACATTCCAAGAAATCAGTGTCAGGGGGGACACCGGGGCCTGGACCGGGGCAGTGTCGCACGGTATTACCTCATCCAAGACCTCCTCCGCATTCATATTCAAACCATTCTTCCAAACTAATTATTGCATCCACCATGTGTTCACCTGTATCCCTGAGGTTGAGCCCAAAACCAAAACACAAAACAAAGGACAACCGTCCCTTCCCCTCCCCAATCATTGTAATCTGAGGACGTATACATGTACTATAAACATTATCACCAATACCACTTTCCCTCCCCGCCCCGGAAACAGCCCTCACACCTCCTTCCACCCCCTCCCTGCTCCCCTGCCTGTGGATTTTAAACTGCCCACCCCCCAACCGGGCAGAGTGCCTGTGCATTTCCCACCCATAGTAAACTGCGCGGAGATGAGTTGTCCCCCCCCCCTCGACAAATCATCAAGTTAAAAATACGGTACAGCCTGCAATCGAGATTGATTACTTAAAGAAAGCATCATAACATGTCTAAGCAACTGCAATTAACCGCATTAAATACCGGGAAACCTCAAATTTAAATACCTTCACCCATTTGCTCCCGTGCCATCAGCCCACCCCGTGATACTTGCAATTGTTCATCTGGATCAGTCTGTTTGAAGGCCTTTAGTGTTTCTCACTCCTGTTCGGACAGTCCACTCATCCCCGGGTCAGCCCCCATCATTGTGGGCTCCGACCTATCTCCGGTCCTTCTTTCCGGTGCGCCATTGCGCCGTCTAGTCTTGTTGCTGACTTGAGTCCAACCCTCCAGCCAGTCCCAGGTCGCCTCAGGTGAATCAAAGAACCACGATTTGCCGTCCCGTTCGACTCTCAGTTTTGCTGGAAAAAGCATTGCATATTTAATGTCTCTGCCGCGCAGTTCCTGTTTCACCGCCTGAAAGCTGCGCCGTATCGCCTGGACTCGGGCCATGAAGTCCGGAAAGAAGGAAACCGCATAATTATCGATCTTCAATGGGGGGCTCACCCTGGCAGTCTGTAGAATGTTATCCCGGTCCCGGAAATTGAAGACTCTGGCTATAATTGGTCTGGGGGGGCCCGAACTTTAGGCCTCCCGCCCGGCACCCTGTGGGCTTGTTCTATGGAGAAGTAGGCAGACATTGCCTTTGGTTTCAGGTGATTCGTGATCAATTCCTCTACATAGAGGTCTGCCGCCTGCCCCTTCGTTTTCTCCGGGACCCCAAGGATTCTTATGTTGTTACGACGGGCCCTCCCTTCGTACTCATCTAGCTGTTGTGCCATACGTTATATAGAGAATTTTGCAAGAAATTTGTGAGGTGCACACAATGGAGTCAAAGGTACAAGAAGTTCATAAATGTTGTGAGTCTTCTGTTCTTTCTTTAGTGGGCTCTTTTATTTTCTCTTTTTAAGATACACAGGCACAGCCAACGCGTTTCATTCCCTTTAGTGCCTTGGGAATTTCATCAAAATATGGTTGCACCTTCAATACCGGTGCAGTAGAAATGTTGTCGACAGTATAATTCTTGTGTTCCTGAATAGTATAGAAGTGCGGGCAAAGAATTGTTTCAGAGCATTGTTCCACAGTCAAGCAGCAATGGAGTGTAGATAAAAAACGAAAGTTTGTCCTGGCCCCCATTAGCGGGCAGTCTGTAGTGCCAACGGATTTCAGAAGAAAGGGGATATGCTTGTTTAGAGACCAACATCCATACGGGTTGCCAGGTATTTCGTACGATGCGGGACCTGTGATAAGGTCTCCGGCGCTTCCTGCTCCTCCGTGTGGGTTTCCGAAGCCGTCAAAGTCAGTTTTCCTCTTTGTACAGCACTCTAATACCCATTTGAGTCTTGTTCGCGCTTTATAAAACTTTTCAAGTAAAATAAATATTTACATGACATCTTCCAAACACTTAAGCCAACACAGTGCAGAAGTAACATGTGTATTTAACCATTCCAAGACCTAGTTGTGTGCAATATAGGTGAACACACATTTTGGTTGTATGTTTAGCATTAGTCACTATGGCCCAATTCACAAAGGTAAAGTTAGACAAAAGTCAAACTTTATGATTTTTGATATTCATACATATATACATACGTATTTACATATTGACACATATCATGGGTCCTGGAATGGCAATTTCATAGTAATACACTTACAGACAGAATTGCAACACATGTCATATAATCGAGATTGTACTGCATGTTATGAAAGTAGATAGAGGACACATTCGCAAAAGCTGAGGTGAAAGCATGAAGGACATTGAAGTGTTGTGACAGTTAGTGAGCTGTAAGTTACCAGACTCTACTCCCCCAGCTATTCCTGTCAAGCCCTCAGAATACAAAATGGCATAGACCATCTCTTCCCACAGAAAGAGTTGTAATGGGTAGCTGGGAGAACCATTGCCAGTCTTCTGGGCCTTCAAGTGATGCTTGGAGATCAGGGAATGGTCCTTCGTCCTCAGGTTGTGCCACTTCTTCCTAATATCCAGCAGTGTGCGCACGATGGTACCTACAGAATTCACTTTGTCAACTATCCTGGTCCACATTTCTGTTTTCCTACTGTGAGGAGTATTTTGTACCTGGGCTTGAAACAATTGTTGCTGTACTTTTATGATTTCATCCACCATGACTGAAAAACGTGGATTTTTTGTGCGCAACATAGCTAGAAATTAAAGTGGGTGACAATGACTAATAAAAACACCAAGGGATGTTCGTGAAAAATAAAAAAATAAAGTGTGTGGAGGTATTAAATGGGATAATGGAAAAAAAGGGAAGCCTATGTGACGGAATTTACTGCTTTGTCTTGCTATGCTGCAGTGTAGAGAGAAAGGATAATATTCTGGGATGGGATATGTTTTGTAGTGTGATTTGCAGGTGTGTCCACTCGACCAATGGCCGTCAGCTGTGTAGTTTTTTAATCTGTCCAATGGGCACTGTAGTGGTGCTTTGCTGCGAGCATGCAGTTGTCGTCTACAGCCGCCGGGGATCTGTTATTTGAGCATTGTTTTGATGGACTGCCCCTTACATATGTATCAGTTCACTTTATATGATGCAAGATTGCACTAAAAGTAGTCCTGTGTAGTTCATTAATGTTGTTTAATTTTAAATTCTAACACATGGCACCACTTATTCCACATTTCATGGCAAGGTGAACTGCCCCAATGTAAGCCATCCACCCCTCTACCTCTAATATATCATAGCTAGTGCAGTAGTAGGCACCTAATCCATCATGGATCCTTGACTGCTGATTCCGGACAGCAGAGTATAGACAACCCTATTAATACAGCCTCCAGACATGCAATGTGACCTCACATGGACCTGCCATCTGCCATTTTCATTCCAGACAAAAATAAATAAGCATGTCTGGTTGGCATATTAAAATTACCTCCAAAGCTTTGAGCACCACTGGCACTTATTAGAAAAGATCAGGACTCTTGCCAGATGTTGTTGTGGCAGCAGGGGCAGTCCTGGTCCTCTCACTCTATAAGTAGTGGTGCAGGAGTGTCAGAAGTGGTTTTAGTTTAGCTGGTGAACCCTGCTGTAATGCATTGCTCACTTTGCCACATCTAGCTACAGGCTCAGAATAAGTTAAGGGTGAAATAAAGGGGAGTAGTGAATGCTTGATGAAAAAAGAGTGAGAAGGATTGCATCATGCAGAGAGAAGGTGAGCAACGCCACAAACATCAGAGATTCTTGTTTATGCTTTCAGTAAGTGCATTGTACAACACAGTTGTCCCTGCGTTATGTTAATGAGAGAGAAAGGATTGATAGAGTAAGTGGTATTTTCCATATGGCTGGAGCAGACTTTCTGGCATTGTTCCATTCCCTGTGTGTATCCTCAAGGAGCTCTGTCACTGCCGCCGGAATGTGATGGGCTTTTATTCACAAGGATATGACATGCTGTTAAGATGAAACAAGCTCACTTTTGTCTACTCACACATTTTAGCTTTAGTCAATCTCATATGCCCAACCGCTCTTACTGGTCTGCAACAAGCTCTCTTTAAAAACTCAAGTCCAAAGTAATGAATACCATAGAATTAAAAATGGGTAACAGTGAATTATGGTGATGTTTTTCAATGAGGAGTCCTGAGTAAAATTCAATAGAGAGTGAAGTGGTCTTTGATGTCGCTCAGAACCCCGAGGTGAAAAACATTGTCCAAATTTACTTTTACCCATCTGTAATTTTATGTTATGGATGGCCCCCAAAATCATCTTTCCCTGCTTTCAACTGGTATGCAGTGACCGAGGAGTATTGGGGGAACCATAGATAACATGGCCTCCGTTATGTATCCCTGTCCCGAAGGCAAAACATAAGTATTCTTGATTGACCCTCATCAGCTTCCCTGCCTTCCTTCCCCCTCCTTGCAGCTGTGCTCTTCATTCTACTTTCAGTCAAAGCAAATAAGTAGTACTGCACTGACTGGCTCTCACGGACGCCTGTCAGCCTGGAATGGAAGGCCGTTTAACCCCTTCCATGCTCATGACGAGCTCAGCTCGTCATGCAGTACACTGGTTGTGTGCTTATGACGAGCTGAGCTCGTCATGAACAATGGGAATCTAGCATCTGCAGCACAGGAGGAAAATATCTCTAGCAGTGATGTGGTTAAAACATCACAATAGTGGGTAGCCAGTTTGTTATCAACTGTTGCCAATTCATAGCAGTGGATTATGAGATCCAGAAACTAAAATAAACAAGGGAGTCTCTACGCGAGCCATACATAGCAATTGCTCCTTATCACGGATAGCACTATATTAGGCTGGAAAAACACCTCACATGTAAAAAGCACAATTAGACACTATTAAATTGGGGCTGTCGTATGTAAGGATAGTGATGTGTGTCCAATGTTTATTTATTATAATTTGTAAATGCATTATTCATGGAGAGGTGTCAATACGCTTCTTGTCAGAATAAAAATACTAGCTTAGACCAATATTCTATACTACATACTGAAGACCTTTGGTGGTAGTTTAGAGGTACAGCTAATTAGATGCACATGCCAAATGTAACCTGTCCAACTTGTCATGTTTAACATGTTGCTCTGCCTGTTTTTCCGCCTAAGGTACAATATTTGACTGAGATATCTTGTCCTTCATTTTGACTATTTTCTTTAATGTGGAATGGCACAGTATTATGTTCAAACAAGCTATTTGCATTTGAAATGATGGATCCCTTTTGCCTCCTAATAGACTCTGTAGAACTCTGTAGAACTGTCATGTGAGTGTTAGAGCTGAATGCAGTGGAGGCTGGTTTAGAATGTTGAGTTCACCGTTACACAAAGAAGAATAAAGATGTGTAATAATAAGCTCAGTTTGTGGCATATTTAGTGGTGGGTACCCTGGCTGGTGAGGATGCTACAACTGATGAGATAGAGGATAGGTAACCCAAAGATGGACAGTGCTTTCCCAAAGTGTTTGCCATGGTTCGAGGAAACTGCTTGTGCATGTCAGCGTTCACACACGAGGCTCCTGTTTTTTCCTTCTTGAAGATCCCCTATGACTCAACCAGTTCGCAAGGATGTCAACTCTTGCGGGGCTGGCTAACCCACAAGGGAAAGGGGAAGTGGATCGAGAAACAAGACAAACAAGAAAACACTAGAGTCTTCCTTCAGTCTCTCTCAGTGTCACGTCTGCTTCTCTTGGAGTGTTCAGGACCTCTTTTGTAGCATCTTTAGAGAACAGGTACAATAATCAGGTTGAATATACATAAAGATCCTGTGCAGTAATCTTAGAATGGATTACATTACAGTACATACCATTAAATCAAGAAGTCCTTTCCTACACTCCTTTGTCTGGGTTGATCTGAGCTGTGGTCAAACCTTTAAATACAATCCAAGAATTACTAATTCCAAATTATTTTACGAGACTTAAACATTTACAAATATTAGTTAACTGGGTTAGTGAAGGGGTTTAGTTAACAAGGATTGCACAACTTCTTGCCTACCTGGCAAATACTCGAAGGTCTCCTCAGAAGGGATTCTGTAAAGTAGTGAAAACAAAAGAAAAAACAACCAGGTTCTCTGACAACCTCTGTTTTCCTCACACTAAGGTTGTGGCTTGGTTTTTGTGTGTCAACAACTTTAAACAAGAGCAATTCCTAGTAACACCACTTAACTGCGCTATTTCTATACTAAGTATAACATTTAGCAACTCTACCACAAGTCTTTTGCATCGTAAAAGTTCTTGTTCTTGCCAATGTTTGTTAATAGTGAAATTATACACTCTTCGTGCAGGTCTTAGTTAAGTCTTTCCTTTTCACCAAATAAACACCAAAACGAAGAGCACTCTCCGATGCTAGAAGTCTCTTTTAAAATCATGAAACGCGGGTTGCATTTGCCAAGGTTTTATTGTTTCTGATAGCTCTTACTTGCTTTTGTAGGTCGTCGGAAAGAAGATCAGTGACACCACCGGAAGCTTCGAAAGAAGAAGGCCGACGGACCGCTCCGGAAATATCGAGGAGTGCTGAGTGCTTCCAACGCTGAAGGCTGCCCGCAAAATGAAGGTCCCGTGGAAGCTCCCAAGACACAGGATCAGGTAAGGAGCAAGAACGCCGGCGTGGCTGGGCTGTTGAAGGGAAGGGATGCGGGTGGACGGAGGACGAAGAGATTCCTGAAGCAGCTGGGCTCGGGAAACAGGAACGCTCGCTGCGAAGCAGTCAAGAAAGCGAAGCGTTTCTGTGAGGGCTGCTCGTTATTTATAGCTGGGTCTTTGGGCGTATGCTCGGTTAACTCACGTGTAAAGATTTTGGCAGTTCCAACGTGAGACCGAGAGAGTTCTCTAGAAGCGTGATACACTGGGAACCCTAGGAATAAACAACCATTGGTACCTACAAGGAGCATGATGTGTTCCAATATCTCTAAGAAGTTCAAACAAGCATTGTTAACACCAAACCAATAACATAACTATACACTGTTGCTCAGTTCACTAGTATTGGACAACCTTTTCTGGGGTTTAACTAAGGATTGCCAAGGAACCCATGACAGTGCATGCCACGTGGCATGCAGCTGAAATATGGAACCGATGCTTGACGGATCTGGAGTCAAACCTCAACTCCAGCAGCTATAAAGCAGATGATGTATATATGTAATTGAGTTGTCATGAAATATATGCTTACATTTTACAATGTGTTAAATGCATACACCTTATATGCTTTTAAAAAAAAACTTTATTTACCGTTTTATCACAATTCTGCAGCACAACACGAGTGCTCACTGTTATTGTTACATTGGTATTGTAAAACAAAGGTGGCGGGCCGTGGTAGCCCTGACCACAAGACTCCGACACACAAGGAAGAGCGTTCAGGTATGCAGGAATAGCCCAGATAGCATGCATGCTTCATACAAGTAGTAAACACAACCATCGCTCCACCTGCGCCTCCAGGGTGTTGGTAGCTTGACCCTAGTTTAGGCGGATAATGTGAGCTGTGTCCAGGTGTATATGAATGCCCAGATATTTAAAAGAATCCGTGCACGACTCTACGGGGGATTCACAGTCCCATCGCAGTGTGTTAGGGTTTAAAGGACAAATAACTGACTTTTAATGCCTAGGCCAGAGTGCTGTCTAAATTGAGTTATTTCCCTGATAAAGGGTTCCAAGTTATTGCCTGGCTCCAAAACATAAAGGATAGTGTGAGGGAGACTAACAAGGGGCCAGTGTTGTACTGGAGGGCCCTCTGTTACTTTTTCTCCTGGAAGTGTCGAATTAGGGGGTACATTGCCAATATAAACAATAGTGGGGACAGGGGCAGCCTTGACGAGTGCCACGGGATAAAGAAAAGTGTTGTGAGAGGGTGCTGTTTAGGCGGAGTCTCGTAGTGGGGCTTCTGTACAATAACTCCCTGGTGGCAATGAATCCCATTGGCATCCTCATTCGGCACATGATTGACCCAAAAAAGGGCCATTCAAGAGAATCAAACGCCTTCTCTGTGTTTAATAGAATGGCAGCTGCTGGTATTGTAGAGTAATGACGTTATCTACACGTGCCTGAAAATGTACTGTAAATACGGTGCTCATGTAAATTGCTGATATAGTTTTGGGTTGATTTTGCGTGTATAATTCGCAAAAAAAAGAAGAAAGGAGGAATAGTCCACACTTACTGTCGGAGGTAACACGGTTGCATACGCTATTTATAGCACAATATAATGTTATAGGGCACGGGAGCAGCATTGTAGAAACATAAGAAATACACAGACAGAGATAGATAGTTGAAGTGGGTACGGGCACATGCGCTGGACTTCATTTTATTACTTTGCTGTTGGTAACAAGTAGACTAGTAATAATGATATCATACAAAGATATTCAATCGTAAACGGTTTATGACTTCTGCTGTACTAAGGTAGGAGCACTATATGTGAAATAATAGACAGAAAATTCTATCGTAAAGTGTTCATGAGCTGTGGCACACTGAGGTAGGGGCGGTTTATGTAGAGCCTGCGATGATGCCTGGTTCAAGCAGAACAAACTGGTAAGAATGTCCTTTGGCAACTGAATTTTACCTTAATAAGGCTACGTGGCGATTATTTATGGTGCACTGAGTTAGTGGTACGTCTGGTGCTCAGCGTGTGCTCACCCTGCGATGATGCGTGGTTCGAGCGGTCTGTACTCAAAATATTGAGCGTTGCATACTGGTCTGCATGAATTTTTAGGTTAAAAAAAAACTATCATCAATGGTTATCAATTGCTCTGCAAACTATGTCTACTGATTGCTCTTCATAAGAAATTAAACAATTGCATTTCACGCAGTGCATTCTAACTTTCTCAAAATGGGGACGTATGTCTGGTTGCGATGTTAAAGGTGATACGCCAGAAATACTTGGTATTACCTGTGGTGGAGGTACATTTTGGCGCTATGTTTTACTTTCTTTGTAAACATAGTTCACAGGATGTAGGGATTAAAGGTGCTTGTGCATACTAGCAGTGCCACAGGAGTATTTTTGGTGTGTGCCTTAAATAAAGCAAGGCTACATTCTCAACTGTCTGTAGTGCAGATACAAAGCTGAATTGAAGTTGTAAACCCTGTTGTCCTCAGTGTAGAACTAATGGTGGACTGCATCATCTGCAATCATGATTGAAGTAGAAGATAGAACATATATGCAGCGTAAATGTTATTATTCAAATAAATCTCTAAGTGATATAAAATAAGTTTTTCAAGGAAGCATAATAAAGGAATATTGTGTAGGGTTTGATAGGTGTCATACTTAGCTTGGTTTGCACTGAGTTAGTGGTATCTAAAACAACAAGGCTCTGTGGAGCCTGCGATGATGCGTGGTCCGGGCAGGCCGTAATGATAGTAATGTTTTTGTGTTGTGAATGCTGCCTTAGTACGTGATAATCATTTTTGGTGCACTGAGTTACCTGTACCTTTGGTGCTTAGCGTGTACATATCCTGCAATGATGCGTGGTCTGGGGAGGGAGGGGGCATACCCTGTGATGATTTGTGGTTTGAGGGGGTCGCAGTGGTATAATGTTTCTTGTATACTGGAATGCGTCATGTACATTCGTCATTCTATCTGAATGGTGAGCCCTCACTACGTAGATCGAAGGCAGTAGTCATCACTGAAATCAAGAAATTCTTTTTTGTCGTATCTTTTACCAAAATCTGAGGACATAAAGTACAATTAACTCTACCTTAAAAAAAACAAGGCTAAATGTTATGTATGTGTGTTCTTATATAGCGCTCGACTTACCCTTGGGCATCTCGGCGCTTGCATTGGGAACCCGTCCTGGCTTTTCCCTGTGAGATAACCCGTACTGGGCATCTCCAAGGTGAAAGCCAGGCATCCCGCCGTGGGGGGCCGTAGTGGAGATTAAGCAAGCTATTGCCCAGAGTTGCAGAGTGTGAACCCGTGATTCAAGTAGGCACCGAAGTGAGAATTATCGAGTCCGTGGACACTTGGGCTCAGACCCTGCCACGTCGGGAATTGAACCCTGGTCCCGGGTCTGACCTCTGCTTCAGGGTATGCCTCCTCTAACCAGTGAGCCACTATGCTGTTCGTAGTATAGATTTAAAGCTGAATTCAAGATGTGAACCCTGCTGTCCGCACTGTAAATCGAAGGCAGTAGTCAGCAGAGATATGGACGAATGATTTTTGTCACTTATTTTAACAAAATCAGAACATATACAGTACAATTGTCTCTGCATTAAAATAATCAAGGTTGAATTCCTTACTCTCCGTAGTATACATGCAAAGGTGACTTCAAGTCTTTAACCCTGCTGTCCGCAGAGTACATCGAACGCAGTAGTTGACACAAACATCGAGGAATGCTTTTTTTGTCACATACTTTAACAAAATCTGATGACACAATACTATTTTTCTGCATTAAATAAATCAAGACTGGATTTGATGTTGTCTGTAGTGCTTACGCGCCACTGGTATCAAGTGGTAAACTCTTTTGATCGCACTGTACATTTGAAAACAGAACTCAGTACAGTCATTGAGGAATGTTTTTTGTGGTATCCTTTAACAAAATAGTCTTTGCCTTTCATAAATCAAGGATAACTTGAATGCTGTTTATAGTGTAGATGGAAAGCTGAACTGAAGTTGTGAACCCTGCTCTCTGCAGTGTAGATCGAAGGCAGTAGTCGATACAAACATCGATGAATTCTATTTTGTCTCAGATAACACAATCTGAGGACACAGTAATTAGTCTCTGACTTAAATAAATCGAGACTGAATTAAATGTTGTCTGTAGTGCTGATGCGCTTCTGGTATCAAGTAGTGCACTCTGTTGATCGCAGTGTACATTTGAAGTCAGTACTCAGTACAGACATTGAGGAATGCTTTTTGTGGCATCCTTTAACAAAATATTATTTGCCTTACATAAATCCAGGATAACTTGAATGCTGTCCGTAGTGTAGATGGAAAGCTGAATTGAAGTTGTGAACCCTGCTGTCTGCAGTGTAGATCGAAGGCTGTTTTCAGCACAGTTATAGACTAAGGCTTTTTGTCACATCCTTTTACAAAATCGGAAGACATATAGTACAATTGTCTCAACCTTAAATAAAGCAAGGCTGGATTCAATGCTGTCCATAGTGCAGATGCAAAGCTGAATTCAAGTTGTGAACCCTGCTGTCCACAGTGTAGATCGAAGGTTGTAGTCAGCGCATTTATAGATGAATGCTTTTTGTCACATCCTTTTACAAAATCGGAAGACATAGAGTACAATTATCTCTAACTTAAATAAAGCAAGTCTGGATTCAGTGCTGTTCGTAGTGCAGATGCAAAGCTGAATTCAAGTTGTGAACCCTGCTGTTCGCAGTGGAGATCGAAAGCAGTAGTCGATACGGACATAAGTCTGCGGTGCTGTGGCGTTGAGTTCAGAATGGGCCTGTATCGAGGATGCACGTGGTCATGGCGGCAACCACGTGGCAGGGTGCGGACCTTCACTGTGGCTGAGTCTCTTCTGCTTGCAGAAGTGAACCACGCCCAAGGCGTAGGATAATTATTTATAGTGTTACGCTGACATTGCGTATGTTGGAGCAGCCAACTCCACTTCGGCTTCAAGGGAGGGGAGAGACAACACAGCTACATGACCGAAATATTCCCCAGTGTCTGAGATAATATGGGAGGGTCCACTGGGCAGTACACTACACATATCAATAGCATGTCTACACACAGAAACGTTTTTGGTTTCTATAGTGTGTTGTGTATAGCATATCATCGGTAGCATTAGCAGTGTGTACATTATTGTGGATGTGTGAGATCTTCCCTTACACATAGTTGATTGCCACATCTCTGAACATTGAGCTAGTGTGCTGTTAAGGGAATATATTATTTTGGGAAGGTCCGTTGTCCTCTTTTGTGCTGCGTCTGACGTAGTAGAGAGGGAGTGGTCAGGAGGGGTGGTTATTTTGGTGGTGGCGCTAAGTGTTGTTATTTTGTTGGGTGTTGGAAGTGTATAATTAGTACCTCTATTACATATTTGTCTTTAGATATGGGTGTGAGTTGGATGTAAATTACACGGTACATAGTCGATGTTCTTACACTAGTTAAATGTTGATATTAATTTGTTAGTGGTAAATGGAACTATCAACTTTTTTTTCTGATAGCATTGTAGATGTGGTTTGTTTTTTAAAGTTTGGGAAGTGGTGTTTTTTTTACTTTTTTTCTATGAGAACACCTAGTTTGTGTATTATTAATGTTAGTTGTGGTTCTGGTGTGTAGCAATTTTCTTGGAGGAAGGAATAAATTGAAGAGTGGTAATATTTGCAGTTTTTACTACGTTGAGAATGGGATGATAATTAAAAAAGATAGAAAAAAACAGATATGCTTATTGAACATTATAAATAGGAATTATCATTTAAAAAACCTTTGAAATTCACTGAAAAAACTATAGGTTTCAGGCACGTTATAGTTAGTAATTCGAATTTAAAAAACCTTAGTCATTTGAGGTGTCATCAGTGATGTCATGAGTGATGTCACTGACCATGTCATGAGTGATGTAATATGTGACGTCATCAGCAGTGGATTGCGGGCGCGCAAGTTATAGTTAGCTGAACTAACTATAATGGGGGAATTGGTTTTGTATGAGAGAAATGTCCAGCTAACCATAACACCCTTGGAACCCTCTCTTTTTTCATATATTCACTGAAAAAATCATAGGTTTCAGGGACGTTATATTTAGCTGGACATTTCACTCTTACAAAACCATAGAAATTCCACCGTTATAGTTAGTTCAGCTAACTATAACTCGCACACCTACAATGCACTGCTCATGACGTCACATATTACATCATTCATGACATGGTCAGAGACATCACTGATGACATCTCAAATGACATCACTGATTACATTACTGACAACATCATCCAATGAGTGTGTGTTTCTATAATTGTACTTTATATATATTCCAAGGTGTATTGAAGAATTGAGGTTCCGTGACGATTTGAATCCGTGTTTTCAATATTGTCGGAAATACATAATATTGGTATCAGTGAACCGCAAATGATCCATTTAGCATATCCTGGTGTTTTCGCTACGCTACGAGCAAGAGCACTCCTTTTATAAACACATTTCTGATCTACCCACGGCATCCATCTTAGATCATGGCCGCCATTTTGTGTTTCTTGCCCTCACATACGCAATAACCTCTGATCACTTCATTTCGATTAAGGACACGTAGCCTTAGCCGGAGATTCACCTCTTTCATGACACGTGCACCTTAAACCAGATCACGCTGTAGCTGCATGACTCGACAAAGGCTGCCTCCTCTGCCCGAGGCCAGTCCTGCTAAACTGGTCTTCGTGTCCATTGTCCTGATCACGATTAGGCGGCCGAAGCCGGTAGCCTTGCCCATTTACAACCTACAAACATCCCTTATCCTGCTTTTCTATCTTCTGCACCTGGCTCTGCTCCTTTCCTTCTGGGCCTTTATTAGGGGGAGGTAACGAAATTTACGATGAGGCGGTCCGGGTCATGAATGAAAAGTTGACATGAGATTATGATGGAAAAGTGGGAACCCCTCGTTCGTAATGTTTTGACATCAGATATTGTCGACGATTCCTGTGCAACGCCAAATATTTATTGTTTAGGACACAAAGGTTTGAGAATGTACTAACATGTGAAGAATTCGCCTGAAGGCCAAAATTTAGTATATAAGGAGCAACCCTCTTTGTACAATTTGAACAGGCTCCTAGTTACTGCCCATGCGTAGTTTCTGTGACTTCTGTGTCCCTGCAATAATAAACCTTTGGTCTTTGACGCCACCATCGAGAAGCCCGTGTTTCTGTTCATTTGTGCACCAAGGCAGGTGGAACTCCGGGGTCTTTGGGTGTTGTTCCCTGACACCTCTGGACGGAACCAAAAAGTCCAGAACTCCAATTGGCGCCCAACGTGGGGCGACATCATTCGGTACCGGTCCAAAAGCCTGAAGAGTTCGAGAAGCTTCGTGTGAAGATTCCTGAGGGAGGCGCCCCACTTCATCGATCCCGGCATATCGCAAAAGTGGCCCGAAGTTCTCTTCCACGAGGGTTCCCGTTCAAGACGGCTGCAGTGGGCTGTTGCCTTGACCGTCGCCCTGTCTTGGACCCGAGGTGCAGTCCTTAGTACAGCGAAACGTGACGGGTTTCTCCTTGGTGACGTCTTCAGTGCCTCAGTTAAGTATTTAGTGGTTGCTAGCTAGTTACTTTGTGAGGGTTGTTAAAATCCTTTTTGGTTCTTGGTTTGGTTTAGTCTCGTAAGATTATCACTGGTTGTTCTGGTTACGATAATCTATTTGGTTTAGTTTGGGTATCGATACATCAGTTCGTTTTGATAGGCCTAAGTTCTTGGTTCAAGTGCACATATCTGTTTCGTGTTTTGTTTGTTTTGTGTTCCGGACTGAAAAATGGTAAGTCGGAGAAACTGTATGTTGTCATGTTTCGGTTGCAACAGTGACTCACGATTGGAGGACTCATGTCTGGTTCCTCCGATTGGGACTCCCCTATATGACTTGTATTGTAAACATGGTGTGGGTCCTATATCTTATAATGAGGTATGGGTCCGATACACTGAGAAAGATGGTGTCCTTAGTTGGCCACTGCATGGTAGTTTTGAACCCGAAATTCTCGACAATTTAGAAGCGAAATTGTTTAGGAAGAAAGCCCGGCCGGCAATGTTTGATTCTTTCCGTTACTGGCGAAAAGAATCCAAACAGAGAGAAATGAAAAGGTTAAAGAAAGAACAGAAAGAGAAAGAAGAGTTGACTCTAGAACAAGCAACTAAGCAGTTGCAGGATAACGAGTGTGAGAAAGCCATAGAGGTGGCCATTAGAGAGCACAATTTAGCGATTGACAAGTGCTATCCTGCCTTGCCATCGAAAACAGCTAAGATACTAGAAGATTCTGAAAACGATCCTCTGCTATCTTATTTGTTACGGTCACCTCCACCGTATGTACAAGGTGCTACGGCCCAATTTGTGCCAAATGTTCAATTGCCGGTTGCTGGACAACCTGGTGTTCCTGCTCCTGTCCCTCAGAATCAGGTTCCCGTACCTCCTGTGGTCAATGTAAATGTTCCTACAGCTACTCCTCTTCCTGGGTTGCCGACTTCTATACCTGTATCTGTCTCGCTCGCATCTACTGTTCCACAAACTATTTTTCTCGATACTCCTACTGTTCCATTATCTGTTCCTACCTCTACTGTGTTTTCTACATCTGCGAGTGTGTTGACTCCACTTTCTGTTCGTCGGAGAATCACTGATTCTGTGTCTAGTATGCTGTCTCCTTTCTATAAAACCTTAATCAAGACTCCTACTTCCGACTCTGTTCAGAGACGTAGTCAACTTCCAAGTACTGAGGAACGGGGAATTTTAGATTCCACGGCTCTCAGATGGATTTCGAAGAGTAGGAGATATAGTACGAGAGACGTGCTAGAAACATTTATGCAGTGGAAAGAACCAACGCAACGGTATGTCTTTGACGAGATGTGCTCGTTGTTACGTGAGGAGATAGAAGAAGACGATGTTGAATCAAATTTAGAAGACTTAATTAAGGTTCAGAAAGAGTTTGCTGCTGGAATGATAGTGGGTGATAATATAGGAGAAGCGATGGAATTGATTTTAAGTTATAGGAATGACCCATCACTTCGTTCACCGAGAGATCTAGAGAAAGGCAAAATGAAATTAGGTCGCCAATATCCAATGAGGGAGGTTCCTCCAATTTGGCGCGAAGCTGTGCAAGCTGATCAAAATAATGGTATTGTAGCTGCTCCAGCGCAATTCCAAAGGGTGTGGATACACATTCCGTGGAAACGAGCTGAAGTGCTAGCAGTGAAGCAGGCCTTGCCAGATCCACGTAAGAATCCTGCTGGATACTATTAGGAATTAACACAGACAGTTGAGGCTTGTATAATGAACTTAGCAGACATCGATATGTTATTTGGCAATGTAGTTCCGCAACCAGTGTGGGCTAAAATTCGTAGAGAGGATCATCAAGTTGCCTTAGGTGGTGATTGGGCAGCTATCACTGCAGCGGATGGTCAGCAAACAGGTGGTGCAAAACCTGAACCCTTAATTGCTAATCTTCCAGGTAGGATAATCGATCTAATGAAGACTCTGATGCCCGCATTGCGTGTTAATTGGGACAAGTTATCCGCATGCAGGCAGAAGAAAGACGAAAGTGTCTCCGACTTTTTCACGAGGTTCGAAGAGACTTTTGTAGATCATAGTGGTCAGGACATGAGCACAGAAGGAGGACAAAGACTGTTTGTCGATAAATTTGTGCATAATTTGTTACCTGAATTATGCAATAAATTAAAGGATTCAGAGAGTGCGTGGGCTGTTTCCACAACTGCGCAAATACTTGCAACTGCACAGTATTACGAAAATAGGGATAAAGAGGAAAAGGAGAAATCAGACAAGAAAACGAAAGACTTAAAGACTAAAGTTCTTTTGCAACAGGCGTATCCGCCTCGCATGAATCAGACTAATACGCAACAAGGTTCATATCAAAGGACAGATTATAGTACATCGAGACCTCAATATCAGTGGAACCAATGTGCGTACTGTAAGAAAGAGGGTCACTATAAAAATGAATGTCCGATCTTAGCGCAAAATAATGCAGCAGCAGCTCAGAGAGGTCGTGGTGGTTTTGTGCAGAATTCTAGAGGTCGAGGACGAGGTATTATGCCTCCACAAACGAATGATCGTCCTTCCAATCACTTTGATCAACGAAATGGACAGTCTACTCAGCAAAATAGATCTCAACAATATCTTGTTGAAGATTATTGTGAAGTGGATGAGGGATTTCAGCAAATTGGGTACTAGGACAGCCATGGACAGAGAGAGGGAGTAGTATCAGTTCCAGTGGATCAGAGTGGGCCTTATGTCGCAGTAACAACATCAGGTGTAGTCGAACCGTTTCTGTTGGATACTGGTGCCGCAAAAAGTTCTATCATTCATGCGAAACTCCCTGGCGCACCTTTGTCCGGCTCAACAAATGTTTCTGTAGGTTTTTCAGGCGGCCCTGTTTACAACCCGATATCTAGTCCTTTGTCTATTTCTGTTGGACCGTGTCACTTGAGAGCACCTCTGATTTTGACGACGGGTTGTAATGAAAATCTGCTTGGTTTAGATTTGTTAAAACGACTATATGCGACATTGTACTGTTCTCCGGAAGGAGTACAGCTTACATTGGGTAAAAATATCACTTCTCCGATGTACTTGTCAATGGATGCACTCCCGCCAGAGCTGCGTTCACTCCCTGATTCTCTTTGAGCGACTGGTCCTAATGATGTAGGCCTTTTAGAAATACCACCATATGTAGTAACTTTGAAAGCAAATGTAAAATTTCCAAGAATTCCGCAATACAAAATATCTAGTGAAGGTGAGCGTGCACTTTTATTGATTGTGCAAGATTTGATTAAGAAAGGTGTGGTTGAAGAAACAAGAGGAAATGTCTGTAACAGTCCTGTACTACCGATTCTGAAACGAACTGATCCTACAAAGCCTCCAGTGTATAGGTTTGTTATCGACCTCAGAGAAGTTAATAAGATTGTAGTTCCGCAGTTTCCTGTGGTCCCAGACATTACTGCCTTGTTAACATTAATTCCTGCTACAGCCACTTGGTTCTCAGTCATCGACTTGAAGAACGCCTTTTTCAGCATTCCGATAGCCGAGGAAAGCAGAGATATTTTCGGCTTCTGTCTAGGAGGTCGAAGTTTCAGATTCAAACGCGCTCCACAAGGCTATTGTGAAAGCCCATCTATTTACAGTCAAGCATTAAAAAGCCAGTTAGATTCCTTTGTCCTTCCTCCAGGTTCTGCTCTAGTACAGTATGTAGACGATCTTCTAGTGGCTGCCGATGACAAGGAAACTTGCAAAGCAGCTACGATTTCGTTATTACATCATTTGTCTAATTTGAATCATAAGGTATCACCTTCGAAAATGCAATACTGCTGCCAAGAAGTGACCTACCTAGGTCATCTCTTGTCAAAGGAGGGAAGGAAGTTGACCCCAGAGAGAATAAAAGCAATTACGCAAATGAGTGTTCCACGCACACAGAGAGAAGTACGTGCCTTCCTAGGTATTACCTCTTACTGTAGGCAGTGGATCCCAAATTTTTCTCTTTTAGCAAAACCGTTGGTAGCTTTGACTGGGAAAAATGTTCCGAGTCCGGTGCCATGGTCTGATGAATGTCAGGAGAGTTTTACTGAATTACGAGAAGCATTGTGTTCAGCTCCTGTATTGGGTACACCTGATTACAGTAAGCCATTCACGCTCTATGTTCATGAGAGAGAAGGTTGCGCGTTGAGTGTTCTGACACAGAAGTTTGGTGATAAACAACGCCCTTGTGCGTATTTTTCATCAACATTAGATCCGGTAGCTAGAGCGTTGCCTAGTTGTTTGAGAGCTACAGCGGCAGCTGCGGCTTCCATTCGACTGGTTTGGTGATGAACAACATGCTAGTGGTCATGGTTCCTCATGCGGTGGATACACTCATGAATCGAACGAAGACACAACACCTTACCAGTGCAAGACTATCTGGTTATGAGCTAACATTACTAGCGAGTCATATTCAGATCAAAAGATGTAATGTATTGAATCCAGCAACGCTGTTGCCGACTGATCAAGAGTCGAGTGATTCCGAACCACATGATTGTTGTTTTAAAACGGAGGAAGAGACAAAAGGACGCATTGACTTAAAGGATACTCCGTTATCCGATCCAGATGGCACGCTGTATGTGGACGGGTCATGTTTTAAATTGGAGAATGGTGATGTGACTGCTGCTTACGCAGTAACGACTTTGAAGACGATTGTGGAGACTGCAAGAGTGAGTCAGAATTCTGCCCAAGCTGCAGAATTAATAGCTCTAACAAGAGCGTGTGTTTTAGCCAAGGGAAAGAGAGTGAATGTCTTTACAGATAGTCAGTACGCATTTGGCGTGGCCCATAGTTTTGGCCGTTTGTGGAGAGAAAGAGGTTTTATTACGTCCCATGGGACTAAGATTCAACATGGTCAGCTAGTTAACGACTTGTTGGAATCGCTAACCTTGCCGACTGAAGTTGCGATTGTAAAGTGCAGTGCTCATAAAGCAATCACGGATGATGTTGGTCGCGGGAATGCTTTTGCTGATGAAACTGCTAAACAGACAGCTAGAGACACGATGAGCAGAATGTATGTTGCTACGTCTGCAAGATGGATTGCTGAGTCTGGAATGTGTGAGGATACTATGGAAAGTGTGAAAGAGATTCAGAAAGAAGCAACTGAGGAAGAAAAACGTGTATGGAAAGAAAGTATGGGCAAGTTGGATTCGAATGGGTGTTGGATTGATTTGACAGAACAACAGCGTTGGATGTTGCCTGATGCGTATGTGCTTGCAGTAGTGACGATGGCACATGGAGTAGCACATATAAGTTCTAAAGGAATCTGTAAAATGTTGGCTCCGGTCTGGAAGAATGATGGAATCAGTAAGTGTGCAGAGAGAGTGGTGAAAAATTGTATGGTATGCCTGATGCATAATCCTGGCAAGGGAACTCCAACTCCAGCTGGTCACTTCGCTCCTCCTTCCTGCCCCTTTGAAGTGATTCAGTTAGACTTCATTCACATGGATCGCTGTAATAATTTGAAATATGTCCTGGTGGTAGTCTGTGCTTTTTCCAGGTGGATTGAAGCATACCCACTAAAGGACAATACTGCCCTATCAACTGCCAAGATTCTTCTCAAAGAATATTTCCCTAGATTCGGTATGCCACGGATTGTATGGTCAGATAACGGAAGTGAGTTTATAGGGAAAGTTATGCAGAGTGTGTGTGCCGGCCTAGGTCTGAAACAAAAGTTCCACAGTGCGAACCATCCCCAGTCTGCTGGTTTAGTGGAGGGTTACAATGGCACCCTTAAGCTGAAACTAGCTAAAATACAAGCATCCACAGGTTTAGCCTGGCCAGACGCACTTCCTTTGGCTTTGTTATCAACGAGAGCAACTGTACATTCTAGAGTGGGGCTTAGCCCTTATGAGATAGTGTTTGGCCGTCCGGCAAATATTTGGGGTGTGCCGAGGCCTAAGGAGTTTTGTTCTCTAGAATATCCTATGTTGATAGACTACCTTTACGACTTGACTGCTAAATTGAGTCTTATTCACCAACAGGTTTTCGATGCTTTACCAAAGCCTCCGGAGAGTCCAGGGCATCAGCTGAAACCAGGAGATCTTGTGGTTATCAGGAATTTCGCGAGGACGAAGAACCTTCAGCCGAGATTTGTCGGCCCCTTCCAAGTCCTGCTCGTAACAAGAACAGCAGTTCGTGTGGCTGGTCGCAAGCATTGGGTGCATGCATCCCATGTAAAGCGTGTACCTTTGCCACTTCCTTACGACGACTGGGTGAAGAAGGGAATTGGTTCCTCCGAATTTGAAAGCATGCCAAAATTCATCCCTTTCAGCGATGCCGAATTGATCACTGACACTCCAAGCTCTGACTCTCCTTCAGAAAAGACTCCTCTGAACTCTGAACATTTGTCCCCTGCATCAGAAAAAACTCTGTCATCTGCGAACTTGAACACTGCAACAGCTACTAGTGAAACGCTATTTGCCGATCAGACAGTACCTGCGAAGCAAAGATATAATTTACGAAACCGTAAAATGGACAAATAAAGCAGGGAACTGCCCATTGTGATATTTTGAAATTTTGAACTTTTGCCTTCAGCCAGGAAGTTTGCTATTATTTTGTTGTTTTAAAATTGCCTTGCCGTCTGGGTAGCCGTAGGGTCGTGGCTGTGTGCCTAGTTGAATCTGCGGGGGTCTGACACAAGGTCGATCTTTCTGTTGGTTCTGGGAACTCCCAGGGCTGATAGAGGCATTTTCATCTACGTACACATCATCAGTGGTCGCGAGCGGATTGTAGAAGATGGAGCTTCCTGCGCTGCAACGAGAAAATGTGATTTATGTTCGCAGAAACAGACTTTGCAGAATCCTTCACAGCAAATGCTTTTTGATGCAATGTGCCATTACATTCTTAATTGTTTTGATAACGATGGTGGGTGGAATCGTTTTCAGTATAAATTTGATTTTTGTGCCAGTTACTACAGTACCTCCCCTTGATCCTGCTACTTCTACTGTTTCTTCTATACACTCTTTTCATTCGTTTCCCGAACATGAGCAAGCCCGACGCTCAGAATTCATTAACAACACTTTTGTACAGCTCTTGCACCAACACCAACTGGTAGTTAACACTACAGATTGCTGGGTGTGTGGCTTGATACCCCACACTATGGATAAAGGTATTCCTTATCTGGTTTTGCCTTTCAGCTACAATGGATCATTTCAGGCCCTTCAAACCATCTTTGCTTATGCCCTTGAAACTTATCCTCCACGTCCACCACGTTCCACTAAATATAACTCTGCCAACAAAGCTTTAGTCCAGGGAATTATTGACATGATCAAGGACGTCAATAATACTCCATCATACCCTAGAGACGAACTGCGAGTATATTTAAGTTGGAATACTTCAGAGTATCGCCTTAGTTTAGGAGAAAGCAAGCGTAAAAGCTCAACTCCAATCTGGGTCGTACCTCACCGAGGTAAGGTCTGTTTGCAAGGGAATGGGAGAAATCCGAGAGCTCAGCTAGGGAGGAGTGAGTGCGTAGAGACTTATGTGTTTCCGGCTAATTCTTCCCCTGCCTTTCTTACTGCTAGGGGTACCTACTTCATCTGTCGAGATAGAGCTTATACATGGTTGCCTGCCGACTTTTCAGGATCATGCTATATTGCTCGATTGTTGCCTCCGACATACACTGCTTCATCTGATTACCACAGAACCAGAGTAGCGAGAGGTGTCTTCAGCAAGGAAGATACTGCTGGTCAGGAAGCTGGAGACTTCTTCAAAGGCTTCCTTCCGTTCTGGGGGCCTATGGCCAATAGTAGAAACATACGTCAGCTAACACGGGTAGTTGAATCTACTATTACCGAAACTGCTGGTGCCCTTAGCAATCTGACAGCTGAGCTTCAGGCGGATAGACTCATGACGTTGCAGAACCGTATGGTTCTAGACGTTATCCTTGCAGATCGAGGTGGGGTATGCAGAATGATCCAATCGAGCTGCTGTGTCTTTATTCCTAATAATGCTCCAACAGTCTATGAGGCGATCTCTAAGCTACACAAGATTTCCGACTCTATTCACGTAGACAAGGGAAATTGGTCCTTCATGGAGTGGTTTTGGACTCTGATCTCAGCGTGGGGATGGAAGGTTCTAATGGTCATTGGTGTCATCTTAGTATTCCTATTCTCATGCTGCCTGATTATCCAGTGTGGTCCTGCTCTGTGTAGTCTTTGTGCTGCAACTTGTCTTAGGAAACCACCTGCGTTTGGAGAAAAGGCACGAGAAAGGATGATGATACAACAGCATGTCACTGACCTGATGAGCATAGAATTAGATTCTGACATAGATTAATTGATTGCCTATGTAAGGGCAAAAGGAGGGTCTGAGGTTCCGTGACGATTTGAACCTGTGTTTTCAATATTGTCGGAAATACATAATATTGGTATCAGCGAACCGCAAATGATCCATTTAGCATATCCTGGTGTTTTCGCTACGCTACGAGCAAGAGCACTCCTTTTATAAACACATTTCTGATCTACCCACGGCATCCATCTTAGATCATGGCCGCCATTTTGTGTTTCTTGCCCTCACATACGCAATAACCTCTGATCACTTCATTTCGATTAAGGACACGTAGCCTTAGCCGGAGATTCACCTCTTTCATGACACGTGCACCTTAAACCAGATCACGCTGTAGCTGCATGACTCGACAAATGCTGCCTCCTCTGCCCGAGGCCAGTCCTGCTAAACTGGTCTTCGTGTCCATTGTCCTGATCACGATTAGGCGGCCGAAGCCGGTAGCCTTGCCCATTTACAACCTACAAACATCCCTTATCCTGCTTTTCTATCTTCTGCACCTGGCTCTGCTCCTTTCCTTCTGGGCCTTTATTAGGGGGAGGTAACGAAATTTACGATGAGGCGGTCCGGGTCATGAATGAAAAGTTGACATGAGATTATGATGGAAAAGTGGGAACCCCTCGTTCGTAATGTTTTGACATCAGATATTTTCGACGATTCCTGTGCAACGCCAAATATTTATTGTTTAGGACACAAAGGTTTGAGAATGTACTAACATGTGAAGAATTCGCCTGAAGGCCAAAATTTAGTATATAAGGAGCAACCCTCTTTGTACAATTTGAACAGGCTCCTAGTTACTGCCCATGCGTAGTTTCTGTGACTTCTGTGTCCCTGCAGTAATAAACCTTTGGTCTTTGACGCCACCATCGAGAAGCCCGTGTTTCTGTTCATTTGTGCACCAAGGCAGGTGGAACTCCGGGGTCTTTGGGTGTTGTTCCCTGACACCTCTGGACGGAACCAAAAAGTCCAGAACTCCAGAATGAGTGGCTGTATAAGTGTATTGATGGAGGATTTAGTAGGTGGGTGACTGACTGTATAAGTGAGTGATTAAATGTGTCCTACTGAATGCATGGGTTAGTGACTAAACTGTTGGAATGTCTGTATCAGTCTGCCTGTTTTTGTGCAAGCTGCTGCATGGGTTAGTCAGTAGCTACATGAGTGTCTATATAGGTTATTGATGGCTTGTCTGAGTATTTTTTGGGGGAGATTGAGTGTGTGCGTGAGTGGGTGGTAGGTTTGTGACTGTGCATAGATGTGTGAGTGGTTGATTCACTGGGTGTATGGGTTCAAGAGTGCATGTGAAAACAGCTGTATGGGTGCGTGAGTGTGTGTATCGGTGTGTTGGTGAGTGAATAGATGTCTCAGTGGTACATGTCCAAGTAACTACATATGTAAAAGGCAGTGTATGTGAGAGCTAAAGTATATAAAGGACTGCACAGGATAGTCAGTGATTGTGAGACTGGCTGTATAGATGAGTGTGTACTTGTATCACTGATTATATTACAGAGTAAGTATGCATTAGTATCTGTATGAATAAGTGAGATGGTGTGTATGCATAATTTTATAGGTGAGAAAATGGGACTGTGATAGATTGTTAGCATGACTGAGTAGGTGTGTGAGTAATTGCATGGATGAGTGGTGGTGTGTGATTGTCTGTATAGGTGTATGAATGCATATGAAAGTATTGTATTGATGGGTGACTGCATGTATGAGTGATTGTATGGATGAATGAGTGGATGTGTGTGTAGATCTAACAATCAGTGAGTGTGTATGTAGTAACTGGTATTGGTGCGTCAATGATTTAGAAAATGGTAATTTGTATTTTACACTGGGTGTATCAAAGGTTATATTAGAGTGTGAGGAGGTGCATAAGATTTTGACATGGATAATGTAATCAGTGATGTCATTTGTGATGTCATTTGAGATGTCAACAGTGATGTAATCAGTGATGTTACTGACCATGTCATGAATGATGTCCTATGTGACGTCATGAGCAGTGCATTGCGGGTGCGCAAGTTATAGTTAGCTGAACTAACTGTAACAGTGGAATTTCTATGGTTGTGTAAGAGTGAAATGTCCAGCTAACTATAATGTCCCTGAAACCTCTGGCTTTTTCAGTGAATTTCTAAGGTTTTTAGAATGCTAATTTCTAAATATAACGTACCTGAAACCTATGTTTTTTTCAGTGAATATCAATTGTTTTTTAATGAAAATTTCTAACTATAATGTCTGTAAAACCTATATTTTTTTGAATTAATTTAAAAGTTTTTTTAAATGTTAATTTCTAACTGAAATGTCCGTGAAACCTATATTGTTTTTAAGAAAATTTTAAAAAGACGTGCATATTTTTTGTAGTGAAAAACTAACTGTAACAATAGTCTCTTATAAGTTATAATTTAACAATGTTTAAAACTTAATTGGCACTAATTAACATATAAGTGTGGAAAAAGTGTGACGCAGCAGCTATGATACCTGACTATGAACAACAGCATTAGCCCACTTCTATGTCACTGTGGGCAACACCTTGCTTAATTTTCCCGATGCCTCCGAGCACCTGGACACCTCTCCAGGAGTAGCTGTACGCTTTACAAATGCTGGCATTTTTTTTATTTAAAACCATAGTGATGAGGAATATTAGCACGTATTTTTCTTCAATTCTGAACCATATTTTTTTATGTCTTCTATTTAGAATTACAGCAATTAATAGATGTTTTTAGTCACGAGAAAGGAAATGACACGGTTTGCCGGGTAAGTTTTTAAGCTCTCCAACGTATGTACATACTAAGGAACTTATACTGGTGAGGATCAAAATTGAAACCTTTACCGCTTCACATTTTGTAACTTTTCCCAACCAATGCACAAGTTAAATAGTGAAAACGTGAGGATGTATTAACTGTAAAGCGAGAGATCTAAATGGGTGGAGCCGCATCTTCCTTCCATAGAGTACTCAATAGCCAAAAAGTATATAAACCACACCCATTGATCGATTAGTTTCGTTTTTGCGAGTTATTTACGCGTGTCCATTTTGTGATGCAGGTTCCCTTTTGCAGCGTCAGATTCTTCTTCTGCGACAACAAGTTGTTTGATTATGGCATAGTATATATTTATAATACGTAGCTATTTGTCAATATTTATAGATTTGTATTTAGAAAAAAGTGCTATTGGTTGTTTTTGCCATTTATACGTAATGTCAGCAGCTTGGTTTGAGAAACAGACAGAATAGAGCAAATAGAGCAAACACTGTTCCTTTTCTGGCTCCTTTGAGCTCATATACTGTGACTTTGTATATTATAATATGGACACTATATTTGACCTCAGAGGTGTTGGTGACCTGTGAGTGCGAAGACTAAAGATTTATATGTAACATCAACAACTTCTGGTTCTCACTCTGTTTCCCCCGGGATCATATAGTGTGAATATGTATATTATAATATTCACAGTCATTATGATCTCAGAGGAGTTTATGACCCGTCGGGGCGAAGAGGAAAGATTTCGAAGTCCCGGACAAAAGAAGCTTTGAACATATTCACCACTGGAAAATATTTCGTTATTGATCTTGCTTTGTGTTCATGACTTTCTTTTTCTTTTTTTTCCTTTTCTTTTTGTGTGGCATCAGTGACACTGTATATATTCTAGTACAGTGTCATATTTTCAGACAACATGAGTTGGGGATTTGTCGGCGGCAGGAGTAAACAATCTGAAACACAGCTTACTGACCTACATAACTTACATATATTTTTAATGTGAGATTATTTTTCGAAATTGCAGTTTAAAAAAAGATTGTTTGCATAGATACTTTCTTATTGAATACCTTTGATAAACCCTACATTTCTGAAGGATATTTTTGTATTTTTCTTTTTCTCTGCTGCTGTTCCTATTCACCTTCTCCTTATAGAATATATAAGACTAGTAGTGTATATTATTATACTACTATCCTATATGTTCTTAAAGGAGTATGTGATTTGTTAGCGGAGCAGTAGGCACTACGACAGAACTTTTCCGAGTTTTACAAAATAGAAATTGTAAAAAATGATGAAGTGTACATTTCTATGTAATATGAAGTCATTTGTGTTTAACTGTTTTTTTACTTGTTATTGTTCTTGTGACCTGAGATGATGTCGTGCGGGAGTGTGTCTTGTAGCACTTCCTTTTTTACTTTATCTAAAAGTAACTCATACCCTCTTACATTAACAAGAATATGGGGCAACACTTTTGCAAGATATAGGCGACAAATAAAAGGGCGGGTGTGGCCACGTGTAAGGGATATTTGATGAATTTCATCGTTATTTGTCACCCCTCTGATATTTACAGCTACAATTTCCGAAGAAAGTATATTTGTAATTGCTTAATAAAAACTGTTTCAAACCTAGAGTGACATTTTTGCAGTGCAACCACACCTCCCAATCAGAAAAGTAAACACCACATTATAAATAAATAGTGCTCCTGGAAAGTATCCCACCCGCAGACTTAATGAAAAGAAGACCTCAAAACACTCTGTTATTTTCTTGCTGTGATTTGTACGCCCCACGCAAATTATGTAAATGGCCCTTAAAATATATAAAAACATTTTTTTACATTAACAGTCCCTGTCCACCGCCTTGTGACCACTGTACAGAGTTAATAGTGTTCAAACCCTCCCCTCTGCTAGTTTGTTTTCCTGTACTTCCTTGAAGTGCATCACAAAATGGCTCACAACAGTGAACCGTTCCCAGCCAATAAGCAGCAAACTTTTACTCAGAACACTTTATCCAATAAAATGTCCCTGGTGTTCCGCAGAGGGGGAGGGAATGGCTGCCAACACTTCTACTTTTAATGCTTCACAGCCAATAAACATTAAGCTTGGGAAGGTAATGCTTGAAACACGTTACCCAAACAGATTTCCCTGATACTCCTCGGAGGGGGAGGGAATCCTTGATCACACTTCTTCTTTCAATGGTTTGCAGCCAATGAACATTAAACTTGGGAAGGTCCTGCTTGGAATACGTCAGCCAATCAGATGTCACTTCTACTGTGCGGAGGGGGAGGGAATGGCTGGCAACACTTCTACTTTCAATGGTTCGCAGCCAATGAACATTATGCTCTGAAAGGTCCTGCTTGGAACATGTGAGCCAATCAGATGTCCTTGCTACTCCACGAAAGGGGAGGGAATGTCTGGCAACACTTCTACTTTTAATGCTTCACAGCCAATGAACATTGAGCTCGTTGTTGGAACATCTCAGCCAATTAAACATTAATTATGTTCTGTGCACAGGGACAGAACACGCCCTCCCTCATAATATTACATTTTCACTAACGAAGTGACACTTTCCGTGATAAAAATGAACACTGCATTATAAGTAAACATTACTGCGCCTTATATTAAAGGAAGGCCGCAATACGGCGCATTGTTGTTTTCCTAATATGATTTCCACAGCCTCCTGAACATTACCGCAATACCGCGCCTTGTTCTTTATCGGACGTGATTTCCACGGCCTATGCAACATTCACACTACCTATGTGTGCACCCTACACACTGCTTGCTGCAATACAGAGCATTGTTTATCCGATGGGATTTCCAGAGCCTACGCAACCTTGCCGCAAAATCGCGCACCGTTGTTCTGCGGACGTGATTTTCACAACATACGCAACATTCAAACTCCCTGCCTCTGCACCGTACATGCTGCTTAAACTAAGTCCACAGTGTTCCTACTATACTCTCTAATACAATTATTCTATTTTTCCCCATACGCCTTTCAACTAAGACACAAAACGGCTGCCAACACTTCCTAGCTTCCACAGTTCGCAGCCAATGAACCGCACACTAGTGCTCGTAAGGCCTCAGCCAATCAGATGTCAGAATTCTCAAATATCTATATCTCTAAAATTTGATATTTCTCAAAAACTCCTGAACGGATTTACCCCATTTTAAAAAAAAGCGTGCTTTCTGGTCCAAGACCTTTCTCCCTGCCAAATTTGGCATAATTCCGTTCATCAGTTTTACCTGCTGCCTTGTCTAAAGTTTCCTATGGATATTGCATGGAGAAAACACATTTTGGGACCCCACCTTTTTTGTCAGCCCATTAGATAGGAGCTGATCTGAATAAAAGATTTTTGGGGGTAAATTTTGTAAAGGTTTGTTAAACGATGCCAAAGTTATAAGCAAAACAAAAAAAAAATTCCCTATGGAAACTTGGTACTAACTATAGGTACCTACTGGCAATATATATATGTGTCCGCCAGTAGGTGATATATATATATATGTGAGCAAGCGTCCGATGAAGGCAGAGAAGCCGAAATGCATTACGCTGAGCAACTTATAAAGAATAAAGAAATCCCTTCTGTACCCCCATGGTGTCCTTGAAGTCTCTTTTACACTTGGGCTTCCTCCAGGCATATTTTCCGCGTAAAGCCAGAAACCCGGCACAAGGACCCGCCCTACAAAGAGCCCTGGGAGCTACTGGCAATCAGCTTTGCTGCTTCTCCTGTTCGAGGTATCGAATCACCCAGGGCCGCCACGGGAACAGGTCAGAGATGGGGCTGCTGCAAGGCTGCAGTCTGTGAACTACACAGAGGATAGGGTTAACCAAGCGCTCTCCACAGCTCTGCCTCTGTTCTCCCTGCAAACGTGGTTGGGGCGTTGGGGACCCAAGGGACTTCTGACTTTTTAATTGAGAATGCTGCCTGCCACTACACGGCCCCCCCGTGACTCGGTATATAAGCCATCAAACCCCGCGCTGAAACTTACCAAGTTGTTGCATTCTGGGAACTGCAGTCTCGAAATCTACTACAGCTGTTCCTTATCAGGGCGGGGTCAGCTGATCTCCTACCACTAGGAGCACCGGAGTATTTTCATGGAGGGAAACTGCACCATTCTGTTGTGAGCAAGCGTCCGATGAAGGCAGAGAAGCCGAAATACATTACGCTGAGCAACTTATAAAGAATAATGAAATCCCTTCTGTACCCCCATGGTGTCCTTGAAATCTCTTCTACACTTGGGCTTCCTCCAGGCATATTTTCCGCGTAAAGCCAGAAACGCGGCACAAGGACCCGCCCTACAAAGAGCCCTGGGAGCTACTGGCAATCAGCTTTGCTGCTTCTCCTGTTCGAGGTATGGAATCACCCAGGGCCGCCACGGGAACAGGTCAGAGATGGGGCTGCTGCAAGGCTGCAGTCTGTGAACTACACAGAGGATAGGGTTAACCAAGCGCTCTCCACAGCTCTGCCTCTGTTCTCCCTGCAAACGTGGTTGGGGCGTTGGGGACCCAAGGGACTTCTGACTTTTTAATTGAGAATGGTGCCTGCCACTACACGGCCCCCCCGTGACTCGGTATACAAGCCATCAAACCCCGCGCTGAAACTTACCAAGTTGTTGCATTCTGGGAACTGCAGTCTCGAAATCTACTACAGCTGTTCCAAATCAGGCGGGGTCAGCTGATCTCCTACCACTAGGAGCACCGGAGTATTTTCATGGAGGGAAACGGCACCATTCTGTTTTGAGCAAGCGTCCGATGAAGGCAGAGAAGCCGAAATGCATTACGCTGAGCAACTTATAAAGAATAAAGAAATCCCTTCTGTACCCCCATGGTGTCCTTGAAGTCTCTTCTACACTTGGGCTTCCTCCAGGCATATTTTCCGCGTAAAGCCAGAAATGCGGCACAAGGACCCGCCCTACAAAGAGCCCTGGGAGCTACTGGCAATCAGCTTTGCTGCTTCTCCTGTTCGAGGTATCGAATCACCCAGGGCCGCCACGGCAACAGGTCAGAGATGGGGCTGCTGCAAGGCTGCAGTCTGTGAACTACACAGAGGATAGGGTTAACCAAGCGCTCTCCACAGCTCTGCCTCTGTTCTCCCTGCAAACGTGGTTGGGGCGTTGGGGACCCAAGGGACTTCTGACTTTTTAATTGAGAATGCTGCCTGCCACTACACGGCCCCCCGTGACTCGGTATACAAGCCATCAAACCCTGCGCTGAAACTTACCAAGTTGTTGCATTCTGGGAACTGCAGTCTCGAAATCTACTACAGCTGTTCCAAATCAGGCGGGGTCAGCTGATCTCCTACCACTAGGAGCACCGGAGTATTTTCATGGAGGGAAACGGCACCATTCTGTTGTGAGCAAGCGTCCGATGAAGGCAGAGAAGCCGAAATGCATTACGCTGAGCAACTTATAAAGAATAAAGAAATCCCTTCTGTACCCCCATGGTGTCCTTGAAGTCTCTTCTACACTTGGGCTTCCTCCAGGCATATTTTCCGCGTAAAGCTAGAAACGCGGCACAAGGACCCGCCCTAGAAAGAGCCCTGGGAGCTACTGGCAATCAGCTTTGCTGCTTCTCCTGTTCGAGGTATCGAATCACCCAGGGCCGCCACGGGAACAGGTCAGAGATGGGGCTGCTGCAAGGCTGCAGTCTGTGAACTACACAGAGGATAGGGTTAACCAAGCGCTCTCCACAGCTCTGCCTCTGTTCTCCCTGCAAACGTGGTTGGGGCGTTGGGGACCCAAGGGACTTCTGACTTTTTAATTGAGAATGCTGCCTGCCACTACACGGCCCCCCCGTGACTCGGTATATAAGCCATCAAACCCCGCGCTGAAACCTACCAAGTTGTTGCATTCTGGGAACTGCAGTCTCGAAATCTACTACAGCTGTTCCAAATCAGGCGGGGTCAGCTGATCTCCCACCACTAGGAGCACCGGAGTATTTTCATGGAGGGAAACGGCACCATTCTGTTGTGAGCAAGCTTCCGATGAAGGCAGAGAAGCCGAAATGCATTACGCTGAGCAACTTATAAAGAATAAAGAAATCCCTTCTGTACCCCCATGGTGTCCTTGAAGTCTCTTCTACACTTGGGCTTCCTCCAGGCATATTTTCCGCGTAAAGCCAGAAACGCGGCACAAGGACCCGCCCTACAAAGAGCCCTGGGAGCTACTGGCAATCAGCTTTGCTGCTTCTCCTGTTCGAGGTATCGAATCACCCAGGGCCGCCACGGGAACAGGTCAGAGATGGGGCTGCTGCAAGGCTGCAGTCTGTGAACTACACAGAGGATAGGGTTAACCAAGCGCTCTCCACAGCTCTGCCTCTGTTCTCCCTGCAAACGTGGTTGGGGCGTTGGGGACCCAAGGGACTTCTGACTTTTTAATTGAGAATGCTGCCTGCCACTACACGGCCCCCCCGTGACTCGGTATACAAGCCATCAAACCCCGCGCTGAAACTTACCAAGTTGTTGCATTTTGGGAACTGCAGTCTCGAAATCTACTACAGCTGTTCCAAATCAGGCGGGGTCAGCTGATCTCCTACCACTAGGAGCACCGGAGTATTTTCATGGAGGAAAACGGCACCATTCTGTTGTGAGCAAGCGTCCAATGAAGGCAGAGAAGCCGAAATGCATTACGCTGAGCAACTTATAAAGAATAAAGAAATCCCTTCTGTACCCCCATGGTGTCCTTGAAGTCTCTTCTACACTTGGGCTTCCTCCAGGCATATTTTCCGCGTAGAGCCAGAAACGCGGCACAAGGACCCGCCCTACAAAGAGCCCTGGGAGCTACTGGCAATCAGCTTTGCTGCTTCTCCTGTTCGAGGTATGGAATCACCCAGGGCCGCCACGGGAACAGGTCAGAGATGGGGCTGCTGCAAGGCTGCAGTCTGTGAACTACACAGAGGATAGGGTTAACCAAGCGCTCTCCACAGCTCTGCCTCTGTTCTCCCTGCAAACGTGGTTGGGGCATTGGGGACCCAAGGGACTTCTGACTTTTTAATTGAGAATGCTGCCTGCCACTACACGGCCCCCCGTGACTCGGTATACAAGCCATCAAACCCCACGCTGAAACTTACCAAGTTGTTGCATTCTGGGAACTGCAGTCTCGAAATCTACTACAGCTGTTCCAAATCAGGCGGGGTCAGCTGATCTCCTACCACTAGGAGCACCGGAGTATTTTCATGGAGGGAAACGGCACCATTCTGTTGTGAGCAAGCGTCCGATGAAGGCAGAGAAGCCGAAATGCATTACGCTGAGCAACTTATAAAGAATAAAGAAATCCCTTCTGTACCCCCATGGTGTCCTTGAAGTCTCTTCTACACTTGGGCTTCCTCCAGGCATATTTTCCGCGTAAACCCAGAAACGCGGCACAAGGACCCGCCCTACAAAGAGCCCTGGGAGCTACTGGCAATCAGCTTTGCTGCTTCTCCTGTTTGAGGTATCGAATCACCCAGGGCCGCCACGGGAACAGGTCAGAGATGGGGCTGCTGCAAGGCTGCAGTCTGTGAACTACACAGAGGATAGGGTTAACCAAGCGCTCTCCACAGCTCTGCCTCTGTTCTCCCTGCAAACGTGGTTGGGGCGTTGGGGACCCAAGGGACTTCTGACTTTTTAATTGAGAATGCTGCCTGCCACTACACGGCCCCCCCGTGACTCGGTATACAAGCCATCAAACCCGGCGCTGAAACTTACCAAGTTGTTGCATTCTGGGAACTGCAGTCTCGAAATCTACTACAGCTGTTCCAAATCAGGCGGGGTCAGCTGATCTCCTACCACTAGGAGCACCGGAGTATTTTCATGGAGGGAAACGGCACCATTCTGTTGTGGACAAGCGTCCAATGAAGGCAGAGAAGCCGAAATGCATTACGCTGAGCAACTTATAAAGAATAAAGAAATCCCTTCTGTACCCCCATGGTGTCCTTGAAGTCTCTTCTACACTTGGGCTTCCTCCAGGCATATTTTCCGCGTAAAGCCAGAAACGCGGCACAAGGACCCGCCCTACAAAGAGCCCTGGGAGCTACTGGCAATCAGCTTTGCTGCTTCTCCTGTTCGAGGTATCGAATCACCCAGGGCCGCCACGGGAACAGGTCAGAGATGGGGCTGCTGCAAGGCTGCAGTCTGTGAACTACACAGAGGATAGGGTTAACCAAGCGCTCTCCACAGCTCTGCCTCTGTTCTCCCTGCAAACGTGGTTGGGGCGTTGGGGACCCAAGGGACTTCTGACTTTTTAATTGAGAATGCTGCCTGCCACTACACGGCCCCCCCGTGACTCGGTATACAAGCCATCAAACCCGGCGCTGAAACTTACCAAGTTGTTGCATTCTGGGAACTGCAGTCTCGAAATCTACTACAGCTGTTCCAAATCAGGCGGGGTCAGCTGATCTCCTACCACTAGGAGTACCGGAGTATTTTCATGGAGGGAAACGGCACCATTCTGTTGTGAGCAAGCGTCCGATGAAGGCAGAGAAGCTGAAATGCATTACGCTGAGCAACTTATAAAGAATAAAGAAATCCCTTCTGTACCCCCATGGTGTCCTTGAAGTCTCTTCTACACTTGGGCTTCCTCCAGGCATATTTTCCGCGTAAAGCCAGAAACGCGGCACAAGGACCCGCCCTACAAAGAGCCCTGGGAGCTACTGGCAATCAGCTTTGCTGCTTCTCCTGTTTGAGGTATCGAATCACCCAGGGCCGCCACGGGAACAGGTCAGAGATGGGGCTGCTGCAAGGCTGCAGTCTGTGAACTACACAGAGGATAGGGTTAACCAAGCGCTGTCCACAGCTCTGCCTCTGTTCTCCCTGCAAACGTGGTTGGGGCGTTGGGGACCCAAGGGACTTCTGACTTTTTAATTGAGAATGCTGCCTGCCACTACACGGCCCCCCCGTGACTCGGTATACAAGCCATCAAACCCGGCGCTGAAACTTACCAAGTTGTTGCATTCTGGGAACTGCAGTCTCGAAATCTACTACAGCTGTTCCAAATCAGGCGGGGTCAGCTGATCTCCTACCACTAGGAGCACCGGAGTATTTTCATGGAGGGAAACGGCACCATTCTGTTGTGGACAAGCGTCCAATGAAGGCAGAGAAGCCGAAATGCATTACGCTGAGCAACTTATAAAGAATAAAGAAATCCCTTCTGTACCCCCATGGTGTCCTTGAAGTCTCTTCTACACTTGGGCTTCCTCCAGGCATATTTTCCGCGTAAAGCCAGAAACGCGGCACAAGGACCCGCCCTACAAAGAGCCCTGGGAGCTACTGGCAATCAGCTTTGCTGCTTCTCCTGTTCGAGGTATCGAATCACCCAGGGCCGCCACGGGAACAGGTCAGAGATGGGGCTGCTGCAAGGCTGCAGTCTGTGAACTACACAGAGGATAGGGTTAACCAAGCGCTCTCCACAGCTCTGCCTCTGTTCTCCCTGCAAACGTGGTTGGGGCGTTGGGGACCCAAGGGACTTCTGACTTTTTAATTGAGAATGCTGCCTGCCACTACACGGCCCCCCCGTGACTCGGTATACAAGCCATCAAACCCGGCGCTGAAACTTACCAAGTTGTTGCATTCTGGGAACTGCAGTCTCGAAATCTACTACAGCTGTTCCAAATCAGGCGGGGTCAGCTGATCTCCTACCACTAGGAGTACCGGAGTATTTTCATGGAGGGAAACGGCACCATTCTGTTGTGAGCAAGCGTCCGATGAAGGCAGAGAAGCTGAAATGCATTACGCTGAGCAACTTATAAAGAATAAAGAAATCCCTTCTGTACCCCCATGGTGTCCTTGAAGTCTCTTCTACACTTGGGCTTCCTCCAGGCATATTTTCCGCGTAAAGCCAGAAACGCGGCACAAGGACCCGCCCTACAAAGAGCCCTGGGAGCTACTGGCAATCAGCTTTGCTGCTTCTCCTGTTCGAGGTATGGAATCACCCAGGGCCGCCACGGGAACAGGTCAGAGATGGGGCTGCTGCAAGGCTGCAGTCTGTGAACTACACAGAGGATAGGGTTAACCAAGCGCTCTCCACAGCTCTGCCTCTGTTCTCCCTGCAAACGTGGTTGGGGCGTTGGGGACCCAAGGGACTTCTGACTTTTTAATTGAGAATGCTGCCTGCCACTACACGGCCCCCCCCCGTGACTCGGTATACAAGCCATCAAACCCTGCGCTGAAACTTACCAAGTTGTTGCATTCTGGGAACTGCAGTCTCGAAATCTACTACAGCTGTTCCAAATCAGGCGGGGTCAGCTGATCTCCTACCACTAGGAGCACCGGAGTATTTTCATGGAGGGAAACGGCACCATTCTGTTGTGAGCAAGCGTCCGATGAAGGCAGAGAAGCCGAAATGCATTACGCTGAGCAACTTATAAAGAATAAAGAAATCCCTTCTGTACCCCCATGGTGTCCTTGAAGTCTTTTCTACACTTGGGCTTCCTCCAGGCATATATATATATCTATATATATATATATATATATATATATATATATATATATTACCTACTGGCGGTCGCGTGCCGGTATAGCGTGCCTGAAACCTATGTTTTTTTCAAGTGTATATATTACCTACTGGCTATCGCCAGTAGGTATATATAGTTAGGATTTTTTCTCTATGGAACTTTTGAAAATTCTATGTCTAATAACTTTGGCGTTTGTGGACGGAATTGGCTGAAATTTTCAGGAAAATGGCACATTCTGTTTCTGAGCAGCCCCTGAAAATTTGGGGGGGTTCGGTAAGGGGGGGCAGAGAAAAAAGGGGGGTCCCAAAACGCGTTTTTCCCATGTTAATTTCCATAGGGCGGTTGGCCTCACTTTTAGCCCGAACGGCTGAATGGATTTCCACGAAACTTGGCAAAATTGTAGGGACTGTTAGCCCGATGTGCCTTTGCTAGGTCTTAATATATGTGCTTCAGTGGATTTTGAGAAATTAACGTTTAAAACAAGATATATATCTGTAACAGCGCTCCGGGTAGCGCTCCGGTTCGCGAACTTTTCGCGTATCGGAACTTTGCGAAGCGAAGCTGATTGGCTCTCCGGTGTCTGTCAACATTCTAAACAGTCCGGAGCGGCCGCCATCTTGTCGCTCGGTAGGATCGAGAGACAAGAGGAGGCCAAAACAAACGGGGAAATGAAGGAAAGGGGGCAAGGTAGACCCCTTCTGACCCCCTAGGATTGATGAGGGGGATATTATAGAGGCACGCGGGGCCCCAAAAAAAAAATAATAATTCCGATTTTTTCGCTGTAGAGACACGTCTTGGTACGCGAACCGGGCAGCTAACCGGGAAGCTAACCGGCAGTGTAACGGGAGTCTGAGGAGTAGCTGATTGGCTGTCAACATTGTAAACAGTCCGGAGCGGCCGCCATCTTGTCTCTCGGTAGGATCGAGAGACAAGAGGAGGCCAAAACAAAGGGGGAAATGAAGGAAAGAGGGCAAGGTAGACCCCTTCTGACCCCCTAGGATTGATGAGGGGGATATTATAAAGCCACGCGGGGCCAAAAAAAAAAAAATCCGATTTTTTCGCCGTAGAGACGCGTCTTGGTACGCGAACCGGGCAGCTAACCGGGCAGCTAACCGGGAAGCTAACCAGCATTGTAACGGGAGTCTGACGAGAAGCTGATTGGCTGTTATCATTGTAAACAGTCTGGAGCGGCCGCCATCTTGTCTCTCTTGTTTAAAACAAGATATATATCTGTAACAGCGCTCCGGGTAGCGCTCCGGTTCGCGAACTTTTCGCGTATCGGAACTTTGCGAAGCGAAGCTGATTGGCTCTCCGGTGTCTGTCAACATTCTAAACAGTCCGGAGCGGCCGCCATCTTGTCGCTCAGTAGGATCGAGAGACAAGAGGAGGCCAAAACAAACGGGGAAATGAAGGAAAGGGGGCAAGGTAGACCCCTTCTGACCCCCTAGGATTGATGAGGGGGAAATTATAGAGCCACGCGGGGCCCAAAAAAAAAAAAAAGTAATTCCGATTTTTTCGCCGTAGAGACACGTCTTGGTACGCGAACCGGGCAGCTAACCGGGAAGCTAACCGTCAGTGTAACGGGAGTCTGAAGAGTAGCTGATTGGCTGTCAACATTGTAAACAGTCCGGAGCGGCCGCCATCTTGTCTCTCGGTAGGATCGAGAGACAAGAGGAGGCCAAAACAAAGGGGGAAATGAAGGAAAGAGGGCAAGGTAGACCCCTTCTGACCCCCTAGGATTGATGAGGGGGATATTATAAAGCCACGCGGGGCCAAAAAAAAAAAAAATCCGATTTTTTCGCCGTAGAGACGCGTCTTGGTACGCGAACCGGGCAGCTAACCGGGCAGCTAACCGGGAAGCTAACCGGCAGTGTAACGGGAGTCTGACGAGAAGCTGATTGGCTGTTATCATTGTAAACAGTCTGGAGCGGCCGCCATCTTGTCTCTCTGTGGGATCAAGAGACAAGAGGTGGAAAAAAAAAAGGTGTAAATGAATGAAAGGGGTAAGGCAGACCCCTCCTGAACCCCTAGGATTGATGAGGGGGCTATTAAAGTTCCCTGCGGGGCAAAAGAAAAAAAAAATTGCGATTTTTCGCGGTAAAGGTGCTTCCTGGTGCGTTAACCGGGCAGTTAACCGGCAGCGTAACGGGAGTCCGACATATTGTGTTTTTTGAACGTTTCTGATATGTGCACGTGTGGATTTTGTCTAATTAAGGTTAAAAAAATATATATATATCTTTAAGCGTGTTCTGGCGCGCTTACGTTTTGGGTTTGGTTTGCGCTGCAGAGACGATACGTCACGGTTATGCGATGCATCATGAGGCGTCTCACGGGCTACGTGATACGTCACTTAATAAAGAATATATTTTACAGCTACAGATATTAGCTTTTAAAAAACCAATGAAATTCACAGAAAAAACCATAGGTTATAGACCATATATAGTTAGGAATTTGCATTTACAAAACCTTGAAAATTCAATGAAAAAACCATAGTTTATAGACCATATATAGTTAGGGATTAGCATTTAAAAAACCTTTTTTTATTTGCACAAAACCATTGAAATTCCATATATAGTTAGTTGCACTAACTATATATCGCGGACCCGCAATCCACTGCTAATGATGTCACATATTACATCATTCTTGACATGGTCAGTGACATCACTGATGACATCACTGATGACATCTCAAATGACATCACTGATGACATCTCAAATGACATCACTGATGACATCACTGACATCTCATTTGACATTACTGATTACATCACTGATGATATCATTTATGTGATAATACATCTTCAGACTCTAATATAACCATAGATACACTCAGTGTAAACAGGCACTCACAGACTGTCACACATCCATGGAGTTACTCACACACCTAGTCAGTCATGCAAAGAATCAATCACATCTCCATTTCCTCAACTATACAGTTATACACACCTTACTTATTCAAACATATACTAACACATATTTACTCTCTTATACAATCCTTGATACAAGTTCACAATGATTCATACAGCCACTCTCACATTCACTGGCTCTTATGTTCAGTTATTTATATATGTCAACTCTCACATGGAGTGTGTTTTACATATGTACTTACTTTGACATGTAGCACTGAGATATCCATTCACTCACCAATATACTCATGCACACAGTCAACTGTCCATACAGCTGTTTCTACATGCACTTTTGAACCCATACACCTAGGGAATCAACTGCTCACACATCTATGCACAGAGTTATACACCTCCCAGCCACCTACACACATACTCAGTCTCCCATACAAATACTTGGGCAACCATTCAATAACCCATATAGTTTCTGATATAGCTACTGATTTAAACATGCAGCAGTTTACAGAACAACATAAATAATGATTGCCAAATTAAGACACTTTAATCACTAACCCATGCACTCAGTGAGACACATTTAATCATTCTCTCATACAGTCAGTCATGCACCTACTAAATCCTTCATCCAGACACTTATACATCCACTCATTCTTCAATATGTAAGACATATTTTAACTTTACAGAAACATACAGTCACTGGGTGTTGTCATCAGTGATGTCATCAGTGATGTCATTTGAGATGTCATCAGTGATGTCATCAGTGATGTCATTTGAGATGTCATCAGTGATGTCATCAGTGATGTCACTGACCATGTCAAGAATGATGTAATATGTGACATCATTAGCAGTGGATTGCGGGTCCACGATATATAGTTAGTGCAACTAACTATATATGGAATTTCAATGGTTTTGTGCAAATAAAATAAGGTTTTTTAAATGCTAATCCCTAACTATATATGGTCTATAACCTATGGTTTTTTCATTGAATTTTCAAGGTTTTGTAAATGCAAATTCCTAACTATATATGGTCTATAACCTATGGTTTTTTCTGTGAATATATATATATATATATATATGTTACTACCTGTAGGTAGTTATAGTTAGGACCTAGTTTCCAAAGGAAATCCACAACATTCTATTTGGAATACATTTGGCGCCGGTGGACGAATCTTTGCAAATTTCTCCAAGAAAATGGCCTGCTTGGTTCTGCTCCTTCCCTGAAAGTTTGGGGGTGATTCGTCAAGTGGGGGTCGAGAAAAAAGGGGGTCCCAAAATGTGTTTTCCCCATGCAATTTTCCATAGGGACCTTTAACCAGGGCTACAGCCAGAACAGCTGAACGAAATTACACAAAATTTGGCAGAGAGATAGAGTTCTGTTCGCAGATTCTGCTTTTTGTTAAATGGTGTAAATCCGTTCAGTAGTTTCTAAGAAAATTGCAAGTAAAATCTTAGCGATATCTAGAGTCTGACTTCAGTACGCTTACTGAAATCAGTTCAATTACGAGCGCGAGCTGCATGCTGATTGGCTGTGAGCTGTCTGTCAACACTCGAAACCAGGAAGGGATGGCAGCCATCTTGTGTCTCGCTAGAACCGAGTCAGAAGAAAACAGTAAAACAAAGTTAAGAAATAAGGGAAGGGGGTAGGGTAGAGATATTCGGACCCTGTAGGCTTGCTTAGGGGATCGTATATGGATGTTTAGGCTCTATTTTTTATTTTTTATTTTTTTTAAAAGAAAAATTGTGGCGTACGTGTATGTAAATACCTATATTTACGAGCAGGAGCTGCAGCTGATTGGCTGTCAATAAGTTTTGGAAGCCATGTTGTTTGTCGGAAGAGCAGAGTCACAAGAAAATAGTAAAACAAAGTTGAGAAATAAGGAAAGGGGGCAGGGTAGAAACATTCTGAGCCCATAGTCTTGGTCGGGGGTGGTACATGGATCTTTAGGGTCAATTTTTTTTAAAATAAAAAATGGCGGGGTATTCGTGCAGTACTTGTACGCGGTGGAAAAGGTGAAAAAAAAGGTGAAAAAAAGTAGAAGTCCGTTTTATTCATTAGGTCCTGCGGGGGTAAATTACGGGGGCAATTTCTCTGTATAATTGGGGAATGTAAGGTGCTCTGAGCACTGGGGAACGGCACTCCTCTGGTTTTATTTTGAAGTATGCGGGGGGTTACGGTCCTACTCCCCGCAGTCTCGGGGAGCGGCACCCCTTGGGTCTTTTTTAAAAAGAAAATGTTTTGAGCTCTCTCTCTCTCTGTCCCTGTACACGTCGATGGAACACCACATTTCTGGGGCAGTGATATGTAAAATGACCTTCCAGCTCCAGATATCTGCATTGTCTGGAGTTGTTCATTAATGTTGGGAGGGTGGGCTTGATAATACGTCCTTGTTAAGTCCCATAGAAGCCTATGTTCTGGTGCTATCATGGGGTTTCATGGGAAATAACAAGGCCGTATTATGAAGCTCATTATCGACGTTTTATTAGCAGTTTCTTGCCAATAAAATGGCGATAATTTTAACACCGGTCCTTGATAATATGCACCTATGTTTACTGGTCTAAAAAAGAGCAATGGTCCATATTATCAACAAAAGGCGATACATTATCGTCGCATTTATGGCAGGAAACTGCTGATAAAGCAGAGATAATGGGCTTGATAATATGTACTTGCGAATAACCATAGCAGCCTAGGTTAGGATCCGAACCTGGGCTGCTTTGGGAAGTTACAAGGGGCTATTATCAAGCACATTATCACCGCTTTATAGGCAGTTTCCTGTCGATAAAATTGGCGATAATGTATCGCCTTTTGTATGTAAAGCTTTCCTTTTTTTTGCTTTAGCAGTTGTACTCTCTTCGCATGCTCAGCGTTGTTTCGAAGCTCACGTTTTTTTCTTCAAGTTCAACAAGCAAACCTTTCTTTATATCAGTTAGTAAATCTGTCGCTTTCTTTTCCCGGTTCGTGTGATTCATCCGGTGCTGAATTTTAACACCGGTCCTTGATAATATGCACCTAGGTTTACTGGTAAAAGAAAAAGAGCAATGGTCCATATTATCAACAAAAGGCGATACATTATTGTCGCATTTATTGACAGGAAACTGCCGATAAAGTGGAGATAATGGGCTTGATAATATGTACTTGTGAATAACCATAGCAGCCTAGGTTAGGATCAGACCCTGGATCAGATCCTGGGCTGCTATGGGAAGTTACAGTTAGTTACAATTAGTAAATCTGTCGCTTTCTTTTCCCAGTTCGTGTGATTCATCCGATGCTGTACTTTTGTACAGTAATAATAGTCATATTTTTTATATATTTATTTGAAAGGTAGTGCCGAGGCGCCAAACGTTGATTACGTACTCCGTCCACCACCATTTTAGTAGTTTCTCACCGTTGTATTTGAATTTAAAAACACGTATAAAGCGCGCTTTTACCTAGTGGTTTCTTGGCGCTGAGGACATTTAGACCCGGATGGCAGCTGTGGGAGGACTAGGCTGGGAATGCTTGCAGAAAGAGATGGGTTTTTAAGGCCTTATGGAAATCAGGGTAAAGTGGGATGGATCGGACATTAAGGGGGAGGGAGTTCCAGAAAGTGGGGCCGAGGACCGCAAACTTCCCCCCCCCCCCCCATCCTCATCTTCCTGAAGCGAGGGTTGGAAAGAAGGGACTCAGAGGAGGAGCGGAGCTCTCTAACTGGTGTATATTGGAGATTGCCGAATTTATGAAGGCTGGGGCAGTTCCAGCTCGGGCCTGGAACGCAGTACAGCCCAGTTGAAAAGGGCCCTCTCCCTAATGGGCAACCAATGCAAGTTCTTCAATACAGAGGTGGCATGATGGAATTTAGGAAGACCATAAATGAGACGTGCCGCTTGGTTCTGAACCAGCTGTAGGCGTCGGAGAGCATAAGCCGGAACGCCGTTGTACAGGATGTTACCGTAGTCCACCAGTGATAAGACCATTGCCATCATGATGAGTTTGAGTGGGAAGAGAGAAGAATCTAGAGATTTTTCTGATAGTACGAAGAGTGAAGAAGCAGGAAGACACCACCATACTGATCTGAGAGTGCAAAGTAAGGTTTTGATTTAACGTGATCCCAAGTGTTTTGACAGAATGAGAAGGTGAAGGGGGCCAAAACATAGAAGTTGTATTTATTATATCAGTTAGTTAGAACTCAGTAGTTTTCAATCCTTGTCTTGAATATCTTACTATAGTATTTCAACATTATTTTTATTGTGGACCATCATACCCCTCCCCCACAAAATAAAAGAAGTATGTCGTTTTTTTAAATTAACTTTTATTAAATAATAAATATAAACGAAACTAGATTATAACTATATTAGAACTGGCAAAATAAGTTACAAAATGTTATAAAGAAATTGTGAAATGGATTCCAAAAGGTGTCCGATTGGTAATCTGCAAAAGAAAAAAGAAAATTAGAGTTTAGAAATATGTAGATGTGAGTTAATGAGCTAAAGCATTACAAGTTGTGGTAACTCTACAGTTTTACGTGTGAAGTGTGACTCGTATTTTCCTGTTCTGTTATAGTGCCGCGTTCAAGTGGTGTCTATATGGAAGTGCCTATTGCGTTACTGACGCCCGTTATGGCAACTTATTTCTAATGCATTCCTATGAAGGATTTGTAGATCTAGGTCTCTGTGCTTAACGTTGTGTAAACTTTGCGCCAAATACATTAGGAAGTGGAGTTCACAACTTAAGTTGAGCAGATCTCCTACAGGTCCAAGCAGACAGCAGTTTCTAAGTTTAAGAGAGAAAGAGAAATGATGTCACAGAGAGTGAGAGAGAGAGAAAACAACATTAAAACTATGTCGCAGAGTCTGGAGTTGAGATTTTTTGTTGAACTAGACGAAGATTTACTAGCTCTTTGCATCACTTTACCCATGTTAAAAGTGACTCAAAAGTGGCGTAATAAGTTTGATGATCTGTTTGTCAGACTGCTGTAAGCTATCTGTTGTCACTGCTCTGAGGTAATTATACATTTTACAGAGAAGCTGCTTTACACTACGCACTCTGGGCAACAATATCAAGCCTGGGCGACAAACATTATTGCCACTTTTTCGGCAGGAAAGTGGCGATAATGGGTTTGATAATATGCTCTATGGAATTCCAATCGAAGCTCATGCCAGATGTCCTTCATATATAACATAAGCTTCAATTGGAATTCCATAGAGCATATTATCAAACCTATCATGGCCACTTTAGCGGCAGTTTGCTGCAGATAAAGTGGCGATAATTTTGTCGGCAAGGGTTGATAATATGGCCCTCTTTCGTTTCACAAATAAAGCTAACACTACAGTTTTACGAGCGCAGTGTACCTGGTACATTTTACTTGTTATAGTGCCGCGTTCAAGCGGTGTCTATATGGAAGTGCCTACTGCGGTACTGACGCCCGTTATGCCGAATTATTTCTAACACATTCCTATGAAGGATTTGTAGATCTAGACCTCTGTGCTTACCGTTGTGTAAACTTTGCGCCAAACACATTAGGAAGTGGAGTTGACAACTTAAGTTGAGCAAATCTTCTGCATGTCCAAGCAGACAGCAGTGTCTAAGTTTAAGAGAGAAAGAGAAATGATGTCACAGAGAGTGAGAGAGAGAGAAAACAACATTAAAACTGTGTCCCAGAGTCTGGAGTTGAGATTTTTTGTTGAACCAGACGTAGATTTACTAGCTCTTTGCATCACTTTACCCATGCTAAAAGTGACTCAAAAGTGGAGTAATGAGGTTGATTATCTGTTTGTCAGACTGTTGTAACCTATCGGTTGTCACTGCTCGGAGTTAATTATACATTTTACGAAGAAGCTGCTGTACACTACGCACTCTGGGCAATAATATCAAGCCTGGGCGTCAAAAATTATTGCCACTATCGCCAGGAAAGTGTCGCTAAAGTGGCGATAATGGGTTTGATAATATGCTCAATCGAATTCCAATTGAAGCTTATGTCAGATGTCCTTCATATCTAACATGAGTCACGATTGGAATTCCATAGAGCATATTATCAAACTTATTATGGCCACTTTAGCGGCAGTTTGCTGCCAATAAAGTGGCGATAATTTTGTCGCCAAGGGTTGATAATATGGCCCTCTCTTATTTCACAAATAAAGCTAACACTACAGTTTTACGAGTGCAGTGTACCTGGTACATTTTACTTGTTACAGTGCCGCGTTCAAGTGGTGTCTATATGGAAGTGCCTACTGCGTTACTGACGCCAGTTATGCCGAATTATTTCTAAGGCATTCCTATGAAGGATTTGTAGATCTAGGCCTCTGTGTTTACCATTGTGTAAACTTTGCGCCAAACACATTAGGAAGTGGAGTTCACAACTTAATTTGAGCAGATCTTCTACACGTCCAAGCAGACAGCAGTGTCTAAGTTTAAGAGAGAAAGAGAAATGATGTTACAGAGAGTGAGAGAGAGAGAAAATAACATTACAACTGTTCTAGAGTCTGGAGTTGAGATCTTTTGTTGAACCAGGCGTAGATTTACTAGGTCTTTGCATCACTTTACCCATGTTAAAAGTGAATTAAAAGTGGCGTAATAAGGTTGATGATCTGTTTTTCAGACGGTTATAACCTATCTGATGTCACTGCTCCGAGGTAATTATAAATTAACAGAGAAGCTGCTGGACACTACCCACTCTGGGCAATAATATCAAGCCTGGGCGACAAAAATTATTGCCACTATCGGCAGGAAAGTGTCGCTAAAGTGGCGATAATGGGTTTGATAATATGCTCAATCGAATTCCAATCGAAGCTCATGTCAGATGTCCTTCATATGTAACATGAGCTTCGATTGGAATTCCATAGAGCATATTATCACACCTATTATGGCCACTTTAACGGCAGTTTGCTGCCGATAAAGTGGCGATAATTTTGTCGCCAAGGGTTGATATTATGGCCCTCTCTTGTTTCACAAATAAAGCTAACACTACAGTTTTACTAGTGAAGTGTACCTGGTACATTTTTCTTGTTATAGTGCCGCGTTCAAGTGGTTTCTATATGGAAGTGCCTACTGCGTTACTGACGCCCGTTATGCCTAATTATTTCTAATGCATTCCTATGAAGGATTTGTAGATCTAGGCCTCTGTGCTTACCGTTGTGTAAACTTTTCACCAAACACATCAGGAAGTGGAGTTGACAATTTAAGTTGAGCAGATCTTCTACACGTCCAAGCAGACAGCAGTGTCTAAGTTTAAGAGAGAAAGAGAAATGATGTCACAGTGAGTGAGAGAGAGAGAGAACAACATTGGAAAGGGGCGACCACTCGGTCCCCCCGAACGTATGGCAGGGTGCCCGGATCCCCCCGGGAAACCATTTTGGGCGGGGGGCGTGTCTCGGCTGGTATGCCCGAAGCGGCGTAGCCGGGGCGCGCCTTTTCCCGCCCAAGAAGGGGTTGTCCTAGACACCTACACCGTTGGTCACGCCCCATAGGCGTACCAGTGGAGGGTACACGCCCTCCCGAAGAGGAATAAAAGGAGCAACAATCCAGAGAAGCATCCTCTTGTTCCTGTGCTTGGAAGCTGCACCCTCTCGTTGCACGTGAGCCCTAGACGGAACAAGGAGCAATTTTGAGAACTTGTAATTTTTTGTGTTTCTCTTCCAGGAGCCTTCTCTCCCAATATCTGCGGACCTCTGGAGCCAGGACCTCGTCGAGCAGCTAAGCAGCAAGGGTCAAGTCTCTGACAACGATGCCTGGCAAGAAGGTCGGAAAGAAGGCAGGGGCGGAGCAGATGCTCCGCATGCTGGTGAAGGACATGGCGAACATGAAAAAGCAAATGGCGGCAATGAATAATACGGGCAGACCGAAGAAGGTCATCGGACCAGCAGTGCCGGGGGTAGTACCTGCAGGGAGAGGCAAATAGGGCCAGGAATAGGGCGGCAGGGGGGGAGTCCCCAGTTCCCGAGTCACCCCCGGTAAGCCCGGTAAGTCCAGTCGAGGCCCCGGTACCTGTACCGATCCCGGATGCAGGTCAGCCGATTCTGGTTGTAGTTACGCCCACCAGCGAGGAGGAAATGCCTCCTGAGTTGGCCGCCCAGTTGGCCGCGTGGCTGGGAAAGAATGCCGAGGGTGCAGCGGCGCCCGGAGACACGGCTAAAGAGGCTAGGTTATTAATGAAGCAGTTGCGGCAATCGCGAGATGCTGCGAAGGCAAATGTCCCTCTTGTCCCCTCACAGATTCCCACGGAAGAACCAGTGGCTGGCGGTGGAAAATCAGCAGGACCGGCTATGGAGTCTGGTAAGCAGCCATTGCCAATGGCAAATGGGGGGTCTTTGCCCTCAAGGAGGGAGAAAGTAGTTCAGCATATTCCTCTGGCCACGAAAGAGATGATTTGGGCTGATAAATATGTAAATATGTTTTCGCTCTTGACGGATCATCACGAGATGGAGTACGTTAAGGCTCAGAAGGATTTGTTGCATCCGAGTGTGTGGCGCGCCAAAATGGCGGGCTTCAGGGTGGATGAGACGATCTCTAATTGGGCCAAGGCCTTTGGGATGTTTACTGCTATTATGGGTGAACGTAAGCCAGAGATTATGACTGAATTAGCCTGTTATCAGACACGTATAATGGATTTCTACGAAACATATGAGGGCGATCAATGGAGGGGCTACGATAGTAAGTTTCGTAAGGCCAAGGAGCACGATTCGTCTCTGACGTGGGACTGTCTCGACTCCGTCTCTTGGCAGAAGCAGCTGTTGCCGGGCACGACGAAGTCGTCCTAGCCTGGTGAGTATGGGTCGGCGCCTTCCCGCCATCAATCGGCGGCGCCCTTTCGAGCAAACCCCACAGGTGATCACCAACCCAGGAGTAGTGGGAATGGGGGTAGAAAAGGAGTTTGCTGGAATTTTAACAGAGGCAAGTGCACCAGGCCACATGGGACATGTAAGTTCAGGCATGAGTGTGCAGGTTGCGGACATTCTTCACACCCGGAAAGTTCGTGCAGAGCCAAGAATGGGGATACCGGGGGTAGAGGAGGTACCAGACAGGTCTAATATCGGCCGAGGGGTACCACTACCTACCCCCGTAGATATCATGGCAATGATCCCCTGTCTAAACGAATACCCTGATCATGTCTCCGCTGGGGTGTTACGGCACGGTTTTTCGTATGGTTTCCACATCCCGGCGGGGGATTTTCGGTGGGACTCACTGTGCAGAAATCAACTGTCCGTTCAGCAGCACCCGATGGTGGTAGAAGGCAAGATTGCGAAGGAAGTTGCCCGGGGCCGGGTCGCCGGCCCATATAGGCGCCCGTCGGTTCCTAATTTCATTTGTTCACCGTTGGGAGTGGTCCCCAAGAAGGACCCAGGTGAATTTAGGTTAATTCATAACTTGTCGGCTCCTAGGGGTCTTTCGGTAAACGATGCCATTGATCCAGGGGTCTGTTCGGTATGGTACGCATCCTTTGATGAGGCCGTCGCCATGTTGAATCGCCTGGGGCCCGGAGCGCTGATGGCTAAATCGGATATTGAGTCAGCGTTCCGGTTGCTCCCGGTACATCCTCAGGATCAGCGTCTGTTGGGTTTTGTGTTTCAAGGACGCTATTACATGGACAGATGTATGCCAATGGGTTGCTCCATCTCTTGTGCTTATTTTGAGAAATTCAGCTGTTTCCTGCAATGGGCGTTCACCAGAGCTACGGGCTATACGCAGGTTATGCATTACCTAGATGATTTCTTGTTCTTGGGGCCAGCCGGGGACACGGAATGTGCACAGGCTTTACTTGAATTTTGCAATCTCATGAAACGATTCGGCGTGCCATTGGCACCGGGGAAAACCGTGGGGCCATCTACTTCACTCGAGTTTCTTGGAATCGAGCTCGAATCAGTGGAGGGATGCTTCCGTTTGCCCAGTGACAAAGTCATGAAATTCAGGGCCTCGCTAGAATTATGCATTAGCAAAGAGAAGGTAACGCTCCATCAGTTGCAGAAAGCGGTGGGCCAGCTTAACTTCGCCCTCAGGGTGATACCAATGGCCCGCCCCTTTTCCCGCTCTATTGCACAAGCCATGGTCGGTCTCAAAGAAGGACACCACCGCACAAGACTGTCTGCAGAGGTTCGCCAGGATATGCGCATATGGTTGGCATTTCTGGCGGGTTTCAACGGTCGAGTGGTATGGAGCAAACCACCAGCGTCTTCGGACGAGCTGGGTTTGTGGACCGACTCGGCAGGGAGCGTGGGATTTGGCGCCATCTTTGGTAATTGATGGTCGGCGCAGACATGGCCGACGTGGTGGCACACCAGTGGGCTAACAGGTAACATTGGGTTTCTTGAATTGTTCCCCATTTTTGTAGCCCTGAAGGCATGGCCGGACGATTTCCGTGATCGGTCTGTGGTATTTTGGTCCGATAACATGACCGTGGTGGAATGCATAAATAACCAAGCAGCACGCTGCAAGTTGATTCTGAGATTGCTGAAGGAAATTGTACTACTGTGCATGAGACTGAACGTTCAGTTTAGGGCAAAGCATGTGCCGGGTGTACTAAACCAGGCGGCTGATGCACTCTCTCGTTCCCATATGCAGGCTTTCAGGGGTTATCTACCTTCTGCGGATCTAGTGGCGGCACCATTCCCCGAAACTCTCTGGTCACTCGGTGCCCCGGATTACAGGACCTCGTGGGAGCCAGCTTAGCCCCCAGGACAAGGAAGGCGTACGAAGGAGCGTTTCGTTCCTATTGTGCATTTTTGGGTCCGGCAGGAGGGGATAAGTGGGGACAGGAGGAGTATGTGCTGAAATTTTTTAGTGGCACTTCACAAGGCTGGCCGATCAGCAGCGACTGCCAATATGCACCGGGCCGCCATTGCATTCATGGCGCAGGCTTACGGCATTAAGGACCCTACATCGTCCTTTTTCGTTAGAAAGGCATTACGAGGGTGGCAACGCCTCGAGGGTCATAAAGTAGATGAGAGGCGCCCGATTGGCTTAGAAAGACTGTCCCTGTTGATGTCAGAGCTCCCGGCGACCTGTTCCTCCCAGTCCGAAGCAGTGCTGTTCCGGGCCGCTTTCGAATTAGCATTCCATGGGGCTATGCGGGTGAGCGAGCTGGTGGCAAGAAATAAGAAGGATGTGGGGGGAGGTCTATGTCGGGAACACGTTCAGATAAGGGGTGATTCAATGGTGATCACAATAGCCAGGTCTAAAACCGACCAGAGTGCGATGGGGGACAGTATTGTGGTCCAGCGCATGCGAGGGTCCCCCATGTGCCCGGTGCAGTGTGTTGAGGAATACCTGGCACAGAGGGCGGCAGCATGGGGGGGAAGCTTGCTGAGACACACCGACGCCACCCCACTGACAAGGTTTCAGTTCCAGCGGGTGTTAACTTTGGCAATCGCGGCAGCGGGCTTGGACCCGAGCGATTTTGGGACCCATTCCTTCAGGATAGGGGCTGCTACAGAAGCTACAGCCAGGGGTCAAAGTGTGGAAATGGTTAAACGATTGGGACGATGGTCCTCGAACTGTTATAAAAGGTATGTGTGGTTGTACATGTTGTGAAGCTAATGTCATGCACTCACGCTTCTTGTCTTTTGTTTGGTTACAGTTTCGCGAGCTTGTGAGGCGGGGCGGACTGTGCAGTCGACCCGACACCTGGGAACCAGCAGTCAAAGATCACCGGCTGAGGAAAGAGTGGTGTGGGTCGTGGGCCACTCATACGTGAGGCGTGCCGCGGACGTATTCAAAGCAGGTGACATGATTCACGCAGCTGGGGAATATGGGTACAGGGTGACCTTCCATGGAAGGGGCGGGCTCTGTATTGACCGGTTTCAGTGTTTTGTTGAGGAACTGTTAGGGCGGACGAGGTCACCGCCGTCTATAATCATAGTGCATCTGGGGGGCAATGACTTGGTGGCGCTCGGTCGGCGGGTACTCCTCGAGCGGGTTCTATCCACTGTTAGCTGGCTGGCAAAGAGGATTCCGGGGTGCACGATAGCATGGTCACACATGATTCCAAGGAAGGTGTGGCGGGGGGCCCTCTCTGTGCCAGCTTTGAATCATTCAGTGAAGAAAGTTAATAACAAACTGGGTAGATTGTTTCGTTCAGGACAGTTGCACTGTATTCCGCATGGATGTATCCGGGGAATAACATGTATCTCGAGGACGGGGTTCATTTGTCCCGGGAGGGGAATGTCTTACTCATAGGAGACTTCATAGCATGGTTACGGGGTTTGTGTAGTCATGACCTTTAGTAGGAGTGCGGGGGGGTCCGGATAGCCGGTCAACTATCCGGCCTGTGGCGGTAAGGTCATGATCGGTGAGCAGTAATTTCAAGATCCCTAGAGGGGGCGCCACCCATTATGGATGGGAGCGCCCGGGGGGAGGCGGCCATTGGCCCCTCACACGGAGAGGCGGCACCCACTAAGTATGGGGTCGCCGAAGGGAAGGCGGTCATAGGCCCCTCCCAGGGGAGGAGGCAGCTCGATGCCCCTCCTAGGAATTTCCCGGGGCCAGGATATCCGCGACGGCGGATGTGGTGAACAGTGTGGGGTGGGAGGGGGGTCCACCCTACCTTCTAGACACCTCACACGAGTCCTCGGACGACCACTAAGATGGCGTCGAGTTAAATAAAGGGCCCCCGCTAAGACAAGGGAAATTGGAAGTTGGCACAGAGGTACAGTCCTCTGTGCGCCCGCCCCTCACACCGTGAGGGGGGAGTTCTGGTAGTAGGGATCTGACACCGGTTACAACCTTGCCGTTGGCCCGTAATGTTAGGATGTACAATTTTATTTAGAAAGTATGCATTTGCAGGATGTTTAGACTCGGCTAGGAGAACCTTTGTATTAGAGACTTGTTAAGGTTAGCCAATAAACGTGACTGCAGTGAAATGTATAAAGGAAAAATTGTACATGATATGAAACTGTTATTTTAATGTTTTAATTTTGTTTCATATTTTTAATAAATACGGCCGGGAGGGTAACTCCCTCCCGCCTTCCAAAAGTTCAGAACTGTGTCCGACTTCCCATCCTTGGGGACTGTGTTGGGAGGGGGTGATAGGCATCCCGGCCATATGGAAAGGGGCGACCACTCGGTCCCCCCGAACGTATGACAGGGTGCCCGGATCCCCCCGGGAAACCATTTTGGGCGGGGGGGGCGTGTCTCGGCTGGTATGCCCGAAGCGGCGTAGCCGGGGCGCGCCTTTTCCCGCCCAAGAAGGGGTTGTCCTAGACACCTTCACCGTTGGTCACGCCCCGTAGGCGTACCAGAGGAGGGTACAGGCCCTCCCGAAGAGGAATAAAAGGAGCAACAATCCAGAGAAGCATCCTCTTGTTCCTGTGCTTGGAAGCTGCACCCTCTCGTTGCACGTGAGCCCTAGACGGAACAAGGAGCAATTTTGACCCACCCACCAACCCCTTATGGAAACGTTAGTAAATGCAATATAGTTGACACGCCTTACAAACCTCCTTTTCCACTCAACAAGTCCCTATGGAGTGGAAGAAGGCCATAGTACTGCCAATAAGGAAAAAACTGAATGTAAGCATGGAGGTGCTGGAAAACCTCAGACCTATCTCCTTATTGCCGTACGTAGCGAAAGTGGCTGAGAAGGTGGTCAACGTGCAGCTTACGGAGCACCTGGAGAGATGGAATCTACTTCATCCCTCACAATCAGGATTTAGGGCGGGCTACTCTACGGAGACAGCTCTCCTACGGGCCACTGAGACCTTAAGAGCAGGGGCAGATGCAGGTCATACAATGGCCCTGATCATGCTCGACCTAAGCGCGGCTTTTGACACCGTAGCGCACTCCATCCTGCTACGGTGTCTGAGCGAAGCCGGGGTCGTTGGCCCTGCGCTGCGCTGGCTACAGTTGTTTCTTACAGAAAGATGTTTCCAGGTACAGCAAGGGACCTGTCGTTCAGCTGAGTTGCCACTAGATCAGGGAGTGCCTCAGGGCTCAGCTCTGAGCCCCACTCTTTTTAATCTTTACATGGCCTCCCTGGCGAAAGTTGTACAATCATTTGGGGTGGAATTGGTGTCGTACGCCGACGACACCCAGCTGCTGATCTCCCTATCGCAGAACACCTCCAACACCCCCACCAACTTTAAATCCTGTATGCAGGCACTAGCTGAGTGGATGGACTCCCATTGCTTAAAACTCAATGGCTCTAAAACAGAGGTGTTGGTGGTGGGGGGCAAAAGCGAAAACTGGTCAGCTGAGTGGTGGCCTTCATGCCTGGGCCCTACTCCCATACCCTGTGAGGAGGCTAAGAATCTAGGAATCTGGATGAACCCCTCTCTCTCATATGATGGCCACATAAGGCGTCTTGTGGGCAAATGTTTTGGAGTACTAAAGACCCTAAATAAAACTTTAGACCTCCTACCCTTAGCGGCCAGAAGGACATTAACTCAGGCACTGGTGACCTCGCGGTTGGACTATGGAAACATTTTGTTCCTAGGAGCCACCGAGGGCAGCCTAGGCCGCCTGCAAGTCATACAGAACTCCGCCGCCAGACTAGTGTTAAGAAGACCTAGGAGGGCTAACTCGCAAAAGGCGCTGGATGCGCTTCACTGGCTGCCTGTGAAGAAACGTGTGCTGTGTAAGTGCCTCCTCTTCTGTCACCGAATTGTCTGGGGCAGGTCGCCCGCCTACCTAAAGGATTTAGTCAGCCGATATGAACCAACTAGGACCCTCCGCTCGGAGGGTGCCGGACTGCTGACAGTCCCCAGGATAAGGAAGGCTAGAATGGGTGGACGATCATTTGCGCTCCAAGCAGCTCAACAATGGACCAAACTTCCTCCTGTTCTGAGACTGGAGAGCAGTGAAGCGCGGTTTAGGGCCATGCTCAAAACACAACTAAACACTGCGTAGATCATAGGCCTCTCGATGTTCACTGGAAGCTTCAGCGCGGGGACACGCCGTGATGGCGTTACTGAGCGCTCTATAAGCTCTTTATTATTATTATTATTGATTGGCGTTGATAGTATCTTTTTCCAAGGCCTATTTTAGTATGTAATAAAGGTGTCAATGTTTGAACTGCAATAAAGTGATTTGCTTCATAACAATTTTCTCATCCAGTTGAGCGAAGTTTCATTAAAGGTATGGCATGTGTAGATAAATGGATGAATAGGACAATGTCCAGTTAACCGTTTTTATCGCTCTCTTCATTAGGTTCAAAAACGTCGTATTTATTTTGGTCGGGCGGTAAGGTCATGATCGGTGAGCAGTAATTTCAAGATCCCTAGAGGGGGCGCCACCCATTATGGATGGGAGCGCCCGGGGGGAGGTGGCCATTGGCCCCTCACACGGGGAGGCGGCACCCACTAAGTATGGGGTCGCCGAAGGGAAGGCGGTCATAGGCCCCTCCCAGGGGAGGAGGCGGCTCGATGCCCCTCCTAGGAATTTCCCGGGGCCAGGATATCCGCGACGGCGGATGTGGTGAACAGTGTGGGGTGGGAGGGGGGTCCACACTACCTACTAGACACCTCACACGAGTCCTCGGACGACCACTAAGATGGCGTCGAGTTAAATAAAGGGCCCCCGCTAAGACAAGGAAAATTGGAAGTTGGCACAGAGGTACAGTCCTCTGTGCGCCCGCCCCTCACACCGTGAGGGGGGAGTTCTGGTAGTAGGGATCTGACACCGGTTACGACCTTGCCGTTGGCCCGTAATGTTAGGATGTACAATTTTATTTAGAAAGTATGCATTTGCAGGATGTTTAGACTCGGCTAGGAGAACCTTTGTATTAGAGACGTGTTACGGTTAGCCAATAAACGTGACTGCAGTGAAATGTATAAAGGAAAAATTGTACACGATATAAACTGTTATTTTAATGTTTTAATTTTGTTTCATATTTTTAATAAATACGGCTAGGAGGGTAACTCCCTCCCGCCTTCCAAAAGTTCAGAACTGTGTCCGACTTCCCATCCTTGGGGACTGTGTTGGGAGGGGGTGATAGGCATCCCGGCCATATAAAACTGTGTCGCAGAGTCTGGAGTTGAAATTTTCTGTTGAACCAGACGTAGATTTACTAGCTCTTTGCATCACTTTACCCATGTTAAACGTGACTCAAAAGTGGCATTATAACTTTGATGATCTGTTTGTCAGACTGTTGTAACCTCTGGGCAATAATATAAAGCCTAAGTGACAAAAATTATTGCCACTTTATTGGCAGGAAAGTGTCGCTAAAGTGGCGATAATGGGTTTGATAATATGTTCTCTGGAATTCCAATCAAAGCTCATGTCAGATGTCCTTCACATCTAACATGAGCTTCGATTGGAATTCCATAGAGTATATTATCAAACCCATTAATGCCACTTTCCTGATTATAAAGTGGCGATAATTCTCTTGCCAAGGTTTTATGATATGGCCCTCTCTCCTTTCATAAATAAAATTTACACTACAGTTTTACGAGTGCAGTGTACCTGGTACATTTTACTTGTTATAGTTCCGTGTTCAAGTGGTAGCTATATGGAAGTGCCTACTGCATTACTGACGCCCGTTATGCTGAATTATTTCTAATGCATTCTTATGAAGGATTTGTAGATCTAGGCCTCTATGCTTACCGTAGTGTAAACTTTGCGCCAAACACATTAGGAAGTGGAGTTCAAAACTTGAGTTGAGCAGATCTTCTACACGTTCAAGCAGACAGCAGTGTCTAAGTTTAAGAGAGAAAGAGAAATGATGTCACAGAGAGTGAGAGAGAGAGAAAACAACATTAAAACTGTGTTGCAGAGTCTGGAGTTGAGATTTTTTGTTGAACCAGACGTAGATTTACTAGCTCTTTGCAACACTTTACCCATGTTAAAAGTGACTCAAAAGTGGCGTAATAAGCTTGATTATCTGTTTGTCAGACTGTTGTAACCTATCTGTTGTCACTGCTTGGAGGTAATTATTCATTTTACGGAGAAGCTGCTGTACACTATGCACTCTGGGCAATAATATCAAGCCTGTGCGTCAAAAATTATTGCCACTTTATCGGCAGGAAAGTGTCGCTAAAGTGGCGATAATGGTTTTGATAATATGCTCTGTGGAATTCTAATCGAAGCTCATCTCAGATGTCCTTCATATCTAACATGAGCTTCGATTGGAATTCCATAGAGCATATTATCAAACGTATTATGGCCACTTTAGCGGCAGTTTGCTGCTGATAAAGTGGCGATAATTTTGTCGCCAAGGGTTGATAATATGGCCCTCTCTCATTTCACAAATAAAGCTAACACTACAGTTTTATGAGTGCAGTGTACCTGGTACATTTTACTTGTTACAGGGGGTGCCGCTCGCCTTCAGAGGTTTTTGCCAGCGTTGTCCTGTTTGACCTGCCACTTGCTACAGGAGTAGCGGACCTGTTGCCAAGCCTATTCTGCCACAGAGGAAGGAGTAAATCGCCGCGAGGCCGCAGAGGAGGAGAGAGGCGCGGCCCCGGGACTGCGAGGTACAGCGCTGCTAACATCAGCTGTTTCCTCTTCCCGAGGGTGCCGCGCCCCCTCCCAGTGCCCCGCCCCCTAAGGCGTAGTTAACCTCTCGCGGCCCCCGCTTCATGGGAGCCGCTCGCCTTCAGAGGTTTTTGCCAGCGTTGTCCTGTTTGACCTGCCACTTGCTACAGGAGTAGCGGACCTGTTGCCAAGCCTATTCTGCCACAGAGGAAGGAGTAAATCGCCGCGAGGCCGCAGAGGAGGCGAGAGGCGCGGCCCCGGGACTGCGAGGTACAGCGCTGCTAACATCAGCTGTTTCCTCTTCCCGAGGGTGCCGCGCCCCCTCCCAGTGCCCTGCCCTCCCGTCACACCCTCATAAGCAAGGGCTGTAACGCGCATCGCGGGACGCGCGCGGGTCGCAGCCCGGGGCGAAGCCCGGGCAAAGGGCGGGCCCGTTTAAGCCCGTTCAAGCCTGGACAAGTCTGGTCTGGGCCAACTCATTTTCTTTCCCATTTACCTATTGCTACCTACATTGCATCTTGGTTCCCATTTGCTATTATTCATAACACTTACGATTACACCTGTGTTACAGCGCCACTATGACAACTAGGGCAATGAGGAACAAGACGGCACAAGGAGTGGGTCCGGTAATTGGGCCGATTGACCAATTTATCAACAAAGCTAATGACGCGATCAATCAGGGGATCGTACTCCTAGAAAGACGTGTCTCCCAGGACCTCGCAGCAGCACGAAGATCCTCAATGGGTCTTTTGGCCTTAGCCAAAACAGCCATTCAACAGGAAACTAATGTCCCATTTTTGCGAGAAACCCGTGCTGAACTTCACACCATCCCAACGAGCGTTGACCTATCTGTCACTCATCTATCACTCGGGGAAGACACTCTGGATGACCTGGAGAAAACACCTACTTTGGTGATCAGTCCCACCCAAACCACCCAAATTCCCCTGTTAACTCTGACTGGGTCACAATCCTTAATCGAGTCCCCAGCTCCAGTAGTAGTTTCTCCAACAAATACTGACAAGGAGCTAAGGGAGGGTCCTTTTCTTAATCAAGACAGCACAAGACCAGTAGTTAAGACTAAGACTAAGCAAAAAAGTCTACCAAAGCGCACTAGGTCCAAAAAAACGCCCTGTAACAACTACCGAAATAACGCAAGCCACTCAACGTCGGTCAATGTGGACCCCTCTGTTTCAGTTGTACCGCCGGATGACGTTCACAGGGGTCATGGTGCTGCCAACTCAAACTATCTTGAGCTTAACTCACAAGTGCTAGATATAATTAAGGACCTTATAAAAACCCAACTATTACCAATAGAGCGAACCTTAAATAATATCGAAAAGCAGATGGCAAGACTAATCAACAACACCAGTCATCTCACACCACCCACTACCACCCTAGCTTCTTTGGCTCCCATGACTGTCACCCATGCTAATGCAGCCACAGCAAAGAAATCTACACCTACGCCAATAACTCTCCCGAAACAGATTCCCCACAGCAATAGTACAACCGTTGTAAACAAACCTTCAACATCTAACAGTTCATCACTTACTTCCAATACGAACACCCAACCAGCCAATATTCAGCCAGGGAACATCCACGTATCATCTCAAAAAGGACCACAGAAAACTACACAGAAATCCACACAACCTAACCATTCAACTGCAAAGGCCCAGCAGCCAAAGATACCATATGAACAACCATATAGGTCTAGACAGATTCCAGCACGTATCACCCTTCCCCCCGAATGTGGAGCCTATGTCCTTGTATTGGTAAATGTACCAACACTCAAACAAGAACAGAGTGAAACAACATCATCCCTGAAAAACAAGATACTTCATTGGTTAAGCTTGAACTGTAATTTCCCACTAGAATGTGCTGGGGAAATTTCCCACACCCAAAGAGTAGGCTGGATAGGCCCCCTACGTAAAAAATTCGAGGGGGACTGCGTAGCTATCACCTTTAGAAATCCCCAGTGGGCTGAAAAGACACTAGCTAAGGCACCCCCACCTTCCACATGGGAATTCAATACAACCCTTCTCCCATTGGGCTATTTCTATGGGCACTTACTAAACACAAACAACAATATCCCGCCTACCTCTATGAATCCTTTTTCAGAAAGATCTTATCCCTCCACTTCTTATCCTCCCATTTCTTACCAGAATTCCAAGTTCCTATACCCAACAGGCTCGGTACAGTGGCATCAGAGCCAAACGCCCATACCGCCAGCTACCCATCCTTATCTCTCTGAAACCCCTTATCAAGAGAATGGAGATAACCGATGGAGACAAGTAGCCCCCCCACTAGCCACTCCTTATAATATTCCAACTTATAATAGATTTAACGCTCTCTCTGGCTTAGACTTTAACGACTGACTTCCCAATTTTTATTCCACCAGGGAATTCCCACAACCATCTAAATCAGACCTGACCCTATTATCTAATTCACGCCCTATCCTCGAAACAACTTCAACATACCTGCCTTTAACCCCCAGTAAACCCAACTGTCCAACAACAAATCACGATAATATAAATGCTATGCCAACTGTAACATCGGCCCCAATTAATCGGGAAGCCGCTGAACGGTTGGCTAACACAGGTAATCCCGTTGATCTCATTCCAGATACTTTGCAGTTTCATTTTATTTTTGGGAATATCGCAGGTCTTTCCGCAAAGAAGAATGACCACGATTTCCTGAGCCAGATCAATTTGAGCGGTTGTATCTGCCTTCAGGAGACGTGGGCCATAAGGCCAATACACATGTTGGGCTTCAAAACTTTCTGGTCACCTGCGAAGAAATCAACCTCTGGCAGAAACAGCGGAGGCTTAGCCACTTATATCACAAATACCCTTCCTGTGGATGAGATAATCCCCTTAAGATTAGATACAAATTTCCAGATCATAGTGCTAAAGGTTACCAAACAAAGACTCTATTTTATTATAAACTTCTATAACAACCTCTCTCACTCTGACATGATTAATCTTCTCCCAGAGATCTCTGCAACATTACACGAGCAACAAATTAAATACATTAAAAATACATGCACAATAATCTGGGGAGGAGACTTCAACCTTCATCTATGCAGCAATAGCGATAACAACAAGTGCGGTATCAGTGATGAGGTTGATACAAACCGTACACACTTTATACATTCTAATGTGGGAGAAACAATGACTGAAATTATGGCTGAACTAGAACTAAGTTTTGCTAATGAAACAAAGATCCCACCTGTTCAATTCCAGCCCACATTCAACGGAAGAGGTCTAATAAGCCTAATTGATTTTATACTGATTTCACCCCCCATAGGATTCACCGTAGAAGATTTCAAGGTCCCTAACAATCCTTTAAGTGACCATTTTCCTATCATTATGGTTCTTGCTGAAACACTAACGAACAGACCACATGACATCCTGACCGCTCTAAATCAAAGTGATTTAGAATTAGGCTCTTTGAACGGCTTTACATTGAAGTGGGGCAGTATTGACAAGGAAGCAACAATCAAAAAAATAGTTATAAATAACCAAACTGATATTATAAATTGCTTGGACTCTACCACACAATCAAGCGAAATTATAAAAAGCTTCTTGACAATTACAACAAGTATACAAAAAGAACTAACCAGGAGGCACAAACAAAGGCCCCAGCCAAAGAAAGGTTGGTTCAACTCAGCATGCACAAAAGATTCTACACGTTTAAAGGAAGCTCTAAATAGTGATCATAGGGACAGAGTTGAAATCACCAGACTCAGAAAGGAGTACACGGCTGCTTTAAACAATAGGAAAAAAGAGGTGAAAGCTGAATTATGGTCAAAACTGATCCAAAGCTCGGAACTAAATTATAGTGCCTTGTTCTGGCAGGTAGTTCGTTCCCCATTTTTAACAGATAAAGACAATTCTCCATCAATTGATGTAGCTATAAGTCAACATGAATGGGTGAGCCATTTTACTAAAGTCTTTGCGAAAGATCCGACCGAAGACACAGATCAACTTGAATCTCTGCCACACATCGCCTATCCTTTAAATCTTCATTTTTCCCATGAAGAGGTCCAAAAAGCCTTAAAATTCTCAAAAACAGCTAAAGCCCCAGGCCCGGATGGTGTTCCTGTTGACGTTTTTAAACACCTCCCAGATCTTTGGACCCCTCTACTAACTAACGTCCTGAACGCCACCATTGAAGTGGGCCTCTTGGATTCTTGGAAAACATCAACGTTGGTACCTATTTTCAAAAAAGGAGATCGAAACAGTCCATCATGCTATAGGCCGATCTCCCTCCTGGATTCTTTAGGCAAGATGGCAGGACGAATACTCCTCAACCGCCTCCAGGAGTGGGCTACCGATCACAAAATCATCTCAGACCTACAATACGGTTTCCGGGAGGGACTAGGAACAGTTGACCAGGCCCTAAATCTATCCCTACTGGCGGGCAAATATCTGGAAGCTAAAGGGTCTTCGTTCCATATGGCATACGTCGATCTCTCCGCAGCGTTTGATTGCGTGGCACACTCAACGCTGTGGAGTACTATCCTGGAAATGGGAGTTCCCACGCCAATTGTGGACTTTCTCCGAGAATTGTACACAGGCACCACAGGCAGGGTAAGATTCGGGGTGAGGGGTGAGCTCACCGACACCTTTAGGGTGGAAAAGGGGGTCAGGCAGGGGTGCGTACTGGCCCCCTTTCTATTTACCCTTTATACGAACGGCTTGGAGGCCGCCATGCTACAAGGCAGTAAGGACCTCCCTTTAATAGCTCGTCGGCAGATACCAGCACTCCTATATGCCGACGATGCTGTTATTTTAGCAAGAACACCAAATGAATTACAGCTGGCCTTGAAAAGATACTGTGCCTTTATGGCAAGTTTGAATATGAAACTAAACGCAAAAAAAACCTATACAATGCACGCAGGGGAGAAAAGAAATGTAAAACACAGGAAACTATTGGTACAGGGTGAACATTTGGATAGGACCACAACTTATCCCTATTTAGGGATCGTCATTGACGAAAAATTTAAATGGACCCCAGCTATCAATGCAAGGAAACTGGTATTCCTCCGAGAGACATCTTCGCTAAAAACCTTCTCACAGAGATTGGGGCAGCGACCAATTAAAGAATTATTGCAAATATATAACTCAAAATGTGTAAGTACAGCAACATATGGGGCGGGGATTTGGGGCTTTACAAACGTGGACTCAATACAAAGAATAGAGAACTTTTTCCTGAGATATCTGTTGGCGGTGCCAAAAACTTGCTCCACCTATGCCTGCCATACCGAGCTGGGCATTGATTACATCACAGACATTATAAAATTGCAGCCAATAATGTTGTGGCGCAGAATATGGGTCACTGAGCAATGTCACTTGACTAGGGCGATCATTCAAGACATCTTAACATTAGACTACTCTAAGAAGATCAAATGGTTGTCCTATGTCAAAGCGCTACTAACAGACCTAGGATATAGGAAGTATTTTGATCATCCATCGCTGATAAAAGAAATCCCAAAAAAGAACCTAAAAAGGGAGTGCCTCATTCATCTACGCCAGCTACGCTTATTATCCGAGGTCCATAAATCATCTGTCCAACACTCCTTACTAGTTCAGACTGTGTTTACTGTTGAACCCTACTTGAATTTTAAATTATCACAGTTTGAAAAAATGTTGCTCACCCGTTTCAGATTTGACCTGTTCCATCTTTTGGTTGCATTTCCAGAGCAAAATGTTAGGACATCCACACTTCCTATGTGCCCTTGTGATCTAGTGTCCTCACAATCAACGATACACACAATGTTATTCTGCAAATTCTTTACTGAGCCCCGTAAACGCTGGATACTGCCTATTTTGAAATTCTGGGGTCTTCGTCAATGTCGCCCAGCGTATCTGGCACTTCAGTACCTTGAAAATGAAAACTATGCTAAAGCGATCGTATTCTATCTTAAATTTTGAATACGTCATCGCACAAATTTATAAGTACGAATAACATTGCTATTTTGCACAAACGAAGGAACTAAGATAACAGGAAAACTGTATGTTACTATAAATGTCGAAAAACTTGCACAAACGGAACTGAGAAGCACTTGCTATTTTTAATATGCTTTCTTTTAAACAAATGCATACTTAACGGTTTTTAACTTTCTTGATAAACTTGTAACTGTTTTTTCTGAACTTTTATGGTGTTTTTATAAAACTACAGAATAAAGTCATTATTGAATTGAATACTTGTTACATTGCCGCGTTTAAGTGGTGTCTATATGGAAGTGTCTACTGCGTTACTGATGCCTGTTATGCCGAATTATTTCTAATGCATTCATATGAAGGATTTGTAGATCTAGGCCTCTGTGCTTACCGTTGTGTAAACTTTGCGCCAAACACATTAGGAAATGGAGTTCACAACTTAAGTTGAGCTGATCTTCTACACGTCCAAGCAGACAGCAGTGTCTAAGCTTAAGAGAGAAAGAGAAATGATGTCACAGAGAGTGAGAGAGAGAGAAAACAACATTAAAACTATGTTGCAGAGTCTGGAGTTGAGATTTTTTGTTGAACTAGACGTAGATTTACTAGCTCTTTGCATCACTTTACCCATGTTAAAAGTAAGTAAAAAGTGGCGTAATAAGTTTGATGATCTGTTTGTCATACTGTTGTAACCTCTTGGCAATAATATAAAGACTGGGTAACAAAAATTATTGCCACTTTATTGGCAGAAAAGTGTCGCTAAAGTGGTGATAATGGGTTTGATAATATGGTCTATGAAATTACAATCGAAGCTCATGTCAGATGTCCTTCACATCTAAAATGAGGTTCCATCAGAATTCCATATAGTATATTATCAAACCCATTATCGCCACTTTCCTGACGATGAGGTGGCGATAATTCTGTTGTCAATATTTGATAATATGGCCCTCTCTCCTTGCATAAATAAAAGTTACACTACAAATTTACGAGTGCAGTGTACCTGGTACATTTTACTTGTTATACTTCCACGTTCAAGTGGTGTCTATATGGAAGTTCCTACTGCGTTATTGACGCCCGTTATGCCGACTTATTTCTAATGTATTCCTATGAAGGCTTTGTAGATCTAGGCTGCTGTGCTTACTTTGTATAAAGAGTGCGGCCACTGTAGTTCACCACTCGACTTGAACTCTGCTTCTATACGTCAAAGTATATTCAATAAGTTGCAGAGAATTCCATTGCTGTTGCTCGATAGGCAGTGGTTGCTTCTGAACGATGTTTGGTGAAGGAAACAAAAGGACATTTTGATTAGTCATTGAAACTGAGTTGCGTAACTACGATCAAAAGTGAATTTTAATGTGGGTTCTTAATATTCCGTAGTTAAGACTGTTGCAGCTCCAGCAAACAAATGAAAATCAATAAGTTAATAAAAGCCTGGGACGGCGTTGTGACGCAGAAAAAAAATACTATCATGGACGCACAATTAATAATAATAGAGGCCTAAGCACGTGGCGTAGTACAGAAATATGACACAGAAATTTATGCATGCACAATTTTTAAGATTAGAGGTGTATAGGACCTCGTGACTTATAAAGAAATATTTCAATTATGTAAGTACAATTTAAAACCATTGAGGGGTTGAAAAGCCATATGAAGGATAAAAAACTAGTATTATGCATATATAATTTACAGTGGAGGCTGATGTTGTGACGTCTTCTCTTACCTTTGTTTCTGTCGTCTTTTGTCGTGTCTTGAAAGGCTGTGGTTTCTCTGAGTCTGGGGTGTTTTCAACAGTCTGTTTGTCATCGCAGCAGAGGCAGGCAAATGAGAGCATGCTCACGTCAGTGCCCGCATTATATGGGAACCGCGGGGGCTGACCAAACCAAGCCCAGGGCCGTCATTGGTAGCGTTTTCATGGTCTATAAGAATGATGGCCCTGGGGGACATCACATTGGCTAATGTATTGGTTTCCAGGCTAAATGATAGCAAGCATGCTAGGTGGTCGCATGTGGGTAGTGTGGGCGGGCGTGCACCGCGCATGTGCAAGTATTAGTGTGTGCACCAACAATTAACAACAGAAAGAGATGGGGGCGGTGTTATAATGTACGCAGAGGCAGGCCCAGAATCAGGTCAGCAATGAGTCAGTACTTCTAATCATTCTTCTTAGCGCGCCCTGAGCTCTGATTTGTCACTGAGAGGGTGATCGCCCCATAGTTTGTACTGCTTCTCCTACTCAGCGTGTACCCGCGCATACGGTACGAATATGCTTTGATGTTACGCGTCGCATTAGAACTTCGGTGTGACGTCACGTACGGCGTTCTATATGCGAAAGGGGGCATTTTTTCTACATGGTTTAAAATATGTATGTATTTAATGTACGCACTGAGGGCAGACATTTGGGATAACTATGATTTTCTTAGTACTTGTAATAATCATATATTACTTTTAAAAAGAATTACACAAATCTTGGTAGAACATCATGCGTACTCGTATTGAAAGAGCTGCGCAAGCGCATCATAAGCGTACGCAAAGCCATGTGACGTTAAAAGTAGGGATTTGATTGGTTCGTAACTTTTCCTATTGCGAGTATTGAAAGATCCGTCCCATTATAATTATTCGACTTTGACTTTCTAAGAAGAAGCATTTGTTGTGAGAATCTTCTCAAATAGAAGGAAGATCACCATAATAAGAGCAATGGAGTCATCTTGCAGCAGTTCTTCAGAGGGAGATTTCATTCCTGAAGAATCTCCAAAGAAGAAGAAAGAAGCTCTAATTTGGAAGTTTTTCACTCTTCCAAAAGGTCAAAAAAAGGTTAATGATGCAAAAGTAACTTGTAAAATTTGCCAAACAACTCTTTCAAGGGGTCATCCATGTAAAAAATACTCCTTTGGCACAGCAAATATGGTGCGACACGTGAAGAACTTGCACCCCAAGAACTTTGCTTGAGCTGAAAGACGGAGGTTGCACGAGAACCCACCTGCTGCTACACCAAGCACATCAACTGCGGCAGCATTTTTAGCAAGCACTCTACACCCACATATTGATTCTGACTTTGCTAAAGTTAAATTTCTTTGCATTTATTGCGATAAACTTTTGTGTTATGGTGAACAGTCTATCGACCTAATAAAACGCAGGATCATTGCTGTCCTCGACATTAGTTTTTCTTTTTTTCATTCTTTTGTTCCGCTTGGAATTTGTTGGGAAAACACAAAAAAATACAAAACAAAAAAAAACAGCTCTTTTTAGAACTACCTTCACTGGGCAAAGAAAGAACTATATTTCTATATTAGTGTGTAAAAATTTGTCAGAATGAATGTGTAGTTCATAAATGAATGAATGAATATCTTACTAGTGTATGGAGAATGTGAAAGTGCAGAACTTTAAGGAAGTGCTACAGCATAAATCTATAAGGTGTTTACCGATAGTATACTGTAGTATGTGAAATGAATGAAATGAAATGATCTTTATTCGGACTATGAAAAATCCATAAAAGTACATACAGGATGAATCATTTAAAATACATAAAAACATGTAAAAAAGTTAAAATACAGTCCAATTAGGCATGAGCAGCATATATGGCATAAAGTGCATGATACAGGATATAAGACATTAAACAATTTGGAAGAGCATTCATAGATTTCTGTTTAGATAATACCAATAACATTGATTCCATACAAATAATTAAACCTCTATACAATTTATATTTAGAGTTTAAAGTACGTTATGCATCCGAAGGCCATTATGCCTGTTCCATACTTGCCCTCGATTTTACACAGGCTTTTATGAAGCAGCTTATAGTGAATATGACATCATCGGTTGGTAACATTTGCAAAAATTTCAATGCCAGTTTAAAGTCTCTTAGATTGTATTTTCTGAAAATTGGCATTAGGTAATGATGGATATACAATTTATAATGGCCACAGAAAATAAAGTAATGCAGTAAACTTTGTTTCCCACCGACAGAACACGGACAGTCAAGTTCTTCTAGATTCTTATTATAGCCGAGTGGGAAGCTCAGTAAATTTACAATACTGCCATCCCGGAACCTAAATAAAAGGCTCCGGTTCCATCTTCCTATCGGTAATGACAAATATCTGCAGGGCTTGTGGGGTTTATTTAAAACAACATTACTTGTTTCAGTTAGTGGGAGATATTTAGTAATAGCTGGTTTCATTATTTCTGTTCTCATACGTTCTTCTTTATATAACTCATACAATGCCCGTTTCACATTATTCTTGTGGGCGGGCACAATAGTGTTTGGGAAGCTAAACAAAGAGCCATATCCCACGCTAATCAGGCTAGTCTTGACCGCATTTAGCCAAGGTATGAGATGGGATCGTTCATGAGATAGACAATCTAAGATTATGCTACGGGTCAAGGAAGCCGCTGGATTTGTCCATGTTTTTAACCAAAAGAGCGTAGGCCTTGACCTAATAAAATCAGCTATATATGGTAACTTAAGTTCTTGGTGACAAATGAAGGTTGGCGTACAGGAAATACCACCCAGCACCTTCCTGCAAAATCTATTTTCCTCCAGCTGCAAGGGCAGGCTATTACAATAACCCCACACTTCAGATCCATATGTCCCAGTTGGCAGACATTGGGTACGATAGATGTTTAACAGGGGGGTAATCACATCAGCCATTCTCGGTTGGCGAAGAGATAAGATTGAATTAATTGATTTACCAATCTTATTTCTTGCGTGGGCAGTGTGATGCTGCCACGAGCCTGTGTTGGAGAATAATAACCCTAAATAGGGGAAAGTGCTAGTGCATTTTAATTCATTTTCACCACTTTTAACTGAGAGGATGTTATACCTTTTTGAACCACAATTCATAATAAATGATTTTTTAAAATTGGTGTTTAACCCCTTAAGTGCTGCTGACGGCCAATGGTCGTCAGCAGCGCTACCTCCCCAGTGCTGCGCACGACCATTGAACGTCCATTCAGCACTAGTTCTAATGGACAGCGCAGCACTGGGGAGAAATGTTTACAAGCAGCTAAGGTGTTAAACCTAAATCAGACATAAAAACAACAAACCCTGTAATTAATGAGCGCAAAGCATTTGGGGTACGCCCCATTAATACTGCGTCATCCGCATAAAGTAAGGTGGTAATAGGGGAACCATTAATGATTGGAACATCCTTGGAGTTCTTGCTCAGGGCAGGGCTCAGCCCATTAATATATAAAATAAAAAGCAAAGGGGCGAGTACACAGCCCTGCCGGACTAATCTTTTAATGGAAATATCACCAGATAGTTCGCCATCATTGTTGATGCGTACTCTTGCCTTAAGGTCCCTGTGTAAATATGAAAGAAAATATACTAATGAATCGTCTAAACCATATTCGAGCAATTGTGACCATAGCCTGGAACGGTTGACAAAATCAAAAGCGGAACTCAAATCCATAAAACCTAAATAAAGTGGTGACTTTTTAACGGTAATATATTTGGCCATGATTAGGTTCAAGTTGAGACACTGCTCAACCGTACCCACGTGGCTTCTAAACCCCAGTTGGCTGCAATGTAACACGTTATTATCCTCAGCCCAATCCCTTATCCTCTTGAATAGTACCCTACCAAGGACTTTTAGTGTATTGTCGATCAGTGAGATCGGACGGTAGCAGGCCGGATCGGCCCTGTCACCTTTCTTGAATATTGGTACGATGACACTGTTCGACCAGGATTCGGGGATGGAGGTGTCGGTCAGATGGTTAAATAAGTTACATAATAGGGGGGCCCAAAAGTCAATTTCCGATTTAATCTGGTCGATAGATAGACCATCTGGGCCAGGGGCTTTATTATTAGCACTATCCGAAATTGCATCGTCCACCTCAGATATGGAGAAGTTCAGTTGTTGTGCAGTATTTAATGACAGTGTAGAGTCTATAGTAGGGGCTGCTATGTTATAGATTTTGGAGAAGTGCTCCACCCAGACCTCTCCATTGATGTTACAGTTGATGGGTTGGATGTTGGAACCAAAAGACCTGAGTGATTTGACTTCTCTCCAGAACCCCGCGGTGTCTTTTAATAAGGCAGTCCGCGTTAGTGACTCCCAGTGGTTAACCACTAAAGCCTCAGTTCTTGTCCGTAGGGCGAGTTTATATTTAGCTCTAAATTCTCTCACTAGGTTAAGATCTCTAGGATTTTGTTGTAAAGCCGCCCTCAATTCCCTGTTGGCCTTTGAACACGCGGAATCAAACCAGCGAGGGCTGTGATCTGTATTGGGCCTAGATGGTTTAGAGGATTCCCTTCTCTCTGCCCCACAGAGATTACTAAATGCAACAACCAATACTTCGCCAGTAGTGTCAGATGACAAGCAGGTGTCTATTAACAGTGGATGCTTTCTGATTACATTGGCTAGGATAGCTTTATTATCCACCCCTTTCCATATTAGTCTTAGTCTATCGGTAGACAATACCAAATTTTGTGGCCCACTTTCAGTCTTCGAGGCAGCCTTTGTGGTCTGAGGATGGTCTAGATGTATTCTAAGCGGATAATGGTCACTATATGCGCTGCAAATAACCTCAGCATTTTGAATTATATTACACAGGGATGGACAAAGAAATATATAATCTATCGTGGAGGTGCAGCCTTGACCTATATAGGTGGGTGCAAATTTAGTTTCAGCACTAGTTCCAGCAATTTCCATAGCATTTACTAGATTTCGAGATGCTAATATATTCTTCAACTCCTCACCATTTCGACATGGGGCACTAGTGCGATACATATGAGCGTTAAAATCTCCTCCTATACAAATACCATCATAATACCCATACTTCAGCCCCTCCACGATATCATCAATAAAGTTAAACAGAGACAAAAAGTTTCCATTGGGATGGTTAACAAAGTCATTATTATAAAAGTTAATTATACATAAAATCATCCTGTTAATGTATTTCACAGCCATAAAACATTTGCCTGGTGTTGGGATCTGTTTGATTTGTACCCCAGGTTTTATCTTAGACCAAATTGATAACCCCCCGCTTGGGCGTCCCATGGATGAGGCTAAGGCCTTTAAATTATAACAGCAGAAGCCCTCCATTGTGGGGTTAGTTAAGCACCAAGTTTCTTGAAGCAACAGTAAGTCACAATTGGTGTTCACCCAGTCAGACCATTCTTTGATTTTCAGTTTGGAGTTAAGACCCGCTATATTCCAACTTACAACAGAAAGTACAGAATCCAAAGGGTTATTGTTCATAGATTGGCCTCTTCCTGAAATCCCTGTCAAGGAATTTATAGCTACCTGATTTCCATTGGTGAAAGATGGTAAAGAGACAACTGAGTTGGCTGGCTTAATTGGGGAGGGTCAATCCAACATATCCAAACCTGACAAAGGTGCAAATCTGTTAAATGTGTTGAAAGGGAAAGCAACTGGCTGAAAATGCATAGCTGGTGGCTGAGGGTACCTGGGTGGGGTAGTATGTGCGAAGCACTTGAATGTAACATGTGCACTTAAATATGTTAGAAGTCTATGCTTCAATTTGTGCTGCTGGTGAAACTGCCTGGGTGAATTTGTATGTGTTAGGGGCGGATTTACAATCCCCTTGTGCCTCCTGTACACAGCCGTTGCGTCACTTTTGTGACACAGCAGTGGTGAAAAAGATGTGCCATGATGTGTGCTGTTAACAATGTGACGCATCTGGAGGGTGCATTACATTGTAAAGCCCTTCGCTAGAAGAGGCTTTCCTGTGCAGAAGGGGGTGCAGCAACGCCTCCTAAAAGTGACTGAGTGAAATGTATAACATTTCATTCAGTCACTTTTGAGCTTATGCTGCTTCAAAACCTTTCACATGCTTAAAGCAGGTGTAAGGATTGATACAGCTTTGTGAGCATAAGGCCCCAGAGCATTACTGGAGTTGTGTTATACTTGCAACCGAAGTCAAGCAATAATTAATCCAAAAATTACTTTGCAATTTAGTTTTGTTATTATTTTATAATAAGAATATGAAATATAATCTAAAAAAGTTAAATACATATAAATATTTATATTAAAAATATAAGAAATTAGTGTAAAAAGAAAGACATAATAATTAATACATTTATAACTTATCATTTACAAAACCTTTGAAATTCACTGAAAAAAACATAGGTTTCACAAACGTTATAGTTAGGAATTAGCATTTGAAAAACCATGCAAATTCATTGAAAAAACCCTAGTTGTCACATGTTATAGTTAGCTGAACATTTCTCTCATACAAAACCTTTGAAATTCCTTGTTTATAGTTAGCTCAGCTAACTATAACTTGCGCGCTCGCAATGCACTGCCGATGACGTCACATATAACATCACTCATGACATGGTCAGTGACATCACTCATGACATCACTGATGACATCTCAAATGACATCACTGACGACATCACTGATGATATCATCCATGTGAAAGAATAGCAGACCTCTTTTTGGCGTAATATAACCTTTGATACACACCTTCAGAAATAGAAAGTAAAAAAAATAAAAATGGAGATACCAATACCACTTACCAACAACCTATTCAGTAATTCCGCCATCTACATACCCATGCACTCATTCACCAACAGTTCTATATAGTCACTTATACATGTACTCACTCATCATATGTACTCATATACCTATAAATACTGTTACACACCGACACTCATCCATACAGTTACTCACACACATACTCACACATGCAAATAGACATCAATGGATGCAAACATCCATTTGTTTGCATATACAGCTATACACACACCACTACACTTACTTTTACAGAAACGTACACATACTTACTCTCTTAAACAATCAGTGATAGAAACACATACCTATTTATACAGGAACTTTTTGAATCTGTCACTGTCATATATCCCTACTTATATACATTGATACTCACACATGTTTTAAACATATGTACTTACTCATAAAGACACTATTGAGGCAGTCATTCACTCAGTAGCACGCCCATACACACATTCATCCACCCGTGCAGTCCTGCACACATGCTGTCTTCAAAACACATACAAACTGTGAGTCAGGCATTCATGCATCTGTGCCCTAACTAATACCCACCACCAAACCATACAGACACTCAAAAAAACAACTAATAACCCATATAGACACTCGTGTAGCTACTCACCAACCCATGCAGCTACTTATACACAAAGTAAGACACTGATACAGATATTTACATATTTAAACATTACTCGCTAATACATGTATTCACTAAGATACACTTAATAAGTCAGTTATACCATGAAATTTACAAAGAAAACATCCATTTAGACACTTATTTTCCCATTTATTCTTCCATCGACCTTTAGATATACATATATAAAAATATTTATTTTTCAGAAAGACACCCATTCAGTGGATGATGTCATCAGTGATGCCATTTGAGATGTCATCAGTGATATCATGAGTGATGTCACTGACCATGTCATGAGTGATGTTATATGTGATGTCATCAGCAGTGCATTGCGGGTGCGAAAGTTATAGTTAGCTGAGCTAACTATAACTGAGAAATTTCAAAGGCTTTGTAAGAGAGAAATGTTCAGCTAGCTATAACGTGTGAAAACTAGGGGTTTTTCAATGAATTTGCATGGTTTTTAAATGCTAATTCCTAACTATAACGTGTGTGAAACCTATGGGCTTTTTAATGAATGTATATATATATATATATATATATATTACCAACTGGCGGTCGCCAGTAGGTAGTTATAGTTAGGATTTTTTTCAATGTTAAATCTCAAAATTCTATTTGGAAAAACTTTGGCGCCGGTTGACCACGGAAAGCTGATTGGCTCTTGGGTGTCTGTAAACATCCGAAACAGTCCGGAGCGGCCGCCATCTTGTGTCTCGGTAAAATCGAGACACAAGAGGTGGCTAAAACAAAGGGGGAAATGACCATAAGGCGTCAGGGATAGACCCCCTCTGACCCCCTAGGTTTGATGTGGGGGCTATAAAAGGGCCCCGCGGGGCATTTAACATTTTTTTTTTTCGTTTTGCGCGGGGGGAGCGCCCGGTACACGCACCGGGGAGCGGACCGGGGAGCGTACTACGAGGAAAAAAGAATGACAGAGTTTTTAAAAAATGAAGCCTTTTTTTAGAAATTGGAGGTAGTTCTAAAAATAACTTTTTTTTTCTTCTTTTTGTTGTTTTATATTTTTTTTGTTTTTTTTGAACATTTTGTACTTTTTGGGCTTTTCAAAACAGTTTTATATTTTTTTTGTATTTTTTTAGCGGGAGAAACAAAAAAAAGGGAATTGAAACTGGCTCAACTGGAGCAAAAAAACAAAAAAGACAAAAAATGACTTCTTTTTGGGGCACTTGTGATTGTCACCTGCAAGGACGATGAGCTTTACACTCTTTTCACCATAGGCGATAAGCTTGCCACATGCAGTACAAGTGATTTTAAAATCAGCAAATCGTGGCTGAATACAAGGCATCATCTCTGATGTTTCTGGTCCCGATGAAGTGGGTTCGTTTCTTTGGGAGGTGGTCCTTGAAGACTGGGGGAGGTTACTTGCCAGTTCCCTGAGCTCTGCACGAGAATAGTTGTTAGGGTGCTTACGGGTCATATGTCGAATCATGGTATTATTACCAAAAGAATATTTTTTGTTTGGGTTGCCCCTTGAGAGTTCTTCCTTACAGATTAGGCAAGTTACCTAGGCCGCATTCACTTTTTTCTTGCCCTCTGGGAGTGAAAAAAACTCCCATACAATGTGTGACTTAGGCTTGTATGGGGTATTTTGTTCAGGAAGCCATCTTCCACCATCCTCCTCTTCCTCTTCCTCCTCCTCCTCTTGTTGACCACCAATGTAATCTTGAGCTGGTCCTCTTGGTGGTTGTGGTGGTGGTGGTGGGGCAGATGCACCAGCTGCTGCTGCTACTGAAGCCATTATAAAGATCAAAAAGATACAGAGAGGTACAAACAGGTCTTCCTAAGTCAAAGGACAAAGTCAGAATAAGGAAAAAAGGTGGGGTCTTTCATCATTTGGAGAAAAAAAACTGTCCTGAACCAATGAGAAGTGTTATTTTCAGGTCACAAGAACAGGGGCTTCATCATTATGAAACCAAAACTGTTATGAACCAATGAAAAGTGTTATTTTCAGGTCACAAGACCCGACGCGCTTACGCTACGCGCCCCCGGGCGCGCCCGGGTCGCGTCGTGTATGCGCGTCGGATGTTTACGTTGCGCGATCGTATTTGCTCGAGTACTTCCGGGTGCGCTTACGCCGTGCGTGTCACGCAGACGTGGCTACACGATACGTCACAATCACGTTTTCGTTCGCGATATGGGCGCTAACGGGACGCTCCCCGGTAAGCGCCCTGGGGCGCTTCATAATACTACGCATTCCGGGGCGCTCACCGGGGCGCGCACCGGGAGCGCTCCGAAAAAAACAAAAATATATATATATATACAAACAAAAAAATGGGCTAAATTGTAGAAACTGGTAGCCCGATGTGCCTTTGCTATGCCTAAAGATATATGCTCCAGTGGTTTTTACGAAAATTAACTTTGAAAAAAATATATATTGGGCTACATTGGGCTATATATATGTTAGAGCCCAAATGTAGCCCAATGTAGCCCAATGTAGCCCAATGTAGCCCAAAGATGGCCACCATAGACAAAAAAAAACAAATGTAGCCCAAATATCAGCCAGATGTAGCCCAACTATGGCCCAATGACAGAATGTCCCAGAGTGTTCTAAAGAACAACTAGAGCGCTAACAGTCTTACTTATAAACTGAGACTTATAGTTAGGAATTAGCATTTAAAAAACCTATGAAATTCACTGAAAAAACCATAGGTTTGACACCAGTTATAGTTAGGAATTAGCATTAAAAAAAACTAATAAATTCACTGAAAAAAACATAGGTTTCACACCAGTTATAGTTAGCTGGAAATTTTACTGCCATAAAACCAATGAAATTCCACGTTATAGTTAGTTGGACTCACTATAACTTGCGCGTGTAATGCACTGCTGATGACATCACATATTACATCACTCATGACATGGTCAGTGACATCACTCATGACATGGTCAGTGACATCATTCATGACATCACTGATGACACTATCCTTGTGACAAAGTGACAGACCTCCTTTCAATGAAAAGTAACCCTTGAAACACATATTCAAAAATAGAAACTAACATTTTCAAAAAAGTGGATATACCCATACCAGTTACAACAACTAATTCAGTAATTACACCATCTATATACACATTATTATTATTATTATTATGTTTCTTATATAGCGCCTGAATCGACCCCCGTAGAGGTATCTCCGCGCTTGCCTTGGGAACCCGTCCTGGCTTTTCCCTGTGAGATAGCCCCTACAGGGCATCCCCAAGGTGAAAGCCAGGCATCCCGCCGCGGGGGGCCGTTGTGGAGATTAAGCAAGCTTAATGCCCAGAGTTGCAGAGTTGAACCCATGATTAGGTCAGGCACCGAAGCGAGAATTATCGAGTCCATGGACATTTGAGCTCAAGACCCTGCCGCGTCGGGAATTGAACCCTGGTCCCGGGTCTGACCTCTGCTTCAGGGTCTGCCTGCTCTAACCAGTGAGCCACACTTCTCCACATCCACTTATTCACCAACAGTTCTATATAGTCACTCATACATATACTCACTCATCATATGTAGTGATATACCTATACATCCTGTTACACACCGACAGTCATCAAAAGGTTACTCACACACATACTCACACATGCAAATAAATTAATAAACATCCATTTATTTACATATACAGATATACACACACTACCACCTTACTTCTAAGGAAACTTACACATACTTACTCTCTTAAACAATCACTTATAGAAACACATACTTATTTAAACAGAAACTCTTTCAATCTCTTACTCTCACATATACTGACTTATATATATCAATACTCACATATACTACATTAAAACATATGTCGTTACCGATAAAGACACTAGTGAGGCAGGTATTCACTCACTAACACAGACATATACACACTCATCCACCCATACAGTCCTGCACATATGCTGTCTTCAAAAAACATACAAACAGTGAGTCAGTCATTGATGCATCTATCTGCAAAGTAACATCCCCACCAAACCATACAGACACTCATACTGATACTAAAAAAACATCTAATAACCCAAATACACACACATGTAGCTACTCACCAAACCATGCAGCCACTTATACACAAAGTGAAACACTGATACATATATTTAAATATTTGAACATTATTCGCTAATATATGTATTCACTAAGATACACTTAATAAGGCAGTTAACCAATCAATTCTTTTAAAAACAAACATCCATTTATACATTTATTCTTCCATCGTCCTTTACAAATACATATATAAAACATATTTATTTTTCAGAAAGACACACATTCACTGGATGGTGTCATCAGTGATGTCATGAGTGATGTCACTGACCATGTCATGAGTGATGTAATATGTGATGTCATCAGCAGTGCATTACACGCGCAAGTTATAGTGAGTCCAACTAACTATAACATGGAATTTCATTAGTTTTATGTCAGTAACATTTCCAGCTAACTATAACTGGTGTGAAACCTATGTTTTTTTCAGTGAATTTATTAGGTTTTTTTAATGCTAAATCCTAACTATAACTGGTGTGAAACCTATGGTTTTTCAGTGAATATATATATGTATATGTATATATATATATATTCATATATATATACATATACATATATATACATATATATATATGTATTACCTGCTGGCGGTCGCCAGTAGGTATATATAGTTAGGATTTTTTCTCTATGGAACTTTTGAAAATTCTATGTCTAATAACTTTGGCGTTTGTTGACGGAATCGCTGAAATTTTCAGGTAAATGGCACATTTTGTTTCTGAGCAGCCCCTGAAAATTTGGGGGGGTTCCGTCAAGGGGGGGGCCGAGAAAAAAGGGGGGTCCCAAAACGTGTTTTCCCATTCATTTTTCCATAGGGCCTTTGGCCTCACTTTTAGCTCGAACGGCTGAATGGATTTACACGAAACTTGGCAAGATTATAGGGACTGTTAGCCCGATGTGCCTTTGCTGGGTCTCAATATATGTGCTCCAGTGGATTTTGAGAAATTAACGTTTAAAAAAACAGATATATCTGTGACAGCGTCCCAGATAGCGCTCCAGATCGCGTACTTTTCGCGTAACGGAGCTTTGCGTAGCGAAGCTGATTGGCTCTCCGGTGTCTGTCAACATTCTAAACAGTCCGGTGCGGCCACCATCTTGTCTCTCGGTAGGATCGAGAGACAAGAGGAGGAGAAAAACGAAGGGGGAATTTAATGAAAGGGGGCAAGGTAGACCCCTCTTGACCCCCTAGGAATGATGTTGGGGTTATTAAAGGGTCCCGTGGGGAAAATAATAAAAATTATATTTTTCGCGGTAGAAACGCTTCTCGGTTCGCGAACCGGGTCGCAAACTGGTAGCGAAACGTGAATTCGCCATTTTGTGTTTCGATTTAATTAAATTACTAGGTATAAGGGGGTACGGGAGACGTATCCTGACCTCTTATGTTTTCTGAGGGTGGCTGAGGAGGCTCATATATGTTGATACATGTCTTCCAGCGGCTGTGCGTGAGCGTTTTTTTTTTTTTGCTGCGTGACGTCTGTTAACGTTCGATTCGATGGAAATCAGGAACTGTTGACCGCCATTTTTTCACTGCGAGTAAATATTTTGTTAAAAATAATTGTTATAAATTAATCCTTATTGATAAACATTGTCTGTGCCATCTTGCCTTTTTTGCAATGCCACACTTTTGTTGAGCACGGCAGCCATTTTAGATGCTTTGACCAGACCCACTCTCTGCACGCCGCCGATCCTCAGCATGGCTCCCCACCCTCGCAAGCATCTCCCCCACGCACTGGTCACCCCCGCTCTCTCTCTCATGCATGGGCCAGAAACCTCCTCCGATCTGCGCTGTTCTTCTCTGAGAATCACACCCTGTGCCCGCCCGACACCTCCCTTTCACCCTATTCACTACCGCACCCTCTGACACTCCTCTTCCTCTGTGTCCGATTGTCCAGGCCGGTCCCAGGCTATCACCTAGCCCTGCAGATGTAGTTTATGGCCCCAGCTGTAGAGAATCACCCCTCTTCAAAGGAGTTACAGTAGATCAAGGCCCCCACCCGAGGAGATCCGTCACACCACACGTGTTCCTACTATCTGATAACCATCCTGTATTGTGCTTGGGGAGGGGATTCTCACTGTGAGGGTGTGTGGGTCCGAGCCTGAAGCGGAAGATTCCAGGGATGCCTCTTTGTACATCAAAGTTTTTACAATTATGTGTGACATTAAAAATATATAGCACTCCAACAAAGTAGTAGGATTATAACACTTGAATAACTTATAAATATATACAACGCAACAAAAACAGTAAATACATTTAAACATTTTTTTTAAAAAAGAAGCAACAATGGTCAGTAGCTGTGTTTTGTGCGAGTAGTCCCAAGGCAGCACAACGTGCTGAGTTCTGGACGGCACCCAGGTGATGTTACCTGGGTGCCGCACTGGTTTTTGGTATCCTACAATGCAGCTCCGAAAAACGGCGTGGGGCGTCCCGGGGGGTGCGGGGGGAAGCCTCGTCAGTAGCGGTCTGTTGTGCGAATAGTCCCAAGGCAGCAGAACGCGCTGAGATGTGGATGGCACCCAGGTGATGTCTCTGAAAAACGGCGTGGGGCGCCCCGGGGGGGGGGGGGGGGTGGGAGGCGGCGTGAACGGGCCTCCCCAGGTGGAGGCTCGTCTGCTGTACTGGGGCGCCCCTTTACCGTTTCAGTTGCCATTCCGCCCGCTTTTGCTACACTGTGCCTCATCCTCCATTCAGCTGTTTATCGCTCGCTCTTGCGGCTACAACGTCTCGCTCACCATGTAGTTGAGTTGCGCCCACTCTTGCGGTGCAGCGATAGGCGGCTGCCACAGGACTCTTAAAATGGCGGACGGCTCTTCGGATTTGGGCCTGGTCCACTAAAATGGCCCTGGGACACCTTGGAACTCGGACGTCCCCTGAGCCTTGAAGATTTTACAAAAGTCTTGGGGGCCCCCGACTCCTGCAGGCTTCCGGTGGGGAGCGGCTGCCATGATTGCTCGCGGAATGACCACGACGGAGCCACGAGATGGTGGTGCTCTCATGCTGACGCCAGCTTCAGTCTGAAACATCCAGAAACAAGGTGGGGCTTTCATCGTTTGGGAAAAAAAAATGTTTTAATCCAATGAAAAGTGTTATTTTTAGGTCATATGATCAAGCCTTCCATCATTAGGAAACCAAAAGTAAAATGAACCAATGAAAAGTTTTATAAACAAGTCACATGACCTGTTATGCGGCATAGGGCTAGAAAAAGCGTAGAAAATCCGTTGGCACGTGAGGCGGCGTCAGTAGCGGACCGATGTGCGAATAGGCCGAAGGCAGCACAACGCGCCAAGATCCGGATGGCACCGAGGTGGTGTCCAACAAGTTGCCGCACTGGTGTGGCCATCCTACAATGCTGCGCCGAAAGTCGGCGTGGGGCGCCCCGTTGGCCTGTGAGGTCGCGTCAGTCAGTGGGGGCTGTTTGAGGATCTGACGGCATTGGAAAGCAATGTGATGCTGTGCGTCGCCCCCAAGATGGAGGCTCCTCGGCTGCAGTGGGGCGCCCCTTGGTGTTTCACTCGCTATCCAGCTGAGTTGCGTCCGCACTTGCGGCTACAGTAGGCCGAAGGCAGCACAACGCGCCGAGATCTGGATGGCACCGAGGTGGTGTCTAGCAAGTTGCCGCACTGGTGTGGCCATCCGACAATGCTGCGCCGAAAGTCGGCGTGAGGAGCCCCGTTGGCCTATGAGGTGGTGTCAGTAGCGGACCGATGTGTGAATAGGCCGGAACCAGCACAAGGCGCCAAGATCCGGATGGCACAGAGGTGGTGTCATAGTTGAGAGTTCTGAGCAGCGCTTGCAACACTGTCTGAAGCTTATTTGCACCTGCTGCAGCTTCACTATTGCCCTGGTGTGGCCAAAGATCGCCCATGACATAGGGGGCCGGCTCCCAGGGTCCAGCGGAACTTTTTTCCTTTTCCTTTCTGCATCTTGTCCCAAAATCCGTTTGACCTGAATGTGTGCAGGGGGACGCTATTGATTGAATCAAAATGGCGGCTTCACACAAAGCTGACTCAAGCGTTGCTGCTGATGCTATACAGACAAAAACTGGTTTTCAGTTTGTACATTCTTCAGGATTTTTCCATCCAAGGCTGGTTGAGAGTTTGTAGAACAATGGCTTCAGATCTTGCCCTCCCCTCTTTTGACTGATGGTTCTTGTTGCCTTTCTCTTCTGTTGTCATTTAACTGAACCTTTTTTAACTGCCGAAAGGGGTTCTGGTCCGACCGCTGGTTGGTGGAGACATTTTGACTATATCCTGGACCTGCCCGGCCTCGCCCAAAATGGCGCCGGTATAAATGGGACTCGTAACTCCTTGTTGTGTACTGGTTGCACAACCTTGATATCACAAGATACGTATGCAGTTTTGAAGCACATGGCGGGCGGGGACGAGAATTGATTGAATATTTCGACATCCCTATTGATATTAAGTTCTGATGTGTTATTGATTACTGTACTATTGAAAGTTCGAATTAACGTCACCCATGGTACTTGCCCGCAAATGTATATCTAGATAATTTTATTGTAAGTGGCCCTGTCGTATTTTAATTACAAAATGTACGTCCACCGATTCCGCAACTGTTAGACACCTTAGTTCTTGCAACCTAATGGCCCGCCCGTTACGTTCCTCTACAGTGTGAATGTCTCCTCATCATATACGATTCCAGTTTGCTCCGTGGCCGGCCCACGTGGTTATAGGCCCGTATTTGTATACTGACATTTTCACAATAAAGGTTTTTAAAACAAAACATGGTAGTAGTATTTACATTGGTAAAGTTTTTAATTTTAGTCACTGTTTTCGAATCAGTAAAAGGCAAGTGAAATAAAGCAGTCCAATTACATGACGGATAAAAGGTATAATACGCAGGAACGCAGTAAAGATAAATGGTCAAGGGCTGTTGTGTTTTCTACTCCTGCAACATAAAGTGATCGATAAGAATCTGATATTCAGGCGTATCGGCGACTAAGACAGCAGGCCGAGCATCTTTTGCTCAACGGCTCCGTCATGGGACGAAGAAACGCCCTTTTTTTTGAAAAGGGAATATATTTTACTTGCAGGACAGTTGTAAATTTTCCGGGAAAGTACATTAGCCTGGAACATTATAACATATATGTTTAAGAAAAAATAATGTTCGAAAGCAATAAAAAAAAACATATGACCAAGCCTTTCATCATTAGAATAACAAAAGTAAAATGAACCAATTAAAAGTTTTATTAACAAGTCACATGACCTGTTATGCTTACGTTACGCGCTGCGCGCCGCGCCCCGGATCGCTTCCGGGAAGCTGCGCTTCGCACACCGGAGCACTTCCGGGTGCGCTAACGCGGCGTGTCATATAACGCATTACGCGACAACGTAGGTCCAGAATATAGTCAAAATGTCTCCACCAACCAGCGGTCGGAACACAACCCCTTTCAGCAGTCTAAAAAGTTCTGCTAAATGACAACAGAAGGGACAGGCAACAAGAACCATCAGTCAAAGACGGGAGGGCAATTTCTTCCCTACCGGGTCACGTTGGGGCGCTACCGGAACTGATCGAATTGGTAGTCTACAGTGTTTCTGGATGTTTCAGACTGAAGCTGGCGTCAGCATGAGAGCACCACCATCTCGTAGCTCAGTCGTGGCCATTCCACGAGCAATCATGGCAGCCGCTCCCCACCAGAAGCCTGCGGGAGTCTGGGGCCCCCAAGACTTTTGTAGAATCTTCAAGGCTCAGTGGACGCTTTTGAGAATGGGGCCCAAGCCCTAGCAGACAAGCGTCCGAGTTCCAAGGTGTCCCAGGGCCATTTTAGTGGACCACGCCCAAATCTGAAGAGCCGGCCGCCATTTTGAGAGTCCTGTGGCAGCCGCCTATCGCTGCATCGCAAGAGCGGGAGCAACTCAACTACATGGTGAGCGAGATGCTGTAGTCACAAGAGCGGGCGGTAAACAGCTGAATGGCGGAAGAGGCACAGTGTAGCAAAAGCGGGCGGAATGGCAACTGAAACGGTAAAGGGGCGCCCCACTACAGCGTGTCTTCAGGTCAAACGGATTGTGGGACAAGGTCCTGAATGGAAGAGTCATCAAAAGGCAAAAAGTTCCGCCGGACCCTGGGAGCCGACCACCTATGTCGGGGGCGATCTTAGGCCACACCAGGGCAACACGACTTGGGGAGGGGGCAGGAGCCAAGCGCCCCCTCCCAGTCCGCGCCACCACACCGTATGTTGAAAATCTGAAGCCATCGTTCTACAAACTCTCAACCAGCCTTGGATGGAAAAATCTTGAAGAATGTACAAAATGAAAACCAGTTTTTGTCTGATTAGCATCAGCAGCAACGCTTGCTATCAGAGTGCATGAGTTTCATGCTCGATCGATTGAGCTAGCCGGATCAGGCAACAAAAAGTATAAAATAGTTATGTAAATAGTTATTTAATAAAATGTTTTACCCTGTTACTTTGCTGGTGTGTTGTATATATTTATAATATTTGCATAGAGTTTATCGTTATTTTGGGCGGGGTGGGTGGCGGAGCAGAGCTGTCTTGCAGCCATCATGGTGTGGAGCTCAGTTCATCTCACTAGTTTCGTATTTCTCATGAAGGGTTGTTCCTAATGTTTCTATTTTAGCGAGGTCAAAAAGAGATCCCATTAGTGGCCTACTGATTTTGCTCGATTACTTTTGTTTTTTTACACGATTTTTCACTATCTGCAAAGACTAAACAGAGTATTGCGACTTTGTGCTTGTTTGTAAATAGAGAATGAACAAAAGAGAATCAATTCTAAAACAGTAAATGCTTGGATAACAATCAATCAAATGGAGAGACAAGCAGGCACGACGGATTACAACGGGGCAAAGGCCTGCGTTAACTACCCTTCACTATCTGCAAAGAGAGAGTACTACTAATAGAAAAGAGGGGTGGGGCAGCGTTCAAAGCACATCAGCGTGCATAAACACGAAAATGTTTTTACCTATCAAGTACTAGACATTTCACAGCTTTTGATATTTGCTATTAAAAAACCATTGAAATTCACTGAAAAAAACCATAGGTTTTAGCCCATATATAGTTAGGGATTAGCATTTACAAAACCTTAATTTACTCGCACAAAACCATAGAAATTCGCATATATAGTTAGATGCAATAACTATATATTGCGCACCTGCAACCCACTGCTGATGATGTCACATATTACATCATTCATGACAAGGTCAGTGACATCACTGATGACATCACTGATGACATCTCAAATGACATCACTGATGACATCTCAAATGACAACATCCAGTGACTGTATGTTTCTGTAAAGTTAAAATATATCTTACATATTGAAGAATGAGTGGATGTATAAGTGTTTGGATGAAGGATTTAGTAGGTGCATGACTGACTGTATGAGAGAATGATTAAATATGTCTCACTGAGTGCATGGGTTAGTGACTAAACTGTCTTAATTTGTGCATCATTATTACTGTAGTTCTGTAAACTGCTGCATGTGTTGATCAGTAGCTATATGAGTGACTATATGGGTTATTGATTGGTTGCCCAAATATTTGTATGGGAGAGTGAGTGTGTGTGTGGGGGTTGCTGGGCGGTGTGTAACTCTGTGCATAGATGTGTGAGCAGTTGATTCAGTAGATGTATGGGTTCAAAAGTGCATGTGGAAACTGCTGTATGGGCGGTTGACTATCTGCATGAGTGCATTGGTGAGTAATTGGATTTCTCAGTGCTACATGTCAAAGTAAGTACATATGTAAAACACAGTACATGTAAGAGTTGACATATATAAATAACTGTGCATAAGAGCCAGTGAATGTGTGAGTGGCTGTATGGATCATTGTGAACTTGTATCAGGGATTGTATAAGAGAGTAAATATGTGTTAGTATATGTTTGATTAAGTAAGGTGTGTATAACTGTATAGTTGAGGAAATGGAGGTGTGATTGATTCTTTGCATGACTGACTAGGTGTGTGAGTAACTCCATGGATGAGTGACAGTCTGTGAGAGTCTGTTTACACTGATTGTATCTAAGGTTATATTAGAGTCTGAAGAGGTTGATCGTATTATCACATGAATGATATCATCAGTGATGTGATCAGTAATGACAAATGAGATGTTATCAGTGATTTTATCAGTGATGTCATTTGAGATGTCATCAGTGATGTCATTTGAGATGTCATCAGTGATGTCATCAGTGATGTCACTGACCATGTCATGAATGATGTAATATGTGACATCATCAGCAGTGGGTTGCGGGTGTGTGATATATAGTTATTGCATCTAACTATATATGCGAATTTCTATGGTTTTGTGCGAGTAAATTAAGGTTTTGTAAATGCTAATCCCTAACTATATATGGGCTAAAACCTATGGTTTTTTCAGTGAATATATATATATATATATATATATATATATATATATATATATATATATATATATATATATATATATATATATATATATATATATATCCGCTCCAACAGTCCCTCCCCGCAATGCTCGGGAATCAGGAGGCAGCACTCCAAAGATAGGTTAACACAAGGTTTAATCTCACAAAAACTCGCTTTCGGCACTCGGCCTTCCTCAGTTATGAGACAGTGAGACGTTACACCCGTCCTTCATTTAAACACCACCTGTTACGTAATGAGTAGACATAGAAATGAGACTCAAAATAAATTAAGTATCCGCCATCTTGAAATGGGATCGGTATGCAAAATGATACATTGCGTTAGACAAATAAGTCAAATTATATAGCAAGAATCAATATATTATATGAGAAGCCTAAATTGGCTAAGATAACTACACAATGTGATACATTTCCATGAGTCATCACTTAATCTCGCCCTGGATGGGCATAGCCAACTATTCATTGTCTTAGTAACGTGAAAATCAATTCATCATCATTATGGCAAGAGACCAACAGAAAAAGCAATGATGCAGTCAATCCATATGATCAACAGTTCAATCTCGTAGTAATCATACTAAGTGAACAGCTAAGTCCTCATGCATATTTAATCCAGTAGGCATTTTGCTCAACAAGTCTATAATGTACCGTGATTCTAATCGCCTTAACTTCAAGAGTCTATCTCCGCCCCTGGCATTGACTGGGACAGAATCCAAGCAGAAGAAGGTTAGTAATTCCCTCTTCCCAAAGGAAGCAAACGCATTACTCAATACAGCATACCAGGTGTCAGAGAACCGAAGAGAATACAAAGGTTCCTCACTTGTACCACGCCTTACGTGGTGTACTGTCTGACATGTCCTTGTGGCAGAAGGTATGTGGGCAGCACAACCAATCCGGTGAAGCTAAGGATTTTAGAACACCAGAGAGCCATCCAGAATGCAGACGTGAGCTCCCCAGTTGCTAGACATTTTGATAAAGAGCATGCACGCAACAGGGAATTACTAACCTTCTTCTGCTTGGATTCTGTCCCAGAGAGCTAATGAATTTGTGAAGGTTATTAACAATAACACATTAAATCTACACTTCACAGCAAGCATAAGCACCACATCAGTAAGCTTCTTTGACACTGAAGTATATGTAGAGAATGGCAAAATAGAGACTAAACTCCACCGGAAAGCCACAGCAGGTAACTCTACACTCCACGCAAAAAGCTTGCATGTCCAACATTTGATTACCAGCATCCCCTATGGGGGGGATGGTGAGGTTGAGGCGAATACATAGTAAGGAAACTGAACTTCTAAAAGCCCAATTGGACAGTAAATCTAGATTTATAGAGCGTGGTTACAATGAAAAGTTAATCAATTTTGCCATTGACAAGTCGATGAAAAAAGAGAGATTAGACTTGTTAGTAATGGGCAAAAGTAACCAAAATTGCAACGTAGGTAAAAATGGATCACTGAAATATTATCGACGGGCACATTATCGACTTACCAAAATATCGTTGACAAATTATCGACGACAAAAATATCGACTTACTATACTTATTACACAAACTACAAAAATATCGAGTAAAAAATATCGAGTACTAACTATATCGAATACATAAATATCGCTTAAATAAATATCGACTACAAATATATCGTTGGACATGAAATTAGCCCTAACACTACAAAAATATCGACTACAAAAATATAGACTACCACAATATCGTTAAAAAAAAAATATCGAGTTCATGTTTGTACAATTTTCTTTCTAAAATACCATCTTTATCATCAATAAAAGTCATTTCTCACTAAAAAATACATTTCACATATAATACCTGTTACTTACATAAAATTACTATTAATCCACATTTGCTATACATTCTATTACATGCATTTTATCATTTTCTATTATTCTTTGCATTTAACTAACATTTTCATTACTTATTTTCACATATAAATATATTTCTTTTAAACACGAACCTGCTTTAATGCGGGAATAACCACATACCACCATTCTCACATCAACAAACACTTCAATTAACTTAAAAAAATTCAAACTAGCCTATACTATGCTTCCTTACATCCAACAACCAATCAAATCAAAGCACACATAACACATATACTATAAAAGGGATACATGCATTCTACCATTTGTTGCTGCTACTTCTCTGGAAAGTAGATGCCAACACTTTGAAGATTTTGTTGCAGAATAAACATCTTTAAAGATCCAGCTCACTAGCTAATTAATCAAGTAAGTAACACAGCATTTTTGTAGAAAACTAAATTAGAAGTGCACTATTTTCCTTACATCTCCTAAGTCTTACACTTATTTTATTTTCATGTCTTCCTACTTTTCTGATAGAAACTACTCCAACACAATTCCTATTACATGGTCATATTTCTTCACGTGCAAAATCAGATAGTAAGTATATAATAATTCTCTGTTACACATCAACTGCTGTTTTTAAACACTAATTTACAAGAGTATTTAATTTTTATAAACATTATATTTACAGATATACTGAAATTGTGCTATTTCTACAGCAAAAACGATAAAACTACACTAATTACACATGTAAGTATAGATGTGTTTGTTATAAAACTGCCAATTTCATTAATGCACATTTTTAAACAACATATCTTGCTTTTTACATCTTCCCTATAGATCATTTGAAAGATCCAACATCAACTATACCAAAACACAAGAATACCCTTCTGAAAAATGTAAGTATAATTGTAATTTGCTAAAATGTGGGCACAAAAAACGCTAACTATATTCTTAACACCATGTTATATATTTTGAATTGCCTCTACAGATATTCAGAAAACATCATACATCTATTCTACATATCATATGAAAACATCCTACACAAAATATACCAATATACAAGAATAGCCTTGTAAAAAATGTAAGTATACTTGTCATTTCTCTAAAACTGCCGAAAATAACACAGACTATGTTCTTAACAACATGTTATCTATTTTATATTTCCTCTACAGATATTCTGAATACATCATACAGCTATTCTACCTACAACAAAGAAAACGACATATTTAGAAGTTAGTATACGTTTAAATCTGTTACATTTCCAAACGGTTCAGTATTAAAATTATAATATTTTGCTTTTATTTCTTCTATCTACTCTACAGATCATACCTGTACTAAATTGATGTACTCCAGCAATTACTACTATTCTACTATTTAAACAAGTAAGTATATGTAATGCTTACATCAAATGCACTAGTAGGCAAAAATGACAACTGCTTTTGAGTAGGAAATACGTTTGTTATATGTAAACATTAACGTTGCTTTTCTATATTTTCATACCAACAGCAAATAAAGACATACATACAAGAACATCATTGAAAAGACATTTCTGCTTCTGTGACTACTACTTTGATTAACTGTAAGTATAAATGCATCACTAATGATGTTAGCACCACAAAAGTAAAAAAATGTGTTCTGATTTTGTTTCTTTCTACTCTTTCCTAGAACAAGTAAATCAAAATGACTGAAGGTGCAGAATTTGTCATGTCTCAGAAAAATAAATTACTATTATGCTACATGGGTTATGTGTATAATCAGGAGAGACAAAGTGGTAGAAAGGTTTTTTGGAAGTGTACAAAATATTACTCCAACAAATGTTATGGGAGGGCCACTACTGAGGAAACTAATGTGCTATTTACTAGAGAACATAATCATCCCCCAAATGTCACAGAAATTGAAATTAGAGATGCTTTAGAAAGTATTAAAAGTGCTAGCACACAAAGTGACAAACCCACCACACAAATCCTTAAAGAAGAACTGGTAAAAATCCCTGCCCATGCTTCAGGTCAACTACCCTCTATTGACTCCCTGAAACGCACAATGGCACGCACTAAACGACTCACTAGCACAACCCAACCCAACCCAACTTGTTTTGAAGAAATTATTATTTCACCCGAAATGGCCATCACACACAATAAAGATAAATTTATTCTTTTTGATAATGAAAGCAGTACAAACAGAAAAATTATGTTTGCAACTGCAAGTAATTTACGAAAAATCCAACAGTGTCCCCAATGGATGATGGATGGAACATTTAAACCCTGCCCAAAACCTTTTTACCAACTGTATTCCATCCACGGTTTATACCATCATTCTAACATACCTTTCATTTACTGTTTGCTACCCAACAAACAGCAAACAACTTACACCGAAATTTTAAATGTTCTCAAAACGGAAATCAATAATTATTTTCCCGAAAAAATAATTATTGATTTCGAATTAGCTATGATTAATAGCATTTTGAGAACATTTCCCCACACAGCAATCCAGGGTTGCTATTATCATTTTAATCAGAGTATATGGAGGCATCTCCAAAAATCTACTTTAAGTATACTATACTCTACAGATAGCACCTTTGCCTATCAAGTTAAAAAGTTAATAGCCCTGGCCTACGTCCCTGTTCCAGATGTTGCTGAACATTACAATTTATTAATTGACAGCGCATATTATAAGAGGAATGAGGATAAACTAACACCATTGCTAGACTATTTTGAAGACACTTGGGTGGGAAGGTTGCACAGATCAGGACATCGACGCCAGCCCAAATTCCAAATCCCTTGGTGGAATGTCTATCTCAGTACTTTAAACCAAGAGGCTAAAACCAACAACAGTGTTGAAGGGTGGCATAATGCTTTCCAAGCAACTACAAACAGAGGCAAACCCACATTCCATAACCTTCTAGAAGCTTTGAAAAAAGAACAAAGCTATCAGGAACTAAGAATGGAACAATCAGTGTCACAAATAGGTCCAAAACTCACTAAACAAACCCAACAAATGTTCCGACTACTTCAAAGTCAAGTCACATTATACCCTACAACTAGAGGATTAGAATACCTGGCAATAATAGCAAAAAGTCTACTATAAAAATGTCAAGTAAATATACGAATGTCTTCTTACAATAATAATAAAAATTACATGTCATAAACATATATAATGGATTATAAATAAAACATATTTGTTTGACAAACTTTTTAAATTTATGTAAAAAAACTCGGAACAAATATGCAATGTTTATAATTTTTTATAACATACACATAACATTAAAAATCGACATTTCCCACCCAATCAAAATTGTAAAATAAATACTTACAATTTTTGGACTTGAGAGACGCAATCAAGGAAAAATCAATCCATACAATCCAATCCAATATCTTACTATTCCAATATGGGAAACCCTCAAAAACCCGAAAATAAAATGTAAAACGTAAAAAAACGCTCCAGGAAATCCCGAAAACAGTAGTGTGGACACTTTAGGATTTAAAGTTATATACACACTATTTTAAAAAAACGGTCACGCATATCAATGTATCAATCCGAATCGAAACCCTCAAAAAAACCCGAAAAAGGTTTAAAAAGTGTAAAAACCGCTCCTGGCAAACACGAAAAATAGGAGATAAAAGTCAAAATATAAGCATAATAACTTAAACATTTGTTTCTCCGTTAAAAAACACGCTTCCTTCCATGTAGTTTTCATGCGAGGAACCGAAACCTGTAAAATAACATACATAACGAAACCACCCACAAATACCCCCTTCACATTTGTAAATATACTAACAATTAACATTAACCATGTAAGAAGACATTTCCGAACACTTAAAATTAGACTTGAAGGAAAAAAAGCACGACACATCTATAACGGAGACTTTTCACCCAAACGCTACTTAAACTATTAATACATACACCAAAAAACACTACAGAGTTCGATTATACCCTCAAACATGACCACTTACTTATAATTTGTAGTTAAAAATAACCTTACCTCTCTCCACGCGAAGCAACTCCCAACCGCGAGCTTCTCCAGTCCTGAATGGAGCGCAATAACCTTACGCGGTAAAAAAGTAGTCCCCTTAACCCATTTGTGTAAAAGGATAACAGCATAAACAATGTCATATGTAAAATATATAATACATACACATGTATAATGTAACAAATTAATACACTATACTCATGACAATTTTCCTTTATTAACAAAAATAAATATATTTAATATAAATTAATATATAATATTTATTATATATTAATAATATTAAATAATTATGTAAGACTTTGAATAAAAGATGTAAATATTTTGTTATTGTGTATATTTATATGAATAATTTTGTGTATAATTTTAATAAAACATTATAAATGTTTATGGTAATAATTAATAATGATAAATAATATAACTTATTTATTGTTATTAATATAACAATTAGAACCATTTAGTATATAAAAAATGGCCTGAAAAAAAGTATCTATTTTATCTGTGAATGTATATATTTTTGTTAATAATAAATGAATGTTTATGTTTATTAATTAATAATAATAATAATAATTAATAAAATAATTATTATTTTTATTAATTATTACAAAAAGTTTTATAATTATTTCTAACTATAACAAAATTATATAATTGCTTTACTAATATTTGGTCAATACCAGATATTATAATTAAAATATTGTTTCCCTATACAATTATAAACTTTACAACCAAATCGATTTATATGTTTTATGTAAAAACAACATTTTGTGAAATATACACCAATACATTTTTTTTTTGTATTTCAATTTATCCTAACAAATGTAATAATAGTCATGTGACTTGTTAAAAAGAAATATGTATTATATATATTTTATTATAATAATATTTAATATTAACATTATTAAATATTAATGTAAGAAATTTATAACAAATCATTGTTTTATGTATTTCTATATAAATACTTTAAATTGTAAGTGACTGATGGGAATATGTAAAATTTACTGAAAGAATCTAGTAATCAAAATTTTTTTTTACATTGACCACATGTATATAAATGTAAATATGTTATTCTGTGAATAATAAAAGTCAAAAAAATGTGATGTTATATTTGTTTGTGATTGTATTGTAGTACACAATAAAAAATTAAAAAAAATTTTAATAAAGTTATTTGAAAACATCTATGTTGCATTCATTTTTAATATTAAAATACAGTAATGAACAAATGTATACAAATGTGCTGCACACTGACCAATTTTATATGTATTATTACTACTCCAGTCAATCTAATATCATAGAAGCTGCAGGACACTAGCAAAAAATTATTTACTATTCCTACTACACTCAAGGTAATACCATAAAATGTGGTGGAGACTGACCAATGTATTTTTATTAATCCAACTCCAGTGTAGGTAATATTACTGATGGTGCTGGACACCAACCAATTAATAATTAGAATTCCAACTCCACTCTAGCTACTGTCTGGAAACATGCTAATACATATATTGTTTTAATCAAAATAAAGGGTACTAATGTAAAGTTATAATAATAGCTATTTTCGTGTAATAGATTTAATGTATCAGTGTTAAGTTACACTATACATCAGCACTCTAAAATACCCAAAACTGTCCCAAAACACTAAAAAGACCCCTTCACCCTAAAGGCCAAAACTGACCCAGAACCCTACAAATACCCCTTTATCAACAAACTGAAAACTGACCCTGAACCCTACAAATACCCCTTACCCACAAACTGAAAACTGACCCTGAACCCTACAAATAACCCTTTACCCACAAACTGAAAACTGACCCTGAACCCTACAAATACCCCTTTACCCACAAACTAAAAACTGACCCTGAACCCTACAAATACTCCTTTACCCACAAACTGAAAACTGACCCTGAACCCTACAAATACCCCTTTACCCACAAACTGAAAACTGACCCTGAACCCTACAAATACCCCTTTACCCACAAACTGAAAACTGACCCTGAACCCTACAAATACCCCTTCACCCACAAACTGAAAACTGACCCTGAACCCTACAAATACTCCTTTCCCCACAAACTGAAAACTGACCCAGAACCCTACAAATACCCCTTTACCCACAAACTGAAAACTGACCCAGAACCATACAAATACCCCTTCACCCACAAACTGAAAACTGACCCTGAACCCTACAAATACTCCTTTCCCCACAAACTGAAAACTGACCCTGAACCCTACAAATACCCCTTTACCCACAAACTGAAAACTGACCCAGAACCCTACAAATACCCCTTTACCCACAAACTGAAAACTGACCCTGAACCCTACAAATACCCCTTCACCCACAAACTGAAAACTGACCCTGAACCCTACAAATACTCCTTTCCCCACAAACTGAAAACTGACCATGAACCCTACAAATACCCTACAAATACTCCTTTCCCCACAAACTGAAAACTGACCCTGAACCCTACAAATACCCCTTTACCCACAAACTGAAAACTGACCCTGAACCCTACAAATACCCCTACACCCACAAACTGAAAACTGACCCTGAACCTCAAAAAAACTCCTTTACCCACAAACTGAAAACTGACCCAGAACCCTACAAATACCCCTTTACCCACAAACTGAAAACTGACCCTTTGGTGGCCCATCGACATGTTCCCTCCGTCCGGCTCTTCTCCCATGGCTAAAAACCTGGGGGTTAAGATGGACAAGGGGCTGACGATGAAAGCCCAGATTCTGGGGGTAACTGGCACTTGTTTTGGCTTGCTAAAAATGTTGCGGAAGTTTCTGCCTCTCTTGTCCGAGGATCACAAGAGGCTGACGGTGCAGGCCCTGATAGGCTCCAGGCTGGATTATGCCAACAGTCTGTACCTGGGCCTACCAGAGTATTTGCTGCAGAGGCTTCAAGTGGCACAGAACGCGGCGGCCAGGGCCATTTTTGGCCTAAGTAGACGCACCAGCGCCTCTGGGTTGTTGGTGAAGCTACACTGGCTACCCATCCGCAAACGGATTGCCTTTAAGGCGCTGACCCTGGCCTATAAAGCTCTCCATGCGGTGGGAGCCAAACATCTTCGAAAGAGACTCACTTTCTACCACCCTACTCGCGCGTTGAGATCGGAATCTTTACTTCTTGCGGCTGTTCCGCGTGTGAAGAGGGCTCGCCTAGGTGGCCGCTACTTCAGTCTTCTGGACCCACAGATGTGGAATTCTTTACCGCTCCCTTTGCGGGGGGCGACCAGTCTTCTTGAATTTAGGAAAGGCCTCAAAACCTGGCTGTTCTCTCAATAGGTTTGCCTGTAGCCCTGTTTCTTTTGTGGACTTTTAAACTGTTTTTATCTGTGTTGTGTTATTCTGAAACCAGTTTCACCTTACCTAAAGCGCTGGGATTCTCTTTTTGAGTAACCGTTGCGCTATACTAAATAATAAATAACATAACATAACATAACATAACCCTACAAGTAGCCCTTTACACAAGAACTGAAAACTGACCCTGAACCTCAAAAAAACCCATTTACCCACAAACGTAAAAATTTCCCAAATCCCACTAAATACACCTTTACTCACGAACAGAAAAATGACCCTGAACCCTAACAAATTAACCTATAACAAAAACTATGAAACTGAGCCAGAACACTATAAAAAATAATGAACACAACATTAAACATGAATATATAATAAAAAAAATTTTTTTTACAAAAACAATAATAAAATATATTATCACATTAGCTATGATAATAATTTTGATTAATTAATATTGATTAATTCCAATTAATTAATTAACATCAACATAAATTAACACATTAGATTTAAATGTATCCAATTAATGTAATTAAGTCATTATTATAAATAAATTACCAATTAATTTTTTTTAAATGATATGCAATATATTAATTACATCATTAACTAATTATAATTAATGTGTTAGCAATTTATAAATGTAAATAATATGCTAATTCTTAATAAAATAAATCACTAATTATTAATAATTAATAACCAATGTATCAATTAAAATCATATACAAATTAATTTATGAAAATAATAATTAGTAATAATTAATTAATCAATTAAATTATATGCTAATTATTCAATTAAACAATTAACTAATTAATATTAATTAATTACCCATTAAAATCTAATTAAAACAATTACCAAACATATATTAAATAATTAATTATTATTAAATTACTTCCCACCCTATTCCCCTATAAACCCACAACCCGCTCCTAAACATTAAGTACTATTTTTTTATATATTATATATATATTATTTTATAAAATCAATATTTTCTAACATTTTCTCGATATTTTTTACTTTCACTATATTTCTATATTTTGTCTGGTCGATATTTTTGAGTCGATATTTTTGTATTCGATATTTTTGGGTCATTTTTACAGTCGATATTTTTTCCAACGATATTCCTATAGTCGATATTTAGTTAATGTCGATATTTTTCCGTCGATATTTTGTCCATTCGATATTATGTAGTCGATATTATGTCCAGTTACCGGTAAAAATACCACTGAAAGAAGGACAGGAAACAATGCCAAAAAAAGACAAAACATTTAGGCTGGTACCGCCGGAACCACAGCCAAACTTCAGAAAAGACTCCAACGCATCCGCACGACTCGTCCTGGACATCCCCCGACACAGCCACATCTCCGGCCACCTGAGAGACCTGCATTGGCTCCCCGTCAGCAAGAGGATCACGTTCAGACTCCTCACCCACGCACACAAGGCCCTCCACGACCTGGGCCCCAAGTACCTCAATCACCGCCTGGCCTTCTACACGCCCACCCGCCAGCTACGATCGACCAGCCTCGCCCTCGCCACCGTTCCACGCATCCGCAGAGCCACCGCCGGAGGAAGATCCTTCTCCTACCTGGCAGCCAAGACATGGAACTCCCTCCCCATCCACCTTCAGCTAACCCAGGACCATCTCTCCTTCAGGAAGCAACTCAAGACCTGGCTTTTCGAGCAGTAACGGCCCCCTCTACCCCAGCACTTTGAGACCCTTCCGGGTGAGTAGAACTCTATATAAATGTCATGATTGATTGATTGTGAAGTAGTGTGGCTCACTGGTTAGAGGCGGCAGACCTGAGAGCAGAGGACGGCCCGGGACCAGGGTTCGATTCCCGTCGCGGCAGGTTTCTGGACCAGGGTCAGCGGACTCGATAATTCTCTCGCCTCGGTGCCCACTCTGATCAGCGATCACACTCGGCAACTCTGGGCATTAGCTTGCCTCATCTTCACTAACGGCCCCACCAGACCGCCGGGGATGCCTGGTCTCACCCTGGAGATACCCATTAAGGGACCATCTCTCAGGGAAGCCAGGAAGGGTTTTGCAGCGGTCGAAGCGCCTTGGGACCCTACGGGTAAGTAGTGCGCTATATAAATGCCTATACATACATACACATACATTGATTGGTTCAATGTAGCCAGTAATACAGAAAAATAGAATCCATAATTAAGAAAAACTGGCCACTGGTACTTAGTGACCCTGTAATAGGTTCTAGCCTTCCAAAAAAGGCATCCATTACCTATAGCAGAGGACGCTCAATCAGAGATTAACTTATAAAGACTAGTCCAGAGCTAATTGAGTCAGCTAACTGGCTAAAAATACACAGTGGATTCTATAATTGTAAAGTCTGTAAGGCATGTCAACAAGGTGTAAATACAACATCATACATTTCACCCTTTGATCAGAAAGAACCCAAAATCAAAAAGCTACTGACTTGTAAAAAAGAATGTGCTGTTTATGTTTTATCCTGTCCCTGTAATTTATTGTACGTGGGGAGTACAAAATTCCAAGTACATAAAAGAATTTTACAGCACTTACAGGCCATAAACAATCAGGATAATACCTATCCAGTAGCAAGGCATTTTAAAACCAAACACAAATCCAACAGTCGTGAGCTAAGATTCTATATAATTGACTCTGTTGTAGCAAGTGGAAGGGGAGGCAACAGAGAAGAAAAATTACGTCAATTAGAAACAAGATATATCCTAGAGCTCAATACGAAACAACAGTCAGGTTTGAACATGTCTGAGGATTTTTCCACTTGCCTTTAACTTTCTAATCATATGCTATCCCATGAAACATCTCTTAAAATATGAGGTTTTATTATAAACAAAAGATTTTAGACTGTATATAAGAAATATTTATATATTTTTATATATTTATTCAGCAATTTGTATTTTTATGTGTATTTTATTCAAACGGTTTTTATGCAACTGTATTATGAATCAAATTGTGTCTACTTAGATATGCCTCTAAAGACAGAACTATTTCTCTCTTTCAAAACCTAAATTTATATATATACACACATATCAGTCTATGATATCTTGAATAGAAGCAAATATTATATCTTTTGCTACTTAATAACCTCTTTATAATTGTGACATTGGTGATTTGGGTATTTATACTGATATTAGCCATTTTTTATATATTTTTTTGATGGCCTTATATGCAATTGGTATTGGCACATGCCACTTTAAGTTGGGATTAACTCTACATCAATGTAACTAAATTACTGGGGCTCCCGTAATCTTGCAGGAACTGAAATGTTTCTAATATTGATTCAAAATGTATTTATACAGTTATCTAAAATATGGGTTAACATTATATATTCGCTCCTACACATAAAAATGTATGGGTTGATCTGCTGTTGTATAATAGGATCCCCATAGTGATGTACTAGCCTATTTTGAGCTATTTTTATTATAAACTAAATATGTTAATTTTGCACAAAATGAAAATTAAAAAAAACTTCTTTACACTTTGCACATAGCACTTTTTGTCACTTAAACATTTTTTACCTTTAGGCATTGGTCTTTCATCTACATTTTGGATGGAAAATTATGGTTTAAAATAATATAGGATATGTTAATTTATATGCTTGTATTTTAACATGAAAAGCGATGAGGTATTTATTCTATGTCTATAATTATAACTTTAAGACACGGAATGTCATGCACTGATGAAATGTATTTAAACCAATGCCTACCTGGACACTGTGTCATGTGATAAAGGCCCGAGGGAGGGGCTGAAACTGACGAAGGCAAGTGCCGAAATGCGTTTTTTCCTTTTGTGCAATAAACCTATGTGGTTTAACTCACTGCGAGTGCAGGTTTGTTTGACTTCTGTCAGGCAGAGGAGCTGTGAATACGGAAAGCGGCACACCACCGCCGCTTGTACCGGCACCCACTCGGACTGAGTGCGGATCTTGTGGGCGAGTTTGGAGCAGAGATACATATATATATATATATATATATATATATATATATATATATATATATATACCTACTGGCGGTCGCCAGTAGGTATATATAGTTAGGATTTTTTCCCTATGTGATTTCTGAAAATTCTATGTCTAATAACTTTGGCGTTTGTGGACGGAATCGGTTGAAATTTTCAGGAAAATGGCACATTTTGTTTCTGAGCAGCTCCTGGAAATTTGGGGGGGGTCGTCAAGGGGGGGCTGAGAAAAAAGGGGGGTCCCAAAACGCGTTTTTAACATTGAGTTTTCCATAGGGCGGTTGGACTCACTTTTAGCCCGAACGGCTGAATGGATTTACACGAAACTTGGCAAAATTGTAGGGACTGTTAGCCCGATGTGCCTTTGCTAGGTCTCAATATATGTGCTTCAGTGGATTTTGAGAAATTAACGTTTAAATCAAGATATATATCTGTAACAGCGGTCCGGGCAGCGATCTGGTTCGCGTACTTTTCGCGTAACGGAACTTTGCGCACGGAAAGCTGATTGGCTCTTCGGTGTCTGTCAACATTCTAAACAGTCCGGTGCAGCCGCCATCTTGTCTCTCGGTAGGATCGAGAGATAAGAGGAGGCGAAAACAAAGGGGGAAATTTCCATAAGGGGGCATAGTAGATCCTCCCTGACCCCCTAGGTTTTATGTGGAGGTTTTAAAAGGGCCCAGCAGGGTTCAAAAAAATCTTTTCTTGTTTTTTTTTTTGCGTTGAGCGCCTAGTACGCGAACCGGAAAGCGTTCTAGGCAGCGTACTATAAGGATAATAGAATGATATACTTTTCAAAGACTAAATGTTAATTATTTGTTGTTTTGTTTGTTGTTTTTGTTGTTTTTTTTTGTTTTCTTTATTTTAAATTTTTTTTTTTATTTTGATTGTTTTTTATAATTTATTAAACTTTCTAACATTTCAGTGTCTGAAATGTCATTATTTTCTTGAAATATTGTTTGCAAGCTGTGAGCTTGTAAAATGTCCTCATTTGCAAGGAGGGCATCTACTGCTTAGACACATTGCAGCAGTTCATTATCCAAGCTTTGATCCATAAATTCCATGTCAATTTGTTCAATCAATTCCTGGCTGCTTTCTTGCAGGTCCATTTCAAAAGAAACTTGGTTTTCGCCTTCCATTTTGCCTGAAATTTGGATTAAAAAAATATATATTAGTAGAGATAGGGCACTGTTGGGATTAATTTTAGATAGTCAGTTAGACAGTTTTTATCAGTGAATTTATCTTTTGGCAGTGTATAGTATCAGAGTGGAAATAGGACTATAAAAAAGTGTATGTGATTTAACCAAGACAAGCCTAACTCCATTCATAACTATAACAGAGAAGTCTATCTAAATACATTACTAGTACAGAGGGATAGTGTATATGTAGCAGAAAAAGTCTACTATATTAAGTTATAGTGCACAATATATTTCATTTTTAAAAATTATAACTTACCTTCACAAAGAAGTTGAAGTTTTTGGAAGCTATTGAAATGTGATGTACAACAAGAAGTAGTAGTCAAAATGGCTGTGTTTTCTTCTCTTCCTTTATATATTCAAGTATATAACCAATCAGATGTCAGGTAATAAAAGTAGAAAATGAAAGTAACATTTTCATTGGTTGTCAATTCTAACACTTCAGATGTGTTTTGTGAAGTAATTTACCTCACGGTACTTGGAGAGGTCTACAGGCTAAATGGCTAAATTAAATTTCAATCAAATTTGTGAGAATGAAAGGGATTGTTATGTAGTATGAGCTAATGTATATTTGGTGAGAGTGTCTCTAGTCGTTTTTCTGTAAATTACTTTCCCACCTTTTTTTGGACCGCTTCCTGGAAAGCGGTCCGGTCCGCGAACTAGGAGCGTAACGGGAGTCCACCATTTTGTGTTTCGGTCGAATCAAGGTATAAAATGGAGGGTAAATAATGTTCTGAATGGGTAGAAGGGGGCATGGTACAAGTAGTTTGCCCCTCTACGTTTTCTGAGGGTGGCTGAGGAGGACTATATGTGCGAAGAAAAAACTTTTTTTTGAAATTTTGCGCGGTTAGCTTCCAGTTCGCGTACCGGATAGCGCTCTTTGAGCGTAGTCTGTTGAAAATTACAGAAAAAAGTTAGAAAAAAATAATAATTGTGAGTGATCAGATGAAGGGTAGCTCTGAGAAGAGCTTTTGGTTTTATGGTACATTTAGGTACTTATAAGTAGGTACCAATACACAGTCTTAAATTCAGAATGAAAATTCTGTTGCCCTCATCTGAGAAGTGAACTCCATCTCCTCTGTAGATATCTTGCATGTAGTAACGCAAGTTATTGTTGTACAGAGAGCCCATTCCATGGTCTCTCATGAAAGCTGAAACAGATTTGTTTACATGCTTCCTCGCTTTCTCAATTTGTGGAGAAAATTGGTTGGACCACCTCCATTTCTGTCTTTGGCATATATTGGAATATACCAAAGCAGTTTGAGGAAAAAGTGCCATTAATTGCTCAAAGGTGTCCTTTAAAAGCATTTCCAGACCTACCCCTGTCAAAGTGCCCAAATCCTTACCTCCACAGGGCACTATTAACAGGTCAGGTTTTGGCAAATGCATAAAGGTTTTCACCAATGGTATCAATTGGTGACATTTTATTCCTCTTTGGCCCAACCACTTAATTTCCACATCCTGTAAATTGAGGCTGTGTAAATTTCTGTTCTCAGCATACCTTTGAGCCCAGTGGATGTAACTATGTCCAACAATCCAGACCTTAAACATGGTTGGAGAAGGTTGTGCTGCAGTCAGATGAAGTGTGGTAATGAAAGGGCAGTTGAAACAGTAGGAGTTTGTAAAGAAAAAAAACTGTGGATTTCCAATGCTAATGAATCATTAGCAGTGATTGGTGCATTTCCATTTCTGAAAACAGAAAGTTAGGGTGCATGGATGTGTTCTTTGAAAGATGTAATTTGAATGGTCAAGGAAGAAACATTTAATGAAAGATTGCACTGGATACGCATGTGCACTGAGAGTTCAGAGTTCAATTGAAACATTGTTGTGTGAATTTGCAAACATGAGAGGTCTTCCAGGAGGTGGTTGCTATGGAAAAAAGGCAGAGAGGGCAGAGGGGGGAAGGGTTTTGATTTGAAAAAAGTGAGGGAAGAGTTATGATTGGCTAATATGAGAGATATGTGAAATGAATATCTGTATTTCTGTGCTTTCAATAGCTGCAGCCTCTGGAGTGCATCGTTTTTATTCTGCTGAAGACAATTTGGTGTATTTCTGAGACTGTTTTCAAAACTCAAAAAGTATTTGCTAAGGTGAGAAAAGATTTATTTATTTTAGATAGAGAATAGTATGAATTAAGGAGAAAATGATGAAGAAAGCTGTGTTTTAAAACTGTGGCTTTGTCTGTAGTGATATAGAAATAGGTTTTGTTACTTTGAGAAATTGTAATTGCATATTCGGTGTAGCATTCTGGCATGCAGTAACACAAGTTATTGTGGTACATGGAGCCCATTCCATGGTCTGTTATGTAAGCTGAAACAGATATGTTGTTTTTAAAAACGAATTTTGAAATCAATTATATTTCTGGATATGTACTGCTAGAGCTTCATAGGTTGTTTTGGGCCATATTTATAAGGCATTTGAGTGTCTATTATGCTATTTTACGTTCTTCATGGTGCAAATTTCTTGTAAATACGCTCCCACTTGTGCTTTGCAAATTTAGATTTTGATTATGGGAGTTACATAGCCATGTTAATAATGTCCAAACAATGGTGGTAGGGCATTCAAGAAAACGCTTTCCTATGTCTCTAGGACATTTTCAGTCCTTTCCTCTTGAAAACAGGTATACAATTGATTTATATGCTGTGTTTAAAAACAAATTTTGAAATCAATTACATTTCTGGATATGTACTGTTAGAGCTTCATAGGTTGTTTGGGGTCATATTTAGAATGCATTTTAGTGTCTTTGATGTTATGTTTACCTTTTTAAATGGAAAGCGTTCTTCATGGGGCAAGTGTCTTGTAAATACGCTCCCACTTGTGCTTGGCAAATTTAGATTTTGATTATGGGAGTTACCTAGCCATGTTAATAGTGTCCCAAAAATGGTGCTAGGGCATTCCAGAAAACACTTTCATGTGTCTCAAGGACATTTTCAGTCATTTCCTCATGAATGCAGGTATACAATTGATTTATATGCTGTGTTTAAAAACGAATTTTGAAATCAATTACATTTCTGGATATGTACTGTTAGAGCTTCATAGGTTGTTTTGGGCCATATTTATAAGGCATTTGAGTGTCTTTGATGTTATGTTTTCCTTTTAAAATGGATAGTGTTCCTTATGGGGCCCTGAGCAGTTCTTAGCCATGTTATTTAATGGGAAGTGGATAACATGGCTAAGAGCATTTGCTGGAAAATGCATGAATATCGCTGACTGTTCAGCGATATTCATGCATTGCGGCCGTTTTTTTTTCCATTTGCGAGCAGTTCTTAGCCATGTTATCCAATGGAAGGTGGATAACATGGCTAAGAGCATTTGCTGGAAAATGCATGAATATTGCTGACTTTTCAGCAATATTCATGCATTGCGGCCGTTTTTTTTTGCATTTGCGAGCAGTTCTTAGCCATGTTATCCAATGGAAGGTGGATAATATGGCTAAGAGCATTTGCTGGATAATGCATGAATATCGCTGACTTTTCAGCGATATTCATGCATTGCAGCTGTTTTTTATCGCATTTGCGATAAATCTTGCTAAGGAGAAAATGATGAAGAAAGCTGTGTTTTTAAACTGTGGCTTTGTCTGTAGTGATATAGAAATAGATTTTGTTTCTTTGAGAAATTGTAATTGCATATTCGGTGCACCATTCTGGCATGCAGTAACACAAGTTATTGTTGTATATGAAGTCCATTCCATGGTCTCTTATGTAAGCTGAAACAGATATGTTGTTTTTAAAAACCATTTTTGAAATCAATTAAATTTCTGAATATGTCCTGCTAAAGCTTCATAGGTTGTTTGGGGTCATACACCTTTTTTGGGAAATTATTAACATGCCTATGTAACTCCCATAAACAAAATCTAAATTTGCCAACCGCAGGTGGGAGCGTATTTACAAGAAATTTGCACCATGAAGAACGTAAAATAGGATAATAGACACTCAAATGCCTTATAAATATGACCCAAAACAACTTATGAAGCACTAGCAGTGCATATTTCCAGAAATGTAATGGTTTTCAAATAATGACTTCTTTCATTGGTAGGCCTTCACATGTATTTTCTCCATGGTTTTTTTCAGTGAAAATCTTATCTGCAACCATGTGTTGGCCTCACCTCAAATAAACAAAACAGGTGTTGGACCGAATGTGGATCAATGAGACACATTCACCCCAGTCCAAAGATCTGGGCCTATACAAACCTTTAGATAGGCTACATCTTATCGTCATCCTGAATTAATCATTTAAAATATTAGGGAGAGATTTATGATTGTTCTATGCCTGTTTTGTACCATTGAGTGTCATTTTTGTGAAGCAGTGCTGGTGCAAAAGATTTGCTATGTTAAATAATTAGTAGGGCATTAAGTTTTAGATGACTGTTATTCATTTACTGTTTGGTAATAGTGGTTAATAACATTTTTTATTATATTTTTCCACAGATTCAACTGCAGATTCTTTCATAGTTTGGAAAATGCCTACAAAAAATAGAATTAGAAAGGCGAGAAAACGTCAAAGACAGCAGGATGATGTTTTATTGCAGCAGTCCTCTTCCCCAAATACTTGTCAAAACACCAAGAAAGGTCCGGGTAAGAGCACGAAATCATTCTTAAGAAATATTTGTAGTAAAAAAAGTATTTCTCCAAAAAATGTTTCAGTCCACAAAAAGAAAAGCAATTTAAATGGAAAGGAGAGACCCATCAAAAATGTTACTGGTAGAGGAAGAGATCACTCTGTGCATGATAGTAGAAGGAAAGAACAGTTTAGGGACATTCGACATCGAATGTTCCGTAACAGGATAATAGTTAATTTATTGAAAAATATTTAAAAAAAAGGCCAACAGAAAGCGGCATTTTATAAGAAGAAGAAAAATGTAGAGAAAATTATTGATCATGCTTTTGAAATTAAGCGAAAGTTGTTTATTTTGGTAATCAATAGAATTAGGAAACTAAGCAAGGTAATTTCTGATTTCAAAACAAAAAGTAGATGGAAGAGAGTAGTAAATCGTACTAAATTTTGTGAAGTTTTTTCCGGAGAATGGATGCATAGTTCGAGTTGTGAGGCATTTTTTAATGAGGAGAGTTCTTTTCAGGATAATGATTTGGTGTTTGCAGTTGACACCAGTGGTCGAGCTTATGAAGTGAAGGATGGTTGTCCAGTTGAAAAAGAACAACTTGTGACAACAGAGACAGAAGAGGCGCTAAGTGATGAGGTTTTAGGAAGACGTCCTAAGGGTCCTGTGTACATTTGGAAGTGTAGTTCTATTTGCAGTGTGCGACAGGTTTCCATCAATTTGCTTTGTGATTTTATACGGACATTTAATAAGAAAAGTTTGAAGCAGAAAATGAAGTTGTTGCAAGATTTAGATCCTTGCAGAGTGAGACAAATGACAGGTTTGCGTGGTCATTCACTGGCTTGTCTTTCCAGGAGAGTATGCCAGAGTGTTTTTCATCATTTCAGGATGCTAGCAGTGCATCATAATAAAGTGAGAAAATTAGTGAGAATGTTGTATTATGCTAAGAGTCCAGCAATTATGCTTAAACAATTATGTGGTGCTCTTTTGCATGGTTCTGAAATAGATGTGAAGAATATTTGTGAAGAAATTGAGTTTTGTTACTTTGGTAGTAGAGATGAGAATGTTCAAATTGACCCAGAAGTAGAGGGTTATGTTGAAGATAATATACAGGTTTCTAGTTCAGATAATTTTCAGAAGGAAATTGCCACGTTTCAGATGAAATCAAGTGAGAGGCCTAATTTCACTTGTGTATGTTGTCGACGCACTTATTATAAGAATCAGACTAAGTTAGTGGATTTATATGCAAAAACTGAAAGGGAAAATAATAGTGAATGGAAGGATTTTGCCACATACTTGATGGTAGAAAATTGTTTTGATTTGGGAGTGGATCTACGTGTGTGTACTTATTGTTGTAATAAATTAAATCAAAACCAGATGCCTGCTAGGGCAGTTCATAATAATCTGGAATTGGTTGAGATACCTTCAGAATTGAAGGATTTAAATACTTATGAATCTATTTTGATTCAAAGTATCCATCCCTTTCAGGCTATTGTAAGAATGGAGCCAAAGACAGGGAAGTTGCCTCCAGCAGATTTACAGAGAGGATTAAAGGGAAGAGTTGTTTATTTGCCTCTAGATTTGAACAAAAACATTAACACAATTGGAGTTGAGAAAGTGGAAGAGGAACCTCTGGTTATCTTGGTTAATGGGGTTCCGACAAAGAATAAGAAAATATGGCAAGATTTAGTGGATGTTAGGAAAGTGAAAAATGCAACTTTGTATTTGAAGAAAAATAATAAGTACTATAAGAATGTATATGTTGCAGAAGAGGAAGTAAGTGATGAAGAGGATAGCGTTTTGTGTGCTGGCCAAATTGAGAAAGTAGAGGTGTCTAATAGTGAAGAAATATATGAACATTATAGTGTTCATCCTTTACATTCCAAGGAAGTCATGGGAAATGCTATTGAGTTGTTTCAAATGAAACAAGCCAAAGGGAGTCCCATTAGTGTTTGGGAAGAAAGTTTGGAAGCTCGGTGTTTCCCACAGCTATTTCCCACAGGTCAAGGAGGAAGATATGATGAGCGACCTCATCAAATTCCTGCGTCTGAATACCGGACTTTACGATTGTATGCAGAAGATCCTAGGTTTCGTCAATGCATTCCCTATTTGTTTCATCTCCTGTTTGAAAGCGATCTGTCAGGACTGTCATATGCAGTGAACCACATTTTAAAAAGTGGTATACAGATGCGAAACATCTCGGCAAGTGACTTTATGCATAAAGTCAATGTCCAAGACAGTATTTTGGATTCTCACTTAATTAATCTCATGGCGTGTCAGCGTGGTACTAATGAGTACTGGTACCGTCGTCATGGTGATTTAAAATGTATGCTGAGGAACTTAGGAACTCCAACATGGTTCCTCACTCTGAGCTGTGCCGAGTATGGCTGGGAAGACTTACTTGAATTTCTACGAGAGGCAAATGGAAATATTGAAAACATTGAATTCAAGACACCTGGAGAACTGTGTTCTTTGGATCCTGTGAATGTATGCAGGTACTTCAATCATAGATTTGAAGCTATGATGTCTTTCATCACAAATAAAAAGAATCCACCTCTTGGAGAGGTGTTGGATTTCTTCTGGAGAAAGGAGTACCAAGCAAGAGGTGCCCCTCATATACATATGTTATTGTGGATCAAGGATGCACCTAAATTTGGAACAGATCCGGATGACTTAGTGATGAATTTCATAGAACAGTATTCTACGTGTGCTGTTCCAAACGCAACGGAGAAGAAAAGCCTAAGAGAACAAGTTCTACGTTTCCAAAGCCATCGTTGTGGAAAGTACTGTCGTCGTAAATTCAGAAACAAGGACAAGTTCTACACCAAATGTCGTTTCAACTTTCCACGACCGGTGATTTCTAAAGGAAGAGTGAACAGTTTGATGTCTTCGCTGTGACATAATGTGACGAGGAAATCACCCAAGAATACATACAATTTGAAAAGGAACGAAGAGTCCAAGTACATCAACGACTACAACCCAGTGATTTTGTCCATGTGGAATGCTAACATGGATATACAGTTTGTGGCTGACAACTGTATGGCTGTGGCTCGGTATGTCACATCTTACATCACCAAAAAAGAAAAGACAGAACTGAAGGATATGTGGGAGGACATTTCCCATGAAAAGAGCCTCAGCAAGAAGTTGTACAGTTTCAGTCTGAAGATGTTGTCGCATCGAGAAATCGGAGCTTACGAATGTTCTGATCGATTGTCTTCAGCAAGTCTCTATGCCAAATCCAGGAGTATCGTTTGGGCGAGTCTTGGTCTTGCTGCAACGCGAAATCGAGTTCTAAAACCTGTCCGGGAAATTGAGTATTTGGCAGAAAAGGAACCAAACAGTACCGACATTTTGAAGACCAACATGTTGGATACATATTATCCAAATCGAAGCAGTCACCTTGAGAATGTTTGTCTATATGAGGTTCTCCAAAATTATATATTCAAGAGGAACATCAAAGAAGATATTGAGAAAGGAGTGTATGCTGTAATTGGAAGTGAGGGATGCCTGGTCAAGCAAAGAAAATGCCAATTAGTAAACCATCGAAAATTGAGTGGTGAATCTCCAGAAAAAAAGGAGTTTTTCTATTTAGCACTTTTGCAACTTTTCAAGCCTTGGCGTGCAGAAGAGGAACTGCTTGGAGATTTCCTCTGTTACGAAGACTCTTTCAATGCAGCCAAGGAGTCCATAGAATGTCCTGCTTTTCCTAAATATCAAGAAATGCTAACTTTGGAAATTGAGCAGGAAGCAACGATTGCAGCTGAGATTGCCAGAGACAGTTCTCAGGACAGTCAGAGTTCTGTTTCATTGAGTCAAGATCCACTTGGAGGACCTATTATCGAAAATGAAGCTGCCACTGCTATGAATGAAGTAGAAAGAGCCATGGCACATGCTCAGGAGGATTCAGTTAACTTAGAAGACTTGGAAAAACAACTCAACGTTGAGCAGAGGAAAATATATGATGAAGTTACCAAGGGAATTGAGCACGGATTAAGTCATGAGAAGAAAGAGTGCTCATGTACATCGTTGAAGCCTGTCCGACTGTACGTGAGTGGAGAAGCGGGAACTGGAAAAAGTTTCCTCATTAAAGCAATTTCTTGTTATTTGCAGGAAAGGACTGAGTCATCGCTGTCTTGTGTTGTCACCGCTCCTACTGGACTGGCAGCACATAACATTAAAGGTATTACTTTGCATCGTCTACTGATGCTGCCGGTGGAGCATGACAACAAATTACAATACAACAAGTTATCTGGGGATGCTTGCTGTGAAGTTTCAAGAGTCTTGAGGAAAATGAAACTACTTATCATTGACGAAGTAAGCATGGTTTCCAATGTCATGCTTGCCTTTGTGCATTTGAGAATGCAAGAAGTACTTAAAACTGAATATGATGTGTTATTTGGTGGCAAACACATCATTGTTTTTGGAGATCTTCTGCAGCTGACACCAGTAAAAGGTCAACCTGTGTTCAAAATACTCACGCATGAAGATACCAGGAAGTGCCTAGGGAGCATTGGCAACGTCAATATATGGTTAAACTTCATATGGCTGAGATACCCGCCACCCCCTCTCAACACAATCCCCAAAAAGGAGGGAAACCGGAAACAGTTCTTAAAGTTTTTGGATGTGGGAGGGAGTGACCCTCCCGGCCGTATTTATTAAAACAAAAATTAAAACATTAAACGTTTCATGTTATGTACAATTTCATTATCACATTGCGATGTTTGGCTAACCTTAACATATTCTCTAATACAGAGGTTCTCCTAGCCGAACTAGCATCCTACAAAAACATTCTCTAGAAACACTGAAATTGTACATCCTAACGTTTAAGGGCCAACGGCAAGGTCATAACCGGTGTCAAGATCCCTAACCAGACTTACCCCTCCCACTTGGGAGGGGCGACAGCACAGAGGCTTACCTCAAGTGCAACTACTAACAATTTCCCTTGACTTGACGGGGGCACTTAAGACTCGACGCCATTTAAAGGTCGTTCGAAGACTTGTGTGTGGTATCTAGAAGGTATCGTGGACCTCCCCCCACCCCACACAACTTACCGCATCTGCCGTCGCAGATGACACTGGCCCCGGGAAATTCCCCCAGGAGGGGGCTGTAACCCCTCCTACAAAGGAAGGGGCCTTGACCGCCTTTCCTTTACTTCCGGCGACCCGCCCTTAGACGGGACCGCCTCCCCATTGAGGGGCCAATGGCCACCTCTCCCGAGCGCTCCCATCCGTGTTGGGTGACGCCCACTCATAGGGATCTACCAATTAGTGCTCACCGATCATGACCTTACTGCCTACCAAAAATAAATACGACAATTCTTACTCAAACCTAAGAAAACATTGGTCGCTACGACCGAAAGAACATGCTTAAAATGCAACACTACATCAAATCATTTTAATCGTAACAACTTACACGACATTCACCATACTTTATTATGATCAACAACAAACTGATACTTACACAGCCTGTAAACGAAACGTAAAACATACTCATAAAAATTCACTTTATTGCACAACGACTTGCTGTCCTCAGGGGCTGGTGGGTGGGTCAAAATTGGCTCTTCGTTCTGTCCCGAGCTCACGGGTAGCGAGGAGGTGCAGCTTCGGAGCACAAGAACAAGAGGACGTCTTCTGGTCTTGCGTCTCTTTTTATCCGTCTTCAGGGCGGGCGAGAACCCGCCCCTGCCTGCCCCTAGGGCGGGGGCTGGCTACGTCGGTGTCTAGGCCAGCCCACTCTAGGGCGGGAAAAGGCGCGCCCCGGCTACGCCGCTTCGGGCATACCAGCCGAGACGCGCCTCCCGCCCAAAAATGGCTTCCCGGGGGGATCGAGGCACTCCGCCATACGTTCGGGGGGACCGAGTGGTCGCCCCTTTCCATATGGCTGAGATACCCGCCACCCCCTCTCAACACAATCCCCAAAAAGGAGGGAAACCGGAAACAGTTCTTAAAGTTTTTGGATGTGGGAGGGAGTGACCCTCCCGGCCGTATTTATTAAAACAAAAATTAAAACATTAAACGTTTCATGTTATGTACAATTTCATTATCACATTGCGATGTTTGGCTAACCTTAACATATTCTCTAATACAGAGGTTCTCCTAGCCGAACTAGCATCCTACAAAAACATTCTCTAGAAACACTGAAATTGTACATCCTAACGTTTAAGGGCCAACGGCAAGGTCATAACCGGTGTCAAGATCCCTAACCAGACTTACCCCTCCCACTTGGGAGGGGCGACAGCACAGAGGCTTACCTCAAGTGCAACTACTAACAATTTCCCTTGACTTGACGGGGGCACTTAAGACTCGACGCCATTTAAAGGTCGTTCGAAGACTTGTGTGTGGTATCTAGAAGGTATCGTGGACCTCCCCCCACCCCACACAACTTACCGCATCTGCCGTCGCAGATGACACTGGCCCCGGGAAATTCCCCCAGGAGGGGGCTGTAACCCCTCCTACAAAGGAAGGGGCCTTGACCGCCTTTCCTTTACTTCCGGCGACCCGCCCTTAGACGGGACCGCCTCCCCATTGAGGGGCCAATGGCCACCTCTCCCGAGCGCTCCCATCCGTGTTGGGTGACGCCCACTCATAGGGATCTACCAATTAGTGCTCACCGATCATGACCTTACCGCCACAGGTCCGGATAGTTGACCGGCTATCCGGACCCCCCACAAAAATCCTACCTAAAGGTCATGTTTTAACGATTTTAACCAAGCTAGGAAGTCACCTATGAGTAACTCATTCCCCACCCTCGACAAATGCACACCATCCCCCAGATACATACTGTCATCATTAATACAACCATGCGAGATCGAATGCAATGTCTTGGAACGGAACAACCTACTCGCTTTGTTATTCAATTTTCTAACAGAATGATTCAAAGCAGGGATCGAGATAGCCCCCCGCCACACTTTTCGTGGGATCATATGAGACCACGCAATTATGCACCCCGGAACTCTCCTCGCTAACCAACTTACCGTGGAAAGCATAGCCTCCAGGAGAAGTCGTCTACCGGTGGTGACCAAATCATTGCCCCCCAAATGCACTATGACTATGGACGGCGGTGACCTCATCCGCTCTAACAAACCCTCAAAAAATTCCTGAAACTGGTCAATACAGAGACCGCCCCTTCCGTAGAAGGACACTCTGTACCCGTATTCCCCAGGTACGTGAATCATGTCACCTGCTTTGAATACGTCTGCGGCCCGTCTCACGTATGAGTGGCCCACGACCCACACCTCCTTCCTCACAGCCGGTGACGTGCAACCGCTGGCCTGGTGTTGGGTCGACTGCACAGTCCGCCCTGCCGCGTAGGCTTGCGCAACTGAAAACAAACAAAAGACAAGAAGCGTGAGTACATGATTACAGCTTCACAACATGTGCAATCGCACGTACCTCTTATAACAATTGGAGGACCAGCGCCCCACACGTTTCACTTGTTCTACATTAAGACCCCTGGCTGTAGCTTCAGTGGCAGCCCCTATTCGAAAGGAATGGGTCCCAAATTTGCCCGGGTCCAAGCCCGCTGCGGCAATGGCCATTGCAAGCACCCGCTGAAACTGAAACCTCGTCAGCGGGGTGGCGTCTGCATGCCTCAACAATGTCCCCCCCCATGATGCCACCCTTCGTGCTAGGTAATCTTCTAAGCACTGTACCGGACACATGGATGACTCGGGGTTCCTGCGAATGATCGTGCAGTCCCCTCTCCCATCTTGGTCAGTCTTGGACCTGAGAAAGGAGACAATCATCGCATCACCCCTGATCTGAACATGTTCCCTGCACAAGCCCCCCGTCACATCCTGTTTGTTCCTTGCAACTAGCTCACTAACTCTCATAGCCCCGTGAAATGCCAGCGTAAATGCAGTCCGGAACAAACAGGTCTCGAAAGGGGACGAGCATGTGTTAGGGAGTGTGGCCAGTAACTGGGACAACCTGTCTAAACCTATCGGTCGTCTTACGTCTACTCTGCGACCCTCTAGGCGTTGCCACCCACGCAGCGCTTTCTGTACTGTAAAAGACGCTGTTGGGTCCAGGATGCCATGGGCCCTGGCAACAAAAGAAATGGCGGCACGATGCCTTTGGGCCGTAGCCACCGATTTCCCAGCCCTACGTAAGGACATCAGAAAAAGTACTACCCACTCTTCCTGACCCCAAAGTCCCCCTCTCTCTGCCCCCAAAAAGGCTAAATAGGCCTGGAACGCCCCTTCATATGCCTTCCTTGTCCTGGGTGCTAGACTCTCTCCCACGAGGTGACGAAGTTCGGGGCACCGAGAGACCAGAGAGCTTCGGGGAAGGGTGCCGGCTCCGGGTCCGCTGAAGGAAGGAAACCCGAGAAAGCCTGCATGTGAAAACGAGACAGTGCATCAGCAGCCTGATTCATCACCCCTGGGACATGTTTTGCTCTGAATACCACGTTCAGTTGCATACACAGTAGGACAATTTCTTTGAGCAGCCTCAAAATCAATTTACAATGGGCTGCCTGACTATTGATGCATTCTACCACGGTCATATTGTCGGACCAGAACACGACAGAATGATCTCTGAACCCTTCTGGCCAGGTTCTCAGGGCCACCAGAATGGGAAATAGTTCAAGGAAAGCAATATTACTCGTTAGCCCCTTCTCGTGCCACCATAGGGGCCACCTTTGAGCAGACCACTTTGTGCCGAAGATGGCGCCAAAGCCTATGCTTCCTGCTGAATCTGTCCATAGCCCAAGCTCTTCTGAGGACACGGCTGGCTTGTTCCAGACGACTCGGCCATTGAAGTCCGCCAAAAATGCTAACCAAATCCGCATGTCCTGGCGGACCTCAGCCGATAACCTCGTGCGATGATGACCCTCCTTTAGGCCAACCATCGCTTGGGCAATTGAGCGGGAAAAAGGGCGAGCCATTGGGATCACCCTCAAGGCAAAGTTCAACTTTCCCACTAATTGTTGCAACTGATGCAGTGTAACCTTAGATGCATTCAAACATACTTGGAGGGCTGCCCTGAATTTTAACACTTTGCTAGCTGGTAAACGGAAACACCCCTCCCTTGAGTCCAACTCGATCCCCAAAAACTCGAGGCAAGTCGTGGGACCCATAGTTTTACCCGGTGCCAATGGCACGCCAAAATGACCCATCAACACACAGAATTCAGCTAAGGCCTGAGCACATTCGGGATTTCCGGCGGGACCAAGGAACAAAAAGTCGTCAAGGTAGTGCATTACATTTCGGAAACCCGTTTTCTTAGTGAACACCCATTGCAGGAAAGTACTGAATTGCTCAAAATAAGCACATGATATAGAGCATCCCATTGGCATACACCTATCCATGTAAAATGACCCCTGGAACCCGAATCCCAAAAGACGCTGATCGTCTGGGTGTACCGGGAGCAACCGGAACGCTGACTCGATATCTGATTTCGCCATCAACGTCCCGGGCCCCAGGCGATTCAAGATGGCTACTGCCTCATCAAACGATGCGTATCGCACCGAACAAACTTCTGGATCAATTGCGTCGTTCACCGAAAGGCCGTGTGGAGCAGACAAATTATGGATCAAACGAAACTCACCTGGGTCCTTCTTGGGGACCACCCCTAACGGAGAACAAACAAAATCCGGTCCCGGGAGTACACTAAACGGGCCAGCGACCCGTCCCCGGCTAACCTCTTTCTGAATTTTTTCTTGCACCACAGATGTATGTTGTAAAACAGAAAGTTGATTTTTGCAAATCCCTACACCCTGAAAGTCCCCCACCGGGATGCGGAAACCATGTGAAAAACCGTTCCGCAGCACCCCAGCAGAAGTACGATCCGGGTATTCACTGAGCCAGGGAATCATTGCCAAGGTATCAATCGGGGTTGGTAAAGGCGCCCCTCGGACTAGTTTAGACCTGTTTGGCGCCTCCCTTACCCCCATTCTCACCCGTTCTGGCTCTGCACGATGACTCAGGATGGGACGACCCACACGTACTACACTCATGTTTGAATTTACACGATCCCGGAGGTCTGGTACACTTCCCTTTGTTGAAATTAAAGCAGAAACCCTTCCTCCCTGTATTGCCTGCGGGCCTCGACTGATCGTCGGTGCTCGTATTTGGTCGAAAGGGCGTCCCCACATTTTGGCGGGAGTAATCTACAACATTGCTCCCAACCAATGGCATCTTTAACATTCCTGATTCTTTCATTTTATCCCATGTTACAGAATCGTAACAATCCCAAGTCAAACCCTTGTTATGTTCCTTTTCTTTCCTGAACAGATTGTCATAACAAAACCAATGGTTACCTTGATACGCTGTCGAGTAACCCATAATTCGTGATTGATAAATGGGAAATTCAGAAAGCAACTCGGGCCTACGTTCCCCCAAAATCGATGTAAAAATACCCCACGCATTGCCCCAGTTGCCAATATTCTCATTTACCTTAAAGGCGGCCATTTTTGCGCGCCAAACACTCGGATGCATTAAGTCCTTCTGACTTTTAACATGCTCCACCTCATAATGATCAACAAGCAAGGAGAAAATATTCACGTACTCCCCAGCCCAGATCTTTTCTTTTATAGCTAAAGGCACATGTTGTCCCAATCTCTCTCTACGAGAGGGTGCTGACTCGTCCCTTGCAATCGGCAATGGCCGCTTACCTGCACCGGACGCAGCTTCGGCCGCTTGCGGCTTGTCTATTCCCGCCAACGGCGCAGTCACTTTAGCTGCATCTCTCTTCTCACGAAGCCCTTTTATCAGCGCCCGTGCCTCGGCAGCCGTGGCGCCATCACTACTATCCCCCAACCAAGCTGCTAGCTGTGCTGCCAGCTCGGGGGGCATGTCTTCTTTGGATGTCGGGGTGACGACAACGGGGATTGGATTCCCCTCCATTGGTACTGGGGTCGGCGCCTCGAGCGGTACAGAGGGGACCAGGACGTCTCCACCGGCTGGAACCCTTCTCGGCCTCTTAGGTCTCCCTCCAGCCGGCGCAGGGCCCGAACCCTCCTCCCCGTCCCGTTTCGCCAACCGTTTCTTTATGTCGGACACCTCTTTGCAAAGGGCCCGCACCATCTGGTCGGTCGTCATTCTCTTTGCGGCTTTCTTTGGCATTTCTCCGACGAAGTATCTAGAAGACAAAGATAAAAGATCAAAACGCTCAAAATTGGCTCTTCGTTCTGTCCCGAGCTCACGGGTAGCGAGGAGGTGCAGCTTCGGAGCACAAGAACAAGAGGACGTCTTCTGGTCTTGCGTCTCTTTTTATCCGTCTTCAGGGCGGGCGAGAACCCGCCCCTGCCTGCCCCTAGGGCGGGGGCTGGCTACGTCGGTGTCTAGGCCAGCCCACTCTAGGGCGGGAAAAGGCGCGCCCCGGCTACGCCGCTTCGGGCATACCAGCCGAGACGCGCCTCCCGCCCAAAAATGGCTTCCCGGGGGGATCGAGGCACTCCGCCATACGTTCGGGGGGACCGAGTGGTCGCCCCTTTCCAATTATGCTGAACTGCATGAAAATATGCGTCAGGCAAAGGATGAAGATTACAAGAATATTCTACAAGATATTAGAATTGGAAAAGTGACGGAGCATGGGAAAGAAGCTTTAAATGCACGATTACTGTCAAATTTATATCCCAAACAAGAGATTGTGCCTGAGAATATTTTTCAGAAAATTACTGAGAAGAAATCCGGGATATGTTTGATGCCAACTCTTGCAGAATGTGCCATCTTCAACAACAAAATGTTGAATTTAGAAAAGCAAGAGATTGTGAAACTTGAAGCTATCGACAAATTAGAGCATATGGGATCAACAATTATTTTGTCAGAGAATTTGAAATCAAAATTGGATTCATTAGAGAAGACTATATCTAAAACAGCGGGTTTTGAAAAGACTTTGAATGTGTGTTTAAATTGCCGAATCATTTTGAGAAGGAATTTACATGTAGAAAGAGGTCTGGTAAATGGATCAATGGGTAATGTTGTTGATTTTGAGAAATACAGAAATAGAGATGGAATAGAATTTTTAAGAATTAAATTTGATGGCATTGAGGAAGTACAGCAAATTGGTCGTTGTTCTGCTAGGTTTTTGCTTGTTAAAGACTTATATGTTCGCCGTAAACAGTTTCCTGTTTGCTTGGCATATGCGGTGACAATCCATAAATCGCAAGGTTTAAGTGTAGACAGTGCATTGGTGAATATTGGCAGTTCTGTGTTCAAGGAGGGTATGGCATATGTGGCATTGTCACGAGTTAGAACTTTATCGGGATTGTACTTGATTGACTGTGATGTCACAAACATTTGTGCGGATCTAGATTGTGTTAAGGAATACAATAGGTTAAGAAGAGAGTATGCGCCACATTTGCCTCAATATCCTTTGTTTGAGAAACGTGTGGTAGGCCGGAAACGTAGAAATATCAGTAATAGTAGGGAGGTTGTTGCAAAAAGACTAAAAGTCAATGAACCGAAAATTGTTAGCAGAAAGAAAGTGGATTCTGTTGAAGATGTTGTCGGTTTTCAATTTGAAAACAGTTCTGGTGTCAACTGCTATGCAAATGTAGTGGTTAATGTTCTCTTTTCACTAGAGAGTTTAAGAGAACAGATTCTGTTGAATTCAGAACAAATTTTATGCTGTTTGTTGAATTCTGTTTTCGAGAAATGTAGCACTGATCGAACAAAAGTAGAAAGTGTGTCTGAAGTTCGTTATCTGTTAGATGAATGTTCAGGTCAAACAGACTTCTCTGAAAATAATCAGCAAGATTGTCAGGAGTTTTTAATGTATATGCTTGATGTTTTGCAAGATGAGGGTGTAGATGTAGATTACCTGTTTGGGCTTTCTTATCAATGGCAGCATGACTGCGAGAACTGTATGGTATCAAGTACTACTAGTGTAGACTCAGAAAGATTTATATATTTAACTTTGCCAGACAGTAAATCAGTGTCCTTTAATAAGCTAGTAAATGCAGCGGATCACAACATGGAGTGTAGCCAATGTAAATGTGATATGATGTCAACATTATTTATACGTAGATATGGCCAGTATGTCATTTTAATGATCCAACGATGTAGGCCTGATGGATCAAAATTGTCAACTTTAATAAAAAATGTTGTGGCTTCTCAGCTGTCAATATCAGGGAGGACTTTTGTAACTGTAGCAATTATCTATCACGATGGTCTATCAACAATATCAGGACATTATACAGCTTACTTAAAGTCTTGAAACGGCTGGTCATTCTGCAATGATTCCGTTGTAACTTTCAAATAAAAATTGCCGTTTGACCTTAAAAATTCTTATCTGGTGTTTTTAAAACCAAAATTTTAAGTAGAGGGAATGTAAGTCTGCAATGCTGTCTAGATTAAAAATCCAACTATATAAACCTGATGCAAGTAAGTCTGCTTCATAGTAAGCAGTATCAGTGTCATAGGAAAAGGAGAACATGAGTGACAAAGAAGAGTAAGATATTAGTAGTCCAGGATTGTGAAAATAATCTCAAATGTTTTCTTTTTGAAAGTTGCGAAAATAGAAAATGTCGGGATTTGATTGGAAGAATTACAAGACTTGCGAATCGCGGCAACATGATTTGGCCTAGTGGAAACATGTGATAGAATGAGAGAAGTCTTTTTTTCTATGTAACATATTTTTCGTATCGATGGAGGTTTTCTTTCAGAAAGTGGCGGGCTGAAAATATTTATAGCACAACAGAGTGGATGCTGTTTATAGGAGATCCTTCGACGTCATTGAAAGTAAGTTAATTTTAAGGAGTTTTGAAATCAGTTTTCTTAGTTTGTATGGGTTTTTTAAACACAGTCATTTTGATTGTGTTTTTTTTCCCCGCTGTTACATGATGAATACCTTCAAGTCACTGATTTAAGTGAAATTTGATACATTCTGAGAACAGCAAAAATAAATCATTTAACATGTATAATTAATGTTATGCTTTTTGAAATTATGATATACATTTAGAAATGTGAGGTAGATATGGAGAAGCTGAGTCTTCTGTAAGTGTCAATTTTAATGCTTACAGTGCTGTACTTCTAGGTACTGTTTTTTTTTTAAAAAAAGAAATAGGCCTCACCTCAAAGAAAGCTCTTGAAAGCACACATCTTATTTGCATCCTAAAACAATCATTTAAAATGTTTGACACAATTTTATGATGGTTTTACATCTCTTTTGCGCTGTTATTGCATCACTATTGTGAGACATAAGCAATGCAAAAGAAGCATCATGTTTCAAAATAGGCCTCATTTCATCAGCATGAAGATACTGTTTGTTTAAAATAAATATCTTTAGGATTGTGTAGGGGTCGTAGAGAAGTAGAAGTTTCTGTAAGTGTCAAAGTTGTTTAAAAACTGTTTCTTCTTGAACCTTTTCCCTTCTTTTTTCTAATTTTTAAATACATGTTTTAATATTTTTGGAAATGTTTGTTCTCTCTTTTACAGATTGAATGTATGAAAAATTTGCTTGAAAAGTTAACATGAATTATAAGGTAAATGTTTTCTACTTTTTTAACCTGCATTCCACTGCTGATGATGTCACTGACTATGTTATGATTGATGTAATAAGTGGGCATGTTTTACTGCAATGGTAGGTCTTCACATCTATTATCTCGTCTGTATTCTTCAACAAGCATAAATTTGATATGCAACCCAGAGTACGGTTCACCTTAAACAAACTTTTAGAGAGGACACACCTTATCGTCACCCTCAATCATTCATTTAATCTATCACATTTAACATCTATTAGTTCTACTGCTTCATTTCTTTAATCTTTACTTTCCTGTGTTTGCTACTTCTCTCCTTCCTTTCTCTATTACTTAATTTTTCTACTCCTTCCAGTATTTTTCTCAGTCCCTCTCTTCTCATACTTCTTCATTATTATTCACTAATTCTGTCTCCATTAATGTTACTGTTTCTGAATGATCTCCAAAAATTTTTAAAACAAGAACAGTAAGTATAAGGATAGGAAAAGACATTTATGTTACAAGAAAGACAACTATAGGAAGTAAACAAAAAAAACTGTTACTCGCAATCCACTGCTGATGATCTCACTGACCATGTCAAAAATTATGTAATATATGACATGATCAGAAGTGAATTGCGGGTAACAGTATCTTTTCTTTACTCCCTATAGCTGTCTTTTTTGTAACATAACTGTCTGTTTCCTTTCCTTATACTTACTGTTCCTTTTTAAAAAAAAAAAAATTTTGGTACGCTCAAAGTTCGCGTACCGGAGTGCGAACTGGGAGCGAACTAATAGAAATAGAGCTTGGCAGAGTTCAAAGAATTCTACCAATTTTTTTTAATAATGGGGAGGTAGTTCTGAAAAGAACTGTTTTTTTTGTTTTTGTTGTTTTAAATTTTTTTTATTCGTTTTCTGAACATTTTTTATATTTTTTTGTTTTTTTCTGAACATTTTGTATTTTTTTTTATTTTTTGGGGGGAGGGGGGAAACAAAAATGATTCATCAAGACGGCTCAACAGGAGCAACAAAAAAAAGAAGAATTTACTTTTTGGGGCGTTTTGGACACACATGACTGTTGATGGCTCTCATTATAAGGGTAATGCTACTTTCGCGGTAGCAAAGTGTCTGGTTGCACCACACACAGACTTGCTTCACTTCTCCCATGTTGATTTGGATGTTCGGGATCACCTCCCTCGCCTCCGGTCCCGATACCTCCTGAACAACAGATCTTCTTGCCATTTCTGGGGGATTTTGTTGTTGGTCGCGAAGCTGGGCATTACTGTAATTGTTAGGGTGCCACCGACTCATGTGTCTGTGCATTGTATGATTCCCATAGCTGTACTTTTTGTCTGTGCCCCTTGAAAGACGATTGCCGCAAATACGACAAAAGACGTATCTGGCATTGACTTTTTTTTGGTTAGGTGGAAATTAAAAAAATTGCCAGATGTAATTTTCTTTCCTGTTATATCTCCTGGGCTCCTCTGGCAAAAACTCTGGATGTTCTTCCTCTTCCTCCTCTTCTTGATTTTCCTCCTCTTCTATAATTAGTGAAGCAGGTGGTCCTTTCTTCCCATGAGGAGGTGGAGGAGGTGGTGGGGGCACACTGGCTGAAGCAACCATTGAAGCCATTGCTGAAGAATCAAAAAGGGTCTTTCTCTCACCAAGATGAAAGTCAGAGTGAGGAAAGAAGGAGGGGTTTTCATCATTTGGGAGAAGGAAAAATTCTAAACCAATGAAAAGTGTTAATTTTATATCACATGACCAAGTATTACATCATTAGGAAACCAAAAGTGAAATGAACCAATGAAAAGTGTAATTATCGAGTCACATGACCTGCTGTGTTTACGTTTCGCGCTTTGCTCCGCTTTCCGGTCCACTTCCGGGTCCGCTAACTTGGCGCGTCCAATGACGTATTACGCGATAACGCAAAACGTCATGCAAACGTAACAGTTACGCTAAAGGAACGTTTACTGGTTCGCGTACTAAGCCGCGGCTTTAAATTGAGCAAACAGGAAGCTGACCGGTTCGCGGACTGGGAGCGAAACAAAAAAATATGTTTTAAAAAAATTGTCTAAAGAACATGAAAAATATATTTCAAGATTTAAAGAAGAATATATTTTACAGCTACAGATATTAGCTTTTAAAAAACCATTGAAATTCAATGAAAAAACCATAGGTTATAGTCCATATATAGTTAGGAATTTGCATTTACAAAACCTTGAAAATTCAATGAAAAAACCATTGGTTTTAGGCCATATATAGTTAGGGATTTGCATTTACAAAACCTTATTTTACTCGCATAAAACCATTGAAATTCCATATATAGTTAGAAGCGCTAACTATATATCGCGCACACGCAATCCACTGCTGATGATGTCACATATTACATCATTCATGACATGGTCAGTGACATCACTGATGACATCTGAAATGACATCACTGATGACATCACTGATGACATCTCAAATGACATCACTGATGACATCAATGATGACATCTCAAATGACATCACTGATGACATCACTGATGACATCTCATTTGACATTACTGATCACATCACTGATGACATCATTCATGTGATTATACGATGAACCTCTTCAGACTCTGATATAACCTTAGATACACTCATTGTAAACAGACACTCACAGACTGTCACACATCCATGGAGTTACTCACACACCTAGTCAGTCATGCAAAGAATCAATCAGACCTCCATTTCCTCAACATATTTACTCTCTTATACAATCCCTGATACAAGTTCACAATGATCCACACAGCCACTCACACATTCACTGGCTCTTATGCACAGTTATTTATATATGTCAACTCTCACATGTACTGTGTTTTACATATGTACTTACTTTGACATGTAGCACTGAGATATCCATTCACTCACCAATACACTCATGCACACAGTCAACCGCCCATACAGCTGTTTCCACATGCACTTTTGAACCCATACATCTAGTGAATCAACTGCTCACACATCTATGCACAGAGTTACACACCTCCCAGCCACCCACACACACACACACTCACTTTTCCATACAAATACTTGGACAGCCAATGAATAACCCATACAGTTACTCATATAGCTACTGATCAACATATGCAGCAGTTTGTAGAACAACAGATATAATGATGCACAAATTAAAACCCAGTCACTAACCCATGCACTTAGTGAGACACATTTAATCACTCACTCATACAGTCAGTCATGCACCTACTAAATCCTTCATCCAGACACTTATACATCCACTCATTCTTCAAAATATAAGACATATTTTAACTTTACAGAAACATACAGTCACTGGATGATGTCATCAGTGATGTCACTGACCATGTCATGAATGATGTAATATGTGACATCATCAGCAGTGGATTGCGTGAGCGCGATATATAGTTAGCGCTTCTAACTATATATGGAATTTCAATGGTTTTATGCGAGTAAAATAAGGTTTTGTAAATGCAAATCCCTAACTATATATGGCCTAAAACCAATGGTTTTTTCATTGAATATATATATATATATATATATATATATATATATATATATATATATATATATATATATATATATATATATATATATATATATATATATATATATATATAATCACCGTTGCCTTGGTGGGTTTCTCACGCCGGACTTCTTCCTCCTTTCCCTAATTTTAACTGCACCTTTTCTTATGTCCAATGCCAAACACAGGCACATTTTCAACTCTTTTTAGAAATCTCATGTAACTGTTTAAAGTGAATTTTGTGCAGTGAACAACTGTAATATTGACCATGATATGCTATGTTGCTAACATTATAGTACTCTGAGTTTGTACAGGACCTTTGCTAGAAATCACCTTGATCTTCACGTCTGTGATAGGATTACGCACACCGAAGCCTATCGGTGGACCTTCCACCCTTACTCCTAGTAACTATTAAGTGCATGGCGTAGGTACTATACCTCATTACCACTGAGTATAAAGCACAATGATTGAGTCAGGCCCTACATTCATCCCACTCATGAGGGACATCCCTCTAGCCACACCACAGCACATAGTCTCCTCCTAGGAAAAGGGCACTAGTTCCTAACTGCTGCTTAAACGGCCAATCATGAACCGGTCATCAGTCACTGATTAGCCTGATACTGTATAAATGGATACAACAATTTAGACTTACAAACAAAACCATATACATTTATTGAGAATGATCAGTATAGCTAAGTCGTTTTTTACAAAACAGCTGTGCCTGTTATTATGATTATTTGTGTTGTCACGATTTAAATAATGTGCCTTGAACATTTCTTTTATGTCTATGATTTTTAATGTGCACTTACCCTTTAAAAGTCATGTAATGGAGGTGATGGTCATGTGACCAAGACTACGCACGTGGTCGAAACGCGGCATACTTCTCTGCTGAAGCCTTAAATAAACTGCTGAACTGATTGAGTGGGCTTGTGGGGATCTTTTTTCCTTTGGATTTGCATTTCTTGGAATTACCTACAGGCGGTTGCCAGTAGGTAGTTATAGTAGAACCTAGTTTCCATCGGAAAAGTATTTTTTGATTTGCTAATAACTTTCTGAAATTCGCACCAAAAAAAGTCTATCCAGGTCAACTCCTATCCTGAAATTTCGGGGGTGATTCGTCAAGCGGGGGCTGAGAAAAAAGGGGGGGTCCCAAAACATGTTTTCCCCATGTTAATTTTCATAGGAAATTTTGCGACGAGCTACAGCCCGAATTCCTGAACGCGATTACCCCAAATTCGGCAGATAGGTAGGACTTGGTTTAGAAAGCAACCTTTTTTTTAAAATGGTGTAAATCCGTTCAGTACTTTTTGAGAAATTCAAAAAATAAGAGTGAAAAAATCAATTTCCCATAGGAAACTTGTGCAAGGCTACAGTCGAAACTACTGAACGGAATTACTCCATATTTGGCAGAAAGGAGGTGCTTGGGACAGAAAGTCAGCTTTTCAAAATAAAAGTTTCAATATCTGGGCGGAGCCTAAGTGGCGTGCGCAAGCTTCACTGTGATTGGCTGCCAGCACTCCAAACCAGTAAGTGTGGGCAGCCATCTTGTGGCTCGGTAGAAGTGAGTCACCAGAAAACTGAGAAACAATGGCATAAAACAAGAGAAGGGGGCAGGGTAGAAACACCCTGACCCCCTAGGCCTGATCAGGGGGTCCCAGGAGGACCCCCAGAACCCAAAAAAAAATCAATAAAAAAAATCTGCGCAATTGGCGCAGGGGTCGCGGGTTCCTGCGTTTTATTTTAATGAGGCCCCTGGGTGGGCTAGGTCTCAGAGGTATTTGTTAAAAAAATTATAGCGGGGCTCACTGGGGCCCCCGCCGTCCCAGGGCTTCACTCTTGTTGGGAGGGGGGTGAAGTAGGCTGTGGAAATTATATCGGGAAAACAACAAGGCGCCGTATTGCGGCCTTTCTTTAATATAATGTGGAATAATGTTTATTTAGGATGTCTGACAAAATATCGATAACACAAATATCGATATACAAAAACATCGGAACAAAAATATCGAAGTCAAAAATATAGGAATCCTATCCCTAACAAGGTAAGTACAAATATATCGAAAATAAAATATAGAATGACAAAAATATCGTTTTTTGTAAAATATTGTTTTGTTAATATAATAAAAATCTAATATTAACAAAATAATACTTATAAATGTAATAAACATATTTAAAAATGTACTATAATATTTAAAATTAATACATAATGTAATACAAATTAATATTAATAAATATATAATATATAATATATTTTTCTTTAATAATAACTCTAAATTAATTATTTTCATAACTTATAAACAAATAAAAAATATAATAAATTACTAATACATTTATTTACATAAAATATTCACATAAATAACAATTAATAACAACATAATACTAACAAAAAAGCTAAATACATTTTAGATAGAGTATGAGTAAAAATTACTATTCCAACTCCAGAGAGTGCAACAGTAGGGAAAGTGTAGGATAGCGTAGGGGTAACAATTACTATTCCAACTTCAGAGAGTGCAACAGTAGGGAAAGTGTTGGATAGCGTAGGGGTAAAAATTACTATTCCCACTCCAGAGAGTGCAACAGCAGGGAAAGTTTTGGATAGCGTAGGGGTAACAATTACTATTCCAACTCCAGAGAGTGCAACAGTAGGGAAAGTGTTTGATAGCGTAGGGGTAACAATTACTATTCTAACTCCAGAGAGTGCAACAGTAGGGAAAGTGTTGGATAGCGTAGGGGTAACAATTACTATTCCAACTCCAGAGAGTGCAACATTAGACAAAGTGTTGGATCGCGTAGGGGTAACAATTACTATTCCAACTCCAGAGAGTGTAACAGTAAGGAAAGTGTTGGATAGCGTAGGGGTAACAATTACTATTCCAACTCCAGAGAGTGCAACAGTAGGGAAAGTGTTGGATAGCGTAGGGGTTTAAATTACATACTTCTTTTTTTTAATAATACAAATATGATCTATTAAATAAATATAAAACATTTACAATACATATACATAATTATTAAAAACATGATTAGCAAAATATATGTAACCTAAAAAAATCATGAAAAACATACCATTTTATAATATTTAATTACCGATTAATAAATAATTAACAATTATAAAATTAACTTAACAATTATTTTTAATTCATTATTACTTAATTACATTAAAATTAGTTCCCACCATATTCCCCTATATCCACACAACCCGCAACAGAACACATCTATCAATTAATTATTATATAAAATTAATTACCAATTAATTAAAATTATTTACCAATTAATAAAAATTAATGTATGCTTCCTACTAATAAATATTTAATTCTACATAATGAAATTACTTCCCACCCTATTCCCCTATAAACCCATAACTCACTACAGAACATATTTATCAATTAATCAATTAATTAAAAATAATTACCAAAATAATTAAATATAATTACCAATTATTTTTAATTAATGTACGATTCCTACTAATTAATAATTATTTCAACATTATTAAATTACTTCCCACCCTATTCCCCTATAAACCCATAACCCGCTACAGAACATATTTATCAATTAATCAATCAATTAAAATTAATTAAAAATAATTCTCAATTGATTAATTAATAATTCCTACTAATTAATAATTAATTTAACATAATTAAAGTACTTCCCACCCTATTCCCCTATAAACCCATAACCCGCTACAGAACATATTTATCAATTATTCAATTAATTAAAATTATTCTCAATTATTCTCAATTAATTAATTAATAATTCCTACTAATTAATAATTAATTTAACATAATTAAATTACTTCCCACCCTATTCCCCTATAAACCCACAACCCGCTACAGTACTAAACGACAATATTTTATTAAATTACATTAAAAATAAATTATAAAACATAATAAATACAATATAATATACATAAAATGTATTTAAAAATCGATATTAGTAACATCGAAATTATTTACTTCGATATTACTGACATCGATATTTAAAACTTCGATATTACTAATATCGATATTAAGAGTGTCGATATTACTTACCTTCTATATTATGTCCCATCGATATTTAAACTTCGATATAATTGTATATTGAAATTTAAAACTCGATATTTTGTCTGTGTACCGTTTATTTATTATGTAGTGTTCACTTATGTTACGGATAGTCACTTTGTTACAGGAAATGTATTAATATGTGGCAGGGCATGTTCTGTATGTGTGCGCGGAACAATGTTTTTAACGTTTAATGGCTGAGGTATTCCAACAACAAGCTTAATGTTCATTGGCTGCAAACTATTGAAAGTAGAAGTGTTTCCTGCCATTCACTTCTCCTCCACAGAGTAGCAAGGACATCTAATTTGCGAACTATTGAAAGTAGTGTTGCTAGGTATTCCGTTCTCCTCCGGGGAGTTGGAGGGGCATCTGATTGGGTGACCTGTTATAAGGAGGAGCTTCCAGAGCTTCATGTTGGTTGGTTGCGAACTATTGAATGTACAAGTGTTGCCAGCCATTCACTTGCTCTCTGCCGAGTAGGAGGGACATCTGATTGGCTGACGTGTTCTAAGGAGGAGATTCCAGAGCTTAATGTTGATTGGTTGTGACCTATTGAAAGTAGAAGTGTTGGCCGCCATTCACTTGTGCTCCCCAGAGTAGGAGGAACATCTGATTGGCTAACGCGTTCCAAGGAGGACTTTCCCAAGCTTAATGTTTATTGGCTGTAAACCATTGAAAGTAGAAGTGTCAGCGATCCCTTTCCTCTCAGCGGAGTATTAGGGAGATTTCATTAGGTAACGTGTTCCAAGCGGGACCTTCCGAAGCTTAATGTGCATTGGCTGTGAAGCATTAAAAGTAGAAGTGTTGGCAGAATTTCCCTTCTCCTCTGTGGAACAACATGGACATTTTATTGGCTAAAGTGTTCTGAGAGCAAGTTTGCTGCTTATTGGGTGGGAATGGTTCACTGTTGTCAGTCATTTTGTGACGCACTTCTAAAGAAGTACGGGAAAACAAAGTAGTAGAGGGGAGGGTAGGAACACTATTAACTCTGTACAGTGGTCACAAGGTGGTAGACAGGAATTGTGAAGGTACAAACTGTTTTTTATATATTTTAAGGGCCATTTATAGTATTGCAGTGGGATGTACAAATCACAGCGGAAAAATAGCAGTGTCTTGCGGTCTTCTTCTTATCAAGTTTGCGGGTAGGATACTTCCCAGGAGCACTATTTACTTATAATGTGGTGTTTAGTTTTCTGACGGGGAGGTGTGGTCGCGCAGCAAAAGTTTCAGTTTAGGTTTGAAACAGTTTTTATTTAGCAATTACAAATACATTTTCTTCGGAAACTGATGGTGCATACTGACGCTGCATATATCAAAGGGGTGACAAATAAAAATTAAATTTCATAAAATATCAGATAAGCGTGGCGACAGCCTCCTTATTTCTGCTATAGTTTGTAAAAGTGTTGCCCCATATTCTTGATAATATAGAAGGACATCTGTTACTTTAAGGCAAAGTAGAAAAGAAGTGCTACAACAAACACTCCCGCACTACATTATCTGAGGTCAGAAGAACAAGTAAAAACAGTTAAACACAAATGACTTCATATTAAAAAGAAATGTTTGCATTATCATTTTTCAAATTTGTATTTTGTAGAATTCAGGAACGTTCTGTGGTAGTGCCTATAGATCGCACACTGTTCCGCTAACAAATCACATTCTCATTTAAGAATATATAGGATAGTACTATTATAATATACAGTACTTGTCCTATATATTCTATAGGGAGAACGTGAATAGGAACCGCAACTGAGAATAATAGAAATTAGAAAATAACATTCAGAAATGTAGGGTTTATCAAATATTTAAAGTAACAAAGTATGTATGAAAGCTTTTTATTATACTGCAATTTCGTAAAATATGCTCACTGAAAAAATATATGATTTAATATGTTATAATGTTTGGTATGCTGTATTACAGGTGGCGCCGACAAACCTCCAATTCCTCTGCTTTAACAATAGGACAATCTATTACAATATAACGAATGCCACCATTGAAATACAAAAAAGAAAAAGAAAATAAAGTTAAGAATATAACATAAGATCCATAACGAAATACTTTTGTGCGGTAATTATTTAATGAGCTTCTTTTCTCCGGGACGTCGAAATGTTTGATGTTCGTGGCAACAGGTCATAAACTCCTCTGAGAACATTATACTGTGAAAATTATAATATACATATTCAAAGGATATGTTCAAAAGGGGGGAACAGACTAAAACCCAGAAGCTCGTGATGTTGCTTATTTATCTTTACTTTTGGTGCAGATGGGTCATGAACTCCTCTGAGATCACCATGACTGTTCATATTATAATATACATATTAACAGTATATGATCCCTAAAGGAAAAGAGACAAACAACTGGAAGGTGGGGACGTTAATTGTAAATGTTTAGGGTTTGTGCCGACGGGTCACCAACACCTCAGAGGTCAAGTACTGTATCAATATTATAATATACACAGTCACAATATATGAGCTCAAAGGAGCCAGAAAAGGATCAATGTTTGCTGTAATCTGTCTGTTTCTGAAAATAAGCTGCTGACGTTACAGAAAAAAGGCAAACGCATGCAATACATTTTTTTCTACATATAAATGTTTAAATATTGACAAATAGCTACATATTATAAATATCTACTATGCCATAATCAAACAACTTACAACTCCAGAATATGTTTTGTTGAAGCAAAGCAAGAATACGACGCTAGAAACTGGAACCTGCATCACAGAATGGACACAGAGAAATAACTTGTGAAAACATAACTAATCGCAGAACCAATGTGGTGTATATAGTTTTTTGTTATTGAGTAGTCTATGGAAGGAAGATGCAGCTCCGCCCATTTAAATGTCACATTTTACAGTTTACATGTGCTCACGTTTTAACTGTTTAACTTGTACACGTGTTGGGAAAAGTTACAAACTGTGAAGCTGTAAAGGTTTCGATTTCCATCGTAACACATATAAGGTCCTTAATATCTACATACGTTGGAGAGTTTAAAAAGTGTTACCTGATAAACTGTGTCATTTGCATTCTCATGATTAAAAACATCTAAATAGATGAAATAAAAAAAATATTGTTCACAATAAAAGAAAAAAAATCGCGCAAATATTTGTCATCACTATGCTGTTAAATTTAAAAAATGCCAGCATTTGTAAAGCGTAAAGCTACCCCCGGAAAGGTGTTCCGGCGCTCGGGGGCATTGGGAAGATTAAGCAAGGTGTTACCCACAGTGAGATAATGGTGGGCTAAGATGCTTCTGGAGTCGGGAATCGAACTGTGAATGCTGTTGTTCGAAGTCAGGTACTATAGGTGTTGCGTCATACTTTTACTACACTTATATGTTAAGTACTGCTAATTAAGTTGAAAACATTGTTAAATTATAAGTAGGGCTCCTTGTTTTCCGTTTTTACTGATTTTTACAGATAAATACAGACAGAAAAGTATTTATTTTCCTTTCTTTAGTCATTTTAAAATGTGGATAAAAACGGAAATTGGGTTATTTTTGGAGCGATTCTAACTGCTGTCAATTTTGATTACCAGTCCAATAGGTGTGTCGCCCTAAAAGCAAAAGGTTTAAAACAATAAAAGAATGTTAGTAAAGAGCCTCGAAGAGCAATATATATGATATATATATATATATGCTTGTATATGAAAACATGCACATTTTAATATCAAGGGTGCGTGTAGTTTAACATCTAAGACTGTTTATATGACTGAAAACGGTCAGTCCTTCAGGCATGAGTGCATATTTATCAGACAAATAAATGTGAAAATATACTCATTTCAGATTATTTTTTTACAAAACCCAAAATATATATATGTGAATACAGATACAATTATTTGAAAAAATATGGATAAATACTGACGGAAATGTCCAAAATAGAAATACCATAAAACCAGGAGCCATAATTATAAGTTATAAAAGATTACTGTTAAGTTAGTTTTCACTATAAAAAGTATACAGGTGTTTTTAAAATTTACTTAAAAAACATTATAGGTTATAGGGACATTGTAGTAAGAAATTAGCATTTAAAAAACCATTGACATTTACTGAAAAAAACATAGGTTTCAGGCAAGTTATAGTTAGAAATTAGCATTTATAAAACCTTAGAAATTCACAGAAAAAAACCATAGGTTTCAGGGGTGTTATAGTTAAAAATCAGCATTTAAAAAAACTTGGAAATCCACAGAAAAAAAACATAGGTTTCAGGGGTGTTATATTTAGCTGGACATTTCACTCGTACAAAACCATAGAAATTCTACAGTTGTAATTATTTCAGCTAACTATAACTCGCTCCCTCGCAATGCACTGCTCTTAACATATTACATCATTCATGGCATGGTCAGTGACATCGCTGATGACATCTCAAATGACATCACTGATGACATCATCCACGTGATAATCTGATGCACCTCCTTACACCCTAATATAATGTTTGATACACCCATTCTAAAATACAGACTACCATTTTTGAAAACATAGACACAACAATACCAGTTAGTACATACCCATTCACTGATTCTTAGGTCTACACACACACCATTCATTCATTCACCCATACAATCCCTCATACATGCAGTCACTCCTCAATACAACACTATCATGTGCACTCATACACCTATTCAGACAGTCACATACCGCCACTCATCCATGGAGTTATTCACAGACCTAGATAGTCATGTAAAGAATCAATATCACTCCCATTTACTCACCTATACAGTTATACATACACCACCTCACTAATTCATACCTGATAGTAGTGCATACTTACTCTCCTATATAATCAATGATACAAGTACTCATTTATACAGCCCCTCTCGTAATCACTCACTGTCACATATAGTTATTTATAGAAAACATCACTCACATAAACTGCCTTTTACATATGTAGCTACTTACTTGTACCACTGAGATCTCCATTCACTCACAAGAACACCCATTCACGCACTCACCCAGTCATAGAGCTGTTTCCACATGCACTCTTGAACCCATTGAGCCATTGAATCAACTAGTCACACCTCCATCCACAGATTCACACACCTCCAACCCACCCACTCACATACTCAGGCACCACTACAAATACTCAGCCAAACAATGAGTAACCCATATAAACTGTCATGTAGCTATTTACTAACCCATGTACTAGCTTACACAACAACAGACACACTGATATAGACATTCACACAGTTTAGTCACTAATGCATGCATTCAGCAAGATACGTTTAATCAGTGACTTATACAATCAGTCGCACAACTCGTAAATTCTTCATCCAGACACTTATACACCCACTGATTCTTCAATACACCTTGGCATACATATAAAACATATTGAAACTTTTCAGAAACACACATTCACTGCATGATGTCATCAGTGATGTCATTTGAGATGTAATCAGTGATGTCACTGACCATGGCATGAATGATGTAATATGTGTTGTCATGAGCAGTGCATTGCTGGGGTGTGAGTTATATTTAGCTGAACTAACTCTAACAGTGGAATTTCTATGGTTTATTTCTAGAAATAAATCAAAAAATGAGAAAACATCCCTAAAGTAGTTTACTTTATTTAGGGCACATCCACAGTTACTTTATTTTCTCAGGGGAGTGACTTACTGTGATCTATGCACAAACCCTAGAGCAAAATCTGCAGCCATTCAAATTAGTAGGAAACCACACAGCTGTCTGATTCTCTCCTCTTACAGAGGCAGTCATTAGTAGGTAAACAAATTAGAATTGTGTTGTATGTCAGAGCTTTAGAAGTTATGTGATGTTTCAGTTTCTGGGATTAAATCATTTCTGCAACTTTTTTGCTAGGGGGAAATCATGATATCAGGAGTTCTCTGCTTACACAACCACCTGGTGATAGCTCTAGACCAGGGACTGTTGCATGCAGTCAGCTTTGCGAGTTTACGGAAATGGTGATGGATGACGTGAATACCCCAGCGTCCCTTCTCTTTCTAGCTCCCGTCCGCTGCTTTACCTGAAACTTTACCTTCCCCTACCACATTGTTTTACCTGTTATTCAATCTTCTTTGGGTTTCGTGTACAGAGTGCCATACTAGCCGCATTGGTTTGTAACATTCTACCTTCTTATAATGAACTAAATATTGGCTTTCACTTATTTTGTAACTGGGTAGGTGTCTTTTTTTATCATTTTGTAATGCCTGTTGGGTTTTTATGTCAGCAGGACTCTTGTATATGTACGTCATGGGGCTCCAAAGTGACAACAACAGTGGTTCGTCAAGGGCAGGGTTGGACTGCGGCAGAAAATTTAAATGGGCACCAAAATACAAGTGGCCCTTATTAGTGAGTCAGAAAGGTAAAATACTGGAGCGCGTTTGCAAATTGGGGTGGTTTTGCACTTGTAGCGCTGCTTTTCAAGATGTAGAGACTTAGGGGTCGATTCCGATCCTTGAAAAAGCTCTCCGATTAGCCGTACGGAGCGTTTTTCCCATAGGAATCGTACCCTGCAACGTCCCCAGTACGTACTACGAAGTACGATTCGTACCAGGAGCTGGACTCTGTACGAATCGCACAGAGACCGCACGAATCAAATCCCCGTACGAGGCACACTCGGAACCCGCTGTACGCGACTTCTGCATGGTTCGCGGCTGATTTATACGACACGGCAAGTACGAATCGTGTCGGGTACGCACCGTACGACCCTTTTTCTACCGGAGCTGAAAACAGTCGTAAAAGCAGAGTTCGCCCCATAACAGGTACGGTACGGCCCCTCCGTGTACGGTGCATACCACCATGATCGCAGGGGTATGGCGCGTACCCCTGCGATCATGAGGGGTATGCCCCATATACCCAGCATACATGGGGTACGCATCATACCCCATGCACGCAGGGTGTAAGGAGCGTACCCCATGAACGCTGGGTGTACGGGGCGTACCCCCATCGCATGGGTACGCGCCGTACCCCTGTGATCATGGGGCATACATGCCGTACGGTGTGTATGTGTTTGTGCGCATTTCCGTACGAATCACCCTTACCTGACTTGGACCGTACGAATCGCGTCCTGATACCCCGGTCTGGATCGTACTCCTTGGGTCCTACGGCATATGTACGAGTAGCACGGAGACAGCTCCTGATGCGAATCGTACGGACGGTAATTTTACCGGATAGGAATCGGGCCCAAAATGTATTTGTGCTTGGTGTAGGGAGATATTGTGGTAATATCTATTTAATCTGTAAGAAAACATGGCCGCCAGACCATAAAACACGCCTACAAACAGCCACAAAAACACGGTCCACACTGACCCGTAAGACCATGTGGTATTTCCTGATTGCCTATAGTCCAGTCTAACACTATCCCAGGATGTTGGCATAGAGTGGGGCATGGCCCTTGCGGCTCTCAACATTGGAGCAGGTACAGCACAGAGGCTGGCATTTTTACTGTACCCGGTGTGTGCATTAAAAACCGTTCTGAAGAGAATGCCACATGTGTGCCTGTATACTGCATAATTACTTATGCTGCGACTAGGCTATTCCACATAACAATGAGCTACAATTGAATTACTGGATCACTGACATAATATCGACAGTCAAAATATCGACTGTCAAAAATATCGAGGTAAAAATATAGAATGACAGAATATCGACTTCCTATCTACAACAGGTAAGTACAAAAATATCAACTTCAAAATATAGACAGTCAAAATATTGAATTTTGTAAACATCTTAAAAGTAATTTCAAAGTGATATAATAATAAATATAATTAATTTAAACATACTTAAAATACTTATATAAACATCAAATTAATAAAAAATTAATGTAACTTTAAAAAAAAAAGATTAATTAAAAAAAATATATATATATTTTTTTTCAATCAGATAGCGAGAGGGTTAAATTTACTATTCACACTCCAGAGAGTGCAACAGTAGGAAAAGCGTTGGATAGCGTAGGGGTAAAAATTACTATTCCCACTCCAGAGAGCGGAACAGTAGGGAAAGCATCGGATAGCGTAGGGGTAAAAATAACTATTCCCACTCCAGTGAGTGCACCAGTAGGAAAAGCGTTGGATAGTGAGAGGGTAAAAATTACTATTACCACTCCAGAGAGAGCAACAGTAGGGAAAGCGTTGGATAGTGAGAGGGTAAAAATTACTATTACCACTCCAGAGAGAGCAACCTTAAGGAAAGCACTGGATAGCGTAGGGGTAAAAATTACTATTCCCAATCCAGTGAGTGCAACAGTAGGAAAAGCGTTGGATAGTGAGAGGGTAAAAATTACTATTACCACTCCAGAGAGAGCAACAGTAGGGAACGCGCTGGATAGCGTAGGAGTAAAAATTACTATTCCCACTCCAGAGAGCGCAACAGTAGGGAAAGCATTGGATAGCGTAGGGGTAAAAATAACTATTCCCACTCCGGAGAGTGCAACAGTTGGGAAAGCATTGGATAGCGTAGGGGTAAAAATAACTATTTCCACTCCAGTGAGTGCAACAGTAGGAAAAGCGTTGGAAAGTGAGAGGGTAAAAATTACTATTATCACTCCAGAGAGAGCAACAGTGGGGAAAGCGCTGGATAGCGTAGGGGTTAAAATAACTATTCCCACTCCAGAGAGTGCAACAGTAGGGAAAGCGATGGATAGCGTAGGAGTAAAAATTACTATTCCCACTCCAGTGAGTGCAACAGTAGGGAAAGCGTTGGATAGCGTAGGAGTAAAAATTACTATTCCAACTCCAGAGAGTGCAACAGTAGGGAAAGCGTTGGATATCGTAGGGGTAAAAATTCCTATTCCCACTCCGGGGAGTGCAACAGTAGGGAAAGCGTTGGATAGAGTAGAGGTAAAAATTACTATTCCAACTCCAGGGAGTGCATCAGTAGTGAAAGCGTTGGATTGCGTAGGGGTAAAAATTACTATTCCCACTCCAGTGAGTGCAACAGTAGGGAAAGCATTGGATAGCGTAGGGATAAAAATTACTAGTCCCACTCCAGTGAGTGCAACAGTAGGGAAAGCGTTGGATAGCGTAGGGGGTGAAAATTACTATTCCTATTCCAGAGAGTGCAACAGTAGGGAAAGCGTTGGATAGCGTAGGGGTAAAAATTACTATTCCAACTCCAGAGAGTGCAACAGTAGGGAAAGTGCTGGATAGCGTAGGGGTAAAAATTACTATTCCCACTCCAGTGAGTGCAACAGTAGGAAAAGTGTTGGATAGTGAGAGGGTAATATTTACTATTACCACTCCAGAGAGAGCAACAGTAGGGAACGCGCTGGATAGCGTAGGGGTAAAAATTACTATTCCCACTCCAGAGAGCGCAACAGTAGGGAAAGCATTGGATAGCGTAGGGGTAAAAATAACTATTCCCACTCCAGAGAGCGCAACAGTAGGGAAAGCATTGGATAGCGTTTGGGTAAAAATAACTATTCCCACTCCAGTGAGTGCAACAGTAGGAAAAGCGTTGGATAGTGAGAGGGTAAAAATTACTATTACCCCTCCAGAGAGAGCAACAGTAGGGAAAGCTTTGGATAGAGTAGAGGTAAAAATTACTATTCCAACTCCAGGGAGTGCATCAGTAGGGAAAGCATTGGATAGCGTAGGGATAAAAATTACTATTCCCACTCCAGTTAGTGCAACAGTAGGGAAAGTGTTGGATAGCGTAGGAGTAAAAATTACTATTACCACTTCAGTGAGTGCAAAAGTAGGGAAAGCATTGGATAGCGTAGGGATAAAAATTACTATTCCCACTCCAGTGAGTGCAACAGTTGGGAAAGCGTTGGATAGCATAGGGGGTGAAAATTACTATTCCTATTCCAGAGAGTGCAACAGTAGGGAAAGCGTTGGATAGCGTAGGGGTAAAAATTACTATTCCAACTCCAGAGAGTGCAACAGTAGGGAAAGCTTTGAATAGCGTAGGGGTAAAAATTACTATTCCCACTCCATTGAGTGCAATAGTAGGGAAAGTAAATACTTAATATAAAAATATAAATAACTTAAATATTATTACCAATTACAAAATAATTGAAATATTTTACAATTGTATAAAACATATTAATTAATCAATTAAAATTACAAATAAATAAATAATAATAAAAATGACCTACTAATACTAATTATTTAACAATTTACAATAAATTAATTTACAATATAAAAATAAATAAAAATTAGACACAAAAAATATTTAAAAAATGTAATTACTTACAATTATATTACTTCCCAAGCTATTCCCCTATAAACACACATCCCACTACAGAAAATAATGTAATAAAAGTAACATATTTATCAATTAATCAATTACAATAAATTACCAATTATATTTTAATTAATTACCAATTCATAATTAATTTTTCAATTAATTCTAAATAAATACCAATAAATAAATTAACATATTTAATTAATTATAATTAAATTACTTCCCACCCTATTCCCCTGTAAACCCACAACCCGCTACAGAAAATAAATTACTAAATTTAACATATTCATCAATTAATCAATTAAAATTAATTACCTATTATATTTTAATTAATTTCCCTTTTCATAATTAATTAACAATTAATTCTAAATAAATAGCAATAAATAAATTAACATATTTAATTAATTAAAATTAAATTACTTCCCACCTTTTTCCCCTATAAACGCACAACCCGCTACAGAAAATAAAATACTAAAATTAACATTTGTATCAAATAATCAATTAAAATTAATTACCAATTATATTTTAATTAATTACCAATTAATAATTAATTAACAAATAATTCTAAATAAATACCAATAAATAAATTAACATATTTAATTAATTAAAATTAAATTACTTCCCACCCTATCCCCTATAAACCCACAACCCGCTACAGAAAATAAAATACTAAAATGAACATATGTATCAATTAATCAAATAAAATTAATTACCAATTATATTTTAATTAATTACCAATTAATAATTAATTAACAATGAATTCTAAATAAATACCAATAAAACAAATAACATATTTAATTAATTATAATTAAATTACTTCCAACCCTATTCCCCTATAAACCTGTGGAGGAGTGTGGCTCAATGGTTAGAGCGGCAGACCCTGATGCAGAGTTCTGGTCCGGGACCAGGGTTCAATTCCCGCCTCGGCGGGTCTTGGGCTCATAATTCCTCGGACTTGATTTCTCGCCTCGGTGCCTATTCTAATCATGGGTCCCACGCTGCAACTCTGGGCAATAGCTTGCTTAACCTCCACTCCGGCCCCAACAGCGCTGTGGATGCCTGGCTTCACCCTGGGGGTGCCCAGGAGTGGACACTTCACAGGGAAAGCCAGGAGGGGTTCCACAGCGGTATGAGTAATAGCGCCAGGAAACCGCTTGGCGACAGTGCGCTCTACAAATACCTTGACATTTACATTTACATAACCCACAACCCCCTACAGAATTATATTACACAAAAATTAAAAATTAATAATAACTTACCTTAAATTCGATATTTTTGTTGTCTATATTATGTCTAGTCGATATTATGTCCATTCTATATTTTTGATTCGATATTATCTCCATTCTATTCGATATTAACATTTTCTAGTCGATATTTTGGTAGTCTATAATATGTCTAGTCGATATTTTGTCTATTCTATACTTTTTACTCGATATTATGTCTAGTCGATAATTAAAAGTCGATATTTTGTCTCTATACCTGAATTACTACTTGTTAGTATGTGAAAAAGATGGGGCTTTCAGGACGGGTGTTGATATGAGTAACACTCAAGTGAGAATGGTGTCACAACTTGCATATTCACTCACTCATCCAGCTATGAATTCCCCTCAATTAATTACGTTTCTGCTCCATAGATCTGTCTCTCTCTGCTTGTCACTCATGCCTTATACTGTTCTCTGATTGATGAAAAGGATCTATAGAATGCGCTTGCATGGCATGGCCTGTGAACATGGACTTCTTCACAATATTTGATATGAGATGCTCTTTTTTCCAGGTGTGTTGTGCTACTTGTATGTGTATGTGTGTCAATGGAGATTGTATACCAGTCCTTTAACTGCTCTCACTGCCTCTTTAGTGTGTTAACTACCTATGTTGTACTTGTCCTGCATGATATGTTCCTCCTGCTACAGGCACCTGCTCTTTATTGATTCTTTGTGTTAGGAAAAGCAGCACTGCTCCTTTGTTTTTGTACAAGCGCCTTGAGACCCTTGCGGGTGAGTAGTGCGCTATACAAGTATCAATTTACTCATAAGTGCGCAATGACTGTTTGCCCGCTCTCTCGTGCTGCCCAAAACATTCATGCACACTTTCGCTGTTCTCCATGCAGGCTGCATTACAGCCTGTATGAAGAACATGCCCACCCCTCTAGCCCCTGTCCGAGCGCTGTGTCAAAGCGCCCAGACCAATCACAATGCTGCATCGCCGCATTTTTATTGGCTGCGGGGAGCATGGAAGCCCTGGTTCTTCCTGCTTCCTGTTTCTGCCAAGAAGCCAGGAAGAGGCCGCAGAAGAGGCAGCGGTTGCCAGCCAGCTTGTCTGCCAGGATGTGAGTGTTTTTTTTTTACCCGCTCCCCCCCCCCCCCCCCCCCACCTTCCCCACAGCTGCCTCCAGGTAGCAGCCGCGACTGAAGTCAAGTACTGTCACCAGGATTAGAATCTGCCACCAGGTAATTAAATACATGTAATAACAGTTCACTCATCGACCTACCTCACTAGGCCTCGAAGAAGTGGTACGCTATATATATTTTAATCTGAAATATGCAGTCTCTCGCTATAGTCTATACAATCTTTAGATCAAATTTTGAAAAGGAAATGTCACTAGTTTTCAATCCCACCATAGACAGCTATATCTGTCAGGCAATTTTATGGTTTGTAATACTTTAACGTATGCTTAGTTACAATTATAACAAATGGAGAGGCCAATGCTTGTTGCTCATTGGAGTGGTTGAACTACAGAAGCAGTGAGGTCGTAGCAAGGGAATTTGTTTCCTCAAAGTCTGTAATAATATCACTCTTGCATTTATAATAGAAAAAGTCAAATTTAATGTATAGCTTTTTTTTTTTAGAAAGTATTGGAATATGTTTCCTATTGTGGATAGGAATACGCTCACCTTAAAGCGAGATCTAATTATCCATTTTGAAATGTGCCCACTCGCATTTAAACAAATGCTTTAGTTTTATGAAAACACTGATTTTAGACTCTGAGCAATATATTGTACGCATTCTTTAATTTACTCACATTTGATGTACTGGATTAAAAGTCCGCACTTTCAGGACTTTTTGTTTATGGCTGGATACATCTAAATATAAAAATAACAGATTGTTGCAAAACTCTCACACAGGGCCAGATGGCCCCAGTAAACAAAATGTGTCCTTGTACTAAACAGTGTTTGGCAGAGAAATGCTGAGGATCAGGTTCTGTTTGGATAAGTATTCCCCTGAGTTTGGAATCACTTAAGGAGAGACGTGTGTACAGCGCATCATTACTAAACTCATTATTCCAAAGATTATACTGTATGACAATAAATGACTCTGCCCCTGAGGTTTTAATGTTGTGTAGCCTCATTTGATAAACCTGATAAGGTGAAAATCTATTGCAGGGAAGTATTTTCTAAAGCGCAGAACGATGTTGTACACTTTTTCTGTTATCCTCTGTCAACACGACTAAGCTTCATACATACTGCCCTCTCTATGTATGGGACCCGATAACACTTTAATTATTTAATCGGCTGGCTGTTCATTCGGAAATCGCGGCTTGCTCTCTTTCTAGGAAAATCTTCAAATACTTTTTGCGACCAAAGCTGAAGAAAAACATTTGTTTCATAGTTCATCATCATCAATATATAACTTTATTTGGGTAATCGAGCCATAAAAGGTCCCTCAATACAACGTACAATTAAAAATATAAATAGTACAAAAGTTGCAGCCATAAAAACAATACACAATATAATAGCCTGCTAAAATATACAGTGGAAGCAGTGCCACTCTGTAGCAAATTAATCGTAATTCATGACAAAATGATGGAAGGGTCACATGTAGATAACGTACATTCCTGCATGCATGCATGCGGGATTTCAGAGCTTCAAAATGTCCCCAAAGAGTAGATAAAGTCACATGTCTGCCTCATAGTCCATTTTAGATCATATTACCAATTCTGTAATGGACTCCTGTACTGCAGTTAACCATCTTCATATTGCACAAACAGTATTAACAACTCTCATATTTATCAACAGACTAATAGCTTGATTCCTATTGTTAATTTTATAAGTAATAAAAAGAGTTTTTAAAAAGTCCTTTCGTTTGTTTACAAACCACAAACAGTCCAGCAAAATATGTGGACCACTGCATTTTACCTGTAGTCCACATGTACACAGACCCTGTTCACTTCTCATTGCGGTTTTGATCTACCTGTCTGCATTACATGGATGGGTTCAGGACATCTCTAAATGTCAACACCTCATTACTAAGTTAAGGATTAGGCATGATCTCGATGTAGGGGAACATATGATCATTACTCCACCCATTTACCAAGAACTGCATGGACGATTTTCTTCCCAGATAACATAAGTTTTCTTCTCAAGCATTTGTGTTAATAATAGCACGTAGCACCTGTTTGGCGATCTGCTACTATAGTTTCCATTGTTCTGGTGCAAGAGAAAGTTTAACACACATCTTAGCTGACATATGTCTAACCTGGTATGCCCAATCAAGTTCGCTTCCCCTATTTCTCTTTTACAAAGGTGTGATATTTTTGGGGTCCCTTCTCTTCTCAATCTCTGCCAGAAGTTCAAGGTAGCTTGTAGTCCTTGAAAGTTCCAGGCTGTAAGTTGACATTCTGCTCTCACTGCGTGGATCATTGTTGGCAGTTGGAGAGCAAAAAGCTGCTTCACACATTTACCCTCCTCTAAATTCCAATCCAGTTTACCACCTAAAGGTAGATCCTCTACTCCGTATTGGAATTGTGGGCTGCAGAGAAGGGCGTCCATACTTCCACTTGAATTGCTTAAGGTCCCATACTGAGGAAAGAGCTTTTGCTTTTAGTGTTGTACTTGGTTCCTCCAATTTAGCTTGCTTTCAAACCACATACCCAAGCCTTTATATTTGTCTACAACCTCAACTCTGACCTCTCCCAATTGCCAGTAAAAAGAACCCTTTCCTTTCCCCAGCACCATTATTTTAGTATTTTCTAAATTAACCATAAGGTGTTTCTTTAAACAATAATCATAAAAAGTGTCCAGTTGTTTTTGCAAACCCAGCTCTGTCATGTCCTTTATCAGTAGATAGTCAGCGTTTAACAGACATGGTATATGGGTCCCCTCCATCTTAGGGCTTAGCCCACCAGCTTTCCAATTTGTATTCGGTAAGTCAGAAAGGAACAAAGAGAATAGTAGTGGGGCCAGGACACAACCCTGGCATAATTCCGTATTTATCGGAATTTTCTTGGATAGAGTCCCGAAGGTATCTAGGATTACCCTGGCCCAATTCAGGGAATGAATTTCCTAAATTAGTGAGAGTACCGTTTTATTGATTCCAAGCTTTACCAATATTTTCCACAATAGTCCACGATCTGCCAAATGGAAAGCCGCTCGGAAATCAACAAAACAGCAGAACAATCTACCTCGCAATTCAGTTGCCTTTTTGGCCATTGCCCATAAACTAAGGCAATGGTCTATTGTTGAGTGGCCCTCTTTGAACCCGCCTTGCTCTATCGGTATCAAGTTATACTGTTCTACTCAGGTCTTCAATACACCTAGCAATATCTTAGAAAATACTTTCTCCCCCACACCCAGCAAACTTATAAGGTGATACTTTTTGGGATGTGTGGCATCCTCCTTTTAAGGTCTCGCCAATGCAGCATGTATGCGCTGCGTAGGAAAAAGACCTTTAGCCATCGCTTCACTTTTTTAGGCAAAAACGTGCATGCGCTGCATTGCTTTCATTGGCAGCGGGTGCCCGTTTAGCGATTCCCTTGAGGGAGCGAGCAGCCGCGCCATATGTTAGCAATTATTGCACCCACCTCTGCTCGATCCCGCAAGGGAATCCAGCGCAGGCCCCCTCCTCTTCCCCTCCCCCTCCTGCCGCACGAGGCACGCATGTGTGCCTGTTTTTAGACTTGTGTCTACCTGCCCTCCCTCCCCAAAGCTCCTGTCCGCCTTACCCTCCCATTACCCCCTGTTATTCATTCGGTTTCCACTCACCCTCCTCCCTCATATCTTTTATTGAGGGTTTCACCCTTGCGTGACGCCTGTGCATGCATCTTTAGAAAGTTAACAAAGCACCGTATAGCAGGCTGTGGAAGGGATGTGTACGTTCAGCTCTGGGTTCCTAGTTGTGCGGGGCCGTGGCTGACTGGGTGCAGGTACCCAGCCCAACCCGCTACAATGTGTTTGAAACCGAGGGCCGTGCAGCTCAGGAACAAGGTGTACCACTTTTATTCATACAACAGTAGAACGGCTAAACTGCTTTAAGCAGTGCCGCCATCCAGCTAAAGACATTTGATAATCACTGAAAAGCCTTTCCTCACACGAAACACTTGCTGCAGCGGATGTTGTGGGGTGCACATATTGCTGAAATAAAATATGATGACTAGAGAACAGAGATGACTTGTAATATTTGCGATACACATACTGGCCAATCCTAAAGAACTTAGGCGGATGCTGATAGGAAGACATGGAGAGCTAAATTCTCACCTTTGATGCGTGGTAGGTTTGGAGATTGCGAGTTCAAATTTTGGCAAAACCAATTCAGACTTTCATGATAAACCCTTCCGAGGCAGTTCACTGTGTTCAACGCATTAGTAAAAGTACTTTTGGATGAAGTGTGTTGCGAAGCACTACACACAAGTATGTTAAAAAATTATTTATTTGATATTCGTTTTAAAACACATAATGACATTAACATTACATTCAAGGAAATTGTGTATTCTGTATAGATTGTGCACTTTGTGATGTGATACAACGATTTCTAGAGGCTGAGAGTGCAGAAGGGTACTCTTATGTGCCCTCATACATGCAGGTGCACACGTACTAACAGTTTGAGAGTAGGCTGTCCTGCACATAGAGTACAGATGTCCCGTACTGTTCTGTAAAAATGGCTTGGACTGTTAACTACGCACTCTCGGGCACTTGTTAATTCATGTAAAAGTGGTTTTGTTTCCTTGTACTTATACCTGAGCAGACCCAAAAATGTATCTCATGTACACATCAGCGCAGGTGTCCAGAGCACACCAGTGCTGTCCCGGTCCACACAAGCACAAACTAGAGGGGTTCGGATCCTGAGCAGTGCTCTTCACCCACATACATTTTATGAAAACGCACCTGACTTACACCACCACATTCTCTCAGACGCATGCAAGCAGGCATAGAATCTCTGATGCTTCCCTGAGCAAACATGGATAGGAGACACATGATTTTTTTTTACCTGAGGGAAAAATATCTTAAAAATGGAAAAAAACCTTAACGTAAAAAAACGGCTATACCGTGTCCAGCATTGACTGTGTCATAGCTCTTTTTTTCTTTAACCCTGTTACACAGCAGCCCGCTTTGCTAGGCAGTGCAACATGTCTAAAAGTGCTTGACAACTGCAACAGATGTTACATCAGTGAAACCTATTGGCTTTGCCTATTCTTGCTTCCTTCTCTGTCTCTCTCGCCCCTCTTCCCATCACTGCAGCTTTCTCCTAATTGTCACTCCCATGGCTGCCTCCCCTTTAGGCTGTGCCTCGAGACATTCGCTCTTCCTGCATGCACAGGCTTAAATGAGTGTTGAGCTTTCTTCGTTTCTGTCAAGTGAGGGTCTGAGAAATGCAGATGCACAGAGTGACAATGTTTGACATGTAAATTATGCAACAAGACCATGTAAATATGGCAAAGTCTCTTTTAAAGTCAAACAAGTGGTATTTTTTTTAAATACAGAAGCTTTTTTCTTAAGTCACGTTTTATCAGGGCATTGAGAGGAACCATTCTTGTCCCACCTGCACTCTGAAGACAGTGCCATTAGTGACCTAAGAGGCAATTCCATTTTCTTGTGCTCTCTGTCTGTGGCCCAGATTCTTATAGGCACAACATTATAGTTTATTACATCAAACAAAATACAATTTTGAATAGCTAGTATTCTGAAGCCATATATTTTAAGGTACTTTCATATGTGATAATGAAGCAAAAGGAAGACTGGTAAAATAAAATATTTGGCTAAGATCACGCAATTTGGTTAAGTGGGAGGCCGGGAGTAATCGCTGTTTTTCTGGTTTCACTTTGTACAAGCCATTCACGAAATGGGAAACTATGTGTCTCCATCTCAGCCACAGCGCAGCACCACCTGAGAGCCACCTCAACATCAGAAAAGACACATCTTAGCATCTGATTCAATCAAACACTCACACCCAGTCAAAAGATCTGGGTTTAATCTATCACCGCTCTTTAGCCCACTCTGCCACCCCAGTTCAGACATGGCTATGTGCAAGTCAGTCTGACCCTGTGCCTCGTGGAAACAGTCCAGCCCGAAGTGCCAAGGCATGTCTTCCCTGGACCGGAAACAAGCTTACGAGGACCGGTTTCTGGCATTCCAGCCGTCTTCAGCCCGGCTTGCTTGAATCCAGTGGCAAAGTGAGCAAGGGACACATGTCTGAGCATACCCTGCCACACTTATGGCGGCCAAAAGCGGTACAAAAGGGGGTGGTGATGGACGGAGCATCTGAATCAATCAAACACTCACACCCAGTCAATCGATCTGGGTTTAATCCATCACCGTTCTTTAGCCCACTCTGCCACCCCAGTTCAGACATGGCTATATGCAAATCAGTCTGACCCTGTGCCTCATGGGAACAGTCCAGCCCGAACTTCCAAGCCATGTCTTCCCTGGACCGGAAACAAGCCTTAGCCGATGCCGAGCCCTGGAAGAATCTGGTTCTGGGTGCCCTAAAGCACCCAGAAGCAGGATTGCTGTAGCCCAGTGCCCACACGGGCACCCGAGACGTGCCAGGCGCTCCTGGCCAAGGGGGTGGTCCGGCGAGGTACAAATTCCCCAATGTGGGGACACCACCGGTAGAGGTGGGAAAGTGTTGTGGGGGATATAAGTCGCCGCTCACTCTATGCAGCTCCTATCATCGTGGAGCAGGGGAAAGGACCACCAGTGTTTTTGTTACCTGATGATTTCTGGCTAGGGTAAGCTCTGCGTGTTGAATCTGAAGTACCGGCCAGAATAGTTGTGCGCTCCGTGGGGCCTTGCCGGGAGGTGTCGTCCTTATTACCAGCGTCTGTTCATCTCCCCTCCTTTTATAGCGAGGTGCTACAGCGCAGTCTGGGAGGTTCGTCCTGGAGAGTGCCAGAGATCCAGGACCAGTGCCTCTGTCCCCTCCCCTCCCCTCCCCCTCGGAGGCCGCTGCACAGTGGACTGAAACCTTAGATATTTATTTATTTTATTTATTTAGATGTATAAAGCGCCTTATCACCCAGGGGTCTCTAAGCACTTGTCAAGAGGTATACACTGGTCCAGTGAAGGAGCGAGGAGCTGTTAAGACGTAACCCGATTTACAAAAATTCCGGAAAGAACTTGAAACATTTCTCTACCATTAAAAGTTAGTCAGTAGACCCTTTGACCCAACTCTTCCACAGCGCTACGAGGCCTCGGGGTAGTAATGCGCTTTACAAAACCCAATTTCATTTTATTAATTTAATTTAATTTAATTTAATTTAATTTCATTTCAACCCAAGCCTCCAGGAAGAGCACGGTTTTAAGCATCTTCCTGAAACGTAAGAGATTTGGTTCCTTGCGCAAATGCACTGGCCACTGAAATCGCATTGGAGAAAGCACACCCTCCCGTAGCAGACAGTCTGAAATGGGGGCAAACCAGGAGGATAGGATCTGCCGATCGGAGCGTCCAACTGGGGACATAAGGAACTAGGTGCTCCTTGATGTATCTAGGTGCTTGTCCATACAGGGCTTTATGTGTGGTACAAAGGCCCTTGAACATAATTCTCTGCCTAATTGGAAGCCAGTGGAGCTCACGTAGCAAAGGTGTAGCGTGCGCCCGTCTTGGCTTTTTAAAAATTAATCTTGCTGCGTCATTCATAACTATTTATAATCTGGTTATTAGTTGTTTAGGGAGGCCAGCATACAACTAGTTGCAATCATTCAGACAAAACAGGATCATAGCTGATACCGCCTGTCTGCGGGTGGCCGAAGTCAAAAGTCGGGATATTTTCCGCAGTTTCTTAATAGGCCTACACAAGTGCCGACAACTGATGAGACTTGTTTTATCATGGAAAGCTTGGCATCTATATAAATACTCTGGCTTTTCAAAGCCACTGCTGGTTCTGGAAAGGGCCCTAATTCTTTTGGCCAAAATAGGTCATTCCAGGGGCTGGACGTTGTGGCAATCACCAGCACCTCTGTTTTGTCCGGATTTATCTTTAACGAATTGGCGGACATCTAGTTGACCGTGAATTTTAATATATTGTGCATTCTAACATATGCCGAGGGTGAGTTATCGATTTGTATAATGATTTGAGTATCATCGGAATAGTTATAAATCCGGCACCCCATCTGGTTTAATGCAGAGATCAGAGGTTGCAAATAAACGTTAAAGAGAAGAGGTGAAAGTGCAGAGCCTTGGGGAACTCCGCATGCGATGCCTGCTGGCGAAGAGACCAGGTTTGCCAATTGGACTCTCTGAGAACGATTTTGGAGAAATGAAGTTAGCAAGGCATGCGCGGTTCCCTGGATGCCGAAGTCCCCTAACAGTGACAATAACTGGTCGTGGTTGACCGTGTCAAATGCTGCGGAGAGGTCTAACAGCACCAGGGCGCACGTGATCTTTTTGTCTGTCCTGCGTCTCAGATCATCCAGCACGGAAAGCATGACCAATTCCGTGCTGTCATGGGCCCTAAAGCCAGCCTGGTCCGGTTCTAACAACTGGTTGTTTTCAAGATGGCGAGAAAGATATGGGAGAACATGCTGTTTAATTACTTTAGCTAAAAAAGGTAGCCGTGAAATGGGCCTAAAGTTTTTCAAAATCTTAGGAGCTGCACCGGGCTTCTTCAAAAGCGGGATCAGGCGAGCCTCCTTAAAATTAGTAGGGACCTGCCCTGTTTCCAGGGAACTGTTGAGGAGGGAGAGTACATCCTCCTCTATTCCTGGCAAGGCTAACTTAAATATCCTGGGAGGGCAAGGGTCCGCTGGTGACCCTGACTTTACTCCCACCATCAGGCCTGCCAGATTCTGCTTAGTGAGCGGCAGCAGCGTGCTAAGGGGGTGGACAATCAAAGGGGATGTCAGTGAGGAGCATACAGGGCAGTCAACCCACTGCTGTGTACCCTGGGAGCCGCCGGCGCTGAGCTCGGCGTCTTTGTTCGTGCGCCATACCCTCCTTTGCCAGGACTCCGGCTTACCCCTTGCACCGATGGGAAGTGCAGAAAGGCGTACGTGCGGTAAGAGGTACCGCGACCGTGGAATTTGCCCCTTCCTCACACCGCTGGTCGTCCAGCTACCGCACTCAGCGAAGAGCCTGCTCAGGTTCCAGAAACTTCCTGATTTGCTCGGCCCAGGGGAAAACTTCAGTTACCGCATGCCGCCCCCAGATCTCCTGAGGTGTGGAGCTGGGTGTTGCTTTACACCAGCATAGGACCTGATCAGATACCGGAAACCTCCTGCTTTGCTCCACACTGGGGAAATCTTCAGCACATGCCCCACTCCGAGTGGCCAGCCCCTCTCGATTGGGAAGAGTAGGCGCCTGCTATTGTGGTTCAGCAGCAAAGGTGAACTCTGGTTTGCAGTTGCGGCTGGGTGCACTGACTAACAGAATATTTTGAAGCCACGCCCTGTACGTGGATACAAGCTATGCAACTGGGCAATTGTATAGTTTTTCCTGAAAGTACTGGAGAACAGCATGAGCATTGCCAGACTACCAATCAGCAGCTGCTGCTTTACGCATCCTTCACAGCGAGGCAACAACAAACAAGCACAAGCAAAGACAATACACCCCCAGAGGCCAGCAGTCTGCAGAGAGAACACGACGGAGATAGCTCCACTGCAAAGCGCAGGTTTCTCAGCCAGTGGCCAGTATAGGCTGTTCATCTTTTGTTGGTGCATAAGGAGGGTGGTAGCACCCCTCTCAGAGGCACACACCATGGAGGGCCAAGGTGGAAGCGGGCACCCAGAAGACCCAAGTGAGTTGCTTAAGAACATTTGGGCTGCATGGGAGGTCCACGGGACTAGCTGGCTGCAGTCACACCTGGGCCAAGATGAGGGAGAAGGGGCAAGAAACCAGCCACATGTGAACGCCGCCATGCAAGCACCCAAGAAGAGATGTAGGACGGTGCCCAAACCACTGCGGACAGGTGCACCCAAAAAAGGAACCCAGAGGAATGACCTGCCATCTGTAACCATCCCTCAGGAGCCAATGGTGATGCCAGCAACGCAGCAACAAGGGGTGAGCATATTGGTACAGTAGTACCAGAATGCTTAACATCAATTACCACAAGTGCCACAGGCCTAGCGAGCCTTATCCCCTTGGCAGTGAAAGAGAGGATATGGAGGAAGGAATTTATTGACATTTTCTCACTCCTAGAGATGCAATTAGATGGTTTGGACCTGACAGTGTGTGGCAAAAAGGCAGAGGATAGAAGGAAAAGGAGAAGGGGACAGAAAGAAAGGAATTTTGATTATTGGCTGGACGTATTTAGAATGATGGCATGCATAATTGTTAAGAAATTTCCGCGCTACGCACCAGATCAAGGGCTCTATGAGGTCAACATCCTTGGGGCACAGAGGCAAATTCTGGGGGATGCATAGTCAGAATATGACAAAGGTTTCAGATTAAAGATACAGACACGCCCAAAATTGAAATGGAATGAGGAAGATGTGTCTGGTTTTATACATAAAATGATGGTAGCCAAGGAAGTAAAAACATGGGCTGGAAAGAGCTAGCAGCCCTTTTGGGGTTCCTTTTACAAGGGGAAGGGGAAGTCCTTTCACAGGCCCAAAACATTTAATACATGGAAACTTCCACCCCCCAACGTAGTGGGCCCCCTGTCCCCTTACATGCATGAGGGGTTAGTAATTTCACCCCTGGGGGTAGTTCCCAAGAAAGAACCAGGTCAGTCACTAATTCGCTACCTCTCCTTTCCTGAGGGGTAGTCAGTAAACAAATGGATCAGGGCTGAAGCTTGCTCCATTGGTTACACTACAGTGGACGATGCCATCACCTTACTAAGGTCCTCAGGCCAAGGCGCCCTCATGGCGATAGCAGACACCGAGTCAGCCTTTTGCCCCCTACCGGTGCATCCTTCAAGCTTTCACCTCTTGGGGTTTCAGTGGGAAGGGGCCCTGTATATTGATAAAGCAATACCTATGGGGTGTGCAGTTTCCTGCCCATACTTCGAACAATTGAGCACCTTTCTAGAATGGGCCCTGCATGACTGGCACCCAACGGGGGTAAACTCCTCTACCTAGATGACTTTCATATCACAGGCCTGCAAAGTGAGCTGAGTGCAGTGATGCACTCTGAGCATTCCAGGAGTTAGCTGGGGAGCTAGGGATCCCATTGGCAGCTGAGAAGACAGTAGATCCGCTCCAAAAATAACATTTCTAGGGATAGAACTATACTCAGTTACAGGAATAGCCAGATTACCCAAGGAGAAAGTGAGGGATTTCAGGGAGGAGATAAGGGGACTCTGCAGCAGCAAAAAGGCAACACTACACAACCTCCAATGATTGATCCGCAGACTCAATTTTGCTGCCAGGATCATCCCATCGAAAAGGGTTTTCACCAGGCGCTTAACTCAGCTAACAGCAGGACTCTCTCACAAACACCACCACGTCAGTCTGGGGCAGGGGTCAAGCAGGACCTCCTTATGTGGGACATTTTCCTTGCAGATTTTAACGGTGTCCTAATCTGGAGGGAAGGCTGGGTGTCAGCCAGGCAGATAGCACTGTTCACAGATGCTGCAGGTGGCAACAGATGGTGTGCGGGCCAATGGCCAAGCAGGTGGCGCAAACAGGGCATCCTGACAACATTACATTTCTTGAGCTTTTCCCCATTATAGTGGCCCTAACTGTCTTAAAGCGGGAACTAAGGAACATGAAGCTGACGCTATGGTCAGACAACAAAGGGGTGGTACAGGCAATCAATAGGGGCTCAGCCAGGTGCCCAGATACACTGAGACTAATGCAACAATTGGCTAAATTGCAGTTGGAGGGGAATGTAGACCTGAAGGCCCAGGTGGGGAATGCAGTGGCGGACACCCTTTCACGAGCACCGATGAGCAGATTCATGGAATTGGCCTCAGGACCAGAACAAGTAAAGAACCCCTTATCAGAACAGCTGTGGGGCCTGGCGGGATAAACTTGTCAGCGCTAGTGAACCAATCCATTGGTCCGGAAGCGGGCAGGCACTACAAACAATATTCAGGGACAGTGATTTTATTTTGTAAATATCTTTTTATTGCACAAGGTAAGTGATACAGTCCGTGCATTCGCGCCATTTCCGTTGTTGTTCAATATATATGCAACTTCCCCATCCCCTTGTCACACAGCCATTTAGCTCACACCCCGGAGGTTGAGCGGCGATATCATGAATAGAGAACTGCGCTGGGGAATTCTGCATTGTCCAATAACCACCAAATGTTCGGGAAATGGCAGTGCTGCTTTTCAGTCCTTCCGCTCCCTCCTCTGTGCCCCATGTCCGAATGAACTAAGAGCCACTCCTTACCATTACTGAACAACCAGCCCCCCGCCCCCCCAACTCTCCCGACCCCTCCTACCCCCCTTCCCACTCCCAGAACTGCCCCCCCCCCCGCCCCAATGCAGGGACAGTGATGCAAATAAGAGGAATCAAGAAACTGGAGAACATGGGAAAAACAAGAAGAGCAATCAAGCATTTTATCCAGTGGACCTTTACCAGCAAAAAGAATAGATTGTGGGAGCAGGCCAACCAGTCGGCCGTTGCCCACTTCACAAAGATTTGCACAGGTCAGGACCCCATGGCCTCCAATTACTTTAAAGCGGCGATGGAAGGGTTGAAGTGGTCAGAGGGGGTAAGGGCAGACAACAGGCGACCCATAGACTTCACAAGATTGGTTAGCTCATGCACACATTAAGGGTGATAACGAGGGATACCTTCAAGCTCCACCTTTTTAGGGCATCCTTTTCCACCGCAGTATTTTAGGCCTTTTGGCTCAGTGAGCTAGCAGCGCCCAGGAGGGGCGGGCAGTGCATACAGGCAGACAATGTCAAACCCAAATTAGCCAACTTTGAGCTATTACTGAGGTGGTCAAAGATGGACCAGGCTGGCAAGGAAGCGGTAGTGCAGCTAAAGTGCACTTTTCAAACATGGAGATGGGAGCCACCTAAGCAAATTTCAATTCACTGTAGTGAGGTACCAGACCCTTGCTAAAGCAGAGATACCCTCAGCAGCCTTTGGCTCTCACTCATTTAGGATTGGCGCAGCAACCTCAGCAGCGTAACATGGTATGACCGAGGCAGGGATACAAGTAGTAGGCAGATGGTGGTCCCGGGAATACAGGACCTACTTGAGACCCCAGCTACTGTAGAAGCCTTCAGTAAAGGCTTAGGGGCTGCCGCATGGGAGGGGCAGCCTCCAGTACAAGAGGCCATATGACATTTGTGACTATTGCTTCAGCTGGAAAGGGACCCCGCCTAGTGTGGAAAGCAGCCTGTGTTAAGCCAATTCTAAAAAAAACTTCTGCTGAGACTAAGGTACCTAGCAACTACCGTCCAATTTCTCTGATCCATATTTTGGAAAGGTACTTGAGTCCTTGGTCAACAAGCAGCTTACCACCCATCTGGGGAGTCATTGTTAGGGTTTGTGCACAGCAAAGAGCATGTCCCCTCTCATTGCACTAGCGGTCTCTGTAATAACTCTCTTTAAACATACTACTGAAAGCCTTTCTTGTTATCTCAGCTCCTCCCTAAGACTTCTGTGTATGTTGCTCAATGTATTCACAAGTTTGGATATTGCTGTCTTGTTTGCACATTGGACCTTGCTTTTACCAAGGCTTATTTAGAAAACATTGGACCTTGCTTTTACCAAGGCTTATTTAGAGCAATCCTTTATAGGCCATGTGTTACTTCAACTCATTAGCATAATAACTGAAGCTCTGCACATCTGCTTGTGAGAACCACACCCAGTTTTTCGAACCACACCCAGCTCTTCGAACCACACCCATCCCTATCTATAAAAGGCAGCTCCTGAGCCTCACCCAGTGCTTGTGCTCGTCTACCTCCCACTTACCTGAGAACATATCCTTCGGCGCTGGCACTCTTGCTCTCTCCAGACCTTCATTGACTTCAACTGGTGCTGTTTCTGGCTCTTCCTTCTTCTGGTTTCCGGCTACTTCTTGCCTCAGCCCCTCTTCTGTCCACCTCAATCGACCTGCAAAAGAGAAAGAGGTTAAGGTAGACTGATCAGTATCCCTTTTCAGCAACAAGTAAGTGCAAATCCTTTCATTACCTGAAAGAACTTTATCGGCGATTTCTGGATTCATGTAAAGACAATTTGGAACAAGATATCTCCCACAAACTTTGTGGTTCAAACCCTTTGTTACAAGAATACTTTGTGGAACTTTGTGAAATAAACATTGTTTTACATGGAACTTTTTAAAGAATCGAACAGAGGAAACCATTGACAGCAAGGCAAACAGTAAATCAAGGACTTGCACAAATTACCTGCTGTATTTTGATGTAAAAGTACAGTATTTGTTTTATAAAAAGTCTGGAAATGTGAGAAAAGAGTGTTTGCCATAAAGAATTTAGGCTTTAGTTATATTAAGGTGAATGTTAGACGTTGGTAATTCTGATAATGATATTCGTTTGATTTTACCGAAGTTTTACAGTAATAGAAAGCACATCCCAGAACAGTAAGACATTCCAAACCTGAAAGCTTGAGACCAAGATCCAAAAGGTACTTTTAGAAGAGAATTTCTATTAATATTAAGGTTTAGTCAGGAACACATTTAGGGATAGGTTGCACTTATATGTTCTTTGTTTATGTTTCATTAGGCACCAGTTTCTACAGAAGTCAGAGAGGGCAGCAGATTTTAGCAGCTCTTCTACAGTGGAAACCCAAGAACGGTATTGTCTCTCTTTTTTTATTTTATCCGCTACCACCGTTCCCTTGAGCTTCTGGTTCTTAGTGCACTGTTTTAAAACTAGTGCGCTGGAACAAGCAGTTTCAGGGTGGGGTCTGACTGTCTTCAACCTCCATCAGAACTGAACAGAAACTCAGGAGAGCTGGGCTTTGACAGAAGCACAAGACTTTAAAATATTCAGTTCTGTTGGACCATGAATGCCGGGGAAGAAACAGAGGGCATTGACGCCACGGATATGGCGCAGGCCCTAAACGAGGACTTGGCCCATAATGAATCAGTGTCTGGCATCTTGCAACATATGCAAGAGGAAATAGAGAAATGAAAGTTGGAAAACACCTTTTTAAAACAGGATTTAGGTAGTGGAACACAGCTTTTACGCCTTTGTTTAAAACCTCCTCAGAGACAGGGGCGCCAGCAAAACATGCAACTCCCCCCCACTCCCAGTTGAGGTTACTGTTAATGTTCCTAATGCTGTGCCTTTAGCAGCACCTGAACATTTTCATGGAGATAGTAACAAATTCCATGTTTTTATCAATCAATGTCAATTACACTTCGTTTGTAAACCACAACAGTTCCCTACTGATGCTACGAAAGTGGCATTCGTCTTGTCTTATTTGGGCGGTACAGCAGCCAATTGGTCAATTCCTTTCGTGGATAGAGATGATCCCATCCTCCATAATTGGAATCAATTTAAACATACTATTACCGGCCTTTTTGCAAAACACACTTTTATGCAGGCAAGCGATAATGAGCTTTTAAATCTTAACAAGGTAACAAGGATTTATTGACCTATCTCACTAGTTTTAATCGTTTACTCACCGAGACATGTTGGCCTGAAGAAAAGGGTGTCTCCCTTTTTTATAAAGGTTTGAGAGACAAGTTAAAAGACGTGCTGGCTCATATAGTTGATATGCCAGAAGACTATTCTGACTTTGTAGATTCAGTCGTGCAATTGGAACACAGACTAGGAGAAAGAAAGGGAGATAAATCCAAACTGGAATCGCGGTTAACTTTTATTAGACATGAGAAGAAAGACACAGATAATAAACTCCCTGAACCTGAACATATGCAAATAGGGACACTCAGAGGTCCACTCACGTCAGAGGAAAAAGAAAGAAGGAGAACACTTCAATTATGTTTATATTGTGGAAAGGCAGGACATTTTGCCAGAGAATGTTCAGTAAAACCTAAAACTTCATGAAAGGGTAATGTTTCCTCTATCTCCTCAACTGAGTTGGGAAACGATTAAGCTAGACAAGGGGGGAGGTTACTTGTTCGAGAAAACATCTTAATCAAACCTCTAATTCTGCAGCCTTCATGGTCCCGCACATACTTAGACATTTCATAATTCAGATCTTTTTAATTGTTACTACCCAAGTTAGACATTCTAGAACTTGCTTTACTCCTGAGGCGGAAGCCGGGACATCACCTTTTAAGAATTCTGTAAACTTTTGTGTCACTTTATCGCCGAATATTTGATTTTAAAATTGCACTCACCTGCCTGGCTCCACCAGTAACCAGCTACAGAAATGCCTAAAACAGCGCTCTTCGCTGCAACAAAACAATTGTAAAGCCAACGATCCTGCCGCCATTGACGGCGAGGAACCGAGGCCACGCCTACACTAGGCCACGCCCACTCACCCCTCTTCGCTCCCTCAAAAGATGTGAAATCACCGGACGCGCAGCGGATGGGCGCAGCGGGCGCACCGTCAGCGCGCAGAACGCGCGCCAAATGAAGCCCGTCTGGGCCCGTCCGGGCCCAGACGGCCTTAGGCCCAGCCACTATGCCTAATCTGCAAAATCGCATCTCATACTCCAGAGGTTCACTGCTTGCCTGGAACCTGGAAAAACATCCCCAGTGCAAATACGTCCTTAAGGAAGACACCCCTTATGTAGGATGCATCCTCTGTAACAGACCCGAGGAAACGGAACGCCAGCAAGGACTCCGGCTCGGCCTTCTGAATTGCAGATCCTTAGTGAAACATGCCCACGAAATCAACATCCTCGTCCAGGATTCATTGCTGGATTTATTGTTTCTGACGGAAACTTGGTTGACCCCGTACAGTGACTTCGATGTGGCTAATGCAACACCCCCCGGTTACCAAATATGTTGCCTAAATAGACCGATCGGTAGAGCTGGCGGCTTAGCCATACTCTACAAAGACCACCTCAAATGTAGAATCGAGTCCGGAACTGTTAAAGACTGCGAGAACTGCCACTTCACAATCCAGATCTCACCATCCACCTCCCTTTCGGGACTATTGGTGTACCGGCCACCAGGCTCCCTAGGCGAATTCACCAATACTTTGATGGACCACATCTTGCTCAAGACTATCTCAGTCTCTAACTTCCTCCTCTTAGGGGACCTCAACATGCACTTTCTGGACTCCACGGACAATGCCGCAGCAAACCTGCTTGCGGATCTCGCTACAGCTGACCTCCATCTGCAAAACCCCAAAGCCACCCATGAGAAAGGTCAACTCCTGGACCCTATATTCTCCAACATCGGGAACCTGTACGCCCAAGACCCCACTCCCCTGCCTTGGACAGACCATATGCTGATCCTCATGCACTGGTCACTCGAAATGACACCAGCGCTCAAACAAAAAACAAGGATACAAGCCAGACGATGGCACAAGTTACTACCAGAGGAATGGGAGGCTAAATTATGCGATACCATCGCCCCCTTGTCCACGGACCCAAATACCACGGACAGAGAATTCATGGATTGGCTAGTCCGACCCCTAGATAGCTCCATTCCATTGACCAGCACTCTCAAACACGTTAAAAGAATAAGCCCCGCTCCCTGGTACACTCCCGCCCTCACCGCCCTGAAAAAACAATGCAAAAAGTCAGAACGCACGTGGAGAAAAAACAAATCAATAGAAGAGAAAAGTGCATATCACCACTCCATGAAAACATACAAACTAGCCCTACAAGATGCCAAAAGGACTTACTATGAGGAAAAAATAAAAGGCTCCTCCTGCTCATCCAAGGAGACCTTCTCTATTCTCAAAGAACTCCTCCATGTCCCGGACCCCCCTCAGAAACCTATGGACCCCAAAGCAGCTGAGGAAAAATGCGTCAAGCTGGCCACCTTCTTCAACGATAAAATTAAAAAAATTCTCACCTCCCTCCCGCCCGCCATCTCTGACTCCTTAGAGAGAGCCAAGGAGCCGATGCCCCTCGCCGACAAACCCTTTCTGGAGTCACTTGGCCCAGTTACAGAAGAGGAAGTAAGGGTCATACTTACCTCAACCAAGAGCGGAGCCCCTAGCGACCCTGTTCCCATACGTTTCGCTAAAAACATCCCGCAGACCATAGTTCCCCAACTGACAGCCCTGATTAATATCTCGCTGGAATAGGGAGAGGTCCCTTCTAACTGGAAGGAAGCTGTCGTCAAAGCGCTCCTCAAGAAACCGTCGCTCGACCCCACAGACCTGTCCAACTACAGACCTATCTCACTCCTCCCCTGGATAGGTAAAGTCACCGAAAAACTCGTGAACAAAAAGCTGTCCCACTACCTCGAGTCAAACCATCTCCTCAACGACTCACAGACAGGCTTTAGGCCAGGTCAGGGCACGGACACTGCTCTCCTCGTAGCAGTAGAAAGAACTAGGGAAATCATCGACACAGGAGGATCAGTGGCAGTGGTCCTCCTAGACCTAAGTGCGGCCTTTGACACGGTCAGTCACCAGGTCCTAACCCACCGTCTTGAGAATATTGGGGTCAAAGGCAGAGCACTGAAGTGGCTATCGTCTTTTCTCTCCCGACGCTCCTACCAAGTTTGGGAAGGCGAAAGCTGCTCCCCCTCCATCCCCCTCCAGTGCGGCGTGCCTCAGGGCTCTTCCCTGAGCCCCACGTTGTTTAACGTTTACATGGCCCCACTGGAGGAAGTCGTCTCACCCTTCGGAGTCACTATCGTCAGCTATGCTGATGATACACAACTGGTGGTGACACTCTCCCACCCCAAGCTTGAGCCCTCCAACCTCCACGACTGCCTTTCCAGCGTACATCAGTGGATGAGCGACTCCGCTTTGAAGCTAAACGGCTCCAAGACAGAGATCCTGCTCCTAGGACAAAAAACGATGAGCCTCCCCTCTAACATCTGGCCCGCCTGCATGGGGGAACCCCCCACTCCCAAGAAGGAGGTTAAAAGTCTCGGAGTGTGGCTTGAGACCGACCTTACCTTTGGGACCCAGGCAAGAAAGGCAGCCGGCGTATGCTACGGTCTACTTAAGTCTTGCAGGAAGGTAATCCCACTACTACCTTTCCAGTCGCGTCTCATGCTGATCCAGGGCCTAATTTTATCCAGGCTGGATTACAGCAATGCCATCTACCTGGGCGCCCCAGAATCCACTCTTCAAACTCTGCAAAAAGCCCAAAACGCCGCAGCCCGACTCCTAACAAACACCCCGGCTAGATCATCTGCCAAGCCCGCACTTAGGAAGCTGCACTGGATCCCTATTAGGGAAAGGGTCACTTTCAAGGCCCTCTGTCTTGCCCACAAGGCTCTCCACAATACCGGCCCTCCCATACTTAACAACTGGATCAGACCCTATAGACCCACGAGAGCGCTTCGCTCGGAGCATGGAAACCTCATCACGATCCCCAAGGTGAAAAAGGCCCGCATAGGTGGCCGCCGCTTCTCGGTTAACACTGGTAAGAAGTGGAATGCACTCCCTTTGAGCCTCAGAACAGAACCCAACCTCCTCGGGTTCAGAAAAGCAGTTAAAACCCTACTCTTTCCCTAAACTGGCACTCCCCCGGACTTCACCACTTAGTGAGTAATAAGGTTCAGCGCTGGGATACCCATTGGGTGACTACGCGCTCTACAAAACTATAAAATAAATAAAATAAATAAATAAATTCTCTCCCTGTCCTAGAGGACTCAGGAGCAACAGGAAATTTTGTGGATAATAAGTTAGCTAACACATTAGGTCTTCCTATTTGCCTACAGCCTTGTCCAGAAGCAGTGTGTGCAGTGGATGGGTCAGAATTGCCCTGTTGGTTAATCACAAAACAAACAGGTCCCCTTGTCATAGTCTGTCAAAACGCGCACACAGAGATGATTGGCTTTGATCTGATAGATACCCCTATTGTTGGCTTTATTCTCTGGGTACCCTGGTTAACAACTCATAACCCAAAAATTAATTGGGTGAACAGAACAGTTACTTTGGATTCCTCATTCTGTAGAACCAATTGCTATCAAGAAGCAGGTACAGAACAGAGCTCAGTAATACACTGTGCTAGTATTACACAAGACGAACCAAGTCTCCCTCCTGAATATTCTAACTTTAAAGACGTTTTTGATCCAGTGAAGGCTAGTGTGTTACTCCCACATCGCTCATATGACTGCCGTATAGATCTCATCCCAGGGGCCCCTTTACCTAATAACAGAGTATATGCTTTGACTGACGAAGAGTCCAAATATTTAAGAACCTACCTAAACGACCTACTACAGTCTGGGTTCATCCGACATTCCACATCTCCGGTGTCATCTCCACTTTTTTTTTATCCTGAAGCCGGAAAAATCTCTGCGCGCATGTATCGACTATAGAGGACTAAATAAGGCTACAATAAAAAATAAATATCCTCTTCCTCTGATACCTGTGTTGTTGGATCAATTAGGACATTCTACTGTATACACTAAACTAGATCTGCGGGGAGCTTACCACCTGGTCCGAATAAAAGAGGGGGATGAGTGGAAGACAGCTTTCAAGACAAAGTTTGATCTATTTGAGTACACAGTAATGCCCTTTGGGTTGTGTAATGCCCCTGCGGCCTTTCAATTCTTTATAAATGAGGTCCTACACAAATTCCTGGACGTTTGTGTCATAGTATACATAGACGACATCCTCATTTACTCTAAGAACCCGGAAGAACATACCCAACATGTTTGTGCAGCATTATCAAAGTTAAAAGAAAATCATCTCTTTGCTAAATTAGAAAAATGTACTTTTAATGTCAGCAAAGTGGACTTTTTAGGATACTGCCTGTCACCTCAAGGAATAATTATGGATGAAAAGAAAATTAGTGCTATTACTGATTGGCCAGAACCATCATCTGTGAAGGATGTTCAGAAATTTCTGGGTTTCGCCAATTTTTATAGGAGGTTTATTTCTCATTTTGCAGACATTGCGGCCCCAATAACCACCTTGTTGCAGAAGGGGCAACTATTTTTTTGGCCTGATGAGGCGGCTTACGCCTTTCAACTCCTGAAACAAAAGTTCACTTCAGCTCCAATTCTGAAACATCCTGATCCTGACTTGCCATTTTTTGTCAAAGCGGATGCTTCACACGTAGCTTTAGGAGGAGTTCTCTCTCAACAAGATGCAGTAGATGGCCAATTACATCCTATAGCCTTCTATTCCAAAAAGTTATTACCAGCTGAACAAAATTACACTGTGGCTGAAAGAGAACTATTAGCTTTCAAAGTAGCCTTTTCTGAATGGAGGCACCATTTAATGGGAGCCAAGTACCCTGTTACCATATTTTCTGACCATAAGAACCTACAGTCCTTTGGATCACTAAAAGCATTAACTCCACGTCAGAAGCGCTGGTTTAATTTTTTTAGTGCATTTGACTTCGTTATAACCTATAGACCAGGTGCACAACAAATTCAATCTGATGTGGTGTCTAGATACGGACATACCTCAGACATGAAACAAGACAAAATAGGAGAACCCATTATTCCTCCCCAAAAACCTTTGGCACCAGTACAACAGAAGGATTTCATCACAGATCTATATAATGCACACATGCAAATGGCAACTCAAGAGTGGTTAAAGGATTCCCATAACTCAATACAACGAGGTTTATTGTATCACGACAACATGCTGTTAGTGCCCACTACAGAATTACAAACACAAGTGATAATTTGGCATCACACCTCACCGTTGGCAGGTCATCCTGACTGGGTAAAAACCCTGGAAAATGTGCGAGAACACTTTTGGTCGGACAATATGAGTAAGGACATTAAGCAATTTGTCACTACCTGTCCAGTTTGTGCAAGACATAAATCTTCTCATAAGGCCCCTGACGGTTTGTTAATACCAATGCCATCACCCAAACAACCTTGGCACACTGTGAGTGTAGACTTTATTGTAGGTTTACCACAAGTAAAATCCTTCACAACAGTATTAGTGATAGTGTTTTTTTTGTCTAAAATGGCACATTTTGTACCATTACGGAAATTGCCCATTGCGGCAGAATTTGCGGATATTTTTATAAGAGAAATTGTGCGTTTACATGGTTTGCCAAGTAAAGTGATGTCAGACCAAGGTTGCCAGTTCAACTCTAGATTTTGGAAAAAATTATGCAAAAAACTGAAAATAGATGTGGCATTATCCACTGCTTTCCATCCAGAAACAGATGGACAAACTGAACGACTGAACAAAACCTTACTTCAAACGCTACGTTGTTTATTGGCTGATTATTTTAGTGAATGGTTGGAAGCTCTCCCTGTAGCGGAGTTTGTTTATGATAATACTGAGCATGCAGCTCTACTTTGCTCACCATTCTATTTCATGCAGGGGTATCATCCAAGAGCTATACCCATTTTATTAGAAGATTCCCTGTTGCCTACAGTAATAGATAGACTAACAAGATTAGGTGACATACAAGACAAGGCCAGGAAACATTTATTAAAGTACAAAGAAATCATGAAAAGACAAGCAGACAAACACAGATCTGAGGCCCCAATGTATAAAATCGGTGACAAAGTGGCTCTCCACAAAGAACCTAAATATAGAGGGATCTCGAAAGCTGCAACCACGTTTCATTGGACCCTTTAGTATAACTGCCATAGTAAACCCGGTAACAGTAAAATTGGACTTACCAAAAGAATACCCAGTACATGCTACATTCCATGTGTCCTTGCTTAAGCCGTCCAACCCAAATACCCGACCCAAACCACCACCTCCACCCAAACCAATTAAGGGAAATCTAGATTATGAAGTGAAAAGCATAAAAGACGCTAAAAGAATTCATGGACGTCTGTTTTATTTAGTAGAATGGAAACGATATGACAAAACTGAGAATTCATGGGAACCAGTGTCCTATGTACATGCCCCACGGTTGATTACACAGTTTTATCTAAAAAATCCAGGGAAACCCCGTCCAGTAGGAGGGCCTTTGAGGGGGGCGACTGTTAGGGTTTGTGCACAGCAAAGAGCATGTCCCCTCTCATTGCACTAGTGGTCTCTGTAATAGCTCTCTTTAAACATACTACTGAAAGCCTTTCTTGTTATCGCAGCCCCTCCCTAAGACTTCTGTGTATGTTGCTCAATGTATTCACAAGTTTGGACATTGCTGTCTTGTTTGCACATTGGACCTTGCTTTTACCAAGGCTTATTTAGAAAACATTGGACCTTGCATTTACCAAGGCTTATTTACATTACTCCTCTCTAGGCCATGTGTTGCTTCAACTCATTAGCATATTAATTGAAGCTCTGCATACCTGCTTGTGAGAACCACACCCAGTTCTTCAAACCACACCCAGCTCTTCGAACCACACCCAGCCCTGCCTATAAAAGGCAGCCCCTGAGCCTCACCCAGTGCTAGTGCTTGTCTACTTCCCACTTACCTGAGAACAGATCCTTCGGCGCTGGCACTCCTGCTCTCTCCAGACCTTCATTGACTTGAACGGGCGCGGCTTCTGGCTCTTCCTTCTTCTAGTTTCCGGCTACTTCTTGCCTCAGCCCCTCTTCTGTCCACTGCAATCAACCTGCAAAGGAGAAAGAGGTCAAGGTAGACTGATCAGTATCTCTTTTCAGCAACAAGTAAGTGCAAAACCTTTTATTACCTGAAATAACTTTATCGTCGATTTCTGGATTCATATAAAGACAATTTGGAACAAGATATCTCCCACGAACTTTGTGGTTCAAACCCTTTGTTACAAAAATACTTTGTGGAACTTTGTGAAATAAACATTGTTTTACATGGAACTTTTTAAGAATCGAACAGAGGAAACCATTGACAGCAAGGCAAACAGTAAATCAAGGACTTGCACTAATTACCTGCTGTATTTTGATGTAAAAGTACAGTATTTGTTTTATAAAAAGTCTGGAAATGTGTGAAAAGTGAGTTTGCTATTAAGAATTTAGGCTTTAGTTATGTTAAGGTGAATGTTAGACGTTAGTAATTCTGATAATGATATTCGTTTGATTTTTACAGAAATTTTACTGTAATAGAAAGCACATCCCAGAACAGTAACACATTCCAAACCTAGAAGCTTGAGACCAGGATCCAAGAGGTACTTTTAGAAGAGAATTTCTAATAAGATTAAGGTTTAGTCAGGAACACAAATAGGGATAGGTTGCACTTATCTGTTCTTTGTTTATGTTTCATTAGGCACCAGCTTCTACAGAAGTCAGAGAGGGCCGCAGATTTTTGCAGCTCTTCTACAGTGGAAACGCAAGAACGGTGTTGTCTCTCTTTTTTTATTTTATCCACTTCCCCCCTTCCCTTGAGCTTCTGGTTCTTAGTGCACTGTATCAAAAAGAGTGTGCTGGAACAAGCAGTTTCATGGTGGGGTCGGACTGTCTTCAACCTCCATCAGAACTGAACAGAAACTCAAGATAGCTGGGCTTTGACAGACATGGACTGTTGGACCCATCACAGTCAAGGTTCAGGGCTGCTCACAGCACTGAAACCTCAATAGTGGAGGTTGTAGAGAACATTAGACTTGCCTTGGACAATGGGCAGTACACCATGCATGCCCTGTTGGATCTGGCAGCCTTCTTTTACACCATCTCCCATAGTATCATAGAATAGCGGCTGTGGGAGGTAGGTGTCAGGGTTATGGCCTTAGACTATTTCAGTAATTATCTAACTGATTGAACCACCACTGTACAAATGGGCAGCATTGCCTCTTGCAGTCGGTCTGTAAGCATAGGGGTCTCTCAAGGCTCCATCTTACATCTCATGGTTTTACAACCAGTATGTGACACCCTTGGCCAGGGTGATCAGGTCCTATGGTTTTGATGTGGTGTCATATGCTGATGACACCCAGCTATTGATTACCCTGCGACACGATCCCACCAACACAAGGATCCATTTTAAGAACTGCATGACCCATATTGACAACTGAATGTGTACTAATCACCGACAACATAATGGAAGTAAGACAGAGGTCATTCTTTTTCGTAAGGCGGGTGATTACTGGTCTAATTACTGGTGGCCTCAGAATCTGGGCCTGTATCCATCTCCCAAACCCGTGGTGTGGAACCTCGGAGTGATTATTGACAATCAGCAGTCAATGAATAGCCATATTAAATCACATAATCAGCATCTGTTATGGCATTATGTGTAATCTATGCAAAATCTTTCAATAGATCCCCATTGAATCTAGAAAACCACTGGTCCAGAGACTTATCAAAAGTCGTATTGACTTTGGAAATGCCCTGTTGGCCTCCATAAATGAGGAGCTCTACTCCAAGCTTCAAGTCTTGCAAAACACAGCTGCTAGATTAGTATTAAACCTTCGATCGAGAGCCCCATCTGAGGACTCTTCATTGGCTCCCTATCAAGAAGGGAAGCCACTACAAAATCCTTTGTCTTGTTCATAAGAATATGTATGGAACCAGGCCAAGTTATTTTGCTAAAAAACTTTGCTGGTATAGGCCAAGTAGGACGCTTAGGTCAAGTAGTAAATGTCTCATCACCCATTGCAGAATCCGCACCACCAGGAACGGCGGTAGATCATTCTCCTTTCTCTCACCCTCTTTCTGGAATAATCTTCCATCACATCTCCTCTGCATAGCTGACCATAAGCTATTTTGCTGGGAACCAAAAACCTGGTTATTTGACCATCTATAATGCCCGCATATCTGATCATCAGTTTTCACGGAGTCTACGCTAGCGCCATGAGACCTCAGGGTGATATGTGTGCTTAATAAGTTCCTCTGACCTGACATGACTAGCGTGGGTAGTGAGCCACTCTTTTGTATCCAGGATGAAGGCTTGGTGGCAGCAGGGGGGCCACAGGCAGACAAGAAGACCAGTCAGCACATGCACTAGATTCGCCTGGGCAATCAGGGATGAGATGGAATCAGCTGCCAGCGGCCCTTAGGGAGGTGCTGGCGGATACAGCGTGGCACCCGGCTATCTTGATCATCCCCCTTGGGGGTAAAGACCTGGCCCAAAGGGGGAGGAAGGCACTGCTTCAAGATATCCAGGCGAACCTCATGGAGGCAGCAACTTGCTTTGGGAGTTCGACTATCATTTGTTCAGAAGTGATCAGCAGAATAGTGTGGCGGGTAGCAGAATCAAACAAAGCAGTTGAAACCTGGAGGAGAAAACTGAACATTGCGGTTAACAAGTTCTGCAAAACCAATGGCTTGGAAAGCATCAGGCATGGGCTCATCAACTCAGGCCGCCCAGAGCTGTATGGGTAGGACGGGGTACATCTTTCTGCAGAAGGATTGACGTAAATAATTAATTTACTCTCTTAATTTCTATGCAGGTAAGTACTTAATCAATGATAACTCAATCAGAAGGAAAGAAAACAGAGTCCGTGGTGTTAGAGTTTCTAAGGGTTTTATTCCTCATAAAGGAATCAGGATATCATGTTCTGACCACCACAGGGGTGTCAGAAGGGATAGATGAGCGCGCTCTCGTTTATTGACAATACATAGCTTATATACTTGATTTACATCATAATGTTCAATGTAAGAGGCGTAACAGCTGAGAGAAGACAAGATAACAGTATACACGTGGTACCAATACATCATCAAGAGGCGTAAACTAGGCGTGAACTAGAGGTGTGTGCTAGAAACGTCACTGATAGGTGACGCAAGTGGGTGGCACCAAGGGGTGGTGCTAACAGAATGTTGCAATGTCAGCAGAAATCGGAAGCTTGGATGCGCGCGCAGCTGCATGACGTGTAATTGACGGGGTGCAGGGGTCTTGACATTTACATTGACGGAAAGAGACAGAAGTCTGGCATGTCAGATCAACTTGTACTTCTATCATATCTGATATCTGATGTTTAGGAACTATACTATCTGGGCGGAAAGGTCTCTAGGGTAGAGGCTATTCTATGCTAACTGTGGATGCGTGTATGAGCGCCTGAGTGTCTACATGTGAAGCGTGGGGGCACGGGGCCTTCCATGGAAGCATGGCAACGGAGGCTATGAATTACTTGCATTAAGACAGGTCGGCCCTTTTGGCTCTGCAGCTGGAGAGGATGTTTACAGGATCTAGTAGGCAGGAATGTATTCTCGGGGAGCGGAACAGATAACTCGAAGGTTATAGTCAGTCTTGGCAGAAAGCAGGCTTGAGCTGAGCGCGAGGGGCCGCGCTGAATGTAGGACAGAGTTCACGAGTACAGAGGTAGCCTGGGCAGAGTCAGGAGCCACAAAAAGAGGTTCAGATGGCAGGAATTCAGGGCCTACTCTGGCTAGAGCAGGAAAAAGTGAAAAGTGTACTATAAAAAGACGGTGGCATAGCATACTTAGGAACGGACTATATAATCCATTCATGGTGGATCTGAAAGAGGACAAGTTGACGGTGGACGCAAATGTATTTGCGCCTTCATAGCTGGCACAGGAGGGAAGTTACATGCACTTTAAGCTGGTACATGGAGTCGGTGGGGTACGCGCTAGGGAACACATCATGGCCAAAATTTAATTTTCCTCATTCCCTCCTTGTTCCCTACGGACCCTTCATGAAATATCGATCCTCATGAATCGATCAGTCTGTTCTTGTAACATCATTTGTTCTTCTTTCTTTCGGTTATGTTTTGAGTGGAAACTGGAATGTTCAATACAAGAAGTGGCACATAGTCCACAAATTGCTGGCCCACACTGTAGGCACAGGCAGCAACTGAATACTAGGACTAGGCCAATGCCTAGGAAGGATAGGATCTTCCATCCCCAAGCTGTTAACGTTGTCCAGAACCAACCGGACCAAGTCCAGGTGCCTGGATTCTGATGTATCTGATTTGCAATTTTATGAAGACGGGTGATAGCTTGATATACAGATGGTGCATTCTGTGGAATGAAAACACAGCAGCTTGACCCGATGACCTTACAGGCTCCACCTCTATCTGCCAAGATGACGTCAATTACAAGACGATTCTGAAGGACAACAACCCGCATAGCGGACTGCTCTTCTGTTAAGTTACCTAAGGCGGAGGTAGTTTCATTTACTACGGCTTCAAGTGTTCTAGTTAATCTGCGTATTAATTTACTATTCTGGACAGGGCCTAAAAAGAAAAAGAATCCTTTATTAAAATCAGTGTACTGTTCCCATGCCGTTTCTGTGTAGTCGACAAGGGGGGCATCTCTTCTAGGTCTATTCTTTACTAGATTGCTATTTCTATGGTAATCAGAAGGAGCTAGAAAAACAGGTGGCAGAAGGAATGCAATGTAACAGGTACCATCCCAATCTGGAGGTAGACGAATGTATGCGGTATGACCACACACAAAGTAAGAATGACTGATAGCTTTGAAAGATGACTTTCCATCATCACTGAATTCGACCACAGTAGTGCATTTACTATGACCTAAGTGTACTGAACCTTTCTTCTTGATACATAATTCACCAGTGACTGGCAGTACTGACATAATAGGTAGAACTGGTGCGGCTTCGGATTCGACAGTAAGAATCATAAGGCTAATTGTATAATTACCTAATCCATATACTTCATTTTCTAGATCAGTTCCTATTCTAATGGGTAGTCCCTCCTTATCCGGGTAACAGACGTCTAGTAGGACCAAGTTCAGGTTTCCCCAAACCCAACCCCCATCGAAAACAGCAATGTCGGGATCTAAAGAATTAATTATCTTAAACCATGCTCCGCAGGAGCCATTGTGAGTGAACGGATACGGAAAGAGAGGCAGGGCTCCCTTGTAATTCTGGTAGGGAGGGAGTCGGCCACATATCCAGCAATTTGTAGCATTGTTAGTTTGATGAGAATGATGTAACATACTAATGAATGTATTGTTGCGCAGCGCAAGTCTGTAGGAAAGCTCATGAGGAGGTAACTCACTAAAAGTGTGTTCAGCAGAGACATTGTAAGCAGATTGTTCACGCTTGAAAATAGGATAGTATATAGGTAACAAGATGCTAGCAACAATTATTAATATACTTAGAATAAACATAATTATTAGTGTCACTATGCAGTGACTACGAAGTGATTTGCAATATGTTCTTTTCTTTTCTTCTCTCTCTCTAACTCGATCTAGGGGATACATGTCAGAAACTATTTAACCGATTCACCTAGGGGAGGACTTAAACAATTAAACTGTCTGACTTGCTAGATCGTAACTTCATACGGTATTGTTCTTGAGGAGTTTTTTCTCGTTTGGATTCGGAAAAGTCTTTGGGATCACAGTCTTTGGTGGGGGTGGGTGTGTCTTGTTCCGGTTTCAGTCCTGGGAATGTTTTGATATGGCTTAGGTGGACCCACCCCTTTCTTCCTTCCAACTTGACTGCGGTCCTTGTCGTAAGTAGAACGGTCTTCGGAGACTTCCAGCGGGGCTCCAACGGACTTTTCCTGTCGAAGTTGCGGACTAGCACAACATCTCCGGGGCGGACGTCATGCTCCTTCACATCGGTGTTGTCAGGGAAGGCTGCGGCAACCTGTGAACGACATGATTGGAGTGCAGACATCAAGGAGGCAAGGTAATCTGTCAACATATTAGAATCAACATCGGTTATCTTTTTAGGAATGGGCGTCCCCCACATATTCGGTGGTCTGCCAAAGACCACTTCGTACGGAGATAGCCCTGATCTCGAATGGGCGACCATTCTCATATAGAATAGTGCCACTGGCAGGGCGACTATCCAGTCGACCCCTTTTTCCTGACATATTTTGGCAAGGCGGATCTTTAATGTCTGATTATGCCTCTCAACAAGGCCTGCGGCTTCTGGATGTCGGACACAATGGAACTTCCACTGGTATCCTAGTAACAAGGAAACTTCTTTCATTAGGGCAGACGAGAATGGCTGACCGTTATCTGAGTACACGACACGAGGCAAGCCGTACCGTGGGAAAAATTCACGAACCAACTGTTTGGCAGTGGTCGGAGCAGTGTAATCTGGGACTGGGTATGCTTCGGTCCAGCGGGACAGAGCACAGACAACTACGAGAACATATTTAAATCCTCGACAACGGTCCATCTGGATATAATCCATCTGGAGGACTTCAAAAGGGTGGTCGGGAGGATGAAATCCACCTTGCTCTACAGGGACGCTTTTACCTGGATTGAACTGACAACAGATCATGCAAGTACGCACTTTCTGTTTTGCTGCTGCTCGTAAGTGTTTATTGTACCAGAGATTTTGCAAACTGTCTAGCATTGCTTTCTCTCCTAGGTGGGCAGGACTATGTGCTGTATTTATCATGACTTGAACCATAGAGTCAGGGAGAAACCATGTAGATTTTCCCTTCGTCATCCAACCTTGATCTGTCTGGATCCCTCCTAGTTCGGTCCATTTCTTTATTTCGTCTGCAGTAGCATGTGTCTGAATGTCAATAACATCTAGTGTGGGATCTCTGACTGTCATGCAGTTTGTCGGATCTGTTGTCTTTATCGTATCAGTTGTCTGAGTATGAGTCAGTGCTGTATGTTTTGCAGTCTGATCTGCCAGGTCATTACCCTGGGAAACAGAATCTGTGACTTTAGTATGTGCTTTACACTTCATGACTGAAATGGCTGAGGGCAGATGTATTGCTTCTAGTAGTTCTTGAATGAGAGGACCATGCTGTATCTTTGTACCATGAGAGGTCAGAAAACCTCGTTCTTGCCAGAGCATACCAAAATCGTGTACGACTCCGAACGCATAACGGGAATCTGTGTATATGTTAACATTTCTGTTCTTCGCTAGAATACAGGCTCGGGTCAGAGCGATGAGCTCTGCCGCTTGAGCAGACAGTGTATCAATACGATGTGTTTCTTTAACTTCAGTTTCAGTGGTCACGGCATATGCGGCCACTAACTCTCCTGTACTTGTTCTCATGCATGAACCATCCACATAAAGTGTCAGGTCTGGATTTGTCAATGGAACATCTGTTAAATCTCGTCTGGGCTTTGTTACTGCATTAATAATCTCTATACAATCATGTGGAGCTGGATCTGTCATAACTGTAGGTAACAATGTTGCTGGATTCAAGATACTGCAGCGTCTGATTTCTATGTGTGGCTGGAATAATGTCAATTCGTAACCTGTCAGTCGTGCTATAGTCAAGTGTTGAGTCTGGGTTCTGTTTAACAGAACCTCTACAGAATGTGGAACTTGTACTGTTAACTGATGACCTAAAACAATTGAATCGCTTTGTCTGATTGCTAACGCTGTTGCTGCTACTGACTTTAAGCATGCAGGGAGTGCCTGTGCTACTGAATCCAATGTGCTTGAAAAATAAGCGCAAGGCTTATGTGAACCTGCTTGATCTTGAGTGAGGACAGACAATGCTGTACGGTCACGTTCTGTAACAAAAAGTGTAAACGGTTTGCTGTAACATGGTGTCGCTAAAACTGGTGCTTGGCATAAAACTTTCTTTAATTCCTCAAAGGCTTGTGTGTGTTCCTGAGTCCAAGGGAGGACAGTCGAAGTCGCTGCCTCCTGTGTCGTTAACTGGATGAGTGGTTTAGCTAGAAATGCATATTGGGGAATCCATTGTCTGCAGTACGAGGTGAGGCCTATAAAGGCCCGCACTTCCTTTTGCGTCTGGGGTCGTGGCATGTTTACAATTAACTGAATGCGATCGGGAGTGAGCTGTCTCCCCACTTTGGACAGCAAGTGACCCAAGTACACAACTTGCTGAACACAGAATTGTAGCTTCGAAGGAGACACCTTGTGTCCCTTGTCGGCCAGAAAATGCAAAACTATCAGAGATGCTTGTTCACATTCGGGCTCACTTCGTGCGGTGATCAGCAGATCATCGACGTACTGTAGTAAAGCGGTATTAACTGGCATTTGGATACAATCTAGTTGTCTTTTCAGTGCTTGACTATAGATGCTGGGGCTTTCTGTAAATCCTTGAGGTGCGCGGGAAAATTTGAAACTTCGTCCATTTAAACTGAATCCGAAGAGATATTGGCTCTCCGGGTCAATAGGTACACTGAAGAAAGCGTTCTTGAGATCGATTACAGTAAAGAACGTTGCTTCTGAATCAATAGCAGTCAACAGGGAGGAGATATCGGGGACCACAGGATACTGTGGTACAATGCATTTGTTCAGTTCTCGAAGATCAATCACCAGCCGATATACTGGCGGTGCATTGCGGTCTGTACGTTTAAGAATTGGAATGATGGGTGAATTACAGATATTGGAGTCGGTCTCTACGACCACTCCTTGGGCAATAAGCTCTTCAATTATTTTCAGTAAAGCCACTACAGCATCGGGTGGTAACTTGTATTGTCTGATTCTGGGTAGAACAACTCCTGTCTTGAGTGTAACACGGTATGGTGTGATATGCATACAACCTACATCAGCTGGGCCTTTTGCCCATAAGTGATCTGGTACATTTTTCAGTCTGACATCAAAGTCACGTAGAACATAATGACCCTTGAAATCCCGTAGAAAGAGTCGGACTCCCTCCGGGGAACAGCAAATTATAGCTCCTAGAGCCTTCAGTGTTTTAATTCCTAACAGATTTTCGGGACATGATTTCGTAAGTAACAAATCTGTAACTCGAGATAATGGACCCACAGCTAGTGGTACTGGTTCTGATACTTCATTTACAATAGGCTGTCCTGAAAAACCAAGGGAAACATTCTGTGAGCCTGAGAGGGGTGCCCCTGGAACTTCATTATGACTTATAGTAGTGCGACTTGCCCCTGTGTCAATTAAAAACTTTCTGTCTTTTCCTAATACGTGACTATGTACATAAGGACCTTCTTGATCTACAGGAATTTCAATAAGAGGCAAATCACTTTCCCTCCCTAGGCTGTTTCATGTATAACGCTGATAATCTGGATATGCCGACTGGGCATACTGGTACATCTGTTGTGATACTTGTCGTGTTGCGGCAGCGGGCTGTGTCTGAGCATGCTGTGGCTGCGGTACTGCTACTGTCTGTACTGTATGGGACTGATCATGCATAGGCTGTGTATTCTGCATTGGCTGTTCGTTCTGTGAGGTCTGTTGTTGACCCTGTTCATGTCTAGGCGGACGCGGTCTTTCTTTAGTTTTACCTGTCTCGATGTTATGTTTCAGGACTGGACATTCATGTACGTAGTGACCTGGCTGCTTGCAATAATTACATGTCCCTTTAACGGGAGCGGCAGAATGATTTGTCTGGGCCCCACCTTTTCTATGACCCTCGGCTGGAATTGTCTGGGCTACTAACATTTTCATTTTCGTGTCTTTCATACGTTTCTGTTCCTGGTCTTGTTCTTCCCTAATTCTATTCTGGTGATATTGTAACATTTGTAACATCTGTGATGGCGTATTTGCCTGCCAAGTACTTTCAACCTTGTACACTCTATTTTTAACTAGTGGTAGGGCGTTCTCTACTAATTTTGTTACAAAAAGGTGTGGATATGACTCGCTACTAGTTTTTAGGCCACTATTGATAATGAAACATTTCTCGAATCTTGAATAAAAGTCACTAGTATCTTCATCTTGTTTCTGTTTGCAGGACGAGATTGCGTCCCAATCTTCCTTTCTAGTTGTCAATAATCTTGGCAGAACCTGTACTATTAAACCTGGTAATGCTTTAGTCAGATCCCCAAGGCCTACCCCTGGGACTCGTTTCTTTTCTTCGTCTTCTATTTCTGCCCATGTTATCTTTGACTCTCCCACTTCCCAATCCTTTTCCTTTAATTTCTCGTAAATGCCCGTGGGCAACAGTACTTTTAACATTTTCATAATATCATCATACGTGTAATCTCCCATCAGTAACATGTCTTTAAGCTCTCTGTGAAAACCTGCAGGGTCTTTATCATGGCACGGAACTAATTTCTTCATTTCTAACAGTTCTAACTTAGTCAGTGGTGTGTGAACATACACACGTTTCAGGCGTTGGTCCGTACCCATAACTGGATGTACTTCTCGTAAGGGATTCTGGCTTTCAATGCCGCCACCGCATTGCATGTGGTACATTTTTCTTTCTGGAGGCGGGGCGGGAACATATTCAGAGCTCAGGAAGGTGTTATACTTGCGTCGTTGTTCTAGAATTATTTGTATTAATTTGGTACTAAAACCTCTCCATCTATCCATGATTAGTGCTTCTAATGTTTCGTGTAAGGGACCTGGATCAGAATGATGGTTTCTGAACTTGATGAGGAGGTGCTGAATCATGTATACACCTGCTATTTTCTGCTCTTCCGGGGAAAGGTTCAAGAATGTCTGCACTAACGTGTCATCATTATATATGTCTGAGTTTTCGGCCCACAACACGGCTGACCGGGCTAGTTCCTGTTCATCCATAGAATTTAGTATATGGTACCCTACTCGATCTCGAAGCCTTTTATCAGTTTCCTGGAACTGATGTTCTGAAGAATTCGGATTTGTTAAAGCGGAGAAAAGAACTCTCTTGCTCTCCGGACGGATGCCTTTCCTAAGGTAATTTCCCTTACCTACATACGCTATTATATCTGTAGACTTTTCTGATGTTTCATCTTCATCTTCCTCCTCGGAGGAAGTTTTATCATTCACTTCCTGGTGTGCTGTCAATACTGCCTTTCTAATTTTCTGGGACATACTGGCTATGCAAGTCCCTTTATCATGCCTTGCGTCTGCTATATTTTGGCCCCACTTGTTCAATGCGTCTAATTCACTTTGATCTGTCCCAGGCCTGTCTCGTTCTCTTATTACACAATTTATGAAAAATCGTAATATCTGTGCTTGAACGTCAACTTTCTGTTTATGCAGGGCAGCTTTGACACTTTCGGGGTCCTTCCCTGTCCGTACGAACTTATATAGTCTGTCGAGAATTTCCTGCATTCCTCCATAGCATAGCAAGTTATCGGTAGCAGATCTCAATCGGAGTGATGCTAATACCATTAGATCGTCTTTTCCGGGTACTGGATCATATCTACAAACTGACATCCTATCTTTAAATGCGTCAAGCCGGGCTGAATAGGGAGACTGGTGGGGAGACTGGAAAGGATTCTGCGTGTCCCTTAAATGCAATCTGTGTGTCGGTGGCGGGGTCTGAAGACCCGCTGTCGCACCTCCTGAGGCGGATGCTTGTGCTTGGGCTTGGGCATTGTCTCTTCGCGGAGTCTGGATTTGGACTTGAATTTGTCGTTTAGTAAGATCAGGTAGTACTGGTTTCGGTAGATCCGTTTTGAGGGGGGGGAGTGGCGGAGCTGGCGGAACAGGGGAGGTCTGTCGCGGTACCGGCGGAGCTGGATCTGGGGGCGCAGTGCCACCCCCATCCCTGTCAGTAGGCAGGGCACGAACAGGCAGATTGGTGTAAGCTGGTGCTACATCCTCTAGATATGCATTCAGGAATATGTCTTTAGTAGTTTTATGCATTACTTTAGTTGGAACTAATGGTGTCGGTAAGTTTTTCGGTATTTCTGATTCAGTTTCGGATGTGCCATCTGCTACGAGATACATACCGTTTACAAGATTATTTCGGGCACGGTCTATTTGTTCTGTTTTTACTCGGATCCCTTCAGTAACTAATTCGTTTTCTCGCTCTTTATCTGATTCTTTAAGTCTGTCTTCTCTACGGAGTGCTTTGTCAGCACGCTTACGTGATTCCTTACGCCAAAATTCTATGGCGTCCTTCTGGGATTGCCTAGCTTTCTTTTTCCATAATGCTTCTTCTACCCTCATGATGCACTCAGCATCCCACGTTCCGGTAACAGGCCATCTGTGTCTTTCGTCTAGGTGCTTGGTGTAATCGGCCCATAAATCTAGATATAATATGGCATCTATGCCGTGTTTTTGATACATAAAATTGCCTGGAGTGTCCCTAGGGGGGATAGGAATTTCTTCCTCTAGTAACCCTTTCCTAGTTCCGATCTGTTTTAACTTGCTGAGGAACGGCATCCTGCTTACTTATTACTGAACGCTAGATCTTTATTCCTTGATACGAGTTGCTAGTTGATACAAGAAATACAATAATACACAATAAAACAGTCACATTCATACCACAACATTAATCACATGAAAACATTAAAGACATAGCTAACTACCCCCTAAACTGAATGTACCACTCAACGGTACGGATACACTGGTGTAACAGTGCAGAAATTCGGAACACTCGATATACTGCTAAACAGTACAGATACACTGCCTAAAAACAGTGCAGACCGGACTTGCGTACCCAAACCCGTCTAGATACGACCCAGCAATGGTACTCACCGGGAAGCACGGAAACAGAAGGCCTCGGAAAACTCGACTGGACTCGACTCGGAACTTCGGAAAACTTCGGAGAACTTCGGAAAACTTCGGAAAACTGGTGGGCCTCTTCACACCTCGGACCTTGCTTCTTTCGGCTGGGCTCTGGTCGGGATCCTCCGCACTCCTCACCGCCTCGTCTGGGCACTGATCGCAGTCTTCGTCACCTCCGTGGGTCAGAGGGGGATGCAGGAAATCCTGCCAGTACACGTGTAGTCCGTCTAACTGATGGCAGGGGACACGGATTGCAACGCACCTACCGGCGCGTGAGGTGGGGGAGGGGTCCCTATTCGGGCGCCAAAATGACGTAAATAATTAATTTACTCTCTTAATTTCTATGCAGGTAAGTACTTAATCAATGATAACTCAATCAGAAGGAAAGAAAACAGAGTCCGTGGTGTTAGAGTTTCTAAGGGTTTTATTCCTCATAAAGGAATCAGGATATCATGTTCTGACCACCACAGGGGTGTCAGAAGGGATAGATGAGCGCGCTCTCGTTTATTGACAATACATAGCTTATATACTTGATTTACATCATAATGTTCAATGTAAGAGGCGTAACAGCTGAGAGAAGACAAGATAACAGTATACACGTGGTACCAATACATCATCAAGAGGCGTAAACTAGGCGTGAACTAGAGGTGTGTGCTAGAAACGTCACTGATAGGTGACGCAAGTGGGTGGCACCAAGGGGTGGTGCTAACAGAATGTTGCAATGTCAGCAGAAATCGGAAGCTTGGATGCGCGCGCAGCTGCATGACGTGTAATTGACGGGGTGCAGGGGTCTTGACATTTACACTGACGGAAAGAGACAGAAGTCTGGCATGTCAGATCAACTTGTACTTCTATCATATCTGATATCTGATGTTTAGGAACTATACTATCTGGGCGGAAAGGTCTCTAGGGTAGAGGCTATTCTATGCTAACTGTGGATGCGTGTATGAGCGCCTGAGTGTCTACATGTGAAGCGTGGGGGCACGGGGCCTTCCATGGAAGCATGGCAACGGAGGCTATGAATTACTTGCATTAAGACAGGTCGGCCCTTTTGGCTCTGCAGCTGGAGAGGATGTTTACAGGATCTAGTAGGCAGGAATGTATTCTCGGGGAGCGGAACAGATAACTCGAAGGTTATAGTCAGTCTTGGCAGAAAGCAGGCTTGAGCTGAGCGCGAGGGGCCGCGCTGAATGTAGGACAGAGTTCACGAGTACAGAGGTAGCCTGGGCAGAGTCAGGAGCCACAAAAAGAGGTTCAGATGGCAGGAATTCAGGGCCTACTCTGGCTAGAGCAGGAAAAAGTGAAAAGTGTACTATAAAAAGACGGTGGCATAGCATACTTAGGAACGGACTATATAATCCATTCATGGTGGATCTGAAAGGGGACAAGTTGACGGTGGACGCAAATGTATTTGCGCCTTCATAGCTGGCACAGGAGGGAAGTTACATGCACTTTAAGCTGGTACATGGAGTCGGTGGGGTACGCGCTAGGGAACACATCATGGCCAAAATTTAATTTTCCTCAGGATGTGTGTTTTCTGGGATAACCTGTGGGTGCATTGACCCTTGCAGATTGCATGCAAAAAAAAAATAAGGAGGTTGTGAGGGACAGCCGCAGAAGACTGATGTCGCAGTGGAGAAGTAATGGTATAATGGTTGGATATGGAGACACACCAACAGGGCGGTGTGTAGGGGTAGGGCCACTCACTTTGGGATGTCTCACGTCAGGGTGAGTTGGCCTAGCAAAAAGGCAGTAGCAAACGGAGATGGCACACGCAGCCCAGACCACGCCGGATGGCAAGGCACAAATGAGACTAGCAATGTAGCGAGCTCGGCCTAACTCCGGGGAGAAGCTACCCCCACATGCAAAGAGCATGAAAACCAAGGGGGTGTGGCTACGGTGCGTTGCGAGATGGCTGCCTACTAATGGAGTGCCGCAGGCCAGGCTCCACAATCCTGCTAATGCCATCCTGAATTTCCACCCGAGCTCACTGAAAACACACACACTGCTGGTTGGAGCCACTTGGAGCACAAGTCTGCGATCTGTGAGCCCGGACTTCGCGGCAATCTAATGAACCGGGAGAGGGCGATGTGCGGCAGGGACTTTGAAAAAATGTCCGCCTGCGCTTGTCATTAGTCAATAAGAGTGTGAGTTCCTAATTAATTCAAGCACCACACTAGCTGAGTTTCTATATCATAAACAAAATCCCTTGCTGGCCCAACCTGCTAATTACCTCTCTGCCCAAGCCGCAAGGGTACATTGGGTTGCTCACCTTGTCTCAATTTTTATTCGTGCAGACACTCTCTGCTGTGAGCCATTCTTTAGTGGTAAAACATTTTTTATAACAGTTTCTCTTGCTCGAATCCAAATTGTGTCTGGATGTCTGAGCTATACCGATGACTACATCTTGAAGATAGCGGCTGGACCCTCTCTTCTCGGCAACAGAAATACACTTGTTAGTTTACCTACAGAGTCTGACCTCAACCAACTGGAACGACTCAAAAAGAAACTTGTAAGGACTGAACTTCATGCAAAATTCCTCACCGATTGTCTAAGCGCCAATATTATTCCAACTGGCCTCCAAATACGTAACATTCCTATTATATTTATTGACGACGGTGACTTTAAAATTGCCTTTAGTCACGCAGCCAACAAATGCTCACGCACCTGGATGGTGCTGAGTATTGAGACAGCATTTAAAAAAATTAAACTGCTGCTAAAAGAGATAGAGACGCTTGAAAACAAGATCAATAGCGACTCTACAATTACCAACGCCAAAATTCTCCTTGATAAGATAGCTCAAACCATCAAGGAATTTGAAGAGTTCAACCCACAAAATAAAACTGATAAACTACAAAGAGACATTCGTGGGTACAATAAAGAAAGAACATACCCATACTTACACAAAGACTTTTACCAACCACAGAATAGCTCCCGTGGTCCCAATCACAATCAGCAACAACAACACAAAAGAGTAACCTTCTCTGATACAGGGTCTGACACCGACAGTGAACAAACTTCAATCGGACAATACAGACCAGTGCATGATCAACAACCTTCTACTTCACGTCAAGTTTTTTTAGGACAGGAAAGGAGGGGATCACGCCCTCCACGAAGAGCAAGGGGAGCGAGGCGAGGTTGGCACCGGAATCAGTACACTCCCGGACAAACCCGAAACCAACATTACGAATGGTAAATGATACATCTACCATCCCCATTTTCAATCTGTCAAAACACACTCTCACACAAGCTAAAATCTCTGTGTTAACATCTGGTCTTTCCTTTGTGCTGACCTACAGGAACAACAAATTCCAAACTAAGCTTGAGCTTTACAAATTTTTCCGCTCAGTGCGTCTTAAAAACTTCTTCTCCTCCAAACCAGACACACGAGAAAAGAACTTACCAGGACTACATCCACCATCTACGTTTTTTCCCTCAAACAATATGACAGCCAAAAACATTCCTACTTTTGAAAGTGCTGTACTTATCGAAGTTGAAAATCTCTTCAAACGTTCTTCTCTAAAAACAACCTAAACAAAGAATAACATCTTGCACTAAAAAACCTAGAATCCCTTACTTATATATTAATCAAACCAGCTGATAAAGGGGGTGGCCTGGTTCTATAGGACCGTGATGCCTATAGGCAGGAAATGTTGAATAAACTGTCAGTTACTGAGAATTACAAGCTTCTCAGATCTGACCCTACCAAAAGGCTAGAAGCAGAAACAACAGCCCTAAGCTTAAGAGGATCTGAAGGAGGGTGGTTGAGTGACAAGGTCAATAAAACCCCCACAGTACCAGCAATCAACATCCTTCCGAAGATGCATAAACATGCCACGCAACCGCCAGGGATACCATTAGTCTCGGGGTGTAACTCCATTCTCAAACCCCTTGCCCAATACTCCGATTTCTTTATCAGACCCTTCGTAATTGAATCAGAAATGTACATCAAAGACACTAACTCCGTGATTAACAAACTTGAAAATCACCATTTCAACCCAGAAGAAGAATATCTAGTAACAATGGATATCACAAGCCTCTACACGAACATCCCTCAAGAGGATGTTCTAGTAATACTAAATGACATACTAGACAGTTGTGTGAGGCCACACAATGTACCCACTGAGTTCATAGTCGACTCTATTCGACTTTCCATGTGTGAAAATTTCTTTTTGTTCGAAAAAGACTATTACCAACAACTCAAAGGAGTTGCCATGGGGGCAGTCTATGCCCCCAAAATAGCTAACATTTATGTTTCCAATTTTGAACAGAACTTCATCTATCACCATTTAAATCCATACCTAGCCAATATATCCAGCTGGCTCAGGTATATAGATGACGTGTTCCTAATTTGGAAAGGCAATATTGACCTCTTAAAACAATTCCATGAGTGGATCAACAACATTAACCCACACTTACAGTTTACCCTTGACTACAACACCAATGAGATGAACTTTTTAGATATTACTGTCAAAGTAGACAATGACAACACTATCTATACTACTTTGTACACCAAACCAACGGCCAGAAACACCCTCTTGAAGTACAATAGCCACCATCCTAAAGCACTGCGCGACGGGCTACCATTTGGCCAGTTTCTTCAAATTCGAAGAAACTGTTCAAAACGCTCAGATTACTTTCAAGAAGCTAAAATTCTAAATATGAAACTGTTAGAAAGAGGTTACCCAAACAAGCTTCTAAAAAACTCCTTAAAACGAGCATGGTACAACAACCGTGACTCTCTGCTTGAAACCAAGCCAAAAAAGACAGAAACCCCTTTAGTATGTATAACAACTTTCGGTACCATCAGCCAACAAGTCAAAAAGATTGTCACCAAACATTGGCCTCTCCTACATGAGTTACCAGAGCTAAAAGAAAGGCCCCTATTTGCCTTCAAACGTGGGCCTAATCTAAGAGATAGGCTTGTACATGCCTATGAAAAACAGGAGCTAAATATTGTAGACAACATGAGACAGCTGATACCGATACATGGCCATTTCAAATGCAACAATTGCATTGCATGCAATACCACTAATAATATTAAATTTTTTGTAATCAATGATGAAAAAATTCCAATCAAACACTTCTCAAATTGTCGAACCACCAATGTGGTCTACTGCATTCGTTGCCCTTGTGATCAACTTTACATCGGTAAAACCACACAAATGGTCAAACATAGGATCTTATAACATCAGTCCCGAATACACTGCAAGGTAGAAAATGCTCCCCTTGTGGACCATTATCTACATTTCCAACATTCTGAAAAAGAGATGACCTGGTGGGTCATCGAACTGGTCAAACCAACCATCAGACACAAAAATGTAGATAAAATTTTGACCCTGAAAGAGAATCGGTGGATTGAAACTGCAGACAGCATAAGAAATGGAATGAATTCATCCACTGAGTGGCACACTCTTGCATGCCTTAATTGATGCTTTCTCATTACCCATCCCTCTATTCAAACTGAAACCCTGATTTACGCTCTAGGTAAAATACCTTTCTCACGACATTATGAAATTCACTAAGATTGTGCGCGCAATCAAGCTGCGACAGCATGTTAATATGGTGTATACTGATGCATTTATATTTTAAATATGTTTTAAAACATTGACATACACTTTTGATAACTGTCTAGATTGCTACAGACAACAATAGACTGTATATTATGTGTCAATCCACATGAATACAAGCTTTTGAATCATGGATTTGCAAATATCAACAGCATATATATAGCCATGTCTTTTTCTAACTGTGACAGCAAGTTAACTTGTTTTATGCCGATGTATATATTGTGTGTATGCTTAAAATATTGATTTACACATTTGAACAACTGTCTTGATTGCTTTAGACAGTAAATAGTTGCCTTGACTGCTTTAGCCAATAAAAAACTGTCTATTATGTGCCAATTCACATGGACATAGGCTGTCTAAATAGGTAATGATAAATACCAACAACCAATATACAGCCACGTTTTTATGGATTTCATCGTGTGTTTTCACGAATTTCTGACTTTGGGAATCCTGTTTGGCTGCTCTCCCCTTGCCAAGACTGACAACTGCTCGCAGGACTCGCTCCGCGGGTCCCGCATCGCATAGGAGGGCTGTGGGGATCTTCTGGACTTACTGGAGGTGTGCAGTGCCTGGGGGACCTCGGGGATATAAGCTGGACTGCGAGCGTTAGAGCATGGACTCCGTCTACCAGGAGCCCCTGCCTGGCCAATTAGCAACACCTGGCCCTCTCTCCCTGCTAGCCCCGCCCCCTGTCCACAGACTGCATTAGAATTTCCCTGCCTGCTGAATCGGTGGAACCTCTGACCCAGAAATTACCTTGTGTGACTCCGTGACTTTGGGAATCCTGTTTGGCTGCTCTCCCCTTGCCAAGACTGACAACTGCTTGCAGGACCCGCTCCGCGGGTCCCGCATTGCATAGGAGGGTTGTGGGGATCTTCTGGACTTACTGGAGGTGTGCAGTGCCTGGAGGACCTCGGGGGATATAAGCTGGGCTGGGAGCGTTAGAGCAGGGACGCCATCTACCAGGAGCCCCTGCCTGGTCAATTAGCAACACCTTGCCCGCTCTCCCTGCTAGCCCCGGCCCCCTGTGTGGCCCACTTCCGTTATTAGCAGAATCTGCATCCGCTGCGCGGGAGTGCGCGGGAGCATCCCGAGAGAAGCCCGGGACAAGAGCGGGACCGTCTGTGGCCGTCAGAGGCCGGTTGAGGCTGGGCTGGGCCACTCCCCTTGGTTTGTTCCTTCGGTAATCTCCCTGCTTGTATTATTGTTATTTTTTGTCTCTCCCTGTGATTATTTTGACATCTCTGGACGGGGTTGTAATGGCTGCTCAGACATCTAAGGGAGGCAAGGATGGTGATAAACCTAATAGTGGTAGCATTTTGGGTATCCTAGACAATGACTTCATAAGGGTCTCTGTTGCACTTGAACACCAGATAAGTGCTGTTGAGAAAAGATTATCAGCTGAAATCTTCTCGAAACGTTCTTCTCTGGGGGCAATCCAGCACTGTACCACGCCTGAGTCCTGTATAAGTCAACGGTTAAGTGATTTGGGTCTGCCCGAGACCAGCATTGAATTAGATTCTCTTACAAACATCCTAGAGGAAAATAACTCCCTTATAGTGCCAGGTAGTGGTGATCCAGTAGAAATTCCCACTTGTATATCATCTCCTAATGGCTCTCCGGTTTGTCTGGTAGTTGACTCACCGCCTTTAAATAAAAGAGCTACTGGCAAAAGGAAAAGAAGGGGGGCGGTACGCAAAATAAAAGAGCTAAAAGGTCTAAACCGACTAAAAAGGGGAATAAGCACGTGGGTGAGGGGATTTGTATAGAGACTGATAATACACTTCCTTCTCCATTACTCCCCCCAGTTGCCCATGATGATGGGTCTTTGGTTGGGCAGGTCGAACACCTGCTTCGTTCCTTTTTACTCCCTATTATTGAGAGGCTGAAACGAGTAACTGCGACCCTGGATAAACTAGAAATCTCAGTTAAGGATAATTCTCAAATGCTACTCTTCCTGACTGATGGAAAAAGTAAGGGCAAACTTCCGGCTGCTAACCCAGATAAGGTGGTCACCAGAAGAAGTCAAGCACCTTCTGCTGGTAAATCTCTGCAAAATGGAAACAAACCAGTTGCAAATAGAGATGTTGCCCTAGGCAGGCCAGGTGCTAAAGAATCATGCCCAGATGTATCTAGTGCACCGAAGGGTGCATTACAATCTCATCAGGAAGTCCGGGCAGAACCCGATAGACTCGCTTCTGGGTATTTGGTTCCTAACAATTCTGATTTAGTTGTAGGTAATCAATTTAAACTTAACTTACCTCCTCAAAGTACCCCCATAGTGGTGATTATGACGAATGTCCCCCCACTTCGTGCTGGTTTGACCGAGGGGTTCTACCAATTGAAGTCAAAAGTCTCCCACTGGTTCACAAAGAATTTAGAACAGGGCCATGAAATTGGACGAGACATACTCATGGTCCGTAGAGTAGAATGGGTGTGTCGCTCAAGGAAGACCAGAGAGGGTGACTGTATAGTTATTAATTTTAACAACCCGAGTACAGTTGGTAGAATACTAGGGGAGATAGAACAGCATTCACTAGAGAGGGGACAGGGTATTGAAGTCGTGCCCCTTGGTTTCTTCTATAGACCAGGTACTCAGGTAAAACCCTTCCATAGGTTCCCCCATCTGATGAATTTCCCTAATCAAACTCATCCTATGGGAAGACATGGGGTGCGACCTTCAACTCATGTGATTCCATCTGGTCGTTGGTATGGGGGAGATTCCAGATATAGAGGGGGAGTTGAAATAACTAATCGATTCAATGTCCTCTCAGGGCTTAATGAATGCGACTGACTTGATTGCAACCAAGTCGACAGCATCTCAGAGCATACCATCAACCGCCCACAAGATCATTTTCACAAGGGGGTGGTACCAACTAAGGAGATTTCCAGGACAGTTGAGTATACTGATAATAATACAGTTCCTGATGTAACCCCGCAAGGAACTCACATGGAACCGGCAACAAATGACATGGAGGGTGTAGAAAACTTGGTTTCCTGGAATATAGCTGGTATCCGCCCTAAGCTATGATGTATGTATGTTCCAGGAGACCTGGATGTGTGAGCCATGTTTTCTCCCAGGGTATCTGAATTATTCAATTCCGGCAACCAAAGGCCAAAAGGGTTGTCCGAAGGGTGGCCTGATTATATGGGTACATCAATGTCTGCCCTTTTCTATCAATATGGTTGAGACGGGTAGCAACAATATCCAACTTATAAAAGTGAGCATGGGCCTATCGGGAAGTCTGGATATATACAATGTATACGCCAGGGGTTCCAAAGGGGGAAAATCAGTAGTTCTTGCGGCTCTTGTCTCCCTACTTGAGACATACTCCATGAATAATAATATCATTATTGCCGGAGATTTTAATCGTACATTTGAACCCCTGGACATATGTGATAATCTAGTTGGGATGGACGAGGATATGATATGGGGTGTTCCTAAACTAAATCTAGACCCTATCAAACGCTGGCCTGAGGACATCATATGTTTGAATGTCATTTGCCTGGAAAGGGGCCTCAGGGCTCTAAATGGGCGAACAACGAGTGACAAGGAGGAGGCATGCACTTTCGATAATGGTAGAAATAGGAGTAGGATAGATTATGTTTTGTGCAGTCTTCAACTATGGAAGGGAGTCAACGATATGGAAGTAAAGCAGAGGTTGGAAAGTGACCACAACCCATTGTGTGTAACCCACAAATGGTGGTGGCCCGCAACAGGGAAGCCCCCAAAAGAGTGGATTGGTGTTCCCCTGCCCACATCCCTTAATGATATGCGACGACTAAAATGGCCTATGGTTTTGGCTAACCATCAGTCTATGGCTAGTATAGACACGGAGGTGGACAAGGCGATAATTGCCCTTGATCAAATAAAAACAGTTGTTCCTGGGTCACAAGAAGCTACTGCTTTTTAGTGGTATTAAATCTCATTTTCAGAAACCAGGTAGGAAAACCAATAACGTACCTCCCAGTTCTGCGAGGTAGTACAACGCTCAGTGTAGGAAAGCCAGGTTAGCTTTGGGAACAGCTATTAAAAATAGAGATCTATTTGCTATCCATTGTGCAAGAAGGTCTTACAAAGATTGTATAGCCTCTGCTAAAAGAGCATGGGACGTGAAGCATTGGAATGAATGAAGGGAGGCTAGTAAGACCAAAGATTCCAAGCTCTTCTGGAGCATTGTTTAATGAGGTCGTGGTGGTCTATCCAATCGCCCAGATAATAACGTTAGTGAGGAGGACTGGGTCAACTACTTTAAGCCTCAATATGCTGATAGCCACCCCGGTTCTGAGATGGAAGATTTTATGGCTGTTTATCCTAATGGTAATTTTTTTAGTCTTGGCGAAGTAGTGTTGGCCCTAAGTGCAGTATGTAGAGGAAGAGCTCCCGGCTTGGATGGGATCCCGGCGGACCTTTTCATTAATGATCAGAAACACTGGGACAAATATATCCTGCTTTTGATTAATGCTGTTGCTAATGGTGCAATTGTCTTGTCATCTTGGAAGGGTGCAATCATTATCCCTGTACATAAGAAAGGCAACAGGTGTTTGCCGGGGAATTACAGACCCATAAGCTTGATAGCTACCATTCAAAAGGTGGTGGGGAGGATGGTGGTGAACAGGCTCATGGTCTGGGTGGATGAAAAAAATGCATTATCCCCTTACCAGGCTGGGTTCCGGAAGGCCACCAGTACGGTGGATCAGGTCTTCCGCTTCACTCTACTACGGTGGCGAACAGTGGTGCTGGGCAGGGGCAGCCTGTACGCCGCTTTTGTGGACTTGCGGGCTGCCTTCGACCTGGTTCCCAGGTCAAAGCTGTGGTCAGTATTGTGGAAAATGGGTCTTCCGGAGGATTTATTGACCCTGGTTATGAGGCTGCATGAGGCGAATTTTGCCAGGATACAGTGGGGCAGTCACTGCGGACTTCCCGGTTGAGCGGGGAGTTAGGCAGGGGTGTGCCATGGCCCCCCTACTATTCTCCTTATTTAAAAATGGAGTAGTAGATAGAATGTTGTCTACTAATTTAGACGCCCCTTCGTTGGCGGACATTAAGGTCCCAATATTAATGTTCGCCGACAATACTCTCATTATATCAAAGACCCCGAGTGGCTTGCGGAGTGCCCTTAATATTTTTGAGGAATTCTGTGGGGAGCATGGCCTTGAAGTCAATGTGACCAAAACCAAGCTAATGGTATTTAATCCTCACCGTAACTTCCGATCTAGGCTAACTATGAATCAGAGCCCACTAGAGGTAGTCAAAGCTTTTACCTACCTTGGTATTTATATAACCAATGATCTTAAATGGTCCCAGCACATTGATCTAGCGGCATTAAGGCATAGACAATTGGCCGGTACTTTAGGGGTTGAGCATAGAAAGTCAGAAAATAAACCAATTATGCCAGCCCTACAGGTTTAGGAGGCAAAAGCCCTTGGCTCAGAACTCTATAGGGCGGAGTTGTGGGGATTTGGAAAACTTGATTCACTACAAAGGTCCAAAAATACGTTTATTAGGACAATTACGGGTCTTCCCAAAAGCACCCCCCTTCTCCCCCTTAGATATGAGCTGAGCAGAAAGGCTGTGGTCGATTTGGCAAAGCTTTGTCCGATACTGTACTGGAGACGACTCTGGATCACTCCAGAACTTAAGTACTATGCCGAAGGTTTTTTGGCGATAATTAAAGGGGATCTTTTTCATAAAATTAAATGGCTAAAAGCCCTCAGATCTCTGTTGTGTTTGTTGGGTCTCCAAACTCTTTGGGATAACCCGTCAGGAGCACTATTTCCTAGTAAAATTATTGTAAAGGAGTTGTACTGGAATTATGTGTCTGAGCGGGACTGGAGAAATATTGATTCTAGATCTATTGCAGGATGTTATCTGGAATCTAAAATCTCTCCCGATTACGAACCTTACTGGGACATAGTAACAAAGCCATGGGATAGGAAGCTCCTATGCCAATTGAAGATAGGTAGTCTTCCATTAAGGGTACTCACTGGTAGGTGGAGGGGTTCACAAAACATTTCTTGCCCCGCGTGTGGATCTGAAAAGGAGACTGTTGGCCATTTTTTATTCGCCTGTCAAACCTATGCTATCCCTAGACAAACTTAGTTAAAACCTGCATGTAAAAATCTAGGCACCAAAAGTAGTATTGTAGCTATGAGAATTATTTGTACTAGCTCATACTTGCCATTGGCTATAGCAGTAGCGAAATTCCTGGGGTGGGCATGGTCTATTAGGAATAAATTGATAGTCGAGTAACTATTTATAGAGGGCGAGTTTTATTATCATAAGATACTTGATGTCGCTTTTATTTCAAATTGTATAAATATATATGTACATGATCTTTTCCAAAAATTCTTGCTTCTATTTGTCTGAGGCAATCATCTAATATTGCTTATATGTATATGATTCTTTGCCAAAAATTCTTGTTTTTTCCTGTCTGAGGCAATCATTTAATACTGTTTTAATATTTTGTATGTATTGTGCTTTTGTGAGAAATGCTCGAATAAAGCCTCTTTTAATTGAATTGAATTGACCAAGTTGAACATCTACGAAAAGGGGCTTCTGGTTGCACTAGAGCTTCAAAACGTCTTGACTGCCCTCAAGGTTTTCTGTAATGGGAAGAAACATCCCCATGTCTGCTTGTGAAAGACCCCTTCTCTTTGGACTCAGACTGGGACTGGTGACCTCTATTCCCTTAGGAATTCTTATGGGGGCTTTTTGAGAACTCCTTATTTTTAAGTGTTTCTCCTCCCTCTTTCTTCTATTGGGACCTCTGCCCCCTTGTGGGAATCTATCCCAGATACCCTTTTGGACACTCTGGTGCTGGCCTAGAAATGGTCCTCTTTAGCAAGCTTTCTGGGGTCAGCTAACTTACTGTCAACGTGGTGCTGGCACAGCACTGGAGAACAAATGCTGAGCATTTGCTTGCTCAAAATTAGATTGTACAATCCACTGTAGTCCTTAACCTTGCTGCCTTGCACCCAACCATTAAATGCCTTGCTAGAGTAGTCTACAAAATCCACTTAGGACTAGTTGGGGAGCGTCTGACTCTCCCTGAACCTCTGACAGTAGTTTTCAGGGGGCAATACAAACTTAGTGATCAAGATTGCTTTCAAGTTGGTGTACCTGCTTTGGTTACCAGCCTCTAAAGTAAGAAGTCTGTCCCGCCTCCCGCAGGCATGTGTTTCTACAAACTACCCTGCACTCTTCTGATATCATGTGAACCCTCAGTGCTACCATATAGGTAGGACATTATTTGTCAATATCATCTCCCACCACATAACTGGGTAACAGACCCTTTGGAATGCAAACATTGCTTTCTACTTCAGACAATGCATCTATGCCTCCTCCAATGCTGCTGGAATTCACCTACATTGCTTTCAGTTCCTGGTTCTTAAGGCTCCTTTCCTGAGCCAAACACTCAAAAGCCAGTTTCTATTCCATGGCCAGTTTCCTGTCTTCCATTCTGAGCTTGGCCATCTCCAGCTTGAACTCTCTTTCTTCCCTACTTTTAGCCAGCTCCTCTGGGGACAGACTGAGGGAAGATACATTGCTCCCTGCTCTTAGTTGGGATCTCCAACTCTGGGGTCAAGCCATGCTCCTCAGTAGGCTGTTGCCTCTCAAAACTGATATCCAAACATTCTCCTTCCTTGTCCGTCTTATCATCTCCTTCACGGCTGTAAACAGTAACTGGTGGACTTCAGTCAAGGAGCTATGGGCCTTTTGCAGTTATACCTCCCTGGTAGTGTTCTCAGCAGAAAATCCCCTTCCTTACAGAACTCCTTGAGGTGTGCCACAGTGTAGGACTCCATGTTTGCCAGCTCAAACTCCATACTTGTAGAGGTGCATTCTGGTACAGCAGTCAGAGAAAAGAATCAGAAAAATCAAAAAGGCCAATCAAGGAGGGTTTAATCTTGAATTGGTCTTAGAATATATTTATGTGGGGTGGAAGTGTAACACAAGATTACTGTGAGGCACCACACAAACACAAGTCCATATCCTCACCGCTGGATACCAGTATAAGAAATCGGGTTGTTGGTTGACTGGGATGTGATAGCACTGGTGAAGCAGCAACCACAATCATTATCAGGGTAAGACACAAGCCAACCCTAAATAAGCCAGTGTTCAACCCTCTGGTAGCTTGGCACAGAGCAGTCAGGCTTAACTTAGAGGCAATGTGTAAAGTATTTATGCAATACTTAAAACAGTAACACAGTGAAAGCACACCATAAAAGGAGCCCATAATAGAGTTAGAAGAAAAGAGTAATTTTCGAATAAAACAAGACCAAAACAAAAAAAGTCCAATCAGTCTAACCGGAGTTACTCAATTTGTAAGATTTTAGTAACAATTATTGTGCAAAAAGGTATAAAACACCCACTGTGGATTGGTAGTTGCTCCAGACAGGGACAAAGTCACAAATTTGGGCAAATCGCTATCGAGCGTGGAGCGGCCATAGGGACCCAGTTAGGCCTGCAGAACACAGTACCTTCAATTCTGGTTTGCGGATCTTTGGAAGGATATGTGTCAAAGATGCATCATGTAGCTGAAGGTAGGCATCTGTTCCAAAATGCGGCAAGGCAGTGGTACGAGGTCCTGTTGCGACGGCATTGAAGATCCCATCGCCAAGGGCTTACGATGCAAAGTATGGTATCAGGGATGCGTCATGCAGTGACCGTGATTCATTGGTTTTAAGGAGCTCAAAATCTACGGTGCAGAGTACAGCATCTTCGTTGAGACTGCAGTCAATGAGAGATGAGAGGGACTGGGATGAGGATACGTCAGACAGCATCAGTTCCAAAAAACCTCCATGCTCTCCTTGTCTTCCCAGAAGCCCAGATAAACCTATTAAACATATCTTCCAACCCCTTAACCCAATGCTTTTCAAATTTCAAAGGGATAGTCCTAAGCGGTAGAGGATTTTGGGTAAAAAAATCATCTTGATTATATTACACCGGCTGACACTAGATAGGTGGAGGTTAATAATCCTATCAAAATCTTTCTTGTCTTTATAAATGACTGGGGCTAAGTTAGTTCCTCAGGTTGCTCTGGCACTGATGTAATGTTTATCCCTAAATAGGTAGCTGTCTGTGTTACCTGGGGGTCTTGAGCTCTAGCAAACTATTTATACCACAATTTCTGCCAGCGCTGGTTGGGGACCGGATGTTTGTACCACCTGGTCATCAGCATAACCCAGGATTTTGTTTCACAGCCTTGAAAGCACAATGATCTAATATTCCTGTTAGCGTCGATCCTCTGGATCAGGGGATCTATATAGCACGTGAAGAGAAGAGGGGAGCAAGGACAGCCTTGTCTTGTCCCACTTGTAATCAAGAGTGGTTCTGCATGTCCTCCATTTAGGCCAAGCTGGGCAGCAGGGGCCAGATACATGACCCGAATCGCGTCAATAAAACCCTTTCCCATGCTGAACCACTTAAGAACAGCCCAAAGGTAATCCCAGTAGACACTATTGAATGCCTTTTCCGCATCAAGCAAGATCAGCACTATAGGGTCTGATAAAGTATCTGCTGCATCAAACAGTGCTACCACCCATCGTAGTGCCTCTGCCTGGTATAAACGCATTCTGCAGAGTGGATATCACATTGCCAATATTAAGGCTTAGCTGTGCGGCTAATTCCTTTAAAAATATCTTTGCATCACTATTCATAAGTGTTCTGGGTCTGTACAACCAAGGTTCAGTTGGGGGATTTCTCTTCTTTAAAAAAATATGATGGTGGCCCAAGCCCATGACTCTGGGATGGAAACCCCTGCTTGAGCCTGACTGAGGGTTTTCACAAGCTCTGGCCCTAAGATAGTAAAAAAGAACTTAAAAAATTCCAAAGGAATTTAGTCTGATCCCATAGCCTTTCCAGAGGGAGGATCCCTAAGTGCTCTGCTTATTTCTTCTTTTGTGAGGAGAGAATTTAAGTATTCAGCATCTTCAAGAAGAAACTGCTCTGAAGGACTGGGTTCTTTGAGACCCAGCGGTGCCAGGGCACAACACCTGAAACCTTCGTGGGTAACCTGCTCCGGCGTACGAATCACAGAGACACGGGACACTTCCTTCGACGTCAAAGATTCAAGGTTTATTTACTGCAGGGAACACAGAAGTCACGGCAAGTACACCACGTGCAACTTGGGGAGACTGCTTCAAATTGGTTCTGTGGATCGCTCCTTTTATACAGTTTTTACCCATAGAACAACATGGTACACAAGAGTTTACAACCTGGTTCTCACCATTATCCCCCAGAGGGGTCGCTTTGGTCACTTTGAAACACATGAGGTCCGGAACATAAGTGCGGAAACATTTGGCGGTTCCCAACTGTAAAAACCCATCTTCCCACCATTAGCAAATTCCAATCAGCAGTAAAATAGATCGAAATAGGAACAAGGACAGGTGTAGAGGAAGACGGAGACAGTGGGGAGATCGGAAAGGGTGTAAAAGGGGAGGTATCGGGAAACACGAGATACAGGCATCAAAGGGACGTGCCTAATGAGATGCACGGCTGAGACAATAAGTCCGTGCGGCAAGATGAGCCTCGAGCGGCGCCATCTGCTTTACAGTAGCATCCCCCTCGTCATAAAGACACTTACAAAGAACATGTGTCTTCCGCAAATATCTTGGGAGTCCCAGGGTCGCGAAGCGGACATCGTCCGTTCGCTGGCTACTTTGAGGGCAAGAGACAAAATGGATGCCGTATCTAAGATGGAACCCGTGGGTACAGATGAAAAACCCACATAACAAACGAACGGTTTAAGTTAGCACAGCGAAACTGCGCACACTTACTAAACTCGTCATTTGCGGTTCATAGATACCAAACTCGACTATATTCGTGCGAGTTAAAAACACCACTTACAATTGTCACGGAACCTCAGACGCTCCTTTTGCCCTCATGTAGGCAAGCACTAGTCGGAATCATATTCGATATTCATCAGACCATCGAGATGTTGCTGTAGCATAGCTCTGTCCAACCGAGTCCCCTTGGTAACAGGTGGTTGCCTTATACACGTTGTAGCACAGAGGCCACATAAGGCAGGACCACACTGCACACAAAGGCAACACGTGAACAGGAACACTACAACGACTCCGATGATCATCAGAATCTTCCAACCCCAAGTCGACATCAGACCCCAAAACCACCCAAGTAGCGTCCAATCCCCTACATCCACGTGTATGGATTCGGAGATCTTATGCAACCTCGAGATGGCTTGATAGACAGTAGGAGCATTATCTGGAATAAAAATGCAGCAGCTCGAATGGATCACCTTACATACCCCACCTCGATCTGCTAAAATGACATCTAAAACCATACGGTTTTGTAACGTCATAAGTCTATCCGCCTGAAGTTCTGTGGTGATATTACCAAGGGCACTGGCAGTAATATTAGCTGTCGATTCTACCACTCGAGTCAACTGTCTCAGGTTCCTACTATTGACCATAGGCCCCCAAAACTGGAGGAAACCCTTGAAAAAGTCTCCTGCCTCTTGACCGGCAGTATCCTCTTCGCTAATTACGCCTCGCACAACTCTAGTCTTATGATAATCGGCATCTACAGTGAACGTCGGAGGCAACAAATTTGCGATGAAGCATGAGCCCATGAAGTCAGCGGGCAACCATGCATATGCACGATCATAACAGATAAAGTATGTACCCTTGGCAGCCAGAAACACAGGGGACGAGAACATCGGCAGAATGTAATTTTCAGTGCAAGCACTTGCTCCAAGTCGGGCTTGCAATCTTCGGCCACGACCCATGAGACAAAAATTACCAGTGTGGGGTACGACCCATATCGGAGGCGAGCTTTTAAGCTGCTTTTCGCTAGTGAACGCACTATATTCACCTCTACTTAGGACCCTATAGGCCTGTACCTCTTCTTCGGGAATAAGCGAGGGATCATAGATATCACTATCTAAATCCTCTATTGCTATCGACAAAGGTTTTTGATACGAGGTAGGACCAGAGTAGGGGGAACGTGGTTCTCGAATGGGGTGGAAACCCAGTGCGCTTCGAAACATTGTTTGAAATGCTCGAGCTGACCCTTGGGAACTATACGGTCACACCAGATATGGAATTCCCTTATCCGTAGTATGTGGCATCAACCCACACACCCAACAATTAGTAGTGTTAACCACTAACTGATGCTGATGAAGGAGCTGAATAAAGGAATTGTTGCGGAATTCTACACGTCTAGCCTGCTCGTGTTCCGATAACATGTGAAAGGAATGGGGAGAAACAGTAGAGGTAAGTTTAGGGTCAGGAGTAGGAGTAGGTGTAGCAGAAGGCAAGAAGTAAGACATCGTATAATACACCCCACCCGCCAATAATGCAGAAGCAGTCAAAAACAATACAAACAGTTGGAATATAAAACATTTGGTACGACTGAGTTGCTGCAGCTTGAATCTGTGAACCTGAGCTCCCTCCAAATCATTCAGCTTCGAGAATGCCATTCCCTACGACCGTCCGCAACGTTTCTTGACGCACTTCGTTCTGTGTAGCAATAGTCAATCCCTAGGAGTTCCCAGGAACCGACGGCCTTTAACCTAGCGTCAAGACCTAATATCCAGAAGGAAGTACGCGCGCGGCCCTACGGCCTTCAATACACAATATGTATGTATGCAAAAACAAAGTTTCTCAGCTGTGGAAGCAAAAAGTACAAGGAATGAAGCTCAATACATATACAGGAATAATTACAGTAATACGAAGGTTCAAAACTGATCACGGAAAACGGAATAATGCAGTTATCAATACGGCAAGCAAGATCTTTTTATTTGTCCTTAGTGCGAGATCGCAAAAAGTATCGAGTTTTCCCAGGACGTGTCTGCTCGTCAAACAAAGGATCCGTTGAAGAGACAGCGTCCTGCTGATCAGTTGAGTGTTCTGATCTTGAGTCTTTTGATGCTAACTGTTCGACAGTGTCTTTCTGCTGCGCTGAGGATTCTCCAACAGGCTGTGCGTCGCTAAAGGGTACAAACGCCGACAATGTTTCTGGTTCAGATGACGCAATGCCTCTCCTTACCCACGGGTCTGCCGGCAAAGGGATGGGGACTCTTTTGGTGTGGGTGGCATGCACCCAATTCTTACGTCCCTCGAGACGAACGGCAGTCCTCGTGGCCAGGAGCACTTGATAGGGTCCGGTAAACCTCGGGTCCAGGTTATTCTTGCGTGAAAAGTTTCTCGTCACCACCCAATCTCCGGGCTGGAGTTGGTGGCCTGGACCCTCCGTCTGCGTCGGTAATGCGTCGTAAACCTGTTGGTGAATTAACCTCAGTTTAGCAGTCAAGTCATGTAGATAATCGATCAACATTGGGTACTCAAGGTCAGAGAACATTCCTGGCCTAGGAACCCCCCACACATTCGCAGGACGGCCGAACACTATTTCATAGGGACTAAGCCCTACTCGGGAGTGTACAGTCGCCCTAGTTGATAGTAATGCCAAAGGTAAAGCGTCAGGCCACGAAAGACCAGTCGTAGCCTGAATCTTTGCTAATTTTAGTTTAAGGGTGCCGTTGTACCCTTCAACCAATCCAGCTGACTGGGGATGATTGGCGCTGTGGAATTTCTGATTAATTCCAAGGCCCTTACACACACTCTTCATCACACTTCCAATAAACTCACTTCCGTTATCTGACCACACAACTCTAGGCATTCCATACCGAGGAAAATATTCCTTCAGTAGGATTTTCGCAGTAGACAAAGCAGTATTGTCTTTGAGAGGATAGGCCTCGATCCATCGGGAGAATGCGCAAACCACAACTAAAACGTATTTCAGGTTATTGCATCGCTCCATATGGATGAAGTCCAATTGAATCACCTCAAAGGGACATGAAGGGGGAGCAAAACTGCCAGGAGGAGTTGGGGTTCCTTTGCCAGGATTGTACATCATGCACACCATACAATTCTTCACCAGACGTTCAGCACATTTCGTAATGCCATCATTCTTCCACACCGGAGACAACAATTTACAAATACCTTTCGCGCTAATATGTGCTAACCCATGCGCCATTGTCACAACGGCCAGCACATACGCATCAGGTAACATCCACCTTTTCTGATCAGTCAAATCAATCCAACAACCATTCGCATCCAACTTTCCCGTACTTTCTTTCCACTTCGTCTTTTCAGTCTCGGTGGCCTCATTCTGAATTTCTTTCACACTTTCGATAGTGTCCTCACACATACTCGATTCTGTAGGCCACCTAACCGAACTCGTCACATACATTCGAGTGCTAAGGTTCCGGGCAGTCTCCTTAGCAATCTCATCCGCAAACGCATTACCACGACCAACATCATCCGTCACCTTACGATGCGCACTACACTTAACAATCGCAACTTGCGTAGGCAAAGTCAATGCATCCAAAAGGTCATTCACAAGCTGGCCATGCTGAATCTTCGTACCGTGCGACGTCAAGAAACCTCTCTCTCTCCACAATCGTCCAAAACTGTGAGCGACGCCAAATGCGTATTGGCTGTCGGTAAACACATTCACACGTTTCCCTTTCGCTAACACACACGCTCTAGTGAGAGCAATCAATTCTGCAGCTTGGGCAGAATTCTGATTCAACCTCGCCGTCTCAACAACAGTATTCAATGTTACAACAGCATAAGCAGTAGTCACATCGCCATTCGGCAACTTAAAACATGACCCATCCACATACAAAGTACCATCCGGGTCTTCCAATGGAGTGTTTTTAAGGTCCACTCGACCTTTCGTTTCCTCTTCAGTCCTCAAATAGCAATCATGTTCTGCTACTTCATCTGACTCTGTGCTAATTGGTAACAAAGTTGCCGGGTTCAGAACATTACAACGTTTTATTTGAATGTGGCTTGCCAAGAGCGTCAACTCGTACCCAGACAACCTCGCAATCGTCAAGTGCTGAGTTTTCGTTCGATTCAAAAGAGTATCGACTGCATGCGGAACCATCACCGTAAGCATATTATCCATGACCAATCCTGCTGATTGTCGGATGGAGACCGCAGCTGCCGCTGTTGCTCGTAAACAACTCGGCAATGCTCTAGCTACTGGGTCCAAGGTCGAGGAAAAATATGCACATGGACGTTGCTTACCACCAAAAGGTTGCGTTAAGACACTCAAAGCACAACCTTCCCTCTCGTGAACATATAACGTAAACGGCTTACTGTAGTCAGGGGTACCTAACACAGGAGCCGAACACAATGAATCACGTAGTTCAGAAAAACTTTTCTGACATTCTTCCGTCCATGGTAAAGGAGTTGAAACGTCCTTGCACGTAAGAGCCACCAACGGTTTCGCTAGCAATGAAAAATTAGGAATCCATTGCCTGCAGTACGACGTGATACCTAGAAAGGCACGCACATCTCTTTGGGTTTTTGGCACAGCCATTCGCGCAATTGCTGCAATTCTCTCTGGGGTCAACCTCCTTCCCTCCTTTGACAATAAGTGACCTAGATAGGTTACTTCTTGACAACAATATTGGAGTTTAGAAGGGGACACCTTATGATTCAACTCACAGAGATGTTGCAGCAACGACACCGTAGCAATTTTGCAAATGTCCTGAGTATCAGCAGCCACCAATAAGTCGTCGACGTATTGGATCAAGGCCGCACCGACCGGCAACCTAAACGCATCCAGTTGACCCTTCAAGGCTTGGCTGTAAATAGATGGACTTTCACAGTAGCCCTGAGGAGCGCGTTTGAACCGGAAGCTGCGTCCACCAAGAGAGAAACCGAAAAGGTCCCTGCTCTCCTCGGCAATCGGGATGCTGAAAAACGCATTTTTCAAGTCAATCACCGAAAACCATGATGCAGAAGCTGGAATCAGAGTCAGTAGCGCCGTGATGTCAGGCACAACGGGAAATTGAGGAACCACAATTTTATTCACCTCCCGTAAATCGATAACAAAGCGATAAACAGGCGGTTTTGAAGGATCAGTACGTTTAATAATGGGCAGCACAGGGCTGTTGCACACGTTTCCCCGAGTCTCTTCAATAACGTCTTTCTCGATCAAATCATAGATGATCGCCAACAGTGCTCGTTCACCATCAAGGGAGATACGATATTGGGGAATACGTGGCAAACGCACATTAGATTTCAACTGAACAACATAAGGGGAGATATCAAGTAGGCCCACGTCATTTGGACCCGTTGCCCACAAAGACGCAGGAAGAGAACTCAATTCCGGTGGAAGCTTATCGAGAGACAAATACATGGGAGAGACAACCCTCTCTCCTAACGTAAGCTTTACACCCGCAGGAGAACAATACAAAGTCGCGTACAAACGTTTAAGCAAATCCAGGCCCAGTAGATTTTCACCACAACCTGTGGTTAGAATCAACGGAGCTTCTAGCTCACGTGGCCCAATTTTAAGGGGCAAAGGGCGTGAAACTGGATTGCTAACGGGGGCGCCAGAGAATCCAATGGAAACATTTGTTAAGCCAGACAAAGGTGCGCCAGGGAGTTTCGAATGCATGATAGAACTTTTCGCTGCACCAGTGTCCAACAGAAAAGGCTCAACGACGCCCGATGTAGCAACTGCGACGTAAGGCCCTCTCTGATCAACCGGAACCGATACCACTCCCTCTCCTTGTCTTTGGCTGTCCTAGTAATTACTGTAGTCAGTTCCCTGATCGACGTAATAGTCGTCGACATTGTACTGCGCAGATCGTCCTTGCGATGATCCACGTTGATCGAAACAATTATTAGAATTAGATGAGTTATCTGAGCGATCATTCTGAGCACCACGGCCTCTACCACGTGATGCCTGCTGCGAACCACCACGACCTCCTCTAGACGAGTTACCATTGCTACGTTCATTTAGAACAGGACAATTGAATTTAATGTGTCCCTCCTGTCTACAATAAGCACATTGATTGTACCCCAACGAGGATCTTTGGGAAGAGGAGTCATTACGCGGCTGCGATCGATTCGATTGCGACTGCGATCTATTCTGTTGAGAATTATTCTGATTCGAACGTGGAGGATACGCTTGCTGAAGCAACACTTTAGTTTTGAGCTCTTTCGTCTTTTTATCAGCACGGTCATTCTCCTCTTTCTCCCTATTCTCATAATATTGCGCCGTAGCCAATATCTGAGCCGAAGTAGAAACGGCCCATGCACTTTCCGAATTCTTTAACTTATTGCTCAAATCGGGCAATAAATTCGAAACAAATTTATCCACAAACAATCTTTGGCCACCCTCGGTACCCATATCCTGTCCACTATGGTCGATGAATGCTTCCTCGAACCTCGTAAAGAAGTCGGAAACACTCTCATCTTTCTTCTGTTTACAGGCTGACAATTTGTCCCAGTTTACCCTCATAGCTGGCATAAGCGTTTTCATTAATGTTATTATTCTTTGAGGGAGAGCAGTAATCAACTGTTCAGGCTTAGCACCACCAACTTGCAACCCATCCGCCGCTACAATGGCCGCCCAATCACCACCTAGTTCGTTTGCGTGATTTTCCTGACAAATCTTAGCCCATACCGGTTGCGGTACAATATTGCCAAACAACATATCGATATCGGCAAGATTCATTACCGTAGCATCTACGAGCTGCGATAATTCTTTGTAATACCCTGCAGGATTTTTGCGAGGGTCAGGCAAAGATTGCTTCACCTGTAACACTTCCGATCTTTTCCATGGGAGAAGTATCCATACTCTCTGAAAATACGGCGGGACCGGAGGGGCAGCTGCGGGGTTACCTGGCATCCAAACCGGTGGAACTTCACGCATGGGATATTGGCCAGACTCATCTGGCTGTTTTTCAATATCTTCAACAAACAATGCATGAGGGATTGGAGCGGGACGAAAAGATAGCAATCGTTCAACAGCACGTCGAACGTTAGTATCCACTATCAGCCCATTTGCGAACTGAAGCTGAAGATCAGACAGAGCGGTGAGCACCTCGTCAGGCGCATCGGCCGCTATCTGATCATAAAGGAACTTACACATTTCGTTGAACACATATCTCTGGGTTGGTATATTGAATTGACAAAATGTTTCGAGGACAACACGGGGTGGACATCTAAGAGGATTCACCATCCAACCCATCGCCATATTATATAGCGCAACGCGTTCTCTGTTTCCAGGAAGCTGACTACGTCTCTGAGGACCATCGGAACCAGCGGACCCATGAACAGGTCCGAGCGAATGAAAGAAGCTAGCCGCAAGGGGAGTAGTACAAGAACGAGTAGAAGGAGAAGCATACGATACAGGACTAACAAGAGAAGGAGTAGAAACAGTAGCAACAGTAGAAGTTAACAGAACAGGAGCAGTAGCAGGAGCAGTAGCGGGGGCAGGAGTATGCGGAAGCGGAGGAGCAGTAGGGATAGCAACAGGCAAAGGAGCAGGAACAGTCGGAAGGGCAGGTGCAGGTTGAGGAACAGGCGGAGGAAGAATAGGCGGAAGAATAGGAACGGCAGGGACCACAGGAGCTGCGGTACCCTGTACATACGGAGGTGGTGACTTCATAAGATAAGACATTAAAGGATCCTCAACTGGCTCTTCCTTCTTTTCCGACTCCGTAGGCAAAGCAGGATAACATTTATCTACGGTCATACGCTGTAGTCTATCAAACACTTCCTTATCCTTAACCTCCTTATCTCGCTGAAATTGCTCTGCTTTCTTCACTATGGTAGCAACATTATCTCGCTGATTACGTTTATTCTGTCTGATTTCTTTCTGTCGGGCTTCTTTGCGCCACAACCGAAAGGCATCAAACATGGCCGGCCTTGACTTTCTTTCGAACAATTTAATCTCTAGATTATCTAAGATCGGGGCCTCGAAGCTACCATGAGGTGGCCAGCGAAGGTCGCCGTCCTTCTTTGTGTATTTAATCCAGTAATCGTTAAAGGTAATTGGGCCTAGCCCATGCTTACTATATAGCTTATAAGTGGGAGTTCCAACCGGAGGTATCGGACACGAGTCCTCCAGTCGGGAATCCGTACCACAAGGTCTGAAACAACTAAACAAAGTACTGCGACCAGGCATCTTGCACACTAGCCGAGTTTCACAAACTTCAAGGGTTACGGGATTTACCAAGTCCCAGCAAAGAACAAAACCCTCGGTTTTTGGCGGCTGCAGTCGTCAAACAACACAACAAAGTACGCTAGCAAAGTGTCACCGACAAAAACACTCACACAGCGCTAACAACAAAAACACTCGCTAAAGTGTCAACAACCAAGAACTCTGGGAGCGACCCACAAATACTTAACTCAAAAATCGATGGCGTCACCAGGAAGGCCCGTCAATCGTCTCGCTCTACCAAGGTCTACGCCAGGCGCCAAAACAGGTCTACAGTCAGGGCAGCAGTCCGTCGCAGCCGTCAGGAGGCGGGAATCTTCGCGGGAAAAGTCTTCGGGCCACTTATTTCGACAACAGGATCGATGAAGCGGAGTGCACCTTCCCTCGGAGATTTCACACAAAGTTCCTCACGATCGTCGGGCTTGGACCGGTACCACTGATGCAGCCCCACGAGGGCGCCAACTGAAGGACTGGGTTCTTTGAGACCCAGCGGTGCCAGGGCACAACACCTGAAACCTTCGTGGGTAACCTGCTCCGGCGTACGAATCACAGAGACACGGGACACTTCCTTCGACGTCAAAGATTCAAGGTTTATTTACTGCAGGGAACACAGAAGTCACGGCAAGTACACCACGTGCAACTTGGGGAGACTGCTTCAAATTGGTTCTGTGGATCGCTCCTTTTATACAGTTTTTACCCATAGAACAACATGGTACACAAGAGTTTACAACCTGGTTCTCACCATTATCCCCCAGAGGGGTCGCTTTGGTCACTTTGAAACACATGAGGTGCGGAACATAAGTGCGGAAACATTTGGCGGTTCCCAACTGTAAAAACCCATCTTCCCACCATTAGCAAATTCCAATCAGCAGTAAAATAGATCGAAATAGGAACAAGGACAGGTGTAGAGGAAGACGGAGACAGTGGGGAGATCGGAAAGGGTGTAAAAGGGGATGTATCGGGAAACACGAGATACAGGCATCAAAGGGACGTGCCTAATGAGATGCACGGCTGAGACAATAAGTCCGTGCGGCAAGATGAGCCTCGAGCGGCGCCATCTGCTTTACAGTAGCATCCCCCTCGTCATAAAGACACTTACAAAGAACATGTGTCTTCCGCAAATATCTTGGGAGTCCCAGGGTCGCGAAGCGGACATCGTCCGTTCGCTGGCTACTTTGAGGGCAAGAGACAAAATGGATGCCGTATCTAAGATGGAACCCGTGGGTACAGATGAAAAACCCACATAACAAACGAACGGTTTAAGTTAGCACAGCGAAACTGCGCACACTTACTAAACTCGTCATTTGCGGTTCATAGATACCAAACTCGACTATATTCGTGCGAGTTAAAAACACCACTTACAATTGTCACGGAACCTCAGCTCCAGGTTTGCACAACTGAGATACTCCGTAATTAGGCTATCCTTGGTTTGCTTCTCCTTCCAGTATAGGTTCTCATAATACTTACTGAATTTCTCCTGAATACCTATTAAAATGGTTATTAAATTACCCCTCTTGTTTTTTTTATCTCAAGGATCTCACCCCTGACTATTTTCTGTATTGACCCCACTGCCAGCATCTGTCCAACCCGTTCATTAAGCTCATGACATTCCTGTTGATATGCATGATACTTTTCCGCCGCTCTACCTGCAAAGATTTCTCCAATTGCAGCTCTAGCTAAAGCAAGTTAAAGCAGTATATCCGCTGTGGATGCCCCCGTTGTTATAGCGTCAACAAGCTCCTCCTCAACATCTGCTAGTGCTTTGTATAGAGCCATAAGGTTCTAGGTTTCCTTCTTTTTATGCTGCAGATTATAGCTGAGTGTCTCCCCATTACCCCTGCCTTAAACGCATCATTGACCATACCACTACCTGCGCTGTTTCTCTTAATCTCCATAAACTCCTCAATCCATTTATTCATATGTGTAATATAACTTTGATCCTGCAGCAGGCCTCTTTCAAATGCACAGGTGTATTCCATTCTTTCCACCCCTGTAAAAGTTACTTCCAACACCAAGGCTTTGTGATCCAAAATAACTTGGAGGTATTTTTCTATACTGCATCTCGGGACCGGCTGCTGGGTGACAAAAAAAAGTCAAGCCATGCAGCAGATTTATGGGGAGCTGAAAAATAGGTGCTGCCAGGGTCGAGAGGCTTTAAATATGGCCACACATCAATTAACCTGTTGTCTCGTTTGAGAGATGTAAGGGCTCTAAATACCTTATGTTTCAAACCAACATAGTTGCCAGTACTACTGCCCCATAGCCCATCCATACCATTAATGTTCAGATCCCTACAAAGTATAATCAGTGTTGGCCACAACACTAGCTCATTGTTGAGAAATTCAATAAAATCAGGATCATCTCCAGTAGAATCATATACTGAACAGATGATATAAACAAGTTTATAATAGCAGCATTCGACTAGCATTCAGCGCCCATATTTATCCGACACATGCCTTTTAAAAATTATATCTCTTCTCCGGGATAAGATGGCCACCTCTCTAGTCCTTGTTCCTTGTGTGGTTTTAGCAATAAGATTATACACAAGCTGATCCATGAGCATCCTCCTCGCACCCTCAATATGTGAACATAAAATATTGTTGTGAAGTACTTTAAGTTCTATTGCTACTTTCCATCATTTTACATGAATATTTAGACCACATATATTCAACGTCACAATTCGGATTCTAGTCATCTAGAGCTGTATGACTTTTTTTAAAGAAGCAAATCCCATTGGCGTTACCTCCTGACCCTTCTCTCCTATGCAGCAGCCGCTTGCTCATCCTTCCTCCTGGTTTTTTAGATCTTCTGAGGTACCATGATTTTTAATTTTTTACTCGACCCCTCTCTGTCCTCCCCTTTCCTGCACCCAAGACCTCCCCGTCTCTCTTACCAACACCTTCCCATCCCGGAGCCCTCTGGCTTCCCTCCACCTCCATCCCTCCACTTCCCCCACTTAGCCCTAGAGGCAAACAGACCAATAAGATCTGGGTGATGTAGTCCGTGCTTGGATTCTCCACCCGCCGCTCAGGCCCTGCCACTACAATTACCCCTAGGGATAAAAGATACCACCATCATCAAAGTTACTGGAATATGCCTAACCACATCTATTTTAAAAACCATAAAGATGGGGAAAAAGAAAAAAATACTTTTACTCCGCCATGCTACACCATTTCCTCCATGAATTTTTTGGGTTTTATCTCTGAGGTGAAAACTCTAGTTTGGTTTTTATAAAATATTTTCAGGCGAGCAGGATTCAGAAGATAGGCTTCCGCCAATTCTGTCTGACATGGTTGTATCAACTGTCTCAGCCTCCAGCATCTCTCAATGGTAACATGGCAAAACGTCGGCCTAGTAAAAAAAGACTTGACATTGTAAGTAAATGATTATTTCTCTGGACTTCCATGCTTCTCCAGTACGTGGCTGGCCAGATTTTTTTCAAAATAAGGGGAAAGTGGTGCACTCGCTGGATTCCCAGCTCCCCTTGTTGAATCTTGGGAAAGGCCCTCTTCATCAGTTTCAGAATATAGCCCTCAATATCTTTATTTTCAACCCCTTCATCAATGCCAAGGACACTAAGGTTGTGACGATGCTGCCTGTTTTCAAAATCTTCAATTTTCCATTTAATATCAAAGATTTGTGCACCTTGCGCTTCTGCATGCTTTTGGGTCACGGTAACATAATTTTCCAGGGCGGCTGATCGTTTCTCTATCGTTATGAGCCTCTCGTTAAACTGAGCGCATGCTTTAGCCACTTTCATGACTGCTCCTTGTAGTTTTTTCATGGCCAGTCTGCTTTTTTTGCCATCAGCTTGAGTCTCTTCCTGATGTTGTTTTGTAGTCTTATAGATCAGTTTTAGGGAAGGTTTCCCATCTTGGACATCCACGGCATTGATATGAGTACCTTCTTGTGATTCAAGATAGATTTTGCACACATTTTAAAGTGGCACCTGACTCATGCTTTTGTAGCCCATTGGAGGCATGTCCTTGCCACGTGGCATCTTTGCTCCATCTGTATTGCCTTTTTTTATTGTGGTGCCAAGACCATCATACTGGCTACCTGGGCTAGTCACTGGTGCAAATGACTGAACTATACGTAAGGGAGAAGAACTTATCACCCAGATCCTGGGAATTCTCTAGCCCTTTGGGCACCTTAACCCCTTCTGCCAGAATACTGGTCTCGGTATTGCTCCACAAAAGGGGTTGCGATGGTTGGACTGCTTGATTGCTTTTTTCAACGATTATCATCTGGTCATTTGTTTCCTCAGGGTCAGTGGCTTGTTTGATCTTGTCATTATCCTCCTATTCTGCCCATTGGGTGGGTTCATCTGAAGGGTTTTCTGGCTGCCTGGGGGCCCTCATTGACCATAACCATTGGTTAAATTACATGGGAGACCATCTGCTCCTCCCTTCGCCCTAGGAGTATTGCAGTCAATGGCCGGAGAGTCACCCCAGTCGGCATCCTAATCATCCTTTCCCCAGGTGCCTTCTGATACTGCCCCCTGAGTGTTCCCAACTGTTACTGCAACAGTTGTTGTTTCTGTCAGAAAGAATTCTGTTATATTCAATATCTAATTGTCACAGTGTGCAGACAGCTAAGCGAATGTAACTGTCACAGCAACCAAAATGTGACTCACTAATTTACATGTTGAAGAAAGGCTGTGCACAATCATGCACATCACTGAATGCTATGTGTAATTGCCATGGGGGCAGAGCATCAAGGACCATATGAAAACAAAGCAAGTATGGTCTGTAGTACAATTGGAGATTTGCACATGACATGACAAAGGTATGCATGAGATAACAATGGCTAGTTCATGCTCAGATGTAATATTTGCCAGGCAGAGTAATAAACAAAGATGCTTCATATAAATTCATTGTGGCGCTAGTTGTTAGATGACAATATGTCCTTGTAATCACAAAATATGCACATGGCGCATGGTATGTATTGACATGTCACACCATGGACAAGTAATGCATGTACCTCCACATCATGTCATGATGCACAGTAGTGTGCAGACATACAATGTGATAACTAGTAAACTGTGTGGTGTATAACCTGGGAATAAGATACATCTAACGCCAAGGTTGAAGGGTGCACTTCAATGACCATTTCCCTTCTGTCCCTTAGATGACCAAGAACAGACACCAGAGGAGGATGACAATAGCAACCTGCAGAGCCAGTCTCCCCCCCCCCTCCTCCTGGACAATGGACTCTCAGGTGATGACTCCCTGGATTCTGAGGACACGGAGCTCGAAGCCGGCCCATCTGGTGTGCCAGGGCGCAACAGGTCCCAGGATCCCATTGTCCCCACCAACACATCTGTAGCAACACCAACATCTATGCAGACCCCTGCTGTAAAGGCCTGTGTCACCTCCACCACCACCACCAGTGCTGCCTGCAACACTCTCCCTGCACCAGAGGATGACCACCCCACACCACCAACTGAGGAGGACAGGGAGAGTGGGTGGGTGCCTCCAGTGGTGAGGCAACAGGCCCGTGGCAGCAGGGCTGGTGGGAGGGCAAGTGTCAGTCAAAGTCCACCGGACACTGGGACCGAAGCCCTGGACAACATCACCAGAGCCGTTGGGGCCTATGAACAGGCCCAGGGATGAGTGGTCCGGGCTGAGGAAGATTTGCCGGCTGATGAGGTCCATGGACACCTGCATGGGCCAAACTGTGGACCTCTTGGGCCAGCTATTGGCGGTACTGAAAGACAGGCTTGCACCACAACCAACACCTCCACCTCCCTCTGGTGGCCCGTAGGATGACAGCTGACCATCCTCCCCTGTGGCCACAGAGAGGGGTGAGTCCTCAGACCCCACTGGCCCTGCAGCAGAGGCCCCCCTGCCAAACGATCATGGGGCCGTCCCAAGAAATCCCAGGGAGGATCCATTGGCAAAGTACCTGCCAAACGCCAGGCATGGAGCCAGCCATGATGGCAAACCTCTTCACTACTGCATTGACCTTTTGGACTGTCCTTCCCCATGCAGCCTTATGAATGGCATCCTTCTGTGGGACTGGGTCACCACATCAATGTGGTGACTACTCGATTGTCTCATGTACCATCACTGACAACTCACTGCTTCACTATTCACCTTATTGTAAATATTCACCCCAGTCAAGTGTCCCCATTGCAAATAAACACTCCTTATAAATACATGCCGTTGTGTCTGCTCCATGTTTATTCCAGGATGTGCAGTCTTCACCATGATTACAATGTACCTGGATTATGGATTGTATGTAGGCAATGACAGGCTGAAGGGACCTAGAAAAACATAACTGTCAGGGCCCGCCTCGCAGGATCCGGTTGATGAATATATGGTTCCACCTCCAGCTGTTACCAACACCCTGAATGCAAATCACAGGGTGTCCGAACCAGCAGGTGAGGGAGAAATGATGAAAAAAGGACCGGGGAAGGGAAGGGGTCAGCAGGAACAAGGGTTCTGTAATGACAAAACACAGGACAAGGATAAATACTAGGCAGCATACAACACTACACTCAATAATTCTCGCTAGAACTCCTATACCTTATCAAGCTGTAATTAGTCTTCCAGCACTAACAAGTAAGTCCCAGTTCAAACTCCTGTAAATAAATGCACACGTTATAATATTTCATGGCAGCACCATACAACATATATGAATCCTTTATGTGTAATCACACATCATGTTATGAGGAGATGAACTTCTAAATGACCCATTTATCAAATAATCCAGTGTGTGTTCCGTGTAAATCTGCTTCCCCAGTTCAGCAGGACCTAATGAGTTAGAGATGAATCTCTCGTAGCACTCTAAAAGGTATTACCAATACTTTCAACGCAGTATTGAAAATAGTTCCCCTAAAATTGTAAAGGCAGCATGAGGTTGCTTCCACCTCTAAGCTCCTCTAGATAGCCATCCAAATGAGAAACGTAAGAAAACGGCAGCATGGAGTTGTGATCACCCCTATGCTCCGCTTGAACAATATGCCCTATAAAAACACAAACTACTATCCGGCAGCGGGAAGTTGCGACCACCTCACCGCTCCAGACCTGAAAACAAACAACAGACGGCAGCGTGTGGAAAACCACGACGCTCTGCTGCTAGTCCTCTCTAAATCCGTTAGACTCCAATGCCAGAGGTTCCAGGGCAGAGCGCAGCACCAGCCACAGCGCTCCTTAAGCAAAACAAACGACAGTGAAAATCCCAGCTCGCATCAGCCGATACGAGTAAACACAAAAGTACAAAGATCCAAGGCGCAGGGAAATAACGCGAGCTACGGCTCCCAGCGATAAAACCCCAAACAGTACCTGTCTATTACCTTGGCTCCGCAATCGCTTCACTCCGTGGCAGAAGCAGCCGCTCCTGCAACCGACGAAGGCTGGCACTAGCCACCAAAACTGACGACGGACTCAGAATTACACGCACCTTCGCCCGGGCGCTTCCCATCATATACTTCCTACAGCAAAGGCTCATGGAAGTTGTAGTCTATTATTAGCCTAGGCAGGCACGGTGACGAAAACCTCACAATAACAGAACAATATTCACTAGTCAGGTGTTGGCATCACGACCATCACCAATGGCTCCAATCTGCACACATCACAATAAGCAACAGTCTTGACATAGACATCCTGTATCTGTGCCAAACTACCCTGTCCCAAAAACATTGGTAGCCAGCACTGAGTCAAGAACAGGCTACAGTCACAAAGCTCACATACAGCTTTCCACCAACAATGACATCAGCAGACAATGGCTCCATTGTACATTGTCACTCACCTTCAAGCGAAGCAGTGGTTGATGAGCTGTTGACACAGGACAACACCTTCCTCCTCTCCACTATCCACGTGACTGGACATGGGTTGGTTTGCAGGCGGGGCCTTGGCTGCTCATCAGCATTCGGGAGCAGGGGGATCTCCTTGCGCAAGGCCAAGTTGTCGAGCATGCAGCATGCAACTACAATCTGACACACCATCTTGGGCAAGTACATCAGTGCACCTCCGGTCTTGTCCAAGCAACGGAAACATGACTTCAGGAGACTGAAAGTACGCTCCACCACACAACGTGTCCTCCCATGGGCTTCATTGTAGCGGACTTCAGCTAGGTGTGAGATACACAGAGCAACTTTGTAATGTAACTGTGGCAGAGGGGAGCATGTCACACACACAGCATGCTACCAGACTGTTCCTACTCAACCACAATCCATGTCATAGTCATAGCCCAAGCCTGAGAATGTGGCACAGACATGTGAGAAGATCATATCTGCCTGGTACACCACTTGCACATTGATGGAATGGAAATTCTTCCTGTTTCTGTAGACGTGCTTATGTGCCTGTGGTGAAAACAGGCCAACACGTGTGCAGTCAATGGCACCAACAACGAATGTCTGACTAAATATCGAAATCAAAAATATCGAAGTACAAAAATATCGGGACAAAAATATCGAAGTCAAAAATATCGGAATCCTATCCCTAACAAGGTAAGTACAAAAATATCGAAAAAATAATATCGTAGTACAAAAATATCGTAATTAAAAATATCGTTTTTTTAAATGTATTATTAATAATGTAAAAATAATTATAAAATACATATAATGTTACAAATATTAAATAAAAATATTAAAACATAATTAAAAAATTAAAACTAATACATATACATTTAAAATAAATTAAAATCTTAATAATTAAATGTAATTTTATATTTTTTTATTTCATTTAATTGATTTAATTTAAATTTATTTTATTTTTACCCTGTACGACTGTACCCCAAAAACACAAAACTGACCCTGAACCCTAAAAATACCCCTTTACCCAAAAACCCAAAACTGACCCTGAACCCAAAAAATATCCCTGTACCCCAAAAACCCAAAACTGACCCTAAACCCTAAAAATACCCCTTTACCCAAAAACTGAAAACTGACCCTGACCCCTAAAAATACCCCTTTACCCAAAAACTGAAAACTGACCCTGAACCCTAAAAATACCCCTTTACCCATGAACTGAAAACTGACCCTGAACCCTAAAAATACCCCTTTACCCAAAAACTGAAAACTGACCCTGAACCCTAAAAATACCCCTTTACCCATGAACTGAAAACTGACCCTGAACCCTAAAAATACCCCTGTACCCATGAACTGAAAACTGACCCTGAACCCTAAAAATACCCCTTTACCCATGAACTGAAAACTGACCCTGAACCCTAAAAATACCCCTTTACCCATGAACTGAAAACTGACCCTGAACCCTAAAAATACCCCTTTACCCAAAAACTGAAAACTGACCCTGAACCCTAAAAATACCCCTTTACCCAAAAACTGAAAACTGACCCTGAACCCTAAAAATACCCCTGTACCCATGAACTGAAAACTGACCCTGAACCTTAAAAATACCCCTGTACCCAAAATTAATTAATATTATTTAATTACCAATTAATTATTAATTAACAATAACAATAAAGTAAATATATTAGCACATTTGCTGTAATTAATTTAATTTAATAATTAATATTATTTTGCACAATTAATTAATTAAGAATAACAATAAATTATATATATAAAAAATCACTATAATTAATGTAATTAAATAATTAATAATAATTAATTACAAACTAATTAATAATTATAAATATGTTAGAAATTATAATAATTAATTAACTAATTAATAGAAATTAATTACCAATTAATTAATAATTAAAATATGTACAAACATATATCAATTAATTAATTATTATTAAATTACTTTCCACCCTATTCCCCTATAAACCCATAACCCGCTACAGAACATATTTATCAATTAATAAATTAATTAAAAATAATAAAAAAATAATTCTCAATTAATTAATTAATAATTCCTACTAATTAATAATTAATTTAACATAATTAAATTACTTCCCACCCTATTCCCCTATAAACCCACAACCCGCTACAGTAGTAAAAGACAATATTTAATAAAATAACATTAAAAATAAATAATAAAACATAATAAATACAATATAATATACACTAAATTTATTTAAAAATTGATATTAGTAACATCAAAGTTATTAATTTCGATATTATTAACATCGATATTTACAACTTCGATATTACTGATATCATACCAAAATCGATATTTAGACTATCGATATTACTTACCTTCGATATTTTTGTATTTCGATATTTAAACTTCGATATTTTTGCATGTCGATATTTAAAAATCGATATTTTGTCTGTGTACCCCAACAACATTGGGGATGTGCCCAAGGGCATCAAAATCTCCCTTCACAGCCGCCATTTCATGCCTCCTGGGGAAATGGACATATCTGTCCTTGCAGATCATCATAGCGGACAGGATATCACGTAGCACCTTGCTGAACATAGGTGGCGAGCTTCCCACCTGCACTGGACACCATCTACTGGAAAGATCCACAGTAAATAAATGCAGGGCCATCATCACCTTATACATTGGTGAAAGCACCCGTATATGTCCTGCGAGGCTACAGGTGGAGCTCCAACATAGCACATGTTGTGTTACAAAATGTATATTTACTGCAAAGTACATATCACTTACCTGTGTCAGGCTTGCTTAGTTCTAGGAAACAAAATAATTAAATGAATAATTTTATACAAAATCAATTGGTCTGAAGTTCAGTCTTTGAGTGTGCGAATTCATTTGCTGAGGGAGTTTGTATAACAAATGCTTAACGCTGTCCTCTGATAAAGCCTTACTGCTCAACCACATTACCAAAGAATAGAGAGTGAGGTGCTATCTCCTTTACTTCTGCCTACCTATTGGGTTCCACTGGACTCTGTGCACACTATACCACACTTTGGTATAGTATATACAGAGCCAGCTTCCTACAACACATCTCTAGCAAGCATATTATATGATTTCCTTTTAGAAGGTCTGAGAGGTTTTTATCCTGAGTTTTGGTTTGCGAACTGTTGATGTTCCATGAACAAATGCTTAAACTTTCTAATTCAGTAGATGTTTGAGGTTTAGTTTTATGGACCTTATGGTGTCCTAAGAAATTGTTGTCATGCAGGGCTGCGTTTAGCCAACTTATATTTTTTTCATCCTCCCATTTTGGTCTGACATAGTCATATCATTTTTATATGGAGATGGTGTTATAGATGTACTCTCTGTTGGATTTTTCAGAATTGAGTAAATTTGTTTGATGTTTCCTAGGGTACTCAATGTTGAGTACAGTTATGTTGAGGTAAACAGTCCTGGATAAGCAGCTAGGAAGGGTGTAGTGATTTTAAACCCACAAGCCAGTAGGCAGTCTGTAATGCTCTCTCCCCGCGTCCCTCCTGCGCGAGGGTATTGTACCGTCTATGTCTCGTGCTGCCCGTTGGCATTCAAAGTTCTGTGTAGAACTTGACAGTTATTTAACAACAGTTATCGTTCGCCATCTTAGAGTGCTGCTTGCACGTACATTATCCCCTTCTGGGGGAACTTGCCTGAGAAATAAAATTAACTTGAAATCACTTAATCTACTGTGGTTTACTACTTCTTTTGGAGGCGACGAGGACACGGCAAGTTCCCACACAGCACCCATGCAGCATCGGAAGAAGCGGGTACTTGACGGCGACATATGGAGGAAAAAGGAATATTCTCAGCTTGTCACAGGACAACATTTTTTTATTGAAACAACGTTTTACCTCCACTCGTGTCGTCAAGGAAGACTTCAAGCATTTTGTGGATAGAGCTAGGAAGGATCCGGTGAGGGAAGCCCATCTTGACCTCGTCAACATATTCAACTACGGTTGGATGAGAGGAAAGACGGTAAAGCCTCACTCTTCTTGAAATGTCAGTCAGCATGAGCCAGCTCCACCCTCTGCGTCGTCTGAAGGAAACAAGCACCGGAGGTCGTTTGTAACTGACATTGCACAAGCTGCCTGAGGTAGAATCACAGTCGGAGTGAGTGTTTCTTTCCCCGCTTACCGCTTATGCGCATCCCTGGCTCCGTGCAAGGCTGTGACAACAAGGTACAGACTTACTTTATTTCCATTAAATCGCAGTGCGGCTTCCTACAGTGGTGATACAATCACCTTCACACAAGCGTTTGGCATATATTCAGTGTGCAACGAAATACACAGTGACACGCACACCTATTCTTTATCGCACGTATTAGTTAAATTCCACATAAGACTGGAATACAATTAAAACACGCTGTTACAAATAGTGTGTACTAGCTCATTCGGTGACACGCACACCTGTTTCTTCATCATCTAATGCTCACCAGTTTATTTTTTGGACCTGATGATTTTATTCAAATTCTATTTGCCTTCTTGTCAGCTGTCTCTAGTGTATTTTTACACACACCATAGACAATCTATTTCATTTATATTCCATTATCGCCATCAACTATGGTATTTGCCATGCAAGCAGTCCATCCTTCTCCTTCATTTCTTGACGCACCAGGAGAACCACCCATAAAATGGCACAAATGGTTTGACGCTTTTGAAAATTATTTAGAGGCAATAGGTGCGCACAGATTTAAACCCGAAAGGAAAAGGTTTTTACTGCTTCATTCCTTAGGATTTGAAGGTAGGGATACTCTCAGGCATCTACCTGAAGCAGAAACTGATGAAGGGGAGGAACCAGATGAATATCATAGCACCCTCAGGAAATTAGCTAAGAGGTACGATATTCAACTTAGCATAGTTGTGAAGAGACACACATTTTTTAAAAGCGCTCAAAAGAGCAATGAAGACATTGACACATACATCACTGCCCTCAGGAAAATGATCGCAGAATGCGAATTTGAGAATTTCAGTGAACAGCTTGTCCGTGACCAGTTTATAAGCCAATGCTCAGACAAATCTAACGGACAAAAACTACTCTCATTAGAAAACCCTTCTGTAGAAAAATCCATTCGGGTCATAAAGAGTATAGAAACTTCACAAACCTCCATCAAAGAACTTGAAAGCAAGACTACTGAAGTGGTCACTCCTGTGCGGCTTTCAAATTTGAAGCAGAGGAAAGACATCTAACAAAACAGTTTTTTAGGAGAACTGACATTTGTTTTAGGTGTGGCAACTCGGTTCATGTGAAAAATGGTACACCATGTCCGGCTAAAAATGTAGTATGTCGATCCTGCGGAAAAGGGGGCCACTTTGATAAAGTCTGTCAGAGTCACAAGAGAGAAAATGTACGTATTGGATGCGTTAAAGACTCCAGCGACAGCGAAAACGAAGATACTCTAGGAGAATTAAGAGACATGGTACTTGTTGTGAAAGACTGCGTGGTCGGAACTGGTTTGCAGCAGTTTCTGAATCTCTGATGTCAAAAGTTACTGGCGCTTCCTATTGGCACATGCGGAGTTTGCGCCGTGCTGAGCTGTGGTCTGAGCACAGATCTGAGCACAGGTCGAGGTGTCCGAGGGAAGAAGAGAGCACGCCACCACCGCCGCCACCGAGGTACCGCGGAGGTACTGTGGAGTCATGAACCGGGAGGTTGCGGTGGTGATAGTTGGCACAGTCGGCATCTTTCCCCGTCTCCTCCCTCCCTCCCTCGTAAAGGCACAGACTGACTGCTGAGCGGAGCCGCGAGGAGACTGTGGAGCGAGCCGCACCTGCAAGGAGCCATGGAGAGGGAGAAGCTGAGCCGGAGTGGCAAGGGGGGACAGCGACATGACCGCCTGGGCCGCGAAAAGTGAGTGTTGACAACAGCGGCTGGGACATCAGTCCTCAACACTCCCCATCTCCACAGAACACACTGTACGCACTGTTCGTGACCATTGCTGAAAACATTGCTGAAACAGCTGCTGAATTAATTGCTCCGGCTCTGGCTGAGGACCAGGTCCGGGTCAAGGTTTTTGTTGTAACACAGCGAGCTAAGAGAGTCGCAGAAGCACAGAGCTCAGAGAGCTCAGAGAGAGCCGCCGAAGCATCCTGCAGCAGAGGGAGGAGGTGAGAGCTGCGACCCCCATCACGCCCCATGGTGCTGAGCTTGCGCCTCGGAGCATTACAACTCTCTGGAGCTCCCGAGGCTTGCAAGCACCAGAGAGTCAGAGGGCAGAGGGGAAGAGCGAATTCGCGGTGAGCGGTAGAGCTCCAAACTTGCTCCCGGGTGGCTCTAGCTCCCTCTTTTTCGCTCCCCTGTCTCCCACCTCCAAAGCAGCGACGAGAATCATAAAAGGAGTGAGCTTACTGTGGGTTTGGTAAAGCCGCAGTGGCAGCAGCAGAGCCTACAAGCCAAGGCAAATGAGCTGAGTGGAAGGAGACGACTGGTCTCAGGAACAACCCATGAGCGGACCCAGAAGTCAATTACAACCCAGCCCATGACTTTAATTCCATAACCCACTTAAGCCCCCCGACGCAAGAAGGGAAGCAGGAGAGCTGGACACCAGGTGAGTGGTAAGGGAAGTGAAACGAGGTAGGGATAGCGCCCTTGTGCTGTTGCCACCGAGACCAACCCTGATCAGACCAGCATAAAGTGTTCTAATTCTTCTCTCAGGCCCAGTACACTATCATATCCTTATTTCTTCTCCGGGTCAGCCGGGTAGTCATTGGGGGAGACACCGGTGACATAGGAGACACAGGAGAAGGAACAAGCAGGAAAAAATGAGGTTTGGCAGAGAAAGAAAACCGCCAACAAGGCTCACATCCAAACGGAAAAGATACGAAATAGCCATAAGCCCAGAGATCTCTGATAAAAATTATGCAAGCACTAGTAACAAAAAAGTTTGCAACAACATCATCGCACGAAAAACGAATGCGGAAGAAACTGTCAATAGCACTGATGAAAGTGAACAAATAGGCAAAGCCCAAAGCCCCGCAACTTCACCTCAGCAAGGCAATGCAAAAGGGCAAACACAAGCTCCTAGGAATGAAAAAAGGAAAAACCCCTATGAACTAATCAGCATAGAGGATCAGCCTACAAGGAAAACAAAAAGCTACTTCCAACCAAAAATGTACTCTAAATTTACTTTTCTAAAAGACCCAGGTAAGGCCATATACTCTACTAACGACCTCATCACTGGCATACAGTCTCCAATGCGCCCCGCTGGAGCAAACCGCTCACTTCCTCAGGAACGGACTTACACAGTTGCAGAGATTCATATATCACCTACCTTAACAGAGAGCTCGGCCCACACAAGAAGCACCGTTGGGACGGACGTAGACCGAGCGCAAGTACTAAGAAGATCTGCATCAACAGAGGATGACATCAGCCAAATTTCTCTACCAGCAAGGGAAGGCGACCACGACCTAAACTTAATGGGATCGGTGCCAGACTCGGGCACATAGAGCAAAAACGACCATGAGCCCGAGGGCCTCCTGGAGCGCCATATTACCAATATCTCAAGATGTCTTCCATCCCCTATTCATACCCCCTCACCTAGCGAGCAGATACAACTCTCAAACAAACAAGACAGTCTTATCCCACATACATATAACAAATACGTAGAAACAAAAATCCAAGGGGACACCTTGCTAGCCGGAATAAAGGATGTAAAAAATTATCCCCAAAACTCCCCTTCTAACAATGAATGCGGGGACCTAAACTTATCAGATAGGGATATGACTTTCTTGGCATCACAAGAATGGAACAACTTAGTGGTTTCATACACTTCTAAGTCACCCTCAAACAGCATCGGTACTGAGAGCTCGCACCAACCAACTGAGGTGAGCAAAAGCCCCACTGAATCCTTCTGGGCAACTATACTCACTACTATTCAGCTGTCGTCAGCAGCATTACAATACCAATCGGACAAACTAGACTTACAGCTAACCATTCTACAAACTCTAGCAGAGGCTACTGTGGGGATAGAAAGAAAACTCGCAGACCTTAACGGCCTCATAATGAGAGGACAGGAGGCAGCAAAATTAATGCAAATAGAAAGAACTAAATGTGTCTGTTCACCAATAACTGACAAACTAGCTACACTCCCCTCAATGCTGGGAAACCTTTTGGGGGACCAAAGCTAAACATCATACCACCACCTGCAACAGAGTCAATGCCCAGCAGACTAACCCCCAACAAAACCCCATCAAGATCCACCAACGACGTCCATGCAACGATCTTGCAAGGACAATTATGCACATTAAAAGCTTCGCCAGAAGAGCCCCCCAGAATATCTCAATCAAAGAAAGGGGGACCCATCCAGTCCAGCAAACGTGGGTGCACGCCGCAAACAAAAAAGAAAGGGTAGGAATCGAAAGTCGGCAGGTGCAGACTGCACAGACGAGAAAGATCAACCGACACCATGGAGTAATGACCAGTCAGGAACAGAACACACACAATCACCACCCGGAAACAGCCATTTGCTGAATGCAAACACATTGATATATAACAGGAACGTGAGCAAACAGACAAAGTCGAAGCCCACTTGACAAATCAACAACACCTCACCCACCAACTCACCACACTTGGAAAACCAATAAGCGCGGCCTCCCCCAAAATATGCACCTGCAAAAGAACTGAGATCACTACCCACGACTCCATAAGGAGCCCGGGGACAATAGGTGTCACAGAGGCAGCTAGTGTACAGACTAAGGAACACACCGAGGGAGAGAGCATATTACGCCATGCCGAAACAGCTAAACTTCAAGGAGCACACAAGGCAAAGCAAAGTGACTCATACACACATCAACAAAGCTTATCCCCTGGGGGAAAAGAGTCTGACATACTTCTTTTTGTTCCAGAATTTATTTCCAGAGGACGAGGGGACACCCTAAACAGGGGCAATATTCTAAGGCTTATCAACTCTATTGATAAATTAAAAAACATCAAAACAACAGATCTGCTTGGAATTGAATTTCTCCCCGCCACCAATCAACAAGGCAATGAAACAACAAAGACTATCTGGAATACAAACGATATCGCAAGTACGATAATGGGGGAAGCACTTCAATTCTCACAGTGGGGAATAAAGCTCGAAGCTGGAAAAAGGCCAGCCTACCCAACCCCGCTCCTTGAGGAAAGGACCAAAAGGATGCCTTCAAACAACCAAGTCAATATTGAAAGGAGCACGCTGCCACTCGGCAGAAGCTGATAGTAACCAACCGCACTTAAAACACCTCATATCTGATCAACTTAGAACAAACAGAATAACAATACGGCGGACTATACTCACGAGAGACACCAATTGACATAGAGTAACATCACCATCCTCCAAGAAAGCTGCCAACTATAAAATCAGTATATGTACTTAGAATATCAATGGCCTCTCAGACAAACTAGAGGACCCCGAAATATTAACTTATTTAAAATCTTTTGACTAGATCTTATTACAAGAAAACTGGGAAGAACAGGAGATCTCACTACAAAAGTACACAACCATAATCCATCCGACAACCAGAGGCTCCAATTACGGCCACAGCTCAGGTGGCCTGGCGTCATTTGCCTCTATACCAACTATTGGAGCAATGGAAAAAATTCCGATAAAAATCACTCCCCAGAGTGCTGCTCAGGGATTAGCTATAACAACCATAATTAATCAGACTACTCAATTACTATTTGTCATAAACACATACATACACCCAAAGTACAGACAACCGGCGGGAAGGGAACTAGTCAGCGAATTGGCAAGACTTATGGCGGAAAGGGAAATGGACAACATACTTGTAGCTGGTGACTTCAACCTTCATCTTTTCGGAAAGAAACTAATCGACGAGATGACAAAGATAATGGACCTTGCATGGGAAATCCAGAATCAAGCCACTCCCTTACTAAAAAAAAACACACAAAAACCTCAAACGAGCTACTGATCGATCTCGAGCAGTTAAACTTGAGAGTTCTTAACGGTCGATTTGTAGAAGATACCCTACTAGCTCCAACATATTTGTCTTCAACCACCTCCTCCCACCTTGACTTTTCTCTCGTGACCTTACCATTGTTTGAAAAAATCAGCTCATTCAAAGTGGGAAACAGCGGCCAAAGTGACCATCTGCCGCTAGAAGTGAAACTGGCCATGTCCTGTAGGACTCAAGTCTCGGATAGAACTAACATCTGCACAGACAACACCTTAAACAAGCGGCGAATAAGGTGCAAGATAGATGAAGCTGAGGAACTATCAACTAGTGCCAAAACAATCATGCACCAAATATCTAGCGCAGATAAGAGGCCACTAGTTGCCTGGGGTGAATTCACAGCGGAACTCGGGCGAAAAACGCCAAAGAACAAAAGATCATCAAAGGTAAAACCTCAGGGAACATAGTGGGCAATGTAATAACACCAGATATAAAAACCTTAAAAAATGAAATAAAGCAGATCTTGAGACAGCTCCGAAAAGACCCAAACAACGAAAGTCCGCTAAAGACTTTGCGCACCCTAAAAGCTCAGCTGAGGAAAAAAACATGGGAAAGTAAAAGGCAGCTGAACGATAACCTTTGGACAAAAATCTTACATGTCTCTAAAGAAAAGAACAGCTCTAGATTCTGGAAACTAATTTACTCCCTCCAACCTCCAGATCACAAGGGAATCAACTCAAACATCTCGGAATTAGTCTGGGCAAATTACCTATCATCTCATTTCAACACCGAAAATCTAGTGGGGCGCTTGCCCCGTGGCAAACTTGAGAAATCCGGTCTGGATCAGGCCTTCAACAAAACAGGCACAAACAACAAGGAACTGATCAATGTCCACACAAGGATATCATCCCCCCACAACATTGGCACACTGAACGAGGAAGTAACAAAAAGACTCGTACCAATCACAAGTAGAAAAGAACCCATATACTCGGAAACAGCGGCCAGGATCAGTTCACAAACCAAAAAGGACAATCTTGAAGGTGCCCCGGGCCCGAATGGGATACCGTCAATAATATATAAACAAGATGCTGACTTTTGGAGTAACATCATGGCACCAGTCTTCCAGGAAATAAGGGAAACAGAAATATGTCCAAATACCTGGAGAGGCTCAATTATAAGCCCGATTTATAAAAAGGGAGCAAGGAATAACCCAAGCAGCTATCGACTAATAGCGCTAGTCGATATAGAGGCAAAGTATAATGCGGCACTCGTTCAGGAGGATCTAACAGCTTGGGCAAACAAAAACCACATCATTTCAGCTACCCAGACCAGATTCCGCAGAGGTCATGGCATAGCGACCAACATCATGGTGCTGACCCTTGTGACAGACGCAGCAAAATTCATGAAGAGCTCATTATATTTATGCTACATTGATTACAGCGCCGCATTTGACCACGTAGACCGGAGCAAACTCTGGCAGAAGCTGGATGGATGGGGGATACCAAGCCCTTTCTTTCAGCAGTTGATCATGCTACATACTAGCACCTGGGTTAGGATTAAACTGGTCTCCGGAACAAACATCTCAAGGCAAATTAGTACCACCAAAGGCCTGAAACAAGGCTGCGTCCTAGCCCTGATGCTGTTCAACCTCTTTCTGGCAGATCTTCCGGGGGAATAGAGGAAACAAAATCCATGCCCCGCGATTAGGCGACACCCTACTTTCAAACCTCCTTTACGCCGACGACCTGGTTCTTATCAGCCGGTCCCCTATTGGCCTCCAAAATCTTCTGGACGCAATTAGCTTATTTTCCACAAATAACGCATTAAACATCAACTTAAACAAAACTAAAGTTAAAACGATGAACTACAACAAAAAAGGAAACTTGCCTGGTTTCTGGGCAGACAGAAGTTAGAACAAGTAGCAACCTACAAATACCTAGGTGTCCTTATGGACAACAAAGGCACTTTAAGGCCCCAACTAGAGGCCATTCGTCGGAAGGGCACGACTTTCCTCTGGTCAATCAAACCCCTGAAGAAAGTTCTCCCAGACCGGTTGTTCAGCCCCCTTTTGCAGGTGATAAGGGCATGACTGCAACCCATGCTTACGTACGGCAGCGGATACCTGCAAGGAAAAGATGCCACCACATTAGACAACACCATCAGTCACGCTTATAGGGCCATATTCCAACTACCCACCTACACCTCGCCCGCTCAAATTCATTTGGAATTTGGGCTCCAGAAACGAGCGGTAGAGAGGAGAGGGGAATACATTTAAACATGGCGAAAAATCAGAGATGCCGACCATGGATCCCTAAATGCCCATCTCTGGAGAGAACTATCTGCCAGAGGCAACTCACCCGCAAGGAAATATCTCCAAGACTCATTGAAGATCCTGGACTTAACAAACCTCTGGGAGTCGTCAACTGATCTTAAAACCTTCAAAAAAGTGGTAATGAAAGTAACCAAGTTAATCTCATCATTAGAGGATAAGGCCACCCTGACTAAGAGGGCCCATGGATGGGCCGTGTTGAAAGACTACAGTGCCCTGAAACCCCAAGAATATTTAAAAATGGGCTTCACGCAGTCAACTAAAAACAAGTTCCTAAATATGCACCTTGGCATTATTCCGATTTTACCGCACCTGGCACCTTGGAAAAGGGGAAGCTCAGCAAGTTGCTGAGTTGCTGCCGACTTTGCTCATCAGGAAAAGAGGACTTAATCCACATAATCTGCATTTTCCCAAAATTTATGGACATAAGATGATCCCTAATCCGTGCCATATGGAACCACAAGGGCATAACGAGTTGCAGGCAGGCTGTGATGTTGTGCTTTAACCCTGAGGAGACCCAGTTAGACTGTAGACTAACGAAATTCTTTGACATGGTGACCAAAAGGATTATGATCCAGACAACTGACTCACACTAAGCACAAGTCTACTCAATGCTGAGCTAAGTCCATTGCAGCACCTTGCTTGCTTAAATCCCTACGGCCTTGAACAACATTATTATGACTTTTTATGATCTCAATAAGCAAGTCCACCGCACTTTATATTTTTAACTGTAACCATGGTTACTTTTTATACACATTTGTATGTTTTTATATTGTGTGTTTTTATTAACTGTACAATAAATCTATCTATCTACTGGTGACCCCAATGATTGTGTTGATCCCTATGTCTGCATAGTAGCTAGAGAAAAAATTGTGCGCCTTTTAGTGGACTCTATTGCGTGCATCACCATGATCACTGAATCCTCCTTTAAAGGCAACTGGGGGGAAAGACCTCTTCTTCCTCCGGATCGCGCACCCGTGTCCTATGAAGAATGTAACATTGACCTCTTAGGTTATTTTGAGGATGTTATGGAGTTCAAATATAGGCACATACATGGCAAGATATATGTTACCATACATGATTTGAACATACAAGGGTGGTTTCATCAAGGTTTGTTTGACATGATGTTATGTCTAGGTGCTAGGGAACAGGTATTAGCCATCCGTGACGTTGCACATTTTGAAGATCTACTCAACAAATATCTAAAAGTCTTTTCTGGCGCTTTAGGCAAAATCAATGGATTCAAACGTAAAATAAAGGTTAGAGATGACCCAGCTCCTTTGAAACATAAAATCAGAAGTGTACCTTTGAGCCTAAGGGAGGACTTGGAAAGAGAGAGGCGTAATCGAGTCCATCGAATCTTCTGACTGGTCGTCACCCTTAGTAGTAGCACGAAAAAAAAAAAATCGAATCTGCATTGACTTGTGCAGCCTGAATAAAGTAATTTGGGTTGATTCGCACCCTTTACCCAAGATGCTGGATGTAGTAGCAGGGGCCAAACTATTCTCTAAACTGGACCTGGCCTCTGTATACCAGCAGGTAGAACTCTATATAGACTCACGTCATCTTACTGCATTTAACTCAGGCATGTTCCAATTCAGTCGTATGCCGTTTGGCCCGGCCTTGGCGGCATCAGTCTTTCAGCGGCTCATGGTTAATCTGCTCAAAGGGACAAAAAAATTAGCTATCTTCCAGGATGACGTCCTCAAACATGCTGCTGACCAAGCAGAACATGACGAAACCCTGAGTCAGATACTTTCCATCTTTCAAGAACATGGCATAGTGCTCAAACGTGACAAATGTGTGTTCTCGAAAGACTCTGTGGAATATCTGGCTCACACCATCTCCAGTGAGGGAGTCACGCATAAACCCAGTCTCGTGCAGGCCATCTTGGACGCCACTGCTCCAAAGGACAAAGCTGAAGTGAAATCCCTGTTAGGGCTGACTGAGTTTTATCCTCGCTTTATTCCTGACTATGCAACCAGAGTACAACACATATCCAAATTGCTTAAACACCAAACTGAGTTTGTGTGCGACGATGACTGTAAACAAGCATTTTCTTGGCTGAAAGTACAATTAAGCACAGTTAAAGCCTTAAAATCATTTTATCCCTCTGTACAATGCACGTTGGCGTTGGATGCTAGTAGTTATGGTCAGGGTGTAATCTTGACCCAGGAATTCGGACTTCAGGAACATACCATTGGTTTTGCTTCAAGGGTACTGAGGGACACAGAAACACACTACTCAGTCATTCAAAAAGAACTTCTGGCCTGTTGGTGGGGGATTGAAAAGTTCAAGTGTTACTTATGGGACAGGAAATGTACTTTACAAACAGACCACAAACCTTTAGTCTCCATTCTGGGGAACACCAACCACCACAAAACCACCCCACGCATAGCCCGTCTTGCATCCAAACTTCTACACTTCAACTTTGAAGTCACACACATCGTAGAAGGGAAAAACGTCAAGGCGGACGCTCTATCACGTTTGTCTCCCGCTCCCAATGAGTCTGTCCAAGGCGACATGTACATTGATGATGATGAAAAAGAGGAAGCATAATTGCCGGTGTCGAGTTACAAAATGTGTGTTCTGTGGTAGCAAGAAGCTGGTATGCTGTTATGGACTCCAATGACACATTGAAAACTGTTAAACAATACATCATCCAAGGGTGGCCCAAAGAAAGGAGTGTTGATGATGTTGAGGTCCAAACTTTTGTAAAAGTCAGTGATGAGCTATCGCTAGAAGATGGCCTTGTCTTCAGACTTGATAAAATAATTCCCCCTATCAACATTAGGAATACACTACATATCAGGGCACACAAGGGACACCTGGGAGCCACCCTCACCAAACGTAGGATTCATGAATACTTCTGGTGGCCTCAAATGGATAGAGACATTGATGCCCTAGTACTAGAGTGCACTATTTGTGCTAGTAGTGATAAGAGCCTCCGCATGTGCAATCCTCTCCTCACTCCCATACCCCTTCCTGAATCTCCTTGGGAAAAATTAGGCATCGATGTTTTAGGACCAATCCACACCTTGCCCCATCAGACCAAGTTTGCCACTGTACAAATAGACTACTACTCAAAGTGGCCCGAAGTCAGATTTGTTCCCAGAGCTGACTCTTAAGAAATTCTTGATTTTATGAAGGAGATTTTCATGAGGAAGGGTTTCCCCAAAACTATTATCTCAGACAATGGGGTGCAATTTATCTCATCCGATGTTGAAGAATTTCTAATAGACTCTTCCATCATTCATCTAAGAAGCTCACTTTACCATCCCCAAACTAATGAGTGTGTAGAGAGACTCAACAGTCATTGTGGATTGTGTAAGGTGGGCCATTGAGCATGACAAAGTCATACCCCCAACTGTGAGAACCATGTTGTGGTTTTACAGGACCACTCCCCACTCATCCACGGGTCTCTCCCCCTTCGAATTGCTTAGAGGTAGGAAGCCATGCACGGAGTTTAGACCTGCATAGATGTCCAAATGGTTCAAATCTAATACAACCCCTCAAGAGCTAGATGAAAGGGTTAGAAACATTGTCTGTGATGTCCAATGTAAGCAAAAAAATTACTACGATGACAGGAAACATGCCTCAATCCGGAAGTTTGTTGTAGGTGACAAAGTAAAAATAAAGAAACAAGGTTTTGTGAAAAAGGGGGTGTCCAAGTTCAGCAAACCAGTCACTGGCAACAAAGTATGTGGATGTGCTTTACGCGTCAATGGGCACATCTGTTGGAACATGAACAAGATTGTAAAAGTTAATGATGTGGTTAGGGAGAGGCATGTACTAATTCTGATGTTGCTTTCTCACGCGCTTCTGTATCAGAAAACTATAATGTGCATGATTTCAGTAACCCGTTTGCCTTCCAAAGGAGGAGATCCAGAGTGGTCAGATTACAGGCCAGGTTCAGGTGATCTCTTTCTACCTTTTCTACTCTTCTTGCTTTCTCTCTCTCTCTCTCTCTCTCTCTCTCCTAGTCCGTCTTTTCTCTTTCTTCCTCTTAGGAAAGGAGATATATGTAATGCTCTCTCCCCGCGTGCCTCCTGCGCGAGGGTATTGTTCCATCTATGTCTCGTGCTGCCCTTTGGCACGCGAGGTTCTGTATAGAACTTGACAGTTATTTAACAATAGTTATCATTCGCCATCTTAGAGAAGTGCTTGTACGCACGTTATCCCTGTCTGTGGGAACTTGCCTGGGAAATGAAATTAACTTGAAATCACCTAATCTATTGTGGTTTACTACACAGTCTTTATCTTGAAGAATCATAATTGCAGTAAGGCTGCATGCCCAAGTAACAAGGGTTGATTCTTTAACCTTACTATCCACTAAGCCTAGGAATTCAATTGATTAATGTTCTGTCAACGATATCTTTCTTAGGGGGGGAACTGTCTGTAGTACTTTTGAGAATATTTCCTCGTATGAGTATATCATGCCTCCCTCTCAATTGATATGTCGGGCAAAATTGTTTTGCATTGGGAATTAGGGATTTGAAATGTACTGTCAAATGACGGCCTGGCTGTCTTGGCATCTTCCTTTTAATCTGTAGTTAGTGACAGATTTCTTTAAGGCGCAATTATATGTCGGATTGTTCCTGAGTTTGTATTTGCCAGGCCCAGATTTGTGCTGCCTTAGTTGTTAATATTATTTAGGTTTACTAACTCTGCTGCAACTTGTTTCTTTGTGCCGGAGTGGGTTTTGCTGTTGCAGCATCTCCTTATTGTTCATTTATCTTTCTGGTTGTTTACTTTTGGTGCCAGCATCTTTTTGTTGGAGTGATTTAGCTTGAATGTCTGCCGGGTCTGTTGTTTCTGCATCTGCTTTCTTCCCAGTTTGGGCTTCTTGTGCCTTATTAAAAATCTAGAAGAACCTAATGTGTTTTACCTGGTTCTTATTGTTGTTCTTGGCAGTTTAATCCTCATCTAATGGTGCTTTTGTTGCTCCTTTGCTTTATTGCAGTTAGTCCATTTGCTATTACTATGTTTGTTTCTTGATTTACACAGTTTCTTAGACTGTTTTTGTAATCTTTTTGTCTCTGGGGTGTTTGGGATTCACTGGTATTCAGCACAGATTGTATGTGTTGGGTAGATGAGACTTTAGCCTCTGTATCTGCTGTGCTTTGGGGTGGTGTTCCACCCTGCTGGGACTCTTCCTTCTTTTTTATATCTTCATATCTATTGGTTCTTTTAGGGGGTCCTACCATCACCCATTGCAAGATCTTGTTGCTCATCCAGTCGAGGATCTTTAATATTTCAGGGAGACTTTAGATTTATTGTTAAGTCTTCTATCAATGTGCCTCAGGAATTGTAGCAAGTTTGTTGCCCACCGGAGCACAAGTGCAGTCTATAGTCATTGAAGCAGCATATTTGTGTGCACAGATTACCAAAACATTTAACTCATCCAACTTCTGGCCAATTCCTGATACTGAGTCACCATTAGATTCAATAGATCGATTAATGCTTTTGGCCTCATTGTATTTATTATGTTGTTAACTTCAACTTGTACTCCTATTGGAAGTGATGTTTCATTCAGTAGTAGTGGTCCTACCAAAGCATGTGATTGCTTTTATTCTTGCTGTTGTGGTGACACAGATATTAGTGACAGAAGTTCCACATTACTGACTGGGCCCCACGCAGACTCTTTGCTCTCTGCAAGCTCAGACTACGAAGTACGCTCTAGCGGACCTTCCAAGGGTTCTAGATTTATTTTAGAAGGTTATACTAGGCTACTTTTATTTTTTATTGGCATATTAGGTTCTGGAAGGGAATTAGATTCATATGGAGTGTAAAGAAAATATACTGATGGGATCTTTAAAGAAATCACATTTTTGTGAAACTTTTAAGGACCTCTCAAACATGCGGGCGGCCGGTGAAAATAATGACTGAGGTTCTCTTGCTGGTTATCTTTTGCTCTAACGGCTGTTTGAAAAGATTGAAGCCTTTTCTTCCTTTTTTGTCAAAATATGCAGCACCCTTTTATGTCTAGACCTCATGACTTGGTAGATTTATCATCCGAATACCACAGCATTTTGTTTCTTCCCTTTATGGAGAAAGTTGAGAAATTGGAACTAGGGGAGCTCCCCTAGACGCAAGGCACACCCAGTCTAGCTGGGCCACTTCTGTGAAGTCAGGGTTATACCTGTGTGATAAGAACTAAAACACTCTGTCCTTTTAGTGCCCCCTCAACCCACTTAATCAGGGTCAAGTTCACAAGCTTCAACCTTTCAATTGCACCAGTATTTGGCTCTGATCATATAGATCACCTTGAACTAACTGAGAGGTGACACTTTGAGATTTATCACCTCTTCTGGGTGTAAATGGTAATTATGAGGTGATAATCTGATCTTCCCAGATATTAAGATCAGGTAATTGTTAAAGGCTAGTGATAATTAGCAACCAATCATAATGGGACCTGCAGAAGAAATAAATACCAATGAGTGCATGAGCTGCATCTACCTACTGCTGACCGCTTCCATTAAGTACACAATGCTTGCAGTCTAATGATATTTACTGCCTTACTACTGATCTCCACCAGCCACCTTGCCGCTAAAACCAGACTTGCTGGTGACTAGGGGGTCACAGCTATAGTTGAGTAAACCGCCTGTGTGGGTCCCAGGTGTAGGTGGATTGTTACTGCCTTCACGTTTCTAACTCCTCTATCCTTCTGCTTCTTCACACCTTATGGTCTATGGCTTTCTTGGGCTGTTCTCAGTCCATGCTCCACGCACCCAACTGTTCCCAGTTTGCTCCAACATGCTCCTTTGCAAGGCTCTTCTATAGGGTGTCCTTCTACCCTGTGGGAAGTTGGGTGAGGAGGCAGAAGAGGGAACCTGTCCCTTAGTTCAGTAAGAGGTCTTGCTGCCAGACTGATGAGCTAAGGGCTTAATTACGAGTCTGACTGAGGAGAGGAGCAGCAGTGGCGGTTCCTGCTCAATGAAAAACCCTGGTGGAGAGGAAACAAAGGGGAGCATACAGGCCCCCCTGTGCCTCCGCACCCAGGGATGCACCCAGTGGGGTACAACATCTGCCTCCCTATGTGGATGCAGCCCAGTTCCTTCACGGCACAGACTTTACAGTTTATGTTGTGCAGGAAACTCTTATTGGTGTTCCCATTGCGGGGCTCATTTTCAGGGCACCGCCGTGAGAACATAAACAATAAAGTCTACCAGATAGGAGGAAACAGGAGGAAATTTCTAATCTGGCAGGTGGCCTGACCATGGGTTTGGCAGTGCAGCAGCCGAGCGCAACTGGCGCTGCACCGCCAAAGTCGTAATCAGGCCCTTAGTGTCTGACCTTACAGCACCCTATGGTGAGACAGGAGGTGGATGGTTAAGCTGCAGCCATGCTGCCTTTTCCTGCAGGAGCTCCTCAGGAGGGCACAAGTGCACCTGCAGTCCACCTGCATCCTCTAATAACTTTCTTCAATAATTTTTTATTTAATGCGATTTTGTATTGCACGAACATTACCTGAAGGTGTCAAAGTGCTTTACAAAATAACTAGTTGCGATGCATAAGAAATTAGGATTACACGTGTTACATAAAAGATACAAACAGGAAAAAAATTGCAAATGTACAAGTTGTAAAGTCACACAGGGAAGAGATACAAATAGAAAAAATTGCAAATGTACAAGTTGTAAAGTCACTCAAGGAAGAGATACAAATGGATAAACTCTAAGAATCACATAGTAATGGTAGTGAGTACAAAGATCTACTACATATACTAGTGGTTAGAGTTATCTCTATATACATATATATACAAATAGTAGATTTTTTCAGAATTCCGTTTTACCAGCGATTCGGCTTGGACAAGTCTATATCATATATTTACAGAGTGAAAAGAGAAATAAAAAAAAATAAAAAAATAAATACATTTAAAATAAAAAGGGGTAGAGAGTGGTATGTGAGGAAGAAGAGTTACAGGCTGAGATTGGTGAGAGGAGAGAGGGGGACCTGAGGGGGAGAAAGAGAGAAGGCAGTCCAACGTAAGAGAAATGTCTGAAGGTCAGTAGGATGGAATCCAAGGGACCAAAGAAAAGGACAAAATGGCGGACTCGGGTCTTGGGCATCGATGGAAACCATCTCAACATGGCAAGATGCACCCAGGGTAAGAGTGAAAACAGGAGAGGGTCCCAAAATGGTGGGGAACACACGAATTCCAGTCCAAAAGTTACAAGGGCCAAGTCTAAAGAAAACCAGGGAGCCGACCCAACGGAGGAAGAACAAAAGGGGAAAAGGAGCCAGACAGTTAAAAGGAGGAGCATCTTCAGTATTTGCATCTCCTTTCACCACTGCTGCACACACATGATCCCTGGTCTAAATGCTCCCATGCTCCTGTACTGGGCACCACAGTCCACCTGTGTCATTAGCTGGAGGGGTGTTAAAACAAATCCCCAGGTCTCCATCCAGCTTTTATGCTTGACAAAAAGCTGATGTCTATCTTGGCTCTCCCAGTGGGGCGTTAGCGGCTTCGTCATATGTAGGGGGTGAGTGCTGTAATTAAAATCCTCTCCTGGTCGTGTAACCGGTCCCGCCCGTCCGCTGTGGCCACGGGCCTCCATCCACACACTGCGGTCGGGCCACACAGGTGGATGGAGGCTGCAGATCCGGTGATCACGGGCTGCACCAGCTGGGGACGCCCACCGGGGAAGATGAAAGGGCAGCAGGGGGCCTGCTCCTGATGTCTCGGCCCCCGCATTGTCACCTCATAACGTGGGCCCCCCCACTTCTACCTCTGTTTCACCTCAGGCGCCATCTTGAGGTGTTATCGCCAGGGGTGGATATTGCCAATATCACTGCAGAGCAGCCGCTGGAAGTATCGGCAGCCCCAGTGGCAGACGCTCCAGATCGTCCGATTTTGGCGTTTGGCCCTTACAGATATTTTAGTGGGGCTTGGAGGGCAGCGTTAGGATGTTGTGCGCCGTACTCCTTCCACGACTCCTCAGTAGCTCTCAGGATGTCTAGCAGGGTTTCCAACAGATAATCGACTGCCGTGGGCTGTTTTAGGGGGAGGGGGAGTCAGCTAGGACTGTGCTGCACCACGAATTGACCTGCACTTCCTTTGACCAGTCTCCACCTTAATGGCGGTCGCAAGGTTATGTTCATGGGCTCCACAGCGGTGCAGCAGTGGTACTGGACGGTGACGACTCTCCCGGGCAGCTAACAACTGCTGACTACCATGCAGCCGTTTAAGTTCTCTAGTGGGGCCGGGCACAGTTACGAGCTCTGAATTGTCCCCTCTGCCGCGACCCTGCTCAGCTTGGTGTGAACATTGTCCAGAAACAGAAAAGACTACACTGGTCGAACGTTAAAAAATAAAATTAAAAAAGGTATGAGAAGCGATTACCTGTTCACATTTCAACATTCTGGTTTTGTTGAATTTAATAAGGTAACTCCAATTTTATCCTTTGGGAAAGGTAGGCCTTGCAGTTGTAAAAACCAAATTTAAGAATTTTTTACTACCAGGACATATAAAACATAAACGTATATACCCAACTAAATGAATACACTGTGCCCTACCCTCTGGGCTGTCCAGGAGCCACCCTAGGGGTGACATATGTATTAAAAAGGAGGATTTGGGTGTGGCAAAAGGTTGACATTTTTAAAGGACTAAAGTGATGGGGCACAATCAGTGCTGCAGTCCCACTAGTAGCTTCTAATTTTCTGGCCATGGGCACATGTAGTTTCACTTTACTTAGGACTTATAAGTAAATTAAATATGCCAATTGGGGATACACCAATATTACTGTTTTTAGAGGAGTGTGTGCAAGCACTCTAGCACTCGTTAGCAGTGGTAAAGCATGCAGAGTCCTAAGGCCAGCAAAAAAGAGAAAACGGAGAAAGGCAAAAAGTTGGGGGTCAGACCTCTCTAAGGTTGACAGGTCTAACACATCCATTCAGCTTGAGATGAGCTGGGATGGTCCAAAATATCATGCTTGTATTGTGTGAGTATAAGAATTTAACTGAGCCGGCAGGGACAGCAGAGAGTGCCAACAACAATGGCCTCTTAAGAAATGCCTCAGGCCTGGCACTTATATTTATACAAATTAAGCAGTAAGAGATTCTAGAATCAAGTTACACTAATCAGACAGCTTGTCCTTTCTGCCTCCATTGCAGTGGGTTAAGCAGTAGCCAAGGTGTCTCCCAATTGCCACTGGAAGTCGCAGCCAAGCTTGGGCTTGCAGGAGTCCAGACAGGTTAAGTTACTACACCTTTATTTTACAGTGTGTTATCAAAGTGCTTCAGTTGCAGTCAGGCTTTTACCTTCATTCAAATTAATGTAGAAATTGTAGTGCAGATATCTTGTTTCATAGTCAGTTACATTTAAAAGTCTGCGAAATGGTGAAGTAGATTTAAATAGACCATCTGATGCTGGGTAAAGGCCTCATTTAGGGGTGGGTAATATTAAGATATTTGTCAAAGTACAGCAATTTTCTCATCTCTAAATCTCCTAAAGGCTATCACACCTAGTGGATGGCTATTTGCATTCTTCCCGATAGTCACCAATGCTACTCCGGGGCAAACCCTTGCAGCAGAAGTGGTGTGGAAGGTAATTGTGTTGGGGAAACTACCCTATTAAGGAATACTTCTCCCACATAATTTCTCCTGCTGTTTTTTCATTTTGGATCTGCCAATGTAGCTGTGGTATTCCAGCATAGAAAACGTTTGAAAGTGCTCCAACAGGCTTCTCGAAAACTTTGCAGGTCAAGGATATATCCTCTTTGGGTCCTGAAAATGAGGCTCCATTTTACGGATCTATGTGTAGGACTCACATAAGTGGCATTATTTCTGCAAAGCTAGAATGGCATAGCATCTCTGCAACTATGTTTATATGTATAATCACCTCAGATAGAAAATAGAACAGAGCAATAACTTAAATAACAATTCAACGTCATCATTTCATCATTATGAATGTGGTATTCCAGCATAGAAAACGTTTGAAAGTGCTCCAACAGGCTTCTCGAAAACTTTGCAGGTCAAGGATATATCCTCTTTGGGTCCTGAAAATGAGGCTCCATTTTACGGATCTATGTGTAAGACTCACATAAGTGGCATTATTTCTGCAAAGCTATTGTGGTAAATATTTGATTTACCGTCTTAATTTCTATGCAGGTAAGTACTTAATTAATAATAACTCAATCGGAAAGAAAAAAACAGAGTCCGTGGTGTTAGAGTTCTTAGGGGTTTTATTCCTCAAAAAGGAATCGGTCTAGGACTGGATATCATGTTCCTGCAACCACGAGGGTTCAGGAAGGGATAGAGCGGCATTTTATTGACAATACATAACTTATATACTTAAGTTACATTATAGAAACCAATACAGTAGGCGTAACAGCTGAGAGAAGACAAGATAACAGCATCCACGTGGTGGTGATACGTAATCAGAAGGCGTGAACTAGGCGTGAACTAGAGGTGTGTGCTAGAAACGTCACAGATAGGTGTCATAAGTGGGTGGCACAAAGCAGAAATCTTGTAATGTCAGCAGAAATCTGAGGCCTGGATGCGCGCGCAGCTGCATGACGTGTGATTGACGTGTAAACTAGAGGGTGCAAGGGGACTTGACATTTACACTGGCGGAAAGAGACAGAAGTCTGGCATGTCAGATCAACTCGTACTTCTATCATATCTGATATCTGATGTTTGGGAACCATATTATCTGAACGGAAAAGGTTTCTGGGGCAGGAGCTATTCTATACTGACTGTGAGTGCGTGTATAAGCGCCTAAGTGTCTGCATGAGAAGCGTGGGGGCATGGGCCTTCCATGGGAGCATGGTAACAGAGGCTATGAATTACTTGCACAGAGACAGTGTGGCCGGGCCCTTTTGCTCTGCAGCTGGGGGATGTTTACTTAAACTAGTAGGCAGGAATGCATTTTCGAGGAGCGGAACAGATAATTCGAAGGTTGAATTCAGTCTTGGCAGGCAGCAGGCTGAGCTAAACGCGGGGAGCCGCGCAGAAAGTAAGTCAGAGGTCACGGGTACAGAGGCAGCCTGGGCTGAGGCTTTCAGAGTCAGAAGCCAGGAAAAAGGCTCGATGGCAGAATTCAGGGCCTACTTCGCCAGAGCTGAAAAACGTGTAAAGTACACTTCAAAAAGACGTTGGCATAGCATGCTTAGGAACGGACTATTCAACCCATTCAGGGTGGGTCTGAAAGAGGACATGTTAACGTTGGACGCAAATGTATTTGCGTCTTCATAGCTGGCACAGGAGGGAAGTTACATGCACTTTAAGCTGGTACATGGAGACGGTGGGGTACACGATAGGGAACATAACTTGACCAAAAATTTATATTTCCTCATTCCCTCCTTGTTCCCTACGGACCCTTCATGATATATCGATCCTCATGAATCGATCAGTTTGTTCTTGTAACATCATTTGCTCTTCTTTCTTTCTTTCACGTCTTGAGAGAAAACTGGAATGTTCAATGCATGATGTGGCGCACAGTCCACAAATCGCTGGCCCACACTGTAGGCACAGGCAGCAACTGAATACTAGGACTAGGCCAATGCCTAGGAAGGATAGGATCTTCCATCCCCAAGCGGTTAACGTTGTCCAGAACCAACCGGACCAAGTCCAGGTGCCTGGATTCTGATGTATCAAACTGGCAATTTTATGAAGACGTGTAATAGCTTTGTATACAGATGGCGCGTTTTCTGGGATGAAAACACAGCAACTTGACCCGATGACCTTACAGGCTCCACCTCTATCTGCCAAGATGACGTCAATAACAAGACGATTCTGAAGAACAACAACCCGCATGGCGGACTGCTCCTCTGTTAAGTTACCTAAGGCGGAGGCAGTTTCATTTACTACTGCTTCAAGTGTTCTAGTTAATCTGCGTATGAGTTTACTATTTTGGACGGGGCCTAAGAAGAAAAAGAATCCTTTATTGAAATCTGTGTATTGCTCCCATGCCGTTTATGTGTAGTCGACAATCGGGAGATCTCTTCGGAGTCTATTCTTTACTAGATTTGTATTTCTGTGATAATCAGGAGGAGCTAGAAAAACAGGTGGCAGAAGGAATGCAATATAACAGGTACCATCCCAATCAGGAGGTAAGCGTATGTATGCGGTATGACCACAAACAAAGTAGGAATGACGGGTAGCTCTAAAGGACGATTTACCTTGATCACTGAATTCGACCACAGTAGTACATTTACTATGACCTAAGTGTACTGAACCTTTCTTACTGACACATAATTCACCAGTGACTGGTAATACTGACATAGCGGGGAGAACTGGTGCAGCTTCGGATTCAACAGTAAGAATCATAAGGTTAATTGTATAATTACCTAATCCATATACTTCATTTTCTAGATCAGTCCCTATTCTCGTGGGGAGTCCCTTCTTGTCAGGGTAACAGACATTAAGCAGAACTAAGTTCAAGTTTCCCCAAACCCAGCTCCCTTTGAAAACAGCAATATCAGGATCTAAGGAATTAATTATTCTAAACCATGCACCACAGGAGCCATTGTAAGTGAACGGGTACGGAAAGAGGGGCAGAACTCCCTTGTATTTCTGGTAGGGAGGGAGTCGGCCACATATCCAGCAGTTTGTAGCATTGTTAGTCTGATGGGAGTGATGTAACATACTAATGAATGTGTTGTTGCGCAGCGCAAGTCTGTAAGAAAGTTCATGGGGAGGTAATTCACTAAAAGAATGTTCAGCAGAAACATTGTAAGCAGATTGTTCACGCTTGAAAATAGGGTAATAGATAGGAAGCAGTATACTGGCAACAATAATCAGAAGACTTAGAAAAAACATAATCAATAATGTCACTATACAGTGACTACGGAGTGATTTGCAATATGTACGTTTCTTGAGTTGTCTCTCTCTCTCTCTATCTCGATCTAGGGGATACATGTCAGAATCTATTTAATCGATTCACCTAGGGGAGGACTTAAACAATTAAACTGTCTGACTTGCTAGATCGGAGTTTCAGTTTATACTCCTCTTGGGGAGTTTTCTCTCGTTCGGGAACTTTAAAGTCACTAGGCTCAATACAGTCTTTGGAGGGGGTGGACGAGTCTGGGTCTGGTTTCAGTTCGTTGCATCTTTTAATATGACTCGTATGTATCCACCCCTTTCTGCCTTCCACCTTTACTGCTGTCCTCGTAATAAGAAGGACGGTCTTCGGCTCCCTCCAGCGGGGCTCCAGCGGACTTTTCCTGTCAAAGTTCCTAATCAAGACCAGATCCCCAGGACGGACATCATGCGGCTTTACATCAGTGTTGTCAGGGAAGGCTGCGGCAACCTGTGAACGACATGATTGGAGTGCAGACATCAAGGAGGCAAGGTAATCTGTCAACATGTTACAATCAACATCAGTAATTTTCTTAGGAATGGGCGTCCCCCACATATTCGGTGGTCTGCCAAAAACCACTTCATACGGGGATAGTCCTGATCTCGAGTGGGCAACCATCCTCATATAGAACAATGCAACTGGCAGGGCGACTATCCAGTCGACCCCTTTCTCTTGACATATTTTAGCAAGGCGGGTCTTTAGTGTCTGATTATGCCTCTCTACAAGGCCTGCGGCTTCGGGATGTCGGACACAATGGAATTTCCACTGATATCCTAGCAGCAAGGAAACTTGTTTCATTAATTCGGATGAGAATGGCTGTCCGTTATCTGAGTACACGACACAAGGCAAGCCGTACCGTGGGAAGAATTCTCGAACCAGCTGTCTGGCAGTGGTCGGAGCAGTGTAATCTGGGACTGGATATGCTTCGGTCCAGCGGGAGAGTGCACAAACAATTACGAGGACATATTTGAATCCTCGACAACGGTCCATCTGGATATAATCCATCTGGAGGACTTCAAAAGGGTGATCAGGAGGATGGAATCCACCTTGCTCTACAGGGACGCTTTTACCTGGATTGAACTGACAACAGATCATGCAAGTACGCACTTTCTGTTTTGCTGCTGCTCGTAAGTGTTTGTTGTGCCAGAGATTCTGTAAACTGTCTAACATCGCTTTTTCTCCTAGATGTGCAGGACTATGTGCTGTATTGATTATGACTTGAACCATAGAGTCGGGGAGAAACCATGTAGATTTTCCCTTCGTCAACCAACCTTGATCTGTCTGGATCCCTCCTAGTTCAGTCCATTTCTTTATTTCCTCTGGGGTAGCATGTGTCTGAATATCGATTACATCTAGTGCGGGATCCCTGACTGTCATACAATGTGTCGGTACTATTGTCTTTGTCACGTCAGTTGTCTGGGTGTGAGTCAGTGCTGTATGTTTTGCTGTCTGGTCTGCCAGGTCGTTACCCTGGGAAACAGAATCTGTAACTTTAGTATGTGCTTTACACTTCATGACGGAAATGCCTGAAGGCAGATGTATCGCTTCTAACAGTGCTTGAATGAGGGGACCGTGTTGAATCTTGGCACCATGAGAGGTCAAGAAACCTCTTTCTTGCCATAACATGCCGAAGTCGTGTACGACTCCGAACGCATAACGGGAATCAGTGTATATGTTAACATTTCTGTTCTTGGCTAGTATACAGGCTCGGATCAGAGCAATAAGCTCTGCCGCTTGAGCGGACAGTGTGTCAATACGATATGTTTCTTTAACTTCAGTTTCAGTGGTCACTGCATATGCGGCCACTAATTCTCCTGTACTTGTTCACATGCATGAACCATCCACATAAAGTGTCAGGTCTGGATTTGTCAATGGAACATCTGTCAAGTCTCGTCGGGGCTTTGTTACTGCATTAATGATCTCTATACAATCATGCGGGGCTGGATCTGTCATAATTGTAGGTAACAATGTTGCGGGGTTCAGAATGCTGCAGCGTCTGATTTCTATGTGTGGCTGGAATAGCGTCAATTCATAACCTGTCAGTCGTGCTATAGTCAAGTGCTGAGTCTGGGTTCTGTTTAAAAGAACCTCTACAGAATGTGGAACTTATACTGTTAATTGATGTCCTAATACAATTGAATCGCTCTGTCTAATTGCTAAAGCTGTTGCTGCTACTGACTTTAAGCACGCAGGGAGTGCCTGGGCTACTGAATCCAATGTACTTGAAAAATAAGCGCAAGGCTTATGTGAACCTGCTTGTTCTTGAGTGAGGACAGACAATGCTGTACCATCACGTTCTGTAACAAAAAGTGTAAAAGGTTTGCTGTAACATGGTGTCACTAGAACTGGTGCTTGGCATAAGGCTTTCTTTAATTCTTCAAAAGCTTGCGTGTGTTCCTGAGTCCAAGGGAGGACAGTCGAAGTCGCTGCCTCCTGTGTTGTTAACTGAATGAGTGGTTTAGCTAGAAATGCATACTGAGGAATCCATTGTCTGCAGTACGAGGTGAGGCCTATAAAGGCCCGCACTTCCTTTTGTGTCTGGGGTTGTGGCATATTTACAATTAACTGAATGCGATCGGGAGTGAGCTGTCTCCCCACTTTGGACAGCAAGTGACCCAAGTATACAACTTGCTGAACACAGAATTGTAGCTTCGAAGGAGACACCTTGTGTCCCTTGTCGGCCAGGAAATGTAACACTGTCAGTGATGCTTGTTCACATTCGGGCTCACTTCGTGCGGTGATCAGCAGATCATCGACGTATTGCAGTAAAGCGGTGTTAACTGGCATTTGAATACAATCTAGTTGTCTTTTCAGTGCTTGGCTATAGATGCTGGGGCTTTCTGTGAATCCCTGAGGTGCGCGGGAAAATTTGAAACTTCGTCCATTTAAACTGAATCCGAAGAGGTATTGGCTCTCTGGATCAATCGGTGCACTAAAGAAGGCGTTCTTGAGGTCAATTACAGTAAAGAACGTTGCTTCAGAATCAATAGCAGTCAATAAGGAAGAGATATCGGGGACCACAGGGTACTGTGGTACGATGCATTTATTCAGTTCTCTTAAATCAATCACCAGCCGATATACTGGCGGTGCATTGGGATCAGTACGTTTAAGAATCGGGATGATGGGTGAATTACAGATATTGGAGTCGGTTTCTATGACCACTCCTTGGGCAATGAGCTCTTCAATGATTTCCAGTAAAGCCACTACAGCATCGGGTGGTAACTTGTATTGTCTGATTCGGGGTAAAACAACTCCTGTCTTGAGTGTAACACGGTATGGTGTGATATGCATGCAACCTACATCAGTTGGGCCTTTTGCCCACAAGTGATCTGGTACATTTTTCAATCTGACATCAAACTCTCGTAATACATAGTGACCCTTGAAATCCCGCAGAAAGAGTCTAACTCCCTCCGGGGAACAACATATAACAGCTCCTAGAGCCTTCAATGTCTTTATTCCTAACAGATTTTCTGGACATGATTTCGTCAGTAACAGGTCTGTAACTCGTGATAATGGACCCACTGCCAGGGGGACTGGTTCGGATACCTCATTTACAATAGGCTGTCCTGAAAAACCAAGGGAAACATTCTGTGAGCCTGAGAGGGGTGCCCCTGGGACTTCGTCATGGCTGATTGTTGTGCGGCTTGCCCCTGTGTCAATTAAAAACTTTCTGTCTTTTCCCACTACTTGACTGTGTACATAAGGACCCTCTTGATCTACAGGAATTTCAATAAGAGGCAAGCCAAACTCCCTCTCTAGGCTGTTTCATGTGTATCGTTGATAGTCGGGGTAAGCGGATTGGGCATACTGGTACATCTGTTGTGAAACCTGCTGGGTCGCGGCAATAGGCTGTGGCTGTGGTACCGCTACTGTCTGTGCTGTATGAGATGAAGCATGCATAGGCTGTGTATTCTGTGAAGTCTGTTGCTGGGCCTGATCTTGTCTTGGTGGATGCGGTCTCTCTTTAGTTTTACCTGTTGCTATGTTATGTTTCAGAACTGGACATTCATGTACGTAGTGGCCTGGCTGCTTGCAATAATTGCATGTCCCTTTAACGGGAGCTGCGGCGTGACCTGTCTGGGTCGTACCCTTTCTCTGGCTGTCGGCTGGAACTGATTGGGCCACTAACATTTTCATTTTCGTGTCTTTCATACGTTTCTGTTCATGATCCTGTTCCTCTCTAATTCTGTTCTGATGATATTGTAACATCTGTAACATCTGTGATGGCGTATTTGCTTGCCATGTACTCTCAACCTTGTATACACGGTTTTTGACTGCTAACAGGGAATTCTCGACTAACTTTGATACAAAAAGATGCGGGTACGACTCGCTACTTGGTTTAAGACCACTGTTAATAATGAAACATTTCTCGAATCTTGAATAGAAGTCACTAGTATCTTCATCTGGTTTCTGTTTACATGCTGAGATTGCGTCCCAATCTTCCTTTCTAGTTGTCAGTAATCTTGGCAGAACCTGTACTATCAAACCTGGTAATGCTTTAGTTTTCTCCCCAAGGCCTAGCCCTGGGATACGTTTTTCCTCCTCGTCTTCTATTTCTGCCCATACAATCTTTTTCTCTCCTACCTCCCATTCTTTTTCCTTGAGTTTCTCGTAGATGCCCGTGGGCAGCAGTACCTTTAACATTTTCATGATATCTTCATATGTGTAATCCCCCATCAGTAACATGTCTTTAAGTTCTCTATGAAAACCTGCAGGGTCTTTATCATGGCACGGTACTAGTTTCTTCATTTCTAACAGCTCTAACTTGGTCAGAGGCGTGTGTACATACACACGTTTCAAGTTATGATCGGCACCCATAACTGGATGCACTTCTCGTAAGGGGTTCTGACTTTCAATGCCATGCAGACGTTCCATATGATACATTTTTCTTTCTGGGGGTGGGGCGGGAACATATTCGGAGCTTACGAAGGTGTTATATCTGTGTCGTTGTTCTAGAATTATTTGTATTAACTTGGTACTTAGACCTCTCCATCTATCCATGAGTAGTGCTTCTAATGTATCGTGTAAGGGACCTGGATCAGAATGTTGGTTTCTGTATAACGTGAGGAGGTGCTGAATCATGTATACACCTGCTAATTTCTGCTTGTCTGGGGAAAGGTTCAGAAATGTCTGCGCTACTGTGTCATCATTGTATATGTTCGGATTGTCAGCCCATAATACTGCTGACCGGGCTAGTTCTTGTTCATCCATAGAATTGAGTACATGGTACCCGATTCGGTCTCAAAGCCTTTTATCAGTCTCCTGAAACTGATGTTCAGGAGAATTCGGTTTGGTTATGCCAGAGAGAAAAACTCTCTTGCTTTCTGGACGAATGCCTTTCCTAAGGTAAGTTCCCTTACCTACATACGCTATCGTATCTGTAGTCCTTTCTGGTTCTTCGGGTTCTTCTTCCTCCTCGGAGGAAGCTTTTTCTTTCTCTTTTTCGTGTATTTCTATCACTGCTTTTCTTATGTTCTTGTACATACTGGCTATGCAACCCCCTTTATCATGCTTTCCTTCAGATATATTTTGACCCCACTTGTTGAGTGCATCTAATTCATCCTGTTCTGTCCCAGGCCTGTCTCGTTCTCTGATTAGGCAATTTATAAAAAAACGTAATATATATGCTTGAATGTCAACTTTCTGATGCGCCATGGCATCCTTAATACTTTCAGGGTCTTGCCCAGTCTGGACAAAGTGATATATTCTATCTAGGTGCTCTTTCATTCCTGATAATAACAATAGGTAATCTGCAGCATGTCGTAAGCGTAGTGATGCTAAAAACATCCTATCATCTTTACCGGGTACTGGATCGTATCTGCAAACTTGTAGCGGTTCTTTGAGTATGTCGAGACGTGGTGATTGGAGTATAAAAGGATTCTGCAGATCCCTAAGGTGTAATCTGTGTGTTGGGGGCGGGGTCTGGAGACCCCCGGTCGCACCTCCTGAAGCGGAAGCTTGGACATTATTTCTCTGCGGAGTCTGTATCTGTACTTGAACTTGTCTTTTAGTAGGATCAGGTCGAAGCGGTTTCGGTATATCAATTTTAAGTGCGGGAAGTGGTGGAGGTGGAGGAATGATGGGCTGTCGAACGGGAAAACCTGGTTGCAGTTGTGGCGGGTTGCCACCCCCGTCACCGTCAGTAGGCGGGACGCGGACAGGCAGATTGGTGTAAGCGGGTGCTACATCCTCTAGATAGGAATTCAGAAATATGTCTTTAGTGGTCCTGTGAGTTACTTTGGTTGGAACCAATGGTGGCGGCAGATTCTTCGGTATTTCTGAAGTGGCCTCAGGCGAACCCTCGGCCGCGAGATACATGCCATTTACGAGATTGTTTCGTGCGCGGTCTATTTGCTCTGATTTTACTCGGATCCCTTCAGTAACTAATTCGTTTTCTTGGGCTTTATCTGATTCTTTAAGTCTGTCTTCTCTACGTAGTGCTTTTTCAGCACGCTTATGTGATTCCTTACGCCAAAATTCTATGGCGTCTTTCTGAGATTGTCTGGCTTTCTTTTTCCATAGTGCTTCCTCTACCTTCATGATGCACTCGGCATCCCATGTTCCGGTAACAGGCCATCTGTGTCTTTCGTCTAGATGCTTAGTATAATCGGCCCATAAATCTAGATACAATATGGCATCTAAGCCATGCTTATGGTACATAAAATTTCCAGGAGTGTCCCTAGGGGGGATAGGAATTTCTTCCTCTAGTATCCCTTTCCTAGTTCCTATCTGCTTTAACTTGTTGAAAAACGGCATCTTGTTTACTTAGTACTGAATGCTCAATCTTTGCTACTTAATACTGAATACAGCTAGTTACACAAGAACACAATAATGCACATTAAAAACAGTCACACTCATACCACAACATTAATCACATGAAAAGACATTTGAGACATATATAACTACCCCCTATACCGGATGTACTGCTAAACAGCACAGATACACTGTCAGAGACAATGCAAAAACTTGAATAACTGATGTACTGCTAAACAGTACAGATACACTGTCTAAAACAGTGCAGACCGGACTTGTGTACCCAAACCCGTCTAGATACGTCCCAGCAATGGTACTCACCGGGAAGCACGGAAAACAGAAGGCCTCGGAAAACTCGACTGGACTGGACCGGACTCGACTTGACTCGACACGTGGATACTTCGGAAACTGGTGGGCCTCTTGACACCTCGGACCTTGCTTCTTTCGGCTAGGCTCTGGTCGGGATCCTCCGCACTCCTCACCGCCTCGTCTGGGTGCTGATTGCAGTCTTCGTCACCTCCGTGGGCCAGAGGGAGATACAGGAAATCCTGCCGGTACGCGTAGTTTCCGTCTAACTGATGGCAGGGGACAGAGTTTGCAACGCACCAACCGGCGCGTGGGGTGGGGGAGGAGTCCCTATTCGGGCGCCAAAATATTGTGGTAAATATTTGATTTACCGTCTTAATTTCTATGCAGGTAAGTACTTAATTAATAATAACTCAATCGGAAAGAAAAAAACAGAGTCCGTGGTGTTAGAGTTCTTAGGGGTTTTATTCCTCAAAAAGGAATCGTTCTAGGACTGGATATCATGTTCCTGCAACCACGAGGGTTCAGGAAGGGATAGAGAGGCATTTTATTGACAATACATAGCTTATATACTTAAGTTACATTATAGAAACCAATACAGTAGGCGTAACAGCTGAGAGAAGACAAGATAACAGCATCCACGTGGTGGTGATACGTAATCAGAAGGCGTGAACTAGGCGTGAACTAGAGGTGTGTACTAGAAACGTCACAGATAGGTGTCATAAGTGGGTGGCACAAAGCAAAAATCTTGTAATGTCAGCAGAAATCTGAGGCCTGGATGCGCGCGCAGCTGCATGACGTGTGATTGACGTGTAAACTAGAGGGTGCAAGGGGACTTGACATTTACACTGGCGGAAAGAGACAGAAGTCTGGCATGTCAGATCAACTCGTACTTCTATCATATCTGATATCTGATGTTTGGGAACCATATTATCTGAACGGAAAAGGTTTCTGGGGCAGGAGCTATTCTATACTGACTGTGAGTGCGTGTATAAGCGCCTAAGTGTCTGCATGAGAAGCGTGGGGGCATGGGCCTTCCATGGGAGCATGGTAACAGAGGCTATGAATTACTTGCACAGAGACAGTGTGGCCGGGCCCTTTTGCTCTGCAGCTGGGGGATGTTTACTTAAACTAGTAGGCAGGAATGCATTTTCGAGGAGCGGAACAGATAATTCGAAGGTTGAATTCAGTCTTGGCAGGCAGCAGGCTGAGCTAAACGCGGGGAGCCGCGCAGAAAGTAAGTCAGAGGTCACGGGTACAGAGGCAGCCTGGGCTGAGGCTTTCAGAGTCAGAAGCCAGGAAAAAGGCTCGATGGCAGAATTCAGGGCCTACTTCGCCAGAGCTGAAAAACGTGTAAAGTACACTTCAAAAAGACGTTGGCATAGCATACTTAGGAACGGACTATTCAACCCATTCAGGGTGGGTCTGAAAGAGGACATGTTAACGTTGGACGCAAATGTATTTGCGTCTTCATAGCTGGCACAGGAGGGAAGTTACATGCACTTTAAGCTGGTACATGGAGACGGTGGGGTACACGATAGGGAACATAACTTGAAAAAATTTATATTTCCTCAGAAACTACCCTATTAAGGAATACTTATCCCACATAATTTCTCCTGCTGTTTTTTCATTTTGGATCTGCCAATGTAGCTGTGGTATTCCAGCATAGAAAACGTTTGAAAGTGCTCCAACAGGCTTCTCGAAAACTTTGCAGGTCAAGGATATATCCTCTTTGGGTCCTGAAAATGAGGCTCCATTTTACGGATCTATGTGTAGGACTCACATAAGTGGCATTATTTCTGCAAAGCTAGAATGGCATAGCATCTCTGCAACTATGTTTATATGTATAATCACCTCAGATAGAAAATAGAACAGAGCAATAACTTAAATAACAATTCAACGTCATCATTTCATCATTATGAATAAAAACCTTAAGCATTGTAATAATTCTTATTCACATCTCGGCTGGGCTAAAAAGTTCTTGTTATAGATTCCAAGTGCAATTATCGTCCAGCATTTTGGAACCCGGCAACTAAATGATATAGTGCATAAATGATATTTCCCCCAAAGCTTTAAAATTCACACTGAAATCTTTAAGTGTAAATAACGCTCTAAGTTGTTGCGACCGAGTGAATCTCCATAATTTCTCTTAACATATGACATTCTTCGCCCCTAATTGTCTGAAATTTTGCACGCTCCAAACTCTTTGAGAATACCGTTTTTCCTTGTGTTTAACTTGGGTCATTTCATGTTCCCAGTGGCAAAAGGCAGGCCGTTCATTAATTTAAAAAAAATTGTAAAATGAGGGACTTAGCCACCAAAGATGCAATAAATACAAGGGGCCTTATTTATGAGGCCTTGCAACAGTTTTGCGCTTCCGTTGTATCACTTTTTGTGACCCATCGGCGGCGTAAAACATGCCTTCTGTTGCGCCCTATTTACAAAGTGACGCATCTAAGCAGGTACGTCACTTTGTAAACCCCTGCGCTACATTATACCTGCGGTACAAAAGGGGGTGGTCATGGACGGAGCATCTGAATCAATCAAACACTCACACCGAGTCAAAAGATCTGGGTTTAATCCATCACCGTTCTTTAGCCCACACTGCCACCCCAGTTCAGACATGGCTATATGCAAATCAGTCTGACCCTGTGCCTCATGGGAACAGTCCAGCCCGAACTGCCAAGGCATTTCTTCCCTGGACCGGAAACAAGCTTCTGAAGACCGGTTTCTGGCATTCCTGCCGTCTTCAGCCCAGCTTGCTTGAATCCAGTGGCAAAGAGAGCAAGGGACTCACGTCTGAGCATACCCTGTCACACTTATTATACCTGCGTCAGGTATAATGTATGCAGGATGGGCGTTCCCACGTGTATAAGCCTCGTAGAAGTGAGGAAGTGAAATCTACCAGATTTCACTGCGCCACTTCTAGGGTGCAAATGCTTCAATATCTTACGCCTGCTCCATAGGAGGCGTAAGAATGACGCAGGCCCTTTCACATGGGGTTTGCCCCCTGTGAAAAGACAAATTGCTGGAGTTACGTCTCTTTTGTGACACACTCAAGCAATGCGTCACTTTGGCGCCATAAAGATACGTTAGAAATACTGACTTATCTGTAACTCCTTAGGACATGATGCCTCATAAAGTAAATATGACGCATCAATCATGTCGCAAGGAGGGCGCACTGAGAAGCTTTCACGCAGCGATGAGTCACTTCTCATAAATAAGGCCCAAACTGTTTTTGACGCATTGTTAGATTACAATTTACAATTCCGTAAAAAGCAGCCAATGGGTTGGGAGCTAGGGATGTCAGTCATTTTCTATTTAGCCACTGAAAGATCTGATTCCAAAATTCTGTTAAAATCGGACAAGTAAAACAAACATGCATCCAATGTCCAGTTTGGTGGCGACATCTTAAACATCATCCAGACGTTGATGGAAACATTTCTTTTAAACGAGCTGAGGTATAATAGAGCTGCAACTTACAAAAGAAGGTCTGAAATTGGCCCCTCTTATGACTTTATAAGACCATTCATTATATGCTTTCCTCCACCTTGGCTGCCTTGCATTTTGATAACTCGCTCCCATAACTCGAACTTCAGTCGGTGACTTTTCTTTTTTTTTTTTACTTTCACTTTATTTAATTTACTGGCCCTGTATGTATTTAAATGCTATGGACTCCTCAACATAGTTGGTTAATTTAAAATGGCCGCTTGCTGGTGTGTTCCCACTACCCTATGACAACTGAAAGAGGACCATAGTCCCTACAATCACTAAACAGAGTAATAGGACTCACCAATGCTGGACACTAACAAAGGACTATATATCCAGGCAACAAGTCATACAAGGATTCGGCCATCTTGGAATGTCCTCATTACATTGCTTTAGACTGATCTCTCACATAGGTACCCCAAAGACTACACTTTTTGACCACATCCTGATCCTCACTCTATTCTGGCGGAGTCCAAAACGCATACATGACCGATTCCCGGTGGAGCTGCTCCGACAGCTATAGGGGAGACTGGCTCTGGCACACCGCTATGGCCGTCACCTACCCAGCCGGACTTTGGACATTTGTCTTGTTTTCTTCCCCGCTGCTGTCTCCTTCTGTGGTTTACCAGCATTCCCCCTTCTTTCTGATCTTGATTTTCATGTTCATCTGTTTTTTTGGAACCTTATGTAAAGCCGTTGAGATGACATGGCCATTGCCCGGTGGAGCCGCTTGGTTCGGCTATAGAGGAGTCTGGCGCCCGCGGCCGTCACCTACCCAGCCGGACATTGGTGCATGGCACTCCTCGTCCTTTCGCTGCTGTCTCTTTATATCTTTCTCCGAGGACCTCCTCTCCCTCTTTCAGAATCCCTTTTCTTGTCCCCATCTTCCTTCTCACCCTCTCCTCTTATCCTGACCTGCCATCTTGTTCCGTCCTTTGTCCGTTCCTTTCTCCCTGCTCCCACTCATTCCCACTTTTCCCTTCTCTTCTCCCCCTTTTCCCTGACCCCTATTTTCCCTCGCTTCCATTGCACCTTAATATATTTTGTTTTTGTAATGATCTAATCATTAGATGTATCTGTATAACCTTGTTTTTCCTCTTCCTCGCAACGATCTTTCATGTAAATTTTGTAACGTTTGTAATATGCTAAATGCTAAATTCCTCATGTAACTTGTAACTGGTGTAATTCTATAATTTTGTGGAAACTTATGTAAAGACGTTGAGACGACATGGCTGATGCCCAGTGGAGCCGCTTGGTTCAGCTATAGAGGAGTCTGGCGTCCGCGGCCGTCACCTACCCAGCCAGACATTGGTGCATGGCACTCCTCGTCCTTTCACTGCTGTCTCTTTATATCTTCCTCCGATGACCTCCTCTCCCTCTCTCTGAACCCCTTTTCTTGTCCCCATTTTCCTTCTCACCCTCTCCTCTGATCCTGACCTGGCGTCTTTTTCCATCCTTTGTCAGTTCCTTTCTCCCTGCTCCCACTCATTCCCACGTTTCCCTTTCTCCCTCTTTTCCCTTACCCCTATTTTCCCTCGCTCCCATTGCTCCTTAATATCTTCTGTTTTTGAAATGATCTAATCATTAGATGTACTTTTATAACCTTGTTTTTCCTCTTCCTCGCAACGATCTTTCATGTAAATTTTGTAACGTTTGTAATATGCTAAATGCTAAATTCCTCATGTAAAGCGCTCTGATACCTCTGGGTCTAGCAGCGCTATATAAACCTCTTAAAATAAATAAAATAAAATAAATATTCTTAATCTTGTGGACATCTGAATCTTTTGGAGAGTATTGAGGATCATCTGCCCTTGAAGTTGTTGTTGAATCATCTGATACCAGTTCCCAACCTCCATTGTCTCTCTCACGTACAAAGCTTGGCTAATTGCTATTGCTATCACTTGAAGGTTGAAAATTTCCTACTAAATTATATGAACTTGCATAAAAGAAAACATAACGAGAGCACGAGCTCTAGCATACCGGATTTTCATTGGTCCCATGTTTTCACCCCATCCCCAATCAGCAAGTCCTTAAAATGGTGAACCCCAACATTTTCTCAATTATTTATGTTCCATTCACCCAACTGAAGACCTAATCTGTTGCATTGTCTAATCTGGATGTCAGGGTGAAATGCGATGAATCTGTATACTTCCTGCAAACCTATGAAAATGTATATGGGGGACCTTGTATCTACTTCGTTTGGGCAATTTTTAAATTTTTATAAATGGCACTAACTGGATACTATTTTCTAATAGCATTTGCTTCAGGTAAACCTTTCCATCTTGTCCTTAAGGAGTAATTGCACTACCACGCCAATCCATAAAAGCAGCTTGAGAGTATTTCTTAATATTAGGTAAACCAAGACCACTATCTTCTATAGGCAGGTGCAGAATTTCTAATTTCATACAGGGTTTCTTGCCTGACAATAGAAATTTTCTGATGATCTCTATGGAATAGCCTTCGGGGAGTTTGACCATCATATTAGAAAAGAGAAAAAGAAAAACTATCATAATTTTTATTAACGCAGTTCTCCTAATAATGGAGAGTGGTAATAACTACTAGCTATTTAAAATATGTTTAGCTTGAGCTAGTATGGACAGATAGGTACATTGAAACAGCTGTGAAAATTCGTTGGGACACAAAAATTCACGAAGATATAATTGGGCAGACCATATCTGGTGATATTTTGGGCTTCAGCCGCCAAATACAAAATGAGGTCATCGACAAAAAACTTGGTGCCCCCAAGACCGGTCCTTTGATTTGTATTTCCTTTCACATCTGGTAAGCTAAAGGTTCGATAAATAATGTAAATAGAACTGGGGACATAAGACACCCTTGGCAAATGCCCTGCTGAATTTTTACTGACCCTGCCAAATGAGAATTTATTAATATTTTTGCTTCGGCTTCGTAATATAGTTTCTTTAAAAGATTTGCAAAGATGCGTGAAAACATAAATTTAAACAATTTAGAAAGAATCTCCCAATGAACTAAATTAAAAGCTTTATCAGCATCTATCATAATGATCGTTGATTTTATATAATTATTTGAAAAATAATCAATGGCCTGAATGAAAAAATGTTTAATATTGGTAATGGTCATCCCAGGTAGGAAGCCGCACTGATCTTCATTTACCAAATCTTGGGCTAGCGGAGTTATTCTAGCTGTCATAATTTTAGGAACTAATTTGTAATCGTTGTTAAGTAATATAATTGGACAATATGATCCTGGCCTGTCTGGTGGTTTATCCTTCTTCAATAACTCACTATGATTGCTTCCGAAAATGTCTTAGGGTCTGACACCCCTCTAGGATTGCACTGAATAACAGTATAACAGTACCAACAGCCTTGTTATTTGCAGCTTAAAAAGTTTGTATCATGCTGTTGGCAATACATCAGAGCTGAAAGCTTTACCGCTAGGGGTGTTTTTTATGGCTTCCTGCACTTCTTTTATTGAAATAGGTGTCATTACCTGGGCCTGCAGAGCCATACTTAGTGTTTGTAAATACGTAGTTGTAAGGTAGGTATTCACCATCGCAGGAGCTATTGTGGAAGAGGAGGTATAAAGCCTTTTATAGTGCATCAGGAATATCTTGTCGATTTCCATCATTTGGTCTATTTTCCGGCCGCTATCCTCATCAAAAATAGACTTGATGGAGGCATTTTTACATCTTTTTTTAAATGACCAGGCCATGAATTTCCTGGCATGTTCACTCTCCTCATAGAGCTACTGTAGGATTGATGTCTTGTTGACTATTGTCTGGGAGTTGTAATGCTTCCTAATATCATATCTAGCTTTTCTTAGCCATTGTTTCAGTTGCTTGCGAGTAGTATGTTAAATGCAACTGTGATGCCTGGTCTAATTCCAGCTGCAATTTCAAGGCAGTCACTTTTGCTAAGTTTAATAATATTTGCTTTATAGGATATTGCCTCTCCTCTGATAAAAGCCTTACATGAACCCCAAACTGAAAAGATTGGGGCTGCACCAATATTCGTCTCCAGAAACTCTGTGAGGCGGGCTTTAATAATCGTAACCTAGTATTCATCAGTCAAAAGAGTCTTATAGAATGGTCAGTGTGGAAATTCTCCTGCATCTGCCCTGATCTTGATTTCGGTCACTGGGACCGAGTGATCGGAAAAAGGATTTGGAAGAATCCATGATTTCCCTCTCTCCCATTGATGTTAAACTCGTTTAAAATTACATTGTAGAATTTTTTTAATTATAAACAATGACCCTATATTGAATCAGAATATTGAATTCCATAGAATATGCTTACATTAGCTCACGTGATTTGTTGTACTATGGAATAGCAATATCGCCTTTACAGTGGTATGATTGAAAAGACATAATAAAGATGTCAAGTTCTTGCCCGTGTCAAAATGAGATTATAGTATCAGCAAAATACTTTGGGGTTTAGTAGATGGCAGAGGGAGTTAAGACGCATCCCTTTTTTAATTGTGTTCTTGAATTTTTGTGGTATTAACCATACACATTCTATTCTGCTGTATTTACAAAGCTCCATTTGCTTCTGAAGAAATGAGTGTGAAGTCAAATGAACTAACTGCACTCTAAATGGACAATATCCCATTAGTGTGGTTTCTAATGCAACCATTTAAATTTGAAAAACATTTAACAATCTTCCAACATGGATTAACACTTTGAAACTCAAATTCCACTTGGAAGTCAATGCAATCCAAACTATCTCCTACATTCATTACATTTGCACTGTAATGGCCAGCACATATTTGTATTCTTGTGTTTTGTGTTTTTTGCAGACCTGGTCTATTTGTGTCAGGTCCCTGGCACTGGGATCAGAGAAGAGCACATTAATTATCTCCACACTCTGTAATGAATACTCAGGAGGATGTGATACCATCTGTCTTTCTCTTCTCAGGCTATGTAACCTGCACTTCTCTTTTTCTCTCATGTGCCATCTTCCCACATTTACTGGATCCACCAGTGGCTAAGTAAGAGCAGCTGGACAGCTGGCTGTGCCTTATTTTGCAAGCTCAGACACCCAGTATTGCTGAAGCAGCTCTGGCTGCAGAGTTTATATCCTATTATTGCCTGCATGTATTGTTTTGCTTAGTCAAGTATTGCCCGATCACTTAGCCAGGCCACAGTAGGCCTTTTCCCTGATGTCTTCCTCCCTCTTTTGGTAATGTTACATATCTGGCATCACTCCTCACAGCCTCCCTATACCTGCACCTCTCTCTCTCTCTCTCTCTCTCTCTCTCTCACCTCTCTCTCTCTCTCTCTCTCTCTCTCTCTCTCTCTCTCTCTCTCTCATTCTATCTCTCTCATTCTCTCACTCTCACTTTCTCTCTCTCTCTCATACTTTCTCACTCTCTCTCGCTCTCTCATATGCATATCCTCTCCCTGATTTATAGGAACCTACATAACAGGGTTTTACTGCATAGCATTTAAAAACTTTGTCTTACCTCTGTTGCTCTTAAGAGGACCTCATAGCCTTTTTTCTTTTTAAAGAAGATGCCTCATTCACTAGTTGAAGCTCCCTCTCCCTTGGTTGGACAACTGATTCTGTAATAAGCCTTGTTAGTTCTGGAAACTGATAGGGTCAGATATACAACCATGTTATTTTGCGAGTCGCAAATTGCGCTCAATTGCGAGTCGCAATTTGCAAGTCGCAAAATGACATGTACAACAATGTCAGAGACACTGTTTTCGATTGCCAAAGGTGTCGCAAATTGCATACCTCATCACTATTCATGAGGCAATCGCAATTTGCAACCCCAGTAAGAATGGCTGGCTCTCCCAGGTATGGTGGCCGGCTCAGCAGACCTCCATGTTTGAGACTGCTTTTAAATAAAGCAGTTTTTTTTAAATGTAGCCCTTTGTCCTTAAAGTAAAACGGGATGCATTTAAAAAAAATAAAAATGTTTTTGTTAATTTTTTAAGGGAAGGTAGTGGTCTCCTGCATTTGCAAAGGGAGTGGTCCACCCTTTCCCTTTTGCGATTGCATTACCACCGTCTTGAAGAGGGTGGTAAATTGTGAGTGTTTTGCGACCGCAATTGCGGTCACAAAACATTCTTACATAGGATAGCGAGTCATAATTAGGAAGGGACGCCCTTGTAACGCTCCTTCCTAATTGCGAGTCGCAAATCCAATTAGGCAAGTCGCAAATAAATTGAGCTTCTCTAAATAGGGTTTGTACATGGCCCTATAAGTACTCGCATGCGCAAACGGGTCCCTAACCCGTTTGGGCATGCCAAAATGGGTCGTACAGCTGGCCTATAGCCTCTAATATTTCCAGTGGTCTGAGGAAGCAGCATTGTCCTCTGGTCACATGTTTGCAATTCCAAGTTAGGGCAAACAGCCTCTGAGAATCAGTCTTGTTCTTACGAATATTTATCCTCTGATAACATTTGCAGTTTTGAGGACGTTGATTTTCCACTACATACACTCCATTGCTCCTGTGTGTTCAAATCCCCCTGATAACCTGGGGTTAAGACACTGCACCTTTTGCTATTTGAACTTCTTCAGACACACGCCAGGCACTCTCATCTTTAAGAATGACAACAAACACCCTAACTCACTGGACCATGTCACAATGGTCTTGAATGCGCTCCTGTTTACTGGGAGAATTTTATACCAGTGATATTTGTCCCTTTGCCGAGATATCATTTCAATCAATTGTGAACCTTCTTTCCCCCACCTAGGTACCTTATACTCTCCCCATCCCCTAGAATTTCACCTCCACTGACATCTCCTTTGATGCCTTCGCATACCTGGCTAGCCTATTACTCCTTCATTACCCTCTTCCTTCCCCTCTCCCTTTCCCCTACCTCTGTCTCTCCTTTGTACAATCCCCTTTGCTTATTGTACACACTCCTATGCATATCCTCTTAGAGGCTCTGGTCTAACTGCCCTCTATATACCATGATATGACCCAAACAGCATGCCACTGAAAAACGTAATCCTTTTCTGCCCTACCTAAAAGTCAGCACTGACTTTAAATCTAACTCCAATTTCACTTCTGTTGCTTCCTGTAAGCCACTCAATTTCAAGCTTTTACCCCATTTTCCTCCTCCTCTTGAACATACTCCTTCCCAGCAGACCCAGCAGATGAGACAGAGACATCACCCAACCCTTTGCACTCATATTTTCAACTTCTCCTTATTAAATAGTCCTCCTTGCCTCCCCATTTTTATCCAACCCACTTCTTCTCAGTGGTTAATTTGTAAAATAAGCGCCAACAGGATAAATGTGCTGGTGCAAACCGCCTCTTGACTAGAGCCCCAGCACTTATTATTCTGGAGAGGACTTGGCCTAATGGCGAGAGCTGCCAATTATGGAGTTGGGGAACTGGGTTCGAGACTCGATGTGGCTCAACATTCTGTGATTCTAGGAAAAATCATGTGCCTTGAAAATTCGTGAGTTTTGAATTGGTGTTATACGAGTCAGTGCTGAAGATTAGGTGTCGGTGCTGAGAACTGGAAAGCACAGCTTAAATTAGGCACTGATGCTTCCCCTTACCTACTTTCTTCTTTCACTATTGTAACAGAGTCAAAACACATCTCATCTTCCTCTCAAGCACTATCCCTTAGTGTCTACATCCCACCCTAAAGATCCCTTTGAAGCCATTTCAATCACCACTTTGCTGCATCCTCATTAATGTGAGATCCATGAATGCATAAGGATTTTCAGCCCAATAACTGGAGTACTAGCAGCTGTCTCCTGGAGTAGTTTACTCACTATCAGTTTCACACAATTCTCTGACATGGAATCTAATCATTGCATGTCATATGATCACCTTCTCACATACCTGATGCCTTCTTTGATGTAAGCCACATTTAATACAGGTACCAGACAACCTGATTCCCGGTCAAGTTGCAGCACAGAAACACCAATAATGACAATATGTGGACATCTCAGATCTATTGCGAATCATAATGTTTACGAGTTCGGAGGTCCCACCTCCGCCATCCCCTCGATGGGGTGAATAGGCGGTCTGCCGCCCTATTAGGATTCCTGAAGTTTCATAGACGAAAGACCGCCACAGTCCTGCTGACGCTGATAGGAATTCTCGACCACGGGTGGGATAGGGCCAATGCCTTTGTCGGACGGCACACCACCAATGTTACCACTGGCCCAATTCTGACAGCGTGACTGTGGTGGTCCAACCACCACATCCGAGCTAGCAGAAAGGGAGGGATATATGGCTGAAAGTCACCTGTGGTCAGCTTCCCACGTCCTGCGCCGCCATGAAGCTAATCGTACACGTACTGCTACTGCTATGCTGCTCCAGCTTGATGACATCCAAAGCCTACACTGTCGTGAATGCAAATGACAGTAAGCCACACTCTTACCCATCTCCATAGACTCCTCAGCAAATAGATGCCCGCCATGGACCTGGCAAGGCGGTTGGAGTCGCAGGGCCAAACATATTTTGTAGACCCCTGTTTGGAAATGTTCTCAATGTATGATCCAATTACAGCTCTCTTTGGCAAGGTCACTGACAATGTACAGGCGCACCTTACAAAGTGGACATGGGTTCACATCTCCTAATCAGGGATAATGATGTGTGTATTACATTCTGTCACACAACAGCACCTACTCATCAAGATCACACCTATTGATGTCTGTGGCACCCTCGAATTGCTCACATGCTAGGTACTGTTGTGATTTCAAAGATACGTCTGCATGGATGTGTCTTGAAACCCAAAAGCACCTTCTCCCCTAAATCTCTGTACTGGACTCTCACACTTCACCCACATTAAAAGGTAATTTCAGGTAAATGGGATTCCAAATAATGTGAGAAGCATTCAAAGGGCACAATGTAAAACTCCCTGCAGAATACGTTTGCCTCTGCCAGGGGATGTCAAGAACTTACTTGGACAGACTTGCTCGGGATCAGAAAGATGCAAGTTCCCAATGCCGGTGCAGGTAATCCAACCACTCGGTTCAGTGCTTGAGTTAATTGAGGTCCCAGGGGGGCAGGGTATGGGGAGATAAGAAGAGACAGCTTGACAGTCGTGGTTCTTCTCCAGAAAGGTATTTTCCTGACCTCTACCACCTTTTTCTCTCTCTGTACCCTTCTGTAATATTTGGAAAAAACTGTAAGAAAGAAACAGAACATTTATAATCCTACTCTAGTGTTTACATTCTAGCATGCTAATACTAATATTCTTAATCATTGTTATCATACCCAAACCAAAAAGGATATCTCTCCTCTTGTATCTCTTATTGTATGTACCTGCTCTTGTGTTTATGCATTTCTTAAATTGATGAATAGTTCACGCAATTTAGTTTTTTATTTACAACAGTAATCTTTATCTTGTCTTTTTTCAGGTTCTACTTGCGTGACTGGAGATCCATTGGAGTGATACTCGAACGTATGTTCATGCATGTAAGAAGATTGTTTCATTCTCTTGCTTTAAATCTTTTTCCTCTGCTTGTTCTCGAGACTTCTTACTCCAAGGAAGAATAAATGTAGTGTTATTTTCCTAGGAATTTTGGAAACTGTTCGTAGCTTGCAAAGTTTTACTGTGTCTAAACTCGGGCACTCGTTATTACCACAGCGCGACAAGAATTGCAAATAGTCTGGTGCTAATCTATCAGCCGAGAGGGAGGTGCAACTACAATTTCTGAAGTGACTCTTTCTTGTGACTGTGCAGTAGGAGATCAGTAGGAATTAACACAATAGGCGTGTTATCACTATGGTTTACTTCCTGATGAGACACTAACAAACAGGTGTCGCGCTTGCTCAAATGAAGGCTTTCGAAAAGGAAAGGAAAGTTTTACCTAAAAAAGCAACGAAGGAAATATACAGTGCCAGATGCCACTACCTTAACTCTCTAGTGCATTTGAAAGGCTTCTACCTCAGGGATTTCATCAGGTGACGTGCACGTTTGTTTGCTTGCACACGCTTCACATTCCATTGTGGTTAAACAACAAGAAGTAGATCGCTTCTGGAGAGGCTGAGCTGGCAGGCATCTTGAGGTTCTAGCGCTGCCAGCTCAACTTCTATTTATTGCCTTCAGAAGCATCTTTCCTTTCCCTATTAGTTTTGCCCCAGGATATACTGGCTAGCATTTTTGTGGGAATCCTACTAAGGATCTTGACAGGGGAACCGTGGAACGGGGAATCCCTGGACGACACTGCAGTCTGCACATGCCTCAAATCCTCTATGTGCACAGGACCAGAGCTTGAAGTACATCAGGGACAACCAATAGCATAACCAAGTGTCATGCATATTTGGGTAATGGGTAAGTACAAGTCATGAAAGCAAACACAGCATTAAGCATTAGTAGACATGCGCTATATTAGTCTTTTTAACATAACACAACAACAATTAACTAACTTGCACTTATCAAATGAATATCCAACCTACATCATAGGGTGAACTGCAAGCGAAATGATGTTGACATTGTCCAAGCCAAGCTGAAATACTTCCCATATGAAATAGCACCCAATACAACGGCAGCCCCAACTGATTTCATCTCACATGTCCATCCATTGAACATATCCCCTTGTCCTGTGTGACTCCAACACTGGTTTCAAGGACAGGTCATACAAACCACTTCAAAATGATCAGCAACACAACTGGAGTCACACATCGAAAAGTATCCAATGCGCTATATAAAATGTTTTAAATAAATACATAAATAAACATCAAATAAGTAGAAAAGTAATGGCAAGACTAATGTGTCATAAACAAAGCAAATGTTTTTTTTTTTAAACTAACAATTTCAACTAGTAAACCAAAGGCCAATGGTAATCCATTTTCAGATAGTGTGGTACAGCACACTGCTGTACAATTAAAATTGCTCTGCATGACACTGCCAGAGAACCCTCCTCACAAAGGTGCATTCATTGGGCATGGCATGCACCTCGAAGATGGTACTTGGGAGGGGGACATTTGGGCTTGGGAGGGGTGCCCTTGGGTTTAGAAGGCGGGGTTTGGAAGAGGAAGGTGTGGACTGATGCTGATGTTTAGGCAGGGGGTTAGGAATCGGAAGGGCTGAAACGACATTTTGAAGGTAGACCCTTGGAACTGGGAATGGGTCTGGACTAGGGATGGATTTTGGAGGTGGAAGGTGTAGGTTTGGGTGTGGCAGTAGTACGAACCATTGCAGAAAGGGCTGTAGGTTGTTTGGGAGGGCAGAGGGTCAGGTGAAAGGTTGGATCCTCAGTTAGGAACTTGGGAAGGGCTTTAGGAGGGAGTGGGGTCTTGGAGGCAGAGGGAGTGTCAGTGTCTGATGTGGTTGGAACTGTTTGTTGAGGGTACAGGTGAATGTGTGTCAGGTGTATGTTCTGCAAGTATGGATGTGTCTTCATTCTCATGTATCTGTTGGGTGCATGATTGTTTCTGTCTGATTTTCTTAGGTGTGTATTGTGTAAGTGATGGGTCTGTGGATGTTGGTGCAGTGGAAGCCCAGGGTGTGTGTGCTGTGACTGCTGATCTCATGGTGACTGTGGGTGTGAAGGTATCTGTGACAGGTGGGTATGTGGTAGCAGGGATGTGGTTTCTACATGCCTGTGTGGTATCGTCTGTGCGAAGATGTGATGGGGAATGATGTGAGAATGTGGCAGTGGTGTCAGTGTTTAGTGTGGTTTCTCTGCATTTGGATGTGTGTAATTTCTTTTTGGGTGGTATGTGCTGCTTGGGTCTGTATGTGTGTGTGTGTGTGGGAAGGTGTAAATGTGCTTTGGGCAGGTTTGGGAATAGATATTTGTATGGGTATGGGCCGGGGGGAGGAATGCAAGGTTGGAGTGGATGGGAGGCTGTAGTGAGTGAGGAGGCCAGAGCCTGACAAGATCACTGGAAGCCAGATATGGCACTATTAATGCCTTCCAGGTAGGCCTGCATCTCTGCAGATGAGTGTCTTGCCCCTGGATGGCATTCAGGAGTGCAGTCCGACCCACAAAGATGTTCCTCAGGAGGTCATGGCCTCCTCTCTCAGTGCAGGGGGGCACAGGGGCAGGGGCTGAGCAAAGGAGACCACTCCCCTTTTAGGTGAGCAGGCCCGGCTAACTGTTTGTGGAACAAAAGGTCGGGTTGTATTGGAACTGGGGGTGGCAGACAAGGATGAAGGTGAAACTAATCCTGTGGGGTGTGCCACCACTTGGGAGTGTCCATTAGAGGATTACTGAAGAACTGAAGCTTGTTTCTCAGTGGCACTCCCCACACCCTCCTGGTCACTAGATCCCTCATGTCCGAACTGTATCGTCTGGACCTACTGGGACCAGCTGTGTCACCAATGACTTTTGCCCTTTCTCCTTTGCTTGCCCTAGATGAGTCTGAAATTACATGTAAAATTGGTTTATTACAACTGCGTTTTATATAGCAGCGAGGAGGAGACGCGCAGAGCGGAAGAGCAGCGGAGCTGTACCGAGAGAGGCACGGCAAGTTGCACGGCAAGTTGCAAGTTGCAAAGTCCGTATGAAGAAGGGCAGTGGAGCAGCGTTCTGAAGAGGTGGGGCAGCGGTGCGGTAGTACAGTGCGGCAACGTGCTGAGCTGAGCACCGCGAACCGCAGCCGAACCGAACCGAAGGAGACAGCAGAGGGAGCAGAACATATTGAGCTGCGAGCCGCAAGCTGAAGGAAAGTTGAAGGAAACTAACGGCAGTGCAACAGTTCGCTCAGCGGCAGGAGCAAAGATAAGAATAAAAGTGAAAGAGTGGGGAAAGGGGGACTTGCTTCAACCAGTCCCATTTTAATCCCGGTCCCGAATTTCACGGCGTTCTACAACTGGATGAGACTCAAATAAATCAGCAGGTACCAAGTGTTTTAAGTATACTAAACTGAGGAAAAATGCTGAGGAAACGCGGCGGTGGAACAGGGAGTGATTGAGGAGGAGCGGCAGGTCGCGCTGTGAGCACTGCGAGCAGAGGCGTGAGCCGTGAGCCGTGAGCCATAGTTATAATATTGATTTGACCTGTGCATTGTGCTGCATGCATTGATTGGTGCCGGCACTGGTTTTATCTTGTGACGAGGCTCCGCCAGCTCTGCCCAGCCCCGTCAGCCTTTTTAGCTCCCCTTGGTTCCATTCATAAATAACTAACATTACATTACGTTCCTTATATCCACTAAACCTCCTGTTATTTCCGAAGAGCTTCTGTTTCCGGAGGAGGAGGAGGAGGAGGAGGAGCTAGCTCGAGCCGCTGCTGTGTGTAGAGTATCCCATTCTGTCACAAACTTTGCCATAATCCTTTTCCATCAATTTGCAGAGTCTACTACGGAGTCTACTACGGTTACTACATTTATCACGCCACCATATCCCCAGTGCCAGACGGGGGTCAGAGTGTGGATCTGATTTGATTCTGATTGGGCCACTGCTGAATCGCCCAGGGCGAGGTGGTACGTGAATAGTAGTGAATAGTAGTGGGTTATCTATGAGGCAATTGAGGAATTTCTGAGCCAGTGTCAACTCTGCTATCTTTTTCAGGGTAGTGTTGTACTTTCATCTAAACTCATACGTATGGTTATCTGCCTTCAACGCCTCTTATTAACAGCTGGAGGAATAATAGGTCTCAGTGGCGTTAAATCTCTGGGGCAATGGTAATGTCTGTTAGGCGATTGCGCTCACAGTCTAATGCAAAATCAACAGAAACTATAGTAACCATTGATCAGAGCGCCGAGAGCCTCTTGAGTCCTTTAAAACCTCAGAAAACTATTTGTAGACGTAGAAGTGGTGCGCATCTAACATTGTTGAAATCTTATCCATCAGTAAAGTCAATGTTTACTAAAAAGGGAAGAAGTTCTAAGTATGAAACTGGTCAAAAAAATGGAGATGAAGGAAAGGAGAGGAATATATCAGTGGTTTCAATGGACTCCAAAATAACTGCCAAGAATGGAGTGGAGAGTCATATAATAGGCCCAGAGGTGCTTTTCCCCGTTGTAACTATTGTAAAGATAAATGGGGATGAATGCAATGTAGGACCCCCTCTATCTGTAAGAAGAGCAGATCTGCTGCAAGCTGATGGGGATGATAATAATTCGGAAGTGGAGATGGAGATGGCCCTATCCAGACTTGAGACAGTGGGCTCCCCTCAAGGCAAGGGCAGTGAAAGAAAGGAAGCCAATTAAAACTCTCCGCTAGCAGATCTGATATCCCTTTTTGAAAAGGCAAAAGACAACGTTAGCATGTCCCAGAGGCTCATGTCGGACTCCCCTTTAGTAAAAGTAAGTGATCTTACTCCAAAATGGAACGGCAGAAAGAAGGCAGCTTACTTACTGGGCAGGCGAAAATAGAGGATTTAACTCTTCCGGATATTGACATTCCATTAGAAAAGAATGCCGATCGAGTGAAACAGCTAGAAAAACTGGATACTCAAGGTTTGGTGTCAGAATCTTATCGTAACAAAGAAGGATTGACATCTCGAGAAGGAGTTCATACACACACGCCTATTATGTATAGTAGTACTCCTACTAAATTATCTTTGGTACCGGACTTACATGATTTCTCTGGTGAAGAACCATCAATGTCATATGATAAAAGGATAAGGAATTCCCTGTATTCACTGGTTGTGAATGAGAATACAGGAGCAGAGGGGTTAATGAACACGTTTTTTAAACTGGAAACCACCCTATCCGCAATCATATCTTTGCTGGAGAAAAGGCTCATGTCGGACTCCCCTTTAGTAAAAGTAAGTGATCTTACTCCAAAATGGAACGGCAAAAAGAAGGCACCTTACTTATTGGGCAGGCGAAAATAGAGGATTTAACTCTTCCAGATATTGCCATTCCATTAGAAAAGAATGCCGATCGAGTGAAACAGCTAGAAAAACTGGATGCTCAAGGTTTGGTTTCAGAATCTTATTGTAACAAAGAAGGATTGACATCTTGAGAAGGAGTTCATACACACACGCCTATTATGTATAGTAGTACTCCTACTAAATTATCTTTGTTACCGGACTTACATGATTTCTCTGGTGAAGAACCATCAATGTCATATGATAAAAGGATAAGGAATTCCCTGTATTCACTGGTTGTGAATGAGAATACAGGAGAAGAGGGGTTAATGAACACGTTTTTTAAACTGGAAACCACCCTATCCGCAATCCTATCTTTGCTGGAGAAAAGTACTTCTAACACCGATCATATTCTCAGAGTCCTCACGCCCATTTTAGGAGGGGTTTTAGATCTTAAACACCATAGACAATCTTGCGTGAATTGTGCTTCTGCTACAGTCAGTAAATCATGTCAAACGCATAATATAATAAATAAAGTGTATGGGATAGGGGACCCAAAAGATTTGCTGGCAGACTTTGATAGCTTGTCTCCTCCAAGAAATACAATCTCAAGTCCGTCCATGTTAACATTAAGGATTCTGTTAAGGTCCCCATATTGGGGGAAACTTTAAATGTAAGAGTCTCTCCCGTAACAGACACAGTGCGTGTTTTTCCTATTTTTAATATGTGTAAGTTAAAAAAACTTAAACCACAACAACCAGATGAAATAATTACTATCCTAGAGAGTTCTGCTGTGGGGGAAGTTTCTATAGTAAGTAAGGGAGCAAATAAAAGCGGTCATAGGAGAAAAAAGAAGCTGAAAAATTGCCGGTTCCCAAAACGCAAGCAGAGAAAGTTGCGGTTCCAACCAGCAAATGAAAAGGAAAACTCTTACTTAGCCCCTGTGGACGAAGAGAATACTATGTCTTCTGTGGGGCAACTGAAAATGAGTATGACACCGAATCATGAGCAGGATCTTGCCCTTCAGCAGAATAGTTTGCCTATTAGGTCGAACACCAATCAGAATAATGATGGGGAAGGTGAAGGCAGGTTAAGAAGGGGCTCTAATCAGCACAGTAGCCTAGGTTTTAAAGAGGCTAATTTAAAAAGCTCTGTAACATTCCCGAGAGAAGAACTAAGTGGTGCCGCTCAGGAGTTAGTTGGTCCCGTAGTGTCTTCGACGATCCCAGAATCAATTAATATCGGGGGAGTTAGTCGGAGAATGATTATAGCGGATAATACAAATAAAGGGGTGAATTTAAATGACGATCTCTGCAGAAGCCAGCAAGATATTAATGTAATCAGGCTTCCTGAATCAGGAGCTCAGCAAGTGAATAAGACTTTAATTTTTATCTCACTCTTTGATGCTGAATTAATAACATTGAATAGAAGCGCTCTCCTTAGAATTATATCTGAAATAGATGATTTAAAGCTAATTACCAGTAATGATATAGAACTGGTTCATCTAGACTGGAGGTACAAACCATATGTAATTAAAGTTATTTTTACATCTGCAGTAGTGTACTCACTCGTTTTAGCAAATGTGGACGGATTCAGGAAAAGAGGAATAGACGTTCTAAATTTTCTGGTCCCTTGTGTTGTCCCACCCAAAAACCCTGAAACACCTAATCATCGGCAGGGAAAAGGATTTATTAAACATGAGGGAGAGAATATACCCACAAAATTTGAAGTCTTGGAAATAACAATAGGAAGGGTATTGGGTGCAAGAGAAATTAAGTTTTCAGCTCCCGAGGTCCAAGAGGTCCTTAGTTAGATGGGGGAGATGATGTGTCTATATGGAGCTGGATCGCAAGCACTTTGAATGGGGTAAAAACAACTAACACAAAACCCATAGAGCGGGGGTAGCCTTTTGGGGACAATTGTGTCGTGGAACATGGCGGGGCTAGGAAAAGAAAAACATAAGCTCAAATCTTTAGAATACCTAGCACCCAAGATAATTATCCTCCAGGAGACGTGGGCAAGGGAAGAGTTTCAGTTAGAGAACTACTATGTGTTCTGTAGTGAGGCAAAAAAATCTATAAAGGGGCATGCTAGTGGGGGTCTAGCCATTTTGCTAAGTTGTGAGTTAGCATGGGACCCAGGAATATATAAACATTCATCAAATTGCTGTATCTTTTAATCACTTGCCTCATTGCTTCAGGGGCTGCGCTGAGGTCATCGCGCACCCCTCATCCTTTTGGGATTCCCTTCTCTGCCGCCGCCAGAGCGCCCCACGCTGAGCGTTCCCTCCCCCTCTGACGGGCAGGTCACGAGGGGGGGGACGGGCGTGGCGACCATCTTGGGCCCATCTTGGGCTGTTCTCTGGTTGGCGGGGCAGCTCCTCTGTCCCTCCACCCCCTGCCACGCCCTGCTACTTCCGGTCCCCTACTTATGGCACTACTATCCCGGCCGCGCAGCGGACGAGCGCAGCGGGCGCGACGAAGGCGCGCCGAAGTTGCGCCTAAGTTAAGCCCGTCTGCGCCCGTCCGCGATGGGCCGGGACCAGGGGCCACACCCCCTGCCTCTTTGTTGTCATACTCGCCTGCACAACTCCTCTCCTGCACCGCGATTGTGCCTCTCCCCCCCACCCTCATGCAGCATCTTGTTGCTTTAGATATCTATGTCTCCCATTCAGACTGTGTTGTATCTCCACGCCCCACTCCTCCCTTGCCTGCGCAGGACACCGGATCTTCCCCCATTGGACCCTCATCACCCCTTCACACTGCTTCTGCCTATCTCCTCAACACTCGCTCAGCAGGCAAGCACCAACTTGAACTGTTTAACCTTCTAACCACTGACTCACCAGATATTCTGTTCTTAACGGAAACTTGGTTCTCAGAGGCTTCTCTCCCCGACATTCTTGCCATCCTCCCCGACTCTTACTATGCCCTCCGGGCTGACCGCCCCGTGGGCAAGATCGGGGGAGGTGTCGCTATGATTGTTCGTTCCACTATTCAATTCCAGCTTCTCTCCCAATCATCTATAGCTGGGGTGGACTTTCTGGTCGCCCGCTCCACTAATCTTTCCGCACCTCTCACTGTCGTCCTTGTCTATCGCCCTCCCCTGAGTATGCCCCTGTTTGTGGCCTCCCTGCAGGAACTCCTCGCTACACTCGTAGTCAACAACTCCTCTGTCCTCCTGCTAGGGGACTTTAATTACTGGCCTGGCGACCCCAGGGAGGACTCAGCGTCCAAGGACTTCACGGCCACTCTTTTATGCCTTAACCTTAAATCCCATGTGCTGGTCCCGACCCACAATCTTGGACACATTCTGGACCAAGTCTGGTCATCCCAGGACATAGTTTCCCCCCCCCCCAGCATCCTCCCTTGTACCTGGTCCGATCATTCTCTCATTTCCTTTACCATCAACATTGGTTCCCCTTACAAACCCCCTCGTCCCAAGAATGTTCTCTCTCGTAGCTGGAATCGTGCTGACTTGTCTTCTCTCTCTCATTCCCTTGCTTCTTCTCTTCCTGACCTTACTGGCATTTCCCTTGACTCACAGGCCGCTGCAGTTGGCAACTGGCTATCTTCCGCATGCGATTTAGTAGCCCCCCTTAAGTTAGTCAAGTCCATTCGCCCTCATGAGGCCCACCGTTGGTTTAACTCGGAACTCAAGATCCTCAAATTGGAACTTAGACGCTCGGAGCGCCTTTGGCGCCGTAGCTACTGCCCCAACCTCAAGGCCAAATACAAATCTCTTCTTAAAGAGTACAAGAAGGCCATTCTGGCCACAAAGCCCAAGTATTTATCCGAACAAGTAACTCTTTCGGCCAACAAATCCAAAGAAATCTTCTCCTTGGTCAACAATTTAGCCACCTCTGATCGTGCTTGCCCTCACTTCACTCCCTCCCAGGCCCTCTGCTCTTCGTTAAACAACTTCTTTATCGAGAAGATTGTTAAAATCAAATCTATCATCTCTGTTACTCCTTTTACTCCTATTCACTCTGTTCCCTCTGCGCCTAAATCTTCCTTTTCCTCTTTCCCGCCTCTCTCCTTGGACTCTTTCTTAGCTCTGCTCACCAAAACCAAGTCTGGCTCTCCCACAGATTGTGCCCCTGCCCGTATTCTTAAAACTCTCTTCTCTTCTTGTCCTGCTACCCCTCTTTCCCTCCTCAACGCCTCTCTTTCCACCGGATTGGTCCCTTCTTCATTTAAATCTGCTATTGTTTCCCCCATTCTTAAAAAACCTGGTCTTGATTCTTCTCTCCCTTCCAACTTCAGACCTATCTCTCTTCTTCCTTATCTTGCTAAAATTCTGGAATCTTACGTCACCTCTTGCCTCTCTGCTTATGTCGAACAGAACCAACTCCTTGCTTCTCACCAAGCAGGTTTTCGCTCGGGTCATTCGACCGAAACCGTGGTGCTAGCCGTCCTTGACGAGCTTAAAGCCAAGGCCGACGTCAACTCTCCCCAAGCTTTGATTCTCCTTGACCTGTCCGCTGCGTTTGACACGGTCGACCATAACATTCTTTTGGACCGTGTCAGCGCAGCGGGCATACAAGGCCTTGCCCTTTCTTGGATCACGTCCTTTTTGACAGGACGTTCTCAAGCTGTTCACCTCCCCGGCTTTTCTGCTCCCCCCCTCCCGGTGCCCTGTGGGGTTCCCCAAGGTTCCTCCCTTTCTCCCCTTCTTTTCAATCTTTACATCCATCCACTTATCTCTTCCCTCCTTCAGCTGGGGGTCTCTGTGTTTAACTACGCAGATGACCTCCAGCTCGTCTTTGATCTTTCTTCTTCTTCTCACTCCCTTTCTTTCTTTCATTCCACTATGGTCTTTATTTCCGGGTGGATGAGCGCCAACCACCTCAAGCTCAATCCAGATAAGACTGAGCTTGTCTTGACTGGCGGCTCATCCAGCCCTTGGTCCCCTGCCTTCTGGCCCCCCTCCCACCCCGGTTCCCTCCGTCAAAACATTGGGCATCAAGGTCAGTCAGGCCCTGTCCATGCACGGCCAAGTCAGTGCCGTGGTGTCCTCTTGCTTCCTCTCCCTCCGGATGATCCGGAAAATCTCCCGCTTCTTTTCTCTTGACTCTCTCAAAATCATTATTTCTGCCCTCATCACTTCCCGCCTCGATTATGGCAATAGCTTGTTCTCAGGCATTCCTGCCTATGAAACCCGCCGCCTTCAAGCTATCCAAAATCAGGCTGCCCGTCTCATCTTTCACTTACCCAAAACCCATCACATCACTCCTGTCCTCAAATCCCTCCACTGGTTACCCATCCTGCAGAGATCCTTGTTCAAGCTAGGGTGCCTTGTTTATCGGGCCCTTGATCACTCTGCACCGGCTTTCATCAATTCTTTGATTTCCCGTCACACCCCTGCTCGCACTCTCCGTTCATCCTCTTCTGCCCTCCTCACTGTTCCCCGTTTCCACAAATCTCGCACTGGTGGAACTAGATTTTCTGTTCTTGCTCCCCGGTTCTGGAACTCCCTTCCTCTCTCTTTGCGTTCTATCCCCATTTTTTCACATTTCCGTAAAGCGCTTAAGACTTTTCTGTTTGCCCTGGCCTACCCCCGCTAAACCTCCTGGCCCTGTCTGTTCTGTTCTTTAGAGCTCTCAGCGCCAGGAAGCCGTTTTGGCCATCGTGCGCTCTACGAATATTTTCATTCATTCATTCATTCATCTGCGCTAAGGTAAAAATGGAAACAGATATCTTGGGACCTGCAAACTTTCTGCTTTTGGTAAACGTGTATATTCCACCAGGGAAAGCATTTACTCCATTAGTTGACTCCATTTGCTCTTTTGTGAAAAATGTATGTAGTAATGGAGAAAAAGTATGCATATTGATGGTAGGGGACTTTAACGCTAAAATAAGCAACAACTCCATCTCGTCCTTTTCCGATGTGGACTTGAAGGAGGTTTGGTTTATACCAGAGTCAATATTCCCGGCCAATTTAAAATCTGACAAACGTGGCCTTTCATTGTTGCAGAATCTTAGGAATCTTGACCTAGTATTATTAAATGGTAGATTCCCAGAGGACTCTCCCGCAGCACACACCTTTCACAGGACATTTGGCTATTCCCTTCTTGATTATATGGCAGTGTCTTTTCAATTATTTGGGGCATGTTCACAGTTTAAAGTGCTTCCCACTAAATTGAGTGACCATAACATCTTGGCTGTAAATTTAGCATTACATTTCGAGAAACCTGAACTCTGGAATAAGAGGAATGACAATGTAACTTATTCTCGAAATAATGGTCGCACCTGCTGGTCATACAAGAACATTCCGAACTTCCAGTGGGTATTTAAAAATATTGTGCCTAGTTCTATCTGGGAGAGCCCGATTATGAATTACGAAAGAGTAATGGCTGCCATAAGAAATCTGGGTAGAAAGAAGCAAGTTGAACGAACCGCCCCTAAAGTAATATTCCCTACTGAAATTAAAAAGCTTAATAATAAGATAAATGGGTTGATTAGATCCCAATTTACGGATCCTAGCCCAGTAAGACAAAAAGAGATATATAGATTAAAACAGGTCCGGAAAAGAAAACTATCAGCAGTCCGTAGGTCCTCTGAAGATGAAAAATGGGTTAACCTTAGGGAGGTGGCACGCTCGGGGAATACTAGAAAGTACTGGGCCTTAATAGCTAAATTCGGTGATAGTAGAGAAAAGTCTCAACCCATGGTAATTCCAGAAACAGAGTGGTCTATTTATATTTCCTTACTGTATGCCCCTAATCCATTAGATGAGGAGGTTGAGGGTTCTGTTAATACTATGGCATTGGTAGGTGATGTAGAAGCGGAAATAGAGGGAAATTGAAGGATATATTAAGGGGTCGAGATACTCGGGTGCAATGGGTCCGGATGATGTCCCTGTTGCCATAATTAAAAAGGACTGCGGCATTGGGCAAAAGCACTACAACCCTTATTTGTCCATTGCTACAATTTTGGGGACATCCCTTACTCCTGGAAAGGAAGCAAAATAGTCCCACTTTATAAGAAGGGCCCTAAAAACTCCCCAGCAAGTTTTAGGCAAACCTCCCTGCTAGATGCGACAGGAAAACTGTTTGCGAAAAGTATCCTGGTTCATCTACAAGAGTGGGTATTTGGAAATAAATGAATTCCCCTTGAACAATCAGGGTTTAGGAAAAATAGTGGTACTTTAGATAATATCTCTGCTCTGCAAACTTTAATTGATAAATATCCCGTTGGTCGGAAGACACCATTGTATGCAGCATTTATTGATTTCTTCACAGCGTTCGACAGGGTAGATCGGGGGACCCTGTGGAGGAAATTGATCACTATGGGGATCCCGGGGAACCTGCTAAGAGTAATATTTGCTCTCCACTCTTCACTCAAGTTTTGTTAGGGGGGACTCAAGGTCTCTCAAAGAAAATTTCAACTAACAATGGTTTGAAGCAGGGGTGTTTATTGGCTCCTTTACTTTTCTCAATCTACATAAATGACTTAAGACGGACTGGGGAAAGCAAAGGGGATCCTCCTCAATTGGGTGACCTAAAAATAAGTTGTTTGCTCAGGGACTTGGTGGCGGGGTGAGTAGAGGGAGCTAGTGGAGGTAAGCAACAAGAACTGTGTGAGGGAGGAAAGGACAAGCAAGCGAGGGAGCAAAGGACAGGCATTACTTAGTCGGGGGACTAAAAATGTTTTTAAAAAGCTATGTGGGAGAAAGGTATGGATGCGGTCAGTGTGGAAGAAGGTTGTTGTGTGTCAGTAAATATCTATGACATGAAGAGGTGAGACCATTATAGTCCTAATGAGATTGCACCTCAAAGTACCATTTAGTATGACAACCACACATTTCCTTGTAAGGATGTGTGTAGACACACATATGATCACTGCATTTCCACATTTCACTCCCTGATGCATGTCATCATTCAGGGAATGAATCTTGAAACACTATTGTAGATGAACTAACAACAGGAAAATGTACACTGGGCAACATGTAGGCACAAATGCTGATGGCAGCAGTGATGTTTACACACTCATGCCACTATTGAATCCTAACGTACTAATGGGAAATGTTGTCCAGTCACTGCATAGAAAGTGCACTGTATGCAATGTCACCTATAATAGGGTCAGCATCACTTGAAAGGAAGACAAATGACAGTTTGGTACAATTGTCACTCACAACATCAACCAACATGAGCTGATTAATTACTATACTCAGCCATGTGTCTGCTCAAGACAGTAAATTGGCAGTGGACTGGACTCCGCTGTGTTCCTGATCATAAAAACAATAGCCACAGCACATCAACAATCTTCTACTACCATACCTATATAAACAGTAACTGTTCTTGTGCGTTGCACATGGGACTTTCCCAATAATGATGTGGGAGTGTATGTGTACAACATGTATGACTCTGGCCAGGACTCACCCCATTGTATATGCTGTTGGGCACTCAACTGCCCATCAAGTTCTGGGTAGGCCACCGCCAGTATGCAGGCCTGTAAGGGGTTTCACAGTCAGGCATATTTTTTGGGTGGACATTCCTTGCGGGACCTTTGTTATCTTCCAGGTCTAGTGCCTCAGGTCCTCCCACCTCTTATGGCAATGGACACTGTGCCAGCGATTGAACCCCAGGTACTGCACCTTCACGGTCGTTGGCTTTCTAAATGGACTGCTTCTGATGGGTGTTGACCCGTATGGATAAAATAGATGAACACACAGATTATAACTGTAAGCTTTAGGATATCTGTTTGGTTGACACATTTTGTAGTACAAGCATTACTAAATAGTTAACACACTACATTTGTCATTTTCACATGCAAAGCCCTAAAAAGACACAAATACACAGTTTTGTAGTCATCTGCTGATTATCATCAACCCTGGTCATGACCTACACTGACTAATCCAGCCCTCTAGCATCATGTGGACCAGGCCCATCCTACATGTACTGTGATGTGAGTTGCTATGAAACACAACACACCAATATGACCTTCTGAAGGGTAAACTACTTGGCCATTACTGTACAGACACCTTTAAAGCCAGGCCCATTGACCTGATGCATAAGGTCCATAAAGGCTGGTACTGTAGCACAAAATGCATCCTAAGTCTTAGACCACAAGGAAAGGGCTGGCATGTGTGTCACTGAGAGCTTCCTCTCTGCTCTGGGGATGTGTGGACATGTGAACTACTTAATGGGATATCATACTATGTCCGATTGAGCTTGTGTGTTATGTACTACCATGATAGGATACACCTTTTGCCATATGTGGCACTGTTACAGAGATGACATTCAACATAACATCGTATGTCTTGTTTGATTGGTTGAATGGAACAAAGCTGGTGATTCACATACCAAAATCTCTTCTGAATTAACCAGCTATCTGTACTTTTAGTGTGTCACGTGCAATAGGCCTGTACAATGCCAGCATTACTTAACGGAAAAATGACAACAGACCTCTGGGAGTAAGGGGCCTGTCATAAGTAAATGACACCTATTGACCGTGTGGGCCAATGGAAAGAAGCATCAGGTCAGGAGGTTACCTCAATCAACATTCCAAATGTAGTCCATGTAAAACTAATCAGGGCTACTATTGGTTCAGAAAACTCATTTTTGTAACTTGCAAGGATCTGCAGGTCTACATAGATATTACTCTGTGCATAAGTTATATTGTCACAGTAACTTTGCCCCAGCCTGGCCCATGGCCCATAAAGGACACAACTCATTGTCAGGGCTTGCTCTGTGCAGGCTGAGCATACTGATTATTATTATTATTAACAAATTTGTACAGAGCATAGCTGCCCAAGCAATGGCTCGTCCCAGAGCTACCCCAAAATGCCTGTAAGTAGTGACAGTCCGGGAGAGAGAGTTAGGCTGGAAAAAGCCAGGTCTTTATGGCTTTCCGAAAAGCCAAATGATCTTGGAGCCCTCCAATAACAATAGGAAGGGAGTTCCAGAGTTTAGCAGCCAGAACTTTAAAAGAACAACCACCCGCTCTGGCTCTTAAAACTCTGGGGGTAAGTATGCCAGTCCTTGGTCAGCTGACCGCAGGCAATGGCTCGGAACATAAGGTGTTAGCAAGTCTGATAGGACCGGGGGGCTTGTTTAGTCAAGATTTTGTGGGTGACACATAGTGTCTTAAGCTGAATTATTTTCTCCACCGGTAGCCAGTGTAATTTGGGTAGAGACCTAGACACAGAGCATGTTTTCAGCAGCACCAGTAAGGTACGGGTTGCTGCGTTTGTTATTCTCTGTAGGCACTGGGTGCAGTATTTGTTGGCACCTAATTAAAGGGAATTGCCATAATCCAGTCTGGATAAGAGTGTAGCCTGTACAAAAGTCTGCCGGACTTTGGGCTAGAAAAAGCCAAGCAGAGGTTTTAACCCTCTCAGGAGCCCAAAGCAGGTCCCTGCGACTACTTTGGATTGGGCGTCAAAAGACGGACCTCTATCAATCCAAAAGCCTAGGTTCTTGACCACCTCCTTCAGCAGGGGTGCTGGTTTTAGTTAGTCTGGCCACCATAGTTCTGACCACATATTGCTATCTCTTCTGAACAGCAGAATTTCTGACTTACTGGCATTTAGCTGCAAGCAATTCGTTATCAGCTATTTGTTGATCGCCAGCAAATCCTCCCTAAATTTAATAAGATTATTTTTACATTTCTTGGAAAAGGCAATGATTAATTGGGTGTCGTAGGCATAAGAGGCCAACGCCAGCCCTCTCCTTTTTGTCACCACTGCTAAGGGTTGTACATAGATGTTAAAGAGCACAGGGCTAAGTATCAATCCTTGTGGAACCCCATGTCTGATAGCCGACTCCTAGGAGTGAAAGGGTGGCACTGTGACCAGGAAAGTTCTGCTGTCTAAGAAGGAGCGAACTGTCGCCAAAGCCGAACCCTTAATACCTATCTCCTGTAACCTGCACAGTAATATTTCATGAGAGACAGTGTCGAAAGCGGCACTTAAATCTAAAAGAATTAAGGCAGCGGAATTTCCGTTGTCTAAGTTACTACGAATTTCCTCCTTCACTACCAACAGAGCCGACTCAATACTGGGACGGGCTCCGAAACCATTTTGAGAGGAGTACAGGAAGGTGTTTTCCTCTGTAAACTTTGTCAGAATAGTATTGACGTGGGATTCAGTAACCTTTGCTAAAAAAGGGAGCTGAGAAATGGGGTGATAGTTACTGGTTCAGGTCGGTCTAATGAGGCTTTCTTCAGAAGAGGTGTCACTTTAACGTGCTTCACAACTGATGGTAAACACGCTGAGGTCAGGGATAGATTAATTAATTCCCTGGCCACTGTCACCCTCTCTTTGCCTGAACGCATAATTCTCTCTTTATTTATTGCTAGTAGCAGACCACCGGTCATCCTTCTTGTTCTCTTGCAGTACCCTTCAACAACAGAAACTGACTTATCCCCCAGCAATCCCCTATTTCCCAGGCTGAGGGAAATGGATGAGGTGGATGATCCAGCTAGCATGGGTGAACAAATGAGCAGAGTGAGCAGAGTAACGGCTATCCCTGCCAGTTCCCTAACTGAAAACACTCTGCACTTACTCACACCGGCACGGACACAGCACTGGTGGCACGGGACAAGTGGGCAGGGGGTCGAATGAGTGGGCGAGCGAGTGAGCAGGGAAGCAACAATGTCCTACCAACTCCCCCGTCCTGCTCAAACTCAAGCTCAAGCTCTGTACTCCATACCTGTATCCGTGCCCGCGCTTCTGCCCTTCCCTGTTCACGTTGCGTAGTGTTCCTCCTACTGCTGCTGCAGTGTTTCCAAGTGTTTCCAGATATTTCCCGGTCAGTAATCACTTTATTTCCGTCTCAAGTATCCTTGGGGTGGGGGGTAGCTTCAAGGAGGGCTTCGTATGATAGTTTATCAATTTAGCTGTTTAATGTTACCTCTCTCAGCTCTCCCCCATTTTGTCCCAAGCTTCGCTGTGAGGCAATAAACAGCTTCCCCAAACAGTCAGCAGGGCAGACAGTTCACTATTAACCCCCCTCCGCCCCTTTCTGAGCCCCTTCGTGTGGCTCTGGGAAACAGCAGGCTTTACGTTGTCTGGGGTGCTCTGGGGTGCTCTAGGGGTCTTCTGCACTCTAAAACGCCTGGTGATATGCGCTCCCCAAAGTATGGCCCAAACCTCTGCCCTCTCAATTCTGCAACAGCTTCCAATGCGAAAGTCGCTTACCCGCTTCTCCCTTGACTTTGCTTTGCTTTCATCTTTGTTATCAGCTTGTCAGAGGCTTGTACGGCATTTACGCCCCCCCACGGCCCTCGCAGACCTTTCTCCCCTTCTTGCCTCCTGCCTCCGGCATATTTCATGTGCAGCTCCCGCACAACACGGCGGCTTGTTGCATACCTCCGGTGGGTCCCAGGGGTCAAAGGGGGGGTGCCGGGGAGATTGCCCGCAGCTCTGCACATAACTTTAGCGCGTCTGCCTGCTGCCGGGGGAGAACGTTCGCTGTTCGCCGTTCGCCGTCCGCCCTGCACTGCTTGGTTTCAGCTTGACTCTGTGCGGCTCTGTGCGGCTCGCTCACGTCACGTGTCAGTTTCCTCCTACTCTGGCCCCTGGCCACAGGTAAAATGAGGTTGCGGAATTGGCGGAATTGAGCTGGTGTCAAGGAATCAGCTGGAGAGCTTGATTCAATTTTCGGGCTGGACTGTTCCCATGAGGCACAGGGTCAGACTGATTTGCATATGACCATGTCTGAACTGGTGTGGCAGAGTGGGCTAAAGAATGGTGATGGATTAAACCCAGATCTGTTGACTGGGTGTGAATGTTTGATTTGTTCAGATGCTCCGTCCATCACCACCCCTTTTGTACCGCTTTGTTCGCCAAAAGTTGGCAGGGTATGCTCAGACGTGAGTCCCTTGCTCACTTTGCCACTGGATTTCATTACAAAAACGGAGGCTACATTATGCATGCAACTTTTAATGCGTCTCTAAGCAGCCGCAAACATCATAATAAAAAGGTTTCATTGAGAACATTCATAACAAATAAACTCCAAGAGCCATCAGAAGACTGCCTCTTTTAAATGCGGCTCTGAGCAGATAAGTAACCCTTTACTTTTTGCCTTTCTCATTGTCAGTTTACTGTTATCATAATTTATTTTAAGGAGATTTCGAGGGTTCGGTTTGACATTCCCTCTCTTCTCCCCCCTTTTCTCTCCATACCGATTTCCAATTTACGGAAATCCCCCCTTTTCCCTCCCTTTCTCTGGTCGGATTTTAGACTTGACTGCTATGTGATGGATTACTGTTCTTGTAATTTATATCTAACTTGTCCTAATGGTTTTATTTCTTTCAGCCGCATTTAAAAGAGGCAGTCTTCTGATGGCTCTTGGAGTTTATTTGTTATGAATGTTCTCAATGGAACCTTTCTATTATGATGTTTGCGGCTGCTTAGAGACGCATTAAAAGTTGCATGCATAATGTGAGCCTCTGTGTCTTTAATGAAATCCAGATTCTCTAGTCATGGTAATAGGAGAATCGCAATTCAAGCAAGCCTGGCTGAAGACGGCTGAAATGCCAAAAACCGGTCCTAGGAAGCTTGTTTCCAGTCCAGGGAAGGCATGGCTTGGCAGTTCGGGCTGGAATGTTCCCATGAGGCACAGGGTCAGACTGATTTGCATATGGCCAAGTCTGAACTGGGGTGGCAGAGTGGGCTAAAGAATGGTGATGGATTAAACCCAGATCTGTAGACTGGGTGTGAGAGTTTGATTGGTTCAGATGCTCCGTCCATCACCACCCCCTTTTGTACCGCTTTGTTCGCCATAAGTTGGCAGGGTATGCTCGGACGTGAGTCCCTTGCTCACTTTGCCACTGGATTCAAGCAAGCCTGGCTGAAGACGGCTGTTATGCCAGAAACCGGTCCTAGGAAGCTTGTTTCCGGTCCAGCCCTTGACCCAGCCCTGAGGCAGAAGCCGGGAGCTGGAGGTACTCTGCAAATTGCATATTTTTTCATTTTTAAAACTTTAGTGTGGTGTCACTCATTTGCGCACTGTGTAAACTTGCTGATTTTAATAGCAGATTTTGTCAATTGCACGCAGCCGACTTTAACGCTGTCGCGCACTTCATCTCCCTTTAGCCGCCGCCATTAGCCCTGGCGTGCACGCTAAACCACGCCCACCTCTCAGGCCATGCCCATCTGACCGCCTACAAATACGCTGAGAAACAAGCGTTCCTCATTAATCCTTGACCCAGCCCTGAGGCGGAAGCCGGGAGCTGGAGGTACTCTGCAAATTGCATATTTGTGCATGTTTAAAACTTTAGTGTGGTGTCACTCATTTGCGCACTGTGTAAACTTGCTGATTTTAATAGCAAATTTCGTCAATTGCACGCAGCCGACTTTAACGCTGTCGCGCACTTCATCTCCCTTTAGCCGCCGCCATTAGCCCTGGCGTGCACGCTAAACCACGCCCACCTCTCAGGCCACGCCCATCTGACCGCCTACAAATACGCTGAGAAACAAGCGTTCCTCATTAATCCTTGACCCAGCCCTGAGGCGGAAGCCGGGAGCTGGAGGTACTCTGCAAATTGCATATTTGTTCATTTTTAAAACTTTAGTGTGGTGTCACTCATTTGCGCACTGTGTAAACTTGCTGATTTTAATAGCAGATTTCGTCAATTGCACGCAGCCGACTTTAACGCTGTCGCGCACTTCATCTCCCTTTAGCCGCCGCCATTAGCCCTGGCATGCACGCTAAACCACGCCCACCTCTCAGGCCACGCCCATCTGACCGCCTACAAATACGCTGAGAAACAAGCGTTCCTCTTTAATCCTTGACCCAGCCCTGAGGCGGAAGCCGGGAGCTGGAGGTACTCTGCAAATTGCATATTTGTTCATTTTTAAAACTTTAGTGTGGTGTCACTCATTTGCGCACCGTGTAAACTTGCTGATTTTAATAGCAGATTTCGTCAATTGCACGCAGCCGACTTTAACGCTGTCGCGCACTTCATCTCCCTTTAGCCGCCGCCATTAGCCCTGGCGTGCACGTTAAACCACACCCACCTCTCAGGCCACGCCCTTCCCTCCTCGGTTAGAAATGTGTATGCACAGGAAGCGCAGCGGACGAGCGCAGCGGGAGCGCCTAAGGCAAGCCCGTCTGCGCCCGTCCGCGCCAAGACCGCGACAGGCGCAGGAAACTCTGCCCTAATCACCTCACCTATCAGGTACCCCTCTGACGATCTCCACCTTCTACGAGGTAACCATGACTGCTCTTGCAAACTTGACCTATCAAAGGTATCAGGCTCGGCTTGCTGCATTTAATGCCGCTGGCCACTCACCATCGTCCCAGCCCGGTCTATGTGTAAACATAGCCAAGATATTCACGACCTCATCATAGACTCCGATCTGGACTGTCTCCTGATTACAGAAACCTGGCTCACAGAAGACAGCAACCCAGATATAGCCATTGCCCTCCCCAGGGTTATTCCTTTCATAGACAAGATAGACCGAAAGGAAGAGGCGGAGGCGTTGCAATTATTCTGAAAAGCACCATCAACTGTCATACGTTCAGTTTAGACCCCCTAACTGACACAGAAGGTATGGGCTTCTCCATCAAACTCAGCCAATCCCTTTCCTTCTCAGGTGGTCTGATTTACCGCCCACCCGGTAATGCTTCCAAATTTCTTGACTCCCTTAGCGACTCTTTGGGACACTTCCTACTTCGTTATCCACATTTCACTCTTCTAGGAGACTTCAATCTGCCCCTTGAGTCCTCATCTGACTCACAAACTAATAACTTTCTACAGACACTTGAAATCTTCCATCTCCAACAAAGTGTCAATCTTCCCACCCATTTACTTGGACACACTCTCGATGGTGTCTGCACTAATCTCCCTTCTCTCACCACCCTGCCCCCTCTCCCCCAGATATGGACATATCATAGCCTGATCCCATTCCACATCACAAATAGCCACCCTCAAACTATCAATAAAACAAATCCTCATCGTGACAACTCTGTCAACTCGAAAACTGTCCAGGAAAACATTACTCTTAATCCCATCCTTCAATCCCAGTTCCCTGCTCTATCTGGTAACATAGAAAGGGATGCTGACCTCTTCCACAACTGGATTACACAAGAAATTAAGAACCGGAACCCCACTAACCGACCCGGCAGAACTCATAAGACAACAAAAAACAACGCCCCCTGGTTTACCCCTGACTTAGCTACCGCTCACCTACTATGCAGGAAAGCGGAGCACAAATGGCACCGAACTTAGGACAATGACGACCGTCTTGCCTATATCCAACAGAGGAAAAATTACCTCTCTAACATTAAATCGGCCAAGAGAATCTTCTACATAAAAGCCATCAATGAAGCTAGTCAGAAACAAAAAACCTTGTTCTCTATAGTAAAAACTTTTACTCAGCCCAAGGCTCTCCAACCCGAAATCCCCCCATCCCAAGATCTATGCGACAAGATCTCAGATTACTTCGACAAAAAAATCGCCTCCAACCAAAGGAATTTTCCCCCTCCGCAAACCCCTCAAGGGCCTCCTAGTCCGGACCAACTTGATTCTCCAGTTGGTAGTCTCAAAAATGTCACCCCTGTCACCCTGGCTCAAACCAGAGAAGCTATTCTATCTTGCAAATCCGGTTCCCCTTCCGACCCCTGCCCCCCCAAGATTCTCCATCAAATCATAGATGTGGTAAACCCTACCATCAATGACATAGTCAACTTGTCACTCAGCTCCGGATCTGTCCCTCGCATATGGAAAAAGGGTGTTGTCAAACCACTCATGAAGAAGATTAACAAATCCCCAGTGAACTTGACCAATCTCCGCCCAACTACCCTTCTCCCTGCTTTGGGAAAAATAACTGAACAGTTAGTTTATAAAGAACTCAAAATCTACCTGGAAACCCATAATACACTTCACCCTCAACAATCTGGCTTCCGCCCTAAACACTCAACTGAAACAGCTCTGATTGAACTGACTGACACCATCAAAACGCTTCAAGATCAGAGGAAGAAAGCCATTCTGATACTCCTCGACCTCACGGCAGCGTTCGACACCATATCCCACTCTATCTTGATCAACAGATTGATGGATATAGGGATCTCAGACACAGCCCTATCATGGATAAGATCATTCCTCAGCGACAGGTCTCAAACTGTCGCCCTTGGCCCTTTTCAATCTAAGGAGAAAAAGGTCTCCTCTGGAGTCCCCCAAGGGTCCATCCTGAGTCCCCTCCTTTTTAATATTTACCTCATTCCACTCCTTGCCTTGATTGAATCATTCGGCATACCTGTCACCTCGTATGCCGATGATACTCAGTTGATCATACCACTAGAGGACAACTCAAACAAAGCTGAGCTCAATCTTAAAAACTGCTTAACTGCGGTCTTCCAGTGGATGGACACTAACCATCTCCGCTGCAACTCCAGCAAAACAGAGATCCTCCCCATCGGAAGAAACACCTCCTTCTGCCCAGCCCTCTGGTGGCCAGATAACTCCGTTGCCCCTCCCCAAACTACAGCCAGAAACCTTGGTGTATTATTTGATGCAGACCTATCATTCGACCTACACGCCAGGACTGTTGCCGGCAGATGCTTCGGCATAATTAAATCTCTCAGAAAGTTCTTCGACTTTCTCCCTCTTGAGGCCAGGAAAACTGTACCAGTAGCCCTCATAATCTCGCGTGTTGACTACTGTAACGCCCTCCTGGCTGGGACTAAAAAATCCACTCTGACCAAACTACAAAGCGTCCTCCACACTGCTGCCTGCTTGGTCCTAAAATTACCCCGCAAATCCTCAATCTCTGCAGCCCTAAAAACCCTGCATTGGCTACCCCTACATAAAATAATACTTTTCAAAATACTTACTGTTGCCTTTCGGGCGTTTAACAACACTGGTCCTAAATACTTAACCAGACGCTTCCCACACTACTACCCAAGTCGCTCCCTTCGTTCTGCCCAAGATAATCTCATGTCCTCCGCCAGGTACAACTTGAAGTCAAAAGGCGGAAAAACTTTAAGCTCCCTGGTCATCAAGGCTTGGAACAGCAGGCCTAAACACCTGAGACAACAGACCTTAGAGAAGCCTTTCAGAAAACTTCTTAAAACTTGGATTTTTAACATCCCGATGACTGGACCAGAGCCGCCATCTAGCCTCCCTCGCGCCTCCGCTTGACCGGGCATTCAGGATTTTCAGCGCCATGATGCTCCCTCCGGAGCGAACGCTGCGCTTTAGAAATACCCCCTCAAATATCAAATATCAAATATCAGGGAAAGCATGGCTTGGCAGTTCGGGCTGGACTGTTCCCATGAGGCACAGGGTCAGACTGATTTGGAAAGGGCCACGTCTGAACTGGGGTGGCAGAGTGGGCTGAAGAATGGTGATGGATTGAATCCAGATCTGTTGACTGGGTGTGAGTGTTTGATTGGTTCAGATGCTCTGTCCATCACCACCCCCTTTTGTACCGCTTTGTTCGCCATAAGTTGGCTGGGTATGCTCAGACGTGAGTCCCTTGCTCACTTTGCCACTGGATTCAATCAAGCCTGGCTGAAGACGGCTGTAATGCTAGAAACCAGTCCTAGGAAGCTTGTTTCCGGTCCAGGGAAGGCATGGCTTGGCAGTTCGGGCTGGACGGTTCCCATGAGGCACAGGGTCAGACTGATTTGCATATGGCCATGTGTCACGATCGTCAGCAGTGCAAGAATATAGAAGACACCACTAACCTGTCTCTTGTGACCAGCAGAGACGATGACAGATGAAATCCCTCCCTATTCCCTCTGACGCAACTCCCTGCAGAGGATGAATACCTACTGCTTGAAATTGTGCCCAAAGGGAAAAGGGAAGTGGATAAAATAATAAACTAGCTGTAGCTTCTGTACTCCCCTCAGGGTCTGGTCTGGAAGGCAGCACGGTCGAGGAAGGAGGTACTGCAGGACAAGGAAACAAGTAGACAAGCATTAGAAAACGCTCTCTCTATCTGTAATCTCTCTCTCAGCTCTACTTCAGCTCCAACTCACCAGGATTATATACAGCCTGAGTCCGGCAATAAGACAGTCAACTTACGATTCAATTCCAAAGTAGCTTAACCTTGTTATAGGCACATTCATCAAACAGGTCCTCGAAGGTAAACTCCAAAGCTAAGTTCCTATAGAATTACCCCCTCAAAAGGATCCTCAAAGTATAGGTATTGTTATAGTCACAACACCAATGGCAATGAAACGATAAGAAAGGATCACCAGTTTTTGTACAAAAACAAAGTAGAAAGCCAAAAAACACCTTTGCTTCTGAATATTGAAATTGGCATCCACAAGGAACAAGGTATGGATTTAAAGCACACAAATGGAACAACAAGCCACTGCCCCAAATCCAAGCGCTAACTAGTTCTGTGACGGAAACACTGCAGTGGCACTACAAAATGTAAATAAATGAAAATGGACAATCACGGAACTCAATGTGCGCTCCAGCACGTTCTGAGTACTGCTAGTGCAAAACAAAGAAATCAAGAATATAGTTAAAGGGAGGAGGCGAACCCGCACTCCTTCCTCGATACCTAGGAATCACAGAGGCAATCCGGGAGCGATGCTGACTCTCGAAATAGAAGGGAGCAGAAAGTGCGCAGAGCGGCAAGGAACACGTAGAATACTGACCACGCAGGCTCTTGATTGCCGGTGGTTAATCTTCTGGCTGAAATCCGACAGAGACAAACCATCCGCCATTCCAGGTTCTGTGGGAGGATTGTCAAGCACGCCTCCAGTGTGGGGGAGGTGCTAATATAGGACCCGCCCTATGCCTGGCTCTCATGCGCCCCATGGCCTGCTTGTAGTAGTAGTTCCTTATCTCTTTCTGACACGAGAAAAAGGGAACTACTCTAAGCCATTTTCTCTGTCTGTACGTAATCGCGACACCATGTCTGAACGGGGGTGGCAGAGTGGGCTAAAGAAGGGTGATGGATTAAACCCAGATCTGTTGACTGGGTGTGAGTGTTTGATTGGTTCCGATGCTCCGTCCTTCACCACCCCCTTTTGTACCGCTTTGTTCGCCATAAAGTTGGCACGGTATGCTCAGATGTGAGTCCCTTGCTCACTTTGCCACTGGATTCAAGCAAGCCTGGCTGAAGACGGCTGTAATGCCAGAAACCGGTCCTAGGAAGCTTGTTTCCGGTCCTGGGAAGGCATGGCTTGGCAGTTCGAGCTGGACTGTTCCCATGAGGTACAGGGTCAGACTGATTTGCATATGGCCATGTCTGAACTGGGGTGGCAGAGTGGGCTAAAGAATGGTGATGGATTAAACCCAGATGTGTTGACTGGGTGTGAGTGTTGGATTGGTTCAGATGCTCCGTCCATCACCACCCCCTTTTGTCCCACTTTGTTAGCCATAAGTTGGCAGGGTATGCTCAGACGTGAGTCTCTTGCTCACTTTGCCACTGGATTCAAGCAAGCCTGGCTGAAGACGGCTGTAATGCCAGAAACCGGTCCTAGGAAGCTTGTTTCTGGTCTAGGGAAGGCATGGCTTGCAGTTCGGGCTGGACTGTTCCCATGAGGCACAGGGCCAAACTGATTTGCATATGGCATGTCTGAACTGGGGTGGCAGAGTGGGCTAAAGAATGGTGATGGATTAAACCCAGATCTGTTGACTGAGTGTGAGTGTTTGATTGGTTCAGAAGCTCCGTCTATCACCATCCCCTTTTGTACTGATTTAATTTTCAGGCAGAGATACTTAGTCTCGGTAAGGGATGGTTGGTGAAAGGAACACAGTGTTTCATCCGTAGTGAGTCCCCTATCCTTGTGCCTTTCCCTCAGGTCGATATTAATATTGACCAGTGGGAAGCTTTTATACATTTTATCCACCTTATCTTCAAAATATCTGGCCAATTCATCACAATGGTTATTGGAAGAGGCAGGTGAGTCGACTTTCGAGTTTGCACATTTCATGACATTAAGAAGAGAGAAGATCGTTTTGGGGGAATTTACCAGCAATATACTCTGCTCTGGCTCTCCGGACCAGCTTATATTAATTTTTGTTTCTGTACTATACACGCGCCTCCAGGCCCGCTCGAGTTCTTTGTTTTGCGTTGATCAGGGATTCATTGAACCAGGGGTTTGACTGTTCTCTTTTTTGTTTAGAACTAATTTTAGCAGGAATACAACTGTCAAAAGCGTGGGTTAGCCATTCCTGAAAGCGTGTATTAGCCAACTCTATGTTGGATGGCAGCTGTGGGGTGTGGTTAGACAGTAAATCTGAGAATTTGTTAGCATCTAATTTATGCCAAGGTCGTATGGACACTGTGGACGATTCGGCGCTGGCTTGCCTTGTCAGCAAAGTGAAAAAGGTACAAGAAAATGGTCCGTCAAGGCCATGGGGATCGGAGGCCCAGGTTTTAGAGAGCCTATGTTGGAGAATATGGGGTCCAACAGATGACCTGCTACATGTGTAGTATTGGGGACCCATTGTGCTAATTGACAAGCCTCTAGGTCGGCTAAAAAATTAGAAATGCCTGTCTTGCCGCTATCTCTAGATGCAAGTTGAGGTGTCCTAAGATGGTAAAGTTTACTGCCTTACTAGCAAGCACAACAACTTTATTTACTACTTCTTCCCTGAAAACTTTGGATGGCCCTGGTGGTCGATAAATAAGCAGTCCAAAAACTGTAAGATTATAATTAATGGATATTTTAAAGAGTGCACTTTCGCACTCTGGGATATTCTCCTTGATAAAGCTGTAGGAATATAGGGCCCGATTCACAGAATGAACTTAAGACTCAATCCTAAACTTACTACTATTTTGGTATTCACAGAATGCACTTACTACTTTTGGCATTCACAGAATGCACTTACTACTTTTGGTATTCACAGAATAAACTTACTACTTTTGGTATTCACAGAAGTTAGGATTTTGTCTTAAGTCTGTCTTAAGTTTGTCTTAAGTCTGTCTTAAGTTTGTCTTAAGACAAACTTAAGACAAAATCCTAACTTTTGTGAATACCAAAAGTAGTAAGTTCATTCTGTGAATGCCAAAAGAAGTAAGTGCATTCTGTGAATGCCAAAAGTAGTAAGTGCATTCTGTGAATACCAAAATAGTAGTACATTTAGGATTGAGTCTTAAGTTCATTCTGTGAATCGGGCCCTATAGCTCCCTATGGATTAATGCAATCCCTCCACCTCTATTTCCGTATCTGTTAAGTTGTTTCATAGTATAGCCTTGTAGGAGTGCAAGCCAATATTCCTCAGTGGACCAGGTCTAAGTCAGGAATAATCCGTCTGGAGACTCTTCTGTTAATAGATCGAATATCTCAGCATGATGCTTCATCTGAGACCAACAGTTCAGGCTAAGGAACCTGAAATTAATGAAGTTGGGGAGGGGTAAGTCCCTCCCATGTGGCCTGAATTGAAAATAACATTGTTTGCATTAGAAGGAGTCGACCGATGAGGGCCTAGCACACTGTATACATGTGGAGCAGTTAGTGTATAACAGAAGCTCAGCACGTGAATAGTTGCATCTGTCTTTAATGGACTGGGTAGAGTGTCTGGCGACGTCCAGGTGAGGATGGGCGGGCGCAGACGGGCTTGCCTTTGGCGGCGCGCCTGCTGTGCACGGCCGGCAAGCCTTATGGTTTAAATGCCGTTACCCCCCAGGAGTGACAATGGCAAGGGGAGGAGCTATGTTTCTGCACCTGAAACAGCCCGCAAAGACCGTGGTGGACCGGGGACCATCTACGCCCTAAAGTGCAGTGTGCGGTTTCTCACAGGTACAGAGCAAGATAAAAATTAATTAATATTTCCCAGGTTAAAAGTTGCCCTCAAAACACAGATTCAACACAAATAAAATTATCAAAGCTATCCTTCCGGCACGCAGCTACTATCTCTGCGCGGCCGGCAAACCATGTGGTTTAAATGATGTTACCCCCCAGAAGTGACAATGACAAGGGGAGGAGCTACGTCCCTCCACACAAGCGACCCGCAAAAACAGTGGTTGAACCGGGACCGTCTATGCCTTAAAGTGCAATGTGCGTTTCTCACAGATACAGAGCAAGATAAAAGTCAATTAATATTTCCCAGGTTAAAAGTTGCCCTCAAAACACAGATTCAACACAAATAAAATTATCAAAGTTATCCTTCTGTTGCGCAGCTACTATCTCTGCGCGGCCGGCAAACAATGTGGTTGATCCCACATGAGCATCACATTTCCACCAATTCAATATATTAAAGTACATTTTGTGGCAATCCAATAAGTGATCTCAAGGTTGTGTGGCACTCTGAAGGGGTCTGTGAGGTATAACTAGTTCCTAGACAAGAGTATGTTGAGCCGGGATATGGGCTAAGTGATATGTGGGACTAAACACACAACTAACTTCAGCCTCAACTACATCTTACAATATACATATATATTCCATGCTGTAAAGTCTATACATTTCTTTGCACATTTACCATGATCAGATTAGCCAATATATTATATATACAATGAAAATTATACATGCAAAGAGATGTGCATGCAACACAAGTAGGATGTAGGGCTTATCACACAGCACACATCACAATGGTAATGTTCAGTACACAGAGTACCCTAGATACAAAATCCATTAAATGATTGTCCTGTGTAGGGAACACGGAATGTTACAATATTAATATGAATTAACACTGAACTCAAAGGCACATTGTAGCCTGTGGGAATAGAAAGGATGGAGTTAAATGGACTAAAGAATCAATGTGAGATATATACCTGCTCTTCTGGTGAGCCTTTGAGCTGGCCATACAGGGAAAGGACCTCTTCTGCAAGATTCTCAAGCTCCTCTGTAGAGAAGGCACGGGCCTTCACACCTGCTTGGCCTGGCATGATTGCTCCCAGAGGTGGAAAACAGCAGCTGAAAGGGAGGAGGTGTTGATAGCAGCAGTGTAATTCGGCTGGTGAGTTATGTGTCATTCGGCTAGTGACTAATGTTTCAAAGCGCAGCGTACATGTATGCGACGTAAGAGATCATCAACATAGACGGACACGGCCATTGGATTGTGATCATCACAATCACCAACGTTGGCCTATGCTGTGTTACCATGGATGAATCTGTCCACCGCGCGGTCGACTTCTACCGGCTTTGGGAGAATGTCCTAAATGTGAGGTCAAGGATCTGCTGTTTTAGCGGTTGGAACTACTGTATTGGTGACTGTTAAATGCATCACCACCACCAGATATGTGTTGGAACATGTATCTATGATGTGTTACTCTATGGCTCTATAATTTACTTTACACAAAAATCAGTGTAGTGCTTTACTGTGCATAAATGCTATATTACCGCAGTGCACTCTACTCCGACAGTGATGGTATTTTAGGAGTACAATTCAAACTTTACAATATTAGGGTGCTCATGATACATTTCTGGCTGTGTAATGTCTACATTCCTGTTACAGACACATGTTAAGACCACAATGGAAATTATAGGTGGATGTTGGACAGTAGACAATTATTATGTAAATTATGTGAAATGCTTTCGGAACCAGTTATGTTTTGTAACTTTACTTTTGACTTACTCTACATATATGTTACTATGGGCACTGTGACCAATGTTCAAAATTCTTTCCACTCTAGACATAGGTACTTTGGGAGAGGGAGGAGATAACTGCCTCCAGTGTACCGCCTATTTCCAGACCTTCAGACCTTGGAAGAAAGGCATGTCAACAAGTAGTTTTTTTTAATTAGACAAGCAATAGAGGATTTATGTCATCAGTTGGAGAATGATCTCCTTCGTCAAAACACTAATCCCACATGTATTCCACCTACTGTGAGACTTATGGCGATATTGCATTTTCTGGCCACATGTTATCTAGTGGTATGTCACAACCAATGCTCAGTGGTGTAATAAATGAAATGCTTTCAACTATGATTAACCACATCAACAACTACATCCAGTTCCCCAGACGTGAGAATTTAGCCAATGTGAAGGGAGATTTCTATAGATTTGGTCACATCCCACATGTAGTTGGAGCTATTGATGGCACCCATATTGCTTCAGTGCCACCGGGAGGCAGGGAACAAGTTTATTGAGACAAGAAACACTTCCAATCTATCAACATGCAAGTTGTCTGCTTTTCAGATTTGCACATCTAAAACATCGGTGCCCGGTTCCCGGGATCAGCCCATGATTCCATTGTACTACGGAACAGCACCATACTCCAGCTGATGTCACAACTACTACCAGAGAAGGCCTGACTTGTTGGCAAGTATTATCTGTCCTAACTTTGCACCCCTGATAAATCCAACTACACCAGGGGAAGTCTGCTTCAATGAGGTCCATGGAAAAACACAGTGGCCAGTGGAGTGGGCTCTTGGGCTCCCGAAGGCCAGATTCAGATGTCTGGAAAAGACTGGGGGGGGCATCCTCTACTCACCCTGAAAGGTGTATCACATCACCGTTGCCTGCTGCATGCTCCACAGCATTGCCCTGCAAGAGAGCATTCCTTATATTGCAGAGGATGGAGACCAAAGAAGTGCCACCGGGTGTGGATCTTGAGATTGCAAATGATGATGATAGTGGTAAAGAGCAAAGAGCTGACATGTGTCAAGCTCTCATTGACAACTTCTCATAAGTGTAAGTATGTCATGACTTTGGTTATTAAAGCAATTGTTGTGATGATGTGAGTAGTATGTTTAGGTAAAATATTAGGAAGCTAAAGCTCTGGCAAAATCTGGTTAAAGTTTTTTATGAAGAAAGGCTTTGTTAGTGTTGCTTTGTTTAGCTTATATTTTTGTCATGGACTGTGTACTCCAGAAGTTGACTATGTGAATTGTGTTGTAGGTATGGTTCCATGGCTGATCTCTTTGTTTTCATCTGTTTTAGATAACTTCACCATGTTATCTTCATTTGGAAATTTCAGAGTTGTGACATTAGCAGGTATATGATGCTCTTTGTACCTGCAAAGTGGACATAGATTGTTCCTGGGAATGACTGTCACAGACTTTGGGTGTACAAATCCTGTATCAAGACAGCTTGCGCAGTGTTAGGATGGAAGTAATGAGGAAACCATTGGATTTGTCCCTTTCTTGTGTGATGGCCCTGATGCAATATGTGCGGCATCATGTGCTCTAACAAAATATTCTTGTGTGCCCAAATCATGCTAGTCTCCTTTCACATTGGCTACATCCTCATTGTATAGAAACTGTATGTGGCTGTTGATGTGTATTCTCACTGTAGGTCAAAGTGTTTTATTTTTTATTTTTTATTCAAAGTGTTTGTGGCACATCACTGACATTTGTTTGTAACATTTCACCAGAGGGTTCAACACTGGATTGGAAGGACCCTGTAATCAGAAACTGTTGTACTGCCATGTGTCTGTTCATTGGTTTATATGATGGGGGATTCCTTTGGTGAGGTAGATGAAATGGCTCTGGCTGATGACACATACCAACTTTATTTTGACTATTCAATAGGAAATTGTCTGATGTATCCTCACCTTCCATGTTCTTAAGGAATGCACCTGGAAATGTGGTCACCGCCAGAATTTTTGAGTCTTGTATGATTTGCTATGTTTCTGACATCATGGAAACCTATGTTTGGAAAACTGGAATAAAGATGTTATTGGACCAGACACTTGTATGTATGTTTTGGGTGACATAGTTGTGATCCTGAGATAAACATTGTATACATGCTACATATCCATGCTTACACAAATAGGTAGTTTTAGCATTACAAAGTTCACATGGCAGTTCACATATAAATTGCCCATTGTGCGAGTTACTCCAGCAGGCAATTAGTATATGACTAGTGTATTTATTACAGTAAATAAGGAGAAAATAAACATCGTGCAAAATCGAACAGGGAAACCAAAATTGAATACGCCGATCATGGTGAATGAAACCATAGCTGAAGATGACAAATTGATTTCAGTCTAAAGTCCTAAATACTGTTCACATTAGAAAGGGAAAATTATCCTGAAATGCTCCACAAAGTGAATGTTGCACACACTAGAGGAACTTAGGTGCAAGGTTTCCTATTGACTGTGGTGTAGGTCTTGCCATCTGCACCTCCTAGATTTCTGGGTGATGTCCCCTCCTGCAGGGGACGGAGGGATCCACTGCTGCTCAGACAGGAGTGTCTGCAGACGTGTCTTCCTCTGACAGGGCCTCTCCTCCTTTGGCTGCTGCAGATGTAGATGGGCTGGATATATTTAGACCACAGGAAGAGATTGATTGTAGTAGAAAAGCACTTCAGAGGGTGGTGTTGATTTCCTGTAGCACCCCAATGAGCTGGCCCATGTGGCTGTTGTGGTTGGCCAGCTCCTGGTGTATGTCCCTCTGCAACTGCTTCATCTCCTGGATTTCCGTTAGTACCTGGTCCATCCCTTTTTTGGACTCCTGATAGGCTCCCAAGACTTGGTGTATGGTGGCCTGGGTGTGAGTGGCCCCAGTTGCCTCACTCAGCAGGCCCATAGTTACTCTCCCACGACCCCTACTCCGATGGGCCTGGGACCTTTGCCCAGGCTACACCCTCCAACTGGTTCCTGGTTCCTCAGTGACTGGGTTGGTGACTGTCACCTCAGGATCGAGGACTGGGATGGCACACAATATTAGTGACTGTGCTAGGTACACATGTTGGAAAACTGGGGTTGGCTGAGGTGTTGCAGCTGGGGTGGGAGGTGTTGTGTGGGCACAGTGAGACTCATCACTGAGGACTTCATCCGGGGGTAGAGTGGGAGTCTGTTCGGTGGCCAATCTCTACCAGGGTGATGTGCCAGATCAACCTATTGAGAAATAGAGAACATTGTTATTGGTGGAATTGTTGTTTCTACATCCAAATGTTTTGTGTCACAGTAAGTAGAGACCTAGGAAAAACAAAATAGGTAGAGCTTACTATTGTGATATATTTCCGTGGTATAAAACTTGTTAAAAAGACATTTTGAGACCTTCAATACATGCCTTAGAATTGACTACTCATGAGATGTGCTGAAACATTGCATTTTAGATTTAGGAATGAACATGACATCTGCCAAACATTTAAGGTAACACAGTGGAGAAGCAACATGCGTCTTTGTCCATTCCAAGGCCTGGCTCTGCACAATACAGGCGAACACACAACTTGGTTGTATATGTTGCATTAGTCATCATGTGAGCAGTGCAGAGTCAATCTAATCAGCAGAGTTAAAGTAATGCTTTACAATTATCTGAGGTACAGACTTGGTATGGTGTCACTCATGACATCAATAGTTTCAGTTGAGGAGATCAGGATACCAACAAGTTAAGTAGGCAGAAATGTCTCTGAACAGAGCATTGTGTATAGATTGCTCAGTCCATGAAAATGAACAGCAGTTGTTGAAAATGTGCAAACTTGGTATTGCATCTAGTTATGAGTTAGAAAAACAGGGCCTCATGGTAGTTGCAGTCATTTCAATCTCAACTTGTCAGCACTTGACAAGTGGTCCATGAGAAGTGGAAATCAGTTGAAATATCTGAGACAAATGAAAATGGGCAAACTCACTATTGCATCTAGTTTTGAGTAAGAGAAACAGGGCTCATTGTAGCTGTAATCATGTCAAACTCTACTTGCCAACACTTTACAAATGTTGAAGTCCATAAGAATTGGAAATCAGTTGTAACATGTGAGAAAAATGAACATGGGCAAACTCACTTTTGCATAGCATTGGTAACTACATCATTCACTTTGTTGATTATCCTGAATAAGGGTGGGCGCAGTGCTCCGCGCCGTCCACGGTGTGTGCGTAGTGTTGCCTACTTCGCGATTCGCAAAGTAGGCATAGTAGGCAACACTACGCACACGCCATGGCGGAGCGAAGTTGCCTGCCACCCGCCTCCCTCCTGCCCTCTTCTAAATGCCCAAATATAATGTTAAACATTGTAAAAGTAATTAAAAAGGACTTACCTGAGATGCTGCGACCCGGGGCTCCCTCTTCCTGGTGTCGCTCCGACTTCTTCCAGACAAATGCGCATTTGGGCATTTAGAATAGGGCGGGAGGGAGGCGGGTGGCGGGTAGTGGGGCTACACGAAGTGTGTGGGTGGGCATGGATTCCCCCCACTTCGCGTTGCTTCGCGTAGCCCCACTACGCACACTACGCCCACACCTAATCCTGACCACATTTCCTTTTTTCCTACTGAGAGGAATATGTTGGACTTGGGCTCCAAAGAATTGCAACTCTGCTCTTATGATTTCATCCACCATGACTGACAACTCAATCTCTGAAAAATGTGGATTATTTTGGTGCAACATAGCTAGAAATTAAAGTAAGTGACAATAACTAACACAAAGCACTAAGGGATTTTAATAAAAAAAGCAAAAAAAGTGTGTGGAGTGGGCTAAATAGGATAGGGAAAAATGAGAAGCCTTATATGACACAAATTGCTGCACTGGGTTGCTGTGCTGCTGTGTAGAGACAAAGGATCATGGTATAGGACGGGTTGGGTTTATAGTGTGATTTGCAGTTGTGTCCACTTGGCCAATAGATATCAGCTGTGTAGTTTTTGAATCCATCCAAAACTCACGGTTCTTGTGCTTTTCCGGCAGCGTACCGCAGCAGCCTACAACCATCGGGGAACTACCGCTAGGGGATCGCCAGTACAACTGTGTTATTGTAATCTGGTTGGCGAAAACAGTATTCCTGAAGTCGTTGCAGTACGAATCATGAATGTTGCATTCTGCTGTGGCCCAGTAGGGAACAACCCTGAAGACAGCAGTCAGCTGTTGAGGTTTTATGCATCGGATTATGGCGGGCAGAAGACCGCCTTCTCAGTTGTCTTTTTGGGACCACAATGTGGCAGTAAGACCACCAAACTCGTAATCGGGCCCTGAGTCACCTGTGCCTACGAAGACTGGATCACTGAATTCTTCATAAAGAGATACTCTCCACCTCTTATTCAATCATGGATGTATAATCAGAACATTCTTAACAGTAAACCTGCCTTTGTTCACAGTAGCAAATCCCTATTTGTGTCATCCTGGACAAAAGACTTAACCTTCAATCCCAGACCAGCACAGTGGCCAAGAATGCAGGCTTCTGACTGCGACTTCCTGGGGAATCCAATGTTACGTTCCTGAGCAAGACCTGGAAACTCTTTGGAAATCTTTGGCATTCTGCAGACTTGATTACTGTAATTCTCTACTTGTAGGCATCTCTGAGACCCACTTATCTCCTTTAAAATCCATCCTCCACTCAGCTGCACGTTTTGTCGATGGGCCCAAAAGAAATGACCATATCGCACATTTGTTGATAACTTTTCGCTGGCTTCCTATTGAAGCCAAGACCATCTATAAGACTGCTTCCATCACCCATACAGCCATTCATGCTTCCATCCCTCGCTACCTAGCAAACAAACTCAAGTTATCAATAGGCTGTAGACCTTCACAAAATACTGAGATTCTGCTGCCCGAACCTCTAACTTTCAAAAGGCAAAGACTTATGACACAATCATTCTCAGGTAACAAGACTAGAATTTGGGACATCAAAAAGGACCTCAAAACTCTTCTCTTCCAAAGAAATGTTTCACAATTAGTTGTAGTGTAGTTCCTAGTTTCCCACTAGGCCCTGCGCATTGGAATAACATAAACAGTAGTACCGACGTGGAACTGCGGATATTCCAGGCCTCCACTGACTATGCTAAACTTAATTGGGTTGTATTACCAACTAGCTCAGAGGTCACTGGAAACTTTCTTCTCTGCATAGGAAGTGATCAGCTTCCTTGGCACAGACAAGAAGGGATTCAGTTTTCCAACAACCGTGCAACATGACAACTTTGCTCCTCAGATCAAGAGTCAATCTCTAGGGTCGTGTGAAACAATAGACATAGATTTCACTCAGTCAGTCTAGTGCAGTTTACTTTCACGAGATGTAGAGAATAAAGGGTTAACATTTATTGAACAGTCTTTCTTCTCGTACAAGAGAAATGTATTGCCACAATTGCAATAATTGTTATTATAAAAAGTACGTACAGTAAGATAAGTATTGCGAAATAGAACTGTAAAAGCATTGATATGGTTTCTTGGCCCCCCCCCAAGCAGTACTGAAGACTGCCCGGAGACACCGACGGAAAGAGCGGTGCTCCTTTTACCTGCGCTGCAGCCAGGTGGGGTGAAGCCTCTCAACCTACATATATGGTATACGGTTGAGTACGCCTGGATTTCCAGGTGATATTTTTTCATTATTTATCTCATTTTTATTAACAAAGCAGTAGTGTATTTGCAAGGTCCTGAAGAATGCATTAGAAACTCCTTTCTTGTGAATGCAGAAACATGTCGACCACCAATAAGTGCGGTTATTATTTAAAACCTGAACCCACACCTGCCTTTTAATCTTAGGGATTGGGGGATATCAATAAAATTCTTTTTCCACCCAACTCACCTAATTTTATCATTACCCTTCACTTTTTCACTCCAATCACCAGACACTGCTTTTTTTCATTAGCCACTATCATACCCTTCTGTTCTGCCCTCACATCACATCTCGGTCACGGTAACTACTTACCGGCCGTCGTGTCTCCTTGGTAAGGAGAACCCAAATGATGACAACAAGGGCGGTACAGTGTGGCTTCTGATGGGAACAATATTTTTCTCCATATACTCTTGAGCCTTGACTTGGCCGTTCACTAATTATTATTTCTCACTGATACTGTTTTGCATGCTTTTGGTTTAGTGGTCCTTCTTGCTTGACTTACTGACTTGCTCTCTGACCCCCAGATATTATTTGTTGTTGTGCATTGAGTCCGGGGCTTATATCTGGTCGGTCGGTAAACCTGCCCTTAGACCCTCCCTAATTGTTTGTTGAACGAGATAGAACTAAAGCCTGGACTATAATCTGATGAGTAGTAGGCTAAAAAAAAACCAGAATGGGTTTAAGAGAGCGAAGACGCCCAAAGCAGGTACCTGCCACTTTTTGAGCATGAGACTCCAAGTTGAGTGTATTGTCCAATAACACCCCCAGGTTTTTTACTGACTTCTTGGGTATAGGAGCAGGTCCCAGCGCCAGAGGCCACCAGTGCTCTTCCCAAGTCTGCGTGCCATTGCCAATCAGGAGAACCTCTGTTTTGGAGGCATTAAGCTGAAGGCAGTTGTTGGATAGCCACCTTGAGATCGCCAGAATGTCTTCCTGGAATTTAATTTGGTCCTCCACATTGTTGTTGGAAAAGTTGAAAATAAGTTGCGTGTCATCCGCATATGATGTTAGTAAGATCTTACGTTCCTGGGCCAACAAGGCCAGGGGGCGGACGTACACATTAAACAATGTGGGACTGAGCGCAGACCCCTGAGGCACTCCACATTTCCAGCGGGAGGGCGTTCCACCACTTGGGCGCCAAGGTGGAGAAGGCCCTGCCATCCCCATTTCGCTCTCCTGAATCGGGGGGTAGATAGAAGAAGTCTGCCAGAGGAGCGCAGATCCCTAGAGGGAATGTAGCGGGACAGGATGGATCCTACACCAGTGGGACTGTTTTTGGCTAAAGCCCTGTATGTCATACATAGGGTCTTGAAGTGGATGCGGTCATCAACTGGAAGCCAATGCAACAGCTTTCTGGCCGCTGTGGCTGAGGCACGTTTGGGGCGATCCAGGACAAACCTGGCAGCCACGTTCTGGACTACCTGCAAGCGCTGCAGTAGACTCCTATTCATTCCCGCATACAGTGCATTGCAGTAGTCCATTGACATTGGCCTCTTATAATAAAAATGTTTTTTTGCAATCTAAGAATTACACAAATAAAACTATATTTTTCTAATCCTAATGTCCTATTTAGTAGGTAAAATAAAATCAGCTTTTCAAACTGTCAATATCTTAGTGAAATTCCTTCCAATCATACTAATGATAGATATTTATACTACTTTGATTCGAACCATTGATTTTAAAAATGAGCCTGATTTTAAACTTGAGCCAAGATGTATTTCATGGTGCCCTGTCATTTTCTCAGGGCTCTAGTATATTTATAACTGTTTTATATTACTGGACTCTCATATTGAATTGTGTATAATAGATATAGGATCAAGGTGTTAAGAAACAAGAAACAACACTATTTATACAGATCAATTATAACTTGCATTGTCACAAAATCCTACTAACTCCCAATCGCCCACATACATCTCTGATCCTAGTGATACCAAAAACATATATATACCTACAAAATGTACACCACATACAACATTGGTCACTAAACATAGGGTGGACCTAATCGACATCATAAAATTAAACATTTCTGATTCCACTACCTATCACAGGAATGGTTAATGCATATATAAGCAGCTGGCAGTATATCAATATAGTAGAAAACCCAATACATAATGTATGAGTCTCACATGAGCTAAATCCTTGGAGAAACTTTTATTTAAATTTTATATATATATCCTTAATAAATTTGTGTATTTTTCTCCGATTTAAAAACTCAGCTATATGGATTTTTTATAGCCTTATAGCCCACGGTTCCGGGCTATACCGGCCATTAAAGGCCCGCTCCAGTGTTAAAGGCCTGAGCCGAAGGGAGCCAGACTATAATGGCTGGTATAGCCCAGCTACAGAGGTCTACACGGCTATTAGAACATTCTGTCACTAGATGGCAGAATGTTTGAACAAATAAAATAAAGGCCTCTCGGAGCCTGAGGGCATTTAAATCCCCTTGGGCTCCGAGAGGCCTTTGTTCACAGCAGCAGCTGTGAATGAAAAAAGAAACATGTAGAAGCCCGGAGCACTCCTTTGTCTGCAATGGAGTGCTCAACATTCTTATGTCAATACAAAGAGATCAACCTTCATTTTACTGGTAGCATGCGTACAATTTGGTTATAAACCTATGCCTGGTTGGATTTTGTGTACTTTTATACTTCTTCTGGTTAGTACTCACAAGTTTCTGTCTATTGAATTTTTTTCCACCCTGTCAGTAGATTCCTGTAGAGTCTGCAAGGCATAAACCTTATTAAGAATTTGCTCACTCATCTTCTTTCCGTCCTTCTTATATTTACCCATCTCACTACAATTTCTCTTATTCCTCAATTTTTCCCCAAAAGGGATTTAAAGCGGACCTTTTGACTCTGTCAAAAGTTATCCATATGATATAATTTACCAATAAAAACAAAGCAATCAATAACCATAATCCGATGCATTCATTATTTTTACACACATTGCAATATTCAACAATAGAAATTGTTACTAAAATATTTTAAATGAAGCACTTTTAATCACTTAAGACTTTAAAAAAAATAATCTTTAGGTCACAAAATGCAGCCATAGGAAAGGCCACTAGGTTTTACCACACTTCAGATGAAGGGCAAACAGCTCCTGCTCTGAGTGCTCCAATTTATAATTACTACATGTTTTCTCAAAATGTTCCTGTGGGAGCTGCTGCAGCCCCTCACAACATTTAAATAAACTATTGGCAGTGTGCCTTCCCCTCCTTGGGGCACCACAATTAAGAAAAAATGTGAAAACAAAACCCTCTCACAGCATTATGGGGTGCGCCTCTCTGGAGCAGTGAACTTTTTATGAGTGTCTAAGTCGCTTATTGGCTTTTTGAGCTACCTCGCAACACATTTTATTTTTGGCTTATTCATTTTTGGGGGGAATTGAGTCTTGGTCCCTCCTGGGCACCCACACCTTACCGTATATTTGGAGGCCATGGAAGACAGGGCCAAGGCTTCTGCTGCTTGCCAGCTCCCCAGCCAGTACCTATTCTTGGATGCCGGCACCAGATACATTTTTTTTATTCATTTTTTTGGGTGCCCCAGTCCCACCCGGCAAAAAAACTCAGTCCTAAGGGGAGGAGCAGAGACTTAGGTGTAGGCTGTGTTTTTGTGCTTGCAACATTAATCCTTAGCATGTGTGTGTTATTTAAGACAAATGGATGCCTTTTTTCCCACCTTTTCCATAATGAAGGCAGAGATTTGTTCCTCTACCTCAGAGATCTCCAAATAAATGTGTAACTCTAAAATCGAGGGCTAGCTTTACAGTTGTAATTTTAAACATAGGAATTAGGTATCTCCACTCCCTTATGTTAAGGGGTGAAAACGTGTAAATCCTGCCACTTGGTGCATACTTCAACCTGGACATGATGAAAACTATCTGAGCAGTTATTAACACTTAGGGGTAGGCAGAAATCTACATGTGTGGAGGTTTCTGAAAAGAGATTTCCCGATGCTACTGGGTGCTATACTTGGACAAACTTCCAAACTTTTCTGGATATTCGCACATCAGTAAATTTCTGAAATCTTTTGATCATTAAGAAGCAGAGGTTTGTGACATTTACAGCCTGCTTCAAGTTTGTTTAAAATAAATAGTGGCATAAAACGGTCATAGAACTGCAAAGCTCAAACTATTTAGAGGAAACTGTTTGTTACTGAAAGAGTTAATTGGTATAGCAGTTTATCTCAGGCATAAGAAAAAAGGAACCCTAAGTTTTCATCTTTAGCAGTTAAGTATATTCTTAAGTCAGGGTGCATTAGATCACTGACACAATATTGACGATACAATACTGAAACTCAAAAATATCAGAAATTAAATATCGATAACAAAAATATCGATTTCCTATACTTAACTAGTAAAACTGTAAATATCGAGAACACCAATATCGTTATTAAAAATATTGATTTTCGGGGGGCGTGGCCATGATGGCGGCGGAGTGAGACGTCTTTCTCGGTCCCTCCGTCGCCGTTTTCCCTATAGCTTTGTTGTAGCCTTGCAGAGGTCCCTGCCTGCACCCGGAGGCGGCCACGGGCCATCCGGACACTGCCTGGAAGGTGCTGGTGCATTTTGGCGGCGATAGATCCGCAGGGCCGGACGCGGTGCCTCACGGCTGCGAGACAGGGAACTGGGCCCAGAGCGTATGAACCTCTTCGCCGGCGGGCAGTTACTGGGGGCCCCGGCGCCGAGGCCTAGCACTGTGGCGCGTCGCGATGGATGCCATAGCTGACGCGGCCCCCGTGACCTGTGGGAGAGGCCCAGGAGAACTTCGGTGTGCGGGGGCCCGGGTGGGGCTTCGGAGTGCGCCCATCTGCGAGAGGAGTGGCTGGAGCGGCAGGGACGGCTCCCGTGCTGCCCCTGGTGTCGCCAGTGATTGTTCGCACTGGAATCGGGCCTAGCGGGCCCTGCAGCGCACAGCCTGCCGCGGGGGCCTTCGAGAGGCTCAGAAGCAGTGGGCATTGTAGCAGCGGCCCGGCTGGGAGTGCCCTCGGCCCGGCCTGCAGCGATCTGGGCGGCCTGCCACGCTGCAAAGTTGAACCTCCCTCCCCCCCTTACCCGGGCCTACAATAGAGCGGTGAGGAGCACCGGAGCCGCAGGAGGCCTGGAAATACGGCGGCGCTCCCCCTGGACCTGCGCTCGGGCCCACCACTGCGCCTCTTCCCCCGCCCGGTCTGGGTCTGGGCCCTGCTGAACGGCACTTGTGAACACTGAGGAGCCCTCCCGGGGGCCTGCAACAGGGGGCCCTCGATTCGGAGGAGACAGCGAGGCGGCGCGGCCTGTGCCTCGCGAGGGCCCTGAGGTGTGTGTGCGGTGGGGGCACAGCATACATAGCCCACAAGTGCGGCCCTTTTGGTGCTAGAGTCGACAGGAGTGCCCCGCCCCTGGTGTGCGAGGGGGGCAGCGACATCATGGCGGCCAACAGGACGAAGAAGGAGAAGGAGAAGGCATTGAAGGAGGGCACACAGAAAAGCTCACTGTTGCGAGCAACAGCGGCGACGGATAAGCCCCCGGCGCCGGACGATAGCGAAGCCCCGGCCACCAAAGCTTTCATGCGGAAGCTCTTCACGGCCATAAAGGAGGACATTCAGGAGCTGCGGTCGCAGCTGGCCTCGGATCTCAGGGAGGTGAGGGGAGACGTCAACGCCATTGGTGACAGAGTGGCGACCCTCGAGGACCACGACTTGGAGACCGCCGGGGACATACACCGACTCCAACAGGATGTCCTCCGCCTCACCGAGCAGAATCTCGACCTGCAGACCCACGCGGAGGACTTGCAGAACAGATCCCGGCGCAATAACATTCGTATCCGAGCGGTCCCATGGAAGGGTGAGGGATCGGACCTGCGAGACTACGTCGATGGCCTCTTCCGCCACATTTTGCAGGACGACGATCTCTGTGAGATTCAGCTGGACAGAGCCCACAGGGTCGGCCTGCCGCGTGGAGCCAATGCACCCCCGCCGGATATCCTGGTATGTGTCCACGATTTCCAGCTCAAGGAAAGGATCCTGAAGAAAGCGCGTGAGCACAACCCCCTTGTGTTCAGTGACCATCGCCCGGTGCTCTACCAGGACTTGGCGGCCTCCACCCTGGCCAAACGGAGAGGCTTCCGTCCGGTCACTGCCTTCCTGCGAGAACAGGGTGTACCCTACTCCTGGGGGCACCCTTTCAGACTGGTCTTTCGATGGAAGGGTAAGCTGGTCCAGGTGCAATCTGTGGAGGTAGCCCGTGAGCTGCTGGGGATGGAGAGTGCGGATACTGGTGCTGAGTCCTCGTCCCCCCTCTGAGGAATCGCCGTCGCTCCACAGATTGGCAAACCATGGGTAAGCCGTCGAAGCCTTCAGGTCCGGATTTGTCTGTCAGTCTGCAAGAGAGAGATGCGGCGAAAGTAGCAAAAGTGAAGGAGACGCCCGAGGGGTCTTGAACGCTGTACCTGGACACTTCCCCTCTGCAAGATACCTGCTGGCGGCGGAGGGACCCGCTTGTTGGACTCTGATGGGTAATGTACTGTCACGTTCCCCGTGTATATTGTCCTGTATCAGGATCTGGGTGGCTGGTGGGGTAAGTCCATGCCCCCAGCCCTTGGGACTTTTCTGACGAACTCTCGTTTCCTCCTGTTGTCTTTTACATGGTAGGGCTTTGTCAGACTGTTGTTGTTGTGGGTTTTGTTTGTGGGGGGGTTCCGGGTGGGCAGGGGTCGGGGTGATGGGTTGGGGGGGTTTGGGAGGGGGAGGGCACTCCGCATCAGCCGTTTGATCCTGTTAGCGATGTCCCTGTCTCACCCTCGCGATGAGGAAGGATCTGAAAATTGTTAGTTTGAACGTTCGGGGCCTCAACAACCCCATTAAGCGTGCAGCAATTCTATCACTGTTGGAGGGGGCGGAAAGTGACATCTGTCTATTGCAGGAGACGCATCTCCTTGCCAAGGACACTAAAAGAATGAGAGACAGGCGCTTTCCCACCCAGTTATGGTCCTCTTGTAACGCTAAAAAGCAGGGGGTGGCGATACTGATCAGCGCGAAGGCGCACTGTAAAGTGCTGTCCCAGGTAGTGGAAGTCAAGGGCAGATTCCTTGCGGTCAGGGTTCAATGGGGCGACTCCCGCTTCACTGTAGGCTCCCTGTACGCCCCCAATGTGCAGCAAGAACCCTTCCTAACCTCGGCGCATGCAGACGTTTTGGCCTCCCCTGATCCCTGGGTGTTGGTGGGAGGTGACCTGAATATGGTGATGGACCTGGCCCTTGATAGGTCTGAGGCGCGCTCCCACCCGAACGGGGCCATCTCCAAGGGGGGCCTGCTGTGGATACAATAAGGGGGGGCTTCATGATGTGTGGCGTTCCCTGCACCCATTAGAGCGCGACTACACCTACTATTCTGCAGACCACAAGACCTACGCGCGCTTAGACTACTTTCTCGCCTCCACCTCCCTACTGCCCCAGCTTTCCTCGGCGGAGATTGCTCCGCGCTCTCTGTCTGACCATGAGCTCATTTCCGTGACGATGACCGGGGGGGGGCGGCAGACGGGCTCCCGGGGGTTGGCGCTTGCGTGATTCTCTTCTTCACTCCGCCTCAGTAGTGGACCGCTTACAAGACACGATCACGTACTACCTCGCCATCAATGATGTAGACGGCATGCCCCTTAGCTCAGTATGGGAAGCGCTTAAACTGGTTGTGCGGGGCGAATGTATTGCGATCCCGGCCTCACTAGCGAAGCTGCGCAGGGAAAAGCGCGAGGAGCTTGAGCGCGACGTGCGCGGGCTGGAGGCGATCCATAAGCGGACGGGGGCACAGCGGGTTTGGAGAGAGCTGGAGACGAAGAGGCGCATGCTGAAGCATTTAGACCTTGACAGGGCCGAGTACGCGCTTTTACGCTTACGCCACAAATTTTACCTTAGCGGCGATAAAGAGGCAGGATGCTGGCGCACCGCTTGAGGGCCCAGACGCAGCAGGCGACGGTTTCGGTTATCAGGGACGCACACGCGGTGGAACAGGCAGCAGACGCGCGCATCGCAGATAGCTTTCAACACTCCTACCGCACGCTCTATACGTGCGACCCCCCTGATCCCGGGCGGGTCTAGGCCTACCTAGCAACCTGCGGCATTAGGCCCCTCTCCCAGAGTTTGGCGGCGTCTCTCGACATGGAGATACGCATCGAGGAGGTTGTCTCGGCGATATCGCGCTTGAAAGTAGCTAAGTCACCGGGACCGGATGGCTTCTCGGCCTCCTTCTATAAGAAATACTGCGGGGTCCTGGCCCCCTTCCTGACGCGTCTCTTTAACTCCTTCAGAGATTCCGGGAATGTGACTCCGTCCATGGCCGAGGCGGTAGTCACTGTCATCCACAAAGTGGGCAAGGACGCGAAGGAATGCGGCTCGTACCGCCCCATCTCGCTTCTTAACATAGATATGAAACTGTTCTCCGGCATCCTAGCCGCCCGCCTCAGCCCGTTTATGGATGGCATCATTGAACCTGACCAGGTGGGCTTTGTGCCGACGCGACAGGGTGGCGAGAACACCAAGCGGCTCCTCCACCTGATGGACTTAGTGCATCGTTCCCGTACGCAGGCCTGCTTCCTCTCTATAGACGCCGAGAAGGCATTCGACCGGGTTGACTGGTCGTACATATTCGCGGTAATGAAGAAGCTTGGGCTGGGGGACACCTATGTCAACTAGGTCCGCTGCCTCTATGCTTCCCCCCGGGCCATGGTGAGAGTGAATGGCTGCAGGTCTGAATACTTTCCGATCACACGTGGGACGCGGCAGGGTTGCCCTCTGTCGCCCCTGCTATTCGCGCTCTACATGGAGCCGTTCGCGCAACGTCTTCGGGACAATGCAGCTGTGCAGGGGATTCGCTTTGGTGCAGAGGAACACAAAGTGAGCCTCTACGCCGATTACGTGATTCTGTCCCTCACCCACCCGCGCTCCTCTTTGAGATATCTCTCCCTGGAGCTGGGGGAGTTCGGAGCGGTGGCCGGCTTTAAAGTCAACTACTCGAAATCCCAAATTCTGAATCTCTCGGTGCCGGAAGAGGAGGTCCGGGATCTTCGGAAGGACTTCCCGTTTCAGTGGGTCCACACGGACATCCCGTACCTGGGGATCAAGTTGGCAGCCACGATTACCCAAACAGTTGCCCTCAACTACAGGCTCCTTCTGGACCAAACTGCCAAGTCTGTCTCAGACTGGTCTCGGCTGCAATTGGTCTGGTTTGGCCGCCTGGCTGCGATAAAGATGACGATCCTCCCTCGTATCCTCTATCTTTTCCAGATGCTACCCGTGCGCCCCCCTCCGGGAGCCCTGAGAAAGTTACAGAGATTGCTTACCACATTCCTGTGGAACCATAAACGCCCCCGAGTTGCGTTCGCCCGGATAACAGCGCCCCGGGATGAGGGTGGCCTGAACTTCCCTTGTGTGGAGGCGTACTACCAGGCGTCGTGCTTGCGCTTTATCCTTGAGTGGAACAGGCCCATGTCCAGCAAGCACTGGCTCTTTAAGGAACAGGCGGTGGCGGGCCGTAACATCTGGTGCGAACTCTGGCTCCCGCGTAAACATCGGGCCTGGGGCCTTTATTCGTCGCCGGTGACCTCACCGACACTAGCGGTGTGGGACCGGCTGGCATACAGGCGCGGTTAGACCACCTTTCCGTCGCCACTGACGCCTATAGTAGACAATCCGGAGTTCCCCCCGGGATGCGCCTCGCCGGTTTTCCAGCGCTGGAGGGAACTGGGCTGTAAGAGAGTGGGTCACCTCTTTCAACCTGAGGGACTGATACCGTTCTCCACTCTTCGCCGGGAATACTTTGAGCTAAGCGACTCGGATGCCTTCCCTTACTCGCAGGTTGCACACTGGGTTACGCTTCCTACTAACATTGCAGACATGTCCCGTCCTATGACACCCTTGAAGCGCTGAGCAGCCTTTAAGAAGGATGACCGCAGACTTATCTCTGAACTCTATGCTTTCATCATGAAGCGCCAGCACACACAGCGCACCAAGGCGCAGGTTAGATGGGAGACGGAGATGGGCCGCCCATTGACATGTAAGGAATGGGACAGGGTACACTATCGTGCACACCACACTGCAGCTAATGTTGCTGGGGCTGAGGCGGCTTTCAAAATAGTGGCATACTGGTATCACACGCCGGCGAGGATCCACGGGTGGGACCCTAAGTGTTCGAGTCTTTGTTGGAGGGGATGCGGCGCGACAGGTACCTTGACACATCTGCTTTGGCACTGTCCCAAGCTAGTGCGCTACTGGAGGGAGGTTCTGGACGACATAGATAATGCTTTTGGTATCACCTTTCCCAGAGCCCCGGAGCATGTCCTACTGGGCCTACCTCATCCTAAGGCATTTCCCCTGCGCTCCCCGCTGGGTAGACAAATAGCCCTGGCTCTCCTGGCAGCACGCCTAGTAATCCTTGCTCAGTGGCGCTCACCAGACGCCCCTGACCCGAGGGACTGGATCAGACGACTTTGGTTGCTGTTGGGCATGGAGAGACTCTCCCTGTGTGTGGAGGGTAAGGGGGACACGTATGCGAAGCTCTGGGCTCCTTTCATACATTTGCTATCTCGGGACTTACGAGAGGTTACCTGCCCCAAATTCCTACAGGTTTTACAGCTTATCCCGTTAGAACCGCCAGGGGCGAGCTCCTGAGGGCCCAGGATTCACCCTTGGAATGTGGCAGGGTTCCCGGGAGTTAGGGCTCAGTTAGACGTCCGGGTCATGCTGATGCGGAGGGGGTAGGTGGGTGGGAGGGAAGGGGGTCCTGTGCAAGTGGGGGGTGGGGGGGTGGGCAGGCTTTTGTTTCCTTTTTGGTGTTTTTCTCTCTGGTTTTATAAAAAGCAGCATCGACGCCCGACTTGGTTGCACCACTTGGCTGACAGTCCGCCCTCGCCGGGTCGCCCTCCGGGTTGTAGACCTTATGGCTGTGTTTCTGTGCTGTTTTCCCACGCTCTGCCGGCCGGTGGATGTAGGCAGCCTAGCTGTGTTCACTGCTGTATGTCTGCTGAATAAAAATTGTTTGATTCTAAAAATATTGATTTTCCCCGGTTTCAAAATCAGAAATAATGGAAACAAAAATATTGATACTTTAAATAAACATAGACTATGTCAGAAATATCAGTTCACACAGTATCAACTCTAAAATTATCGCTAAAAGAATTCAATATCTTTAAGAAATATAAAAAAAATCACTTTATACATAAACCAATTGTTAAAATTAAATATATTATATTACCAAATACAATACCATTCACCCAAATAAATTATGTAGCCAAAATCATAAAAATAAAATCTAAAAAATATTACCATTAACTATAAATGATTAAACAACAGCCTAAATCGAAAAATAAATTATATATATATATATATATTACCTACTGACGTGTCGCCAGTAGGTATATATAGTTAGGATTATTTGTCTATGGAACTTTTGAAAATTCTATGTCTAATAACTTTGGCGTTTGTGGACGGAATCGGCTGAAATTTTCAGGAAAATGGCACATTTTGTTTCTGAGCAGCCCCCGAAAATTTGGGGGGGTTTCGTCAAGGGGGGGGGCGAGAAAAAAGGGGGGTCCCAAAACGCGTTTTTCCCATGTTAATTTCCATAGGGCCTTTGGCCTCACTTTTAGCTCGAACGGCTGAATGGATTTGCACGAAACTTGGCAAAATTGTAGGGACTGTTAGCCCGATGTGTCTTTGCTAGGTCTCAATATATGTGCTCCAGTGGATTTTGAGAAATTAACGTTGAAAACAAGATATATATCTGTAACAGCACTCCGGGCTGCGCTCCGGTCCGCTTACTTTTCGCGAAACGGAACTTTGCGATGCGAAGCTGATTGGCTCCCCGGTGTCTGTCAACATTCTAAACAGTCCGGAGCGGCCGCCATCTTATCTCTCGGTAGGATCGAGAGAGAAGAAGAGGTGAAAAACGAAGGGAGAATTTAATGAAAGGGGGCAAGGTATACCCCTCTTGACCCCCAAGGAATGTTGTTGAGGTTATTAAAGGGTCCCGTGGGGAAAATAAAAAAATATATATTTTTCACGGTAGAAGCGCTTCCCGGGCCGCGAACTGGGCCGCAAACTGGTAGCGAAACGGGAATTCGCCATTTTGTGCTTCGTTTTAATTAAATTACTATGTATAAGGGGGTGCGGGAGACCATTTTGTGCTTCGTTTTAATTAAATTACTAGGTATAAGGGGCTGCGGGAGACGTATCCTAATCCCTTATGTTTTCTGAGGGTGGCTGAGGAGGCTCATATATGTTGATACATGTCTTCCAGCGGCTGTGCGTGAGCTTTTTTTTTTTTTGCTGCGTGACGTCTGTTAACGTTCGATTCGATGGAAATCAGGAAGTGTTGACCACCAATTTGTCAGTGCGATAAAATATTTTGTTATAAATGAATCCTTATTGTTAAACATTGTCTGCGCCATCTTGCCTTTTTTCCAATGCCACAATTTTGTCGTGCACGGCAGCCATTTTAGATGCCAGGCCGGTCCCAGGCTATCACCTAGCCCTGCGGATGTAGTTTATGGCCCCAGCTGTAGAGAATCCAGACATGCCAACCCTCCCGATTCAGGCGTGAGACTACTGATTTCAGTGCTAGTCTCCCGCCTCCCGATTCCTGCAAGCAAAAACCCGGGGGCATATTACCAACAACTAGCAATAATTTTTGTCTCTAACTTGTTTAGAGACAAAAATTATCGCCGCACATCGGCGATTTTTATCGCAGATAAACCTTGCTATTAGCAAGGTTTATCGCAAATGCGATAAAAAACGGCTGCAATGCATGAATATCGCTGAAAAGTCAGCGATATTCATGCATTATCCAGCAAATGCTCTTAGCCATGTTATCCACCTCCCATTGGATAACATGGCTAAAAACTGCTCAGGGCAGGTGTTAGCTTTTGGAGATATTCGCGCTTAGCGCGAATATCTCCAAAATTTGGTAATAGGAGATAGCGATGTTATGGACTGTTTCCAGTCGCTAACATCTTGGCACGCCCACTTTGCATGTCATTAGTGATAGATATCACTGACATGCAAAGCGGGGCCCAAGATGGTCGCTATCTCCTTTTAGCTGTCACTAACTGGAGTTAGCGACAGCTTGGTAATAGGGAGATCATTTTATCTCCGCTTTCTTGGCTTTTAAAGCCAAAAAAGCGGAAATAAACCCCCTTGATAATATGCTCCACGATTCCTCGGGGGTTTCAGCTGACAGGGCTTGGTATTGTGTTACGTGCTAATTCTTCCAGGAAACGTAAGAGGGTCGATGCAGGGGTTCTAGAAGGGGTGATAAACCATTTAAGCCTCATGAACAAGCGCATGGTCTTTTAAAGACCTGTGAAGTACTCGGGCGGCGGTGTGTGTGCGCCCTCTTTCAGGAGCGGGCGGGGGGGGGGGCACTGCCAGCAACTTGCCAGGCCAGGCAGTGTTCAACACTTGCATCACCCTTTCTCTGCCTGCTATTGCGCTCCATGCTTCGGAAAGGTAAGACAAAGAACGTGCATTTGAGTTTGAAATGTCCGATCTTGTAGCAGTACACTTGCAAAGCACACACATGACAATAACCCGATTCAAGGCCCCATTCACCCGATTTTTTAATAATATATAGTACTCCAAAAAAGTAGGATTATAAAACTTTATTAACTTTTAAATATAACGAACGCAACAAAAACTGTAAATATATTTAAACATTTTTTGACAAAAAAAAACAACAATGATCCGAAGCTGTCTTTTGTGCGAATAGTCCCAAGGCAGCACAACGTGCTGAGTTGTGGACGGCACCCAGTTGAAGAACCATCCCTTTTTTAAACCCCATGGTGACCAACTAAGTGCAGGTTTTACATAAAGTAGTGTTTACCTAGAGAGGTGCTGTGTAGGACAGTCTGAATGGAAATTAACCAGAACTATAACGATAACAACAACAACAACAATAATATAACTTTTATGCCCAAATTACGCAAACATTTAGCTAATCTGCTAAAGGGGGGAGTCGCCATTTCTTTTGATAATTTATTCACCCATCCGTAGCCTCTCTATTCTCCATTACAATGTGTTTCTTGCTGAAATTAACCAGAACTATAACCATAACAACAACAACAACAATAATATAACTTTAATGTCCAAATTACGCAAAGATTTAGCTAATCTGCTAAAGGGGGGAATCGCTATTTCTTTTGATAATTTAGTTATCCATCCGTAGCCTCTCTAATCTCCATTACAATGTGTTTTTTGCTGTCGCTAGCTGATGAAAAAACTAAAGTGATAACTTCCTCATCCTTATTTTGTCTTTCTTCGTTCCTTAAGATGTTATCTGTGTCAACCTTTTCCGAGAATGCTGATGCGTTAGGGATTTCCTTGTGTTTCTTAATAGCATTGGTGTCTGCACACTTCTTTGTCAATTCTGTGAACATGAAAACTGCTTCATAAACAGACGATATTTTTGTTTAGTCATTAGTGTTAAGTGTGTCTGAAACTACAGTGCCCTTCTGTTTTTCTTTCTTCAGGCTCTACAGAGTTTTGTGTGTTGTTCTTTTGAGCGACAATTATTCCAGAGGTTTCAGGTTCACTTGTTTTGTCCTGCAGTGAGTTAACAGCTTTAGAGACTTCATGTTTATTTGCTATGTCCTGCTGTGCGTCAACTGCTTCAGAGACGTCAGCCTCATTTGTTATGTTTCAGTAGATCTTGGACCTGCCCGGCCGCGCCCAAAATGGCTCCGGTGTAAATGGGACTCGTAACTGCTTGTTGTGTACTGGTTGCCCAACCTTGATATCACGAGATACGTATGCAGTTTTGAAGCACATGGCGGAGGCTCGTCTGCTGTAGTGGGGCACCCCTTTATCGTTTCAGTTGCCATTCCGCCCGCTTTTGCTACACTGTGCCTTTTCCGCCATTCAGCTGTTTACCGCCCGCTCTTACGGCTACAGCGTCTCGCTCACCAGGTAGTTGAGTTGCTCCCACTCTAGCGGTGCAGCGATAGGCGGCTGCCACAGGACTCTTAAAATGGCGGCCGGCTCTTCGGATTTGGGCCTGGTCCAGTAAAATGGCCCTGGGACACCTTGGAACTCGGACGCTTGTCTGCCAGGGCTTGGGTCCTATTCTCGAAAGCGTCCCCTCAGCCTTGAAGATTCTACAAAAGTCTTGGGGATCTCGACTCCCGCAGGCTTCCGGTGGGGAGCGGCTGCCATGATTGCTTGCGGAATGGCCACGACGGAGCTACGAGATGGTGGTGCTCTCATGGGGACGCCAGCTCAGTATGAAACATCCAGAAACAAGGTGGGGCTTTCATCGTTTGGGAAAAAAAAATGTTTTAATCCAATGAAAAGTGTTATTTTTAGGTCACATGACCTAGTCTTACATCCTTAGGAAAACAAAAGTAAAATGAACCAATGAAAAGTTTTATTAACAAGTCACATGACCTGTTATGCTTACGTTACGCGCTGCGCGGCGCGCTCTGGATCGTTTCCGGGAAGCTGCGCCTTGCGCACCGGAGCACTTCCGGGTGCGCTAACGCGGCGCGTCATATGACGCATTACGCGACAACGCAGGTCCAGAATATAGTCAAAATATCTCCATCAACCAGCGGTCGGAGTACAACCGTTTTCAGCAGTCCGAAAAGTTCTGTTAAATCGCAAGAGCGGGAGCAACTCAACTACATGGTGAGCGAGACGCTGTAGTCGCAAGAGCGGGCGGTAAACAGCTGAATGGCGGAAGAGGCACAGAGTAGCAAAAGCGGGAGAAATGGCAACTAAAACGGTAAAGGGGCGCCCCACTACAGCGTGTCTTCAGGTTAAACGGATTGTGGGACAAGGTCCAGAATGGAAGAGTCATCAAAAGGCAAAAAAATCCGCCGGACCCCGGGAGCCGGCCGCCTATGTCGGGGGCGATCTCAGGCCACACCAGGGCAACACGACTTGGGGAGGGGGCAGGAGCCAAGCGCCCCCTCCCAGTCCGCACCATTTCACCGCCCCTCGGGGGCCTCCGTGAAGCGGTTTAGGGAGGCACCGTATCACATTGTTTTCTAATGCAGTCAGATCCACAAACGGACCCCCCTTACTTTGAATAGTGAAGCTGCAGCAGGTGCAAATAAGGTTTAGACAGTGTTACAAGCGCTGCTTAAAACTCTGAAGTATGGCACTCAACATCCAGGACTTATGCCATTTGTATAAGGCAGTGACATCGAAGCAACTCAGGGACCAAAAGCATGAACGAACACTCACGTATGAAAATCTTACTTGGGGAGGGGGCAGGAGCGAAGCGCCCCCTCCCAGTCCGCGCCACCACACCGTATGTAGAAAATCTGAAGCCATTGTTCTACAAACTCTCAACCAGCCTTGGATGGAAAAATCTTAAAGAATGTACAAACTGAAAACCAGTTTTTGTCTGCATAGCATCAGCAGCAACGCTTGCTATCAGTGCATGAGTTTCATGCTCGATCGATTGAGCTAGCCGGATCGGGCAACAAAAAGTATAAAATAGTTATGTAAATAGTTATTTAATAAAATGTTTTACCCTTTTACTTTGCTGGTGTGTTGTATCTATTTATAATATTTGCATAGGGTTTGTTGTTATTTTGGGCGGGGTGGGTGGCAGAGTCGATCTGTCTTGCAGCCATCATGGTGTGGAGCTTAGTTCATCTCACTATTTTCGTATTTCTCATGAAGGGTTGTTCCTAATGTTTGCATTTTAGCGAGGTCAAAAAGAGATCCAATTAGTGGTCTACTGATTTTGCTCGATTACTTTTATTTTTTTACACGATTTTTCACTATCTGCAAAGACTAAACAGAGTATTGCGACTTTGTGCTTGTTTGTAAATAGAGAATGATCCAAAGAGAACCAATTCTAAAACAGTAAATGCTTGGATAACAATCAATGAAATGGAGAGACAAGCAGGTACGACGGATTACAACGGGGGTAAAGGTCTGCGTTAACTACCCTTCACTATCTGCAAAGAGAGAGTATTACTAAGAGAAAAGAGGGGAGGGGGGGGGGGCAGCGTTCAAAGCACATCAGCGTGCATAAACACGAAAACGTTTTTACCTACCACGTACTTGACATTTGACAGCTTTTGATATTTGCTATTAAAAAAACATTGAAATTCACAGAAAAAACCATAGGTTATAGTCCATATATAGTTAGGAATTTGCATTTACAAAACCTTGAAAATTCACTGAAAAAACCATAGGTTATAGACCATATATAGTTAGGAATTTGCATTTACAAAACCTTATTTTACTCGCATAAAACCATTGAAATTCCATATATAGTTAGATGCGCTAACTATATATCGCGCACCCGCAATCCACTGCTGATGATGTCACATATTACATCATTCATGACATGGTTAGTGACATCACTGATGACATCACTGATGACATCTCAAATGACATCACTGATGACAACATCCAGTGACTGTATGTTTCTGTAAAGTTAAAATGTGACTTACATATTGAAGAATGAGTGGATGTATAAGTGTCTGGAAAAAGGATTTAGTAGGTGCATAACTGACTGTATGAGAGAATGATTAAATGTGTCTTAATGAGTGCATGGGTTAGTGACTAAACTATCTTAATTTGTGCATCATTATATCTGTTGTTCTACAAACTGCTGCATGTGTTGATCAGTAGCTATATGAATAACTGTATGGGTTATTGATTGGTTGTCCAAGTATTTGTATGGGACACTGAGTGAGTGTGAATGGGTAGCTGGGAGGTGTGTGACTCTGTACATAGATGTGTGAGTAGTTGATTCACTATATGTATGGGTTCAAAACTGCATGTGGAAACAGCTGTATGGGCGGATGACTGTGTGCATTAGTGTATTAGTGAGTGAATGAATATCTCAGTGCTACATGTCAAAGTAAGTACATATGTAAAACACAGTACATGTGAGAGTTGACATATATAAATAAGTGTGCATAAGAGCCAGTGAATGTGTGAGTGTCTGTATGGATCATTGTGAACTTGTATCAGGGATTGTATAACAGAGTAAATATGTGTTAGTATATGTTTGAATAAATAAGGTGTGTATAACTGTATAGTTGAGGAAATGGAAGTCTGATTGATTGTTTGCATGACTGACTAGGTGTGTGAGTAACTCCATGGATGAGTGACAGTCTGTGACTGTCTGTTTACACTGATTGTATCTAAGGTTATATTAGAGTCTGAAGAGGTTCATGGTATTATCACATGAATGATATCATCAGTGATGTGATCAGTCATGTCAAATGAGATATTATCAGTGATTTTATCAGTGATGTCATTTGAGATGTCATCAGTGATGTCATCAGTGATGTCATTTGAGATGTCATCAGTGATGTCATCAGTGATGTCACTAACCATGTCATGAATGATGTAATATGTGACATCATCAGCAGTGGATTGCGGGTGCGCGATATATAGTTAGCGCATCTAACTATATATGGAATTTCAATGGTTTTATGCGAGTAAAATAAGGTTTTGTAAATGCAAATTCCTAACTATATATGGTCTATAACCTATGGTTTTTTCAGTGAATATATATATATATAAGAGCACAAAGTTCCTCCTCTGTCTGCTCTGCGCTCGTGGTCCCAGCCTCCGCGCCAACAACAAAAAGGATACGGACCACAAAAGTCAGCAAATGTTATTTATTTAGCTACACAGAACCAAAACCAGCGACGCGTTTCGGGCACAAGTGCCCTTGTTCATAAATTATATATATGATTTCTTGCACTCCATCATTGTCGAAGATATACTGATTTGGTACACCCTTACTATGACACTTGTCAATGATCCCTCTGATTTAATCTTCGAGCGAGTATCTCTACGTACTGTGTGGATGATATATAACCATATACATTTCATGATATCGTATGCTTTTATTATTTAGGACACTTGTCAATGACCTGTATCCCTTGACGTTTTGACAGTCATACTGTGCATGAATTCAGTATAATTTGAGTGGGTATGTTACAATATGATATGTTTTCTATGTAAATTGATATCACGAGTATCAATGGGGTCACGGGCTCCTGGTGTACACTGGTACATCATCTCTTGCCACGGCTTACAATGTAATTACATCATGATATTTAGTTTATTTATGAATACTATCAAATGTGTTTATTATACATCTGACCAGCCAAATGTTTACATGAGGATTTGTGTGATTATTACTTTTATTGTTGATAACATCGTTACAAGATGGCCGACACTATTTTCAACTTATGACTGTAGTCCTTCCTCAGTTTTGATTGTGTAACTTTACTCATAATGGCACACTCACTCACACATTTCATCACACGTGATCAAGGCAAGTCGCCGAAACGCGTTGTGTGAATAAACTGAAGACCTAAGTTTACTCCTGGATTGTTGTGTGGTTCCTGAGAGCGTACTAGATACTGTTATCTGTTTGGAATATATATATATATATATATTACCTACTGGTGGTCGCCAGTAGGTAGTTATAGTTAGGATTTTTTTCAATGCAAAATCTCAAATTTCTATTTGGAATAACTTTGGCGCCGGTTGACGAATCTGCCTGAAAACTTGCTCAAATTTGCCTCGCGGAGCTCCGGTCCTTCCTTGAAAGTTTCGGGGGATTCGTCAAGCGGGGGCCGAGATAAAAGGGGGGTCCCAAAACGTGTTTTCCCCATGTTAATTTCCATAGGGCGGGCGAACTCACTTTTAGCCCGAACGGCTAAATGGATTTGCACCAAACTTGGCAAAATTGTAGGGACTGGTAGGCCGATGTGCCTTTGCTATGTCTCAAGATATGTGCTTCAGTGGTTTTTGAGTAATTTAGGTTCAAAAAAATATATATCTATGTCAGCGCCCCGGTACGCGCAACCGGGGAGCGCTCTGGGCGCGCCACGTGACTTGCGCACAGAAAGCTGATTGGCTCTCGGGTGTCTGTAAACATTCTAAACAGTCCGGAGCGTCCGCCATCTTGTGTCTCGGTAGGAAAAAGAAAAGAATTACTGCTTCCTTTTCTTGCTGCATTGGTGGTTGTCCACAGCATTATTTATTAAGGTGACACTAAGTTCACCATAACCTAATGTTTTGCCACAGAAAATGCAAACAATTTTGATGGTACCAAATTTTTGTTGAATATTTGGCACCATTTGGCGTCCTTCAGCACCAGAAAGTGAGTGTTCAGAAGAGTAGGTGCTGGCCACAGGGGGTGGGTTGTTTCGAAGTTCCAGTACTTCAGCCTGGGCTAAGTTATTGGGATGCCACCTCTCCATGTGGCGGATAATGGTAAAATTACCAAGAGAATATTTCATTTTGGGATTACCCCTGGGGAGGACTTTGCCACAAATAAAACAGGTGACTTTGGGGGCGTTCACCTTTTTCTGGTCTGCAGGAAAAGAAAAGAATTGCCAAATGAAGTGCACTTTAACATGCCTTTGCCTTGGTTCTTCAGGTAGGAAGCGCCTTGGTTGTTCCTCTTCCTCCTCTTCTTCCTCCTCTTCTTCTTGTCCTCCAAGAAACTGTGGTGGTGGACCTTCTTTTCTTAGTGGCGGTGGTGGTGGTGGGGGTGCACCAGCTGCAGCTACAAGTGATGCCATTGTTTGATCAAAAATAGCTCTTGCTCTCTCAATGAAGAAAGTTAGAATGAGGAAAAAAGGAGGGGGCTTTCATTATTTGGAGAAAAAAAATGATGAGAACCAATGAAAAGTGTTATTTTCAAGTCACATGACCCGATGCACTTACGTTACGCGCTCCGGCGCGCTTACATTACGCGCTCCGGACCATGCCGCGGAGCGCTTCCGGGTGCATTTACGCAGCGCGTCATAAGACACATCGCGCGGCTACGCGATACGTCACGCTTACGCGACACGTCACGATGTTGTTTTCGATCGCGACATTGGCGCTAACGGGACGCTTCCCGGTTCACGCACCGGGGCGCTTCAAAATACTACGCTCTCCGGGGCGCTCACCGGGGCGCACACCGGGAGCGCTCCAGGGCAAAAAAAAAAAATATATATATACAAAAAAAAAATTGGAAAAATTGTAGGGACTGGTAGCCCGATGTGCCTTTGCTATGTCTCAAGATATATACTCCAGTGGTTTTTAAGAAAATTAACTTTGAAAAAATATATATTGGGCTACATTGGGCTATATATATGTTAGAGCCCAAATGTAGCCCAAATGTAGCCCAATGTAGCCCAATGTAGCCCAAAGATGGCCACCAGAGACAAAAAAATACAAATGTAGCCCAAATATCAGCCAGATGTAGCGCAACTATAGCCCAATGACAGAATGTACCAGAGTGTTCTAAAGAACAACTAGAGCGCTAACAGTCTTACTTATAAAGTGAGACTTATAGTTAGGAATTAGCATTAAATAAACCTTTGAAATTCACTGAAAAAACCATAGGTTTCACACTAGCTATAGTTAGGAATTAGCATTTAAAAACCCTAAGAAATTCACTGAAAAAACCATAGGTTTCACACCAGTTATAGTTAGGAATTAGCATTTAAAAAACCTATTAAATTCACTGAAAAAAACATAGGTTTCACACCAGTTATAGTTAACTGGAAATGTTACTGTCATAAAACCATTGAAATTCCAGGTTATAGTTAGTTGGACTCTCTATAACTTGCACGTGCAATGCACTGCTGATGACGTCACATATTACATCACTCATGACATGGTCAGTGACATCACTCATGACATCACTGATGACACCATCCTTGTGACAGAGTGACAGACCTCCTTTCAGTGTAATGTAACCCTTGAAACACATATTCAAAAATAGAAACTAACATTTTCAAAAAAATGGAGATACCCATACCAGTTACAACAACCAATTCAGAAATTACATCATCTATATACACATCCACTCATTCACCAACAGCTCTATATAGTCACTCATACATATACTCACTCATCTTATGTAGTGATGCACCTATACATCCTGTTACACACCAACAGTCATCCAAAAGTTACTCACACATGCAAATAAACTATTGAACATCCATTTCTTGCATATACAACTATACACAAACTACTACCTTACTTCTAAGGAAACTTACACATACTTACTCACTTAAACAATCACCTATAGAAACACATACTTATTTAAAAAGGAACTCTTACAATCTCTCACTCTCTCATATACTCACTAACATACATCAATACTCACAAATACTAGATTAAAACATATCTGGTTACTGATAAAGACACTAGTGAGACAGCCATTCACTCACTAACACACACATATACACACTCATCCACCCATACAGTCCTGCACATATGCTGTCTTCAAAACACATACAAACAGTGAGTCAATCATTGATGCATCTATGTGCTAAGTAACACCCCCACCAAACCATACTGACACTCAAACTGATACTAAAAAAACATCTAATAACCCATATACACACACATGTAGCTACTCACCAACCCATGCAGCCACTTATACACAAAGTGAAACACTGATACATATATTTAAATATTTAAACATTACTCGCTAATATATGTATTCACTAAGATACACTTAATAAGCCAGTTAACCAATCATTTAAAAAAAATATATATTTTTAGACACTTATTTAAACATTTATTCTTCCATCGACCTTTACATATACATATATAAAACATATTTATTTTTCAGAAAGACACACATTCACTGGTTGGTGTCATCAGTGATGTCATGAGTGATGTCACTGACCATGTCATGAGTGATGTAATATGTGACGTCATCAGCAGTGCATTGCATGCGCAAGTTATAGTGAGTCCAACTAACTATAACGTGGAATTTCAATGGTTTTCTGACAGTAAAATTTCCAGTTAACTATAACTGGTGTGAAACCTATGGTTTTTTCAGTGAATATATATATATTTAAAACTCTAACTAGCATTTGCCATAGAAGGACATAACTGGAAAAAATAAAATTACAACTAAAGTAAACCAATCAATAAAATAAAAGTATAAACATATTTAACCAATGAAATCTGATAGACAATTCAATTAACAATATAGCAGGTACAATATTCAATTTCAATTCAGAAACGTTATTCAAATACAAATTGTATCCATGAACGTACAATGCAGTGCAAGAAAATACATATAGTATAAATAGTTCAAAACACAGTACATGAATAAAACATACAGAGAACTAAACTCGTAGAGTAGAGTGGTGTAGAGTAAAGTAGGATACAGTAGAGTGGCAAAGAGTGAAGTGGCACAGAGTAGAGTGAAGTGGCGTAGAGTGGAGTAGAGGACAGGGGGGCAGACAGGTATAAAATGGAGTGGAGTACAGTGGCATGGAGTGATGTATAGTAGATTTACATAGAGCACATTGACTTAGAGTAGAATGCTGAAGAGTTAAGTGTCATAGAGTAGAGTGGGGCACAGCAGAGTAGAGTGGCATAGAGTGTAGTGGCATAGATTCAAGTGGGGTACAGTGAAGTGAGCTACAGAGAAGTGGGGTGGAGTGAAGTGGAGTAAAGTACAGTGGCATACAATAGAGTGGAGTACAGTAGTGTGGTGAAGAGTGAAGTGGGGTAGAATAAGGTGGGATAGAATTAACGGGGAAGAGTAGAATGGCGTAGAATACAGTAGTGCAGAGCAAAGTGCAGTGGTGTAGGGTGCAGTGGGGCAGAGTACAGTATAGTAGAGTGGAGTATAGTGGCATAGAGTGTAGTGGAATACAGTTACTTTGAGTGATGTAGAGTAGAGTGGCTTAGAGTAGAGTGGCTTGAGAGAAGTGAGGTAGAGTGAAGTGAGGTAGAGTGAAATGGGGATAGAATGAAGTGGGGTAGAGTGAAGTGGGGTAGAATGAAGTGGGGTAGAGTAGTTGTGGCGTAGATTAGAGTGGCGCATGGTAGAGTGACATAGAGTGAGGTGGGGTAGAGTAGAGTGGTGTAGAGTACAGTAGTGTAGAGTACAGTAGCAGAGTTGAGTGGCATAGAGTGCAGTGATGCATGCAGAGTTAAGTGCAGTGGTGTTAGAGTGCAGTAGCATTGAGTGAAGCAGAGTACAGTGGAGTACAGTGGGGTAGAGTGGAGTGGAGTACAGTGGCTTGGAGTGGCATATAGTGCAGTGGCATAGTGTAGAGTGGTGCAAAGTAGAGTAGTGTAGCATACAGTGCAGTGGTGTAGAGTGCAGTGGCATACAGTGGTGTGGAGTGGCATACCGTTGAGTAGTGTATAGTAGAGTAGAGCAGCTTAGCATGGAGAACTTGCAGTGAGGTTGAGTAGAGTTGCATACAGTAGAGGGGTGTACAGTGAAGTGGGGTAGAGTGAATTGAGGTAGAGTAGAGTGGTGTACAGTTGAGTAGCATACAGTAGAGTGGCATAGAGTAGAGTGGTATAGAATGGAGTGGCATAAACTAGACTGGAATACTGTGAAGTGGTGTTAAATGAAGTGAAGAAGTGTAGAGTAGCGTAGAGTGAAGTGGAGTGGAGTGGAGTGAAGTGGCATAGAGTGGAGTAAAGTGGCTTTGAGTGCAATATAGTGCAGTGATGTACAGTAGAGGCATTGTGTGGAGTGGAGAGGGAAAGAGTGGCATACAGTACTGCTGTGTGAAGTGGAGTGGTAAAGCATTCAGTAGAGTGACATACATTTCAGTGGCATAGAGTGCAATATCCTAGACTAGAGTGGTGCAAAGTAGAACGGGGTATAGTACAGTGGCGTAGAGTGTGGTGCTATGGCATAGAGTGCAGTGGTATACAGTGCAGTGAAAGAGAGAGCAGTGCCACACAGGTCAGTGGTGTACAGTGCAGTAGTGTACAGGGAAGTGGTATAGAATGTAGTGGCATACACAGCAGTTGTTTACAGTGAAGTGGCATAGAGTACAGTGGCGTACAGTGCAGTGGCTTACACTGTAGTGGCATAGAATGAAATACAAAGGCAGCCATATTGTTAAGACAACACTTTGGCTGTTTTAGGGATTCCAACGTGGGATATAGTTAATTAGTATGTTCATAATCTATAGTAAGAGATGAGGCAGTTTAGAATAGTCTGTACATTTTAAAAAATGTGCAATGTAACACAGTACTCAAGAGAAAGTACAATATCACTTAGAAATAAGTAATGCATTATATAACACACTACATCACTGCACTGTACACCACTACACTGGCATAGAGTGCAATGGTGTACTGTGCTTTGGCATACTTTGTGATTTTGTTTTGTGATAACTTTATTTCGGTCAAAAGACCATAAAAAGTGCATATGAAATACATCAGCACAAACATTAAAACAATAAATAATCATAAAATGTTTAAGAAAGAATGAAACTAGAAGTTATCGCAATACAAGACATTAAAAACAGTATATACAGCAATTAAGTTAAGAAGGTTTATCTCCTACGCCACATGTTAAATAAATAACGAGAAACCGCAAACACAATGGGAGGATGAGTATCATGAGTCAATATCCTACAGACCTGTGTGAAATGCAAAAGTCCCAAGTTTCATACAAATAGGGGTCAACCAGCATTTTCTAATTGCAGAATAGGCAGGGCAGAAGAACAGTATATGGGTTACATTCTCAGTTTTATAGCTACATGCAGGGCAAACTTCATTGTTAGGTTTTAACCATTTAGATGTAAAGGACCTTATGGGAAGAGTGCCATGCCTTAACTGTAGATATAGCTTTCGAGCAACTGGGTGTTCAATTAGGTCCATGAATTCCTAAACTTTAGATTCCGGTTTAATTAGGAGGAACTCAGATGTCAACCTGCCCAGTGATGCAGAGCTCATTAGTGCTTGGTGATTTAGCATACGTACCTGAGAAAGGAGTTCATTCTTAGATATCCTGAGGCAAAAGATCTCAGGGGTTTCCCACAATTCAAGAAAACCTAACCGGGTGCTAACAGCACTAATGTGCTGGAGCCAAGGGATCTTTTTGTTTTTAACCCCTTCGATGCTCATGACGAGCTCAGCTCGTCATGAGGCACGGTTGAGCTGTGCTGATGACGAGCTGAGCTCGTCATGTATAATGGGAAAGCTCACAAAGAAGCACAGGAGGGGAAAACCCATAGCAGCCAAGGTGTTAAGAAGAGACCAAATCTCAGAAAATTTCGCTCTGTTAGCGGCCAATTCAGGGACTGACCACAACCTCTTCCAGTACATAATTGGTCTAGCACTTGTGATCTCCTCTATTGGCAGCATGCCAAGATCAAATCTAAGAGGGATCAGAGGCGTACTAGATGGTAACCCAAGTAGGTTTCTAGCAAAAGACTGCTCCACCTTTTTAAGATTCGTTATCTGCTTGTGCCCCCAGAGTTCAGCCCCGTAAGTTGCTGCCATTCTAGCCTGGTGACAATATATCTCCAGGGCTGGGGATACCAGCCTAAAAGTAGACTCCCTAAAGACTTTACTTATGCCCCCCGGTAACTGGGATAGCTTGAGTGTAGATTTAGCAATCTGCATGTTCCAATCAAAATTCTCGGTCAGAGTGACACCCAAATAAACAAATGTTTTAACCCTTTCAAGGGGAGTACCATGTAAAACAGTGTTTGGGCGGACGTGCTTAGGGGGGTTAAAAATCATAAACTTTGTTTTTCCTAGATTGATTTCCAATCCCCGAAGGTCGCAAAACTCCACAAAGCCATCAAGTGTTTTTTGAATGCCCGATGATGTTCTAGACAACAGCAAGGTGTCGTCTGCGAACATCAGAGCGGGCACTCTACCTGTAGCCAATTTAGGGGCATTATTGTTTACCACACCATTCAGATGTTCCACAAGGCCATTTATGTAGAGGCTAAATAACGTTGGTGCCAACACGCACCCTTGGCCAACTCCTTTTTGGACAAGGAATTGATCTGTGAGTTCGCCATGCCTACCGCACCTGACCTGGGCAAAGTTGTTTACATGAAACCTAAAAAGAATGGCTAACAAATAGGGCGGGAGGCCCAGGTCTGCTAGTACTCTCCACAGTTTTTCATGCGGGACTAGATCAAATGCTGCCCGCAGGTCCACGAACACAAGGTAGAGGCTGCCACCCTCCACCTTTGCTGTTTTCCAGTACAAGACCTGCAGGCAAAATATCTGATCTAGGGTGGAGGTGCCGGACCTAAAACCTGCCTGGAGTATAGACAATATCCCATTTTCCTCGATCCACCCAAGAATCCTATCAAGGATAACCCTCCCCATCAGCTTTTGTGATGTATCAATTAGGCTGATGGGTCTATAATTAGAGGGGGTTAATGGGCAGCCCTTTTTTAAAATAGGCACGATTTCTGCTCCTAACCAAGTAGGGGGCAGGTCGTCTCCCTGCAGAATGCCATTGAATAAAACAACCAAATAGGGGGTCCAGATTTTCGGTTGCGTCCTAAACAAATCCCCTGGCAATTTATCCAAACCTGGAGCCTTATTAGGAAGCAATTTACCTATAGCTGTCTCTACCTCAGTCAAGGTGAAAAGTTCAACTGGGGCGAGGCATGAGGGGACTGCAGTTAACAATCCCCGCTCTTCAGCCCCATTGACACTTTGAGGTTGCTGGAGTTCAAGAGTACTAGCAGGCATTCCATCAAACTCAGAGGTGCCATAGAGAGCACAAAAGTGGTTTTCCCAGATTGAAGGGGCAATGTTGGGGGCAAGTGCGGGGGTATGCCCACTAAGTCCAGTTGCGACAATGGACCAGAATAATTTGGAGTCTTTGGATCTAAGTGCAGATCCCAATTCCTCCCACATAGTGGCCTCCCATTCCTTCTTGGCATCACAAATTGCCGTTTTATACATAATGCGATGGACCCTGATTGCCTCCCTGTTATTGTTTTTTATTGCTGTAAGAAGGGCCTTTTTGGCCTTCCGACAAGAGGTATTGAACCATCGAGAAATCGTGGTTCGGGGCTGGTTTGCCCTTTTCACAGGATCCAAAATATCTTTTAGTATGGCAATTTCAGATGCCCTACCCAGATGGCCAAATTTCCCCATATCTTCAATGAGTGGAATGACGGTCTCATATAATTCGGTGAGTTTACTAGTGGACATCTGGAGGTCTGGCCATTTAACCCTACGCCTACAGTTTGTTATTATTAAAGGCACAGTGTCGCAATGTTCAACCGAAGTTTGGCATTTCAACCCGAAGCTCCCCGGTTTAAGTGACAGGACCAGGGCATTATGGTCACTGTCAGATCTTTCAATGACCCTGAACTCATACAGCCTGTCCCAGTGCCTGGCCTCTATGAAGATGTAATCGATTACTGAGGTACTGAGGTTTAATCGATTAAATGTGTCTTTCCCTGGTCTATCAGGCTCCACCCTCCTGTTGCATGCTCGTAATGATGTCGCTAACGCAAATGTCTGCAATTGCAGAACTAGAGGGGTCCATGCCTTGACCCGGGTAGTCAATGGCTCAGGGATGGCCCACAGCAAATCAACCTCATCCGGGTCACCCAAATTCGGATCCATGAGTGGCTCAAAGTGACAGTTAAAATCTCCACCCAGGATTAACACGGTGGAGGAGTCAATCGACGGAATGAGGGTTAACAAGGTTTCAATAGCCTCTGACTCAAGGCCCCGCCTAACTGGCCTTGAGTATACATTGATCAAAGCAATGTTTGGCCCATTTAACATACTCAGCAATACACACTGGACATCCAGTATGTTAGTTGGGATTTGTGATGCCTTAACTCCTAAGTGCGTACCAACCCATATGAACAGCCCACCCGAAGGCCTACCCCTCTCACCCATACTTGCCAAGACATCGTATGTTGCAAAACCCTGAACTTTACTTTCTTTTAACGCCCAGGTTTCCTGCAACATACAAATAACATGTAAAGCCCTAAAGGAGCCCAACTCTGGAATGGGCAATTTACTCTTAAGACCCGCCACATTCCAGGAGAGGATTTTGACCTGGGCAACCAACAAATCTTGCTTAATTGGCTCACAATCCAAAGAACCAGAGAGGTCATTGATAACAAAAGGGCTAAGATCTGTCCCCAGCTCAGGCTCACAATTCAGTAGATGTCGGTCATCAAAAGAAGTGGCAGTTGCGGGATGAATAGTTTGTTCTGGTGCCAGGACTTGCGCTAAGGGGCTTGGTTTAGCATTTGGATCTTGATTCTCAGTAGTAGGTGGCATGTTGATAGGGTGCCCCGTCTGTCAATCGCAGTCATCAAAGCCTGAGAAGGCATCAAATCTATTTGCGACTTCCAGCGGGGTAAATGGTAACAAATGGTCCATCCTCCTATTTCCTAGCAAATGGTCCATCCTTCTATTTCCGTTTCTATAGCTCCTAAAAGGTACAGTATCCCACCCAAATAAATTTTCAGAGGTCATAGGATTAGGTGCATGCATCATATACCGGTTGTTAGATGGTATAGACGATTTGATCTGCAGACAAGCTAGAGCCCCAGGGTAGATTATAGGGGTCACTAGAGATCTCGGATAAAAATAAGTCAGGTCACATGGAACGATGGAATTACCAACGTTCCCTGGAGTCCAGTTTAGAATATATCTAACAGCTCCAGGATCTCTCAAATTGTTAACATTTAGGTCCCCCTTTATGTCTTTCACTCTACTTCCCAACCAGGAGAGTCGCCGGACATACAGAATATCTCCATTGATATTAAAAGGAAGTGGTCGGTTTTGACTAAGCCAATGCATGGTTTTATTTTTTAGCTGAGAAAACCCTTCCCTCCTGCCATCCTCTAATGTCGGGACTCCCGTGAGCACATCCACAAAAGGAACCGCTTCTGGGGGTAGTTCAACTTGGCGCCCCCTATGCTTCTCTGCCCTAACTGGGCTGGTAATTATCCTCTCATCTCGCATATTTCCTGTGGAAGATTTTTTCCCTGCCTTCAGAGCTTCACTAGCAACATGCGGTACTGGTTGTTGAGCTGATTTAGGGGGTATTACCCTGTGTTGTTTATGGTTCATGGGCTTGCTAATTTTGTTTGTACACTTATGGGCAACAGGGGTAGGAGATGGCACTATAACTGCGGGGGCGGCACTGGCTTCACAAGGTCCTTAAGTAACCCAGCATTGTTACTTATAGCCAGTTCTAGGTTCACCAGCCGTTGCTCCACCCTCTTCAACCTCTCTATTATGGGTAATATAAATGACCTAATTAAGTGTTCAATACTTTCAAGAGGGGCAGCAGACAGTGCTTCCTTAGGTGGACAGTGTAGAGGAGTAGCTAAACCTGGTGGAGTTAGTACAGTCAATCCAGGGGCTTTTGGAATTAGTACTGTTTCCGTGGGAGCCGTTAGAGTTGGGACAGTTGTTACAGTGGCCTTTGAGGTAGGTGCAGTTGTTACAGTAGCCTTTATGGTTTTACCAAAGTCAGAGTGGCTAATCTTGCTTCTTTGCGGATCACCACCCCTCTTTCTTCTTTTATTTGGTGGCGGACCATGAACGTTGGGCGTGGCTGGTTTCCTAAAATTCTTTTTAATGGTCTCAACTACTGGTAAAGGTGGCTCAACTATCACATCTACTCCTATGATAGAATTGCTAGAGAGGGATACATTATTCGTGTACAAGGTGTTGGAAGTATGAATTAGAGGGGGCGTGTCTTGCAAGAGTATAGGGACACTATCTGTGGATAAGGGGTCCTCGTTTTCAGTATGGGAACTTGCATCAAGTGAAATGGTTTGATGCAAAAAGTCCAGGGGAGGTCTACTTTTCATACATTCAATAGAGTGATGTCGCTCAGCCCTATGCTCGGCCAAAGCACTCTCCCTTTCTAAATCTGAGGCAACCTTAGTAAAGTAGTTGTCTAATGTACCCTTACTAATTCCCCCTGCGTTTACGGGTGTGGATTTATCAAGAGTCGCGGCCATGACGAATAAGCAACCAAAGAGAATACCCAAATAATCCTTTGCAACGTGTTAGGGTATGGGCCCAGCCTGGCCTCCTCGTGCCTCTGAGGGCCTCAGAGGGCCCGCCCTTTGCCTGGGCTTAGCCCCGGGTGCTTCCCCGCACGCGTCCCGCGCTGTGGTGAGAGAGTCTGCTTAAGTAAGGTTCTTGACGTTCGGGGGGCAGGGCTAGCAGGGGGCGCAGGCCAGGTGGAACAGGCCACGCAGGGACTCTTGGTCAAGTGAGTCCCTGCCGCGCTCCGCCCTGCAACAGCTTGGCTCCTTACACACACCACCCTGGCCACAGGCAGAGTCTTCAAGGTGCGACGCGGCACCCGCGAAGCGGGTGCGGCTAGAAGCAGCGGTAGGACAACAAGCAACAGCAACATGGCAAAGTCGAACAGGACGATGTCCACAATCAGGTCAGCAGCGCATCCACTCAGGGTTTCCACTCGCCGCAGGTGATTCCACAATTTTTAAAGGGGTTTCCTCCCAGAGGGCGGGGCTAGCAGGGGGCGCAGGCCAGGTGGAACAGGCCATGCAGGGACTCCTGGTCAAGTGAGTCCCAGCAGTGCTTCGCCCTGCAACCGCTTGTCTCCTTACACACACCCCCCTTGCGACAGGCAGAGTCTTCAAGCTGCGACGCGGCACCCGCGAAGTGGGTGCGGCTAGAAGCAGTGGCAGGACAATAAGCAACCGCAACAAGGCAAAGTCAAACAGGACGATGTCCACAATCAGGTCAGCAGCGCATCCACTCAGGGTTGAAATAGCTGATCAAGAACAACCAAGCACCTGTCAGGAGGATAGGCCAGTGGTTGGCATACCTAAAAAAAAGGGAAGTTGCTAGGGTTAGATTCCACTAGACTTCTGATCAAACAGCAATGTGTATAAAAAGGGGAGATCTTGAGGATGTCCTGCCTATTAAAAACCTTTAGATAAAAACCATAGGATGTTGGTAATGTTTGTTGGCGCCACCATTATTTAGTTGTTTATTTATTATGAACAAAACCTGATAGTCGAGATACGGCCTCCCTGCGCCCAACGAACAGCTTCCGGATTTCTGATACAGTTCAGTGACAAACAGTGCAGTGTTGTATAGTAAAGTGGTAGAGTGTGTGCACCTCTCTACTCTCATCCCTTAATTATTTTGTCAACATTCCTAAGCACTGCAGTGCTTTTGAGGGAGTACCTCAGTGCTTTGAAACTTTTTGCCAACTTTAGCAAGCATAATCAAACCTACCAGAAATACAATTGAGATTTGTTTAGACAAGACCTTAGAGAAGGATGCACTAGTTCTTGAGAACCTATGGTACCAAAATTCCTGAGCACAATATGAGGTAACTGCCAGGTATCCCAGATTTAAAAAGACTGATACCAGGCATTGAAAAGGCTACAACAGGCTGTTCCTAAAAGATTCCAATACAAACACATTTCCACATAATGTAACTACTAGACATAGTAAAGAACCCATCCTCATGAGCAGTAACACTAACAATGACAGCGGAATAATAATTGAATGTATGCTGCAAAAAATGAACCTGCTAAGTCTAAAACAAGGACAGACATAGATGATGATTGGCACTTTTAAATCATGCCCTCCACGATTAACACAGATGTATACCATACATGAGGAATTTCACTACATAAAAATACCTTTAGGGCCCGATGTAGGTAAATCTACATTTACCTCTTCATAAATACCGAATCATACCGAATCGGTATTTATGAAGTGGTAAATTAGAGGGGGGGAGATGTAGGTATTTCAGATTCGGTAAATACCGAATCTGTAAGATTCGGTATTTACTGATTCTGTAAATACCGATTCGGTATCCCCCATTGCTTCCTATGGGCCTTGAAGCCCATAGGAATCAATGGGCATTACCGAATCGGTAATTACCGATTCGGTAATTACCGATTTGTGCAAGGGTGCAGGGGGTGTCACTTTGACACCCTCTAGCACCCCCAAAACAGGCATGTGAGCCATGTGGCACACAGACATGCCCTAAGGGCATGTCTGTCCGTCACATGGCATAGGTGTGCATGCACACATGTGCATGCACACCTGGATTCGGTATTTTAACACCCAATTGGATTGGGTGTTAAAATAGCGAATCTGAAGGGCCTGTGGGACAGAATGTAGTCCCACCTACATCCCAAATTTAAAAATCGGTAAAATTACCGATTCGGTATTTTTGCGATTCGGTAATTTTACCGAATCGGTAAAACACCGAATTGGACAAAAAAAGGTCCCCTACATCTCAGTAGGCCAAATACCGGTCGGAAACGGCCGAAATCGGCCATTTCCGACCGGTATTTGATACCTACATCGGGCCCTTTGTGAATGCACTGCCTCTTAAGAAGCAGACTGCTACATTCCAACAATCACAACCCCCAGAAAGTTATCATTTACTTTAAACAAACAATGGTAACCACAATAATAAAAACATCTATCCACACACAGCCAAACAGGGCTGTTACTACCATTTCAACTAAAGCACATGGAGACACCTCAAAAAGACACATGTGCACTGAGCTGTCCCCAACCCCAGCTGAGTTGCCAGGTTGGAGATAGCAAAGCTCAGGCTCCCAGTCTCATTTGTAGCGCAAATTCACAACTCTCAAGCCAATCCTGGCACTGCTTTCAGACATGAGAGCAGCATCAGGATTAGCTGCAAGAGAAACTAGGAGCCTGTGTTACAGTTGCAGCGAGACTCGTGGCAGAAGAGCGTGGGCATATGTCAGGCAAGTTTTGTTTTTCCCCTTCTTTTTTGTCTGTTTGTTTTGGTCCCCCTGCCACTCCACCCACACAGCAGCCGCTACTGGGTTCTACCTATAAAACAACAGACACATAAAATAAACACTTAAAAACAATAGTATCTTACACAGAATATATTAAGGCCTTCCACAATATACTGTGAAAACTCAAACTAAAACCTAATGGAAAACAAGTAAACCATGACAAAATATTGAATTAATCTAACGTTATTAACCACATCCACATTACCACTACCTTAAAAACCGAAAAAGTAACGTTATGGTTGTCTTACTTGATCTGTAGATCGCCTCAGGGAACCATGACCAATGGAAACCAGGAAGTACCTAAAAATTACGATAATATGTAGCAGTAAAAAAAAAATGTTTTTGTTATAAATACATATTTATAAAATGTTTAACAATGTTGTGAAAAACACTCAACATATCCAAATGTATAATTTAAAATATATATTAAAAAGTACTATGACATATATTAGTTTATAGCATCTATTATTATATATTTTAAGCATACACATGCTTACAAGGATGTTCAGTAAATGATAATAGAAAAGATATATATTTGTTCACAAAACAGCTGTTAAAAATATGTGAAAATACTACAACATATTACAATGTAAAGTGGATATATACAATCTTGTCTGTGTACAAGTATTCCTGGAGCGGGCCAAATGAAGCTGGTGGACGCAGCAGAGAAGGAGGTACCCTGTATTTAATATATCATAATTCTGTTGGATAAACAGAAGTATGCACACTCCAGAATTGCAAATGCTCGTAAAAGTATAACCTGTTTTGGCCATACAGTCTTGCTCACGGGTAGTGAATGCAAGAGGCAAATTGTGTTGGGTTCATATTGCTATTTGGTTATATTTTGTATGTAAATAATATTTTGTATGTAAATAAATGCACATTTATTTAGTCGCAAGTTCGTTGTGCTGATTTTGCCAATGCGAGAAAACGTCAAAGCAAATGTTCATTGGAGATCTTGACGCTGCTACATAGCAAGTTAGGACCATGTGTTAGGTCCATTCTGTTTGGCTGTTGGCAGCAAAGCGGATTTGCCCCTGAGCCATGAAAACAGCCATGGGCCGACCTGCCCAAACTATGTGTGTCATCTAGTAATTTTACATTGGTTCGGAGAAGCGTGGCTCAGTGGTTAGAGGCGGCAGACCCGGAAGCTGAGATCGGCCGTGGACCAGGGTTCGATTCCCCGCCTTGGTCGACAATTCTCGCTCCGGTGCCTACTCGACTCACGGGGTCACACTCTGCGACTCTGGGCAATAGCTTGCTTAATCTCCACAACGGCCCCTCGCGGCGGGATGCCTGGCTTTCACCTTGTGGATACCCGGCCAGGGTATCTCACAGGGGAATACCAGGACGGGTTCCCTAAGCAAGCGCCTTGATACCCCTGGGTTAAAGTGTTGAGCTATATAAATCGAAACACATTTACATTTACATTTACATTCTTTCACCTCTACGTATACCCACCTGCTATTTGTTGTTTTCTTTTTAAATCGGTGGTAGGAGGAAGGTTAGTCCCCTGAAAAATAAGAATTTGCCTGGTCAATGACTGGTTTATCTGAAGTCTCAAATTATTGCAAATTAGATTCTGCCTCCACAAGATTGAGATATCTTGAGACGTTTTTAGAGTAGTGCATTTTTGCTCAGTGAAAATGAGGAAGAAAAGGCAAAACGTCTTTTGTTATGGATCAGTATATATTTTTATAGGCAATTGTGAATTTTGATATGGTCAAAAGTCCACTTTTAAAAACTTTGGTAACTATTTTGTTATATTTCTCTTAACAAACTTCCGTTTTACAATAGATGGTTTGAAAATGTTCATGCTATCGTTTACCTGTTTCTATCTGCTTTTATCGTTTGCAATGAAGACAGCTTACTCTGCAGTCAACCGTGAGATGCAATCTGATAGTACGATGTTGACAACTACTTGACGTCAGGAACAGAATATGTCATTCGCTTGAGTTAAAATCCATTCCTCCCAATGAGAACTCCGAGAATGTTGACAGATATATTAAACACTGGCCCAGATAAGGGAATGTGTTGAGAGGCACTCTAGGGTGTAGAGAAATCAAAGAGAACGGTCACATTCCAAACCTATGCTGTCTATTTTCAAGAGAAGAGACAATCTAATGAGATTAAAGCTCCTTTATTAAAGTCAGTGGCCATCTCACGGAGGACAGAGGTATATCAGCCTAGAGTGACGGCCTGCATGTGCCTACACTACAGTGAGTGAAGTGAATTCATCATTTAACACGATATTTTTCCGAAGTAGGGCTTGTTTGGAGGGAGTATTACTTGGAAACAGTGATTAATGTTTGCCACTTTCTGAGATGTGTTCCCTGAAATAATGATTCAATCATAGTAATATCGGGTTACATTAATTCACTTTACACACTTGCCACATAAAAGCAAGCACTCGCGCGGCTCAGCAACGAGCCAAACCATCCCATAAGGATATAGCCCCAGGGGCCTATAATGATTGGTCAAACAGCTGTTTTTTTTTGCGTGCGCCATGTCTAAAGTTCAAATATCTAACTCCCAGTTAATACTTGAAATTTAACCAGAACAGTTATGAAGCAGTGTGCAGGGATCGCTTCTCTCTGTTTCTGGCTTTTTCTGCCTAAATGTAATGTCCAGGTTGTTCTGCCTGTAGATCCTACATGAACTTGGAGAAATTCCAAGTTATATGTTTGAGACACCTTGCAGTAAAAATTAAAAACACGTCCATCATGATAGGGCTTCTGACCCTCAGGGGTTCCAGGAGAAGTCCAACTCTAATACAAGATGAACAAAAGCATCATTGAATTGATTGCTCTGCATGAATTTCAAATAATTCTTAAAATTGGGTTGAATTAGATCTTTTTTAACCCGTTTTTACATAACTGTTGTAGATTGAAGATCTAAACTAAATTTTAGAATATTATAGAGATATATGATTATCCCGGATTTACATTTACATAAAAAATGTATTTATTGCAATTTCTCGATTTAATGTGTTTTACCTACTCTGCTCTGGTTTCTTAACATTTCTTCTGTGCCCCTTTTCGCCACATGTAGGTCGCCCAATACCGGTCGGTAACGGACGAAATTACAGAATTTCAGTCGTTACCGACCAGTATTTGTTTTTTGAATTGTAGGTGGCATGATTCCTGGATTCGGTATTTTACCGAATCCGTAATTTAAGGAATCGGTAAATTACTGATTTCTTAACATACCGATTCGGTAAATTACAGAATCCGTAATGTAGCGAGCACTCAAGTTAGTGCATTCCAGAGTTAAGGATTCGTTATTTAACACCAACTACAAGTTGGTGGTAAATATTGAAAACCTTTGAAAAAGCAATTATTTTGCTTTTACAACAGTGCGATATGGCAGACATACATGCCCTTAGGGGCATGTCTTGTAACAACTGTTTTCTCGCTAATCTTATCCTTCACTAAATCAATATAACCTCTGCTAAATCAACTTGTATAGGAGCAAACTATTGAGGAATGCAACGGTTTTTCTTTTTTACTTGTGATATATGAATCCAGTCTTGATTTTGCTTGCATGAGAGGGAAAGAAGTGGTGGGACGAATCTTCTTTGCATTTAAATCTGCCATGCTCCAATGGAACCTTCCCGCCGAATACGTATTTCTCGTTCTTTTCTTTAACACATTTTTTGAGATTTAAACCCTGATGAATGAAAAGAATGGTTGCAAAAAGAAGACACCAATTGCGCACTGATATTTTGTTAACCGTGTTTAATTTTGTGAGACAGCCTATGAACTAATATGTAGCATCTCAAAATCTAGCAGAACCACCTGTTTAATGAATGGTAACTAGGAAAGTTGCTATTTGAGATTGGCTGCAAACACAAGGTTGATGCAAGATAAATCAGGCTGTAATCCTATTATTTGCATTCCAAAAAAGGATTTTTGTGTTCTGCTTAAAAAAAATGATTTCCACTTAAGAACACTTCAAAAGGAGCAGGCAGTTGCCAGCTCCCCATGAGATTGCACAATAAGATTCCCAAAGGGGAGGTTATCCAACAAATCCTTTGTGGAATAAGTAACTTTTCTCTGGTTTACAACTGCAAACCATTGATACATCTCATTGTGAATTGCAAATAGGAGTGAACGCCCCTTTCTAACTTGTATTCGCAATGAATCAGTAAACCTGTTTTGTGATTTGGAAAGTCTTTACCAAATCGAGACTTGGGTTTAGTACGTAGAAAAAATACATTTTGAGGCCACAAACTCTGTAATTTTGTGACTGCTCTATGGCTTATATTCCAGGCCCAACTTTTAAAAGGTGGTTTAGGAGCAATCTTCACAGAAGCAGTTGAAAGTTGCTGCCGCCGGCTTCTTGTTTCCTACTTTTTACCTTATCTTACCAAACCTAATAATCCTCCATCGGTTCTCATTCTTTTTGTCTGTAGAAGTATAAAAGGGAGAAACACTTTGCCAATCTCAATTTTATCAATAACCAAATCTATTCGATTTGAAGGAACTACTGACCACAGAATACAGTTTTGAAGAATCAGTACAAAGCCAAAAACAACTGAATATACAAGCACCTAAGCAGGAGGTTAAGGAAATAAACTGGCACTAATACAAACATAATCCTACACAGGAGTCGCATCCGACTCAAGATTAGAATGATCGTTAATTCTAAAAACATCAGGCAAACAATGATAGCTCCAATTTGGATCTTGGATTGCATTTACTAAAGAAAAAATGTGTTAATCTATCCCTACGCTAACACTAAAGTGACATCCCTACTTAGTATCCTTCCCAGACAAGAGAAAAAGGTGTCAGCAGTGAAGACTTCATAAGAAGTACCCTCACTTTGAATAGGAAAGTAGCCGAAGCTACAGAGCTCGTTCTAAGATGCTCCTTCTGGATCCTCTCCTACCCTCTGTCGATCCTATTCTGCCTCTCCTCCCTCGGAGCACTGTCCCTAATACAAAATCCCAAAACAGCAGGGCACGCCCTTCGCAAACCCCTTCAGGCAGGTCTTCTTCCAGTACCTTTCTGTCGAAACTTTTGACTTCATCCAAAAACCGTTGGATCGACCTTGGGTCCCAGGCACCTTCTCCACTTAAAGTATCTTCTCCACATTCCAGTTCACTCCCCTTGCGCCTTCCCCTACCATCCTAACTCCTAAAACAAAGAATTATTCAGCCTAATGAGACATGTGTCCTTGAACCTGCAACACAAAGCCTGTGAGCAAATCGACCTTGCACGCTCACATGCATACTACAGATAATTTTGTGAATTGAAAATGTTTACGTTCAGTAGGAAACATAAATTGTCATTGTTTTGTAGACTTGGGGGCCAATTGCACGATGAAAGCAGAGAGACATTAGGAATAATGAAATCCTATGCAGATACTAGTGAGCATCACGCAAGTGAGTGGGGCACAGACACGAGTGTTTACTTGGGTGCATAGTTTATAGTTCATCATCATTGACAACTGATTAGGTAAGCAGTAAGTAAAAGGTTTTTAAGATTGAGACATCGTACCTAAGATTTACTGCAGTCTAAGAAACATGTTCAACTGTGAGGAGGTTATGATGTGTCTAACAGCTAGGGAGAGATCAGTCCACAGTCAAAGTGCATAGACCTTGTGAATATATCTGATCAACTTCTTTGCTAGCATTTTATTGAAGATGACACATGCCACCTTGTTTGTGAGATGGTCAGGATTTCTAATGAGGATAGCCTTACAGATTGTGCGATTTGCATTTAGACAACTAAATTCAGTAGAATAAAATTCAGTTCCTTCAATGTGGCAGATATTCTGGTACATTTTATTAGACCTATGTAAGCAAATCTCCAACGTAATAAGTGGCTTCTCTAGTGAGTACATCTCTTTTCTGTAATGGTACACTCTCCTCATTAGGCTACAGAGGGAGTAATGGCTCAAGGTTGAGATGTGACAGTTAGCGACACATGGATTTTTTACTCGATTCCCTCAATGAAGAGCCTATAAATGTGGTACATTCTTGTGCTTAGGTATGAGCTTGAGATAGTGGCTTCACACAAATGGTAGTTCCCCAAATGAGGGAAAGTCCCTGGCAAAGAGGTCCTCTATAGGCAGCATCCCCTCGTAGCATCCCTGGGATGCCACCTTGCTTTTTCAGATATCTGGTTCTGGAGGATCACTGAATATCCAGCCAGCTCTGACCAGTTCTGTGTCTTGTTTAAGAAGGTGGGCCTCCCAACAAGATCTCAGCTGCTGGTATGGCTAGCTGACAATGAATGTTTTTATGCTAGTTTTCAGATGTTCAAGTACCACACAACATTAAAAGTGAATGTTACTGTGATAGAAGCATATTTAGGCAAAACATCTTTTTATTTTGCAGCTGTTCCTGAAGATGTGTTATCAAGGTACACCATTCATTAAGATTCCTATCTAGTTGTAATGTATGTTTAGTAGAAAGTAACACCAGCTCTTTCTATCTCTCTTTCTCATGCAGGGAAGTATGAGATTAAGGGATAAGACACACTTTTATAACATCTAGCACAAGGTGAAATTTATTTTAGGCAAACAAAAGCTTGCATAATTTCAGATTTTTGTTTCTGCCTTTTTTGTGTATTTGTTCCCCTATCGGTTATGCACTCAACATTACCAGACAGAAAGTAACAATGGCAAATGGTTCTTTGTGAACTAACCTATGTGCTCTGAATGAACAACCAACTCCCATGAGTCGTTATGGGAAAAAGTACCAATGTTTCCACTTTTGCACCTCATGAGCCAATCATGATTGTGTGACAATTGTTGCCATCTCCAGACTTAACATACTACATTCGTGGTTTTTCCCCTGGAGGGTCGTTGTTGTGGTCAATTGCGTTGTTGATCAGACTTGAGCATCAACCTAAGCGGACTGGGACGGATCTCATGCTGGCAAAACAGCTGGCATTCTTGGCATGCTGGCTCACGTATTCTCTACCTTGCCTTTAACCAGACTTATGTTAATTACAAGAGAACTCTTACAGACTGTCCCCTGCCCTTGCTGGTGGCAAGAACCCCTTGTCTAGTGAACTTTCCTTGGACTCTTTGGCTAAAATATAGACTTCCCCGATGCCTGTTAAAGCAGACACACTAAGTTGTTGAAGTCACTTGCATTCTATTGTGTATTTTGTTTTGAAGAACGTGCTGAAGAAATTTTAAAGGAGGGTAAAATGCTGCAAGGAGCGAGACTGACACCACAGTGCAACCTGCTTGCATTGGTCGGTTGGGATAAAGTTGTGCTGGGATTGGCTGTGTACATCATAAAAGTTCACACTGTTATTGGTTGAGATTGCTGAAAAAAGGAATGTTGGAAAGAAATAATTTCCTGGATTCATAGAAAAACATTTGTGAATACCTAATATTAATCAAAAATGAAAATGTTGAAAGCTATATGAAAATTGGCACAGGGAGATGTAATAACACCAGTTAGAGAGGGAGAAGAAGTACCACCTGAGGATACGCCAGGAGACATTCTCATGATGGGTAAAGGGTTAAATACATGTACTTGGATCGCACAATGGCACAAAATTAAAGTTCACTTGTAATGGGACTTTTAATATGAATAATATTGAGAAATTAGGGAGGAAATTATACGAGATGAGAAAACCTCCTAGACATGCTCAGTGTGAAATACTAAACATGTCGGAACGCCAAGCCAATCAGGACGAAAAAGAGACATATCAGGGGAGATGTAGGAGAGCCATATGCAGATTCTAGTTCGGATGCCCAAGATGCACAACAGAAAGCTTGGAGAGCAGACATAACAGCAGGAGCAGAATGTTCCCTGTTTTAACAGTAGGAGAAGAAGTCAGAGGTAAACAAACCAATGGATTCAGTTGTGAGACAACTTCTTGAGACTCCTATGGTCCAGACTCAAGGAAATGGCATGCATTTTTGAAGTGTAAATTCTAGTTTAAAACAGATGCACTTCAATCCATATAAAAGAATGGTCCATTATTCATAACCATTTTACCTGCCTAGAATGGGTGAACCTCTAAAAATAAATGACTTTGCCGATGAAATGACAGTGCCAGTGAGATTATCAAATTCTGATGTGTCATTATTGCAGATATCTGGAAGATTACAGATGCATGAAACTAAAAAACAACTAAACTGAGATCTGTAACATCTGATAACTAACTAAATAATGCCAATAAGTTTGAAAAAAATCCCATAAAACATGCACAGTAAAAGTATACTTAGACTTTTAAAAGTAGATTTTCATATACTGTGTCCCGATTGAAGAACAAAAATGGGTAGAATACATTTTGAATTTGTATGCCGGAAACGGAAATGGAATGGAAGCTGCTCAGATTTGAAAAAAAGAGAACAATTCCAACATTGTTCCACCCTCTGAAAAAACTTTTGAATTAGCCATCAAAGGTATGCGTTCATCTGGAGCAATGGGTCCGGACGAGCTCCCCATCTCTGTATTAAAACAGAATAGTGTTATCTGGAGCAAGATCCTCTTCCCAGTGTTTAAATTTTGTTTTTTGCATGCCGTAATTCCTCCTTCCTGGAAGGGCAGCATTCTGGTCCCCCTGTATAAGAAGGGAGACAGAAATGTTCCCCAAAACTATCGACAGATTGCCCTCCTCGGCGCCATCGGAAACATTTTTGCTAGATGTCTTTTGCAATTAATTAATGATTGGGTAGCCGAGAACGATGTACTGCCGCTTGAGCAGATGGGGTTTCGAAAAAAGCATGGCACCATGGACAATTTGACCGCCCTACAAGTATCGGAGAAATACATCAAACTCCGGGGAGGGAGAATATATGCAGGATTCATAGATTTCTCCACGGCCTTTGACAAGGTAGATCGTCCTCTGCTGTGGAGAAAGTTATTGGACCTGGGCATGTCATCTGAACTCTTAGACTTGGTTCGAGAGCTCCACTCTGACACTTGGTGCAAAGTGCTTTTGGGAGGGGAAGGGGCCTCTCCCAAGCTATCCCATCTGCCAATGGGCTAAAGCAAGGTTGTTTGCTGGCACCACTATTGTTTTCCTTATATTTAGCTGATCTTCCACAAACTCTGTCGTCAAGTGTTGGTATTGCCCCGACCTTGGGGGGCAAACCGATAGCATGCCTGTTATATGCAGACAACATATTAATTTTGGATTTGACCCCCACTGGACTGAACAATCGGCTGCAAGCTCTTCAGGTATTTGCAGAAACACATCATTTAAGGATAAATGCATCCAAGAGTAAAGTTATGTGTTTAGCAGGAAGGAAAAAACAAAAATATGGGAGCTTTTTCTGGAATATAGGGGGCCTTGGATTGGAAGTTGTCGAATCTTATACTTTTTTAGGGAAAATAATTACTAGCACACTGAGTGATAAGGGCCATATAGCCAACAATCTTCGGAAGGCAATGTCTCACGAGAGGGGATTAAATACCCTCTATAGATCTACTGGCCAGAGGCATTTTGCCTACCTATGGAGGTTTTCAGAGCTAAAGTCCCGTCCTCCTTACTATATGGCATAGAATTACTCGAAGTGGGGAAATGGGGCTTTCTGAACACCACAGAGGGGAAAATTCTACGGAAATTGTGTATGGTTAATACTGCATGTAATATAGCGGCTTTTAGGTTGGAATTCGGTATATGAAGTGCCTGGGTCCAGGCCTTGCTGGGGTAGTACGGTGGGTCTCCAGCTTGGCGAATAGTGAACCTGGTACCCTAAGATATTTGATTCAAAAGGAACTTCTCGGACCCTTAAAAGAGTACACCTCAATTGTAAAGAATTTTAGACTAGCAGTTAAATTACTGAAATTAGACGAATTGACACTCTTTTCATTATCTGCTGATCAGTTAAAACTGACTCTAAAATTGGCCTCATGGAATCTAAGTTTTGATCTAGACAAAGAGGCCCTCACGGCAAAAAGAGGTCCGCTACCAGTTATTAATCATTATCAAATTAGAATTCCTCAACCTTATATTTCCTGGAATCTTCCCCATGGGGTTCGTCGTTTCTTGTTTCTTCTGAGGCAGGACCTACTCCCTTTAAATGTTCTACTGTCAAAATGGTATGGCTCATCAGTAATATGTAATTTTTGCAACAAATTTAAACAGGATGTTAATCATGTGTTATTTGTTTGTCCGGCTCTAAAACAACATCGCCTTAAATGGTTGAGACCTACTTGTTTAAGGCTAAATATTGCTTCCGCTTCTGCTCTTTTGGATGCTATTTGTAATCCACCAAATGAGAGTTTTATGGAAATATACTAGATTTGTTCTTTGTATATTGTAATCCCATTGTTTGATGATTTTATGTGGACCTCTGTTATGAGTTCCAAAACATAAATAAAAATAAACTTGAAACTTGATAAACTAGTATAAGAAATTGATTTCCATGAAAAATGTTTAAATACAAACTTGTATTTTCTACTAAAACGCAAATTGTAAAAATTCATATATAGCAACAAAATATTTATAGTATTGAGTCTTATCTTCAATCGTTTAGACTTTTATTATAAAAAAAACTAATATTTTGGACTTCATTGTAATGCCCCATAGATAATGAAATGTTGGTGCAAAATGTATATGTTATAACTCAGATGAATGAAACGTTCTATATTGAATCTTTATACTAAAAGAGTCTCAGATGTCTTAAAATTATAACATAAAAGTACTGTTTATGACTATTTTACATGTATGTACTTTGCAATTCTGGCAATAGACCATATTTATTATTGAACAATCTACGAAACAATCTATGACATTTGATTGTTTGACACATGTTCAATCAAATTACACTTTGCTTTAGTCTAATCGATGAGCTCATCTACATATATATAATGCTCTGTCTTTTGAAATGCATTTAATTTACTTTATTCTTTAGGCTTGTACTTTCTCACGATGATGGTGAGAAGGAATCTTGCCTTGCTTCTCAACATTTAAATTTCTTGTACTTCCTCATGACATCCCAGAATTAAGCAATACATATTAACATTTTCATATGGACATTACTTTGTGATTTGCATATTACCACACATAAAGCAACAATTGTAAATGGCTCTTTTTGAACTAACTTGTGTGCTCTCGAAGGCAACTAATTCCCATGAGTCAGTATGGTAAAAAGTACCAATGTTTCCACTTTTGCACCTTATGAGCAGGTGACGATTGTATATGGATCCAACTATGATAGTAAGACAATTTATGTCATCACCGGGCCTGACAAACTATAATAGTAATTTGTTCCTTGGAAGGTCTTTGTTGTTGTTGTTGGTGTTGTTGACCAGACTTGAGCAGAGACCTGAGTGGACTGGGATGAATCATTCCTATAGTTCATGCTGGTGAACCAGCTAGCATTCTTGGCATGCTGGCTCTTGTTTTCTTTGTCTTGCCCTTAACCAGACCTATGCCTATTGTTGGAGAGCTCTTGCAGACTATCGCCTGCCCTCGCTTGTGGCAGGAACCTCTTGCATAGGAAACTTCCCTTGAACTCTTAGGATTAAATTATAGACTTCTCCGATGCCCGCTAGGCTATCCTTTGAACTTATTATTTTTAAAGAAAACCATCGCCAAGGATTTGAGAATGATAATTTTCTGTGCTCTGCTAAATGTGTAGTTTTATACTACATCTGTGACTGAATTATGAGACTTATGACTCCATTCCCTGAAATGTTGATTTATGTCTTGATTCTAAAATTCCCTAATACAGTTAAACTGATTATTCCTAAATTGTCTGAGTTCTTTTCAAAAAGTTTACTAATGTTTTTCCACCAGGCCTGGGCATAGTTCGCAGAGTTTTGCTATGCGGAACTCTGCAAAGTTACAAAAAACTCCGCAAAGTTCAGCGAGTGGCAGAGTGCAGTGTGAACTGCAGTTTGTGCTGGTATTCCTGCTGCCCGGGTAGAAATTCTACCCAAGCGACAGCTGGCGAAATTACCGTTCGCGCTCAAGAAAGGGGAAAAAACTCTGCAGCACATCACGAAGCAGAGTTTTCTGCACTCTGCGCGCTCTGCGGAGTGCAGAACACTCTGCAAACGCAGAGAACGGAGCAAAGTTCACCGCTGAGGCCTATTTTCCACAGAGATTTTGCACACCTTATTTAGAATTTTATTGCATAGTAGAGATAATCATTGATTATTTTCAGAACATCAGGTACTGCTATTATTGTTCTGTATAACAACCGCAGAACTTTTAGTCTGTATGATCCAGGTCTCACTACACTTCCTCAGGAGGTTTGGACTTTCCATTATCAACCTATAACTTTACAGCATGGTATTGAGGGTGGTGTATTTTAATTTGATTACTGATTTGTAAGTTGATTACCAATTTCTGGCCCTCATTGGGAAGCCAACAGTTGACATCCTAGTTTCCTCCACCCATCAACGCAATGACGAAGATCCATTGGAGGACCAGGGTCTCTATGGATATACTTTGCAATTGAGTCATGTAAAAAAAAGGAGTAGAACATTTTGTGGATGGGTCTAGGTAAGACACTGGAACAGTAGTATGTGGTGTCCTGTCCATAAGGCAGACCAAGAGAAAGAGGGTAGTAACTAGGGTGTGTGTTATGTTTGTTTTTGGAGTGTTGCTGTAGGTCAGGTTTTTGTGTTTTGGGCTATGTGTATGCTGTTTCCCTGTCCAAACAGCTGTTAGAAGAAATTCAACCATAACTATACTAAAAGGTCAGACTTTCAGTCAAAGGAGGCTTTATTCTTCACCTGGAAATGGTGAATAGCATCCAGGTAACTTGGGCAGTTATTCGTGTGCAGGAACCATGATTGGAAATCTCCCTTTGTAATAGGTACCATTATCTAAATAAATACATCAATCAGGCAAAGTATAGTAGCCAACTGTAATATGACTTTCTTAAACACTGTCATAATAGGTGTTTCTTCTCTGTAGGAGGCTTATTTTCAGAGATCCTGTCACATTCCTGATGGTGTTCTGTGGACTGTATATTAGAATTAAGAGAATTATGTGAATTATCTTGACAAATGCATATTTTGAAGTTATGCTGAAACCTGCAATTGTTTGATATTTCTTCAAAAGGCTTGTGTTATAAGCATTATACACTACATATAGCAACTCGGTCAGGCTGAACAGCACCACGGAAAATGACTGAATGCAAAGACTGCTGCCTGAAATATCCCAGGGATGCTGCCAGATATTCATTAATGCTGAGGTTGAAGGCTTGAATGCGCCTGGTGTATTTTCTCTCCACATGACAAGCACAAATCTCAGTGTGGCCACACATTTTATATCTATGTCACGCCTAAACCTGATCCAACTTTCACATGAATTCTGCATGAATTCTGAAATCTTGCTCTAGCATTCTGAGCCTCTTGCACAACCTATTTATTCCTAGAAATAGCATGCATGAGAAGGAGTGAGGGAGGTCAGACAGTGTTCAAATACTTCATTGTGATTCAGAAAAGGGGGTGGTAATGAACAGAGTTTCTGAATTAAGCAGAATACTCCTACCCAGTCAACAGATCAGGGCTTGATCCATCACCGTTTTTTAGCTCACTGCACCATCCCAACTCAGAACCTGGCTACATGCAAATTAGTCTGTCCCTGTCCCAGTGCATCATGGGAACAGGGCAAACCAAACTACCAAGCCAATTCTTTCACTGGGAAGGAAACAAGCTTCCGGGGACCGGTTTCTGGCATTACAGCCGTCATCAGCCCGGCTTGCTTGAATCCTGATGGTGCAATGAGCAAGGGACTCACATCTGAGTATACCTTCCACGCTTATGGTGGACAAAATGATTCAGAAAAGGGGGTGGTGATGGACAGAGTTTCTGAATTAAGCAGAATACTCCTACCCGGTCAACATATCAGGGCTTGATCCATCACCGTTTTTTAGCTCACTGCACCATCCCAGCTCAGAACCTGGCTACATGCAAATTAGTCTGTCCCTGTCCCAGTGCATCATGGGAACAGGGCAAACCAAACTACCAAGCCAATTCTTTCACTGGGAAGGAAACAAGCTTCCGGGGACCGGTTTCTGGCATTACAGCCGTCATCGGCCCGGCTTGCTTGAATCCTGATGGTGCAATGAGCAAGGGACTCACATCTGAGTATACCCTTCCACGCTTATGGTGGACAAAATGATTCAGAAAAGGGGGTGGTGATGGACGGAGTTTCTGATTTTAAGCAGAATACTCCTACCCAGTCAACAGATCAGGGCTTGATCCATCACCGTTTTTTAGCTCACTGCACCATCCCAGCTCAGAACCTGGCTACATGCAAATTAGTCTGTCCCTGTCCCAGTGCATCATGGGAACAGGGCAAACCAAACTACCAAGCCAATTCTTTCACTGGGATGGAAACAAGCTTCCGGGGACCGGTTTCTGGCATTACAGCCGTCATCGACCCGGCTTGCTTGAATCCTGATGGTGCAATGAGCAAGGGACTCACATCTGAGTATACCCTTCCACGCTTATGGTGGACAAAATGATTCAGAAAAGGGGGTGGTGATGGACAGAGTTTCTGAATTAAGCAGAATACTCCTACCCAGTCAACAGATCAGGGCTTGATCCATCACCGTTTTTTAGCTCACTGCACCATCCCAGCTCAGAACCTGGCTACATGCAAATGAGTCTGTCCCTGTCCCAGTGCATCATGGGAACAGGGCAAACCAAACTACCAAGACAATTCTTTCACTGGGAAGGAAACAAGCTTCCGGGGACCGGTTTCTGGCATTACAGCCGTCATCGGCCCGGCTTGCTTGAATCCTGATGGTGCAATGAGCAAGGGACTCACATCCGAGTATACCCTTCCACGCTTATGGTGGACAAAATGATTCAGAAAAGTGGGTGGTGATGGACAGAGTTTCTGAATTAAGCAGAATACTCCTACCCAGTCAACAGATCAGGGCTTGATCCATCACCGTTTTTTAGCTCACTGCACCATCCCAGCTCAGAACCTGGCTACATGCAAATTAGTCTGTCCCTGTCCCAGTGCATCATGGGAACAGGGCAAACCAAACTACCAAGCCAACTCTTTCACTGGGAAGGAAACAAGCTTCCGGGGACGAGTTTCTGGCATTACAGCCGTCATCGGCCCGGCTTGCTTGAATCCTGATGGTGCAATGAGCAAGGGACTCACATCTGAGTATACCCTTCCACGCTTATGGTGGACAAAATGATTCAGAAAAGAGGGTGCTGATGGACAGAGTTTCTGAATTAAGCAGAATACTCTTACTCAGTCAACAGATCAGGGCTTGATCCATCACCGTTTTTTAGCTCACTGCACCATCCCAGCTCAGAACCTGGCTACATGCAAATTAGTCTGTCCCTGTCCCAGTGCATCATGGGAACAGGGCAAACCAAACTACCAAGCCAATTCTTTCACTGGGAAGGAAACAAGCTTCCGGGGACCGGTTTCTGGCATTACAGCCGCCATCGGCCCGGCTTGCTTGAATCCTGATGGTGCAATGAGCAAGGGACTCACATCTGAGTATACCCCTCCACGCTTATGGTGGACAAAATGATTCAGAAAAGGGGGTGGTGATGGACGGAGTTTCTGAATTAAGCAGAATACTCCTACCCAGTCAACAGTTCAGGGCTTGATCCATCACCGTTTTTTAGCTCACTGCACCATCCCAGCTCAGAACCTGGCTACATGCAAATTAGTCTGTCCCTGTCCCAGTGCATCATGGGAACAGGGCAAACCAAACTACCAAGCCAATTCTTTCACTGGGAAGGAAACAAGCTTCCGGGGACCGGTTTCTGGCATTACAGCCATCATCGGCCCGGCTTGCTTGAATCCTGATGGTGCAATGAGCAAGGGACTCACATCTGAGTATACCCTTCCACGCTTATGGTGGACAAAATGATTCAGAAAAGGGGGTGGTGATGGACAGAGTTTCTGAATTAAGCAGAATACTCCTACCCAGTCAACAGATCAGGGCTTGATCCATCACCGTTTTTTAGCTCACTGCACCATCCCAGCTCAGAACCTGGCTACATGCAAATTAGTCTGTCCATGTCCCAGTGCATCATGGGAACAGGGCAAACCAAACTACCAAGACAATTCTTTCACTGGGAAGGAAACAAGCTTCCGGGGACCGGTTTCTGGCATTACAGCTGTCATCGGCCCGGCTTGCTTGAATCCTGATGGTGCAATGAGCAAGGGACTCACATCCGAGTATACCCTTCCACGCTTATGGTGGACAAAATGATTCAGAAAAGTGGGTGGTGATGGACAGAGTTTATGAATTAAGCAGAATACTCCTACCCAGTCAACAGATCAGGGCTTGATCCATCACCGTTTTTAGCTCACTGCACCATCCCAGCTCAGAACCTGGCTACATGCAAATTAGTCTGTCCCTGACCCAGTGCATCATGGGAACAGGGCAAACCAAACTACCAAGCCAATTCTTTCACTGGGAAGGAAAAAAGCTTCCAGGGACGAGTTTCTGGCATTACAGCCGTCATCGGCCCGGCTTGCTTGAATCCTGATGGTGCAATGAGCAAGGGACTCACATCTGAGTATACCCTTCCACGCTTATGGTGGACAAAATGATTCAGAAAAGGGGGTGCTGATGGACAGAGTTTCTGAATTAAGCAGAATACTCCTACTCAGTCACCAGATCAGGGCTTGATCCATCACCGTTTTTTAGCTCACTGCACCATCCCAGCTCAGAACCTGGCTACATGCAAATTAGTCTGTCCCTGTCCCAGTGCATCATGGGAACAGGGCAAACCAAACTACCAAGCCAATTCTTTCACTGGGAAGGAAACAAGCTTCCGGGGACCGGTTTCTGGCATTACAGCTGTCATCGGCCCGGCTTGCTTGAATCCTGATGGTGCAATGAGCAAGGGACTCACATCTGAGTATACCCTTCCACGCTTATGGTGGACAAAATGATTCAGAAAAGGGGGTGGTGATGGACAGAGTTTCTGGATTAAGCCGAATACTCCTACCCAGTCAACAGATCAGGGCTTGATCCATCACCGTTTTTTAGCTCACTGCACCATCCCAGCTCAGAACCTGGCTACATGCAAATTAGTCTGTCCCTGTCCCAGTGCATCATGGGAACAGGGCAAACCAAACTACCAAGCCAATTCTTTCACTGGGAAGGAAACAAGCTTCCGGGGACCGGTTTCTGGCATTACAGCCGTCATCGGCCCGGCTTGCTTGAATCCTGATGGTGCAATGAGCAAGGGACTCACATCTGAGTATACCCTTCCACGCTTATGGAGGACAAAATGATTCAGAAAAGGGGGTGGTGATGGACAGAGTTTCTGAATTAAGCAGAATACTCCTACCCAGTCAACAGATCAGGGCTTGATCCATCACCGTTTTTTAGCGGTGATGGATCAAGCCCTGATCTTTGGACTGGGTAAGAGTGGTCTGCTTAATTCAGACACTCTGTTCATCACCACCCCCTTTTCTGAGTCATTCTTGGCCACTATAGGTGTGGCAGGGTATACTCAGACATGAGTTCCTTGCTCACTGCACCATCAGGATTCAAGCAAGCCAGGCCGACGACGGCTGAAATGCCAGAAACCGGTCCCCGGAAGCTTGTCTCCTTTCTGGTGAAGAATTGGCTTGGTAGTTTAGTCTGCCCTGTTCCCATGATGCACTGGGCCAGGAACAGACTGATTTGCATATAGCCAGGTTCTGAGCTGGGATGGTGCAGTGAGCTAAATAACGGTGATGGATCAAGCCCTGATCTTTGGACTGGGTAAGAGTAGTCTGCTTAATTCAGACACTCTGTTCATCACCACCCCCTTTTCTGAATCGTTTTTGGCCACTATTGGTGTGGCAGGGTATACTCAGACATGAGTCTCTTGCTCACTGCACCATCAGGATTCAAGCAAGCCGGGCCGACGACGGCTGAAATGCCAGAAACCGGTCCCCGGAAGCTTGTCTCCTTTCTGGTGAAGAATTGGCTTGGTAGTTTAGTCTGCCCTGTTCCCATGATGCACTGGGACAGGGACCGACTGATTTGCATATAGCCAGGTTCTGAGCTGGGATGGTGCAGTGAGCTAAATAACGGTGATGGATCAAGCCCTGATCTTTGGACTGGGTAAGAGTGGTCTGCTTAATTCAGACACTCTGTTCATCACCACCCCCTTTTCTGAATCAAATACTTCATTGTGTGCACAATGTGGGCTACTGTCATGTGGCAGCAATCAGAACTTAGGGCCTGCTTAGGATGACGGTTGGACTTACGTATGACCACCATCCCTTCGGAAATGGATCCGCCAGACTAGCTGTCAGTGGTCCTACAACCGGTATCACAATATGACCCCCTACGACTGCCTTCAAGATGGTCGCAATGTGTATCTTTTGTATTGGGGCATGTGCTATGGCTGCAGCACACGCTGTAGTGAAATAGATACACCCTCTGCATATCCATGCACCATGCGGCAAGCACCATGCGGTGCCTGCTGCATGGTGCAGGGATATATAGGGGGGCACCATAGATGGCCTCCAGGGCCCATGTCAGAGGGACAGAGGAAGGGGTCCTGCTATGGGCGACTAATGTCTCTTTCGGCCTGCTATTTCGTGGCAGGTAAACCTCCAGGAAACATCTGGCACGAAGAGACATCGTAATCCCTATGGCGGGGCCTGGCAGGCACTGGCACCATTGTAGGCATAGCGGACTCTTAGACAGTCCCACAGGCTGCTTGAGCCCATCTGATCTGTGGCAGTCGGGCTCTCAGACTGCAAACCAACCGCCCACCATCATAATGCTGCAGGCAGTAATGCTGGGCCGATGGGGTGACAGTGGTGGTCCCACCACCATCATAATGAGGCCCACAGTTAGTGGTCTGTGCCCATTTACTTAGAGGGCACTAAAGGAGGGCTACCTAACTCAGTCATTTGCCGGGCTGTAAAATTTTCAACATTTTACCATGGTCAGGGACACTTGAACCACACATTTCCTGCGTCATCAAATCAAGTAGGATTCTGAAGAAGATAGCCAAAACAATAATCAACCAATCTTCTAGATCGTAGTTCCTAAACTATATCAGTTGTGTTCATACATTTCTCTGTGTTATTTTGTTTGGATTTTAATAATAGCTGCAATTTATTCAGACCTTGCTGATTTTCTGCAGCATATATGTAGGGAATCTTTGAGATTGTATGTAAATAACAAACCTTTCCAGTCACTGTCTGCCATCTTAGGTGTAGTGGAGTGGCGGTCTAGTCTCTAGGACCCGGGGACGTAAAAGCAGATGCTTACGCGAGCGCGCAGCGGACACGCGCAGCGGACCTGCCAAAGGCAAGCCCGTCTGCGCCCGTCCGTGCCAAGGACACGCCCAGCGCCAGTTATGCTTCCCCTCTGGGGATGGGGCGGGGACCAGCCACCATGGATGATCGCAGACGCTACACCAGTGATGAACTAACCAGCATTGGTGAGCACGGAACTGACAGGGGGGTTTTGCTGCTAACACGGCCTTCCCTATGTCAGATTTGTTGAGGAGTGACATCATAGTTGGTGGGCTTTTAAACCTGAGATCCTTGCCTAAACATAGGGTTGAAATACAATCGATGTTTGATGCCCACGAACTGGACTTTCTGTGTATGACGGAAACATGGACTGAGCCTGAGTGCGAGGTTGACGCTGGGGACACCTGACCAGCAGGATTTAAAATCCGGCATAGGCCTAGGGCTGATGGAAAGGGGGGTGGGGTGGGTGTAATTTTTAGAGACACTCTGGATTTGCACGTCCTTGAGCTTGATGCATGTGATGGTTGTGAACTATTTGGATTCACGATCAAGAACGTACATAGACACCTCCTAACAGGCATTATTTGCTATAGACCCCCTGGGGTCTTTACCACAGCCCAGCAGTTGTCACAGCTGGAACTGTTTACCAACATGGCTGCTACACATAGCCAGCTGGTAATCCTTGGAGACTTTAATCTTTGGCTGAATGGCACCATGAGCGCAGGCCTCTATAATCTGACCCGTTCATGTGAGGGCCTTGGCCTTTTCCAGCGAGTCTCCCAGGCCACTCATATAGGGGGCCATCGGTTGGACTTGATTTTCTCCAAGACCAACCTTCTTACGGTGGGCGATGTTCTACCCATGGCCTGGACCGACCATTACCTGATTACATCTAGCCTTGTGAGGGAATATGTGAGCAGAGATTGGAAGTCCCTTGGCCGGAAAAAGGGTGAGACCCCTGTGTTCAGGGTTGATGAGTGTTTCTCCCCGGACTTGCAGATTGAGACGAACTACGCCGCTCCCTACTCAAAGATTGTCTCAGTTTTGGACTCCACTGCTCCTTTAAAACTTCATAGGGGAAGACCTTCTTCTCCCTGGTTCACGGACAGCCTAAAAAATCTGAGGTTGGATTGCAGGCAAGCGGAGAGGAAGTGGAGACAGGCATATTTGGACAGGCTGGCATGAAAAATAAAGCGGATAGAATACAAGAAATAGATCCATAGAGCTAAAGCATCATATTACTCCAACAAGATTACCAATGCCCCGAACAGCTCCCGCAGTATTTTTAATATTTTGAATAGCATTATCAGCCCGGACTGTGTTAAGAATGAGATCCCCCCCTCTCAGGAACTGTGTGAGAATCTAGCTGGATTCTTCCAGGATAAAATTAATAAGATTATTGAAGACTTGCGGGTGGATCGGCAACAATCCAGAGTCAACACCCCAGACTCCCCGGTATTGGCTGAGTGTGATAGACCTCTGAAGCAGGGCTCAGTCACCTCTCCTTCCCATCATTACAATCTTGGAGCGGCCCGCAAACAGGGAGGAGTTCAGTCCCTTGTGGAATTCCCGCAGCTGACTGCAGATGAATTTAGGGGAGTGGCCTCTGCCATTACATCTGGGTCTCCACTTGATCTGCTCCCATTGAAAATTTGGAAGGAGTTTGAGGTTGAGCTTTTTCCCATGCTCCGGCTTGTTTGTAACCAGTCGCTCGCCCCCTGGAGTGGTTCCTTCGCAATGGAAGAGGGCGTGGTGACCCCTTTACTGAAAAAGCCCACCCTTGACCCTAAATGCTTGAAGAACTTTAGAGCGATCTTGCTTCTACCTTATCCAGCTAAAATTGTAGAGCGGGTGGTGGCAGGCACTCTTTCTAGACATCTCGAGCAACACAAGCTCTTGGAGGAAGGGCAGTTTGGCTTTCGGCCAGCCATGGTACAGAGACGGCCTTGGTGACCGTGTTGGATGAGCTTCGCTGGCGAGCAGACAGGGGTCAGGCAGGCCTTCGATACGGTGAACCATGCCATCCTGCTGGACAGGCTGAGAGAGGTGGGGGTTGCTGGCAGGGCCCTGGGGTGGTTTGAGTCCTTCCTCCAAAACAGAGAACAAGCGGTGGCCCTTCCTCCCTTCCAATCCACCTTTTCTACCATCTTGCACGGCGTTCCCCATGGCTCAGCAGTCAGTCCGGTGCTGTTTAATATCTATATGAGGCACTTAGTTGCAATCATCAAGAAATATAACATCGAAATTGTCAACTACTCTGATGATACGCAGCTGATTCTTTCCCTGGAGGGAGATAATTCAACCTCCTTGGAAGAATTTCATAACTGCCTGCGAGATACGGCGGGGTGGTTGAAATCCAATTCACTGCAATTCAATGCGGAGAAAACGGAGGTGCTATACTGCCCTAGGCCAAGGGTGCAAACTCTCCTATTTGCCTACACATACGTGACGACGGATGCGGGACGCCGGCTAAGCAAGCGCCAGAGGACAGAGACCCATACTGAGTTGCCCATATTGAAGGGTATCAGGAGTCACAGTGTGTCCCTACTAAGTCTAATAATTATTAAGACTGTACCGCGTTCCAGGCTTACACTCTCTTTATTTCGTCTTTTAAACCACACTGCCGGACGTAATTCGGACGCACTTGGGAAGTCGGATTTTACGGCAACAACCATGCTTTTATATTACCTCCAGTTTTAGCGCTGGACGTATTGTGAATCTTGAACGTTTTTCAGCTTCAGCAAACTTTAGGATAATTCGCTGGCGAATATCCCAATGAAAGGATAAGGAGGATACATACCCCTTATGACGCACTGACTGAATATTTTATCCCCGAGAACTATTGGGAAACAGATATACTCATACCCTGATGAAGGCGGTCATACTTTGTTCATCCCGCCGAAACGCGTCGATGCTCAAGGAGTGAATGTGGATTACATAACTAAGGAAAATTCATAATAATAGTGTTTGAATTTAGTCCTTTTCCTTTAGCTCCTTTTTTAATTGGAATGTTTTTATTTACTATTGTCACGTCCTGTGTTTGTTTCCCAACTTTTAATTAACATGATGTATGTCAATAAATTGTATTAATGTTTTGATCCTATTACAGTGTTTTCACGTTTTTGAATTTTCATTTTTCATTGCTTCTTTGTCATGTTTATGTATTAGTGAGGTTATTGTTTGTAAGTACTGTGGTATTAATGTTCATCTGCCCAAAGGGAATTGACTCTTTTGACTTGTGTCTATTGCGGTACCCTATCCCTTTGGTCTAGGGGTCCCTCTCTCTTTTATTAGAGAGTGCAAACTCTCCTACCCTGTAACTTCTGGCCTGGGGATTTTTCTTCAGCGGAACAGCCAGTGAAGGTAGTGCGTAACCTAGGTGTTATGTTCGATAATGAGCTTTCCTTGGAGGCGCAGGTATCGAAACTAGAAGCTGGCTGTCTAGCTGTCATCAGACTTCTGAGAAAAATTCTTCCCCTACTTCCACCCCCTGCCCGAGTTGAGGTGGTACGTTGCACTGTGCTCAGCAGGCTAGATTATTGTAACTCCTTGTTGCTGGATTCTCCAAGCTATTTTATGGATATACTCCAAAGAATTCAGTCTGCGGCGGCTAAACTAGCCCTGGGGTGGCCGACAAGAGCTTCTTCCTCTATGGCCTTGGCCCAGCTACACTGGCTCCCGGTGAGACAGAGGGTACAATTTAAGTCTCTCTGTCTGACCTTTAAGGCCCTGCATGATTTAGGTCCTGTTGACCTACAAAGGAAATTTAGATGGTATGCTCCAGCCTGCAGCCTACGATCCTCCTCTGCTAGGTTGGTGACAATACCTCGGTTCAAGAAAACCAAAGCAGGAGGAAGATCGTTTGGCGTAGCCGCGGCGAAGCTGTGGAATGCTCTCCCGGCTGAGCTTAGACACATTTCCGATCTCCTCCTGTTTAGGAGAAGATTGAAAACACTACTCTTCCCGAAATTCTAGTCTGCACCGGCCGCCTTTGTTGTTATGAGTCTGCCAGCGCCAGGATGCCTTTTTTAGGTGATAGATGTGCTTTACAAATGCAATAAATAAATAATAAAAATAATAGAATTGTATTAATCTCTTCTAAGCCAAGGCAACAAATTATTGTTTCTTATGGAGATTAGTCTCTATTTCAAATGCTCTATGATCTTGGTGCTATCGTAGCTGAAGTTCTGATTCTGTAAAATACCCTAAATGGTAGCCTTTAAGACAGAAATACAGAACTTTCAGAAGATTCAAAACACATATGAATACTTCTGCCTAAACTGAAAGAAGTACATCCATATCAGCTCTGCACCAAACAAATTGCATTAGCTTCTATAGGCCTTGAGCATAAAAGTCTTATTACTCTGAAGTACCTTACAGAAGCTGGCAGTCACATCCCTCAATTCCTGCAGAGGATTACTTGAGGCTATATTCCTGGTTGCACCCTGAGGTAAACAAAAATAATGTTGTCACCTAGCACTGATTAAACAAGAAGAAGCTGAAAGGATAACACCATTATCACAACTCTGGAACACCTTGACTTATGTTAATATTTTTGTGTTATTTTGTGTTATATTTTATGTGATGTTATGTTATGTTAAGTTATGTTGTGTTATGTGGATTTGTATAGCATGACTTAGCACCCAAAGAGTATCGGGGCACAGGAGCGGGTGTGAAGATTGTCTGCTCGGGGTTGGTTGAGATAGGTGAAGAGCCATGTTTTCACCTATTGCGAATTCAAGAAGTAAGGAGGAGGCCCAATTGTTTGGAGGATGGTTGTTCCATGACTTGGATGCAATGTAGAAGAAAGTTAGGCTGCTTGCTTTGTTTTTCCAGATACAGCGGGAGGGTGTGCATGGAAAAATAAGGCTGCTCATAGCAGTCTGGTGGGTTGGTGGAGGTGAACGTGGCAGTTAAGGTACACTGGGCCTATGTAGTGCCGTGACTTATGTGCATGTGAGAGAAGTCTCAATATGTAGTGTAGTATTTGTGTATTGGTAGCCACTGAAGTTCTCTGAGGTGTGGCATGATGTATGTGCAATGTGGAAGACCCGGGACAAGTCTAGCTGTAATTTTCTGAATGGTCTGAAGTCAGTGAAGAAGTGGCTGGAAATTCTAGCATAAATTGCTTTGCCGTAGTCAAGTCTGCTTGTGACTAGGGCTTGAGTAATGGTACAACTTGTGTTTATTGGGACCCATTTGAAGATGCATAGTATATGGAAGCATGAGGTGCTGATTGTGTTCATCTGTATTTCCCAGGATTCTTGCGTGGTTAGAAGATATACATTTTCGACAATGCTCTGATGGACACCAGCTGGAGTCCCAGGGGGAGTTCATTTCCTGAAAATCAACACTTCTGTCTTATCAGAGTTGAGTTTCCAGCAGTTGTTTTTCATCCATTCTGCTATGCAGATGATGTATTTTGTGAAGTTGGATTTGGTCGTGGAAGACTTGTTGGACATTGAAAGCATGAGCTGGGTGTCATCGCCGTAAAAAATGATGGAGACCCAGTGAGATCCGATAACGTCTGCAAGTGGGGTTGAGAGATGATGCTTGAGGAACTATGCTGATCACATCCTTGGTCTTTGATTTGTGGGGAGGAAGTCTAATTCTCTGTGTTCTTCTTGTGAGGAAGGAGCATATCCATTCAAGGGCTCGGCCTTGGACCTTGGACTCCTGCTGCGTGAAATCTTGTGTTGAGACTGGCATGTGATACATTGTCCAACACTGCAGAGAGGTCCAGTAGTATGAGAGCAGCTCCTTCTCGAAAGCTGGTTTGGGTGTGGTTGTGAAGAATGTGGTATTCCATGTGGTTGGTCATTTGAAGGCTGATTGCCTTCCCTATCACTTTGGCATGGTACAGTAGTAGGGAGATGGGGTGGAAGCTGCTCATCTCTTTGGGGTCTGCTGATGTTTTTCTGAGGAGGGCCGAGACCACGTCATGTTTCCAGCCCTCAGAAGATAGCAGAAGTTATGGAAGTTGATGATGAGGGTGAGAAATGTGCTAATCAGATGTCTTTCCTAGTTGTAGATATGATTTGGACATGGCTCTGTGGGGGTCTCTGAGTGGACAGTTTAATGATTGAAGCAGTATCTTCCTCTGTTAGTGTTCTCCAGTTGTTTAGATGTGTGACCACATAGGAGTCAAAGAGCAAGACCCTATACAAAATTTACAAGGGTCTCTTCAGGACACAAACTGTGCTGTCTGGCATAACATCTTTTGTATGGGGAACAATGTAGAGAGCGGTTTTTAAGTATATTTTATTAGATAAATCTGACCTAATGACCCAATATTTAATAAGCAGAGACCCACCTCCAGGCAGTGTGCATCATACATGTACTGTAGTGGGTGTAGCTAGTTGAACTCTGGTTCCCAATGATGAATCATGATTTTTGTGAAATAATCCTGCTTGATCAAATCTGCTCATATTTGTGTTATTAAAAAAACAAAATTAATAATGGTGCGAAAAAAAAAAGGTTAACATGGTTGACTTTCTTCAAGTTTATGAGAAAAAAATGCAAGGCCTGATCTGCTGACCCTACTTCAACAAATCCACCTACCTCTGAGCCCCAGCAACCGGGCCCCAGCCTACATGACACCACCACACACAAACAACTGAACTGCATCCTCCTCAAAGTGCACTCCCTACACATGCATGCCAAAGAAATCTTGGACATCCTCAACACCCACACACCAGATGTCACCATCCTCACAGAGATCTGGACCAATGTCAACTCCGCACCCGACATTGCAACCGCCATTCCTGATGGATGCAAGAACCTGAGAAAAGACCACCCCACCCGCCCAGGACAAGGCCCCACCATCGTCCACAAAAGCTCCCTCTGCATGACAACCACTGACCCGGACAACACCACAACCTCCAAGGAACATCTCCGCTCCGAGATCCAGACCAACCCCAAAAAGAGTTCTCATCTACAGGCTGCCGGGCCCCCGCTCTCCTTTCACTGACACAATCTGTGGCCTCATCACACCCCACACCCTCACCTCCACAGACTAAATCTTACTTCCACCTGGACAACTACAATCACCCCCAACACTACAGCCCTTCCAGTGAACTTTGCCAACATAGGACTGAAACAACTTGTCACCACCCCCATGCACACAGAAGGACACACACTCCACCCAGTCTTCACAGGAGGAAACAGTATCCCCTACAGCCACACCACAGAACCTTTTTGGACAGACCACCACTGCATTGATTTCTCCTTTGTAAAACCCACCGTACACAAGCACATGCTCTGCCTCCCCAGCAGAAGCTGGAACAAAGTCACTGAAGAACAGCTCATCTCTACCATCACCAGCACTCCATCTCCTACCGCGCAAGGTGCAACAGAGTGGCAAGCAACCTTCAGCACTGGATCACTAACTGCACCAACACACTAGCCCCCCTCAAGAAAGCTACAGGGCGACAAAACAAGAAAGCACCTGGTTCACCCCTGCACTCCAAGAATCCAAGCGCTTCTGCCGGCAACTTGAAAAGACATGGAGAAACAGCAAAACCCCTGAAACACACCGCCTACAGAACAGCCACCAGAGCACACCAGCAACTCATCAAATCCACAAAGAAGAATTTGCTCCAAGACAGAATCCTCACCAACACCCAGAACTCCACGGAACTCATCTCCATCATACAGGAATTTGCCAAACACGGCATCGAAACAACAGACGTCGCACCCTTCCAAGACCTCTGCAACAGAGTCAGCTCCTTCTTTCACCTCAAGATAGACACTCTATGACAACATCGACAACCAGGACCTCTGCACCGCTCCAACCCCCATCCCCAATGACTCCATCCAAATGACCCAACTCACTTGGACCCCCTCAGGACAGAAAACACCTTAAAGACCATGAAGAGCATCGACTCCGGAGCACCCTCAGACCCTGTCCCCCCCACTCCTTCTACAGGCCCGCCACAGCCATTGCACCAGATGGTCAACTGCTCCCTCGAGATCGTCACATTCCCCGACAACTAGAAGCACGCCAAAGTCAACCCCCTCCTGAATAAACCCTCCACAGACCCGACTGACCTCAAGAACTTCAGGCCAATCTTGCTGCTTCTATTCACATCCAAGGTAATCGAAAAGGCCGTCAACACCCAGCTAGCAACCTTCATTGAAGCTAACTACGTCTTGGACATCCCCCAATCCGGATTCTGCAGCAACCACAGCACTAAGACTGCCCTTCTCTACTCCTCCAACGACATCTCCTCGGCCAGGGCCAGGCGGCAGCCCTCATCCTCCTAGACTTCTCAGTCATCTTCGACACAATCTCCTACAGCACACTAGCCACCAGACTCCGTGATGCTGGCATCTGAGGAAAGGCTCTCAAATGAACACGCTCATTTCTTACTGGCAGAACGCAGAGAGTCAGACTACTGTATAGTAATGACACGTATAATTCGTAAAACACATCACCATAGGTGGAAAAAAGTGATATATTTCACTACTATGTTGATTTAGAAGGGCTTTGTCTGTGATACCCAGTGGTCTATCCCTATGGACTGACAGGATAAAACAAACATAATGCACACTCAGTTTGGGCATTAACTGAGAATTTCTTCCAGTTTGAAGACACCCTCTAGCTCTAGAAGCATAAGACAAGTATGGGAAGCCCAAAGTGTAGCAGGTCTTTATGTCCGTCATCTGAAGGAACACATGATTTCCACACCATCCAATCCGTACCTGACCCACATACACACTTGGAAACGGTACATCAATGATATTCTCATTCTCATTATTTGGGAAGGTGAACGGCACAGCATTTCATGACCAGACAAAACGAGTTTCTAAAATTTACCCACACTTTCGTCAACCAAAAACTAGTGTTTCTAGATCTTAATATCATGGCAGACCATAAAATCTCAAGGCAACCACACAAGTAAAACGTACAGCAAAGAACTGCCTGCTTGTTTTTGACAGCTTTCATCCGAAACAGGATAAAGACAGGAACATTGGTTATTTTTGGATGAACATTTTCAGGAGCTCTCTCTTTATACCCCATCTCCAACCCTTTTTTGAGTAAATGAATGGGACAAGTGACACCTGACACAAATAAAACTCTGTAGAACTAATGTGCTTAGTAGAACACCTCCGTTTACCAATACTTTTTTGCCAATTTATCTTTACTGCTTAGCAGGGTCACCATTTGGTATCTGGGAGATCTTAATTTATAAACCTTTTTTCAGAATATAAGATTGTTATATATCTCTCCTTTTTTACCATTCGTTCATACATAATAGTAATTCAATATCACAAGGCCGTCATCAGACTTTATCACACATTACAATAAGCCTCTTAGAATAACCAGGAAGTTGTTCCACCTCAGGTGGCCTTTTTATGCACCATACACCCTAACGCTGCAGCGTACTTAAGGACGTTCACTTTAAATCTCCTTTTGACAGCTATAGTAAGGCTTCCCGTGGCCTGCTGAGATTATCAGAGCCACGGGCAGGTCTGTGACAGTAAGCGAGAGAGCAGCTTTGACAATGTAAGTACTGCACAGCCGCGGCCACATATGGATTGACACAGAATGATTCCACCTTCCTGGAGAGGTCCTCAGTGTATTTACTTTGCTCTCGCTTACTCTAGGGTTTGACTACAAGCGTTCCTTTCCCGTAGAGGTCATGGGGTCATAATTGTGGCTACATCATGTATGTTACACTTTTTCCTCATGGAATTCTTTTCCCATTATACTCAAGTTAGATTGCAATACCTAAGCTCCAATTATTATTGGCATATAATTAACTTTCCTCACATCAATCATATTATATCGCAGCCACACGGTTCAGGACACTGTGTTTGCCTTGGGTCCAGGAGAGGACTCCTACGACCACAAGCCCCGCAGTATGCCCATGCCCCCTCACCCTCTTAAGCGCTGCATGGTTCCCGCGGTGTGAGCCTGGAGGAGGCTGGGCCCCCCTCTAAGCTCTGCCGCTAGGTGGATTCTCTCAGCCTGAGAGAATCCATTCTGAGAATCTGGCCCTTTGCGAGTGCGATTTTTGCATTTGGGATTCATCATCCCAAATGCAAAAATCGGTAATAGAGATTTCGCTATTTAGCGATGAATTACATTTAAGGAATCTCTATTTGAGATTCCTTATATGCAATTCAACATCCATTTTGAAATAGCGAATTCGCAATTTCGGCCCGCTATTTACCGCGAGGTCAAACCTCGTGGTAAATAGCGAAAACGTAGAAAAATGCTTTTAAAAGCATTTTTCTAAGTTGCATGTTACACACACATGTCCTTTGGACATGTGTGTGCGCAACACCTGTTGAAATGTGCATTTAAGGGGTGCTACAGGGTGTCCTTTGGACACTGGCACCCTTCAAATCGCTATCTTATTTGCGATCAGCAAATTGCTAATCGCAAATAAGGAATACTCCCCATTCATTCCTATGGGCCTTTTGACCCATAGGAATGAATGGGGAGTTATTCCTTATTTGCGATTAGCAATTTGCTAATCGCAAATAAGGAATCTGTAGGAATCGCATTTAATTTTGCGATTCCTACATGAATCTCGTTTTGCGAGTCTGTAATAGCGATTCCTTATGAATAGCTATATCAGACTCGCAAAACGGGTCTTTCATGAATCTGGCCGAAAATTTGGTACTTTGATCTCGTACACTACAAATCGGAGGTGAGAGACTTTTGGAGCAAACGATTCTTAAAAGATGAGCAAGCGAAAAGCTACAGCGTAATAGCAGGTGGGAGAAATAGTAGACACTTGACTCCTTCCTGACCAGAGCTGCTAATATCTTATCCCAAGAAATCGAGCTCATGGAGTGCTCTCTCTCCTTGGAGGAAGGAAGGAGAAGTGGCCCTCTGCTACAATCCACTACATCCTCACAGCTATTAGTGATTGAGGATCTGGAACCAACTGCTGACCCTACCCAAGCCCTGTCTGTGAGTGTGACTGTTCCTAAACTCCTGGATTCCTCCCTGTCCTCTTTGCCAAGTGAGACTATAATTGAACCTGTGGTCAAGAGAAAAAGACCTGGAGGGAAGCAGAAGTCAAAACATCTGAGGCGTTCAAGATCGAAATTACCTGCCCAAGACCTCATGGTTCCGGCACCGCTCCCTGCAGAAAAAAACTCGGTGGTAGAGCCAAGCGAGGACATAACTGTAAAACTGGAACAGTTGGTCCTCACGCTACTTAGCCCGCTAACCTTCAGACTGGGAAGATTGAAGAGAAACTAGACCTTCTCTTAAATAGGGGCCTTACCTGTGGCACAATTGGCGACAATCTATTTCTGTTCACCCTCCTGCCGAGGGCTACAAAGGGCCCTCAGAGGATCTTTGTAGGGGGTCACTGACCAAACAAAGATGATTTGTACAATCTGCCAGCCCCCTTGACCTCATCCACCATCCCCCAGCCCCCTCGCCTCAACCCCTTGATATAGGCACTGAATGGCGTTATTAGCAGATCTCAGGGTAGAAGTGGATTGCCCACTTGTGGAACCCAGGCCAACTCGCAAATAACAGGAGTAAGTGAGAGGACAGCTACTGAGGCAGTCGCGAGTTTAGACCCCCCTTCCAACTGGTACCCCACATTTGCATACATTAGACCTCCCCCAACAACCCAACCATACGTCCTGGTTAATGTACCCCCAGTGGGCATGGGCCAAAGGGAGTCTATGGTCCAAGTAATAGCAAAAGCTTTACATTGGTTTAATGATCATGTTAAGGGTTATGGCCTGTTGGGTAACAGTTTGGATATGCATATTATCATGGCCAGAAGGGGGGATGGGTTGGTCCCTTTGCCAAAGAAATAGGAGGCAATTGCATTGTATTAATCCCCATGTGGTAATAAATATGTTGAGGGTCTACGTTTTTGCCTCCAGCTCAATTTTATAGGCCTGCTCCATGCTCTCGTTGGCATGGCCTGCAAGCTCCAAATGACCCTTCATGCCCCCCCATACCAGCCAAGGTTTGAGTCACAGAATCAATTTGCGCCCCTAATTGACCTAGTGTCCAGTGTCTGACTGAATAAGGGGGCTGAAATTAGTGCCCCAACTACTCCCAATGAGCCACTATATCTTTCAGTAGTACCAGGCACTGAGATTTGGATGAACGCAAAGGAGAGGGGAGAAACTGTTAAGCCAACTAGTATTAACCCCTCAATAAGTAACTCACGAGCAACGGCCCCTAAGGAACGAATGGGCAACCAGAACCAAGGGGTGCGAGTAGCTGCATGGAAGGTTGCAGGCCTTGCAAATAAGATGGTTAATGCCGAGTGGGTCAAATCAAATCGAATCAAAAGAGACTTTATTTCGGTTATATTTCAAACCATAAAAGTACACATATAAACAATACAATTAAAAACACATTGTTCACATTATTTCCACAGATTATATCCACAATAAAAAGTCATATTACGCATGTCTCCGTAACAATAGATGAACGGAATGGCTGAAAAGTGCAAAAGTGCAAAGTAAAGTGCAGAGGGCAAAATTTATACAATCCATAAACTTAACCAATTAGTCAGACAAAATAGAGCGTTCATTGGTCCAGACAGAGTCTCAATCTAACAGCTAGTTTTAAAAATGCTATTATTTGGAGAACACCGTCACTGTGCAAGAGCTGCAGATAAATAAGAGCTGGTCTGATTTGGTTAAAATTAAGTCTTCTTAGGAGGGCAACAAGATAACGTTGGCGGGGATATTCATAAAATTTACATAAAAATATAAAATGCAGCATATCCTGTGGAGACTTACCGTCGCAGCCACAGGGCGCTGCAGACTTATTAAAAACATCCGACTTGGGTCTGATTAAAAGATGATGAAAAATGTTAAATCTGAACCTTGACAACAGAAATTTTTCATGTGTGGTAAACGATCCTGCTAAATAAGGTTCCATGCTGTCACAGGTCTTTAACATCACATAATTCCTAACACTAGGCTTCAACAATTGCTCACTTTCTCTTTGGGCAAGCCTGTCATTACAAAATGCGTATTTAATGGCTGCTACGTCACCCTTTACAGTCCAACTAGGATGGTCAAACAATTCTGGCCGTCCCAGCCTTTCAAAGCAGGATTTTAAATATTTTAGCCAGGGGATACACATAGAATTGTCCTGAGATACAAGATCTCTTACAATCTGATGAGTAAGAGGTATATCCTGATTTAACCACAGGTTAAGCCAATAGGACAACGGCCTTAATGCAAAATTGTCACATAAATACTGTGTCCCCAGTTCTTCATGGACTGCCAGATTAGAAGTACTGGCGGGCACACATAGGAGACGTTTTAGGAAATTATTTTCAGCGACCTGTAACTGTTCTCTTGTTGCATAGCCCCATAGCTTGCTACCATATACTGCTGTAGCAACTGATTTGGCGTTATTTACTTGACCATTGCACTAACTGGTTTCTTCCCCAGTTTCGTGGCAAAATTAAAAATGGATGCGTTGACCCTCGCCATTTCTCCCTTTTTCTTGGCCAAATGAGGGCCCCAGCTGAGTTTAGTATCAAATAAAGCGCCAAGATAGGAAAACGTTTCTGTAACCGGGATTGGCACATCATCAAGTTTAAACACAAAATTATTTTTTGGTTGCCGGCCAACATGCATGATATATGATTTCGAGTTGTTGACCAGTAAGTCCCTGTCGGTCATAAAAACATTAAAAGCATTTAAAAGCTTCTGGAGTCCCCTCTCCGTTCTTGAAATTAAAACCGCATCGTCTGCGTATAAAAGAACTGGAATACCCCGCCTGCCCACTCTAGGACAGTCTGCCTGTACCTTCTGTAAAATAGCATCTAATTCATTTATATAAAAATTAAAAAGGAATGGAGCGAGAATACATCCCTAGCGCACTCCCTTTTTAATGTCAAACTTACCAGTAGTGTCGCCATTCGCAGAGTATCTAACATTAGCACTAGTGTGACTGTGCATGTCCACCAGGTAGTCGACAATCCCTGTGTCCACTCCTTTCTCCCTCATGTACTGCCACAGCCTTCCCCTGTTAACACAGTCGAAGGCTGATGACAGGTCCATGAAGGCGAGATGGACAGTTCCCTTCTGAGCCACCGTGTATTTACTCAGGACAAGAAACAAATTAAGACACTGGGTTGTGGTGGAGCGTCCCACACAAAAGCCATACTGGGAGATCGACATGATGTTGTTGTCGATCGCCCAGCATGTTAATCTCTGCAACAGAATTCTCCCAATAATTTTAACCATCGAGTCAATTAATGAGATAGGGCGGTAACAATGGGGACTGCCCTTATCTCCTTTTTTAAATACTTGCACAATACTCGACAATCCCCAAGCCAGCGGACAACCTGCCTTGGCAGCAGCATTAAAGACTGCCACCAAAATAGGCGCCCAAAAACTTGGTTTAGACTTAAACAAGTCTGGGGGAATCCCGTCAGGTCCGGGGGCCTTTCTTGCTGTCAGTCCTTCTATGGCCTCCAACACCTCCCCAATGTCAAATTCAATAGTTCCTTCTCTACCAGCAGTGACTGACTCCACTATTACAGTTCCCTCTGAACAATACAGTTTTTTAAAGTGCTGCTCCCATTCCTCCTTAGTTATGCAGCAATCCAGGCCGTCACCTGGGCTCTTCTGCCAGGAACGTTTTTTTAACTAAAGCCCAGAACCTGGTGCTGCAATTTAGAGTAGATGGGTCCAGTATCTCACACCATGCCTCTTCTCTCAAAGACTCCTTATGGGTTTTAAGGACAGACTTATATACTTTGCGGCATACTCTGATATTCTCCTGGATTCTCGGGGAAGCTGACAATGCTAGCCTAAGATTCCGGGCCGCTTTAGAGCAGTCGTGGTTAAACCACCTCGGCCCCCCTTTCCCCGTACTCTTTTTAACTGGGACCATCAGCAGGTCTGACACCTTCCGCGACAGATCATGGTAAGCAGTTAAAACCTCCACTGGCTCTGCCCCCTTCTGAGTACAGTTAACAATATCCTCTGTAAAATTTTCCTCAATGTTTTTATACAGAAGATCCGGGGTAACCATTGACCATTTGAGTCGCCGCCTCCCATCTGTGGTGTTCAGTTTCCCACCAGTGCTCGTCTGCATTTCATTAGTGATCCCCAATCCCTTCAAATAAATTACAAGAGGGTTGTGATCACTAAATTCGTTTTCCTCAATATCGAAAGATTCCAGGAAGGGCAACATAGACTGTGATAGTAACATATGGTCAATAAATGTGCCCCTGCCATGCCCCTTAAATGTGGGAGTTTCAAAACTTCTTAGGGGATCCCTGAGTATCATTGCCAAAGACAGATCAAAATTATCTTGTAAAGCATTACACAGTTCCCCATCCACTGTGTGTTCTAAATGTAGACCATTAATACGCTCACAGTGCAGGTCCGCTATACATTTCTTAAGTGGCTCACCACATAAATGCACATTAAAATCTCCCATAATCATTAGGTTATAACTAAAGTCCTTCATAGAAGTAGTAATAAAAGCATGAAGTGCAAGTGATTGGTTAGATGCTGTAATATCATTAGTGGCATTATAAAAATTTACCAGACCAACCCTCCTGTTTTTACCATTTAGGACTACACCCTGCACACCTGATTGATATGCATCAATTTTTGGGATTTTCGAGGTGACCAGAATAGAGACAAAAGTCACCAAGCCACCCTTTGGCCTGCCTCTAATTGATGGAGTAGCAGGTACATAAAAAGCCTTGTACCCTTCTAAAAACAAATCACACTCTACCAGCGATGTTTCCTGTAGACAAATGACCTCAAATTGTTTGATAAAGGTAAGCCAATTTACATCTGCAATTTTTGCAGCCAACCCCGCCACATTCCATGAAACAACATTCCTGCGTCCAACTTTGTCCTGTAAGTCCATAGTGGGTACTAGACCATCTAAGATTACCATGTCCTGACCCACAGGTATCTCATGTCAATCACACATCTCTAGGCCTGATAAAAGCTCATACCTGTTCTGTATGTTGACATTAAATCCCTGCTAATAATTCCCAGTGAAATTAGGTCTGTTATGTGTATTTAAGACATTTCCAGATCCACATGAATTTACAATATTATACATAAAGCGCGTGTCATTGACCGGGGTCTGAGTATCACACAAGGGTATCGCCAGCCTTTGGTGGGGACGGTTATTAAACAGATGTGCGTAGAAATACCCTAGCGGGCGTACACATATGCTGTCCTCATTGTATATTAAAGAAGATGCTCTTAGAAGTACCGTGGCCACATGTTGGGCATGTTTAAAGTTCACCACGATACAATCTCCACTGCCTACTTTTTTAGACGGTCCCACCCAGTTCACCCTCCTTATCGCCATTACCTGGTCTGAATACCCAATCAGAAAGCCACAGTTTTTATTCAACCAGGACACTGTTTTATTTTTGAGCGAGGTGTGCGACTCACCATACGGTGAAGCAGGATGGCTATCAGCAGGTGGAACATTGGTCAAAACCACCACAAATAGCGCACAATCCGGTGGTAGATTAAGGTAACAATTGCTTCTAAGATTACTTCTTTGAGGTCTAGAATCCGCTCTATGACAAGCAGTTGGATTCGGTTGTGACTGCAGATTTGAGGATTCCAGTTGAACTGGGGTAATTAGTGTTAATGAGGGTCTGCTACTAGCGGTATTAGCGGTACTAGCGGTATTAGCCGCTACCACAGCATTGCTGGTATTCTGCTGGTTTTTACCTTGCACTACTGCTGCCTGCCTTCCTTCCCCCTGTTTGGCCCCTATACCTGTCGTTGCCCTTTGTTGAGGGGAGACCAAGCTACTAAGCCTAGCCACTTCCGTAACCAGGGTGTCTATCTCTGCAACCAGTGGTCTGAGTGACTCTTCTAGCTTTGCCTCCAGATTAGCCTCCAGGTTTTTGATAATAGTAGTAAACTGTTTAATATTTATATTTATATTCAAATTAGAACTACCTTCCTTATTCCCCGTGAATACAAAGGGACTAATCCCTGGGGCAGTATTAGTTTTTGGTTCTGCGACACCACCGTTCTTTTTCTGCTTCCCCCCCCCCCTTTTGACAATACTTTCCTACAGGTCCTTACCGGCCTTGTGTTGGATGGAACTTCCTCCAGCTCTTCACTAGATACCTCATGCTGGTCTGAATATACCTCCGCCCTAACCACAATGGGTGTTGGGGGCACATCACCAACTATCCCATCGCAGTTGGCTTCTATCACAGCTTTCCCACTACCTGCGGGGGCTCAGCCGCACATGTTGCGGTACTCCCCTTCCCCACCGATGCCCGTCGTTCACTGTTAATTTGGGAAACCTTTCTGACCATATAATTATCAATGGTACCAGGGCCAGTGGCAGGTTTGTCATTTTTAGATTTAGACATCATGTGTCACGGATAAGGCAAAACGTAAGTCAGAAAATGTGGCAATATGAACACAGCAATTACGAAGAATAAGAAAAAGTCTCACTTGATAGGTACGTAAATAAGATCAGTTCAAATGGACCAGGGTATCTGGCCCAGCCCAGCCTCCTCAGGCATCTGAGGGCCACAGAGGGCCCGCCCTTTGCCCGGGCTTAGCCCGGCTGCTCCCGCGCGCGACTCGTGGGGCGAGAGGTGTTCCGCTGATTTGAAGCGCCTCCGGGCGCGTGTGCGGCGTCACAGGGTCCCCGGGGCAGCTGGGAACTGTGGTCCTCCTGCTGCTACCGGCGGGTCCGCAGCGCGACGTGTGCCGTTCCCCTCACGGCGGTCCTGTGTGGCAGAATGCAGGCCGTTGCCCTCACGGCGTGGCGGCAGGTCAGTTTGCTTTCCCCGAGTCGGTCTCTTTATGGCAGGGCAGGGATATAATATGCTCCAGGAAATCTGGGCTTCAGGTCAAATATTTTTCGATGACTACCAAACCTTTCAAACATATCTGATTACTTCCTTGTCAGGTCAATCCAAAGGGGGCTTGGTAACCTTAATTTCAAACACTCTAGCTATTAAGAATATTACATTAGAACATCTTCCCCCTATTTCCACTTTTTTGAATGGGTTAGAGGGTACCAGCAAGCCTGGACAGTGATAACTTATCGTATTAATACCTTTGCTGGGAGTATGGCATTGATTGTACATTTGTTGGAGAAGGAATCGGAAACTTTTAATAGGGCTTTAGTATTTAAGGATTTCAACATCTCATTGTTAGGGGATTTTAATGTCCAAACTTGTCCTTTTTGCATGGAAACTGTTTGCGGTCTGGTTGATGTGGAAGGAGAACTCATGGTGCACTTCATGCATCACGATTATGGGAACACCCTAAATTGATTCATAGCTTTAAAGAGCTTAGAGGTTTCTAATAGAGAGGTACTCGCGGGAGGAGGTCTTGAAACAGCCTTCTTTCGAGGTGAATCACACTCTACTATAGATTTCATAGTTGCCTCTTCGAACTGCCGTGGCAACATTATCCACACCGACACTACTCCGTCCTACTTTAGTGATCATGCTCTATTATCTCTTGAGCTGTACGGAGTCGGACTCTCTCCCCGCTACTCTGTGAGGGTATCAAAACCAATCATAACCAGGCAAATGGGACGACACAGATAATAAGAGAAACATCCAACAGGTTGTTACTAATAAGCTGAACCTGATCATGAACTGCTAGGATGCAGAAAATTATGGTTTGACCAGACCTGCTTGAGGGCACTCCAAGATCTCCCTTTGGCTCTTAAAATGTCCCCTAGACACCAGCCCCTAATTAAGGATCAACACTGGTGTACAAGAAAGCCCAGAAAAATTAGGGAAACTGAGATTAAGGAAGGGGCCTGGGATAACCTGGCAAAGCTGCATCCTTTAATAGCAGCAGGGACGTTTTGAGGGTAGTAAATGCACATTTCTCAAAGAAGGACAAAGAGAAAAGATTGGCAACCATGTGGACGAAGACACATGTGTTGCACATTTCGAAGGGATTTTTGGGGCTGGGATCGTATTGAGGGTTGACCTGCCCGACGCTCAAGAGCCTCCAGGCTCCCCCTTGACCTTTACTCTGAACGAAATAAGACTTGCCTTGGCCAAGTGTGGCTTTGCTAAAGCTCCTGGGCCAGATGTGATCCCCATTGATTTTGTTCTTGAACATCAAGATCTCTGGGCCCCAGTGTTAACCATCATATTCAATGAAATGTATAAAAGGAGTCCCCCCGCTGCATAGGGAACCATCATTGTTCCAATATTAAAAAGGAGGATAGATAGATAGATAGATAGATAGATAGATAGATAGATAGATAGATAGATAGATAGATAGATAGATAGATAGATAGATAGATAGATAGATAGATAGATAGATAGATAGATAGATAGATAGATAGATAGATAGATAGATAGATAGATAGATAGATAGATAGATAGATAACTTCAGAATTACCGCCCAATTTCCCTTTTAGACTCCACGGTCAAACTGCTGGGGCACGTGCTACTGAACAGACTAGAGGACTGGGCAAGGGAAAATAACATCTTAATGCCAACCCAGTATGTCTTTCAGAAGGGCTGAGGCATGATTGACCAATGTTTGAATCGTAGCCTGTCCATCGCCAAGTATTCCACGGCAAAAGGTGGGAAAACCTACATGGCACTTGTGGACCTATTGGCGGCTTTTGACTGCGTGGGCCATGAGAAGCTATGGGCGATTATGACAGAGATGGGCATTAACTCCATGTTCATCATTTTTACCATCAAATGTATCCTCAGCGATGGCGTGTGTCTGGTATGGAAGGGATGGTAAATGCACTAGACCCTTTCAGATTATGAGGGGAGTCAGACAAGACTGAGTCCTTGCCCCATTTTTATTTTCACTGTGCACAAATGGGGTGGAAGCCGCAATAAAAAGATCCACAATGGAGTCCCTTTCTTTCCCCCAGTCACACTCCCAATCCTGGCCTATGCCAACGATGTCACCCTCATATCCAGAACAGGTGTAGCGATCCATCACCTAATAGATACTTACATACATTTCATGTAAACTCTGGACTTACATGTAAATGAATTGAAAACCTTAATTTTAGTGTCCCGTTCCTGCCCCTCTAAAAACTGCTGGAGACTTTCTCTTACCTAGGAGTTGTTTTTGACAGCAAACAATCTTGGTCGCATATGGTGGTTAGTAGGGCGCTATCTGTAGAGCGCACTTTGGCTGTAGTTTCTAATTTCACTAGGAAATTGGGCTTGAAACCGATAGCGATTATAAAAAAAATATCTATAGCACCAAAACGATCCCAGGCTCAACATATGGGGCTGGGTTGTGGGGTATAGCTCCAATAGAACCACTCCAGAAGATGGAGAATGCCTTCCTTCAGAGGGTTGTATTGCCTCCCCTCTCATTCTCCATCTATGTCACCCACTTAGAGCTGGATATAGCCTTTGTCTCTGACTTGGTGAGATTAGCCCCGATCATGCTGTGGCTGTCAATTTGGAAGAGAGATACAGTGGACCTTAACCAGTCCATCATACAAAGATCATGCTGTGATTGTCAATTTGGAAGAGAGATACAATGGACCATAACCGGTCCATCATACAAAATGGCCTGACCCTGGACAGCGTACATAAAATTCCTTGGTTAGAGTACGTTAAATGTACATCGTACTCCCTAGGCATACCGGAGTTATTTACAAACCCGAGTTCCTGCTCTACCTTTCTAAAAAAGAGGCTGAAAGATCTATTTCTAACAAAGGCTGTCTATGAGAGGAAGAAATCCCACCTTTCTGGCACGGCCGTTAACATTTACAATCTGATTCCTCCTCTACAAAAGGAGTATATCTGTATTTGGACTATGTTAGAAACCTACAGCATAGGTTTATTCTTTTAAGGTTTCATGCCAACCTAATACCCCTGATGCTGGACTTTCCCGCTAAAAGGTATTCCCTTAACGACCTGCATCCATGCCCATGTGATAATTGATCCGTGCAATCTGACCTTCACACCCTTTTATTCTGTCATTTTTACAAAGAACAGAGAACTAAATAAATGTTACCTCTATAAAGGCGGCACCAAGTTAACCAATCCCATACTGCCTCGCTATTTCTTAAGAAGCTTTACGACCCTTATGTTTGCTTTTGTGTAGCTTCATTTCTTTGGGCCTGTAAGCATAGGAGATATTTCTTATAATAAATAATGGTATGAATCTTAAAGTATCTCATTAACTGATTATCTACCCTCTTAAGAATTCACTTGACTGTTATGTTATGTTAAGATAGTTTGTAAAGCGCACAGCTGCCCCAGCCATGGGGCGTCCCGGCGCTGAGCAACAATAACACAAATACTGCAAGAGAATCCCACACAGATGAGAGAAACAATAGGGCAGGGAAGACAAAAGAGTATAAAAGGAAAGCTTACTGTGAGAACAAATGGGTTTTTATCACTTTCTGGAAGGTCAAATATTTATCCATGCTCCGGATATGAGATTGAAGGTCATTCCAGAGATCGGAGGCCAGTAAGCGAAATGAGCGACCAGCAGCATGGGCCCTCAGCACGTGTGGTATGACTGAACCAGGTATGATACTACATAAGAATTTGTACAGGTATATACACATTTTTAATGACTTGTAATTTGATCTGAGGGAAGGATGTTTACTTTTAATACATTTTTAGCTAATTAATAATCAACGGACTAATTGGATGTGCATTGTATCTTATTTGGACCCCTTATTGTGTATTTTGCACAAAGTACTTGAGATTGATTTTGCTAAATATTGAACTTTATTATTCTGGTAACCTGAAGTTGCACTGAGCCGGGCTTTGTAACACCCATTTTTACCGACTGGTTTTAATGAACTCTCATTGTATTGTAATAATAAAGATGATTTATTGTTTTTATGTACGCTTTTATTATTTATGTTTCTAAATCAGATTGTATAAAGTTTTTATTGAATTGAATATGGCAGCAATAATAACACCAATTTGTTTTCCTAGAAATACCTTTCTTATCCAGTAATAATGATGACAGTGAACCAGATTCGTCCAGTTCCGCATTGTCTTATTGGCACTGGGTTTTTTGGACCACTGAGTGTGCTTTATGTTTCATGTTTGTTTTGTCCTGTCAGTCCATAGGGATAGATCATTGGGTATCACTGACACAGCCCTTCTAAAGTAACATAGCAGAAATATATATCACATTTTTCCACCTATGGTGATGCGTTTTACAAATGATACGTGTCATTACTATACAGTATAATCATTCTGTCATGTCTTCCCAGATCTAAAGAAAATCTGATTACCAATTGGGTATTGTATTTCATATTTATTCTGTTATTTCCAACGGAAACTAAAATTATTTGTCCAAACACTAGGAGTGGTAACAGGGATCATTCTTGTGGTCATGAAGAAAAGCCTTGGGGCATAGGCTTGAAACATGTAGACCTTGAAACAGTGGCGTAACGAAACTTGAGGGGGCCCCCCTGCAAAGAACATGGAGGTCCCCCCCCCCCCCCCGGTGTCCCAGCCCACCACCTACCACTTTGCCCTACCACGGGTCAAAATACAGGACAGGAGGGCAAAAGTCAGGACGTAACTTCGGGACAAAGGGTACGTTTTACTGACATATCAGAGGAGGTTGTGCAATAGTATATAAGTAAGCACATCCATATCCAAACATATTCAACCATTTGCAAACCTGTCCATCATGTATCCTTCCATCTATCATTTCACTCATCTATCCCTCAATCCACCCTTTCACTCATCCATTCATTATCCATCCATCCACCCTTTCACCCTATCCATCTTTACACTCATACTCTTCCACCCATCCATCCACTCATCCACTCATCCATTTACCCTTTCACCCATCCAGCCACCCTTTCACTTACTCATACATCCTCCCAGTCCCTCATCCTTCCACCAATTCACCCTTTCAGTCATCCATCCATTCTCCCTTTTTCTCTCCATCAACCCTTTCATTTAGCCATCCTTCCTTCCACCCATCCATCTACTCATCCACTCATGAATCCATCCATTGACCCTATCACTCATCCATCCTTTTTCTCATCCATCTATCCTTTCACTCTTTCACTCATCTATCCATCCTTTTGTCCATCTACCCTCCCTTTCACTCACTCATCCATTCTTACATCCACCCTTTCACTCATCCATCCATCCATTCACCCTTTCACATGTCAATTCATCAATCCATCATTTCACTCATCCATCCACCCACTCGCTCATCATCCACCCTTTCACTCATCCATCCATCCTTTCACTCATCCATCCATCCTTTCACTCATCCTTCCACCTTTTTACCCATCCAGGGCTGGTCCGACATGTTCACTTCTTCCTCTGACAGCCTTCTAGAGCATGAGATGTTTGAGGCCGGAATCTCTTCTCAAAATGTTGACCTCCTTCACCATGGCAGGAGTAGGCTAAATTGGGACCTTTTAGGATAGTGCAAATTCTGCTCAAGATTGTCAACCGTGATCGCTCTCCCTCTTATTTCCTCACTCAGGAGGTTGTATCTGTACAGTACTTAGAAGCATTCCTCCTCTTACAAAGAAGGACAGATACTGCTTATGTCACCAATTTCTTTTCTGACCCATGTGGCACCGTTTTACTAATTTGGAACCATCTCAGCCTTGTTCATGGTGCCATAAGGATTACATGACTTTCTCTGTTTACCCCTGTTTTTGGTCTACACACACAAAGCACCTCACTGCTTCTCTGTATAGGTTTATGCTGTGTAACTGCCTATATATTTTAGTTTCCCTACGCCCCCTGACTGCACTACACATGACTGTAATGTAGACCATGCAGGTAAAGCTCTACCTTTTCCCCCTGACACTCTCCACTTGCTTTCTCCTTCTACTCACACTCTTCCCAGACTTACAAACCTTTATAGCAGCAGTGGCTGCTCCACAGGGGGCGCCAGGGCGTTGGCCCATCACCTGGCTCTGGCACGGTTTGCTTAGAATGTACATCTTTTACATGAAAACAAATGATCTCATGGATCGTTTATTTGAATATAAAAGCTATAATATCACATTACCAGCAGCTGACGGCTCCACTGGCTGTATTGCGCATGTGTCAGGCGGGGGCTGATACAGCCCAGCCTCACACAGTCACAATTCGTATCTGACAGGCTACACTGGCATAAGGCAATGAAGCATGCCAGAGAACAGAGTTTCAGGGCTTGCCTATCATGCCCTACCCTATCAGAAGTTGGAATAGAGAAATAAAGTGCACCTCGTTACTTGCAAAGAAGTTTGTGAGCCTGCCTCTGTAGTGCTGTTACTAGAAGTATCTGCAGGAGAGGCTTAAAAAAGAAGCAGGTGGAAAACAACTTGTAGCACAATGCATGCGATCAGCTCATTTGTCCTACGAATCTAAAAAGTGTTTTAAATGTAGTCAGTGTTCTCATCTCCCGGTTTGCTTTAACATACACAGATTGTGTGTCAGCTTAAAACGTCATCAAACATGATGTTTTCCACGGTTTATCGTTACTATCAGAATATGCATCACCCAGAACATATCCCTCCATTAGCGTAGGCAGAGATTATAACAAGTCTAACACACCCTGTTTTCATGTTCCATAAACATTCACAGGGAAACATTGAAAACTATACTAACTCACAATTTATTAGAACGATCCAGCAAATCATAAACCATGAAGATGGCATGAATCTGATGTCACAGTTTCGGGTGTGGATAGTAAATGTCGTACAAAACATGTTATTGTATTAAAAAGAGCAGGACATACAACAATATAATATATAAGGACAATTGGCTACAGCTTATTGCAAAAATACTTATTTTATTATTGGTTTTAGACAGTTAAGAAAATCAATAACACAATGCAATTAAAAAACGACAAAATGACAAAATTTGAATCATATATAATACAATGTCAATAGAAATCATACATTCAAAACATTTTATATGAACACAGGTTAAAAAGATTAAAAAATATGAGTGGCACAATAAGTCTCTACGCGCGTTTCGGCGAACCAGCGCCTTCTTCTGGAGCAGCCACGTAAACTCTAAAAAATACATACAGAGAGAAATCCATAATTATACATTGATCAGTTAAAAATAACAACACAGTATCGCTAGTTATAACTTAGTAGCCAATTCGTACCTTTTCTAATCAAAATGCTCATACAAAACTTTGATAGGATTATTTATCTTTTTCATTTCCTTGCAGTATTTAAGAAATTATCATTAGGATAAGGGGTCCAAGGGGGGGGGGGAAAGGAAACTGATAAATAAAGACTCAAACTCTGTCCATCTACAAGGATTTATGGGGAATGGATGCACAATGAGTCAATCTGTGGCAATCTAGGGAATACATCAAAAGCTTAGACAGTAACCATGGGGACACATTTGCCTATAGTGTCCATATGCTTGGAGTAGAGAGACATTTTTGGCTGATATTCTCAACTCTCGCTCTTTCGGACTGTTAAAATTCCAATCTTTATATACAATTAATACTTACGAGCAGTAGTGATAATACAGCTAAAGTAGATAACGTTTCAATTTGTTGCTCGAATATTCCCTCTGGTGATTGGATGTTACCGGAACTTTAGGGGAAAAAAAGAGATAGTATACCTCTTTTGTTTAATGTGTGACAGTTCTTTTGCCCTTCTTTAATTATTGGTATTCAAGACTCTTTTCGAGTTTACCTGATTGGATGAAACCTATCGGTTTAATTCCCGCCAACCGGAGACTTATAGCAAATATATAGCTGGTTATATAGACTTGGTCAATGAAGTCTTCTTTTTATATTTGAGAATCTGTATATCAGATTACCTGTTTTAAGAGTAAAAGCCAAGACAGAAATATCTTTTATTATTGGTTATTATTGAAATGAATTTAATGTACTTGATTTAATATGGGTACTCTCTTTAGCTTGCTCGATAGATAGGGATGCATTTTTTGGTGTCAAAGATATAGTGAATAACTCAGAAATACTTTCATTCGCCTTATTAGATTTATTACAATACTTTAGTTTTCATTTATAGTTTTATGTAACTGGTTCTTACCTCCTAATTTTTATAATAAATGCAGTACAAGGCTTGTCTTTCTCTCAGATTTGATGGCTGGAGATACAAATTTGGTATGTTCTCTTCGTTTATGAAAATGCAAAACAAGGGGGGGGGGTCTCTCTACTCCAAGCATATGGACACTATAGGCAAATGTGTCCCCATGGTTACTGTCTAAGCTTTTGATGTATTCCCTAGATTGCCACAGATTGACTTATTGTGCATCAGTTCCCCATAAATCCTTGTAGATGGACAGAGTTTGAGTCTTTATTTATCAGTTTCCTTTTTTCCCCCCCTTTTGACCCCTTATCCTAATGATAATTTCTTAGATACTGCAAGGAAATGAAAAAGATAAATAATCCTATCAAAGTTTTGTATGAGCATTTTGATTAGAAAAGGTACGAATTGGCTACTAAGTTATAACTAGCGATACTGTGTTGTTATTTTTAACTGATCAATGTATAATTATGGATTTCTCTCTGTATGTATTTTTTAGAGTTTACGTGGCTGCTCCAGAAGAAGGCGCTGGTTCGCTGAAACGCGCGTAGAGACTTTTTGTGCCACTCATATTTTTTAATCTTTTTAACCTGTGTTCATATAAAATGTTTTGAATGTATGATTTCTATTGACATTGTATTATATATGATTCCAATTTTGTCATTTTGTCGTTTTTTAATTGCATTGTGTTATTGATTTTCTTAACTGTCTAAAACCAATAATAAAATAAGTATTTTTGCAATAAGCTGTAGCCAATTGTCCTTATATATTATATTGTTGTATGTCTTAAAACATTAGTTGCCTAGGTTGTTTTTTGTCGAAAGCCTTGTTTTCCCTGACCTAGGAACCATCGTATCCACACTTTCAGGGGGTCCTTGTTAAATACACGTCATTAAAATGAGCAGGACACACAACACACATACTCATCGCTCCTCACCTCCTTAGGCCTGGGCTGGCCTGCAGCTTTGAAGGAGAGCGGGGCGGGCTGCGGGCAGAAGAAGACAGGGGCCCGGTAACCATGAGTTTGACGCTCAGCCCCGTACTAGTAATAACCAGGAAAAAATTGTACCCGTGACCTTGACTCTGTGGTCCTCTAACCCGACCTACCGAGCCAGCCTGGCTCTAGTCACCAGGTGCTCGCGCTCTCCCTGCGTTATTATCCAGGATAGTCCCAGCCTGCCACTTGTGACCCGGAGCTCAGTGCAGCCCTCCCCGTACCTTCAATCTCGTCGACTGGCGCGGCCTGCCTGTAGGCCTTTGTGGCACTGCTAGAAGCACCGAGGTCTGACCTGACCCTGCATGTCTCTAGCGACCGGGAACTCTGCACTCTTTACTTTAACATCCAGGACTATCAGCAAAGTCCCTGTTACTGCTGCTGCTGCAGAGACAGCGCCACCCCCACCCTGAAGACGAGCAGGCGCGCAGGCATCTGCGCGCACCATAATTAAGAAAGAGCTTGCCTTTTAAACGGCGGACAGTTTAATGAATTAAGAAGCCAGGCAAGCAGTGCCCCACCACCATTTTATTAGTGAGGGGCCCCCTAGAGCACGAGCCCCCAGCAACACGACCCGGGGCTTCGGGGGGCCTCCTGTGTTAACTTAAGCACTTGGCCGTGCGCGCACCATGGCCTATCGCACTAATAAATTACTCTGCTGAGTGAAGGGGCTCTGGAGCGAGCAGGGGGCCCCCTGGAGCAAGGGGCCCCCTCGCAACGCGTGGGCTGCGGGGGCCTGTGGTACGCCCCTGCCTTAAAAAACAGACACTTTAACATTTGCCTCTCAAAAACACCCCTTTTTGATCATACCAGCAGGAGGTCTAAATAAAGAGAATGTCTGTTGTTCATACCTATCCAGTTATTTTTACCTTTAACCGAGACCCTCCCACTCTTATACCATCCACACCTTCATAGTATTCACTCACTACAAGTGCTTCCACATCTCCGTAGGTCGCAGCACGCCCGTTCCGCAGCGGGATGGGAAGAACCAGATGATGAAGCATGCCACCATGGGGACTCTTGGTGGGAGAGTTTTATTTTAAGAAAACCTCCTGTTTTCCTTAAATAGAGTGGAAAGATAGTCAATAATAGCACAGGGGGCCTCTTTTTGGTTGATTGCAGCTAAGATAGGAGCTGAGTCCTCCATTTCCAGACTTCTTTCTCCTTTTCCTTGTTTCACATTAATATATATTGGGGCATTAGGACAGATTTATCTGATGTATATACTTAAAAGCCTCTCTCTACATTCTGCCAGAATAGGTGTTGTGCGAGACAGCACGGTTTGTGTCCTGAGGAGACCCTTGTTGAAAATTGTATGTAGGGTCGAAACATCAACATTTTAGTGGGATTGTCTGAGATGCAATCAGTTGTGAACAGTAATCAATTAATACAGATTTAACTGTTAGTTTTTATGGAATTCTAACACATCCCACCTCTAAATATGTCTCATTGAAAATATTTCACATCACTGCACCTTTGAGCACTGCACGGTCTGTACTTATTTTCTCCATACATAAGAAATATTGCACCCATTTTGGAGAATAAATTACGAAAAACTGTCAGGAAAGAGAGTTATAGTGACTGGTTAACAAAAAAGTCCTACGGAACCTTTGTTGTTCATTCTTGCTCCTTACCTTGGTTCCAATATTGGGTGCAAGGGTTAGGTCCTGTGCATTGTAATTGCCACATGGGAGGTGGGCAGGTTGCTGATGATGTTCTTGGTGTTCGGTTGTTTGTCGGAATTATTGCAGATCATTTCAATTTTGCTGTTGAAAAATTTGGAGAGGCTGTCTCAGAGTTTCTGTGAGGGGGTGATATAGTTGGCTGAGACTTCTGGGTTCGAAACTTCCTTGATGTTGGCAAAGATCTGTTTGCTGTTGCTGGAACTTGCTTCAATGCAGTCGGTGAAGGATATTCTATTAATGTCTCTCTCAGTCAGTTGTTGTAAAGCCTTGAGGGTATCCAGGCGCTGGGAAACCCTGCTGCAGGGAAAGGTATCTCAGGAACGATGCGGAAGAGCGAGAAGGTGCCATTGTATGTTGATCTGGCTTCTATGTCGTGGTTGTATCTCCATTTCCTTTCTAGCTGTTTGCACTACCTTCTGGAATCCCAGAGTTCTTCCGTGTACCAAGAGGCCTGTTTGTTAGTTCTGCAGTGTTATGAGCCTTGATGGGTGCAAGAGCATCAGCACAGTTGAAAATCCACTGGTTAAAGTTGGGGTTCCTCAACCATGTTGTCGGTGGTGATGGGTTTGTCTGTTATGAGTGCACTGCACAGATTCTGTTCAAGTTCCAGGTGGTTAGGTTGGTGCAGATGGAAGTTTTGGCCAGTGGTATGGAGAGTCTGAGAAGGATTATGGAGTGGTTGGTCCATGTGAGCGATGCTGTTTTTGGAGATGAAGATTGCTGCTACAATGTGCCATGTGCTGTGTGTGGGGTCCTTGATGAACTGGGAAAGTCCTATTTTGTGCAGGCTCTTGAGGAGGTCAGTGGAGTAGTAGTCGAAGGAGTCTCCAATCTACTTAAAAAACGTAAACTAAGCTCTGAAGACAATCCTCTTACTAAGAACACATAAACCTTGAATTGACAACCTAAAGGATACACAATTTGGTAATCTAGAAAAACTACAAAAGAAACTAATAGGGGAAGAATTGCATGCTAAATGTTTAACAAATTGTCTCTATGTAAACAGTATACTGGTAGGTCCCCAGGCAGAATAAACCTACTGTATTTGTAAATAATGAGGGCTTTAATTGAATTTAAGTTTTGTGTCGAAGAAATGTTCACATGGCTGGATGGTGCTTAGCTTAGAAATGTAATTCGTGTATCAGAAGCTAAAATAGGGAAATCATAAAAGAAGCTCCTCGACTAACAAATGATTGCTAATGTGAAAGAATCATGATTGAAAAAATGAACTCATCTATAAAATAATTCCAGCACATCAACATTGTTAGACAAACTGCAAAATTGCAAATAACAGAATATAGCCTTATAGCCCGCCGTAGCGGGCTATACCGGCTATTAAAGGCCCGTTGAATCGTTTACGGCCCGAGCCGAAGGCGAGGGACTTTAAAGAGACAGCGGGACTTTAATTGCCGGTATAGTCCTGCTACAAATGGCTATAAGGCTATTAGAACATTCTGCCACTAGAGGGCAGAATGTTCTAACAAATTAAACAAAGGGTTCTCGAAGCTTGAGGGGATATAAATCTCCTCGAGCTTTGAGAAGCCTTCGTATAACATTGGAATGTTGCTCTGCGGGCCTTTACCGGCCCGTAGAAGCAGGGAGCACTCCATTGTCTACAATGGAGCTCCCAACACTCCAATGTTCTAATATACAATACAGAGATAACACACCTTTATCTGCCCACATATTTTATCAACAGTGAGGGTCACAAGGCAGATCAAATCAGGACTAGCAGTCCCTAAAATTGCTTCCTTCTCTGATAATAGTTCTGTTTCAAAATGTGAACTAGACAGTCCAGATAATATGATACTTGGTTTTGGTGATTAACTGTCCACTTCATATCTGTCTTGTATTAGACTTAGGCCAGAAAGCAGAGCCTAGGAGACATAAGAAGTGGGGAGGCAGGAGCGGATTTTAGTACAACCATATACACCCATGCAATATCAGATGAGTAACCAATTTTAAGAATGATGAAAACTCACGTGTGTACTATGGTTATCATTCCTAAGTTCTCAGTGATGGACGTTCCTTTGCTTTGACCCACAGAAATTACAATCTTAACGCGAAATTGGAACTCTGTAACGTTTTTAGACTAGTGTGTTTAAAATACTTTTTCAATAAATATGATTATGAGGTGACGTAGATGTGACTGAATTTCATTTACAATTGACTTTTTCACACAGCCTAACGAGTAAAAAGATAGTCAGTTATTCGAATGTGGCTCTCTCTGAATTAGATATAGAATTCAAGAGACAACTAAAGAAAAGCATGAGTGCAACGTAATAAAAACACAATCCCAGGCATTACAATCCTTGAATGATTATTTGATTTCGTAGCAAAACAAGTCAACAAACGGAGTGGGATTGTCCTTCAAAATCTTAGTGATGCCAATTTTAAAGCACAAGCACAAGTATATTTTGATAAGATGTGCACTAGAAGAAGATTGGCTGAGAGAAAATTAGTATTTATTTCTCAATAAACCTGACTTTATAATCCTAGGTATTTACACCCTGCCCAAAGAGAACAAATGTATTGACAACCACTCTCGCAGCACTAAAGTCGCATTTTGTGGGTTGATATTGGAACATTTAGCCAGGCGTGGCTTGTGCAGGTAAGAGCGGTGGAATCGTGAGTCGACAGATGATGACAAGGGAAATTTAAATTTAAAAAAAGAACACCACTAATCTTGCGCTCGCCGCATCGCCGATTCAGCAATGCAGCAAGTGTAAGATAAGTAGATTTCTTTTTTTTAATGTAAGTTTCCTTCAACATCATCTGACGACCCCCCCACCCCACTGTTCTTACCTGCATGGGCCATGCTTGCTAATTTTAGTGCAATATGTAGCCTTTTTCACTATAATGTTTGCCCATTTAGTCCAATTGGAAATCCAAGATACTATGTCAGTAATAAATGCAATTGAAGGATTTGAGTGGATTTGAGTATTTGTTAGTAACTGAGGATGGTGAACATTTGTATAAAAATATTCCACAAATTAAGGGACTTTTTATAATAGAAACTGTATCAGAGTAAAGCAACCATCTTTAAAGTGTGGCAACTTCATTCATTGTTGAATGTGCTAGTATTGCGTTGCCCCAAGTAATCCATATGATTCCAATATACTAATTCAGATAAGACATGTAGATGATGTTTAGTTGTTAAGGCATGGCTTCTTGGATGAATTTAGGGAGTTTTAATCTTTCATTGAATGCCAAAGGATCATATTTGGAGTTTGCCCTTGAATTCAATTAAAGCAGTTTTTATCTATGGTTAAATGCTAAAAGCTCAGTTTGGGAGTTCCCCTTGAATTTAATGGAAACAAGGTTAATTTCTTGAATTTATACATCAAGGAAGAGGATGGATGGCTATATGGACATCTGTATAGAAAACTACCTGAACATAATACATTGCACAATAGGACAGTTGTCATCTTTGAATTCAATGATAAAATATTTATTTCAATTAAGAAAAAACACGAGAGATGACACTTTATTGATACACAAATTACATAAAAATAATACATCTATAGAATCAACAATATCATAAAACATAAACCATAAAAGAAATAGCTTGGGTGGTAATAAACACACTGTGGCCCTAATTAGGATGACGGTCGGAGTTGCCTTCGAACGACATCCATGCGGTTCTGAAAGCGACCAGCCTTGGGTCAGTGGTCCGAAACCACAATTATGATGAGACCGAACATGGTGAGGTCGCAAACTCCCATTTCCCTATGGGAGCTTGTAAGGCAGATGGAACCAGGCCCCAGCACAATCTCCCATAGAGAAATGGGGGTTACTGTAAATCCCTGCACTGTGTAGAACACACAGTGCAGGAATTTTGCCCACTCGGCCCCCAATCAGAGCCACTGAAGAAGGGGGGCCCTGCTAGAGGCCCCCAAAGCCACTTTACAACATTAATGGAAAGCCTGTTGAAAAACATTCGAATTCCGACGGCAGAAATGCCGCCCGTAGGGGATTATGGTGGTGGTTCCGACTGGCCAACAGGCTTCCTGTGCCAGTCAGAAGCCACCCGGAATGACCGTCCGGTTTGAATTCTGATCGCTGTAACTGTAATACGACGGTTGGAATTCAAACCAAGAATGTCGGTCGTAAAGCTTTCAACATGCGCTTGGAGGCTTTCCGACCGACATCCAAATCAAGTTCTATATTACCTCTTAAAAATCTCATTGAATAGAATGTAACATTTTCCTAATCTTTATAACTTGATATATAAGAGATACAACAGCACAGCAAAATGTTGTCTACTGAAGAAGTTGTAAAAATGGCAAGACAGATCTACAGTGTCTAAGAGAAGACTTAATAAACAGTGTTCTCATAAAGCGCACTCTGGGAACCTTATGGAACCTACAGAGCAAAAAAAAAATAAAGGGTGGACTGAGATGAACTACCTTCGCAAGTGCAACAATTACAATCCCCTGATTGGTGCTCATGCAAAAAGTTTGAACAAAAATCTCTAGTGCTAATTGGCACTGTTCGTAAATAAAATTGCATATCTTCATTTATTACCAGTTTGAATGGGTGTTATTATTTGATTTGATAAACTCTTTTGCCTTCCTAGAATTTGCACAGGTTAGAAACAGAGACTTGTTATCAACTCTGTACAGAGTACAGACAAAGTCACAACTATTGTACAGATCCAGCCTGCCAAAGCATTTACACAGATTCCCAACAAACTCTAACCTGAGAATATTAAGAATATCTAGGGTTACAAAATTGCGCACAACCATCCTGGGAAAGGTAGATTTGGGGTTACACCTAACGGTATATAACATAAAAGGAGAAGTTTGAGCTTTATTAAATACTCAAAAAAACACATACCTAGGGGCAGATGTATCAAAATTCCATTTTGCGAGTCCGTAATTGCGATTTGTAGCGAATCGCAATTTCGGAATCGCAAAATGGTATGTAACATTAAATCTGCGAGAAAATAGCGATTCCATAAAAGTCGCAGAAATTAATGCGAGAAATTTGCGATTCGCATATCTGCGAATTTCGCATTTAAGGAAATCGCAAAAACGGGAATCATGCAATGCTGGCACAAGTTGATGACATCACAAGCAGGAAGTACCAGTGATTGCTTGCACCTGCTCCCCAGAACCACACCCAGTGGCAGTTGGAAGAGTGTGCTGAGGCAGAGCAGACCTGTTTGTTCAGCTATGGAGGCACAGAAGGCACAGGAGGAGCAGCCAATTGAGAAGAAAAAAAGAAAGCAGAAGTTTTCAGAGAAGGAGCAAGAAGTGCTCATAGAAGAAATGGTTTGTAACCATGAGGACCTCTTTGGAAAAAAATCTCTAAAGGTACCTGACTCCAGGAAGAGAAAAATATGGCTGGAGATCTAGGAGAAGGTCAACTCAGTAGGAGTCACCACTCGCTCCATTGATGAAATCAAAAAAAGGTGGTATGATATGAGACTGAGATCCAAGGAAAAACTTGCGGAGAGGCTGAAGGATAGCAACCTGACAGGTGGTCGAAGTTCCATGGTGGACAAACCGACACCCCATGAGGAACTGATAGAATCCACACTGACAACTGAAAGTGTGAGTGGAGTGACCAACATAGACAGCTCAGAACCCACAGCACCAGCACAAGGTAAGAGGATATGAAAGTGCATCCATGTGTGTGTACAAAAAATGTGTGTGTGTGTGTGTGTGTGTGTGTGTGTGCACTGCATTTGAGATTAGCATTAGTCCATGAACACTGTGAAACAAGACCACAGCAATGCATTATGGGAGTTGTAGTCCAATCGCCCTAGTAACACTCACAATCACAGTCACTCATATGACTCCTTAATGTGGGACAACGTAATGCTGAAACAGTGCAGTACAAGTAATACAGTGCCATGAGTGATGTTTATTTTGCAATGAACACAAATTCATATTTTGCACTCTACATTCACAGGACATACCAGTGAGGACAGGACTGACAATGAAGTTGAATTGTCACCTCCCCATGTGATGTCAGATACAGACAATGAAGTCAGTAATGCCCCTGTGACCATACAGAGGAAGCGCAGAAGAGTACTTCCTCTACAACCAATGGAAGAGGAAGAAAACACAGATGTTGAAGCAGTGTCCAATGAGACAGTCACTGTGTCCAGCCAAGATGCACAACAGCCTTCACAAAGTCCACGGAGGGCACGTGCATTCCGTATTGAGCCATCTGCAAATAACACAGAACAGAGTGAGGTTGTGACAGTGTTTGCAGGGCTTGAGCAAAACATGCTTGAGGTACAACGCCTTCAACATAAGGCACTCAGATCCATCAATAGGCAGCTAGTGAAGTCCAACAAGAACCAGGAACGCATGGCTGATGCCATTGATAAACTTTGCCTGACACTTGTGAACACAGAGGATGCACGGAACAGGGCTGCACAGGCTGCGCAGGACACAATGCACAGCTACACCAAAGCCATCAACCGGCTATGTGCAGTCACCAGCAACTTCCCACGTCGCAGTGTGAACATGCAGCGTGAATTGAGTGATTGCACACGTTCAGTTGGACAGAGTGTGAACAATATGACATTGGTACTGGAAAGTATGCAAACAAACCAATCAGGTGCAAGGGCCCTTCTGTGCTCAGGTGAAAGCAAGGACAACTCCAGTAGGAGTAGCAACAACCCCACCCCAACAAACATCATGGTGCAACGCAGGAGTGGAAGGCGTTCCACTACTGGAGCAGACCAAGAGGCCATGCCGCCACTTGATCAACCTGCTGGCAGTCGCCTGCGCAGAAAATAACTTACCTTGTTCAAGTACCCATGAAGTACCCATGCAGCAGTCATGCATAGATACTGTTTTATTTTATTAGTAGTATGGAAATGTGAAATCACAAGGATTACTTATAATGTAACATACATATAGCAATGTTTTCTTGTTCTGAAGTAAAGAACAATGGCAAAGTGAAAATGGTTTTCTGTATTTTTTTCTCACCTAAAAATAGTTACGTGTAATCTCTGCCCTCCTTTGCCGACCAGCCATGGCTCCTACTCCTGCCACTGCCATTCTTAGGGGAGGGTTTTCATCTTCATCATCAGATGTGTCTGAGTCACTCACTTCAATTTCTGTGCCTTTGCGGATTGCTATGTTATGCAGCATTGCACATGCTGTCACTATTTTGCAACATGTCGCTGGGTTGTATTGCAATGCACCTCCACTTTTGTGAATGCGTCTGAAACGGCTTTTCAGAATTCCAAATGTACGTTCTATTACCCCACGTGTGGACCGGTGTGCCCTGTTGTAGCATCTTTCACTTGCATTTGCAGGATTCAAGTATGGTGTGAGTATGAAATCACGCACTGCATAAGCACTATCACCTGCAAGTTAGAGAGGGAAAAGTGACTCAGAGTTACATTACATTGTTTGGGTGGAAGGGAGGATGGATGAGTATTACTTACCTAGCAGGTATCCATCTCCAAACTGACCAGCACTGAGACGTCTATGTATTGCACTATGTCTGAAGATGTAGGAGACATGCGTACTCCCTGGAAACTTTGCCACAATGTCCTGTATTATGTATTTAGCGTTGCATATGACCTGGATGTTCAGTGAGTGGTAGTGTTTTCTGTTGCGGAAAACATATTCAATGGCTGCTGGTGGGGTGATGGCAATATGGGTTCCATCTATGCATCCAATCACATGTGGGAATCTTGCTATTTGATAGAAATCCAACTTGGCTTCCTGTATGGCTTGCTGTGTATTAGAAAAATATATATGATGTTGAAGTCTACTGATCATTGCATCCAAGAAGACATGGAAAAAACGCGATAGGGCACTCTGTGAGACTCCACCAACCTCTGCTATTACTGTTTGAAAGGAGCCAGAAGCCAAAAGGTGCAGTGAGCACAATACCTGCACATGTGTTGGTATGGATTGTGTTCTGGCAGTTGGGAGTTGTAAAAATGGTTTCAATTCAGTAATTAGGTCCAGAATGCTGTGAGGATGTAGCCTGTATTTTTCATATATCTCCTCCTGTGTCTGCTGGAACAGCGTAATGCGTATTCGGAATATCCTTTCCTGACGTTGTCTTCTCTGGGCAAGAGCTTGGATGCGCATCCTCCTGGCAATCAGGTACAGTCCCGCCATTTTGGAAAGAGTGAAAATGCATTCTGGGTGTTCTTTTATATTTTTTTTTTTACCACCTGCTTGTACCTGGTGTTAATTGCGATTCCTTATTATGCGAAAATGACAAAATCGCAATTTGCGATTTTTTCTTACATATCCATGCGAATTTCGCTATTTTGCACCAATGCAAAATCGCGATTCGCACAATTATCTGCGATTTTTCATTTCTCGCACATTAGGAATTCGCTAACATGCGAATTCCTAATGTGCGATGCGATTTCTTTCATACATGCCATTTTCGTTTTTGCATGTCGCAAACGCTGGAAAATAGAGAATCGCAGCTTTTGCGACATGCAAAACACATGATACATCTGCCCCCTAGTTTCTTATAGCATACACAAATCAAACAGCTCTGACCCCCAGAAATCTCTCCCAAAAAGAATTTTCCAATGTTTATAACCCCGTGCTGGACGGCATTTTGCCCGTTAGCAGTCTAGTCCTGGGACATTGATTGATGCTGACACTTAGTATAAACGGGCCGGTGCTCGGACGCCAAACAGTAAGACCTAAACACTACGTAACATGGCTGAAGGCACAGAAAGCGCCTTGTTTATTTTACTTAAGGCTGTTTTAATACTTGACTTAGATGCCCTTACTTTTAATGAGTTCATTGAATCTGTTTATGTTGTACTAATACTGTCTGCTTAAAATTGCCCAAAGGCTTGCACTTTGCTAAATCATCTTATGAGGGGCTGTAGTGAGAGCGCTTTGTGCTTTTGGGCATTGTGACAGCCACACTTGCACTTTTTTTGAGGAGAGGACCATGATTAAGCTTATTCACCACACCGGACTCCATTTTGCCTGGTTAGCGGTCTAGTACTGGGACATTGATTGATGCGGGCACTTAGCATAAAGCGAGTCAGCACTCGACTCATGCTCAGCACCAGTTATGCTGCCCATTTCAGCACACATGAGCATTGTATCACTTACCTTCAACCTTCACTCCCTCAAAAGAGAGCCTCCTCGCTCAGGTAGGAGGAACTCTCCAGACCGGGCCCTATCCTCTACTGCTAAACAGTGCTCCACGCCCTCCCCAGTCAAAAAACGACTTTTAAGACCCAACATTCACAACCAGATAGCTCTGAAAGTGCCCACACGGGGCTTCTGACACATACTTTACAATGCAATACTTGCTCTTTGCACAATCATATCCTACACATCCATGGAATACTGAGCGAGGATAAGAGTGACATATTTCTTCTTCACAGAAACATAAATGTCAGATAGCTCAACACTGGATGTGGAACTGGCCAGTCTGACCAAATACTCCATGTTGCACCTCAAAAGAGTGGGGGGGAAAGAGAAATGTATTGCTATCATTCATAAACACAATATGAACTGTGTTACCTTCGATACCAAAGAACTTGTGCTGGCAGAATATATGGGTTTCTGCCTCACATTCTCTGCCAGCAATACTTTAGCTGATGTGTTGCTCTATGTCTTCCAGTGCATACAGGCTATTTCTTGTCTTCACTGGATGAGAAACTCTCAAAATATATGCTAAAATATTCCAATGTCATGGTACTTGAAGATCTCAATATTTATGTGGATTCTCTTCCTGATAAACACGGCCAACTTCTTATGGAACATTTGTCTTTCTGGGTTTGCAGCAGTTTGTTACCCACCCCACTCACATAAAAGACCATATTCTAGATTCCATCTTTTCTAACTGCCAAGTATCCATATCACACATTAAACCCTTGTCCTGGTCCGAGCATGTCCTTATTTAAATCAGCTGGTCGGTGGGCCTTAGCCCAGAGAATGCAGGATGTGCCCTTCTCTACCTCGCCAAAACTGGGCCACTGTTTCATCCTCTAAGTTCAGCCTCACCTTGGGTTAACATTCTCCTCATATGAGTGGGGACATTGAAGCTGATGTTAGTTCAGTCAATGCGTGGATTACACGGTCAGCCGATTGCATTGCACCCGGTTGCATTGCACCCATCAAACTGAGAGACACCACCTCCTTAACAAAACTACAGTCTGCTCCAATGGCTCTGTAAACATTGCAAAAAAATTGAAGAAATCTGGGGGCACCAGTACATCCCAGAGGATAAATCAAGTAACAAAAATGCTCTAAATATGTATCACTTTGCAATCAAAAAAGCACAATATGACTTTTTCACAATTCAGATTGATACTTCCCTTAATAAACCTGGTGAGGTTTTTTATATCGTGAAAACATGTACTCCTCCTGTTGCCCTACTACAGCCACTAACACCCTCTCTCAAACTTTTTTCCCATCTCTCGAATTTCTTCAACACTAAAATCCAAGCTGTCGTTTAATCTATGGTTCCCACAAACCCTGACATGTTGGACACCAGTGCCCTAAGTCTTCTAATGTGGCTTTCCTCTCTTCATGGTGCCACCTGCTGCAGGAATTAGTTCTTATTTCAATGGAGAAGTTGGTTCACACTCTCAGAGGGTCTCCTGATTACACTTGCCCCCCTCATATTCTTGATTCCAACATTGAGGCAGTAAACCCCACCATTAAATCAGCTACAAAATCTTTCCATTAAGCCGGACAGCATTCCCAGTTGATGTAAAGAGGCCAAGCTCATCCCTCTGCTGAAAAGACCATTGGCAGACAAATCCAACCTTGCTAATTTCTGTCTAATCTCCATTTTGCCAGACTTCACCCAGATACTTGAGAAGCTCATCAAAAAACAACTGTCTGCATATCTAGAGCAGAACAAGTTTCTAATTCGGGCTTTCACCTGAGCTTCAGCACTTTTACGTTTCAAGAAAGATTTTATTTTGAAAAAATGCAACCAAGTACAGTCAGATAAGAATCAGAAGACAATTAAACATTGAGTGAGTAAACCTTGTGCTATATGGAAACAAAATGTAAGAAACATAAGTAGTTGCATATAGAACAGTGTTTTTATAATGACTCATGAAAGAGAGAAAGGAGGGTAAAAGGAAAACAAGAACAAAAGAAGCTTAATGTTCTATAAAAAAGTATTGAAACAGTATGAGGAATATTGCTGTAAAACAAAATATAATAACAGTCAAAAAGCAATAGAGAAAGAAGTTATAGAATTATATACATAGGCAAACAAAGTATCATAAAGAGATGGCTGCAAGTGAATCGGGGTATTTTTAGATGTATGCAATATATTAAAGAAAGTCCTGGTATTGTCCGAAATATTCCACCCTTTCCTAAAATCAGATTGTTCTTTACAAATAATGGATTGTAAGAAAGGATCCAATGGAAGCGCAAGAATTTTAGCAAATATTTTCGAATCAGAATTGATTCATGATATCGGTCTGTAATTTTTGCAAAAATGAGGATCTCTCCCTTCTTTAAGGAATCAAGCAAATGATGGCATCTTGAAAAGTACCAGAGGATGCAATAGAAGAGATGAAATGTAAAAATAATAAAAGAAGATAAGGGAGGAGAGATTTGGAAAATGGGAGTAAAATTCTAAAAGGAATCCATCTGGACTGGGTGCTTTACCTGTTTAAGAAGCTTTAGAGCATGAGAAATATCTTTTATGGTAATATCTTGTTCTAGTGACGAAAAATCTATATATGTGGGAAATTGCTTTTGTATGGAAATATGATAATTTTGTATGTCCATGGAGTCCGGTGAAAGCTCAGGAGTATCGGGGGAGGTATAGTATTTTTTAAATTCCTCTAAAATCTCTAAATGTTTAATTACTGGGGCAAAGTCAGAATTTAATACATAATCAATGTTGGAGCGATCCTTTTTAATTTTAAGACAAGAAGCAAGGCGTTTGCCCGCTTTGTTTTTTTCGCCATAGTAACGAGCACTACCTCAAAGAAGGTAGGCAAAATCATTTTCTGTGGATAGTTTATTGTATTAAAAAACATTTTTGATTAAATTATGAAGAACAACTGCAGCATTAGTTGTTGTATAAGGAGATTCTAATAACGTTATAGATTTAAGGATTTCATTTGCTTTTTGGGAATTTTGACGTTTCTTTTTAGCAACATAAGAAATAATAAAATCTCTGGCTGAAGCTTTAAAGTAGTCCTGTACAATAGAAAAGGATGAAACAGAAGATAAATTAAGCTTAAAAAAGTCAGTAATGAAATCTTCAAAAGAGGAAGTGAAAGATTGGTCAGCTAATAAAGAGGTAGTAAAGCGCCATCTTTTATTAGAATTAGTAACTGGGAGTAATTCTAGGTCTAGTATTACTGGAGCATGATCAGAGATGATTATGGATCCAATGTCTGTGTGTAAGATAGATTGTGTTAGTTCTTTTGATGCAAATAGATATTCTATGCGTGATTGTCAATAATCACAGTGTGACTCTGGCCCCTCCCAAACTCCCTGCCTGCTCTCATTTAATGTATATGGGCGTTGCTCAATTAGCAAGTTGTAAACGGAGATTAGCACTTGTGTGCTTCACAAAAATGAACCGACTCCTCAGCTGTGTCCTGATTCTTTCTTTACATGACATATTGCACAGAGTTGGCTTGCTGCCCCCAGAGTACTGGTACTCTGCTTAGGACAAGAAAAAGTTCTGGTACTCAAAGGCAGAAAATTTAGATGAGCCGGTACTTAGTATCAGTGAGTACCGGCCCATTTAAAGCACTGGCCATAATATTGATCAAGTTATATTCTAAATTCTCATCTTTATTATGTACCTTTTCATCAAAATCCTGTGCTGTTACATTAGTAATGTCAGTTCCTGTTCGCATAACATTTGCAGCAGCATTGGAAGTGACTGAAAGTTAAGTTTTCTACAGTAGTATGAAAATGTACTCAATGTCTTGATGAAAATGTGAATCCTTGTGAATATAATCTTGCTGTTCTGTACTCTGATTCAGGAATTTGGACAGGACTACCATCAGATCATTCACCTTTCCCAGTGGGGAGTAAATGTGGATCACATCTGGCCTCTGAAGTTTTTTCCCCAGACGCTAATTGCCTCTCTTCTAGCTTCCCTCAACTGACACTGTTCTAACGCATCATCCATCATGTAACTTGAGTGTACTATAATGTTCATGTATTTGTTCATAGGAATGTAGACAAAATTAAGTTAGCAATGTCCAAATCTTTATAATATATGTTTTTTTTCCAGAGGTACTATATTGCTTTCTGATATTTGTCTATGTTTATTAATTGTCACCAATCCTTTTGTATTTTGTAGGTATTTCATTACCTAAAATCACTAAAAGTTCTTTTATTGTGTGTTCTATCCCAGGAATAGATATGTTTTGGGTAAAATCTATTGGAAGGAAAATAACTTTTTCTTTGGGTGCCCTTACTAATTCAATTGGTTGACATTTTCCAGATTATGCTTGCATTCTAACAATGGTTTGAAAAGGATGGAGAGTTTGAATTTAAATGCTTTCATGCTAATTAAATTGGAGTAGTTCTGATGGATTTGGACACATGTTCAAATTGTTATGAATCCCAGGGAATGCCATAAAATTACGGTCTAGTTTTCCAAGGAAGTAATTGCAGATTGCCTGATATTCACAAACATCTTATCATCTTCTATCGATAAAAACAGAGTTACATTTCGCCATGCTATTTTATCTTCTTTTTCGGCTTTCTTAAGAAGATCATTCTTTTTAACCTGCTTTTTAAATTGTGTTTTTCTGCAACAAATAGAAATCTTATTAGGTACTACCAAAATAGTTTCTTGAAATTCCAGAATATCCATTTCTGAATTGGCCAAGCCTATGAATGTATTTTCTGCTTCATTCTGTTTTAGGCAATCTCTGCAAAACTATTGCTCTCAGAGAGTGCATCAAAGTATTTACTTTGCATATAGTTCATACTGCTGTTGACATCTGCTGGATTAGAGTGCAGTAGAGCATAATTCAGTTATTCTAACTGAGATGATAGGGTTTTCACAATGTATAATGTCCACACTCGTGTTATTAGTGTTGAATCATGTGTAGAGAGCTTCTTGATGTGTTGGAATGTGATGTCACACATGTGATTTCTAAGGCAAGCTAAGGAATGCCCTTGTATGTTAGGAATGATCTGAAATGGGCATACATCAAAAGTTTGTAGTGGATTCATTCTTTTAAATAGTGATGATATTCTAAATGTTATTAGTTTGAAAATGGGTTTGTTTTGATTACTACCAATAGAAGTCCATTCATGTACGTTTTTTGTGGTTTTTCATCTAGCAAATTATCAGTAGTTGTTCATGTTAGTTTTTTTTTTTTTTCTTTGCCCACTGCATTCCCATGTAAGACTTCATAATAGCAGCCTTCATTTGTCAATAAAAGGATACAAATATTCTCTTGACAGTAACTCTTTGTGGAAGTATGGCTCAGTGATTGAGGTATGTCTCCAAGTGCCTTGAAAAATGAGCAGGTATGTCGCTGACGGTGGCCCAGGTATTAAAGTCTAATTCACCTTCGGGTACTGGGACCCCCGCCAAGCCGTTTTAATTCACATTTCATAACACTCTTCACCGCACACTCAGCGACATACCTGCTCCGCTGTAATCAGGCATCGAAGCACACCCGGGACACGCTAGGTGTCACTGGTTGGGCCCGATGATGAAGCATGCCATCAACTAGGTTGGTGGGTGAGGGCTTCATGAGCACACTCACAAGGTGCCACTACCCCCTGACGAAACATACTTGAGTCCTTTGAAATAAAAATTTATAATTTTTGTTAACCCCCCCCTTTTTACTTAAGCTAGTCTCCTTTTGAGTAACTTCAACATGTTTTATTGCCTTTTCAAATGTAACGGCAAATTCATCAAGGCAATCGAGGTCAGTGATCACCTCCTTGGACCTTTGTACATCAAAAAAGAGTGAATTACAAACATACAAGGAAAGAAACAAGAGCGACTGGTAAATCATGAGAAACACCACCCATTTCAATCTGTTAATTCAGGACAGGTGGTCATGCAAACATGGACTGTACTACAAAAGTAGCTACAAGTCCTGTGGTTATGGTAAATATTTACCTAGTGAGAGCCATGGGCCCACATACCATCTCTCACTTAGTAGCAAGGGTGTATAATATTTGCACTTTTCTCCCCTTCTGCAAGCACCTCTGTTGCTCATACCTTCATCTGTGGAAACAGACACATAAACTCCACTCATGACTGCGTAAAGTTTTGCTTCTATTCAAGCAAATCTGGGTTATACAATTCTCCCCAGTCCTTAATCCATATTTCATGCTGCTTCATGAATGAATGCAGACCAACCTGAAGAAGATTGAATTGAGCAAAACTGAGCCATCTTATTTTACTTGCACCATCCAGTTTGAGGAGGTCTTTTGCAATATCTCTAGTCAGTGAGAGGGTTTCTTTGCGCCAAACTGAGTGCCACATCATAATTGGTCCAATACAAATCTCACTAAATACTACAGGACCTAGTAACTCGGTCCATTTAGAGTATAAAATCCATTTTATGCTAGTGGAAACTCACCCCATATTAAAAGCATTTGGGTGTCCTTTCCCTTTTTAAATTCCCTATGTGTATCAATTGCCTGTATTTTTCTTGTGGGGAAAACCTTTTATCTCTGGACACTGCACTCGAGACCAGAGGTGCCTCTGGATGAGGCTGGCAGCCAACACAACTAGGAACACCCTATGATAACTGCCATAATTTCAATGTGGGGCGGAGGAAACATATATACCGCATTCCAATAAACATTGATCTTTTTGAGGGTTTTCTAATCTCCCTGAACCAAAGGTCGAGTAGTGTAACAAGTGTCCATTGTCATTCTTGATTAATTCCATCTCTTACCCTGGGGAAAGAAACGGACACATCAATTCCTCATCCCTCCCTGTTGATTAAATACAATACAAATCTTGTCAATGATGATGTAAGGAACTCTCAACTCCAAGTGGCAGTTATAATTAGAACACGATTGGGGTAGAGAGACAAGATGTTTCAGAAAGGCATCTTCTATGTGCTGCAGTATAGAAGCATCAGAGATGCCCCAAACAGCTGCACCATAAGAGGTGACAGATAAAGTTTTTGCCTCATTGACCTTTTTTATTACTTTAATTGGTTTGGTCCAAAGTTTTTTCACAAATCTAAAAAGGGTCCCAATATTTTTTCCAGCAATGCTCCCTTGTTAAAGACCATATTTCTCCAGTTATTATCTCAACCGAACATTATCCCTAGATAGTTAAAAGAATCTTCAACGTCTAATTTCACCCCTCCGACATACATTTGTGGTTGTTTCTGCTGCTTTGGGCCTGCTACAAGGAAATAGGACTTAGAATAGTTAATTTTCAGGTCCAGGTTGTTCATGAATTTTGCGCACTCCTCCATGAGTCCACGAAAAGCATTGCCTGTGCGTGCAAGAATCACTGCATCATCGGCATTGAGGAGAATCGTGACCGGAAAAGAAATAATGAAAGGAACGTCAGTGGTAGACCCTAGCAATGCGGATTCTACGGCGTTAGTGTATATTGCAAATAAAAAGGGGTCAAGGACGCGCCCCAGGTGATTTTAAAGTGTCTCATGCACTCTCCTCCCTTGCCAAACCGAACACAGGCTGTGGCTCCCGCATACAGGTCACAAATTACATTGACGATCTGTGTCTCAATTCCCATTGCCTCCATGATCTGCCAGAGCCTAGGCTGTGCCACTCAGTCAAAAGCTGCTGACAGATCGATGAAGACAAGGTATAAATTACCCTTCTTAGCTGCCATGTATTTAGCTATGATTAGGTTTAAATTTCAACACTGGTCCACAGTACCCTTTCCTTTTCTGAAGCCCTATTGGCAAGGGATTATTACGTTCTTTTCCTCAGCCCATTCCTCCAACCTGTTTAAAAGTAGCCGGCCCATTAATTTAGATGTTGAATCTAATAAAGATATGGGCCTATAATTTTTTGGTACTGCTTTGTCCCCCTTTTTGTGAATGTGTACAATTACAGTCATCTTCCATGAAGGCGGCGCACCTATTTGAGCAATTGTATTAAAAACGTTCATAAGAAGCAGGGCCCAGAAGTCTTGGTCATCTTAAAAGAATTCAATTGGGACACGATCGGTCCAGGTGCCTACGCTCTTTTACTTTGGTTAAGAGCGTGTCTTGTTTCTTCCAAAGTAATGAGTATACTATCTCCTGATCTAAATGGTACTAAAGAGGGGCACTGAACAGTTACCTCTTGCAAGCTAACAAACAGTCCTTCAAAATGTGAAACGCATGCCTCCTGGTCCACATGAGTATCTGTCATCAACATCCTTTCATCTTTAAGAAAAGGGGCATTGATCAGTAACCAGAAATCCTGTGAGCTATTTAATACAGCCGCCCTTTGTAGTCTTTCCCACCATTCCTTCTTTAAAATTTTTGCCTGATTAACTTTGCTTTTTTATATGACTAGCGTAAAGACTTCACCAAATTCTGGTCTCTGGGTTTTATCTTTAAGGCCAGATGGAGCTTTTTAAGCGACTTTGTACTTAATCATTGAACCAGGCAGGGCCCTTATGATGCCTATTATATATGGAGCGTAGTAAATTACTTTTATTTCTAATAACATTTGCTCAAAGGCAGATATTGTGGCATGTTCAGTCATTGGATCTAGACAGGTCATTGTCTCTGATGTCCGTTTGGAGGCTACATTCCCAACAAACTTCACAGTGTTGATTTTTTCCCAATTCAAAGCGATCCCATTTTCCCTTGCAGTCATTGGTTTAATGGGGAGGGTAGCACAGGATTTCTTTTTTTGTAAGGATGGAATGAGGAACGTGAGTGCGGCATGATCACTAAAAGTATAAGAGTTGAGCGTAAACTAGGTAAAGAACTTCCTTATGGGATCTGAGACTAAAACATAGTCAAGAGTTGAGAAGTGGGAACGGGAAGAAAAAGTGAAGTTTAACTGTCCAGCTATGGAATCAACAGTATTTAACATTACAAGGTTATTTACTATTAACAGCCTATTGAGGGCTTCACCAGTCACTATGAGTGAAATGTGGAAAGGGATCCCCAACTTCATCTACTAGACCGCATGCTGGTGAGTTAACTTTATTGCAAGGGTGCACGTTAAAATCGCCTAGCCAGATTATGTCACAAGGTTTATGATATGCTTTCTCCAGATTGGCGATATCTTTTCCCAAAGGGGGCATGATCACTGCTTGATTGGTCCCAAAATTAATATTATAAAAATGTATGAGAATCCTAGATCTATCTTTAAGGAGTTCAAAAAGGATAATGTTATAATATGGTGATGAGTTCAATAATTATTTATTTGTTGAGGGAAGAGTGTTAGAAAGTAATGTTAATAAGCCTCCCTTTGAGCAATTAGCAACTGAAGGTATAGCAGGTATATGAAACGAGCGAAACCCATTAAGATAAATCTGATCAATTTCCAGTGTCTCCTGTAGACACAGAATATCATAACCCAACAGCAAGGTTAGCCAATCCAAATGAGACTTTTTTTATTATAACCTGCAATGTTTCAGGAAATAGCTGCAACAAACTCTGGAGGGTTCTCTATAAGAATTGAACGCTGGGACATAGTTGGACTGCCTAGCTACAGGCTTGGATTTAATAGAGGATTTGGAGGGGAGGAGGGAATTGGAGCTATCCCATTAAATGAGACTATACAATGATTGTTGGGAGATGTTATGCACTGATCAACAAGTCAATCACATTCAACCGCATCCTCCAGTAGAGTAAATCTGTTACTAAGGGGTAAAGATGAAGTAGATTCTGGGTGAGATACAAACTAGATAGGAGATAAAGTGGATGGGAATTGTTTAGGTTATAGTGTGCAGGTTGACATGACCTACTTTGTTTGTTAAAAATAACCCAGCGGGAGTGCACAATTTTCAGAGTAGAGAGAGGGAGAGCTTGGGAGTATTCTTAAGAGTTCGTCGACCATATACTGATTGTTGAAATTAATAATAATGCAGTCCCCTCCTATAGTTTTTGGGCCTCCTCCTACCCAGTTTACTCTCCTGACCATGATAATATGTTGATACAGATCAAATCTGTCCCTTGTGTACTTAAAAAGCCCATGCAGGGCTTTATGGATTAGCTGCTCTGTGGTTTCTTGCTGGTCCGGTTTTAGTTCTGGGACATTTGCAAATACTATAACAAAGGACAGGCTACTGGAGGTAGATCTAAGATTACACCTGCCTTGGCTGTAGGAACAGGTTGATTAATAGTATGCCCCCTATGATGATCGCCTGTACTAGCGCTGCCTGAGCAAACATTATTTGCAGATGATTGAGCATTAATAGCAGCAGCCCCCATTAAATCCAAGTTGCCTTTAAGCTGAGTTAGGACTCGGGGAGGGTGTGTATTTAAAGGATGTGAAGGCTGGGAAAAACACATCTGCTCCAACTCTCTCGAAGAAACATCAGTTTTCTTAGCAGTGTAATCACTTTCAGTGGGTGGCTTCTATATAGCTAATATTGGTAAAAGACCCATAGTCAAATCATTGGGAAGGGACAAATGAGTTGCTCTAAGCAAGGAGGGTTTACAGTGATCAGCGCTAGTTGTATGTGCCTGCCCCACCTTGCCCCCGCCCACAACAGAGACTGAAAGACTGCTACACAACAGAGACAAAGATCCTTCTATTTTTTCTAGTCTTAATAAAAGGGGTTGCAGAAGGAGAGAGAAAGAAAGTTCCAACTTCCCGCATAAAACCTCTCTCAATTGGAGTGCAACACTCAGGCTGGGCTGGGGAGGGCACTCTGTTTCGATCAAAGGGTCTCGCAGTCTTAGGTGCAGTGGTCTTATTCACCCTCCCCCTCCTCTTTTTACCCAGGGTTCAGATGAAGGGCTACCATGAGGTTGTGATTGGATTTCTAAGTCAATGTTAGAGGCATATATACTCCCAAATGGTAGAGCGGGGGTTGGGCTAGTTAATAAAGAGCCTGGTCCAGATAATCCCGGGCAGGGTCTTACCTTCTCAAGTGAAAGACGCCGTTCCGTAATCATGATCTCTTTTGAAAGAGCATCCGCCGCTCTTAAGAGAAATTTGGCCCCCTTGGTCATATGATTTCGCCTTCCGCTTTACCATCTTTGAAGGTGGGCAATGTAAGCTGTCCAATTACCAGGCATTAGGGGATGGCCCAGCCCGGCCTCCTCCGGTCGATGATGAGCGTGGGCGGAGCCCGCGCTGCTTTTTAATGCACCTCCTGGCGCTAGTGTAAACGTGAGCGGCGGCAGGCTGCAAAGAACTGTGGGCCTCGGAGTCTCAGCCCTGGCAGACTGTCGGCAGTACATGCAATATATTTTAAGGAGAAGGAGAGTTGCAAGGCTTTCCAACAGTCACCTGATTGGCAATAGTTGTAGCTGGTATTAGCTAGCATTGGGCTGTGTTGATAGCCTAATTACTGTTGTAAACCAATGGGATTCAACTTTACTTTTTCATTGTATGTGTTTTCTTATTTTCTATTTGTTTTTATAACCATGTGATCAGGAATATGTATTTAGTAGTATTAGGTTGTTTTTAGAGCACACTTTATGTGAACACCCAATCATATAATACTTTATTTCTTATGTATTTTTCGGTTGGTTTTCATTATCATGTTGTACAAAAAAGGTGTTTCATATACCTTTGTACTACATCTGAAACTTTATAGCTGCAGACTTGTTTCTTTCCTGAAATCATTATAGAATTTGGTAGTATTGTGCTACATTTGTCACTGAAAATTAATAAAAGCCAATTAGTGTTCTTCTTTCAAACTTTGTCACTGTTAAGTACTTTTCTATTCGTTTCTCAGTTTGACTATTCCTCAATCTAGTATGTCAGTGTAGGACCAAGATGGTTTGTGTTTGGCTTGTTGGGCACAATTTCAGTTTTTGGGCCAGAGAGCATGCAAAGAAAGCAAAGTTTGCAGCTAATTTTGGTAGGAGTAGGCATTACATGGATTGGAGAAAATGGTTTGCAATACTATCAGTTATTCCCTCTACTTTACAGTGTTACTACATCTGACCATCTACAATGTATTATTATCTACTGCGGTGGTAATGATATAGGCAACTTAACAGGAGTTAGATTAAAACAAGCATTTGCAATGCAATAGGACTCGCAGTTACGTGAGACCTATTGCATTGGAAACAGGAGTGCGGGCTGATGACAAGGCATGAACGGGAGTGCCGGGGGTAGGAGCGGGGGCCGAGAAGTCACGGATTGCAGGGGGGGGGGGGCATGAGATGAAAGTAGTGTATGGAGTAAAGGGGCCACTAGCCATGGAAGAATACAAATGACGACATGATCGTCATGAGGAGGAACTAACAAGCCTAAAACCAACAGGCAGGCAGCATTTAGGCCCTAAGCCAATGAAAAAGATGGTCGGAGAGTGGGCAGAGCTTCCAAGATGCTTCCACGCTATACTGAATACTGCATGCCTCGCACAGCTGTGGTAAATATTTAATTACCGTCTTAATTTCTATGCAGGTAAGTACTAAAATTAGAATAACTCAATCGGAAAGAAAGACGCAGAGTCCGTGGTGTTAGAGTTCTTAGGGGTTTTATTCCTTAAAAAGGAATGGTTCTTGAACCGGATATCGTGTTCCTGACACCACTGGGGTTCAGGAAGGGATAGAGCATACTTTATTGACAAGACATGACTTTTATACTTAAATCATATAATGGATACCAATACAGTAGGCGTAACAGCTGAGAGAGACAAGATAAAAGCATACACGTGTTAGCAATACGTAATCAAAAAGGCGTGAACTAGGCGTGAACATAGGGGTGTGTGCTAGAAACGTCACATGAAAGGGTCACAAGTGGGTGGGTACATAGCAGAATCTTGCAATGTCAGCAGAAATCTGAGGTCTGGATGCGCGCGCAGCTGCATGACGGGGATTGACGTGGAGCTGGAGGGTGCAGGGGACTTGACATTTACACTAGCGGAAAGAGACAGAAGTCTGGCATGTCAGATCAACTCGTACCTATATCATATCTGATATCTGATGTTTGGGAACCATATTATCTGGAGGGAAAGGTCTCTTGGGCAGAGGCTATTCTATACTGACTGTGAGTGCGTGTATAAGCGTCTACGTGTCTGCATGAGATGCGAGGGGGCATGGGCCTACCATGGTAACAGAAGCTATGAATTACTTGCACGGAGACAGTGAGGCCGGGCCCTTTGCTCTGCAGCTGGAAGGATGTTTACTTGAACTAGTAAGCAGGAATGTGTATTTTGAGGAGCGGAGCAGATAATTCGAAGGTTGAATACAGTCTTGGCAGGCAGCAGGCTGAGCTAAGCGCCGTTAGCCGCATAGGGAGTAAGGCAGAGGTCACGGGTACAGAGGCAGCCCAGGCTGAGGCATCCAGTGTCAGAAGGCAGGAAAAGGCTTGATGGCAGAATTCAGGGGCCTACTTCGCCAGAGCTGAAAAACGTGTAAAGTAGACTACATAAAGACGTTGGCACGGCATACTTAGAAACGGAATATCCGACCCATTCAGGGTGGATCTGAAAGAGGACATGTTAACGTTGGACGCAAAAGTATTTGCGTCTTCATAGCTGGCACAGGAGGGAAGTTACATGCACTTTAAGCTTGTACATGGAGACGGTGGGGTACACGTTAGGGAACATTTCTTGACCATAAAATTTATATTTCCTCATTCCCTCCTTGTTCCCTACGGACCCTTCATGATATATCAATCCTCATGAACCTATCAGTCTGTTCATGTAACATCATTTGCTCTTCTTTCTTCTTTTCGCGTTTTGAGTGGAAACTTGAATGCGGAATACATGATGTGGCGCACAGACCACAAATCGCTGGCCCACACTGTAGGCACAGGCAGCAACTGAAAACTATGACAAGGGCAATGCCTAGGAAGGATAGGATCTTCCATCCCCAAGCGGTCAGCGTTGTCCAGAACCAACCGGACCAAGTCCAGGTGCCTGGATTCTGATGTATCAAACTTGCAATTTTATGAAGACGTGTGATAGCTTTATATACTGTTGGCGCGTTTTCTGGAATGAAAACACAGCAACTTGACCCTACAAGCTCCGCCCCTATCTGCTAGGATGACGTCAATAACAAGACGATTTTGAAGAACAACAACCCGCATGGCAGATTGCTCCTCTGTTAAGTTGCCTAGAGCGGAGGTAGTTTCATTCACTACTGCTTCGAGAGTTCTAGTTAATTTTCGTATCAGTTTACTATTAAAGACAGTACCTAAATAGGGGAAGAAACCTTTATTGAAATCTGTGTATTGCTCCCATGCCGTTTCAGTATAGTCGACAATCGGGAGATCTCTTCGGAGTCTAGTGATTACTAGATTTGTATTTCTGTGATAATCAGGAGGGGCTAGGAAAACAGGTGGCAGAAGGAATGCAATGTAACAGGTACCATCCCAATCTGGAGGTAAGCGTATGTATGCGGTATGGCCACAAACAAAGTAGGAATGACGAGTAGCTCTAAATGAAGACTTGCCTTGATCACTGAATTCGACCACAGTAGTACATTTACTGTGACCTAAGTGTACTGAACCCTTCTTTCTGACACATAAATCACCAGTGACTGGTAATACTGACATAGCAGGGAGAACTGGTGCAGCTTCGGATTCAACAGTAAGAATCATGAGGTTAATTGTATAATTACTTAATCCATATACTTCATTTTCTAGATCAGTTCTTATCCTAGTGGGAAGTCCCTTCTTGTCAGGATAACAGGCGTTAAGCAGAACTACGTTCAGGTTTCCCCAAACCCAATTTCATTCGAAAACAGCAATATCAGGATCTAAGGAATTAATTATTCTAAACCATGCTCCACATGAGCCATTGTGAGTGAACGGGTATGGGAAAAGAGGCAGAACTCCCTTGTATTTCTGATAGGGAGGGAGTCGGCCACATATCCAACAGTTTGTAGCATTATTAGTCTGATGGGAGTGATGTAACATACTAATGAATGTATTGTTGCGCAGCGCAAGTCTGTAAGATAACTCGTGAGGGGGTAATTCGCTAAAAGAATGTTCGGCAGTGACATTGTAAGCAGATTGTTCACGCTTGAAGATAGGGTAATATATATGCAGCAATATACTGGCAGCAATAATCAGAAGGCTTAGAAAAAACATAACCAATAATGTCACTATACAGTGACTACGAAGTGATTTACAATATGCACGTTTCTTGAATTGCCTCTCTCTCTCTCTATCTCGGTCTAGGGGATACATGTCAGAAACTAATTTAACCGATTCACCTAGGGGAGGACTTAGACAATTAAACTGTCTGACTGGCTAGACCGCAATTTTAGTTTATACTCCTCTTGGGGAGTTTTCTCTCTCTTGGGAACTTTAAAGTCACTAGAATCGAGGCAGTCCTTTGAGGGGGTGGAGGAGTCAGTTTCTGGCAACAGTTCATTACATTTTTTAATATGACTCGTATGGATCCACCCCTTTCGGCCCTCAACTTTAATTGCAGTCCTCGTGGTCAGAAGGACGAGCTTCGGCTCCTGCTAGCGGGGCTCCAGCGGACTCCTCCTGTCGAAATTTCGTATTAAGACTGTATCACCAGGACGGACATCGTGTGGCTTCACATCAGTGTTGTCGGGAAAGGCTGCGGCAACCTGTGAACGACATGATTGGAGTGCAGACATCAAGGAGGCAAGGTAATCTGTCAGCATATTACAGTCAACATCGGTTATTTTCTTAGGCATGGGCGTCCCCCACATATTTGGTGGTCGGCCAAAGACCACCTCATACGGGGATAGTCCTGATCTCGAATGGGGGACCATTCTCATATAGAACAGTGCAACTGGCAGGGCGACTATCCAGTCGACCCCTTTCTCTTTATATATTTTCGCAAGACGTGTTTTCAGTGTCTGGTTATGCCTTTCTACAAGGCCAGCTGCCTCGGGATGTCGGACGCAATGGAATTTCCACTGGTAACCTAACAGAAGTGAAACCTGCTTCATGAGCTCGGACGAGAATGGCTGTCCGTTATCTGAGTACACGATACGAGGCAAGCCGTACCGTGGGAAGAATTCACGAACCAGCTGCCTGGCAGTGGTCGGGGCAGTGTAATCTGGGACTGGATATGCTTCGGTCCAACGGGAAAGTGCACAAACAACTACGAGGACGTACTTGAATCCTCGACAACGGTCCATCTGGATATAATCCATCTGGAGGACTTCAAAAGGGTGATCGGGAGGATGGAATCCACCTTGCTCTACAGGGACGCTTTTACCTGGATTGAACTGACAACAGATCATGCAAGTACGCACTTTCTGTTTTGCTGCTGCTCGTAAATGTTTGTTGTACCAGAGATTCTGTAAACTGTCTAACATGGCTCTTTCCCCTAGGTGTGCTGGACTATGTGCTGTATTTATTATGACTTGAACCATAGAATCGGGGAGAAACCATGTAGTTTTTCCCTTCGTCATCCATCCCTGATCTGTCTGGATCCCTCCTAGTTCAGTCCATTTCTTGATTTCATCTGGAGTAGCATGTGTCTGAATATCGATTACATCTAGTGTGGGATCCCTAACTGTCATACAATGTGTCGGCACTATAATCTTTGTTACATCCATTGTCTGGGTGTGAGTCAATGCTGTATGTTTTGCTGTTTGGTCTGCCAGGTCGTTACCCTGGGAAATGGAGTCTGTAACTTTAGTATGTGCTTTACACTTCATGATAGAAATGCCTGAAGGCAGATGTATTGCTTCTAATAGTGCTTGAATGAGGGGACCGTGTTGGATCTTGGCACCGTGAGAGGTCAAGAAACCTCGTTCTTGCCATAACACTCCGAAGTCGTGTACGACTCCGAAAGCATAACGTGAATCTGTGTATATGTTAACATTTCTGTTCTTGGCTAGTATACAGGCTCGGGTCAGAGCGATAAGCTCTGCTGCTTGAGCGGACAGTCTATCAATACGATGTGTTTCTTTAACTTCAGTTTCAGTGGTCACTGCATACGCGGCCACTAATTCTCCTGTGCTTGTTCTCATACATGAACCGTCCACGTAAAGTGTCAGGTCTGGATTTGTCAGTGGAACATCTGTTAAGTCTCGTCGGGGCTTTGTTACTGCATTAATGATTTCTATACAATCATGCGGGGCTGAATCTGTCATAATCGAAGGTAACAATGTAGCAGGATTTAGAATGTTACAGCGTCTGATTTCTATGTGTGGCTGGAATAGCGTCAATTCATAACCTGTCAGTCGTGCTATTGTCAAGTGTTGAGTCTGGGTTCGGTTTAAAAGAACCTCTACAGAATGTGGAACTTGTACTGTCAATGGGTGTCCTAATACAATTGAATCGCTCTGTCTGATTGCTAGGGCTGTCGCTGCGACTGACTTTAAGCACGCAGGGAGTGCCTGGGCTAGTGAATCCAATGTACTTGAAAAATAAGCACAAGGCTTATGTGAACCTGCTTGATCTTGAGTGAGGACAGACAACGCTGTACCATCACGTTCTGTAACAAAAAGTGTAAAAGGTTTGCTGTAACATGGTGTCGCTAAAACTGGTGCTTGACATAAAGCTTTCTTTAATTCCTCAAAGGCCTGTGTATGTTCCTGAGTCCAAGGGAGGGCAGTCGAAGTCGCTGCCTCCTGTGTTGCCAACTGAATGAGTGGTTTAGCTAGAAATGCATATTGAGGAATCCATTGTCTGCAGTACGAGGTGAGGCCTATAAAGGCCCACACTTCCTTTTGTGTCCGGGGTTGTGGCATGTTTACAATTAACTGGATGCGATCAGGAGTGAGCTGTCTCCCCACTTTGGACAGCAAGTGACCCAAGTACACAACTTGCTGAACACAGAATTGTAGCTTCAAAGGAGACACCTTGTGTCCCTTGTCGGCCAGAAAATGTAAAACTGTCAGTGATGCTTGTTCACATTCGCGTTCACTTCGTGCGGTGATCAACAGATCATCGACGTACTGTAGCAAGGCAGTGTTAACTGGCATTTGGATACAATCAAGTTGTCTTTTCAGTGCTTGGCTATAGATGCTGGGGCTTTCTGTGAATCCTTGAGGTGCGCGTGAAAATTTGAAGCTTCGTCCATTTAAACTGAATCCGAAGAGGTATTGGCTCTCTGGATCAATGGGGACACTGAAGAAGGCGTTCTTGAGATCAATTACAGTAAAGAACGTCGCTTCTGAATCAATAACAGTCAATAAGGATGAGATGTCGGGAACCACAGGATACTGTGGGACAATGCATTTATTGAGTTCTCGTAAATCAATCACCAGCCGATATACTGGCGGTGCATTGGGATCAGTACGTTTAAGAATCGGAATGATAGGGGAATTACAGATATTGGAGTCGGTTTCTACGACCACTCCTTTGGCAATGAGCTCTTCAACGATTTCCAGTAAAGCCACTACAGCATCGGGTGGTAACTTGTATTGTCTGATTCGTGGTAAAACAACTCCTGGTTTGAGTGTAACACGGTATGGTGTAATGTGCATACAACCTACATCGGTCGGGCCTTGGGCCCACAGGTGTTTCGGTACATTTTTCAACCTGACATCGAACTCTCGTAATACATAGTGACCCTTAAAGTCACGCAGGAAAAGTCTAACTCCTTCCGGAGAACAACATATCACAGCTCCTAGAGCCTTCAATGTTTTGATACCTAACAAGTTTTCTGGACATGATTTCGTGAGTAACAAGTCTGTAACGCGTGATAATGGCCCTACAGCTAGGGGGACCGGTTTCGATACTTCATTTACAATAGGCTGTCCTGAAAAACCAAGGGAAACATTCTGTGAGCCTGAGAGGGGTGCCCCTGGGACTTCATTATGACTGATCGTTGTGCGGCTTGCCCCTGTGTCAATTAAAAACTTTCTGTCTTTTCCCAATACTTGACTGTGTACATAAGGACCCTCTTGATCTACAGGAATCTCAATAAGAGGCAAGCCAACCTCCCTCTCTAGGCTGTTTCATGTGTATCGCTGATAATCGGGATAATCAGATTGGGCATACTGGTTCATCTGTCGTGAAACTTGCTGCGTCGCGGCAATGGGCTGTGGCTGTGATACCGCTGCGGTCTGTGCTGTATGTGGTGAAGCATGCACAGGCTGTGAATTCTGTGAAGTCTGTGGCTGAACCTGGTCTTGTCTAGGCTGATGCGGTCTTTCTTTAGTTTTACCTGTTGCTATATTGTGTTTCAGGACTGGACATTCATGTACGTAGTGACCTGGCTGTTTGCAATAGTTACATGTCCCTTTAACGGGAGCTGCCGAATTACCTGTCTGGGTCGCACCCTTTCTCTGACCGTCGGCTGGAACCGACTGGGCCACTAACATTTTCATTTTCGTGTCTTTCATACGTCTCTGTTCGTGATCCTGTTCTTCTCTAATTCTGTTCTGGTGGTATTGTAACATTTGTAACATCTGGGATGGCGTATTTGCTTGCCATGTACTTTCAACTTTATATACACGGTTCTTAACTTGTGTCAGGGAATTCTCAACTAATTTTGTTACAAAAAGATGTGGGTACGACTCGCTACCTGGTTTCAGGCCACTATTTATAATGAAACATTTCTCGAATCTGGAATAGAAGTCACTAGTATCTTCATCGTGTTTCTGTTTACAGGCTGAGATTGCGTCCCAGTCTTCCTTTTTAGTTGTCAATAATCTTGGCAAGACCTGTACTATTAAACCTGGTAATGCTTTAGCATTGTCCCCAAGGCCTAGCCCTGGAGTACGACCTTTTTCCTCGTCCTCTATTTCAGTCCAGATAATCTTTTTATCTCCCACCTCCCATTCTTTTTCTTTGAGTTTCTCGTAGATGCCGGTGGGCAGCAGTACTTTTAACAATTTCATAATATCTGTATACGTGTAATCTCCCATGAGTAACATGTCTTTAAGTTCTCGGTGAAAACCTGCAGGGTCTTTCTCATGACACGGTACTAGTTTCTTCATTTCTAACAATTCTAACTTTGTTAAAGGTGTGTACACAAACACACGTTCCAAGGCGTTATTGGCATTCATAACTGGGTGTACTTCTCGTAAAGGATTCTGCCCGTCAAAATGAAACATTTTTCTTTCTGGGGGCGGAGCTGAAACATATTGTGGGCCTAAGAAAGTGTTATTTCTGCGGCGTTGTTCTAGAATTATTTGAATTAATCTGGTACTTAGGCCTCTCCATCTATTCATAAGTAGCGCTTCTAATGTATCCGGTAAGGGACCTGGATCAGAATGTTGTTGTCTGTATAACGTGATGAGATGCTGAATCATGTATACACCAGCTAATTTCTGCTCGTCTGGGGAAAGGTCCAGAAATGTCTGTGCTACTGTATCATCATTGTATGTGCTGGGATTGTCAGCCCATAATACTGCTGACCGGGCTAGTTCTTGTTCGTCCATAGAACTGAGTACATGGTACCCCATTTGTTCTTGAAGAATTTTATCAGTAACCTGAAACAGATATTCAGGAGAACTCGGTTTTGATATGCCAGAGAGAAAAACTCTCTTGCTTTCTGGGCGAATGCCTTTCCTAAGGTAATTTCCCTTACCTACATACGCTATCATTTCTTTAGTCGTGTCTGGTTCTTCAGATCCTTCCTCCTCGGAGGAGTCATTCTTGTCACTTTCTTTTTCTTTTTCTTTTTCGTGTATTTCTATTACTGCTTTCCTAATTTTCTTGTACATACTTGCTATACAATTCAGTTTATCATGGTTTCCGTCAGCTATATTTTGACCCCACCTGTTTAGTACTTCTATCTCTTCCTGGTCTACTCCAGGCCTGTCTCGTTCTCTTATTAAGCAATTTATGAAGAAACGTAATATACAACCTTGAGTGTCAGCTTTCTGGTGAGCCAGGGCCTCTTTAACACTACCAGGATCTTCCCCAGTCTGGACAAAATGATATATTCTATCTAGGTGTTCAGTCATTCTTGGAAATAACACTAGGTAATCTGCAACTTTTCGTAAGCGTAGTGATGCTAACAACATTCTATCGTTTTTACCGGGTACTGGATCATATCTGCAAAATGGAAGGGGTTCTTTAAGCATGTCGAGACGGGGTGATTGGGGTGTACGTTGCTTCAACATGTCCCTAAGGTTTAATCTGTGTGTTGCTGGCGGGGTCTGGAGACCTCCTGTCGCACCTCCTGTAGCGGAGGCTTGAAAATTGTATGTCTGTGGAGTCGGCATCTGTACCTGAACTTGTCTCTTACTAGGATCGGGCGCAAACGGATTTAGTGTGTCAATCTTAGATGTGGGAAGTGGTGGAGGTGGAGGAGCAGGCTGTCGAACGGGTGAACCTTGTTGCGGTAATGGCTGGATATTGTCTTGGAGCAGATTGCCACCTCCGTCACCGTCAATAGGCGGTACGTGGGCACGTGGATTGGTGTAAGCGGGTGCTACATCGTCTAGATAGGAAGCAAGCAATATGTCTTTGGTGGTCCTGTGACTTACTTTAGTCGGAACCAATGGTGGCGGCAGATCTTTCGGTATTTCTGAAGTGGCTTCAGGCAAACCCTCGGCCACCAAGTACATGCCATTTACAAGATTGTTTCGCATACGGTCTACTTGTTCTGCTTTTACTCGGATCCCTTCATTAACTAATTCGTTTTCACCACTCTATCCGACTCTTCTCTATGTCTGTCTTCTTTACGGAGTGCTTTTTCGGCACGTTTATGTGATTCTTTACGCCAAAATTCTATGGCGTCTTTCTGAGATTGTCTGGCTTTCTTTTTCCATAACGCTTCTTCTACCTTCATGATGCACTCGGCATCCCATGTTCCTGTAACGGGCCATCTGTGTCTCTCGTCTAGGTGCTTGGTATAATCGGCCCATAAATCTAGATACAGTATGGCATCTAAGCCATGCTTATGGTACATAAAATTTTCAGGAGTGTCCCTAGGGGGGATAGGAATTTCTTCCTCTAGTATCCCTTTCCTAGTTCCTATCTGTCTTAATTTATTGAAAAACGGCATCTTGTTACTTAGTACTGGATACTCGATACTTGTTACTTACTCTGAACACAGCTAGTTACACAAAAACACAATAATGTACATCAAACAATCACTCATACCACGACATTAATTACATGAAAACATTTTGAACACATATGACTACCCACAATACTGATGTACTGCTAAACAACACAGATACACTGTTGAGAACAGTGCAAGAACTTGAATAACTGATGTACTGCTAAACAGCACAGATACACTGTTGAGAACAGTGCAAGAACTTGAATAACTGATGTACTGCTAAACAGTACAGATACACTGTCTAAAACAGTGCAGACCGTGTTTGTGTACCCAAACCCGTCTTTACCGGATACATAATAATGCACCCGTCTAGATGCGTCCCCAGCAATGGTACTCACCGGGAAGCACGGAACAGAAGGCCTCGGAAAACTCGACTGGACTGGACCGACTGGACTCGACTCGGCTCGATACGTGAATACTTCGGAACTGGTGGGCCTCTTGACACCTCGGACCTTGCTTCTTTCGGCTAGGCTCTGGTCGGGATCCTCCGCACTCCTCACCGCCTCGTCTGGGTGCTGATCGCAGTCTCCGTCACCTCCGTAGGCCTGAGGGAGATACAGGAAATCCTGCGGGTACGCGTAATTGTCCGTCTTGACTTATGGCAGGGGGCAAAGGTTGCAACGCACCAACCGGCGCGTGAGGTGGGGGAGGGGTCCCTATTCGGGCGCCAAAATAATGTGGTAAATATTTAATTACCGTCTTAATTTCTATGCAGGTAAGTACTAAAATTAGAATAACTCAATCGGAAAGAAAGACGCAGAGTCCGTGGTGTTAGAGTTCTTAGGGGTTTTATTCCTTAAAAAGGAATGGTTCTTGAACCGGATATCGTGTTCCTGACACCACTGGGGTTCAGGAAGGGATAGAGCATACTTTATTGACAAGACATGACTTTTATACTTAAATCATATAATAGATACCAATACAGTAGGCGTAGCAGCTGAGAGAGACAAGATAAAAGCATACACGTGTTAGCAATACGTAATCAAAAAGGCATGAACTAGGCGTGAACATAGGGGTGTGTGCTAGAAACGTCACATGAAAGGGTCACAAGTGGGTGGGTACATAGCAGAATCTTGCAATGTCAGCAGAAATCTGAGGTCTGGATGCGCGCGCAGCTGCATGACGGGGATTGACGTGGAGCTGGAGGGTGCAGGGGACTTGACATTTACACTAGCGGAAAGAGACAGAAGTCTGGCATGTCAGATCAACTCGTACCTATATCATATCTGATATCTGATGTTTGGGAACCATATTATCTGGAGGGAAAGGTCTCTTGGGCAGAGGCTATTCTATACTGACTGTGAGTGCGTGTATAAGCGTCTACGTGTCTGCATGAGATGCGAGGGGGCATGGGCCTACCATGGTAACAGAAGCTATGAATTACTTGCACGGAGACAGTGAGGCCGGGCCCTTTGCTCTGCAGCTGGAAGGATGTTTACTTGAACTAGTAAGCAGGAATGTGTATTTTGAGGAGCGGAGCAGATAATTCGAAGGTTGAATACAGTCTTGGCAGGCAGCAGGCTGAGCTAAGCGACGTTAGCCGCACAGGGAGTAAGGCAGAAGTCACGGGTACAGAGGCAGCCCAGGCTGAGGCATCCAGTGTCAGAAGGCAGGAAAAGGCTTGATGGCAGAATTCAGGGGCCTACTTCGCCAGAGCTGAAAAACGTGTAAAGTACACTACATAAAGACGTTGGCACGGCATACTTAGAAACGGAATATCCGACCCATTCAGGGTGGATCTGAAAGAGGACATGTTAACGTTGGACGCAAAAGTATTTGCGTCTTCATAGCTGGCACAGGAGGGAAGTTACATGCACTTTAAGCGTGTACATGGAGACGGTGGGGTACACGTTAGGGAACATTTCTTGACCATAAAATTTATATTTCCTCACAGCGAGCATCGCATGCCCTGCAACGCTAGGCTTGACCTAAAAAGGCATAATCCAGGGGATTCGCTTTCAGATCCTAGGTATTGAGCTGTATATGCTGCCACACAGTAACACACTGTTTCAAATATTTCCCAGGTGTTTAGAAACCAACTAAAACACAACTTTTAAACTTCTTGGGTCCTCATTGGGTGGACAGTTAATTCTGATAAACCCTGTAACAGCTGTGACCATCTCATCTGAATTGTAAATTGTGGTGTTGTGCAGAGAGATTTCTGCTGCAGAAATCTGGTGAAACTCCATTTAAAAAATCACGGAAAACATGTAGGAATTTGAACAGACAAAAACCAATTCCAGCAAGTTGTTCGCCAAAAATGTGTATTCCCTTTTATTTACAGTGACTTTAGTAATGGTTGTTTTCGGCCATGGGAAATTTCCAGGGGTTACACCGGGACACTTGTAATGAGAGCTTAGTTAGTCATTTTTATTTCTAGCAGGGTATTATTAGCCTAACGGGTCAAACCAGGAGTGATGTAGGTGAAACCCCCGGAAGACACAGCTTACAAAACACAGAGAGTAATTAACAAACTTTAGGGTGTTGCAGTTTCTGGAACCAACAAGATTACCAAGAAATCTCAACCACATGAGGTTTAAGAATCCAAGAACGCCTCCCAAAGGCAGCAAAAGCATAACCCTTAGGAAGAAGCACATTCTAACAAACATTTGCAATGCAATAGGTCTCGCATTACTGGAAGTTTGAGCTATAGGTGTTGCATTATTATTAACAATGTCAATAATGAAAATTTCAGTAAACCGAGACTTATTGAATTGCAAATGCTTTTGAGACTATTGCCTTGTCTTGCGGAGAGGGTGAGGGAAAGGGAGAGCGAGGAAGCATGAGAGGGAGGGGGAGAGAGAGAGAGAGAAGCATGAGAGTGAAGGGGAGAGAGAAAGGAAGAGGGATAGAGGGCAAGAAAGAGGGAGAGAAAGAGGGGAGTGAGAGGGAGAAAGAAAGAGGGAGGGGGACAAAGAGAAGTTGGGAGGGGGAGAGTGAGAGCGGAAGAGGGGGAGAGGTAGTGAGAGAGAGGAAGAGGGAGGCGGAAAGAGAGAAAAAGCGAGGGAGGAGGGCCAGGAAGAGCATGAAAAAAGAGAAACAGGGAGAGACTTTCACTTAAAAAGAAAATCACAAATAGTACACTGGCCGCAAGCTCAGAAAGGAAGCAAAGGAGTATTTGGACACCTTCAGAATGCACATGATGAGGGCAGTGAGTAGGACATCCATTTGTGTGCACTGTAAGAAGCTGGCAATGATGGAATGGTGAGCTGGCACTGGTGGTCAGGATCGCACGGATCTGGGGCACACCTGTTGTATTTCGATCCAGGACCCTAATTCGATATTCCCGATTCATGCCCTTATGTGGTTATAATAGTCCAAAGACAAAGAACCTGCTCATCAAAGTAAAAAAATCACAATTTCCCAGAAAGAAGGTAGCAAGTATTAAAATTAAACATGCAGAGAATTCTGAGGACACAACTGAAAAACGGAGAGTGGGCCCAGACAATGCTAGACAGCGCAGCAGAAGTGACCATAGCTCGCAAGATCCTGATGAATCTTCTGGAGACAGTGGACACGAATGAATACATTCAGGTGGAAACTGCAGATACACGAGTTAGTGTACCCCATAAACTATATGAAATAACATTACGTATAGAGGGAGATAAAACTAGGAAAATAAAAGGTCTCTTTTGGGAGAAACTTTCAATAGGCTATGACATCCTGTTAGCTGAAAAAGACTGGCCACCAGAGTTTGTCAGGGAGTGCCCTCATGGCGAAGAAATGATTATGGCTGCCTTCTCAAATCATATTCCAATTCATAAAAAATACACATTGGCAAGAAAATGGGCAGTGGCCCAAGCCCCTGCATTATACAAAAATCATGTAGGATGGAATGAGGACTCACCTCACCACAAAATCCAGTTAAAAAATCAACCCACTACACAAAGGCAGTACCCAGTTAAACAAGAAGCTAAAAAGCAAGTCAGGGAGATATTAGATCAACTTGAAAATCAAGGGGTGATTGAAACATGCACCTCTCAAATTAACAATCCTTTGTTTCCTGTCTCCAAGCCAGATGATTCATATCGTCTAGTTTTGGACTACAGACATTTAAACACCTGCTGCAAAACCTTTGCAGTACAAAACTCACACAGTGCAGCATTAATGAACAACATCGTGAGCAAAAAATATAAAACAACATTGGATATCTCTAATGGATTCTTCTGTCAAAATATTGCACCTGAAAGCAGGTATTTGACCGCTTTCTCAATAAAGGGGTCGCAAAAACAATTTCGCCGACTCCCACAGGGATTCAAGAATAGCCCAGGATTATTCTCAGCAAGGGTAACAGAATTACTACAAATATATGACGATGAGGCATTATCATATGTCGATGACATCTATCTTACAGACGATGACCTGGAGACTCACTTAAAAAGAGTGAACACCATAATTCTTGGGTTCGCATCAGGAGGTTACAAATTCAACTTTAAAAAGTCAAGAATTGCCCATCTAACAGTCCTATTTTTAGGATATGAATTATCAAGTGAAGGCAAAAGCCTGGCAGACAACTTCCTAGAGAAGTGTGCAGTACTCCACGCACCAAAAACGCTGAAAAATTTACAATCAATACTAGGCTTCCTGAATTTCGGTAGAACATACATTCTAAATTATGCAGAGAGGGTTAAACCTCTCTATGAATTAATATAACCTGATTTCAAACCAATACATTTGACTCAAAAACACACAGAAATGTTGAGATCATTGCAAACAGACATGTTAACTAAAACCAAATTGCAAACTCGCGACAACGTACGCAACCATGTAATCCGAGTCATCCCAGAAAGATGCGGATTCACGTATCTGACCTCTAATGAGGGAGAAACGGTACCTATAGCATACAAATCACATTTGTACACTCAAGCTGAAATATAATTCAGTTCTACAGAAAAAATTCTGACAGCGGTTCAAACTGCTGTAGCAGGAGAAAGAGCCCTAGCCCAAGGCAAAAGAAATACAGCAGAATCAGCCCTTGAGGCATCAACAAGTCCACGCAATCTGAATACAGTGGCATTAGATCCAAAATGGATACAATGGGAAAATTCTCTTGCTACAGAAGACGTGAAATACTATTTTGATCCGAAACTGAAAAAACTAGATGATCTAGAATACGAACAAGAATATCCTCTGCCAATCGAAATTCTGCCTCTCGAACATTATACTTGTATAATCTATATGGACAGATTTGCACACCATTACGATGTAGAGAAAAATCCTGCAATGCAGCGTGCGCGATAGTTAAAGGTCGTTGGCACGAAGGTAAATTTAGACCACTTATCACTAAAACCCAATCTCTAGGAGATTGTACAGCTCAGTGAGCTGAACTTTTGGCATTTAAGATGGCACTTGAAAATACCGATCACGAATTCCCCATACTAATAGTGTGTGATTCATATTACTGCGTTCAATATTACAATGAATACTTGCAGAACTGGGTTCAAAACAGCTTCAAAGATGCGAAAGGTGCCTCAATAAAGCATAAAACACTTTGGGAACAAGTAGTTCTTATGAAGAAAGAACTACAAAAGACTCACATGATACATACACTGAGTCATCAACGTGATGGCGTTCACATTGCAGGGAATTCATTGGCTAACAGAGCCACAGCGGCAGTGGTTCAACCGGCTTCGGTAGCCACAAAAAAGCGTTCAGAAAAACAAATAGATGGAGAAACCATGCTGGCGGTGAAAGCGTCATTAAAAGGCGATTATGCAGCATTACACTCAGTAATACATACATAATCGATGCAAACTCCGTTCCTTTTGGTCAAATCCCTGGAGTGGGGGATAAAGCAATTCCAAACACGAACCAGAGGGTTTTCTTGATTGAAGACGCACATATGGGACTGGGTCCAAGGCACCAACAGATCTTGAAATCTCTAATACAACTACAATCAGAATACTGGTGTCCGGGGATGAGCTTGCAAATTTACAAATTTGCAATGGATTGTCCAGACTGCAACAGAGATCGCAGTTGTGACCCGGACCAGACTATTGCCAGGACACATTTATTAGAAAGCATCAGGCGATCTATAACGCAGAAATCCAGCCGGAGAAATGCGTCCTCATAATTATTAAGACTTGATTCACTAAAAATGTAGACCCCAGCGCTCGGCTGACGCCAGAACTGTTATAAAAGTTTTGCGAGTCTTTATCGGCACATACGCAATTGGCATGCTACATTCTGACCAGGGTCCTGCGTTTAGCTCGCGAGCTTAGAAAGAGGCCATGACCAGCATGGGCATTGCATTGCGGTACTCTTCTCCCTTCCATCCTGAGGGAAATGCGGTAGTGGAAAGAAAAAACCGTGACATAAAGCAATCTATAACGGCAAAGGTATTAGGTTCGGGTGATGGGTGGGTCAAACATTTAATAAGTGTCCAACGTAGTCTTAATAACATGCCAAGAAATTCTCTAAAAGGTTTCAGTCCGTATGAACTTATGTTTGGTACTAGAATGATTATCCAGGATCTGGATCGTCAGATTTCAGTGGTAGAAGAAAAACCTTTTGATATCAAAGATCGTTTGGCTGTTTTACAGGACTTGAATGAAACAAGAAAAAGTCTAAGTAACACAAAGTTTAAGCCAATAACCACTGAAGAACCACCTGTCCCAGCAAGACCTGTCTGGATTCCAAAGATTGGGGATCTGGTCAGAGAAAAGATCGCTGTAAAGAAGGAATTTGGGCCTTCTTACAGAAAAGCAGTACCTGTCTTAGCTGTCAGCGGAACAAGATCAGTAGTACTACCACCACTTGCTGGTAAAAAGGAAAACAGAATTGTTTCCATCGATCTGGTGAAACCACAATCATGTGGCCGATAATAAGTAGTAGGCCCAGTGGACTCCCAAGAAATAGCAGAAGACCAAACTTTGCTACAATCCAAGAGGTTCAAACTGAAAGACTAATCACATTCGATAAACCTGCAGTAAATAAAAAAGGACAATGCAACAAAGCCATGGAACTGGTGCCTCTTGAAACCCAAATTACAATATTTCGTGATGATACACCAATCTACAACGATGTAGCATCAGAATGTACAAACGTAACAAAGGAAAATGCAAAGATCAATGGAAATCCTGAAGCAATCCCACCAATTGACAGAACTGCATCTGGCTATTTTATCAACTTTGATGACTTTTCCGATGATCATGAACATGGAGACAAGCCAGCAACTAAAACTTTCGAACAAAAAATGACCGAGCTTTTTCACGAACTAAAAGAAACATATCTGATTTCACCATGGATTGAATTTTGGACTGTGTTAGGTGTACTTTTTCCTCCTGCTTTGGCTCATCGTGATTTTATGCTTGGGTAAATTCATTGATGGAAAATATAGTACAATGGACACAGCAAGTCAGAACATCAACTTGGTCCTAAAGTCTCACAGATCCTCTCACATCGAGAAAAGAGAACTATCATCAGTGAACATCATAGCCAACCCAATACCTGGGGGTATTGCATGGGACAAAAATGACTTTGATATTTATGGCCCGATTGAGCTCTTGAAGTATCCACACCAGTTTAAGGTTTCCTTAAGTGACTTTGTGATACCAAGTTCTTTTTCTGATGATTGGGACTTTGAAAATATTAATTATATGATGTAAGATTTAGTAATGTCAGCTAAATTTACAGAACATGATTATTTACAGGGTTCATCAAATTATGAAGAATTATACTGTTACAATCACTATGGTCATCACTTTTTGCAGAAATCTGCACAACCTAGAAATGTTTTTACTTATAATCAATGGGAACATTGTCCAACTCCACCAAAAGGAAGTTCAAAGAAATTTTTTGAGAAATTTCCATACTTCTAAGGGTTTAACAACAGTGATCCAGAAACATTTTATTTTAAAATGTTAAATAAGACAGGAATGAAAACAATGTTAAAAAATACTAAATTGATTTATTCTGAGAAATTTTATGACAAAATGTCTACATTTGGTTTTGAATTCTGGAAAAATAACATTCAAGTTCAAGGTCAAAAATTTGTATAGCGCACTCCTCACCCAGAGGGTCTCAAGGCGCTTGAGGGAGGGGAGGGGGGGTACTTTATTTATCGAATATCCAAGTTTTAAGTTGCTTTCTGAAGGAGAGGTGGTTCTGTGTAAGGCGGAGGTGGGTGGGGAGAGAATTCCAGGTTTTGGCTGCTAAGTAGGAGAAGGATCTTCCCCCCATGGTGGATCTGTTGATGCGCGTAATAGCAGCGAGGGCCTGATTGGACGAAGGAAGTTGGCGGGTGGGGGAGTAAAAGGACAGGCACGTGTTTAGGCATTCGGGTCCTAGGTCATAGAGGGCTTTGTGTGCGTGGGTGAGGAGTCGGAACGTTATCCTCTTGTTGACGGGGAGCCAGTGGAGGTCTTTCAGGTGACCGGAAATGTGAGCCTGGCGGGGGATGTCTAGTATGAGTCTGGCTGAGGCGTTTTTGATGCGTTGGAGTTTTTTTCTGTAGTTTGGCTGTGGTTCCGGCGTAAAGGGTGTTGCCGTAATCCAGTCGGCTTGTGACTAGTGCGTGGGTGACCGTTTTTCTTGTTTCGGTGGGTATCCAATGGAATATTTTTTTGAGCATGCGTAGGATGTTGAAGCATGATGAGGAGACGGCATTGACTTGCCTGGTCATCGAGAGGGAGGAGTCCAGGATGAAGCCCAAGTTACGTGCGTGGTCCGTTGGTTTGGGTGCGTTTCCCAGGGCCGGTGGCCACCATGAGTCATCCCAAGCAGAGAGGGATGAGCCTAAGATTAGGACTTCCGTTTTGTCCGAGTTCAGTTTTAGACGGCTGTCCGTCATCCACTCGGCAACATCTTTCATTCCTTCGTGTAAGTTGGTTTTGGCGGTGTTTGGGTCTTTGGTGAGGGAGAGGATCAGCTGGGTGTCGTCGGCGTAGGAGATGATGTTGAGGTTGTGTTGGCGTGCGATGGATGCGAGGGGACTCATGTATACGTTGAAGAGGGTGGGGCTGAGTGATGATCCTTGAGGTACTCAAATAAGAAATTGGTACCTTGGTTATACGGTATGTGTTTTGAATTGGAATAATAAGGAATAAAGAAAAAGTACTCCCTATTTAGTGTTTATATCACTGTGACCACACTAAGTTTATTTATATCTTTTATAGTCTCCTGTCTCGTCATGACCCACAGACACGTCAAAGGTTATTACTGAATGATTTTTATTTTTTCAAATAAGAAAGTTTATATATCTCTCGTTTCTGATTTCAAAACACGTTTGTATATACAAGTAATTTTTTTACATATATACAATAGAATAGAAGCCCTTCGTTTCGAGTTAGGATGTCTCACCAAAAACATAAAACAGACATTCCTATTGAGATCAAGCAGACTCATGTGAGGAAAACAAATAGGTGGAACTTATTTATACCCAATGTCTTAAAGATCCCTCAACACATTATTTAAGTTAATCCAAAATATTTATATATATCTGCTGTCTCTTTATAGTCGACGCGTTTCAGCCAATCAATTCTGGCCTCTTCAGGACTAGGGCTATTCACAATCCATCTGTACAGACAAGAATTAAAAAGAAGGGGAACGGACATCATTTTTAAATTCCATAAATTACTTCTGTGAGCAGACTGACCATTGTGACATACCATTAGTTAGTTAAATTCAATTAAATTCATTGAACAAGTCAGAGCATGGTATTTTAATATGGCTGATTTTTATAGACACCTACTTTGTAAGCTAGACTCCCCTAGATTCCGTTTTTTTATATATATTTTCTCTTTTGTTAATAATCACATTTATTTTATAGAAGTATATCTAATCCAGTGAGGGTTATCGAAATGGAATGGTATTTACCGAGTTATAGAGTCGGAAATGCTTCTCAAATTCTTTCATGGGCTCTTTTTTAATATATACTGAGCTCGCTGTCAATCCATTTAATGGAACTATTGCGTGGTCGGTAATTAGATGATGTATATCTCCCGACTACAGCATCTGGGGAAAGAGACCACTGTCAGTGCAACATCCATGTGGCTCGAGGTTCCAAACACGCTTTCTAGGTTCCAGAAGAGAGACATTGCAAAACGTAAGTGTTGTGTGTTTTTTAGAGATTGGGCAAACGTGGCATGTCTACAACGCGGTGCTTACGAAAGCGGGTCATTGTTATATATTTTTCAGACCCCGGGAAGAGAGGAACGCGCTGGGCCGACGTTTGTGAGCACTCGTGATTGAGTAAAAGAAATATCTAAGAAGCGCTTGAAGCGCTAGCTAAGTAAGTGTGTTCCCCCATTCACCCAGAAAGCTATGGTATGTCACAATGGTCAGTCTGCTCACAGAAGTAATATCTAAAGAATTATGTTCGATCTAATGTCCACATGTAAATATGTAGATAGGTATTTTTGTTATTAATTTATGGAATTTAAAAATGATGTCCGTTCCCCTTCTTTTTAATTCTTGTCTGTACAGATGGATTGTGAATAGCCCTAGTCCTGAAGAGGCCAGAATTGATTGGCTGAAACGCGTCGACTATAAAGAGACAGCAGATATATATAAATATTTTGGATTAACTTAAATAATGTGTTGAGGGATCTTTAAGACATTGGGTATAAATAAGTTCCACCTATTTGTTTTCCTCACATGAGTCTGCTTGATCTCAATAGGAATGTCTGTTTTATGTTTTTGGTGAGACATCCTAACTCGAAACGAAGGGCTTCTATTCTATTGTATATATGTAAAAAAATTACTTGTATATACAAACGTGTTTTGAAATCAGAAACGAGAGATATATAAACTTTCTTATTTGAAAAAATAAAAATCATTCAGTAATAACCTTTGACGTGTCTGTGGGTCATGACGAGACAGGAGACTATAAAAGATATAAATAAACTTAGTGTGGTCACAGTGATATAAACACTAAATAGGGAGTACTTTTTCTTTATTCCTTATTATTCCAATTCAAAACACATACCGTATAACCAAGGTACCAATTTCTTATTTGAGTCTATATTACCCAGGTACCGTTTGGTCTAATGGGTTTCCCCTGTCATACATAGTGATCCTTGAGGTACGCCGCAGATGACTTCGGTGGATTCTGATCTAAAAGGGGGAAGGCGGACTCTCTGTGTTCTTCCGGCGAGGAACAAGATGATCCAGTCCAATGATTTTCCTTGTATTCAGACGTTGCTGAGGCGTTGTATGAGGGTGCTATGACAGACTGTGTCGAAGGCTGCGGAGAGGTCAAGTAGGATGAGGGCAACTGTTTCCCCTTTGTCCAGAAGTGTTCGAATGTTGTCTGTTGCTGCGGTGAGTGCGGTTTTGGTGCTGTGTTTGGCTCGGAAGCCGGACTGTGAGGGGTCGAGGGACTTGTTGGATTCGAGGAAGGCGGCTAGCTGATTGTTGACGGCTTTCTTGATGACTTTGGCTGGGAATGGGAGGAGCGAGATGGGACGGTAGTTCTTAAGTTCAGTGGGGTCTGCTGTGGGTTTCTTCAGAAGGGCGCTGAGTTCGGCGTGTTTCCAGCTTTCCGGGAAGGTAGCGAAGTTGAGGGAGCAGTTGATGACGTCTCGAAGATGGGGTGCGATGATGGAGTTTGCTTTGTTGAAAATGTGGTGGGGACATGGGTCGGTAGGCGATCCTGAGTGGATGGTGTTCATCAGGCGGATGGTGTCTTCAGTGGTGATTGGGTTCCAGGCGCAAAGGTTGTTAGAAGGGGGATTTGGTTCAGGGGTGGGTGGAGTGGACTGGTCTCCTGATTGGTTTTCAAAGCTGTTATGTATGTCGGCGATTTTGTTGTGGAAGAAAGAGGCTAGGGAGTCGCAGAGGTCTTGGGATGGGGTGATGTCGTTGGTGCCGGAGGTGGGGTTGGTAAATTCTTTGACGATGTTGAATAGTTCCTTGCTGTTGTGGGCGTTGTTGTCAAGTCGATGTTTGAATGCTGATTTCTTGGTGGATCAGATCAGTTGGTGGTGTTTGCGGGTGGCGTTCTTGAAGGTGGACAGGTTGTCATTGGTTGGGTTTTTTCTCCAGGCTATCTCGAGGGTACAACAGAACTTCTTGGATGTCTTAAGGTCATCGTTGAACCAGGGGGCTTTTTTGTTACTTTGCCTTATTTGATGGTTTTTCAAGGGTGCTAGTTCGTCGGCGCTGTGGGTGATCCATTGTGTGAGCTTGGTGGCAGCCTGGTTTGGGTCCGATGATTTGGCAGGAGGGTTTTTTTTGAGCGAAGTGAGGAGCTGGTCGGTGGTAATTTTGTTCCAGTTTCTTCGGGGAATTGGTTGTGGGAGGTTGTGGGTTGTGGTCTTTTTGTAGTTGAAGTGAACGCAGCTGTGGTCGGTCCAATGGAGAGCTGTGGTGTGGTTGAAGGAGATGTGCTTGCTGGAGGTGAAGATTGGGTCGAGCGTGTGCCCGGCGTAGTGGGTGAGGGTATCAACAAGTTGTATTAGTCCGAGATTGGCCAAGATGTCCAGGAGGGTGGTGGTGTTGCTGTCACTTTTCTATTCCAGGTGGAAGTTGAGGTCTCCCAGTAGAATGTAGTCCTCAGATGAGAGGGCGTGTGGGCTGATGAAGTCAGTGATGTCTTCGCTGAATTGAGTGCGAGGTCCTGGTGGTCTGTAGATGAGGGTGCCTCTGAGTGTGGTTTTGGGGTCGGTGTGGATCTGGAAGTGAAGGTGTTCGGCGGCTGCGAGTTGATCGTCTGCGCTGGTCGTGATGCGGATGGAATTCCTATGTATGATGGCGATGCCTCCTCCTGTTTGGATGGTGCGGTCCTTTCGGATGATCTTGTAGCCGTCCGGGATGGCTATGGCGATGTCGGGAGCTGATGAGGCGTTCATCCAGGTTTCTGTAAGGAAGGCGACGGCCGGTGATGTGGTGTCGAGAAGGTTCCAGAGTTCAATGGCGTGTCTGTGGACCAAGCGGGTGTTGAGCAGGATGCACTTCAGGTGGTTAGTGTCGGAGCTCTGTTTGGAGTTTGTGAATTTGGTGTGGGTCTTGATGCAGTCGAGTTTGCAGGAATGGCAGGTGAAGGGTCCGTGGGTGTATCCAGGGGCGGCTTGGTAGCAGTCTTGGAGGCGGCCGGGGTTGAGTGCCGAGAGGGAAGCAGCATTGTACGTTATGCGGGAGGAGTGGGATTTGCGAGGGCCTGGGGGTCTGGCGCTGGGCGCGGTCCAGGCGCGGACGGGCGTAGACGGGCCATCTAGGGCACAAAAGACTTGCAGGTACAAGGTCTAGAATCATTCTTTAGAGCCTGCATGATCCCAGAACAAATACTATTTCTGAATGATACCATTCAACAAACTACTTGTCTTGGTTTAGCTAAGATAAAAGACTTAAATAAACCGTATTTTCCAAAGCCCATACATTAGAGTAATAGCACTAGTGATGTGGCAATAGACGTATCCCATATTTTTCACCAAAACAGAACAAATCCTGATTGGAAAAAATGGTTGATTTGGCCCACAGACACAAACAACTGTCAAGATAGATTCCTGAATAAAAGACAGGGGTTCAAAATGACCAGGCCAGACCCAAGATATTCCCAGAGACAACATCCAGGTATAGTTACAACATACAGTGTAGGGAAATTATGCCTTGAGTGGCTACAGAAATCCACACTGGCTGAAATTAAGCAACACTTGACTTTACTTAAAGAAGGTGCTGACTTGCGAGATTTTATAATGGGACCTCGCAAACAGCGTCAAAAACATTTCATAGCGGCCGGTATATACGGTGCATACAACGAAGCTTGGAAAATAATGCCAATTGAAACAGCAGAAAAAATACCAGAAATTGATCGTATAAATTTGGAAAAATCACTTTCTATTGTGGACAATGGGTTAGTGACTCTGTCTTCCAGAATATATTCACTGGACAGTATTGTATCTTCTGCCTTTGATATAATAGAGCAAGACTTACTAAAGCTACAACATGGTCAGTCCCAATTGCGTTCTATTGTACAGCTAGGCTGGACGCTGCGAAACCTACATTCAGGCTACGTGCCATGGCGTCTAATCAACCTAACGTCATTATTTTCTATCTTTAACCTTACTCATAAACAAATCAGTTTGGCACAAAAAGGAGCAGACTATACGATTCTGAGCACTGAAAAACTTGAGAGATTACCATTAACAATGTCAGAGAGACCTGTCATTGAATGGATAATACACGGAACAATTACAATTCCGATAACAACTTTCCAGTTTAAATATTGCCAAGAATATATACCAGCAGGCCAGTATGAAAGGTTGGGTAAAGGATACATCAAATCAACCTGGGATTTACCTTACACACTCAATTGGTATAGTGAAGGGAAAAAGGAGGTATTCCTTAGTGGTAATAATTGTAAAAAATCACTGAGCGGTACACTTCTGTGTCAAGGTATTAACTTGCATGGAGCCTGCGAAGGGTCTTCGAATAAACTTTCATGTCATCTACAAGGTACTCCTGCAACACAGATAGAACAATTTTTCAGACCACTTTCTAACGGTAGCTACGTTATAATAACTGACCACAGCTGTTGTGGAATGGTGCCAGGAGAATGCTATCTCGTAACTGTTACTTCCAGGGTCGTTTGCTGTATGCAAGTATTGTATCCAAACAGCAATCCAGACATGGAGGCGGCAATATGGACTTATGTGAATATCTCTTCTATTCAAATTGATACTTTAAGCAGAATTAAGTCTATTCTTTTACAGACGACTGTGCCGTTGACCTCGTCCAAAGAAACGTATGATCTGCAAGTTGCAAGGACACATCAGAGATACATACCCTTTTATCGACAAATTGCCCCCTGCATTTCGGAGAAATGTTAAGCCAAATCTTAAACATGTCTGTTACCAGTGGCATCGCACATGTATTTAAGAAAAAAATTTCGGGACTGTTAGCACCGTTTGAAACAGTTCTAGGCATCTTCCCGAATTTGGTCCATTCTGTCTTTGGCGGCCTACCTTTAATTTTGGGACTCGTGGCAGGAATTTTATTTTTGTTCCTTCTGCTCCGATATGGCAAGCCAATCCACAGACAAGACTCCAGCAACGATGGAAGAAACGATCCTAGCAATACGATACCGCGACCGTATCACTAAGGTCCTCAGATTGGCCCGGCTAAGAGATCTGAGTACAACCTGTTTTTTTTCATTCAGACCTATCTGGCAAGATTGCATCTTACCTGTGCTTCGATGTCTGGTATGCGGAGAAGAATGCGTGCTGGACGTTTGTCTTACACTACCATCAGCAGTACCAATGGATATCGATACTTTGCTTTGTCCGGCAACGTGTTGTCCCCAGCGGCTACCAATTCTGATGACGACATTCGTTGAGACTTCACCATTACGAGTAGGTGGCGGTGAAGTACGAGAGGAAAGCAGCACCAAACAGGTACTACCTTCTGTGAGCATTGCTGTTCCAAACATCGATGATAGCAATCACGCAGAGAACTGCACAGTTGCAGTATTTTCAAACTTGGTCGAACTTTCACCTGATGTTGTAGACCAATTTTTTGCAAGCCTGTCTGATATGATGTTCTCCCCTGTACAACGAGAATAACTTTTAAAAACAACATGTACACAGCGTTCCCTGAACTCTGAATTTGGCCTTCAGTTCTATTAAACAAAGCAAACTGAAAACATTTGAAACAATTTTTCCCCCGAAAACGATTTTTTTTTCTTTCAAATCAAAAATATTTACAATATTTTTTTTCCGGTACATGGTACTTTGCTTAAAGTAGAACTATTCTTAGAGAACAGAGCTTCTATTTTTAGAGACATTAGAGACAATATTTTACCTCAGCCTCTAGCACATGTACAGTATCATATAAGATATGTGATGGAATGGTCTTGACCTTCTTTTCTTTATACAGAGCCATTTCATGTGTAATTTTTGCAATTCGTTCAGCTGATATATATGCATTTAACTGAATGATAACCCTGGCTAAAAAACATACAGTACCAATACTCATTTTCGTGTATAAACCATACACCATTTCAAATGCAATTATGTATTTTGGTTGTAAAACACACATGCATCATATGTTTTAATATTGCTTATCTTTTAGTAATGATGGACATTAATACGTGGAGTGGGTGTTGTATTTCTATCTAGGACCCTAATTTGATATTCCCGATTCATGCCTTTATGTGGGTATAATAGTATACTTATAACGGCATAAGAATCATATCCATATTCAGTAATAGCACATGCAGTCCAAAGCACAGCAAGGCTACTCCTATAGACTCCTAGAAAGCACAACATGTTCTTTAAACAAACCAAGTCTCCAGCAGCCCGGGCAAAACCCCCTGCTTTTGTTTTGATTTGCACAAGAACTCCTGGAGTCCAGAAAGAACTGTTAGTTCTTAGTGACATCAGTTCATTAAGCTTTATTCGGTTTTGTTTCAACCATAAAAGCATACAATATAAAATAAAAATACAATCATAATTTAACAAACAACATACATTTTTAAAAGCAACAACATTTCGTTAGGTCCAGTAAAATATGCTGATCCAGTTGTTGTTAATGACTAAGAGTTTACATGGTAAGCATCCGCCTAGTATTGACAGTTGTTATATGGCGGGAAAGGGTTGAATTGAGGTAGCTTGCTATGCTTCAAAATACATTGCGGATAAAAGTTAAGAAAGGGGAAAATGTGCTCATTTGATGGGGAGAATCTATAGACCTGATTATTGTTGTGATCGACATTTTGTTTCCGGGAGGGGATAAATGAATCACTAGGATAGAAGTCATGTAGGTCCCAAGTTTTTATAGGACCGTCACCTTCCTGGGGCTGCCAGGACTGGAGATATGGGACAACTAGTCTGCTTCTGAATCTGATTAAAACCAGATCCCCACCAATATCTTTACGTAGGGGACCCAACCATCCCACTCTCCTCACGCTGACTATCCTGCCATCAAGGTTGTGGGGTAGGGGTCTGTTCTTTGATAGCCAGAACTTAACTTTATTAAGCAAATCAGTCGATCTCTCAGATTTTCCATGTTTCAGGGGAGGAACCCCCGATAGAATGGACACGAATGGAGCAGCCACTGGGGGAAGATTAATACGAAGAGTCTTAGTACTTTTTAATCTAGGCTCAACAATACGTTCTGAGGCAGGTACAGATGGAGCTTTAGGAACAGGGACAGGTGGATACACAGTAGTGGAGGCAGTTTCAAATGATAGGGGAACGGGGTTATGCGTAGTTTGATTGGGCAACTCGGGAAGACCAACCTGTGGTAAACACTTAGAAGTTACTGTGTTTGCCTGGTTAAGTTTGACAATTTCCTCAATCCCCGTCAGTCTGTCCCCCAAGATGTTAATTTTGTCGATCAAAGGGTGGATGATGGTTTTGATCAGCTGTTCAATCATGGTCAGTAAGACCAATTGGGGGGAGGATGCGGGATCATCTACTTTTTTGCCCAGCTCAGGAGTTAACAGATCCAAGAAAACAGGCGGGTTAAAATCTGATGATGCCCTTTGCAGTTTAGATGTTTTGTTTGGGGACCCACTTTCTCCAACCCCGTCATGTTTCCTTTTGCCAGCAGTAACCATAACGGGAGTAGTACTTTTTACAATTACTTTTATGGGTGTCGGAAGAAGCCCCTGTGTGCTACCAATGTGGGCTAGCGAGCTGACGTTAGCTACCAGATGGGGTGAGGAAACTAAGGTATACCTGATGTTGCACATACTGTTTAGATCGTCTAGCCAGGTAGGATTGGACGCTGTATTAGACGTTTCAGAAGGGAGATCCATGCTGAAAGGGGAAAATGTAAGGAGGACAATGTAAGAATAACAAGACAAACGGCTGTACTATTTGTTCAATCGAGCCACCATGACATAATTTTTGCCCGTCTTGTGTCTTAGAGTTTAGGTTCAACCAGGGGGATATAGCAAGTAACAACTCCCATATGGGTATGAGTAACAGTATCAGGCCGGTTGTAATAGTCAGTGGAGTGGATAGTAAGTGAATTTACCTCCTCGTAGGAGGCCAAGAGGGGTGGCCCGTCCCGGCCTCCACGTGCCTCTGAGGGCCACAGAAGGCCCGCCCTTTGCCCGTGCTTAGCCCGGCGCGGTCCCGCGCGTGTCCCGCGACGCGGAGGGAGTGTCCAGTTCAAGTAGCGCCTCCGGGCGCGCTGTGGCCGGAAGCCGGAAGTGGGCGCAAAGCACCCTGGGAGCTGTAGTCTCAAGCCGCGAGGTGGAAAGCGGCGGCGGCGAGACTACAGCGTCAGGAGCCCAGGAGCAAGAGAACCAGCGTCTGCCCACAGGTAGGATGCCCTCCAAAATGAATTTCAGCCCCCGCTCCACCGAGGGAGCGACCAGTTCACGTAGCGCCTCCGGGCGTGCTGTGGCCGGAAGCCGGAAGTGGGCGCAAAGCACCCTGGGAGCTGTAGTCTCAAGCCGCGAGGTGGAAAGCGGCGGCGGCGAGACTACAGTGTCAGGAGCCCAGGAGCAAGAGAACCAGCGTCTGCCCACAGGTAGGATGCCCTCCAAAATGAATTTCAGCCCCCGCTCCACCGAGGGAGCGACCAGTTCAAGTAGCGCCTCCGGGCGCGCTGTGGCCGGAAGCCGGAAGTGGGCGCAAAGCACCCTGGGAGCTGTAGTCTCAAGCCGCGAGGTGGAAAGCGGCGGCGGCGAGACTACAGCGTCAGGAGCCCAGGAGCAAGAGAACCAGCGTCTGCCCACAGGTAGGATGCCCTCCAAAATGAATTTCAGCCCCCGCTCCACCAAGGGAGCGACCAGTTCAAGTAGCGCCTCCGGGCGCGCTGTGGCCGGAAGCCGGAAGTGGGCGCAAAGCACCCTGGGAGCTGTAGTCTCAAGCCGCGAGGTGGAAAGCGGCGGCGGCGAGACTACAGCGTCAGGAGCCCAGGAGCAAGAGAACCAGCGTCTGCCCACAGGTAGGATGCCCTCCAAAATGAATTTCAGCCCCCGCTCCACCGAGGGAGCGACCAGTTCAAGTAGCGCCTCCGGGCGCGCTGTGGCCGGAAGCCGGAAGTGGGCGCAAAGCACCCTGGGAGCTGTAGTCTCAAGCCGCGAGGTGGAAAGCGGCGGCGGCGAGACTACAGCGTCAGGAGCCCAGGAGCAAGAGAACCAGCGTCTGCCCACAGGTAGGATGCCCTCCAAAATGAATTTCAGCCCCCGCTCCACCGAGGGAGCGACCAGTTCAAGTAGCGCCTCCGGGCGCGCTGTGGCCGGAAGCCGGAAGTGGGCGCAAAGCACCCTGGGAGCTGTAGTCTCAAGCCGCGAGGTGGAAAGCGGCGGCGGCGAGACTACAGCGTCAGGAGCCCAGGAGCAAGAGAACCAGCGTCTGCCCACAGGTAGGATGCCCTCCAAAATGAATTTCAGCCCCCCTACAGGTAGGATGCCCTCCAAAATGAATTTCATTTCATTAGTGACATCTTATGTCCAACCTTACGTCAAACCCGGCACCTTTCAGGTATAAATATACTAAACGTTGCCTTAAGCAAACACACGGTTGTGTGGAGCAGAGCGGGTATCTACTTATCCGAAGCCCAGCTGATGCGAGAGCCGAAGGAAGCTGCCCCTCCCCTTTGACGTGCTGGAGAAACTGCCTTTTCTCACGCCGAGAAAATTCAGCTCCGGTGTTCCCAAGTCACCCTCGCGGGTTGCTGGGAGATTGAGTCCTGAGAAACGAGATACAAGACCTCCTTCATTCTATAACCAAGGTACGGAGCTGATTAAAACCTTAGAAAGAATTCTTGATTCCGATACTTGGCAAATAACTTAACTTTAACTTAAAACTGCTACTTACTTACTCCTTCCCACATATTAGGCTTAGGTCAGTTACACCGGGGTAGGCGTATCTTAGAAGCACCAGTTGAGGTTGTTAGTCAATGTTTTTATGTATGTATATATTTTATCCATTTTAAGTATCATATGGCTAAGAAACCATATCAATGTTTTTACAGTATTATTTCATAATACTACTTTTACTGTACGCACTTCACGATAAGTATTGCAATTGTGGCAATTCATTTCTCTTAATGAGAAAGAAGACTGCTCAATAAAATAACACCTTTTATTGAAAACGCCTGTCTCTCTATTTCTCTGCAATTTGGTGGAACTAAGCATGCACGACTGACTGAGTGAAATAGCTGTCTATTGTTTTCACACGACTCTAGAGATACACTCTTTATTCTGAGGGAGCAAAGTTGTCATGTTTATGCGGTTGTCAGAAACGGAATCCCTTCTTGTCTAATCAGGGAAGTTCACTTCTCCCTGTTCATTTGAGAAAGTTTCTAGTGACCTCTGAGCTAGCTGGCAAACCTAAATTAAGTACTAACATAGTCAGTAGAGACCTAGATGACCTAAGTCCTACGTCTACACTGCTGTTTATGTTATTCCAATGCGCAGAGCCTATTGGGAAAATAGGAACCTCACTACACACCTAAACCGCAAGAGCTCAAGCTTGCAGGCGATCTCCACAGTGTAGCAGGTGGCTAAGGGGGGGGTCTGAAGCTATCTGGCTGAAGCAAGCACCATAAGATGTCCAGATTGGAAGAACTAAAATGCGACCCCTCACCCTACAACTAGCTCCTGTCAGACATGCTGTTCACCTTTAAAGGGTCTGATGGAGGCCTGCGGAGCAAGATCACATGGCTGGAGGTCAGCAACTACGTGAAAGAAACTGTCTTTTTAACAGGGAAGGGGTCTGGTGTTGACCTGCTGCGCAGCCACGCCCAGCCAGATAAGTTGTCGACCCTAAAAGTCAACAGTTACGTGAAAGAAACGATGCACCCGGCTTTGAATGAACCTGCTGGGGATTTGCAGCAGACAACCGTCCGGGGTGACAACATTCCAACATTTAAAACAAGCAGTGTGTAAACTCGCACTTTGCACATATGGTCGGTGCATTGTCTGGTCTTGACTTGAAGCCTATTAGTTTCCAACATATTTAGATGCCACGTAAATCATGCCACTCCAAGTCTCGAGTAGAGAATTCTAGCAACAAATTCTCAAAAGGAATCCTACAAGAACGTATATCAGTGCACCTCATGCATCATTTCCAGTATTTGTGACTGAGAGCTCACTAATGTGAAATATAAATAATAAATAACGTTTTGGAACAAAAGAGTGTAAATATCATAGTAACAACAATGTATTTGACAAAAAACACTCATGTGCCATGCAGAAAGAACATCGCACTTAATATGCACACCTCACTGTAAAAGTAGCAACAGGGTAGTGTTTACATTTAAAAGGAGAACGTTTATTTTCTACTCTATATAAAATTATTGAAATTGCCCGATTTCGATTAGGCTACTACATCTGAAACTGTATTTAGTCCTGTATTGTCAACTTTGAGATAAATAATCTATTTATGTATTATTTATTCACAATGAGATATTGATAAGAATGCAGTTTGCCACTATATGTGATATTTAATTTTGTTTTTGTGCACATATTATTGAAGTACTAAATCTCATCCAGTCTGCGCCATACTTGGTGTAGCACCACAATAATGTAGTTGAGTATACAAGAAGGCAAAAAAGAATGTTTAGCTTGCAATAGTAATAATAAACAGAAGCAAACCTGGATAACAATTAGTTAAGTGTACTGCAATCGATTGAAATAGAAGGAATAGATGATGGCACATGTGCACTGCAGATCCAGGCTATATAAATGAATGTGTTTTTGTGTAATGTAACTGGTGCGCATGTCAAGCACTCCAATACCTCCAAGTCGATTTGGTGCTGTATGAAACTGCAAAAACAAAAGAAAATAAGGCTTGCGGAGGGAGTAGGGACGTTTTCTACTTCAGTTAAGTCTATAGCTGTGTTCTTTCCTGCTGCAGCCATGTCAGTAAGTGGCTCGGTGGAAGTGATTCAAAGGGCAGTTGGGGGCTAGTGACTATCTAGATCTCCTCCACTGCATGCCTCCGAAGCCTAGCCCCGCTTGGTACACATTTAAGTACTCTGTGCGGTCTCACATGAGGAGCCTAACCCTGCTCGGCCACTGAGAAGCCAGGCTACATAAATGAATGTGTTTCTGTGTAATGTAACTGGCGCACACGTCAAGCGCTCCCATACATTTGGAGTTTACCATGGATTTTATTAAAAAAACATTTATTTTAGACACAACGCCATTATGGTTGACGAATCTGCTAGTAAAAATTAGGCGTAGGAAAATACAAGACTAGCTTAATTCTCCATTTATCTAACTTTTATTAAAAGCAAAGTTTAGTATGTCTAACAGTTTATTCGCTTTATTTATTTCTTTATTCAAAGTAATTTTAAAAGAAAATATTTATTTCAAATAGTCATTTTCATTTATTTTAAAGATTCAGAAATAGACATTTTTTATTTATATTTCAGAACACAAATATTAGGAAAAGACAAATAGTTCCCAAAATTCATTTTCTCCTAAGATCCCTAACTAATAACCTCATCTAAAGCTCAGTTCTCACTCAAAGAAATAAAACATTTATTCAAGAAAGTCTTACATCTCAGGAAATCAGCATTCCGACAGCATCTCAGGAGGAAATCGAAGAGGAGTTTTTTTCTTAAGGAAAATCATGACTTCATATACCTTTTTCACTAACTTCTCCAAAAGTAACTATCCGCATAAACTTGAGTTCTGATTGGACAATTTGGGGGTGGATGAGCATCACCTCATCACTCCAATATTCAATTTCCGTTGTGTCAGCTGAATTTTAAAGAGTCTTTTGTTTAAGAAAATGTCCGGCCTAGTCACATTCTCAATTTGTTATATCAGACTATTTTCCCACATTATACAATAGTGACATCCACAATTGTTGGCAGTCATCTGTATTCTCGGGGCATGATGTCCTTGAAACTCTTTGCTCAGGCACAGTCAGCTCGCATTCATTTCTATTCAAAGTGCCCATGCGCACTCCGTCTTTCATTTGTGGTTTGGCACAGCAGCCATTTTATAGCTAGGCCTCACAGGCCAGAAAGGGAACTATCATAGAAACAAACACAAATAAATGCTAATTATTGTATTTTAGCCCTTCTGTTTACCTCCCCCCATACTAAAGTTTCCCTGTTAGTTATTACCTAGCAAAATAAGCAACATATATGCGTAATATGCTCACCTGTCTTCAGGTTTCTGCCACAAAATACATAAACAGAAAGCACAATTATGCCGCTTTTCATTAATTTAAACGTTGCATTAGTAAACAATATGACGACATTACTGAATTAGTCAATTGCAGTTTTCCATGCAAGCAGATTAGTCTTCCCACCTGTATTTGTTTGTGCATTCTATACTATGTTGGTTAATGTTTTCCACAATACGCAATTAATAAAGGTTACAGTTATGAGGAATTTACTTTGCGAGGGGTATACAAAATGTTGTTTCTCCACCTCGCTCCATCAACTCCCTCCTTTGGTGATCTTATCACCAAATAACTCCCCAAATTTTGCACATTTTTATCAAAACATGTTTCGAGTTCTTCAGATTAGTATGGTTTATACTTTAGTATCCTTTTCTCTGATTTCTTTAAAGACCTTTTCAAGAAATTCCTCCATCTCTATGTCACAGTTTTCTCTTTCTCTTTCTCGTTTTTCTTGAATTGCTTTTTTTATTGACTTTCTTGCATTCCTTCTTTTTCTATATATGCAACATAATCTTAACATCAAAAACACTAATACTAATATTGTTACTGGAATTAGTATCTTACCTACAATTGAACTACCTATTTCTTGAAACAATTTTTAACTGCTGAAAGACTTTTACCAAGTTGTTCAAGAACACCCTCAACCTCCAGTGGTTTAATTTCCTTATGCAACTCTGTAATGTTTGTAATGTACTTTTCAATGTTTTGACTTTTATCTGGAATGTAGGTACAACAGTGCTGTACCTTCAAAATTCCACAAACTCCTACTTCTTTTGCCAATATTATAGTCCCTTTCTCACTGCTCCATCAGGATTCAAGCAAGCCGGGCCGAAGAAGGCTGAAATGCCAGAAACCGGTCCCCGGTAGCTTGTCTCCTTTCTGGTGAAGAATTGGCTTGGTAGTTTAGTCTGCCCTGTTCCCATGATGCACTGGGCCAGGGACAGACTGATTTGCATATAGCCAGGTTCTGAGCTGGGATGGGGCAGTGAGATAAATAACGGTGATGGATCAAGCCCTGATCTTTGGACTGGGTAAGAGTGGTCTGTTTAACTCAGACACTCTGTTCATCACCACCCCCTTTTTGTAAATCGTTTTTGGCCACTATAGGTGTGGCAGGGTATACTCAGACATGAGTCCCTTTCTCACTGCTCCATCAGGATTCAAGCAAGCCGGGCCGAAGAAGGCTGAAATGCCAGAAACCGGTCCCCGGTAGCTTGTCTCCTTTCTGGTGAAGAATTGGCTTGGTAGTTTAGTCTGCCCTGTTCCCATGATGCACTGGGCCAGGGACAGACTGATTTGCATATAGCCAGGTTCTGAGCTGGGATGGGGCAGTGAGATAAATAACGGTGATGGATCAAGCCCTGATCTTTGGACTGGGTAAGAGTGGTCTGTTTAACTCAGACACTCTGTTCATCACCACCCCCCCCCTTTTTGTAAATCGTTTTTGGCCACTATAGGTGTGGCAGGGTATACTCAGACATGAGTCCCTTTCTCACTGCTCCATCAGGATTCAAGCAAGCCGGGCCGAAGAAGGCTGAAATGCCAGAAACCGGTCCCCGGTAGCTTGTCTCCTTTCTGGTGAAGAATTGGCTTGGTAGTTTAGTCTGCCCTGTTCCCATGATGCACTGGGCCAGGGACAGACTGATTTGCATATAGCCAGGTTCTGAGCTGGGATGGGGCAGTGAGATAAATAACGGTGATGGATCAAGCCCTGATCTTTGGACTGGGTAAGAGTGGTCTGTTTAACTCAGACACTCTGTTCATCACCACCCCCTTTTTGTAAATATTATATCAAGAGCAAGAGGATTTTGCATTCCCATAGCTTTTATGGCAACCATTTCGGTGTTTACCATTAAAAATCCACCGGCTGTGTCTGTTGACAAACGATCTGCTATCGTTGACAACATTGGAATTCGATTTGCATTAAAAGATATTCCCACTGCTGGTATCAGTGATTAAAAAATATCACCTATTATTTCTATTACACTTTCTCTTTTTCGACGACTTAAAGGTTTACCTATCTCATGTATTCCTTTTGTACCCCTATCTACATGAAAGATTTTCGGAAAGACCAGACCCACGTAGCATGTCCCATACTAATGGTCTTGTAATCAATATTTAGCTTTGTTCCCACAGATATAATATATCCAGGAAAAACTGGATCTTTTCCCCCTTTAAATCCCCAACCCCCTATAATTCTATAGGTGTTTTTACATTGACCCGCTCCCACAAAGTAATTGTCATACACAGTGTTGTCTCTTCTTAAACAGAATTTCCCTAACAATGGAGTATCTATATTTATAGCCACATTCACATTTTTATCATCAATGTTTTCATCTTCAAATGTCCAATATTTGGATTTCTCATGCTTTATCTTTTCACTACATTTATAAGCAATTCTTCTCTCTTCAAGCATTTCTAGAAATGCTTTCTCCTCAACTCTCATTTTACATGTCAATTTTTTTTTGAAGGCTTACTCATGGCTCAATTAATCTATTTCCAAAAAGAATTCCCCCATTACTTTGGCAGGCTTTATTTTATTCAGAGCATTAACAATTGTTTAACTTCGCGAAAACATCATCTGAATTTGAACAATGACATTCTAACTTTCCTGTTTGATAAAACAGGCTTGCAGTCACACTACACGTGACACCATATGTAAGTGGAAGATGGTGATACGTCACCCCTTCTGAAACAGATGCATGTAATTTTACACAAACGTAACAGTCACTGGCATCCATGGTCTCAACATATTCAAATAACAATCTTGAAAATGTATGCTTAGTATAATCACTAATGGACCTATCCTGATGCATTTCTGGTCTATATACATGCCGTTTGTTAGTTTTTGATTCCACATTTTGTCCACTTGAACTCACATTATGTTTCAACTTCACTAAGTTATCCTGGAAAGGAATGACAATAGCTAATATTATCCATATCAATATTAGTAATCCTGTACATATCAAACATGATCTACACCATTTTCTAAAAATAGAACATTTTGTTTTGTGATCACTGCTAGACATTTTATTTTATTTTTTTGTTTTTTTTCACACAGCAATTTTTCTAACAATTTTTTCTTCGACCTTTTGTCACCTATAGATCTTTCACCTTTAACTTACAGTGTTCTTCTCATCAGGATTTCAAGTTTTTGTCTTTCACCTTATACCTCTGACCAGTTGTTACTTTTCTCTGTGATCCAGTTCTTTACTCACTTTCCCAATTTACTTTGGGCAGTTCAAGTTCTCTTGGCTACTGTTTACTTCTTCAATCGGAGGTAACACTATGTATGTCCATTCAGGTGATTTGTACTTCTGATTTGGTTTTTCCCAACAATTCCTTTTGACTGGTTATTTCATTTACTTGATCTTCTAGCTTTCTTTATTTGTTAACCAGTTTAAATCTCAGTCCATCATTTCCTTTAGGCCAGTTATCTCCTTTACAAACTCTTTTTGTCTCCGTGGTGTTATGCTCCACTCTCCAAGCCCTTTTTCTTGAAGTCTTTCTTAATGGAGTTTCATCTGCACTGTCGTCAGTTTCACTTTCAATCTCTTCAACAGTTTTATTTATGACAAACTTTATAATGTCTTTCTCTTTTTCAAGATCAGTTTTCTCTCTTGACAGTTCTTTCACTCTGGTAGGAACATCTCCATAGCTGGTACTTGGAATCTCATCCTTATAGTGAGTTATTTCCTTTTTTCCAGTGTCAGGATTTTCGTTCCTGCTTCCAGAGCTTTCAGACTGTTCTACAGTATTTTCTTGATCACCAGTTTTATCTCCACATTGCTCAGTGTCCTTACTGGTGTCAGTCTCTACTAATTCTCAATCTTCAGTTTGATCTTCAGAATTTGGTATTTCAACAGTTTCTCCTTCTCCTTCAGACACAGAGCTAGCATCTGATACTTCCAGATGTTGACGTTCTTGTTGAGCTTCAGTATCTGGACTTCTCTCTGGTTGACCTTAAGAGTCAGAATCAGTTGTGCTTTCACCTTCCTCGTTTGGATTCTCAGGTTCAGGCACACGAATGGTGTGGCTTGCATGTACCCATCTTTTCACTCCGGCACATTTAACTGCAGTGGTGCTGACCAATATGAATTGTCTTGGTCTCTGCCAACAGGGCATCAAACAGTTTCTTCTGCGATGTACCTTTATCTGAAGCTAATCTCCAGGAACTAGATCATGAGCTGAATTTTGCTCTTTCGTGTTTGATTCAGTTCCCACCTGATGGAACACAGAAGTCACCACGTCAGACAGGTTTTTGCAGTAATCCAGTATGATGTCATCATTAATAGTTAACAATTTATCAACTGGTACAAATGCTTGTCTCATAACCCTGCCCATTAAAACCTCATGTGGACATAATCCAGTCTTTCTGTCAGGTATGCTTCACAAGGGCATCAAAACAAGTAGTAAGGCATCTGGCCTCTTTAGTCCTGTTGCCAAACACATTTTTGCAATTCAGTTTTTTATTGTTCCATTCACTTGTTCAACCACTCCTGAAGCCTCAGGTCTGTAAGCACAATGCAGTTTCTGACGAATGTCCAGCACTTCACAGATCATTTGCATAAGTTCATTCTGAAAGTGGGTTCCACGATCAGTTTCGATCATCACTGGAAATCCGAATCTTGGGATTATCTCACATAAAAGCAATTTTGCAACAGTTAGCCCATCATTTCTCCTCATGGGGAAGGCCTTTACCCATCAAGAGAACAAACAAATGATCACTAAAACATATCTGAGTCGGTAACAAGGTGAAAGTTCAATAAAATCCAACTGCATTTGTGAGAATGGACATCCCTGCCATCCTATGGTGCCCAAACTCACAATTGTTTTTCTGTTTGGATTAAATTGCTGACATACCAGGCATCTCTGGCACAGACTTTCAGCAATCATCCTGAACTTTGGACTGTACCACGTCTGTCTAAATAGATGAAGCATGGAATCTCTTCCAACATAAGCTTGACCATTATACATTCGGGCCATGTTCGAAATCATGCTATCGGGCATTACTGCTCTTTCATCTTTGTAAACCTAAATTTCATTTTTCTCTCTTTGTCTGCATCCTGCTTTTAACCAGACATTTTTCTCTTCCTCATCAGCTTCTTCCTACATTTGCCTCACTTCCTGCCAAGTCTCAACTACTGTGGTTAGCATTGAAGAACTTGAAACATGCTCCTTTTCTCTGTTCCGATTAATGGATGCAAGATTTTTAGCACAGTATTTTCCAATTAAGTCTACATACCTGTTAGCTTGGGTGATATACTCATGCCCCCTCTTGTGAGCTGCACACTTCACCACAGCAATCTTGTCAGGCAATTGAATTGCATCTATCAACATTCTAGCAAACTCAGCATTACATATGGGTGATCCTGCAGAAGTCAAATAACCTCTTTGGGACCATAGCTGTCCGTAATCATGGACAACTCCGAATCCATGCTGACTATCAGTCACTATGGTAACCTTAATTTCCTTTCCAAGTTCACATGCTTTGAATCAAAGCAATCAATTCTGCTATCTGAGCAGAACGAATTCCTTTCAGACAAGATGCTTCCAATACATCTGCCACTGTGCAAACTGCATATGCTGCACTCAGAACACCTTCATTTGTTCTCAGACACGAACCATACACAAACATCACGTAGTCTGATTCAGGCAATAGCTCATCTCTGATGTCTGGTCTTGGTTTGGTACAGTATTCAAGAACATCTAGGCATTTGTGATCAACCTCATTTCTTACTTCAGTTTCCATGGTATCAGGCATTAACGTAGAAGGATTGACATTTACACATTTTCTGCTCCCAGAATTATCTTTCCATACTTTGTCATCCTATTGTTGGTCAGATACTGTGTTTTTGTCCTAGTGAGGAGAATCTCCACAGAATGAGGTACATACACTCTCACAGGAAATCCCATCACTATTCCTTCGCTTCTAGACTTACGCTTGTAGCTGCTACTGCTTTTAGACAACCTGGAAATGCCTTTGCAACTGGGTCCAAAACAGCTGAGAAATATGCAATTGGCTTTCTCAGTTTTCCATGTCTTTGAATTAGCACTGACAATGCACGTCCTTCTCGTTCACTGCAGTACAGTTCAAACTCTTTTTCATAGTCAGGTATCCCTAAAGCTGGTGCTTCACTTAAGCTTGTTTTTAGCTGTACAAATGCTTCCATCTCGGTTTTGGTCAGAAATATAGGGTCTCTGATATCTGCTCTGGTTAGTCTCTGTAATGGTTTTGCTATCAGTGAAAATCTGCTAATCCACTGTCTACAGTAACCTACCATTCCCAGGAACATTCTTACTTGTCTTTGCGTTTTTGGTGGCTGCATTCCCTGTATCATTTTAATTCTTTCTGCAGTGACTTGTCTGATTCCTTTAGCAATCTTATGACCAAAGTATTGCACTTCTTTCTGACAAAATTGTAATTTAGATGGAGACACTTTATGTTCCTCTTCTGCCAAATGATTCAGCAATGCAACGGTATCTGTTACACTTGCATCTTTTGTCTTTGAAGCCACTAGGAGACCATCAATGTACTGAACCAATACAGACTCTCCAGGCATATTCAAACTTTCTAGTGATTTCTTTAGCAACTGATTAAAGATAGATGGACTTTCAGTATACCCTTGAGGAATTCAGCACCATGCCAGAATACGATCTACGAACCGGAAGGCAAATATTGGCTGGCTTTCTGGGTGCAATGGAACAGTAAAGAATGCATTACACAGATCGATCACAGTGTACCATTCTGCATCATGGGGAATTTGATAGAAAATAACTGCTGGATTTGGTACAATTGAACAACATGGGACAACTATTTTATTAACCTTTCTAAGGTCCTGTACAATCCTAAATGTTCCGTTTGGCTTTTTCAATTCCATTAACGGTGAATTACAAGGACTACTTTCTATCTCTCTCAGTATGCCTTGCTCAATCATTTTGTTTATCACTGGTGTTATTCCTTCAATTATTTCTGCTGTTATCTTGTATTGGGGAATGTTTGAGTAACTCAAACCTTCTTTTATAGAGAGTTTTACAGGATCTACGTCTTTCAATAATCCAATATCTTCTCCTGTGAATTCCCACACCTTTTCTTTCACTACCTTTTTCAATTCATCAGGTATCTTTTCTCGATCAAACACAGGAAACAACTTATTTTTTTCTGCCTCAATCATAAGCATGGTCATTTTATACAGGCCATCTTCATCTGGAGTTTGCAGTTCTATGCCATCTGGGGAACAGTATATGGCACAGTTCATTTTACACAAGATGTCTTGTCCTAACAGATTTACGGGGCTACTATCACATACCACAAATCGATGCATGTCTTTGAAATTTCCAATTTCTACTTCAACTAGTTGTGTTATCGATGTTTTAATCTGTCTATTAGCTACACCTACAACTTGGATGTGCTCTCCAGAGAGAGGAAGATTTTGGATATTCCACTGATCTAACAGTAGAACGGGGAGCACCAGTGTCCACTAGGAAAGTTATTTCTACATCATTCACTTTTCCGTTCACAAATTGACCAGTCTGATCTACCTCAAGAGTGGCTCCAAGCACACACTCTTTTCCCTCTCTCAGGCGCCGTCAGAAACTTTCATCCGGCTCATTCCCGCCTTCCTCTTGTAACCAATAATGGGGACTCACATTCACTCTAGGCGATCTGTTTAACAGCTCGCCTCCGCTGAATCCTGTCTCTGCACTGTATCTCTGTTGATTTACACTGTGTGGAAGTGGTGGTTGTGGCCCCTGACTTTGCTGAGTAACTATCTGCTGTTGTTGCGGTTGCTGTTGAATTACCTCATGCTGCACCTCTGGATTCAATGATGTATTTTCGGGTTTAACGCTTGGTGGATACTTACAATCTTTTCTTTGATGCCCTATTCTGCCGCAGTTATGACAAGGAAACTTTTTCTTGAGCTCTTCTATATTCCCTACCAATTTTGTTTTGTTGAAATTTCCTTTCAATTTTCCCTGACTTGCATCAGTGTTTTTATTTTCCAATTGTGCTACTTGGTGTTCTGCTACCTTCACTTGTGCCCACAAAGCTTTTTATTTTAGCTTCTTTTGTTTGGCATCGATTTCTTCACTACAATATTTGGCTTTTATTAAAACATCATATACAGTGCTCGACTGCCATCCTATCATACTATGCCTAATCATGTCTCCAATTTCTGGTCTTAATCCATACATGAATCGATATACAAAATGACACATGTCCTTTTCGCTTAACTCTTCATATCCACTATATTGTTTAAACACCAACAACAATCTTTCATAGAATGCATGTACATATTCTTTCAGTTCCTGTGTAGGTCTGTCTATTGTAACCCAATCTGTCTCTTTTGGTGGAATTTTATTCTTCAAAAACACTATTACTTGTTCATACTTTCTCATTACTTCTGGTGACGGAGCACCTGTTACTTTATCACAAGGATATTGTTCTCTCGGCCAATTTACAGATATTTTATACTCAGTCCACAAATCTGCTGGCACGAGTATGTCAAATAATCCATCCAAATCAACCCATAGTACTTTCGAAACTTTCACAAATCGATCTATCCGTTGATACCATTCTACTGGTTTTTCTCTCAATCTGGGGAAATCATTCGTAAATGATAGTATATCCCATCTACTCCAAGGAACATGCACATATCCTCCTCCCAGTATTTCTCTCATAGGAATTTTATTTACTGCTGTTTCTTTTTCTCTGACTGGGAATGCTAATGTAGATTTATCACTAGCCTCTTCTTTCCTCTTTGCCCATTTCACTCTCCACTTATTCACATCCCCCCATTTCCGTAACAACACAATCAATTCTTTTATTTGGGTTAACCTTCCAGCAGTATTCATATTTTCAATGTCCTTTTCTGAAAAATCCTCTCTGTAGGATTTCTGTAATGTTTTATTCTTTGCGAATTCTACTTCAAATTCATTTGCTAATCCTTCTAATTGATCATGTACAGACTTCGCCTTCCATGTTATACTTTTGCGCATGAACATGAGTTCATCATCTTGGTATGTTTATAATCTGTCTGTTCCAATTGTTCCAATAATGAATTCTTCCATATCGACTTTTAACCTTGCCACATCTAATACTTTGGGTTCATTCTCTTTTAATTTCAAAGTTTTAAGCCAATCACTTAATTCTTGTTCCGACGGTCCTATAGGAGTCTGTGTTAAGTCTATTTTCTCTATGCTCTTTTTGGGTGTAGCACAGTCAGATTCTGCTCCAGTTGCATACTTATAGGGTAAACTCTGATGGAAAGGTATGTCAGGCGGATTTACATTACTTGCTCGTTTGATTTCTGACAAATCTGGATAAATATTTTCTTTTACCTTTTGCAAACTTTGCTGTTAAGGGATTGTTAAACTTGGCTCTTTTATTCTTTGGTTTTCAAACACTGGGATTACAGGACCTATCGTTACTGGGACTGTTACTGCTTCTATATTTTTCGTAAGCTCTTGTATCTTTTCTGTCAATTTATTTGTAGACCGTATATATTCAGTAGTACCTGTTAGTTCCTCAACTGGTTTTTCTACTCTATTTACACTTCCTCTTTCGTTATTCTGTTTGGGAGTACTGGTAAGTCTTGTTTCTGTTATTGAGGCATTTGGATTATATCTCATTTCTACTCTTTCTGGTATATCTCTAAAATTTGAAAATTGTCTTGGGGTTTCATTAATTCTGTCCTCCACTGGTGGAGCATTAGGTGTAGTCCATAAAGAACCTGGTTGATATGGTGGCAGTCTTCTATTTAGTAATTCTTCCAGTACGGCATCCTCTGATTCACTATCACCATAACCTTCTTTCCCTGTTTCCTAATTTTTCCTCTTTTCTGTACATTTCCGCCTTTCATATTCATCCACTAATCTGACTGGATACATTCCATCACACATGTCAGCATTTCTCCATCTGCGCATTCTACTCTCATGTGTCTCTCCCCATAAACCACGCAATCTACCTCTTGGTCTGATATGTCTTTCCGACCTTTCTCGTTCCATTTCCTGCATCTCATCTTCCCATTCCACTAAAGCTTCAAACTGAGTTGGTCTAGAACTTGGCTCAAGCTTCATCATTCTTTCTCTCAAATTTCGCAAAACTGCCAAATTAAAAGATCCGACTCCTGGAAAAGCTAACGCACCATCATTCCTGGTATACCTTGCCCAATTCTATAACCAAACACATGTATGGTAACCATATTTTGACAACATATAGGAAGCAGGCGTTTTCGGCGGAGGAAGTAATTTTCCCTCTCTTGGTACTATTGCCTTATCCTTCACAAACACATTTTTCAATTTCTTAAACCATGAAGGTTTCTTCTTTTCTTCTTCGTAATAGTAATCAATTTTTCTGTAAATTCCCTGTCTTTTAAAAGATTGCAAACTTTTCTGTTGCTGTTCGGTAACAACAACCTATCACAGCGTGGTTTACACTAGCGTACCAATTAGAACAAGATAATTCTCCTTAGTGCTTAACCAATAGTTTCGATGCTTTTCCGTGATGCACCAATATCCCTTACTCAGTCTTCGATCACAAGGACCAATCCCTGCGCGACACTTTTGACGTCACCAGCGCTTCGGCTTCTACAGTGCCGACTGACCCCTCCTTTACAAGAAGCCGTATTAACAAGATATACAACTGAATCGGTTAGTAACTTATACAAAACAACTCCATTCGTCTGTTTCGCTAACCAAAGTGATAGTTTTTTTAATCACACAAGCATTCTGTATTTCCAGTAGACAGCACTTACCTCTTCTCTACCACAGAATTTTACACTTGCCGAGAAAGTAGCGCTTACCTCTACCTTTACCCTTCTCAAAAGCTCGGGTTAAGTTCTATTACTCTCCTAGCAGTAAGTTTTAAATCAGGATATGCAATGATCCCTGTACTTGAAGGCTAAGATTTTATAGACTGTCCTCGCTATACATTTATTATTTCACACGTAGGTTCCCTATACTTGTGATGTGCGACAACACCATTTGTGATATACGACAATACCACCGTAGTATACGGCGGTACTACTTTTTGAAACAGACTATGAGATGTGCGACTTCACTTGCCACACTTCCTCTGCCTGCAGACAGAGTGACCAGCTTCACGCAATCCTCGGAAGCCTTTTCAGGACTACATATAACGTAATACGAACTCAACAGTTGTTAGTCATAATTCTGTACATCAAAACCCTTATGTAACGCTTTATACAAAATCCTATCTAATTCTATAGCAACCAATGCTCTGCTACCAAGCTAATATCTGATGCAGCGCTATCCAGAAATAAGTTCTAAAATCATATCACCTTTCCCTGAAGTACCAAATCATACATCTACTCACCAGTGGAGCCCATAACACTGTGAGTTACTCACATAACACTTTCATCCTACTTCATGGATCAGTGAAATTCAAAGGATTGTTGCTGTATCATAGTGGAGTGTTTAAACTAAAACTGAATATTTATACTATTTACACCTGCAGTTTAAATGAGTTTACCATGGTTTTTATTAACAAAACATTTATTTTAGACACACCACCATTACGGTCGACGAATCTGCTAGTAAAAATTAGGCGTAGGAAAGTACAAGACCAGCTTAATTCTCAATTTATCTAATTTTTATTAAAAGCAAAGTTTAGCATGTCTAACAGTTTATTCGATTTATTTATTTCTTTATTCAAAGTAATTTTAAAAGAACATATTTATTTCAAATAGTCATTTTCATTTATTTTAAAGATTCAGAAATAGACATTTTTTATTTAGTTTTCAGAACACATATATTAGGAAAAGACAAATAGTTCCCAAAATTAATTTTTTCCTAACTTCCCTAACTAATAACCTCATCCAAAGCTCAGTTCTCACTCAAAGAAATAAAACATTTATTCAAGAAAGTCTCACATCTCAGGAAAATCAGCATTCCGACAGCATCTCAGGAGGAAATCGAAGAGGAGTTTTTTGTTAAGGAAAATCATGACTTTATATACCCTTTTCACTTACTTTATCTATCTACAAAAGTAACTATCAGCATAAACTCGAGTTCTGATTGGACAATTTGGGGGTGGATGAGCATCACCTCATCATTCTAATATTCAATTTCCGTTGTGTCAGCTGAATTTTAATGAGTCCTTTATTTAAGAAAATGTCCGGCCTAGTCACGTTCTCAATTTGTTATATCAGACTATTTTCCCACATTATACAATAGTGACATCCACAATTTTTGGCAGTCATCTGGGGCATGATGTCCTTGAACCTCTTTGCTCAGGCACAGTCAGCTCGCATTCATTTCTATTCAAAGTGCCTATGCGCACTCCGTCTTTCATTCTTGGTTTGGCACAGCAGCCATTTTATAGCTAGGCCTCACAGGCCAGAACGGGAACTATCATAGAAACAAACATAAATACATGTTAATTATTGTATTTTAGCCCTTCTGTTTACCTCCCCCCATACTAAGGGGAGCCTTACTTGCAGACTTGCTGTGTTGCTGAGGGCCGGGCATTGCTCCGCTCCATCTCCTTGGCCGGGCTTGGCTCCGCCGAGCCCCTGCACCCCTGCACCCCTGTGTTGGCACCTGTGGGCCGGGCTTGGCTCCGCTCGTTCTCTGGCCGGGCTTGGCTACGCCGGGCCCCCTCTGACTCCATTTCCCAGCAGCCCCATTGCGGCAAGGACGCCACTGAGGTAAATCGTAACGCCAGGAGGCGCATAAAGGCTCCCTTGGAACCTCGTCCCGTGGGACGCGCACGGGAGAAGCCCGGGACAAGGGCGGGACCATCTGCGACCATCAGCGGCCAGAAGAGGCTGGGCTGGGCCACCCCCCTTGTGTCTGTCTCAGAGGTACTATATTATCAACTCCCCTTTAGCAGTACGCTACCTAGATGTCTACCCAACTTTGAGCTGACTGCATCAAAAAGACTTTGTAAACAGTGGACTATAGATCATTGTGCAATCGCGGGAGGGTCTAACTCACACATATACTTTGTGGTAAAGTAAGGAGAACTCACTCACCAGATAACCAGATAAGTAGGGAATGTAGTGGTGGGTTGCTGTAGAGTAAGCTCATACACCTTCCTCCCTTCCTGTTTTAGTCGTATCAAACAGAATGAAAACGCGCTCTGCCACGAGCAAAGTACATTCGTCTCGTACCTTGAATCCTTTAGGGCCTGAACTAAATGCTGTGTTACAACCTACTGCGATTGTACTAAGGTTTCCCTGTTAGTTTTTACCTAGCAAAATAAGCAACACATATGCTTAATATGCTCACCAGTCTTCAGGTTTCTGCCACAAAATACAAAAACAGAAAGCACATTTATGCCGCTTTTCATTAAATTAAACGTTGCATTAGTAAACAATATGACGGCATTACTAAATTAGTCAATAACAGTTTTCATTGCAAGCAGATTACTATTCCCACGTGTATTTGTGTGTGCATTCTATACTATTGTTGGTTAATGTTTTCCACATCACGCAATTAATAAAGGTAACAGTTATGAGGAATTTACTTCGCGAGGGGTATACAAAATGTTGTTTCTCCACTTCGCTCCATCAAGGGCTAATGGATTTCTAAGATCTCCTCTACTGCATGTCCCTGAAGCCTAACCCCACTGGGTGCACATTTAAGGACAGTGCATTCTCATTTGAGGGAGCGTGGTATCTGAAGTTGCTTTGGCAACCCACAAGGCGCTTCCTGCGTCTGCTTTAGAAGTTAACTGGGTGGCAGTGTGTGCGAGGAGGGGATGAGGGGGCAAAGGGCAGGTGAAGGGGATGCTTCCTCCTTCTCACAGAGCTGGACAAACACGTCCCGACTGAGGACTAATGGGCCTCGGGGGCTCTGGTATATTTGACGCCCGGAGCTGCTGACGGTGCGCAGCCCCGGCCCAGCCTGTCCAGCCTGCATGCACGGAAGGAGCCAGCTTTGGGGTCTTCGACGGAGCCACTGCAGGTACGGGACACGGGATGGGGAACCAGGGCGAGGGTGGGCTCTGGGAAAAGACAAACCAGGAAGCGGAAATTATTTAAATGGCAAACTAGTCTGCGGGAAGGGCATGTGTTGTCCCGCTGAACGCTGGGAGTTGTAGTGTGTTGCGGGCTCAGTTATTCAACACTCAGATCGGATTCCTCTTGGTACTAGGGGTTAGCACGCTCTTCATCAGTGAAAATACCTATTGCACAACCTTATCTCACCGCCCGTCGCAAGCTATGCGGTTGTCATGTTGGACCTGATTTAAATACTGCATTAGTCTAATGCACGTCGTTCTGCAGGAAAGTGATCTTGTGGACAACTGATGAAACATTAAACAGCTTAAGGTTTATTATGGGGCGGTATACAATTTAGGAGCTCGTTATATGCCAGAAATGCCATAGAGCATTATTTCTGGTTCTATGTAAGTGCTATCCAGAGTAGGGCTCGGTTATACCAATCAAGTCATTTTCTATTTCAGCTGCAGCTTGTTAGCCTGGGCCGCTAAGATGTGTGCTCATCACGGAAGAGCACAGACTGAAGGGAAATGCAGTGTTTACTTCTGCAGTACATCACTCATATGCAAACAGCTTATGGTAAGGATGGATTCACGCATTTCAAAAGGGGCACACCACATGCACCTACAGCGGTATTGTATATGGCTCTGCTACCACTAACATTACTTATACCTATATCTTATTATTTCTTGTGGCAGATTACACAACGGAAATGGACATAGTCTTACAGAAAGGGCTGCGGGTGCTTCAGAGAACCTCTCTATAAGCTTTGTGCAGACACACAGTTTACTCATCTGCATAGAGGCTTCTGCCCCATATTATAGACACAGGCACGTGGGCAAAGAGGCACTCGGGAAACACTAGCTGTACAACATAGGAGGTGGAACACCGTTTGTGGCCCATAAAGGAGATGTTAGGAGATAGTGCGGATAACGCTTAGACTGTCCAAGAACACCCCAATAATGTTGAGCACTCATTGACTGCACCCGGGGAGTCATTGTAAATGATGCCTCCCTCACCACCCCCAGAATGTGAAGAGAGGCCCCCAGTCTACAATATATCACAGATATTCATCTGGCTTTGGTGGAATGGGAGTCCACTTAAGGGTTGGGGTGCCCTGGAAGATTGCCCCTGCACCACATAGGCATGCATTACGTCCTTGGACTGCACCCCTATGCAGGGAGAGGCACAGACGCCTTCCAAAAGCTGAATGGGATCTAGCTATAGTGAACCGCACATGGTTTAGACCTCTGCTTTGTCTTTCATTGCAGTGCTCTCTCCTTTGCATGCTTTAACATTACAAGCGCAGGCCTCGCAGCAGGGGGAGGGGAGAGAGGAGGGTCCTGCGCGATTCACTCGCGGGAGAGAGCGTCTGGCGCCACAATAATTGCTGCCATATGCCAGCTGCATGCTCCTGTGAGGAGATCGCCAAACGTGCACACGTTGCAATAGAAAGCAATGCACCACGTGCACGTTTTTGGGGAGAAAAGCTCATCGGCGACAAGAGGTCCTCTCCTATTCAGCGCATGTGCACTGCGTAGGCGAGACCTAAATAATGATCAAGTAGGCATTTTCCAACTTAGGGGCCCATTAGCCGCACGTCATCCTGTCGTGTGGAGGGACCGCCCGCCATAAGGGCGGGGGTCCCGTGGGGGGTATTAGGATGTGCCTGCCACTGTGGCGGGCGCATCCTTCATTTTTAACATTGTGGCAGGCGGTGCACTCAGCACCGCCCGCCACAATGCTGAAAATGCTTGTGTGCATTTGCATACACAAAGTGGCAGGCACCGCGCGGTGCCTGCCGCTTTGTTTATGCAAATGCAGGGGGGTACCACAGGTACCCCCCGTGTGCACCTCCATCTCTCCTTCACTCCGGGGGCCCGCAGGAGGCCCAAAAAGTGAAGACTGCATGCCTTTCAATGGCAAGGCATCTCTGCAAGCCCATGCCCATAAGGGCGGGGGTCCCGTGGGCGGTATTAGGATGTGCCCGCCACTGTGGCAGGCGCATCCTTCATTTTTAACATTGAGGCAGGCGGTGCACTCAGCACCGCCTGCCACAATGCTAAAAATGCTGCTTTGTTTATGCAAATGCAGGGAGGTACCACAGGCACCCTCTGTGTGCACCCCCCATCTCTTCTTCACTCCGGGGGCCCGCAGGGGGCCCACAAAGTGAAGACTGCATGCCTTTCCGTAGCGGCATCGCCGCCACGTAACGGCATCTCTGCAAGCCCATGCTAATATCGCTTGCGGTGTCTATTAGACACCGCCACCATATTAGACCTTTTCCGGCGGACGGTCTTTCCATCCTCCACGGTCCCCCCAGCCATGCTAATATGGCGGGGGGTCATTCTGGATAGGATGGCGGACGGATTGCCCCGTCAGGCCGGCGGTGGCTACCACCAGCCTGGCTGGGGGAATCCGCCCGCCATCCTAATGGGCCTCTTAATGTCTCTGTCTCCAATTCCAACACACATTTTACCTTCTCAAACATTTGTCAGAGACACAACTGGAAGTAGTGTATTTTAAATACTGCTATGTTTAAAAAAACTTAGATACTTGGTAACAAGACAGTCTCAGTCTTCCTTCGAGCTCACGGAATGACATTTCACTACCTATGGAAACCACATTTTCCATTGAAAATTTAGCTTATCCGACATATTTAACTAGACTTATTTTAGAACACAACCAAAGGCGCTTTTAAAAGCAATGTGTAATTTAATGTTTTCATGTCTAATATATTTTTTGTAATTTTAAAGGTAATGTAGTACTTCCTAGATACTTCCTCTGTAGTTGCGCAGTACTCCATAAATGTTTTTTTAAAAGGTGTAAACCTATAAAGCTAACTTTTCCGACCACTACACATTAAGCTACACTGGCTAATTTATTGCAGTACTATACAGCTTAACTAATGACTTGTATTTCATATCTCAACACAGTGACACTGTGCTGTATCTAACATGGCTTCCTTTTCATTTTGGAAGGGCTTTCATTATCCAATTTTATTGTGTTTAGTCATCAGTAAGTATTGTGTACTGTGACAGATATCACTACTTTTTTAACAGCTCCTGAACCAATCCATTTCAATTCACTGGGTGGTTATAGTTAGAACCATGTTTCCATAGGAAATTGACTTTTTGGTTGCCAATAATTTTGGTGTTGTTTGATGAATCTTAAAGAAATGTTCCCAAAAGTTCTCTTCCACCTCAGTTAAAAAAAACATGGGGACTAAGAAAAAAATAATTTCTCAATGCAATTTTCCAAAGGAAAATTAGACACAGTCACAGTCAAAACGGATGAAAGATATTCTACCAAATTTGGCAAAAACGCTAGCTCTTGATCAAGAAAAGTGTGCTTTTTGAGATTCTGTGTAAGTCTGTTAAGTAGTTTTTGAGAAATTAGGGTTCACAATGTATAGGAAAGTAGGACCTGCTTCTTATGGTTATCCCCACTTTTTGCTTGATGTGATGCTGTCTTTGACTAGTCTGACTGGGATCCTGCTAATCAGGACCCCAGTCTATCTGCTTTCTCCCTTAACAGTTGTGTTCAGTCCCTAGGTACATCCCAGATTAGATACTGGGGTGCCCTTGTCAGTTCCCTTGTAAGTTCCTAGAATTTTTTACCCATGTACCCAAGGCATGGGTACCCCATGGGCTGAAGCATGCATTATGCCACCCATGAGAGACTATTCATTCAAAATGGAACTACAGGCCTGCCATTGCAGCCTGTGTACGTTGGTGCATTCACCACTTACTAAAGATGTAGGCTTACTATATCTAAGGATCACTGCTCTTAAAACCTATAAGTCACCCCTCTAGCAGGCCCTTACAATCCTAAGGGCAGGGTGCTTGGTACTAAGTGAGGGGGTGCCCCTGCATGAGCAGGACACCCTTGCAGCCTACGGAGTCCATTCTCCTGGGTTGTCAGTGAAGCAGCCATATACTAAATAGAGGGGCATTGCGTGACCGCATGATGACACAAATCCTATCATGTTTGGTACCAATCATGTTGGTATCATACCCCCCATACCATAAACAGAGTGGGAGGTATGATTCCAAGCACCGGGAGAGCCCTCTGTTAGGCTCTCAGTGTTACCGGAACAAGTCTTCTAGTCCCGGACCGCACAAAATGGTGGCTGCCAAACAGAGACACATTTCCTCTCTCCTGCTGCAGAGCCAAGCTTCAGCAGGGGAAGGCAGAACAATAGGCATCCTGTCACAGGGAGGTGTAACCACCTTCCAGACAGGATTTAGTGTATTAGGGCATAGTGGGTGCATTTGCCAGTGCCTGAAAGTCTGCATGAGGGGCACATTTGATGTCCCTGCACATAGTCCAGTTCAAACCAGTCCTGGGAGCCATTCCATCAATCAATCAATCAGTGGTTTATAAAGCGCTATACTCACCCATGAGGTTCTCAAGGCAATGGGGGGGGGGGGGGGGAACTCTGGGACAGTCGAAGAGCCAGATCTTGAGGTCCTTCCTGAACGGAGAGGAGCCATTGGCTTCCGCTCTGGTGCGAAACTGAACAGAGGACATGGGAGTAACCCCCATGTCCATCCCCTCCCATGGGAGAGTCCCCTGAATCTTCCCAACCCTTTCCTTAGGGTACCTAAGGCCTTACCTGGTTGTAGGTCCCTAAATTAGTAATGAACAAGATTCAGAACTGAAACCACTGCACTTCTACCGTCTGGGCACTCTGGACTTCGCTGGACCTCTTTTGGGCATGACTTTGTCTCCCTTTAAGTCTGCTGCATCGCCTGTGCTTCCGCATCATAAAGGAACCATGCAGTATCTGTGGAGCTTCCAAGAGACTTGAAGATAATCTCCCTTGAAGTGAAGGAGTCACTTCCCTACATTCGCAGGCACCTCAACACCGCTGACCGGTCTGCTGATCCTGAGTTCCTGCAGACTCCGTAGGGTTCAACAACACAGGTGGTGGTTATCTATGTCTCTCGAGGCCTGAGTTGTCCTCTCACCATGTTTGATTTCAGAACCCCTCATGGGGGTTGCTTTAACAGAACCGCTGTGCACCATGTGCTTTTGCAAGTGCTTATGCTTGTTGGCAACTTTACAATAAGTGTATTGGGCTCGAAGTAGTCCCAACCTCTTGCAACTTCTTCCACCAAGATATTCAGCCACACCGCCTTGTGGGCACCGGGGCCTGCTCCAGTTGGTGAGCTGCTCAAGGTCCTCTTGTGACTCCTGTGCCTCCGGCCAGTGGGTCCATTTGAGGGCCACCTTTGTTATTCTTGGACTCCCCTGAGTGCTTGGGGCCTGCCCTGACTCCCCTGTTTGTGGTGAGTCTTTCAGACCTTGCTTGTCCCAACCGTGCACCTTCTTGGTTTCCTGCATGGGTTGCATTTGCCAAGGCTCATTGGTGCTCCCGCCGGACACTAACCCCACAGCACTCAACATCCTTTGTGGGACAACTCGTGTCCAGGCCCTGGTCATCCTCAGCATCACCTGGTCCTCTCAGCTGCAGAGTCACCGTCACCGTCATCCTTCCTGAAGAACCCGACATCGGAGGGCATTCGTCTTCCAAGTTTCCTGGTTACCCAGGAGTGACATAGACTCTGTCACCTGTGCTTTCAGGTACTCCTCATCAATAATTCACATTTGGATTCCTCCAGGCACATTCTTCTCTTCCAGCAGCGGCACTTTCCTGAAGTTCTCCATAGGGTTCAACACTGGTTTTTGACACCACTTTCCTTAGGCACCCAGCCTACCTGGGATAGGTAACTTGGGTACCATGGTATCCACAGGTGGGATGGCTCCAACCTTCTGTCTTCCACGGGGAATCCTCAGGGTCCACTGGGAAGGGTCCCTAATCTTTAAAATTCCAACTGCGACTTGCACATAGACTTTTATGGAACACACAGTCATATTCTCACACTGTACACACTCTCTGTGGAGTCCCTATCTACTTACCTTTGGTGGGTCTGTGGGTCCCTAGCAAATCTACATCCTATTGAGATTGTCCTGACTCTAGTTGTGGTTCTTATACCACTTTCTTAGTATATGGTTTCATCCCCTCCTGGAGCACACTGTGTATCAGTGCCATTTACTGTGATTTCTTTCCTAAGGTATTGAGTGCCTTGTGTTTACCTCTGCGTAAAAGATACTGTAACATACTAGAAAGTCTTCTATAATAAAGACATACTTTTATGCATACTTTGTGTGGATCCTTTTCATTTAATCTATACTATAAGATTGCATTCTTGTGAATCAAGCTGCTTTACACTCCTTCAAGACTAAGTCTGAAGGCTGCTCTCCACAGCTACTACTTGGATAGCATTCTAACTTTGTCTGATACCTCTTAAATCACCATCAGGGTTATCTGGACTGGTGTAAGGTGCCCGCTTATATTAGGTGACATCATATACCAGGCCAGCCTCTCACACAATGTATGTATATATATATACTGACATGGATTCTCTGTGGCAGATCTACTGATTCTAGCAGGCATTGTATTAGACTGGCCACAACCTGAAGTCCCCAAGTCTTAAAAAATGAAGCAAAATATGATATAAGGGTACAGGGTACAGGGTAGGGGGTTGGGGGTTGGATGTAGGGCCTGACCACAGTCCAGGACCTGCGACCTAACCCATGCAGTGCACTCAATGGACAAATGTATTTTACATTGAAACAATTTGAAATTCACTGATACAAATTATAGTAAGAGGTAACAATAGGTTCGTTTAGTCTTACCATGACAGACCTATAACTAGTCGCCATGCACTGCTTCTACCATCACAAATTACAACGCTCATGACATGTTTAATAACTGCATTAGCAACATCCCAAATGACATTTAAAATGACATTATTGATAAAACATAATGTGCTTGGGGAGGGGGCAAGTTATAGTTTCTTTAGGACATAAGTTATAGTTACTTTATATTACTTTAACTGGTGAATTTCAGTGGTTTTGTCAGTTTAAAACTTAAGGGGTTATTAGGATGGCGGGCAGGCTTTCGTCCACCTGCCAACCTAGCGATGCTGGGTCCGGCCACCAGACATAAGGTGGTCCAGCACCGCTGATTAGGATGCGACCGCCACCCTGGCGGTCACATTCCCCATATTTAACATTGTGGCGGGTGCTGCTCGCAGCAGCACTCGCCGCATTGCCAAATTGACATGTTGTGCACAACGTGGCAGGCATCACGTGGTGACTGCCACCTTCTGCATGGCAATGGTACCCCCCAAGTGCACCCCCCACGCCCACTCCCCCTGGGGGCCCGCAACAGGCCCCCAAAGCGCATCCCGCCAGCCTTTCCATGGCGGTATCGCCGCCATGGAGAGGCCTTTGAAGCCAGGCATTGTAATATGGATGGTGGTGCCTTCTAGGCACTGCCACCATAGTGTGCCCCAGCTCTGCCTGGCTGGCAATCAGAATTATTGCCGACCGGCTGAAAAGCAGCAGACGCACTTTACATCTGCCGCGATACCCCACCATAATAATATGGCAGGGGGTAAATCAAGTTGGGGTGGCGATCCACCTGCCATCCTAATGACCCCCTTAATGTTTTAACTGACATTTTAACCTAACTGTAGCACCCCTTTAACCTTTATTTTTTCAGCAAATTTCTAATTTTAGAAAAAATTGTATTTAATATTTTCATTCCTAACTGTACCAATTGGGTTCTGCCCATTCAGTACACCCAGATATGTTGCTTTTTTAAATTAGCCAGTTTTTTACTTTTTACTGTGACTCTCACTTCATGTGACTCACCCATGTTAATGACATGACAAATTAACTGCGCGTGTTTACTTCCAGTGACTGCCTTTTAAGATAAGGCTGCTGTAATGCAGTAAGGGACACTTGGCTGGTTACAAGTGAACATGTGTGCACAAGTGTGAGGTTGGCATGTGTGAGACTACTGTCATACGCAGTCCACTAACTGCACACAGTTAGCCTGGTCCAGAAGAGACTCTGTAGGATTAGGGGTTATATTTATAACAATATCACGGAGCACAGCAAGTCACCTTGATGTGCTGTACTGCACTGCTGGACGGAAAAAGGGCAGGAATGCACCATGTTATAAAGGATTCAGCACTTTTCTGCCGATGTCCCTGTTTTGGCACCATTTTGGCTGCCTAGCATCAACACAGGCAACCTTGCACCATGGTGCAAGAGTGCCTGTGTTGCAGAAATGATTGTTTTTGTGCCGAAGGTTGACCTTCCTTCACAAAATCAGTCCTGAGATGCATATTCCTCTTTCCATAGAAAGAGGAAGTACCAAAAAGAAATATTCATATTTCTGCCTATTACGCCTCCCAGAGCAGTCGCCTCTTTTTGGAACATGCCCAGATCTACAGGTTTGGTAAATCTGGGAATGCATTAAAAAGCATGTGAGTTGTATGGGAACACCCACACAACGCCCATGGAATGGCTTCTCCTGGCAGAGTAACGCAACACAGTAATTTGCTCTGCATTGCGTTACTCCAGATTGATGAAGCCACTCAGGACCACACAAAGTGGCTTTGCTTGGATTAATAAATCTCATTTTTTTGTTATGCCGCACATGCACCATGTTGTGTGGTTCAAGTAAGACACAACTGGCCTCATAGATTTGACCCTAGATATTGACCTGGGATTGGCCCTATAATATTAGTTTACACAAATAGGGAATGCCAGTATGATTTATTATTTTGTTTGTAGCAATACTTTATTATACACATGGTTAGAAACTGCCTTAGGGTGCAGGTTTGCTTTCCTTTGGAAAACAAAGTCAAGTGACATGTAAAATAAGGTGCAACCTGTGTGGAAAAAAATTCAATCTTCAAGTACCAAAATGATATCAGTACAACTTATGGGTCTTTTTCTTTGGCTTAACTCAGGATCAGGGCCCAGGCCATTCGTCACCCAGCTGTGCCACTTTAATAAATTTCTTGCCAGCAGCAGGAAGAAAGGCCTCTCCAAACAAAGGGTGCAAATTAACAGTGCTTCGGTCAGCTCATGAGAAGATAAGTGGTGAGGCTGAAGGATCTGAAACAATAAATCAGCTGTCACACTCTACCAGGGATAGGTATGCCCAAGTCCACTGAAAAAATGGAATGAGGGAGCCCAGACAGCTGTAGCCAACACAGGAAGTGGCTCAGCTCCTCTTTGAAGAGCTGGTGAGAAAGGCCCTAGCAGTGATAATAGGGAGGGGCAAAGCTGAGGCCCCCAGAGGAAATGTGATAATGACTCCTGGATGAAACTATCATGAACTGTCCCGGCATACTGTACAGAAGGGTTGGTACAGAGTGGAAGCAGTGACGTGGCTCCGTGAGTTTTGCCAGGGGTCCCTGGATTCTGGAACCTACCATTCCCCTTTACAAATTCTTACACCAGGGGGAGACCCTCTTTTGGTTGGTGCTATCCTGCACTTCACTGCTGGACCTTTGGGCTGCCATGGGCAACTGGAACTAGGAAACCCCTGATACTTAGGAAGGACTAAGGAGAGGGGATGACCTGGAACTCCTACATATATAATGCAGCCTTGAAACTCAAGCATATCACAGGTGTGATACTTAAGGAGTATTCAACTTCATACACCAAACCCATTACACCGGCTCTCAAGATTTAAAGGGCCATAGCACTGGGTTCCGCCCTACATGGGGCAGAATTGTGGGGCTTTTCCAACCATGACAAATTAATCAGAACTGAAAATAACTTCTTTAGAGATCTTACCCTTCAAACTCTTAGTACTCCACTCCACTAAAATCTGTCTATACTCCTTGTTGTATTGGATATACCTATGGACCACCCATGAACTTGCCTACTATATGGATGGTCTTAAGGATGCCATGAAGGCTGACCACTTCAGCAAGGTCCCCTGACTCTTGAGAATCAAGGAGGCATTACACTCACTTGGGATGCCCGAGTTTTGGGATCAGCCGGATTCCACTAATTTCCCGTCCAAGGATCTTCTGAATAAGCATTACTGGGCAACACTTTTGGCCAGTAAATCCTTGAAGAGTCACTTACTCTAAGCTTACTAATGCCCACTTGTGGGTTTCAGCTCTTTTGGGATAAGATGTCTGTTGTATTGGACAGGAAGCTTTACTATCAGTTCTGAGGGGGTACCGTCCCACTGAGAGTGTTTACTTCCAATTGGGTGGATGGGGTAGCCTCTGCATGTCCTGATTGCATCACTGCAGTCAAGAGCATTCCGCATGTTTTCTTTGTTTGTCCAGCTTACACCTCCCACTGCTGCACCTGGCTAGCTCCTAAATGTAGGTTGCGAAGCATACGTAGTTATTGTGCCACCCTTCGCATTCTCAGAACTGAGAGCTGCCTGGCTGTTACCATATCTACTCCTAAACTCCTAGGTGTAGTGGGGGTCCTTAGAAGGAAGGCTCTTCCTCCCCTGTAGATATCTGATACCACTGGAATCATTTATCCTGGGAAAATTCTGTTGCCGTATCTATGTGCGCTCATTTTTGTCAAATCTATGATTAATATTAAACTTAGCTTCTTTCAAATTTAGCTCTGGTCTATAACTATGTTTTTATCCATGTATTGTTGTTTTTAATTGTTTGTACTTTTATGGGACTGGTGGCTGAAATAAAGTGATTTGACTGACTGACTAAGTATTCTGCCCAGTTGACCCCAGGACAAGTGGAGTGGGTCTCCTCAAGTGTCATGGAGGATAGACCCTTAGCTTAGACCCCCTGAGAAAAGCTATGGACGTCTGCACCCAGGGACAAAGATCAGGAGGCTGGAGGTCTGCTAAAACTGCTCCTGGTGACTAGAGATTGCCGCAGGAGAAAAATAAGCCCAGGATCATCTAGTTTGGCCCACGTTATGGCATTCACTGAGTGGAGCACGTGAGGCTCCACTGTCACTTCTAAAATTCCCTTCAGGGTGGGCCAGGGTCCAGGCTTGGCACATGAGGAATTCTTTAATCTTTACAGGGAGGGCCCGCTCCCCAGACTCCCCAGACTTTTCCTTGGACCAGGTACCCCATTCCCCGGACCGCATATAGAAAGGAGGGAGCTGGTACCTCATCCCGTCCCCCGAAGAGCTTAAGGAAGGGGAACCGCATCCCGCCCCCCCAGTAGCAGTGGACCTGACCCTCTTCCCTGCCTGTGGATGGGAGAAGCGGGTAGCCACAGCGAGGCACAGAGGAGCTTCCTATCTGCAGGAGCAGGTGGGAAAGAGAAGCTGCCAGGAAAAAGTCAGCAGCTCTCTCTGGAGCAGTGGGAGAGCCTCTCATCAAATATTCTTCACTCCAGGATAGAGTGCCCCATCATGCCCTATGGGATTTTTAAACTTGCATAATGTTCTCCTCTTGTGGTGACCACAAGAACGTAGGGGCACCAGCAACGTCAAAAAAGGAGGCGGGAATGCAGGAGTGCAGCATGTTCTCCCTAGAAGCTTCTACAAAGGACTGACCGTATGTTTGCGGGATCATAGAAACCACGACCCCTTTAGCATCTTCTTGAATATTTCATAGCACTCCCAAGGCTGGAGTTTTGACTCTACATCTTGGAGTGCAGCATCCTCTAGTGGCTTGTTTAATGGCCTAAAGATGTTTAAAAAAGTTACACTCTCTAGTGCAAAGTCTATGTTCTCATGTTGATTGATCAAAATGTTATGCCCTCTAGGGGTTGTTTGAATGATTGCATTTTCATGGTTGAATGCATACAAAAAGCACACAGGCACATATTGTTATATGTGGGCTCCATGGAGAACATCACCAGGATCATTCCTGAATCCAACATGATTGATTACCTGAACTACAGTTCCCATCAGGCAGTGCCCTACCTTCGGTACACGTGATGACGTGTTTCCGGCAGCAGGGCAGGATTATAGGGACGCCCAGGCAGAGGACCGATGCCCGTTTTTCTCCCTGCTTCCTGTTTGGAGAAGGACGTTTCCCTTGGGTCCAAATCCTTAGCGGTGGGTGTGGGTGCTCCGGCACATGTGTATTGTTGTCACTTGAAGTTTTTTTTTTTTCAGGGCAACATATTTACTTCCAAAGGTTTGTTTTTAGTTCTTGGCATACTGGAGTCTGTATTCTTATCATTGTGCAGCTCGTGTGGCCGTGAGCTACATCGGCCCAAGCTCCTGCACATTTCCTCTGCACTAACTTGGAAGCCCTGATGTAAATGTCATTCTGTCATTTTGTTTGTGTATTAGTCAGTCAGCTGTGAAGGAAACGGCATGCGTGGGCTTTGTTTTGGGGCATTCATTCTACATGCCTAGCTGTGTTTCGAAATGACATTTGTGTGGATCTTGGATTACAAAGTGACGAAGCGGTGTTGAGAAACGGCCTTTGGAGGTTTGAGTCCCTTACTTAAATCCAATTTGCCATTTGGCTCATTGGAAAAAGGTGGCGTTGCACAGAGATAGCCCACCATTGTGTCTACATCATTTTATCACTATTTACTCAATATCAGAAACTTCTGGCTCCATTATTTCTGCTGCCTTATACTGCTGGGGGTATTCTGTTTTGAGAAACATGCCTTCATTGATTTCATATGTTTTCATTGTCTTATAATAACAGGGGAATTAGGATCTTGTATTGGAAACCCCTGTGAAGCCATATCAAGCATATGAAAGGGTGGGCAATTTGTACATCGTTGGTATAGAATATTCCTTACAGAACAGTCTATTCTAGTATTTACCTCTCTCTTTATTTTATTCAGAAACAAGGGACAGCACTTGGTTTATTGGACTCAAGACGAGAAAGTCATTACCTTTCTAGAGTTGCTAGGAAGACTCAGCATTGTTCTTTTCTTTTACAGGTCACCAGTAGGTAGTTATAGTTAGGACCCATTATCCGTAGGAAAACCACAACATTCTATTGCCAATAACTTTGGCGCTGATAGATGAATCTTCTTGAAATTTCCAAACTTTTGGCCAGCTCAGTTCTGATCTTTCCCTGAAAGTTGGGGTGATTGATGAAGCTGGTCGAGAAAAAAGGGGGGTCCCAAAACACGTTTTCGCCATGCAATTTCCCATAGGATCTTTAGCCAAGGCTGCAGCTCGAATGGCTGAACGGAATTACACCAAATTTGGCAGAAAGGTAGTCCTCAGTTTGGACTTGTGCCTTTGGCACATCTAGGGTCAATCTGTTCAGTACTTTCTTTGAAAATCACGGTTAAAGTCATTTATATATCTATTGGCACAAAGGATCCGCGGATTGTGCGAGGCTTGGCCTTGTAGGATAAGTGCGCTGTTCCGATCACGCGCTGAATTCTAATTGGCTGTCAAGAGGTTGTAAGCATTCGAAACCAGGAACTGTTGGCAGCCATTTTGTGCCTCGGTAAAAGCAAGGGTGAAAAAGTCTGTGAAATATGTTGTAAAAACGTGAACAGGAGCAGGTTAGACACACCCTGACCCCCTAGGCCTGCTCAAGGGGTGACATAGGGTCCCGTAGGGCAAAAAAAAGTAAGAACATTATTTTACAAAAAAAGTCGCTAGATGAGCGTAGGATCCGAGCATTTGGTCGCTGAAAAAAATGAAGCATGTATTTTTTAGATATATATCAAGCTTATGTGTATAGATGTTGGGTCGTTCTACAAAGAGCCTTATTGTTTATTAAGAGGTAAGTAAGTACCGATGCAGAGTCTAAAGTTCATGAGGAAGACTCGGTTTCCATCATCTGTAAAATGTACACTATCTCTTTAATAGATGCCATGCATATTGAAACGCAGATTGTTGTGGTATATGGACAATATTCTATAGTCTCGTAGAAAACTAGAAAGATGTATTCACATGTTTATTCACTTATCTGCGCAGATCAGGTGTTCCAGTCTTCTCCTATCTCGACGGCTAGTTGTTGAAGGTGGGCTCGCCCCAGACAGTCAGCTCCCACCTCGAGACTACGGTCGACCTCTGGCACCTGCTGGGGTTGTCCATAAATGTACCGAAGTCGCACCTGTGCCCCTCTCAGAAGCTCCTCTTCATCGGACCGGTTCTGGACTGGCCGCAGTTTTGGGTTTTTCACTCCGAACAGCGGGTTCAGGATATTCAGGCTCTGATTCTGATCTTTCAGCTTTTATCCCGGGTCTCGGTCAGGTTGACGCAGCGGCTCCTGGGGTTGAAGGACTCCTGCATCCTACTGGTGCATCACGCAAGGTGGCATAAATAATAATAAAGGGAAGCTTATAAAGTGCTTGGTTACGCAGCAGCGTGTCGGCCAGGGAGGCCATGAAATTTGCCTCCCGTAATTCACAAATTTTAGGGGGTGGTGGTTCCCGGGGCTTGAGGGGGGTTGTTGAAGCCCACATACTTGTAATGTTGTCGGGGGAGGGTTGGACGCCAAAGTGGTGCAAGGGGGTTGTAAATCTAGTACACAGTGTTTTGTTTTACTTTGCTTTCCTTTCTGTGATGTAGAAGATCCTGGGTAAATATAACGTTTTTTGTACAGCCAGTAACTTTTAACCCTACCCCTGAACGGCTTTCTGCCTGTTACCATAGTAACAGTTCATGGAACACTTACGTGAGCACAGAGGTTAAAAGTTCAAAACACTATGTTGCTAATGAGTTAGCCTCAGAATTATACTTCAAATTATAAATATAATTTCTATTATTAACTGCTACCCCCACAAAAAAAATAGACGTATGTACTTTGTTTATTAACTTTTACTAAAACAATAACTGGAACTATAACTAAAAGATAACAATACAATAAATAACTATAACTATAACTAACAAAACAATATAATAAACAACATATGATAAGGACTCTGAAAAAAGTATTGTTGTTAATCTGCAAAACAAAAAAGAAAATACGTGTTTAAAATTAGATGAAGTGACTAAATGAGGTCAAACATTACAAGTCAAAGTAACACTTGATGATATTTATATTTTTTTAAATGTTTGCAGTGTGCCTGAAACGCTTCCAATGGCATTGTACATGCAGACTTTGGTCTACCCTTTTTATCAATTTTTGCAGTTTGAGATATAACGTCCTACCTCTGTTATTCATCTCCTACTTTCTCCTTTCAAATTCTCTTGTAAAGACCTTAACAACAATTAAAGGGAACATTTTCTGCATATTTTTAATAAAGCATTTGACCCAATGCCTAATGACACCGTATGTATTGCGTGTTTTGAAATTAATTTTCACAAGTCTTAAAAAAAGTGAATGCAAGAAAAATTACTTGTCGCATATGCAACTAAGACTGCTTTCAAGAGGAGACCCCAATAAAGAGGACTGGTGTGGAACTGCAAGTATGTGGAAGCACTTGCAGACTAAGAATCCGGTCAACTTTGCATGGGAAGAGTTAAGGAGATTGAGAGAGGCTCCTCCTGTTTCATGAGGAGGCCCAAGTACCAGTGGAGCAGCACCGTCAACCTCTTCTGCACAGCCTAACATTAGTCCCCAAATTTGAACCTTTTAGAAAAAAAGTAAGAATGTTGGGAGCTCTGTGTGCCATCCTAATACCTAATCATCCTTTGGTTATGCAGAGATCTACCCTGTATCAGACCCATCCGTACAAGTGTGAATTGGAGATTATCTGCCACCAAAAACCCATCAAGTATTTATATCCGTTACTTTTTAACTTACTCGAGTAGTCGTATTGTGAGTATTTACCTTAAAGTTGTCCATTAAAAATGCGTGAATCTCTCCGGCTTCATACAACTAGTTCATGCCATATTTGAAGCATGGGTGAAATGAATTGGAACAGGAGGATATACTTTCTTCAATGATGGTAACTTGCTGCTGACCTATGTAACATTGTGGTAACTGAAAAAAGAGTTAAAAATGTATATGTTGTACATATGTCCAAGCTTAATTTTAATGTTCATAAAAACAATTGTTCTCAATAGGATTGGGGATGAAAAGTAATCATCAGTGGTTATATTTGGACAGCAAATTAGGAAATAGTATTGCATTATACAAATGTTAGGCCGAGATTGGTCACTCACTTCGTTAACAAACTCCTGGGCTTGATCCGATAGAACACTTTTTGGACTTCCATGATCTAGAAATTGAGAAATAAATAGCAAGGAAAATCAAAAGACAAGTTTTCAACAACAAAAAAATTTAAAAACAACATTTTTACTTTGTTTCTGAAGTACAGGTTGAAAACGTATAATGAGCATTTAAATGAGAAATGGGTTTCAGAAAGAAACGTCAATAAGACTATCACAATGCAGATTTATATTTTATAAAAATATTTATAGAAGCAAGAAAAATTATAACTCATACATTGTCCAATTTTAAATCACATATTTGGGCAATAAAATCGTGAGGACATGTTTTTTTTTACGTTTGGTTGATTTCAGAATGCCTATGAATTCTAGTAAAACATGACAATAACACATTTATCCGTCTGCAAACAAGTGAAATACACAAACGCTTATCTCAGAATGGTTTTCTATCATGAAATGATGAAGTCAAACCTGATAACTCCATTAGGTCCTTTGCAATTTTCGGCTGATAACATATGGAGAGCAGTCAGTGGATCTGGTGTGTCGAGTTGTTCACCACCACGAGGTATAGTATATGGGCAGAACAGCTTGTGGCGACCAGTATGTCTCATGGTTGAGATATCTGCATAATGAGATAGAACAGGGGGCAAATGAAATTTAGGGTTATTAAAAAACATGGAGAGCGTGCTAAAATACAACATTGACCAATCGATTACATGTGCAGTGCATGGGGAGGAAGCAGCATGTGACTCACTTCTTAAAAAAATGATATGCGGCAGGATTAAGTGATTTGCCCAGAAACATCGCCTACTAAGGCAATATTTTTGAGGTATAAGAGCTGGAAATCCTGCTAAAATACACTATTGCCGAAAACATTCGTTTTGCAATGCATGGAGCACATGACGCACTATTTACACGAGAAAAATTACATCGCATTCATTTGAACAGCACGCAGCACACTGCTGTAGGAGCGGCCACATGGTTCTTGGCAAATTAAACAAAGCACCAGGATTAAGTGATTTGCCCAGAAACAAAAGTTACAAAGTCAACTTTAACAATATAAAAAAGCCGGAAAGGGTGCTTAAAAACAACATTGTCAAATTGAACATGAATTTGCATTTATGAGGTATTTAAAGATTGGTCAGATTAATTAATTTAATTACTCTTAAAAAAGAAGTGCTCACCTACGAAGGAGTGCATACGAACACTCTCAAAAGCTGTGACTGCGGAATAGGAAAAGTTCAAGAAGCTTGGCAGCTTTTAAATGCTCTGCAGAAGGATGATTGGTTGAGCATGATGTCGCTGGGTGTGAGAGCTGTGATTGAGCATGTTGTAATTGAGCATGCGCAAATAAAATTAAATACGTTAGGGGTACATAGCCAGACTGTGGGACGTATTGTGCGCATGCGTGACATTAACACGCATGCGCTACCACAAACATGCATACGCAAAGTGACGGCAACTCCTACGGGGTACATACATAGATGGAGTTTGGATGTCCTTGTGGTCTTGAAGTGGCTGCAGGAGGGGGCTTTGCAGCCCTCCTCCATAAAATAATAATATATAATTAGCCAAGCCCCGGGGGCTAGGGACCTCGGTGCTCGGAATTGGGCACGAGAGGGGGGCCACGCGGCCCACTTCCCATAAAAAAATTGATTACGTATACTCCGCTTATTGTCATCGAACCATAAGCGCACCCTTTGGATCACACGCTGAAGGCTATTGGCTGTCAAGTGGTTGTCAATATTCAAAACTAGAAACTGTTGGCAGCCATTTTATGTCTCGGTACAAGGGAGGCTGAAGAAGCGTGTGAAATGTGTGTTTAAAACATGAAAAGGGGAGGATAGACACACCCTGATCCTCTAGGTCTCCTCAGGGGGTCCCACAAGGTCTCCCAGGGTCCTTATTTTTTTGGGGGGGGGGGAATTGCGGGGTGCGTGTATGAGCAGCGCATTCTAGCGATATTAAAAAAAAAAAAAAAAGACCTGGGCTTCCGCACGTCTTTGGTAATTTGCATTCTTTCAACTGTTTAGAGGAGATGCAGCAGTGCCAGATCCAGGATCCACCACTGAGTAAGAAAAGGTAACAATAACACTATTTACCTGCTAAGTGAATTTCCACCCATAGGATAACAGGGATGTACTTTTTAAGAAGTTAAAGAAAATTATTAAAATAATAACCTCAGATAATCTCTTGTCTTAATAATTATATTAAATATACATAAATACGCTTTTCAACATTGAAAAAATCACGGAAGTCGCAAACACTACGCCTGATATGCATATGACGTCACTCGCTACCGCACGTACGTCACTTCGCATTATACGTACATCTCGCGTATGTGCACAAGTCTCATAGCAACCGCGTGCGAAAAGTTATACCCGTCGCACATCCTACACGGATCCTAGACGGCAACCCTAAAATGGCGGACACGTTTCGGACAGTAAATGAGCAGGGTTTTTCTAGGGTGCGCAACTGCAAAAAAAAGAAAAAATCATAAAAATAATTTAAGTATATTATAAACAATATAAAATAATGAAAAAATATATATATTTATGAAAACAAATTAATTTAAAAAATGTGCCATGTAATTTAAAAAATAACATATAAAAAGATTTAAAAAATGTAATTATAAAATATAAAAACAAACAATAAAAATATTTACAAGTTAGCATTTAAAAAACCTTTGAAATTCACTGAAAAAACCATAGGTTTCAGACATGTTATAGTTAAGAATTAGCATTTGAAAAACCTTAAAGTATATTTAATAGTGTTCTATTGATCTTTGTTAGCATGTATGAGTGAATCTATAGGTAAGTGTTTAGATGTGTGTAGATGTAGGAATTACTGAGTGGGTTTTTAGAAACTTGTACTGGTGTGTCAATGGTTTCAAATATGGCACTTCATATTTCATAATGAGTGTTGAAAGGTTATGCTACTGTATGATCAGATGTATCAGCTTTTCACATGGATGATGTCACTGACCATGTCATGAATGAGGTAATATGTGACATCATCCGCAGTGGATTCCGAGCGCGCAAGTTATAGTTAGTACAACTAACTATAATGGGGGAATTTCAATGGTTTTATACGAGTGAAATGTGTAGATAACTATAACACCCCTAAAACCTATGTTTTTTCTGTGAATTTCTAAGGTTTTTAAAATGCTAATTCCTAACTATAAATTATCTGAAACCTATGTTTTTTTCAGTGAATTTCAAAGTTTTTAAATGCTAAGTCCTAACTATAACATGTCTGAAAACCTATGGTTTTTATAGTGAATATATATATATAATTAGAAAGCAGGCTATTCAGAAAAGAAACATCAGGGAATAGCCTGCTTCATTCCAGCAGCTGCCACCCTAGGAATTTAGTGAACAGTTTTCCGTATGGAGAACTGTTACCTGCAAAACGTAATTGTAGCACGGAAGCAGGGTTCCTAGAAGAGATGGAGGTCATGTCCATACGTTTTAAGGAAAGAGGGTGCCCTGACAAGATTGTGAAAGAGGCATGTAAGAAAATCCTACTGGTAGACAGAAAAGAATTGCTAGTAGACAGAGGAGAGGAAGTAGATGCCAACGCTCCATTACGTTTCATTACAATGTTTAGTAGCCAAGCTTGGGAGGTGCAGCGCTGTTTGAAAAAGTTCTGGAGTGTGTTACTAACTGATAATACCTTAAAGAAATGGACAGGCGATAATCCCAAAATCACCTATCGCAAATGTAAAGCTCTAGGCGATCTGTTGTGTAGCAGTGAGGTGCAAGACAAGCAGAACAAACCACCAATTAAAAGGTTCTATACTTGCAGAGCCTGTATAGCCTGCAAGTATAGCAACAATATGAAACAAATTGAACTGTCGACACATCATAAACCTTTTGTGATAGACAAACATCTATCATGCAAATTGGATTACTGTGTATATGATCTGATCTGCCCCTGCCCAAAGATTTATATAGGCAGTACTATACACGAAGTCAAGAAGAGGGTCCTAGAGCATAGACAAGCTATCGTTAACGAGGATAAACAATACCCAATAGCTCGGCATTTTAAGGAGAAGCATAATAAAAATGTTGATCTCCTTAAATTTTGTGCATTGGACCGAGTTGCAAAGGATGAAAGAGGGGGGAATCGCCTGAAAGAACTTAGACGCAGGGAATCCAAAATGATCATCAAATATGAAACAAGTTTCTAGTAGGATTGAATAAGGACGAAGAGCTTGCGGTCCATCTAGGATAATATGTTAAATGCTGTATAAACCAAAGTAGCCTGTATTGATTTTATTTGTTTAGTATGACATTTTTTTTAAAAAAAACATGAACTCACTGTACGTATATGTATATTTTACCATAGGAGACGGAGACACCAGCATCTGTAAAATGGATCTTATTGAGGAAGCCAGTATTGCCATACACAATAGCCCACTGGGGCAGAATTGTACCGAATATTTCTTATTCTGTTGCTAAGTATACTTGTTATTTAAATAGCCCACTGGGGCAGAATTCACAAATGTATATAAATTACTTTTGACCACCAATTAATTAATTGGATTCCTAATGTAAAGAATATTAATTTACATCTGGTGAGCGCCTTTACTAGCCTTGGCGCATTACCTGACAGCGCTGTACCTTCTGCGCAGCTCTCCTGAATTTTAAATTGCCCCGTTTTCTCTCCTTGGTTACTCGTATTTTTTTCATCACTTATCCCTTGTTTTTAATAGTTGTTAATTGCCGGCCACGGTTATCTTGCACCTCTGACCCACTTACCCGCATTATAATTGGCAGAACACCGCACTTAGCGGGTCCCTCGCCCGTCTCGTTGGCGGCCATATTGATTGAGGGTTGAGGCTTACAGCGGTCTAGTTCTCACTAGGACGCTGGACCAGTATAAACACAAGCCATGCCGACGCGCAGCGGTATCGCGCAGCGGGATCGCCGGATTTCCGCCGGAGTTCAGCCCGTCTGCGCCCGTCCGCGCTGAGGACGCGCTGCAGGACGGGCTGGACTCGGCTCACACTCCTCCTCCATCTTTTGAGGTACTTAGGCAGTATTCTATCTCTTAGCTGATGGCTCTTAAACCGTCAGCGCATTCTTGCCATTATTGCTTCTCTCCTGAGGGGATATTACAATCCCATCATTGTCTTACATGCAGAGCTCCCCTTCGCTTCCCTGTTCCCGCTCCTATAAAACCCCATTCATATCTTGGAAAACGCCTTACCATTCCTCCTAGAACGGGTTTCTTAATAAATGCGCGCTCACTCATTAAAAATAATGTTGCCTTCCACGAGTTTGTTGAAGAGAGACAGCCAGACTGGGTCTTTGTGACCGAAACTTGGGCCTCGCACTCCTCCGGTCATGACTTACTTCTGGCCATTCCCGATGGCTACTCTCTCCATAGGCATGACAGACTGATCCGTAGAGGCGGAGGAATTGCCATCCTCTATAAATCCTCTCTTTCTTGCTCCATCAAATCCCTATCGATGCCTCAAGACCGTTTAAGGCATTATACTTCTGCATTCTGTTTGCCCCATCTGTCTCATTTTCTGGAATACTTATATACAGACCGCCTGGTCCTAGAGCTAGTTTTTGTGTAGATCTACTTAGAATCCTTGAACCCTATTTTGGTAAACCTCGTCTCTCTATTCTGGGCGATTTTAATTTCCACCTTGAGGAAGCTGGCTCAAAGGACACCTCTACACTAATTGAGTCACTTGAAGCTTGTGACATTGATCAGCTGGTGAACAGCCCTACACACAAGGCTGGCCATATTCTGGACGGAGTATTTTCCAGTGACTCAAGATTATCTACTGGCCCCCCTTTACCGTTGGTCTGGTCAGACCATCTTGCAGTACCGCTAGAACTTGCTCTCCCCGCCTCAGCCACGGCTAATCAGGTTGCCACCACATATGCTCTCAGGAGGAATTACAGAAACATCACTGATGAAGCTCTTGCCCCCTACGTTCGGGCCACAGAGCCCCTCTGCTCAAGGAAGGCGGGCGAGGCAGCTCAAGAACTCGCTGATTCCATCACTACTGCAGTTGAGAAGCTTGCCCCCGCCTCTCTCCGCTATGTGGCGAGACAGAAACCCACGGCTCCCTGGTTCTCTGAACATCTGAGACTTTTGAGGCAGAGTTGTAGGAGTAAGGAGAGAAGTTGGAGGAAATCTTGGGATATGAAGGACCGGGAGGAACACAAGTCCGCTTTGTGGGAATACAAACAGAGAGTGATCATGGAAAAGCAGGAGTATTTATCCAATCTTACAAGTTCTCTAACTTCATCTAGAGAACTCTTCAAAATTGCTGATTCGCTGTGCTCTCTCCAACTTCCAGATCCAGTGGTGAGCTCACAAGATCTTTGCAATAACATTTCGGATTTCTTTTATAGTAAAATCACGGATATCCACACTTCTTTAGAAGCTCAACGACACTCCCTGGACAATGATGTTCCTCTCACTATAGCCAACCTTGATACTCTGGTTGAAGGCTCTGAATCCTTCACCCAATTTCCAACACTCTCACTGGAAGGACTTAATCTCCTGCTAGACAGGACCAAATCCTCCCCCTTATGGATCCTGTACCGCTGAAAAAATTAAAGGAGTGTAGAAATAGCATCCTTCCGCCCCTGCTCGAAATCATGAACAGGGCTATTGTCCAGAGCTCTTTTCCGCCGGTGTGGAAGAAGGCTATAGTGAAGCCTCTCCTTAAAAAACCGTCTCTGGACCCGGGCCTCCTTAAGAATTTTAGGCCGATCTCTTTACTTCCTGCCCCGGCAAAGATGCTAGAAGCGCACCTTAATACACATCTTTCTTGAGTCTAGTGAGTATCTTGATAGCTCGCAGCACGGATTCAGAAAACATCATAGCACTGAATCCGCTCTCACTGTTGTGGTGGATAATATTTGCCGCAAAGTTGACCTTGGCCAAACCACAGTACTGGTCCTATTAGACCTCACGGCTGCGTTCGATACTCTGTCTCCCACCATCTTAACATCTCGGCTCAGGGAGGCAGGGGTTGCTGGACCGGCCCTGAGTCTTCTTAACTCCTTTCTCCATGACAGAGAACAGAGAGTCATGCTTGGAGATTTCCTCTCCCCTGCCAAGTCATTGCAGTGTGGGGTGCCACAGGGGTCGGCCCTTAGTCCGACCCTATTTAACATCTATGTGGCCCCCCTAGCTAGACTAGTAAGATCGCAGGGGATGGAGGTGGTGTCTTACCCCGACGACACCCAGATCATGGTGTCACTGGCCCACTCTGTCAGTACATCTGCATTCAGCTTTAGGTCATGCATGCAGCGTGTGGCGGAGTGGATGATCCTCAACTCCCTAAAGCTGAATGGCGACAAGACAGAGGTCTTGGTCTTTGGTAAAGACCAACACATGTGGTCGAACGAGTGGTGGCCTTCATCTCTTGGCACCTGCCCCACTCCCTCCCAATCGGCCAGAAACCTCAGCGTCATTTTTGACACTTCACTCTCCATGACGCTCCAAGTGAATAGGACCGTGGCCACCTGCTGGGGTGTTATTAAGATCTTAAAAAGAATTCTTCACTATCTATCCTTCCAGGCGCGCAAACAGATTGCAATCGCTCTTGTTGGCTCCAGGCTTGATTATTGTAACTCTCTCTATGTGGAGTCCAACAAGGGCCTTATCCATCGATTGCAAACTGTACAGAATGCCGCAGCGCGCTTCGTTCTGGCCCTTCCTATAGCATCATCTGCCACCATTGCTAGGAGAAATCTTCACTGGCTCCCTGTCCAGTTTAGAATCTCCTTTAAGCTCCTATGTCTCACATATAGAGCACTTGCGGCTGGCACTGTAGACGCACTTGGTACCCTGCTCACCCGCTATGTACCCACAAGATGCTTACGATCGGCCGGGCTACATCAACTGGTAGTGCCCCGCGCTAGGTTGACAAGATGGGGAGCGAGAGCTTTTTCTGTCGCCGCTCCTCAGCTCTGGAATTCTCTTCCAATTGAGATCAAAACCTTACCCTCCATAGACCTGTTTAAAAAAGCCCTCAAAACCTGGTACTTCATCAGAGCCTACCAATGAGACACTGCTGTCTGACCTGGCTAGTTTCTTTATTTGATTTAGGCGCCTTGACGCCCATTGGGCTAAGTTAGCGCGTTATAAGATAGAATTCATTCATTCATTCATTCATATTATTTGCCTAAACCAATTCTATACAATGAATTGTAATCACATTTAACCAATATGAGACTGATACAAGCTATGCTTTGGATAAGGAAATGTAATAAAACAAAATGGCGCCCACGTTTCCTTACCTTCTGATGTGGTGCAGTAGTCCTATGTTTATGTTGATTTTCTGTGATGTCCACACTTAGGTTTTTTTCATATATACTTTATTGAAAGAACAAAAAAATAATGACCCGTGACCAAGGAGCTGGACTCCGAAACGCGTCGGGCAGGACTGCCGATTTATGACTGAATAAATCCATTTCACATGCAAAAACGGAGTTTGGGCTCGGTTCTTTTCGCTCTTTGTTCGCAAAGGTATCCACGAAGGAAGTTGGTGTCATATATATATATATATATATATATATATATATATATATATATATATATACACACGTATATATAATATATATAGATGTTTGATATGCGTTTTATGTCTAGCTTGTTCTAAATTGTATGTTCTCTCCACTCATCTCCATCCCCGCTGTCCCCATCTTTTCCCTCCCTCGCTTGATCAACATTCTGTGCTATAAGAGCATAAATAATTAAGATGATGGAGAGGTGGACTCCTTGTTTGCATCGAACCAACTCCCAGGTATCAGAGCTGACACATATTATGCTCATTTTTTAATGCTTTATTGCTATTATAACGTTGAAAATGATTATTGATCTAAGCGAATGTGCATTCCTAACATTAATAAGTGCATTTCTTTAACAAGTGGTTTGTTGATCTTGAATGTTTGACCAAGCCAGTAAACTTAACTTATATGTTTGTATGACCCTTTTACGGGGTCAAAGATGATTATACAATGTCATCCATGGTATTTTTCATCTGCGAATGTATATATTTGTAAATGATGCATAGTTTCTAGAAGTGTGTGTGTAATAAATGTGCTTTTCTTTTTTTAAAAGAAAAAGCACTGACTGGACAATCATTTATTGAGCGTTATTGTTGTGTGCTAGTGAATGGTGATTACTAGCCCATACCACCTCTCCTGAGTAGGCCTTCACTACCCTGAGAGAGACAAGTACTACAATGAGGTGCTTGGTTCCCAGTAAGAAGAAATTGGGGACCTATTACTTGTGCAGGCCACACAACTAATACCCCAATTACCTACACTAACTATAACATACATTGTAACCATTGTTTCTTCAGTGAATATATATATTTAACATATATTTCCTATAGGTTTTATACTCCCTACATCGTTTTTTTTTATTTGAGGTTGTTGCAGTATTAGTGTTTGATGATTAGTCACTGGATGTACTCCAAGTCTGAGCTGCAGTACATATAATTCTGTTTCAGATTCGCTTTGGATGTTGCAACTTAAAAAGTGCATTTTGTAAATAGGAATGGCCTTACTCTTTTGTTGGTGGGTGCACGTCCTTTCATAAAACCCTCCTTAATCCTCCTTTTTTCATTTTTTTACTATTTTTAAAATACATTTTAAATCAGAGAACAATCATAATACTTGAATTGCACAGGCATGGATATACTTATACATTGTATGAGTCAACAAGAGGGACATATTTGACAGTTGCCTTAGTAGCATTTTAGAGATAGATCTGTAATACATTAGTTACACACATGTTAATGTTTATTATATTGGCTGGATCATGTGGGATGGGATTGTTCCACTCAGGACCATAAAAGTATTTATTCCTTTTCTCTGGTAGATTATTCGTGCGAGGGCAATGCCTAAACAGTATGAATCAGCATCTCTACGTGTTACCTGTGATATCTATCAGGTGTGTGAGGAGATATGCTTTAAGGGGATCCCATATGTCCCTGGGCCTCGAGGTCAGTGGGACTAGTTCTGCATAAGTAAGCGTTTGATCCTGCCAGAATATCATGTCTTTAATCCAATCTTTGAATTTAGGAGCTCTGCCCCATCCCCATCTGCTTGCTATTCTTTACTTGGCTAGTAGAAGCCCTAGAGAAGTGTTGGTGTCCTGCCTCTACATTTTCAGTATAGCCTAAGGGAGCAATTATAGGCGAAGCATGGATTAAGGGTGATGTCATCTGCTCTAAGACTCTAAACACTTGTTCCCACTAGTCCTTAATACTGGGGCAAATCCAGGCAAGGTGAAGGAAGTCTGCTTTTCCCATCCCGCACCTGGCACAACGAGTGTTGTCTTGCAGTTTGTACTTATGCATTTTGAGGGGTGTATAGTATGTGCGATGCAAAAATGTGTAATGTATAATGCGCAAGCGGTAGCTGGATGACACCTGCTCTGTATCTTTAAAGAAGTAAAGCCACTGTTTCTCCGTTATTTCCTGCCCTATTTCTGTCGCCCATTTCTCCTGTGCATCACATTGTACCATTGCCTGATTTATGTATATGCTGTGTAACAAGCTAGACACCACTTGTGAAACTGTCTCATTTTGTAACAACGTATGCAGTGGAGTAAGCGCTGGTGGTTCTTGTGGATATGCAGGCTTATAAACCTTAATACCCTGCTCTATCTGACATAGAAATAAATGTCCATGGGAGTGGGTGCTGATGGAGCGTACATCTGTTGCAATGTGCGGAATTTCACGTTCAAGCATACATCTCCCCGTATGTATGACAAATTTAGTTTTGTTTTTTCTAAAAGCACCTTCCAGTATTAGTGTCATCTCTTGGTGATACACTAGGGGGAGTATAGGTGAGTATATCATAGGAACTTGCATGTGCATGACTATTCTTTGCCAAGCTTTCACCATGCATGTGACTGCTGTAGGACCAGTTTCTCGGTGTGGAGGTGTGCTCAATATGACTCCCTCCAGGGGTATAGAGTCAGCAAGACCACCGCTAATTGTGGCATATATTTATGAGGGTGGAACCAGTAATGGGCATAGTGAGCTTGTGAACAGGTATAGTACAATTCCAGATCTGGAACATCAAACCCTTCTTGGGAGTAAGGCCTAGTAAGCACATCCTACTTTAGTCTAGGTTGTTTGCCATCCCCGTCAGTCTTATCATCTCAGTGCACAGGGCATAACAAAAATGCCTACCAAGGTCAAAAGGAATGTTCATGAAGAAATATAGCAGCTTGGGGATAATAATCATCTTTATAGAGAGGTGCGTCCCGCCATAGATAGGGGAGAGAGGTCCATCTTGTGACACAGCTAGTGATGTTTTCTAAAGCTCTGCCATAATTTAAGTGCATCAATTCCGCCCGGTCAGTAGTGATATATATTCCCAAATATTTCACCTCTGTGGGACACCATTCTATTGGGTAGTCAGGGTCAAATGGTATAGTAGATGTGGTTAGGGGGAACATCTGGGACTTCTTCCAATTTATTTGTATTCCTGATAATTCCCCAAAGTGTACACATTCCTGTAATATGGGTTTTAGATTCTGCTGAGGGTTATAAGATAAAGGGTACTATCATCTGAATATAGAGAGATGGGTATTTGGCGCTTTTGGCAATGCAGAGCCTTATCTTGTTGATGCTGTCTCACTTTGGCTGCAAGAGATTCAATTGCGAGAGCAAAGAGGAGTGGGGATAGTGGGCCTCCCTACGTCGTGCTCCACATAACAGAGAATAGTGATGAGTCCAGGCCATGGACCAGGACTTTGGCTACAGGTGAGTTGTATAGTAGACGGATCCATACCAGGAATCCTATGAGAATACCCATACATTGCACTATGGTGAATAAATAGCCACATTCAACCAAATCAAAGGCCTTCGTGGCATCTAAAAAAACAGCTGCAAGTGCCAGTTTGGGATCTACATTATGCATAATATAGAATAACGTGCAGAGATTATGGGATGTTGATCTCCCTGGAATGAAACCTGCCTGGTCAGGCAGTACTAGTTTCTGCATTGGAAGGCTCCATCGATTAGACAGTATTTTGGCGAGTATTTTTGAATCATTATCATTCTTCTACCACAGTCCCTCACACAACCCACATCCAAACCCCACCACACCCGGCCTTTGTACACCCCCTCTCCATAGATATCCACACAATAAGACCTCAACACAAAGATAACCACACAGAAAAATCTCATCACAAAGATCCTGCATACTACTCCCCCCTCAAAATCCATACTAGACATAACTACACCTCTCTTACTCACAGCCCATCCATTAAATAAGGCAATGCTCATTCCAGACCCCAGAGTAAACAAGATATTACTACTGCTTCAACAAGTCAAAGCTGACATCCAAAGGCTACATGTTCTGATTCTTCAGCAACCCAAGCTCACACACCCTAAAACCGACTTCAGAACATACTCACACATCAAAAAATCGAATCACACCCGCCCACGACATGTAAACTCCCAAAATCAGGAGCCCAAAAGTTGAAGTACAAGGCCTTACCCCAAAGCCCCATCCCGCCCAATCAGGATGAAAAAAAACTCTATCATCTAACAAACTATTCTCCCTACTCGGCTCCTACGAGCTATCACACCTCTCACCTAACACTAGGCACCCATATAACTTACGTATGGATACCCTAATCCAATCTATCCATATCAACACCCACAGAGCGACAAGACACCTTTCCAGAAGCATATTTGAAAACAACCTCATGCGAATCCCTTTCACACTTGAATCCACCACAGCCCCCAATAAGATGCAGCAAAAATGTATACTCCTAAATTGCAGGTCAGCACATAGACATGCAACCAATATAGTGGACCTTTTACTTTCTAACAAACCAGAGTCAAGTCAAGTCAAGTCAAGAGATTTGTATAGCGCGCTACATACCCATAGGGTCTCAAGGCGCTTGATGAAGGGTGGAGAATTACTTGTCGAATATCCAAGTTTTAAGTTGTTTTCTGAATGCTATGTGGTTCTGAGTAAGGCGAAGGTTAGTGGGAAGTGAGTTCCAGGTTTTAGCTGCCAGGTAGGAGAAGGATCTACCTCCCAAGGTGTTTTTGTTGATGCGAGGTACAGTGGCAAGGGCTTGGTTGGAGGATCGTAGCTGACGGGAGGGGGTGTAGAAGGACAGTCGTGTGTTGAGGCATTCGGGTCCAAGTTCGTAAAGTGCTTTGTGTACGTGGGTTAGGAGGCGGAAAGTAATCCTCTTATTTACGGGGAGCCAGTGGAGGTTTTTCAGGTGACCAGAGATGTGTTCTTTACGTGGGATGTCTAGTATGAGCCTGGCTGAAGCGTTCTGGATGCGTTGGAGTTTTTTCTGGAGTTTTGCGGTGGTACCGGCGTATAGGGTGTTTCCGTAGTCCAGGCGGCTCGTGACCAGTGCGTGGGTGACCGTTTTTCTAGTATCGGTAGGGATCCAGCAAAATGTTTTTTTGAGCATGCGAAGAATGTTGAAGCAAGATGATGAAACGGCGTTGACTTGTCTGGTCATCGAGAGTGAGGAGTCCAGGATGACGCCCAGGTTCCGTGCGTGGTCCGTCGGGATGGGTGCTTTTCCAAGGGCCTCTGGCCACCAAGAGTCATCCCAGGTGGAAGGGGAGGTGCCTAAGATGAGGACTTCTGTTTTGTCTGAGTTCAGTTTCAGGCGGCTGTGCTTCATCCACTCTGCTACTTCTTTCATTCCTTCGTGTAAGTTGGTTTTGGCGGTGTTAGGGTCTTTGGTGAGTGAGAGGATCAGTTGAGTGTCGTCAGCGTAGGAGATGATGTTGAGATTGTGTTGGCGAGCGATGGTCGCAAGGGGGCTCATGTATACGTTGAAGAGGGTGGGGCTGAGTGACGATCCTTGTGGCACGCCGCAGATGACTTCAGTGGCCTCTGACTTGAATGGTGGGAGGCGGACTCTCTGTGTTCTTCCGGTGAGGAACGAGGTGATCCATTCCAGTGCTTTTCCTTGGACACCGATGTTTCTGAGGCGCTGTAGAAGGGTGTTGTGGCAGACTGTGTCAAAGGCTGCGGAGAGGTCGAGGAGGATGAGGGCGACTGTGTCTCCATTGTCCAGAAGAGTTCGAATGTCGTCTGTTGCGGCGATGAGGGCGGTCTCCGTGCTGTGTTTGGCTCGGAAGCCGGGCTGTGAGGAGTCGAGGGATTTGTTGGTTTCGAGGAAGGCGCGAGATGGGGCGGTAGTTTTTGAGTTCGGTGGGGTCAGCAGTGAGTTTTTTCAGAAGGGCACTGAGTTCTGCGTGTTTCCAGCTTTCAGGGAAGGTGGCGGTGTTGAGGGAGCAGTTGATGACGTCTCGGAGGTGTGGTGCTATGATGGAGTCTGCTTTGTTGAAGATGTGGTGAGGGCATGGGTCAGTTGGGGATCCTGAGTGGATAGAGTTCATCAGGCGGATGGTGTCCTCAGTGGACATTGGGTTCCAGTGGTTAAGGATGTTCAAGGGGGGTGAAGGTCCGGCAGAAGGTTGGGTGGGTTGGTCTCCGGGTCGGTTGTCGAAGCTGTTGTGGATGTCTGCGATTTTGTTGTAGAAGAAGGAAGCTAGGGAGTCGCAGAGGGCTTGGGAGGGGGTGATGTCGTTGGAGTTGGCTGATGGGTTGGTAAATTCTTTGACGATGTTGAATAGTTCCTTGCTGTTGTGGGCATTGTTATCTAGTCGGTCTTTGAATGCGGCTTTCTTGGCAGACCGGATTAGTTGGTGGTGTATGCGGGTGGCGTTTTTGAAGGCATCCCTGGTGCTGGTGTTTGGGCCTTTTTTCCAGGCCTTCTCGAGGGAGCGACAGAGTTTCTTCGATTTATTAAGATCATCGTTGAACCAGGAGGCGTTTTTGCTGCCAAGTTTGCTTTGTCGTTTTTTCAGCGGTGCAAGGATGTCGGCGCTGTTGGATAGCCAATGGGTGAGGTTAATGGCTGCTTGGTCGGGGTTAGAGGAGTGGGCGGGGGGGTTTAGAAGAAGCAATGAGGAGATCTGGTCGATGGTGATTTTGTTCCAGTTTCTTCGCAGGGTGGATTGAGGATGGTTGTGGATTGTGATCTTATTGTAAGTAAAGTGAACGCAGCTGTGGTCCGTCCAATGGAGAGCTGTGGTGTGACTGAATGAGACATGTTTGCTGGAGGTGAAGATGGGGTCGAGTGTGTGACCTGCAATGTGGGTGGGGGTAGTGACAAGTTGTTTGAGTCCGAGGTTGGCAAGATTGTCCAGAAGGGTGGTGGCGCTACTGTCGTTGCTCTTTTCCAGGTGAAAATTGAGGTCTCCCAATAGAATGTATTCCTCGGAGGGGAGGGCATGTGGGGTGATAAAGTCAGTGATGTCATCACTGAATTGTGCACGGGGTCCTGGAGGCCGGTAGAGGAGGGTGCCTCTGAGTGTGGTCTTGGGGTCGGTGTGGATCTGGAAGTGAAGGTGCTCGGCGCTAGCGAGGTTGACGTCTGAGCTGGTTGAGATGCGGATGGAGTTCTTATGGACGATAGCGATGCCTCCTCCTGTATGCTTGATGCGGTCCTTGCGGATGATCTTGTATCCTTCCGGGATGGCAATGGTGATGTCTGGGGCTGAAGTAGCATTCATCCATGTTTCTGTTAGGAAGGCGACGTCCGGTGAGATGGTGTCTAGTAGATTCCAGAGGTCGATGGCGTGTCTGTGGACCGAGCAGGTGTTGAGCAGGATGCATTGTAGGTGGTTGGTGTCAGGTCTCTGATTGGGGTTGGTGGATGAGGAGTTGGTTTTGGTGCCGTCGAACTTACAGGAGTTGCATGTGAAGGGTCCATGGGTGTGTCCAGGAGCGGCTTGGACGCAGTTGGGGGAGCGGCTGGGGTTAAGGGCTAGGAGGGTGGTGGCATCGTAGGTGATGTGAGTGGGCGGGGCAGTCCGGGAACCAGGGGGTCTGGCGCTGGGCGCGGTCCAGGCGTGGACGGGCGAAGACGGGCTTACCTTTGGCGCACCTTCGGCGCGGCCGCAGCGCGTGGACGCTGCGCGTTGGAACATCTGCTATAAATGGATAGTGGAGGGGGCGGAGCATGGGAGGGTCAGCTGGGAGGCGGGGAGCGGGGAGGAGCCACGGGCAAAAGAAAATAAACAGTAAGATGGCCGCTCGCTATCCAAATCGAAACTGGGGCAGAGCTGGATTTCGAGTTCGAGTGAGGTTCCCTAATAAAGTAAATAGTCACGCTTCTTAGCCGCACTACAATGCTAGGTATGCAAATAAATTATATGCTAAGAAGAACGATAGCGCGCGCATACAATGTAATATAAACAGCGCTTTAAAGTTGATTATAACGATACCAAGCGCTATGGATTGCACAGTGCGCTGTGTCAGGGCAGGCAGGCAGAAGGTCCCAGGACAGGCAGGCAGCTGGGAGAGAAGCCTCCGAAGTGCAAGCCGAGTGCAGGGTGAGCGACCACAATGGAGGGAATCCAGGTGGTCACAGAGGAGGAGAGGACGGGGCGATAGTAGACTATCCGTGTGTGGGAGGGTCAGCTGGGAGGCGGGGAGCGGGGAGGAGCCACGGGCAAAAGAAAATAAACAGTAAGATGGCCGCTCGCTATCCAAATCGAAACTGGGGCAGAGCTGGATTTCGAGTTCGAGTGAGGTTCCCTAATAAAGTAAATAGTCACGCTTCTTAGCCGCACTACAATGCTAGGTATGCAAATAAATTATATGCTAAGAAGAACGATAGCGCGCGCATACAATGTAATATAAACAGCGCTTTAAAGTTGATTATATCGATACCAAGCGCTATGGATTGCACAGTGCGCTGTGTCAGGGCAGGCAGGCAGCAGGTCCCAGGACAGGCAGGCAGCTGGGAGAGAAGCCTTCGAAGTGCAAGCCGAGTGCAGGGTGAGCGACCACAATGGAGGGAATCCAGAGATCTTAATCCTGATGAAACATGGCTAAAGGATTCATCTACACCCATCCTGGACATGCTAGTACTCCCTAACTATGACATCACCAAATTAGACAGAATTAATAGGCCGGGTGGTGGGATCACTTGGGTACATCAGGGCAATCTAACAGTTAGTAACTCCAATGCCCCTGCACTATCCTCCTTTGAATACCTTGGTTAAAAATCTCTAGTAATAACAAACACATATGTTCACTACACACATTCTACCATCCTCCGGGAGAGAACCTCACATTTATATAACACCTCATGGATATTCTAGCTACAAATGACAGACAACAAAAAAAGCTAATATTCTTGGGTGACTTCACCCTACACTGTTAGGACCAGAACAACCCAGGGGTCAATAGCCTCAAAGCCTTCCTTTCAGACCTTAATCTTAACTAAATCTGTAACAGCCCCACACACGACAAAGGTTCAACCCTCGACCTAGTAATAGCCAAAGCTGACTCCATTCAGCTCGACTCAATCATCCCCTGTGATTAGTCAGAACATCACATCATTACATTCCATGTCATGGAATCAGTTAAACAACTTTGAACACAACCCCCAAGAAAAAAGATCTGGAAAAGGAATCTAAAAAATGTCAGATCCGACCTACTCACAACCTCTAATCATAATATCCTAAGTCCCCCGGAAGACTTAACAGATGTATAAGGCTTGACCAACCACTACTTCCATTCCATGAACAGCTTATTAGATACAATAGCTTCTTTACAACTTAAAAGAATCACCACAAAAGATTCAAAACCCTTGTATGATGATAGACTTAATGAAGACAGGCGATCACTAAGATCAATTGAACGACGATAGAGATCTGCACCTTCAGCTGACCACCTCAAGCAACTAAGAACCACCAGAAACTCCTACTTTAGAAAGATCAGATGACCTAAAACCGACTTCTTCAGTAAGCAACTTGCCCTAGCCAAGAACATCCCAAAAAACGATTCGAGTTACTCAAAGCCCAAACCAAGATTGTATCCACCAACCCCAAGGCTACCCCTGTCACCCTACCCAACTGTGAGGAATTTGCCTCCTTTTCATCACAAAGTCAGAAACCATACAAAACTGACCTGCTCAATGACCATCTATCCCTTCCTGCCCTGCAATATTACTCCTCATTGGCCCCGACAGGTGCCCCAGTCAAAGGCTCCACAAAATTCACCCTCAAAAACAACACCTCCTGGTCCTCCTTCTTCACTTACAGTGAGGATACTATAATAAAAATGCTAAACGCCTTAAATCCCTCCAGTCACTTCACAGACCCACTCCCGGCTAACTACCTAAAATACTTCATTCCACTGTTACTACCTCTCTGGACCAAGATTATAAATACCTCCCTCCATCAAGGAACCATACCAGAAATCCTGAAAACAGGTCAGGTATCCCCTATCCTAAAGAAGCCAACAGCTGACCCATCTGACTTAAATAACTATCGTCGGATATCCAACATCCCCACTGTAGCCAAGCTCTTGGAAAAATGTGTTCACATGTAACTTAGCAACCATATTGAACAATTCAAACTGCTCAACCAATATCAATCAGGCTTCCGGGCAGGTCACAGTATTGAATCAACCATGACCCACATAATAGACGATGCACAAAAAATTCTTGATCAAAGCGAAGCCTGCTTATTAATCTTACTCGACCTTTCATCAGCATTTGATACCTTCAAACACGATAACTTGCTAGAGCTCCTGAGACACACAATTGGATTATCTGGATATGTGCTTACCTTGTTTACCTCTTTCCTCCAAAATAGATCTCAAATATTCCAGGTCAAATACATCCTTATCCAACCCCGTGCCAGTCTTGTTAGGAGTCCCGCAAGGCTCTTCCTTCTTACCCACACTTTTAAACTTCTCCATGGAGCCACTCACCAAACTTCTCAATGTCTCCAATGTCCACTTTCACATGTATGCTGACGACACCCAACTATACCTCAAGATCCACTCTCTTGAGGACATCAAATCTCTCAACTCAACGCTACAAAAAACTCAAACATGGTTGGCCGATAACCATTTGAAACTTAACTCCCTCAAAACGGAATTCCTCCTATTTGCCCCACCCAACAAATCGCACATCATCCTCGATTGGATAAAGCACCTATCAGCACTCAAAGGACAACCTCTCATTGTCGAATCAGTGAAATCGCTGGGTGTGACACTGGACAGGGAATCTAAAGATGTTAAAACATATCAGCGCCTCCACAAAAGGAGCAAATTTCTACATAACCACCCTGAGAAGACTGAAACCCTTCTTAACAGCAAACGACTTTAAACAAGCTGTTCAAGCCTTAGTAATCCCAAGAGTGGAATATGGGGTTGTAGCTCTATGGGGCCTCCCCGGATCGACAACAGCCCCACTTAGAGCCTCCATCAACTCAGCTGCGAGACTCATCATAGGTTCAAAAAGAAACTCTCACATCTCTCCAGACCTTAGAGCCCTCGACTGGCTACCGTTTGAGTCTAGAATTCATCTAAAAATCGCATGTATGACGCACAAGGCATTACATCATAAAAGGTGCACAGAAACTGGTACTCTCCTCTGGTAATAGAGCCTCCAGGAGCTCCAGGAAGCTTCTACTGAGACCGCAACGATTTGCCAAGAAGAAAACCTACAACCAGTCCTTCTCTGGAATGGCTCCCAGGATCTGGAATGATTTACCCTCCGAAACAAGTCTGAACCCTTCCACGGTCTCCTTCAAAAAAGAAGTGAAAGTGATTCTCATGGTTAAATTCACTTGATTTACTTACTTATTACTGTAATATAATTACTAGTCTGTATTATTGAGCACCTTGTATTGGAATCACCTATATTTAGATTTATTATGCTTGTACCTGTTTCCGTCTTTTGCCATGTAAAGCGCTCCGATACCCGCAAGGGTCTTGTTCGCACTATATAAAACCTTCAAATAAATAAATAAATAAAATTAAGGACAGCAGTCTGTAGGAGTCGCACAAATCTGCAGGTTTGCTTGGTTGCAGAAGAGATGTATGGCCATATGTATCAACATACCCTTTTGCGATTCCTTAATAGCGATTTTTAAGGAATCGCTATTTAGAAATTGCAAAATGGTATGTATGAAGAAATTCGCTATTTTTAAGCGATTCCTTAAAATTCCTTAATTGCGATTAGCCAATTGCTAATCGCAATTAACACCTTGACTGCTATGGGGTTTGGCCGCTGTGCGCTTGAAATTGACATTTTCCATTGTTCATGACAAGGTCAACTCGTCTTAAGCACAGCGCAGGTAAAACCCATGACGAGTTGACCTTGTCATGAGCATGGAAGGGGTTAAGGAATAATTTCCCATTAATTTCCATGGGCCATGAGGCCCATACGAATGAATGGGAAAATATTCTCAATTTGCGATTCGCAATTTGCTAATCGCAAATTGAGAATAATTTCAAGGGTGCAGGTGTGTCTCAAGAACACCCTGCTGCACCCCTGAAAATTACATGTGTGCGCATATGGCGCACATACATGCCCTAAGGGCATGTATGAGCGTCACATGGCACCATTGGATTTTCAAACAAATGTTTTTTTTTTTTTAATTCGCAACTTATCACTAACTAGAAGTTGGTGGTAATTTGCGATTCCTTAAGGGCATTTTGGAAGTTTTTTCCTTGATACATTGCATTTAAGGAATCGCAAAATTTGCGATTCCTTAAATGCAATCGCAAAATAAGGAATGGCAAATTTTGCGGTTCCTTATTTTGCACCCAAATTGTTTGATACATACCATTTCGCGAAAATGGGTTCGCAAACGCCGAAATTCGGCGAATTTCGGCGTTTGCGAACCCATTTGGCCTTGATACATATGGCCCGTATTGAGAGCTTCTCACATAGAGCTTAGGAGAATGCCTGTTTCCTGGGCTTCTTCATAGAGCTCTTTCAGTGTGGGGATCAATTGGTCTATATATGTTTTGTAAAAGTATATTGGAAGGCCATCTGACCCCAGGGTTTTACCTGATTTTATTTGCCTGATGGCAGTGCGTATCTCGTCCACCACAAATGGGGCCGCAATGAATACTCTTTTTGTGTCTCCTAACCATCCAATAGCCACATCCTTCAGATAATTAGAGAGATCTAGTGGTTAATGCCTGCGGGTACTGTATAAATTGGTATAATATGTGGCAAAGATATTTAATATATCCCTACTATCTCTATGCCTCTCTCTGTCATCATCCGACAGCTCTGCTACATAATTGGAGAAACGGGGTTTGCAGATTTTTTCTGCCAAGGCTTTGCCTGGTCGCTCCCCTTCGCCATATCTACACCCATGAAATATTTACCCCTGAAGCAGGTCTCTCTTTCAGCAGTAGGTTTTATATTTTGAAATTTGGTCCCTGAAGGTTGCTTGGAGTGCGCCGCTCATATCATTCGCCATTTCTCCTTCCAACTTTTTTAGCTCTCCCTCCAAACACTGTAAGTACCGTCTTTGTCCGGCAAGACTCCGAAGCTCTTGGCTATGCAGAAGCCACACATTGTGACATTGAAGGCCTCCCATACTATACCTATATTTGTGACAGAACCAACATTTCTCTGGAACAAGTCCGTAATTTCTTGTCCCAATTCGGACTTAAAAACGTTGTCTAACAGTGTTTCTGGAATGAGAGTCTCCAGCTTCTTGGAGTCGTGTACAATGCCGGAGTGAATAAAGTCAAGCAGACCGGTGCATGATCAGAATACGTCCTGGGTAGATGTTCTGCGTTAACTATCCAAGGCCCAACACCACGTTGTGTAGTATGTTCCTTCCCTTCTCTCAGGGTGAATATACCTCCATGCACCCAAAAGACAATTATCAGCAAACATATGGGATAATATACAGTGGGTCTTAGTGTAGTAGTGTGGGAGAGGGTTAGATCTATCATTGACAGGGTTTAATACTGTGTTAAATTCTCCTCCCGATATTACATGTGTGGAGCCTATTTCAAAAATTCTTCCCCAAATTGTGGTACAAAATTCCGGATCATCTACATTTGGGCCATAGCAGCACACTAATGTGAATCCAATCTATCCCATTGCATAGAGTATCCCCCTTTTGAGTCACACTTCATGCCATCCGTGATGAATAGAGAATTTTTCTTTATAAGAATTGCCGTGCCCCTGGAATATGAGGAATAGGAGGAAAACACTCTATACATAGCCCATTTGCTAGCACACATGGGGGCATGCCTAGGGTAGAAGTGTATTTCCTGAAGCATAGCAATGTGGATATGGTGTAATATCAATACCTGCCTACATTTACATGGGTCTCCCAATCCCCTGACATTCCACGTCAATAATCGTATTTTTAATATTTCGGAGTCCTGAGGCATAAGATAAGTATCAGATGAATGTTACAAGAATGGTCAGATCCTCCACTGTCTGAGATGCTCTGTGCATGTATCAACAAACCCATTGTGCAGTCCGTACTATATCTTACTTAGATATGAAATAACATTCCCAATCCCAACCCCGCACAACAGCAACCCAACTATGCTGGTATTTCTTTGCCCACCCACCTACCATCCAACATAACTCATCTAACAACTATTAAAGTCCCGAATTATATGAGGTAACACCCTTGGTGGGTACAACAGAGGGCACACAAGGTTTTCAATTCCCACCTGATGATGGAGTGTCTAACCCTGATCTGGGATGGGGGAAGAGGGATGCCCGGCATTGTTCATGTAATTGTCCCATTTCTTACAATACTTCTTCTCTCTCCCACTCCCTACCACCCAAGCCACATATCTGAGTGTAGAGCCGTGCCAATGTCTTCCAGGCACAGTATGCTCTAGGGATAACAGTCTGGGAATAGTCTCTAGGCGGAGTGCCAGTTCTCTTTGTTCATAGGTGTGACTGGAAATTTCCAACATCTCCGCAATCCCACAATAACGTCAGGGGTCGAATCTCCTACCCTAAAGCTCAGCCCGATATCAGAGATATTGATCTGGATAGAGTGTCCTGCGATGTGTGAGGACATTTTTGTAGTTTGGTACACTTAAGGAAGTCTTCCACCTGTTGTGCGTTTATAAAGAAATGTTCTTTGTCCTGGTGCATAACTCACAATCATGCTGGATACAACAATGCATAGTCAATTTGTGCCTCACGTAGTTTCAGCTTGACTAGAACAAATTTACTTCTTGCCTCTTGCACCATGGTAGTGAAATTGGGTAAAGTCATTGCCTTCAAAGTTCAGATGCCTTTTTTCCTTGGCCAGTTTCAAAGCCGCATGATGCCCCTGAAAATTAAGGAGGCACGCAATGATCGGGAGTCGGTTGCTTCCCCGGGGACGTCTAGGGCCCAGTGAGCGATGCACTCTTTCTATTGTCATTTGCTGCGAGAAGGCGGCAGCCCCAAATGTTTCGCACAAATTTTTCCATTCAACCAGTATTTGTACTTTCTGGAATGCCAATAATGCGTACATTATTACGCCTACTGCATGCTTCTAAGTCCTCCTTTTTTGCCTCAATTACTTTAAGAATCTTATCCATTTGAGCAATTTGTTTTTCCATTTGAGTCGTGGTATCCTCGCTGTCTGATATACGCCTTTCTGCCTCCACGATCTGTTCTTCATGCTTATCTATATTATGTATTATTGAGTCCATTCAAGTGTTCATGGAGTCCATCTTGAACTCTCTGGTGGTGAGGCTGTGTTGCATTGCGAGCAAGAGGGCCTTAACGTCATCTTGCTGGGAAGTCGCTGGTTCTGGTGCACCTTCTGTGCCTGCATAATCTGGTTCATCAGCACTTGACCGCGTGGCAGTTTTCCTGGCTTCAGAGGACAGGTTTGACTGCTTGCTGTCCGTTTTCCCCATGATGGGCCTCGCGCGATGTTACTCTGCCCAAGTCAAACCTTAAGGTGCACGCACTGAATCAATTGTTGACTCAGCGTGTCTCAGTGGGGTTAAAACAGACTCAGTAGCCCGGGGTCATCACAGGCCTGTGGTTAGATATTGCGCAAAAAACAGCAAAACTTTAATGCGTCGGTATCACACCACTTTGTTCAGTCCATTCAATGCACTTGCGAGAAGTCGATACACCTCAACCGTATGGTTATCCCAGGATTTACTGTGCGTACACCATTCAGCTTGCAGAGAGCATATGCGCTTATCTACCAGGCCAGAAGCAATGTCTTATGCCGATGTTCTCTACACTGACCTGTTTCAGTCTCCAGGCAGCAGATATATCCACTGGGCAATATTAGGTTGATTTCCTTAACAGGAGCAGAGAGCTGTGAGTGGGCACTACATGGAGTATACTTTCTCTGCAGGCTCATCAGACTCTACCCTATATGGAACACTTGGACTACAGTGAGCCAGGGGTTATTATACCCCTCAGACTATATTGAGCCCCTTAGTTGCTGAGTGTCTATACCAGTGCCCGGTAGTCACGGATATAACTAATGTTAGTGGGACTGGGTGCACCTCGGCCCTCACGCACTAACAAGCCGCGGGGTGTCGCGGGACCATGCAAAATGGCAGATGCAGCCGGAATGATCTCAGGTGAGTGTACTAACGGCCGTCTCCAGACCACACTGTACTGTCCCAGTGGGCTGTCTCTGAAACAACAAAGAGCGCGGTATTGTGCATAGCAAGATCGTCAGTCTTACTTGCACGTTGTCTCAGTAGAAATTCGATCAGAACGGCCCAGCTTCCATGTGCGCGCCTGGGGGCTCAATTATCAGCGGATGCCGAATCTTGCTCCAGCGGTACGTGCTGTGATCTCTGCACTGCCAGATCTACTGGCGGTGTTGCATTTGTGGAGGTCTGTATCCCTCTTCCAGGGCATCAAAAGGAAGCGGAGAGTGTCGCAAACAATCGGCACGACATTAATGTCGATCTTTGTGCTCACGGGCAGGATATTGATCGGATTATGCCACCGGGCAGCAAGAGCCACACTTCAGTGCAGCCATCTTGGTCATGTGCCACCTAGCACCCCCTTTAACCCCTCCTTACACCTCCCTTTAACCTCCTCTCTAGTAGTAAATATTCTCCATTTTCCACCCACTCTTTCCTGTTCATTTCACATTTATCACCAAAAGGCACACTTAAGTGTGCAGAGACTATGCAGTTGGGATGAAGATATCTGCAAAGAAAAATATAGGAGTTGCAGATGCAGAGTCTCTGCATGTAGGTTTTGTTAACAGCCTCATGTTAGGATTGAAGCATCATATGCACAAGTATAGCTTGGTAAGTACAGCTATAGCCTCACATGTCAAATACTGCTACATACATTTATGCGCAGGGGAAACCATACGTGCATGGGTATTATCTAATATTGGGTTGGGGCTCAAATGAACTATTCTAACTCCAGTGCACCAATAGGTGGTCATGGTCATGGTCAGGTTTCCTAAATATAATAAAAATGATAAAACATTTAAATAATTCTTCAAAAATTACAAATTTGTCACAATTGCACAAAATTATTTTTATTTAAAAAAATATAAAAATATGCAGTATTCTTTGACCACCTACGCAACATAACAGGCAAACATTAAGGAAAACTAATAAAATCTGCTCAGGTCATTTATTTGCGTTTTATTTAATGATAAAGTACTTATTTTCATATAAAAACAACATTCATTCATTCTAGCAATATTATGATCATCAAACAATGACATCACACAAGATATTAAAATATATTTTGCTGTGACACTACCAACCCAATTTCACAATAAACCCCACAACTGGTTAATAATATACACAGTTGTCAAATGTGTAAACAACTAAGTAACATATACTAAATAATCAGTTAACATTAATGAATAAATCATTTGAAAATACAACCCACCTAAACCAGCAATTAAACCCATAACACAAAATTAAAATGTAATAAACAATTTAAAATTGTGGTAACCCTATAGACACATAACAAAAAAAATATTACTACAGTTTTTATCATTTCAACAAACACTAGTCACCTAACTATCACTAAATCGAACTAGCTGAAAAAATATACATTACTATTATATGAATTAAAAATATATTTCACAATAACATAAAAAGTGAAATAAAGACATGAAAAAGTACAAAAAACATAATACATTTTGATAGGATAGTAAACTACATTTTAAACCTGTTATTGTAAATTAGTAGAAAATATATAGTTTTCATCCATATTTTTATCTACAATATTTTTGTAGTCAAAATATTGTGACCACAATATCATGTTCAAACAATATTCTGGAGTTGATATTTAGCAAGAACCCCGTAGGATTAGGGCTAGGGAAATCATTAGAAATACATCATAGTTTAGTTTTGGATACAGATGGTTAGGATGAGAGCTAGAATTAGATTTAGGGTTAGGAAAGAATTAGGATTAGGGTATGGAATGGGATTAGGGGTATGGCTGTGGATCAAAATATCAGTAAAGTAAGGCTATAAAATTCAAACAAAATGTACCTTCAAACCAAATCACTCAAATAATGTCTATTTCTTTGGACATGGCCAATTACAACACAATAGCAAAAGAACATTTTGATGGAAAATCAACGTGTTTCGTAGTTTGTCATTCAAACTCTTCATATTTAAATAGTCGGGATGGACAGTGCTGTCAAGTGTAACAGCAGAGCTTGTTTGTAACAGGCCTGTCAGTCCTGCAAGCTTTTTGTCATCAAATGTTACAGCGTGTCAAAGACTAAACAGAGCTGGGTCTTTCGGAATCATGGGACACTCAAGTCCCACCCAACAGGGTAGAGCTCAAGTATATTTATTGGAACTGGATTGATTCTAACAAGCTGAGCAAACCAAACTTGGGGATATTGACAGATGATTTTTTTCAGTCACAAGCAGTCCAGAGGCTTAGGGCCTTACCTGGATATTATCCAGGTCCCATGCGATAGGCTGCTATACACTCAATTTAGGTTAGGCACACTCCCAGTTCATGCAACAATATCTAAATCGCGCTCGCACAAACATCAAAATGAAGCCTGCCCTTGTTGCAGAGTTCCGCTGGAGAGTGTGTCCTATGTTTTGTTTGCCTGCCCAGCATATTCTATCGCCAGGTCCAAATGGATCAAAGCATGCTTTTCACTTGTGGGGTGGGTAAATTCTTTAGTCCTGCCTGGATTATCAGACATAAAACTTGTAAGGGCTCTCATAAGCAGAGTGACAAGTAATAACGGCAGTTCCTCCCCTATCTTACATTTTATTGTAATATGTTGAAGAGTTCACTAGTTTCGAACCTTGGAGAGGAATGCATGTGTTTTTACAAACAGAGTGTCCTATCTTGAGATATATTCTCTTTGATTGTAAGTGTTTCTTGTAAAGTTTAATATACCCATGTTTTCCCATAATACCGCTTGGTGGTGCTTTAATGCTTCTCCCTACATTGATTTATACATCCTTGTTTTTATAATTCTTAATATTCACCCAGGACTTATCTCTTTTACTAGTATCCTTCATCTTACATACAAAATCTTATGAATTAAGCAAATCAAAATCTAGTTTAATCATGTTTTAACTTGAAGTGAATTATTGTATAAATGTAACACTTTTGTATGTGCATTGTACACTGCTTTTATGATTCTGGCGATCTAATAAAGCATATTTGGATATGGTTAAAGTCTCTCTAGTTTTCTCATTGGTTCCCAGAGTAAAGAATGACTGCTTCCAGGGGTCAGGGATCCACACTGCACAGAAATATCTAGATGTGAACGGTGTTAAGTGTCCTAGTTAGAAGATTAAAGTAATATACGATAGAAAAGAAACCTCCTTAGAAATTAAGGTAACTCTTTAATGTTTTTAAAAGTTGATGTTGCTGTAAAAAGGCAAGGCACCAAAACCACGCTGCAATCTGGGTTGAGAAACAGCCCAGCATAAAATAGTCCAGAAAAGAGAGACCCAGAGGAATCCTGTCACAGAAAAAGAGGGCAAAAATCAGCAACAAAAAGGTAACTGAGTCGGTGATGAAAGCGATAAGAAAACAGGAAAAGAATGCATTGAGGTGCGTCCTCCTTACATCCTAGTTTCATTATAGATGATCTAGACAGGAAATTATATTATAGGAAAAGAGGCTGGCACCATATGGATTGCAAACCTCAAGCAGCAAAGAGGTGACCATAAAGGATATTAGGCTAGGAATATGCTATTTCTCAGACACGGCAGATAAAGGAATAACTCCCCCCTACACTTGACATCCCTCATACCTTTGGATTCTGATAACCACCTTCGGCATCCAGTTCTGAGCAGTGCCTACAGAACACCCCATCAATCAAGGACAAACATACTGACACTGGCAGGCAGAGTGAGGGGAGACTCCAAATGTAGAAATCGAAGATGAACTGTCATCTTGTTATGATTAGTGTCCTGGATGCTTCCGCTCAGCTACAGACCTCCTGATGCTGGTTGGTATAGAGGCACTATGTATGAATTCCCAATGTGACACAGTATAGGTTGACACATGCATATTTTTAATAACCTTGATGACCATGGTAGGTCTCTGTACACTAATCATTGTTTGTAACTGAACATTGAATTAGCCGATGCTTGTTTGTATGCAATTACATCCATCAGTGTTTGCCATGAGGATGTTGAATTAGCCAATGCTTATTTGTGCACAAACTTTGTGAGACTTTTGCTCCTTGCTCGGAATAGAAATTGCTCTCTCAACATCCAAACAGATGGTCAAACAGAGAAGGATAATCAAACACTAGAACAGAATCTGGCGTGTCTTATCCACACTTACAAGTTTGTGGGATCAGGCTCTCCCTTTAGTTGAATTTACTTATAACAACACAGTTCGCTCAACATTGGGATGTTCACCATTATACTATCTCACGGGATTCAATCCCCATAGTCTTCCTGTGAATCTAACAACTCCTCCATCCTCTGTTTCGTCTCTCACAGAATGACTGGCTGCCCTACAAAACATTCAGCTAAAAGCAAAGCAAAGCAAAGTTTGACAAGCACAAAACCCAAATGAAAATACAGGCAGACAAACACAGAAGTCCTGACCCTAACTACCACGTTGGGGATCGTGTTTGGCTCTCCACTTGTAACACCACTTTAGCAAATCCCAGAAAGTTTTGAACACACTTTTTAGGCCCATTTAAGATTACACAAGTTTTGGGGCCTGTTGCAGTTCACCTTTAGTTGACCACTGAATGTACCATACACTAGGTATTCCATGTTTCCCTCCTTAACCCTACCTCCCTAATACCAGATAAGACTCTCAACCCCCTCCTGTCATAATCGATTGCCATCAGGAGTACGAGGTACACCGCATATTGCATGCCAAACACATTTGTGGCAGGCTGTATTATTTGATTGACTAGAAAGGCTATGACCCGTCTGAGTGCTCCTCGGAGCCTGCATCCTTCATGAATGCTCCTCACCTTATACAGTGTTTCCAAACTTTAAATCCCATTAAGCTCCATACTGTAAGGTGGCCTACGGGGGGGCGGAGAACTGTCATGGGTAGTGTCCTGGACACCACCACTCAGCTACAGTCGTCTTGATGTTGGTTGGTAATAGTGACACTATGTATGCTTTCCTACTGTGACACAGTGTAGGTTGACACGTGCATATTTGTAATGATCCTGATGTCAGTGGTAGATCTCTGTACACTAATCAATATTTGTAACTGAACATTGAATAAGCCAATGCTTGTTTGTAATCAATTTTAACGTCCACAGACTCATGACGTTTCCAACAATGAATGATTGGTCACAAAACCTGCTAACTTGTCCTTGTGACAAATGTTCTGATCAATCTACTAATCCTATAGTTTTATTTTGTAAATTTCTTATAGAGTTAAGGAAAGTGTGTCTAATTCCTTTTTTAAACAATCGGGGGTTGAGGCAATGTTGCCCAGCACTAATAACACTGCAGCTATCAGAAAATGAACACATAGTTTGGAGGATAGCCATGTTTTTGAAGAGAGTGCTTCAACAGAGTAAAATCATGCTAATTGGCTGACTTTTAACTAATGGGCTTCCCTTTTCTATCTGTTTATGATTGCCATATTTTTTGTATTAAATGATTCAAACTTTTTAATGATTGTCATTTGTGTAATAACTATGTATATCACTTTAACTGTATTAATTTAATTTTTTGTGAAAAAAGGTTGTAAGAAAATATTGCTATTTTGATTGTTGTGCTATGTCGTTGTATGTGCTTTTAAGATTTTTAAAAAAGCAATCGAATAAAGCTTTCCTTGACTTGACTTGACAATTGCATCCATCGGTGTTTGTAATGAGGATGTTGAATTAGCCAATGCTTGTTTGTGCACAAACTGTGTGAGCAATTTGTTGAACTCATGCCAACTGTGAGAGCAATGTGCTCAAACTTTGTGAGACTTTTGCTCCTTGCTCGGAATAGAAATTGCTCTCTCAACACCCAAACAGATGGTCAAACAGAGAAGGATAATCAAACACTAGAACAGAATCTGGTGTGTCTTATCCACACTTACAAGTTTGTGGGATCAGGCTCTACCTTTAGCTGAATTTACTTATAACAACACAGTTCGCTCCACATTGGGATGTTCAACATTATACTATCTCATGGGATTCCATCCCCATAGTGTTCCTGTGAGTCTAACAACTCCACCATCCTCTGTTTCGTCTCTCACAGAATGACTGGCTGCCCTACAAAACATTCAGCTCAAAGCAAAGCAGAGTTTGACAAACACAAAACCCAAATGAAAAGACAGGCAGACAAACACAGAAGTCCTGACCCTAACTACCAAGTTGGGGATTATGTTTGGCTCTCCACTTGTAACATCACTTTAGCAAATCCCAGAAAGTTTTGAACACACTTTTTAGGCCCATTTAAGATTACACAAGTTTTGGGGCCTGTTGCAGTTCACCTTCAGTTACCAACTGAATGTACCATACACTAGGTATTCCATTTTTCCCTCCTTAACCCTACCTCCCTAATACCAGATAAGACTCTCCACCCCCTCCTGTCATAATCGATTGCCATCAGGAGTATGAGGTACATCGCATATTGGATGCCAAACACATTTGTGGCAGGCTGTATTATTTGATTGACTAGAAAGGGTATGGCCGTAAAGTAATTTACGACCTGAAATAGCATAATCATGATGATGCATACATGTCTATTATGTTCATGCCCAGACCTAACAAAAAGATAAGAGTTTACGTGAGTTCATACAGTTTTGGAAGTGAAATAAGTTTCCTACATGCTACTGTTTGGTGTGTTGCTGTAAGCCATATCAGGTTGAGAGAGTGACTGTGGTTCAACAGTGCCTATGCACCCACTGGAAGCCGGAGGGGGCTGATAGAGGTAGCAGATGTCAAAGAAAGCAGATGGTAGCAGGCCTCAAGAAAATCACTTGGTGTACAGAATATCCTACTTGGGCTTCTTTGTGGAAATACAGACTCCATCAGTACCTAGTCAGTGTTTGATCTCTCCATTGGGAGTGTCTGAAACTTCCTAAATCAAGATGTGGCAGATTCTCTTCCTAAGAGGTAGGTATTTGGCATACCAATGTGTATTTGAGAAGGCAAGATGCTTCACAACTCACTTGTTCCCTGAATTTTTTATCACGTGTCTTGTCTCCTTGTGATGCATTTTCGTCCTTTATGTTTTTCAGGACATTGAATTCTTACTTTGGAATTATACTTATTGAGCTGATTAGCATCTTTTGCTATTGTTGTCATTTTCCTTCAATCAGTTTGGATTAACTTCCTTGTGAATCTTCTGAGTCTAGACCTCTACTTTGTTAGGCTCTTTTCTCTTTTTTGATGTCAGTGGTGGAAGGGTTGGGACCCTGCTGGCTACACCAACACAGTCCACTAACAACTAGAACAATGTAGAGTTGCCAAATGAGTTGTTTACCTTTGTGGGTTTCTCAGCCTAGAAGAGAAACCTGTCACCTTTCATTGATAATATTCTGCTCAGGGTGCCTTGTGGCTATTAGGAGAAGCTGTTCTTTCATCAATCAATCTTGAAGGGTACTCGAGAGCCCTAGTTCATGTCTATTCTTTTACAGAACGCAGTAAACATGTGCATGGTGGCCGATAAGGGGTGTGGGTAGAAGGATGGGGGTGGGAAGGGTGGTCAAGGGAAGCATAGTCTATTCACTCTCTCACTGGCAATGAGGTAATGGCTAGGAACAAGGGGTGGGCAGAACTTGTTGGGTTTCGCTTCACTGAATTCTGCAGAGTTAAAAAAAATAAATCAATGAGATTTTACAAAATCGGCATGTTACATTGCTCGTGCTGATTTTTAGTGCCAGGAGCTTGTTCTGCTCTGCAAAATCAGTGTAGACAGCACCACATGGTGAGCCAGAGGGTGCTGCTTCTTTGCTGCCGCTCGCGTAGGTATCCTACTGGAGCAGCAACTGTCTCACAAAGAAGTGTTGCGACTGCCCGCGTTGACAAAATCTCACTGGCTGCCTTTCTAGTGCTCGAAAATCACACAATTGATCAGTAATTCTCAATCATTGCAGAGTTGTTCTTTAGGAAAAACTCTACCAGACAGTGGAGTTTGGCTAGAAATACATGTTACAAGCGTAACACGGAGTGGCCAAAACTCAGCAAACTCCACCTGGGGAGCAAAATGTATTTCTCACCCCCACTGGGCTAACTGGAGTTCAATCCATTCTCAAAATGATTTTTTCATGCCCATTTATTGGCTGGTAAATTTTGGTCTGATGTTAATGGATGAATGCTGACTAATTTATCATTGAGCAGAGTTGAACCTCATTTGGGAATTCCGATTCCTTCACCTTGTAATCGGGCATTAAAGTGCTAATATTCTCCTTACACACCAGACTGGTATTTTTACTGAGCCATTTAAATGATCATTGGTGATGCTGTGGGATTGAAGGTATTTGAATCCTTTTCCTCAATAGACTTTGTGGACAGTGGAAATGTCCTTGAACTTAATCCTTGCCTACTCTGGGAGCCAGTGGAGAATGTTTTGTGCTGGTTTAATGTGCTGATGTTTGCCACAATTCAGGCATTATAGCTGCAAGATTTTCCAGCATTTTCTGTCTGTGAGTGAGAATCTGAGTGGACGACAATACAGTAGTCAGTGCATGCAATGACCATGAGCTCTCCTGAGCACCACAGAGTATGTCTTGGAAAACAGGAGCACTATGTTCAAGAAAGAGAGTTGCACACTAACCAGTTTGACCACAGAATGAAAACAAATTCTCAAGTTCCTGCTTTTTTTTAAATTGATGGACAGTGTGAGAAATTGGGTTATTGGTTGACTTGGTGTGAGCTCTGTTCAAGCAGGAAACCTCATCCTTGTTAGGGAAAGGCACAAGCAAACCCCAAATTAACCTGTGCTCAACTCCCTGTCAGCTTGGCACAGAGCAGTCAGACTTAACTAAGAGGCAATGTGTAAAGTATTTCCACAGCTCTTCAAACAGTAAAAACATCACACAAAAAGTATCCCACACCAGGGTAGACAAATAAAGCAGAATGTAATAAATATAAATAGATAAAAATGCAATATGTAGAACTGGAGTTCTGGGGTTTTAAAGAATAAACTGTAAAATGGGGGCTAAAAGCATAAAGTGCCAACTGTGACTATCTGGTCGTGCTCGACTGGGTCATATTCAAACATTCAGTCCGACGGGATTGTAAATGGGTCGGAAAAAACAGTGCAAGATTAGTGCAGTTGAAGTTTTACCATCCCAAGTTTTGTACTAAGTGCCCCATTTGCGTTGGAGAGGGTCGGGGGAGCAAGGAGAAGGTCGCGAGCAGAAATAAGCTTGGTGGGAAGAGCAGGCCGGGTGTTGCAGACAGGCGTGCTGGAGAGAGTTGGAGAGGGTCAGGGAGCAAGGAGAGGGTCGCGAGCGGTAATAAGCTTGGTGGGAAGAGCAGGCCGGGTGTTGCGGACGGGGGGGGGGTTGAGGCTTTGTGTTGGCAGTCCCCTTCGGACTGTCGATGCTGCTGTAAAAAGAGACAGGCTGGGGGGGTGCTGAATTTCATTGCCAGCGGTGGAGTCTTGGTGCGAACTGGCGAAACAGTGGTCGCACAGAGCCCAAATGTTTGGTTTTAAGAGCCCATGTGCCACACCAAGGGTCCAGGACCTGAGAGGCACAATGTGGGGGTCAGACACTCACTGTAGCTGGGCCCAGGAGCTGGTTGGGGAACTTGTGTGTCCCTGAGGCTCAGATCAGGAGGCCAGCAGATTAGCCTTTGGAGTTATTCTGGGGTCCTGGGTTCCAAGGGGAAGTTGCAGGTCCAGGTCTTCGTCCCTAGGCAAGAGGGCAACAGGCAGCAGCTTAACGCAAAAGTGAAGCAATTCCTTAACAGCACCAGTCCAGTAGAGTGGCAGATCTTGTAGCAGCACAGCAGTTCTTCTTCATGGTGGAGTATCCATAGGTCCAGAGGTGCACTGAAGAATTGGTGTCCGAGGTTCAGTATTTAAACACAGTTTTGCCTTTGAAGTGAAGAAAATATGCACAAAAAGCCTGCCTTCCTGGCTCCAGCCTAGCTACTGGGGGTGTGCAGCCTTTTCTGTGGAGGCAGGGCACAGCCTATTTAAGTGTTATTAGGGCTGTGCCCAGCTCCTCCCTCTCATCCTGCCACTGATGGCCTATCCAGTCATACCTAAGCTTCCATTGTGTGTGGCTGTCTAGGAGGAATACACAAAGTCCAACTGCCAGCTACAGCCAGTCATGTGACCAGAAACAGGCTGCAGCCATCATAAGGCTAAGGCAAGAAAATGCTGAGTTTCTAAAAGTGCCATTTTCAAAATTGCAATTAAAAATCCAACTTCGCCATAGGTTAGGATGTTAAATTGTTATTCCTGAGACACGACACATGAACAGGTTATCTCTTCCCATTTGAAAATTACACCTATAAAATGTAATAATGCATTTCCAATCTTATCCTACGGGAGAGAAAAACACATTTAAGAGTTTCTCACTACCTGTACAGGTAAAACTTAAAAGCAGATGTCCTACTTTTTACACACTTAGCACCTTGCCTTCTGGCCTTCCCAGGGTCTACACTAGGGGTGACTTATATGTATTTAATCGGAAGGTTTGGGCCTGTCAAAAGGTTTATTTTGCCAGGTCATACTGACAGTTTAAATCTGCGCACACAGGCTCTACAATGGCAGGCCAGAGATGTGTTGCTACTTAAGTGAGTGCCACAACCAGTGCTGAGTATATATGGTACCAGTTTTCTAGGGTGTTATAACTAAATTAAATATGCCAATTGGGGATACGCCAATATTACCATGCTTAGGGCAGGGAGCACAAACACGTTAGCACTGGTTAGCAGTGGTATAGTGTGCAGAGTCCTAAAGCGAACAAAATCGAATTCAGTGAGAATGGAGGGGTTAAAGTAAAAAGTCTGGCGATGACCCTGTAGAAAGGGCCAAGACCAACAGAGATATTCTAAGCTTCTCTGTCCATATGAGGGGTGTGAAGCCAGGTCTTGTCCATTCTTTTTTCAGGTTTTTGATTTTTGGCCCCACTCATGCAGAGAAACGATCCTTCACACTGTAGAAAACACTGTCCAGAAAACGTGGTGGAATTTGCCAGACTTTCTGTGATTTTTTTCCAGCTTAAAATGGATTCATGTGTTGTGGCTTACTTTTGAGAATTCACCTGAAATTTCATCAGGAGCTATCCTGTGCTCTAGTTGGATCCAACGCCTGTCTGGTGTTCCTGAAAAAGGATGTTGTGAAGCATAAGTTATTGGAGTTCTTTCATAACTTTCCTTTCCATGGTATATTTGGGTAAGTTAGGTTAGACATGTCTGTTTTTGTCAGGATCTTTGTGTCGGGTGATGGCTTTCTCAAAAGTGGATTGATGATGGCGTGTTTGAGAAAGCCAGGAATGGATTCTGTCCTCAAAAATAATATTGTATATTTACAATATCACCATTCGGTTGATAAAGGAATTTTGTTATCTCTGAAAGTGGCTATATTTCAATGGACAGGTTGGTATTTTTGTTTTGGAGGTCAATATCAGCACCTTCTTGGTTTGCAGTGGACAGAATTATTAGAGATAGAGGGATAGAGGTTGCCTATTTTGGACTCAAATAAGTCTGGGAGTTGCTCACAATCTCATCGCAATGGGCATGGGCTGTTCTTCAAAGCTTCTAGGATTGAAATTTCTTGGAAGATGCTGAAAATCATTTTCATTTGATGGGATGTCTCTGATGTGCACTTTTTAAAACTAGGCCTTTTGGTCTCTTATACTGGGTTTGATAATGGCTTCGTGATAGCCTTTTCTGTGGATCTTGCACTGGATCTTGTCTTCATTTGACAAAGACTTCCACCATTTGCACTTAATTTGGCCGTTTATCCATTTCAGTCCCCTAGCTCCTTGTAGAATTGTAGAACCATTTGTTAGTGGTTTTAATGCCCAATATAATTTTGCTTATTTACCAGGGGCCAATCTAATGTGTACAATGGAAGTATTGTGATACATATTTTCTTTGTAAAGAGAACTGGTTCCTGGGATTCCAAGAACTGTTCTAGGCTTTGTTTCTGTATTATGTGTTTGTGATGGGTGATGAGGTATATGTGGTGCAGGGGTACACCTGTCAGACCTGTCAACCTGAAAATATACCTTGCCGTATGAGAAGAGAGTGTGGCTTGGAGGGGCAGGGCTCTATACCAAGAACTACATGAGAGGTCTATCCCAAACAAATCAAAAACAAACGGTGCCTGAATATTTTGCTGATGTCTGGGGTGTTTTCACACCCCCTTTATGGAAATTGGATGCATAAAGCCTCAAAAGAGGAGCTGGAAATCTACTCTTTGCAGTCGGTTCCAGCTTATCTACCCTGACATTGTGTGATTTTGTGTCTTCACTGGGTGACCGTGTGAAGGGAACCAAAATGGTGTGGCACACGGGGGCACCATGTGAGGTGGCAGGTATGAACTGTATTTCAGGTTAGAGAGGTGTTGGAGGTATTTCATTATGAGTGATCATGGGACCACCTGTGCATTTGGCAACCTACCCACTGGTTCAAGTTTTGGTCCTCCATGTTTACAAGGATGCCCTACTGCTTATGAGTGTCACGAGGACTCCTTTGAGCATATTACATTATGCAAATACTGACACCTTTCACTCTTAAACCCCTAAAGCAATGATGGAGTTATCACCAGTATGGGATGAAAATGCTGTAATTTCTCTGATTGTGTGCGTATAACAGTCAGGCAGCATCCATTAACTTTCTCAGTGGGAATTGTGGCAAATAGATATTTTCACATTTGACTCCTTGCAATACCAGGGATAGTGTCCTGGGGTAAAATGTTGTACATTTCCAAACCAATTTTCAATAAATATTTTACCTATATCTTCTTGTTTTTTGCGGTGCAATTATTTTCAAAGAATACCTTATTTGTTTTCCGCTTGCAGTAATCAGAATTCATGGAATAAAGGAGTGCGAAGCATCACTTAAGTGTTTCCTATTAGGAAGAGCAATCATGTTCGCATAAGCTTCCTTTAGATTCATGTCAACCCATGCTTAATCGCTACACAGTTCTAATTACAGTGGATTATTTCCAGACACCATCAGGCGTTCGTGGCACTATCATTATTAATTCATGTAGGTCAACAATCATCTTTTTAGCGCTCCAAGCAATGAACATGCCAGATATAATTACAAGATTCGAATCTTTAAACCAGTATCCATGGCATCCTCTGACACACACACATCTCAAAATATTAATAAACATTTAATTTGAGGAGCTATTTTTGCACCCTCTGAAAAGGAACAAAACTGCAGTTAGAGAATCACAGTGACATTTTTATTTGATTATGGCATATTTGAACCCTGTGTTAACAGTTTCTTCACTAAATCAGAGTTACTGCTTTACAGGCCCGGACTGGCCATTGCGGGCCCCCGGGCAATCCCCCGGTGCGCCGCAAGGGTGGGTCCGGTTTAAGGCCCAGGGGGCCATTTTTGTTACAGGGCCGTTTTTGCAGCATAGCTACAAAAGCGGCCCTGTAACAAAATCGTCCGAAAACCGGCCCGACAAAGAGCTTGGTCGCACCCCCAGGGGGCCAGCTGAGCACTTTGCCAGGGCCGGTTTTGGTTCTCAGTCCGTCCCTGCTGCTTTAAGTTTGTATGTAAACGTGGTTCATAATAATAAATGAAATATGTAATATATATATATATATATATATATATATATATATATATATATATATATATATATATATATATATATATATATATATATATATATATATACATATATATATTCACAAAAAAACATAGGTTTCAGGGACGTTATAGTTAGTTGGACATTTCACTCGTATGAAACCAGAGCCCCCCAGACACTCCTCCCAGGCTGTTCTGGGCACCAGGGGCAACCACTTTTCTGGGGCAGACCCTTGAATATCAAAGGAGGGGGCACCACGGCTCCTGCTATATCCTCTGGAGCCCACCGCCGGGCATAGCTGTTTGCTTTAGCTTGGCGGGAGCTCACAGCTTCCGCCAAACTAAAGCAAACACTCCACTCCCAGCGGGCGGGAGCTGTCTGAGTGCTCCCGCCAGTTGGAAGCGGAAGTTTAATCTCTTTACCTGCCCGCATCAATGAGATTGCTCCTGCACGGAGGAAGCTGCCTTTCCAGCAGCACCCACCATTCAGCAGCAATGTTGGCTCCCGCAGGAGGCTGGGAGCTGGCTGGGACTGTGTGGAAATGAAGCTCAGTAGTGAGCAGAAAGAGGCAGCATAAAGGTGAGAAATGAGCAGTAGGAGGCAAAACAATGGTCAACAACGAGCACAAATAGGCAAAATAAAGGTGAGAAGCTCACAGAGGGAGGCAAATTAAAGGTCAGCAGTGAGCAGAAAGAGGCAAAATAAAGATGAGAAAAGAGCAGAAAGAGGCAAAATAATGATCAGGAACAAGCAGAAAGAGGGAAAAAAGGTGAGAAATGAGCAGTAAGAGGCAGAATAAAGGTCAGCAGTGAGCAGAAAGAGAAAAAATAAAGATGAGCAAAAAGAGGTAAAATTATGATCAGCAACGAGCAAAAAGTGGCAAATTAAAGGTGCTAAATGAGTAGAAAGAGGCAGAATAAAGGTCAGAAAGGAGCAGAAAAAGACGGAATAAAGGTCAGAAATTAGCAGCAAGAGGTACAACGTAAGAAACGAGCAGAAAGAGGCAAAATAAAGATAAGAAACTAGCAGAAAGAGACAAAATACAGGTCAGAAACCAGCAACAGGAGGCAAAATAAAGAAGAAACAAAGAGAAAGAGGCAAAATACAGGTGAGAAAGGAGCAGAAAGAGGCACAAAGGTCCTGGATGGCAGTATTTGGACTACCTTAACCAGCATGCCATGCGCCTATTGGGGCGGGACCTTTGATCCAATAAAATCAGTTGTTCTTACGAATGCAGTTTCCTGCTTCTTTGCCAGTGAACAAGAGCTAAAACAGAGCTCGAAACGCGTATGGCCTTTTGGGATCACAAGCGACCTGTCTCACTGCTGGCGCTTGCGAGGTGGTGTGCTTTCATCCTCTGTGTGTGGCGTTCTCATTTGGGGCAACATGTGAGTTTTTGTGTAAGCGGTCGGTCCGGCCGCAAGAATGCCCCGCTTCCTAAAAGTGGACCCTGAGTGCTGCGATTATTGAGGTGCTTGGTGGACAGAGGAGCCTCACCCGCTTGGAGATTTGCAGCGGTGAGTAGGTTTGTCATCGCGCTCCCACCCCATTCATGGATGTTATTTTAAGGAAGCGGGACTACAACCACCTGGTTAATGAACATTGGGGTCCTGGTTTGCAGTATATGGCCTACCTTAACCAGCATGCCATGCGCCTATTGGGGCGGGGCCTTTGATCCAATAAAATCAGTTGTTCTTACAAATGCAGTTTCCTTCTTCTTTGCCAGTGAACAAGAGCTAAAACAGAGCTCGAAACGCGTATGGCCTTTTGGGATCACAAGCGACCTGTCTCACTGCTGACGCTTGCGAGGTGGTGTGCGTTCATCCTCGGTGTGTGGCGTTCTCATTTGGGGCAACCTGTGACTTTTTGTGTAAGCGGTCGGTCTGGCCGCGAGAATGCCCCGCTGCCTAAAAGTGGACCCTGAGTGCTGCGATTATTGAGGTGCTTGGTGGACAGAGGAGCCTCACCCGCTTGGAGATTTGCAGTGGTGAGCAGGTTTGTCATCGCGCTCCCACCCTATTCATGGATATTATTTTAAGGAAGCGGGACTGCAACCACTGGGTTAATGAACATTGGGGTCCTGGATGGCAGTATATGGACTACCTTAACCAGCATGCTATGAGGCTATTCGGGCGGGACCTTTGATCCAATAAAATCAGTTGTTCTTATGAATGCAGTTTCCTGCTTCTTTGCCAGTGAACAAGAGCTAAAACAGAGCTCGAAACGCGTCTGGCCTTTTGGGATCACGAGCAACCTGTCTCACTGCTGACGCTTGCGAGGTGGTGTGCATTCATCCTCTGTGTGTGGCGTTCTCATTTGGGGCAACCTGTGACTTTTTTTATAAATATTTATATATATATTCACAGAAAAAACATAGGTTACAGGGACGTTATAGTTAGTTGGACATTTCACTCGTATAAAACCAGAGCCCCCCAGAAACCCCTCCCAGCCTCTTCTGGGCACCAGGGGCCACCACTTTTCTGGGGCAGGCCCTTTAATATCAAAGGAGGCGGCACCATGGCTCCTGCTACGTCCTCTGGAGCCCACCCCCGGGCATAGCTGTTTGCTTTAGCTTGGCGGGAGCTCACAGCTTCCGCCAAACAAAAGCAAACACTCCACTCCCAGCGGGCGGGCGCTGTCAAAGTGCTCCCGCCTGCTGGAAGCGGAAGTTTAATCTCTTTTCCTGCCCGCATCAATGAGATTGCTCCTGCACGGAGGAAGCTGCCTTTCCAACAGCACCCTCCATTCAGCAGCAATGTTGGCTCCTGCATGAGGCAGGGAGCTGACTGGGACTGTGTGGAACTTGAGACTCCTCAGCAGTCCCTCGGAAAAGAGCAGAAAGAGGTAAAATAAAGCTCAGTAGTGAGCAGAAAGAGCCAGCATAAAGGTGAGAAAAGAGCAGTAAGAAGCAAAACAATTGTCAACAAAGAGCAGAAAGAGGCAAAATAAAGGTGAGAAACTAACAGAGGGAGGCAAATTAAAGGTCAGCAGTGAGCAGAAAGAGGCAAAATAATGATCAGGAACAAGCAGAAAGAGGAAAAAAGGTGAGAAATGACCAGTAAGAGGCAGAATAAAGGTCAGCAGTGAGCAGAAAGAGGCAAAATAAAGATGAGCAAAAAGAGGTAGATTATGATCAGCAACGAGCAAAAAGTGGCAATTTAAAGGTGCTAAATGAGTAGAAAGAGGCAGAATGAAGGTCAGAACGAAGCAGAAAGAGACAGAATAAAAGTCAGAAACTAGCAACAAGAGGCACAAAGTGAGAAACGAGCAGAAAGAGGCAAAATAAAGGTAAGAAACTAGCAGAAAGAGACAAAATACAGGTCAGAAACCAGCAACAGGAGGCAAAAGAAAGAAGAAACAAAGAGAAAGAGGCAAAATACAGGTGAGAAAGGAGCAGAAAGAGGCACAAAAAAGGTCAGAAACAAGCAGCAAGAGGTGAGAAACGTGTTTTCCCATGTATTTTCCCTTAGAGATGTTGGACGCAACTAGAGCCCATAGAGAAATATTTTCTTTCTCTCATTGATTTGACGTTATTGCGTCTGAGTGATGGCTAACTAAAAGTTTCATCCTTAGAAAGGAAGAAAGATTCTCCAGCTCCTAATGCGCCCTCAATTACTAGTTGCCTCAGTACTGGTAAGGGGCAATTAACTCTGAAATTGGTATAATGGAGCAGAGAACAGACATTGTTTGATACCTATCTCTAAAAGCCCCTAGGCAAAGGCATGGCACCATGGTCAATTTGACAGCATTGCAAATCATAACTGAAAAATATATCAAGGTCCGAGGAGGGGGAGTCTATGGAGCTTTCATAGACTTCTCGACAGCATTTGACAAAGTTGATCGTTCTTTGCTGTGGAGGAAATTATCGGACCTTGGCATGCCATCTACCCTCTTGGAGCTAGTCCGGGCTCTCCACTCTGACACCTGGTGTAGAGTTTTGTTAGGTGGGGAAAGGGGACTTTTTCAAGTAATCTCTTCAGCCAATGGGTTAAAACAAGGCTGTTTATTGGCCCCTTTATTATTTTCTCTTTATATATCCGATCTCCCTCATGTTCTGTCTATAAGTGAAGGAATTGCACCCACCCTGGGGGGTACACCGATTGTCTGTCTGCTGTATGCAGACGATATATTAATTCTGGATTTAACACCAAAAGGATTAAATAATCGTCTGCAGGCACTTCATGAATATGCAGAGGTACATTATCTGAAGATAAATGTGTCTAAAAGTAAAGTAATGTGCATGATGGGAAGGAAAAAGTTGAAATATGTGAGCTTTCCGTGGTCTGTAGGTGGACAAATATTAGAAGTGGTAAAATCTTATGTCTTCCTTGGAAAAACTATTGTTGGTAATCTAAGTGAAAAGGCTCACATAGCAAATGACACCCGGAAAGCAATTGTTCAAGGTAAAAGCTTATTCTACCTTTATAAATCTACAGGTAGAAGACACTTAACTATCCTGCTAGAGGTTCATCGCGCTAAAATCCCAGCATTGTTACTCTACGGTATTGAATTACTTGATATAAGAAATTGGGGTTTCTTGAATACTACGGAAGGCAAAATTCTGCGGTATCTAACCACAGTTAATACATCATGTTCTATTGCCGCCTTTAGGTTGGAATTCGGCCTGCGTAGTAGCTGGGTCCTGGGCCTAGCGGGGATAGTGCGTTGGGTCTTTAACCTTGCAAGGGGAGAACCTGGTACTTTAAGACACCTTATTCAAAAAGAACTGTTAGGAACTTTTAATGAGCACTCTCTAATTGTAAAAAATTTTAGAACTGCAGTTGATCTTTTACAACTTGATGAATAATTTCTTTTTACTTTATCTGCATATCAGCTGAAGCCCATTTTGAAGCTGGCTTCTTGGAAATTAAGCTTTAAGATGGATAGGGAAGCCCGTATCTTGAAGAAAGGTGTCTCTCTGGTCATCGATACCTGCCTAATAAGAAAAGCGCAATCATATGTTACCTGGAATCTTCCACATGGTGTACGCCAGTTTTTGTTTTTATTAAGGCAGGATCTACTTCCCTTGAATAATCTATTGTCCAGATGGTATGGCTCCCCAGCTAGGTGTAATTTTTCTAGTGAATCAATTCAGGATATCACTAATGTGCTCTTTGTATGTCCGGCTCTACTCTTCCATAGGCGTAAGTGGCTGAGACCAATTTGCCTTCAACTAAGTATTTTCTCCGCCACTGCATTCTTAGACACTGCTTATAATCCCCCCAATGAAATGTTCTGCCATACAATTTTTAACTTTTTTAAAGGTTTTCTAGAAATATATTAGAGGGTTTTAAATGTCCATTCTCTTTTGTATTTTTATTTGTGATTGTATGAAAATGTACTTGCTTTTGTCAGTATTTTATGTGGATCTCATTTGAGTTCCAAAATCATAAATAAATAAACTTGAAACTTGACTACTCTAAAAGCCCCTGCTCGATTAGCAGAAACTATAGACAATTCTTTCAAACTTGCAACTAACCCAGCAGAGGAGAGTAGCAGTCCATGTGCAATTGTTCATGAGGGGTCATATATACCAATAAAGGTTATAGTTGCAAGCCGTGCATGGCCCAAAAGTAACACACAGATAATATTGAGGTCATCTGCAAACAGGCACTACAGACAAACTCAAACTCCCTAATAGTAAATGGAAGAGTGGGAAGGTCTCATCAAAAAGGAATGCTTCAGCAGAAAAGACTTCTTATCGTCATTTAGTTGGTAAAAGGGAACCTGCTGGCATGCTTTGCCAAGGCAGGGCAGCAGCTCTCAAATCAGTCTTGTGGAAACATTGAATGTCATCTTTCGAGAGCACTGCTCATTGTTCGTCATAAAGCTGAAGGCAATTCTGAAGAAATTCAGGGAAAGTTTAATAATTTGAACGGGAACATCTCTGTTTACCATATGAAGAAGCATGAACTGGCCCAACCTCCAGCTTCTCTTTGTTCTTTAAAGACTGCTTCAAATTCTAGGGCAAAAAATATCCAGTCTGAAACTAAAACCTTGTCTGAAATCAACTTTACCTCAAATTCTAATAGAGCAGGCCATAATAGCAAGAGCAATCTATTTTTCCCTCATGGAGTCCTAACAACAACTCCATTGAAGGTCCATTACTTGTGCAGCAAAATCGCCCTCCGCCTGAAGACCTCAGTGGCTGACCTCTTAGATCTTTTATGATAAACCTCCAATTGCCACCAGACTGCATCCCTTACCCCATCATTCTTGAGCAAGTTCTACCATTATCTATCAATAAGACAGAAAACTGGCTTGTTTAAAATATAAGGTCGGTCTTGCAAAAGCTCCCTCCTGTTGGTGCTGCGACAAACATGAGGGTTCCCTTGAGCACATGCTATTCGGATGCCCCCTCCTTCAAGACTATTGGGCTAAGGTATTCGACTACATCACATGTACTCTAAAGATTCTCCCCACACAAGCGTTCTCATACATTTCACTAGGCCCTCTAGAGCCCCAACTCAGGGGCGACATTGATTGGTTCCTCCTGGATTTAATCCTTACTCTAGCCTGCAAACGAATCCTAAACAACTGGAAAAACTTCAAAGCAGTCTCTTTTTTAAAATGGCAAGAATGTCTCTCTTGCCTTAGGGGTGCTGATAACATTTCTCTCCAAATATCCCCATGGAGATCTTCACGGCACTAAATCTGGAATGCACTAGATACAAGGTCATTTACATACACACCACCATGAGCCATTTCGTAGACAATCATACCTCCCCACCATCTGCTCATGAAGTGTATGACTCACCAATGCATTTTAGCCTCTCTATAATAGGCCATACAAGCACCGCGTTGAATAAATTCATATCAAATTTTAGTATTACAAATAGTCATTTGTGTTTTAAGATCTGGGCTGGGGACTTCAATTGCCCCATATGTATGTTTAGTGGGCAGCCAGTATGTGGGATGGTGAAGGATATTGATGGATATGACTCTAGTAATTTTCAACATACTCCTTATGGGGTTGCACTTAATAAACTGATTTTTATTAATGATTTAATCTTTATGAGTGACACCGGGGCTGGCCCTCCAGTAAGATACCAACGTCTCCAGGTTGGGGTGAACGTAATATCATTGATTTCATACTGTTATCACATGATCAACAGATCTTAGCCCCTTAATAGCAGATTTCAAGAAATTTTCAAACAGTGTTAGTGATCATAACCCACTTGCCCTGGTTATAAACTTTGACCAGAAAAAAGGGAATTACATTTCTGAAGTGGGTCCAATTGTTTTCTCCGCCAATAATGGCTTGAGGGTAAAGTGGGATTTTATGGACTTAACATCATCGAACAAGAATCTACTTATTGAAAACATGGATGTGGTAAATAAACGTCTGCCAATTGATACCTTGATTAGTACTATAACAGTTTTGCAATTTTATGTCAATTTAGTTCTCAATCCCTTATAGCAAAATCTAAGGCTCAACAAATCCCAATCCATTGGTGGTTTAACTGTTTCTCTGTACCTAAAAAACTTATGATAGCTTTAAAGTGCCTCCTGGGCAATAATGAGAAGGTTATCTCAGCTCACAAGGTCTATAAGGCTGCGTTAAAGGCCATAAATCAGGAACTCAGAAAATTAGCATGAGCTGACCTAGAAGTAGCAAGGAGTGCCAAGGACATTAGTTTATTTTAGGAACTAGTAAACTGTCCAGTTGTTAGGTAAAGTTCCTCCGCAAAGGTTGCATGTTTAATTTCAGTGGTCTCCAACTCTGCCGCCCTCCTGGACAACCTCCACACCATCGGACTCAAGCAGATCATACCTGAACCAATGCACACAGCTGGGCTCATCCTCGTTCCCGTCTTCACAGCAGGGAACTCCATTACCTTCAACCATACATCCGAACTCCCATGGATGGACCACCGCTGTGTCCACCTCACCTTCAAATCCAACATCCTGCACATATGCCTGCATCAGCTCCAACACAGGATGTGGAACAATATCCTTGATATCCAGCTCGACACCGCCCTCAGGAGCTCCGCTCCCACACCCACTGATGAATACCCCACCACTGCTGTCCGCACTCTAAACAACTGGATCACCGACTGTGCCAACATCATCCCCCACCTCAAGAAAACCTCCAAGCCGCACATCAAGAAAGCCAGCTGGTTTTCCACCGATCTCCTGGACTCCAGATGCACCTGCAGATGACTCGAAAAACTGTGGAGGAACTCCACAACCCTGACTGACCTGTACAACTTCAAAACAACTACCGTGGCCCACCACAAGCTCATCAGACTCTCCAGGAAGGAAGCACTTTCGGACAGAATCTCCACAAACGCCCACAACAGCAAGGTACTCTTCGGCATCATCACAGAGTTCGCCCAACTCAACAGCGAGTCCACAGACATCACCCCTCCCAGGACCAATGCGACTGACTCAGCACTTTCTTTCACCACAAAATAAAGACCATCTATAACAACTTAGACGAGAACAACCCCCACAAGGAACCCCCTCCCATTGCTCCCAGCAGAACGCAATTGACACTTAACAGATGGACCGCCTCAGTATTGAAGACTCTCTGAGGATAATGAAGACCACTCACTCCAAGGCCCCCATGGACCCCTGCCCCCACCACATCTACCTTAAAGCCGCAGACATATTGCCCCGAACTTCAATGAATCATCATCCGCTCCTTTGAGACCGCCTCCTTTCCAAACAATTGGAAACATGCCGAGATCATCCCGCTCCTGAAAAAACCTTCAGTGGACCTAACCGACCTCAAAAATTTCAGACCGATCTCCCTATTCCCTTATACAGCCAAAGTCATGGAAAAAGCCGTCATCCGCCAACTCGTCGGCTTCATCAAAGAGAACAACATCCTCAACCCTTCCCAATCAGGCTTCAGGAATAACCACAACACAGAAACCACACTCCTCATAGCAACTCGACAGAGGAGAGACTGTGACCCTCATCCTCCTTTACCTCTCCGTGCCCTTCGACACCGTCTCTCATAGCACCCTAGCCGACAGAATCTGAGACGCGAGAATCCGGAACAAGGCCCTCGACTGGATCCTCTCTTTCCTCTCCGGCAGAACTCAACGAGTCAGACTCCCTCCATTCCGCTCAGAACCAACACCAACCACCTGCGGAGTCCCACAAGCATCCTCCATCAACCGACTGTGTTCAACATCTACATGGCCCCGCTCACAGCCATCTCAAGATCACGCAGACTCAGCAACACATCGTATGCAGACGAAAGCCAACTCATCCTCTCCCTATCCAATGAACCCAACATCACCAAACGCAACTTTCCGGAAGGAATGGAAGCCGCCACCAGGTGAATAAAGAGCAGCTGCCTTCAACTCAACATGGACAAAACAGAGATACTCATCATGGGCCCACACCCTGACACCTGGAACCAAACCTGGTGGCCCCCAGCCCTCAGGGACCCCCTGCTCCCACAGACCACACACACAACCTTGGGATCATCCTGGACTCCGAACTCAAATTGAACCACCAGGTCAACTCCATCACCTCCTCCTGCTACCACACCCTCTGCCTACTCTGCAAGACCTTCAAGTGGATCTCCCCAAACACAAGAAAACGGTTACACACTCCCTCATCAGCAGCAGACTAGACTACGGCAACGCACTCTATGCCAAGATCATCAAGAACCTCACCAGCAAACTCCAGAGTGTCCAGAACGCCGCCACCCGACTACCATGCTACTGCCACATAAGCCAACACCTACGCCAACACCTACGGACCTAGTAGTGGCTCTCCGTCGAGAGAAGGATCACATTTAAGCTTCTTAACCACACACATAAGGCTCTCCACAACGCAGGGCCTGTCAACCTGAACCACCGCCTTGTGTTCCACGCTCCCCAGTGCTCTCTCTCTGATTAGCCAAACTCTTCCTCGCAAATGTACCTTGGATCAAGAAAAGCAGAACAGGAGGGCGCTCCTTCTTCCTCCTCGCAGCCAAGGCATGGAACTCACTCCTTTTCCACCTCCGACTAACTGTATCACTCCCCAAATTCCTAAAGACCTCAAGACCTGGCTCTTCAATGGAACTCAGTGACCCTGCAGGATCGGTGGAACCCCCCCCCCCCCCTCCCCTCAGCGCCTTGAGACCCATTCCAGGTGAGTAGATTGCGCTGCGCAAACCCATGATTGATTGATTGGTCACATGGTCCACCCATTTCTCCCAAATCTTCAAATCTCACACTTTCCTTCAAAGAAACTTTAGAACTGGGGGTCATTTAATAGCAGACAGTAAAAGCTGCAAAGCATTTAAGTCACTCAATAGGAGTAAATAAGACTTGCTCAAGTCATTACAAAGTGTCAGTGTGAAAAGGCCCCGAGACCGGATAGTGTTCTTGTGGAATTTTTAAAGAAAATACCGATTTTTGCGCTTCTTTGCGCACTAATGTGATTCAAGCTCCAATCCAATCAGGAGACCTCTAATACCCACTTAGCAAGAAGGAACTATTAAAAATGGCGACAGGAACAATCCAACATTTTATCATTCAGTTTGATTGCTGGAATCGACTTTAAAGTCTTGGGCCGGGTTTCCCTTGTGAGATTGGAGGAGTGGACAAAGCCCAATAACATCTTGTCTTGTGCCCAATATGGATTTAGAACTGGAATCGACATGGTGGAACAATGCTTATTTTTGCTTTCCTAATTTGGAAAGTTGTGCATGTACAGAAAAGGGTGTTACAATAGCGTTTATGGATTTCTCAAATGCACTTGGAACTGCAAACTGCTCCAAATTATGGCAATTATTTTTTATGGGGGTAGAAAAGGCACTGGGCCCTTTACTGAGAAGACCTCATTGGGACACCATAGTCAGAATCTGATATGGTCCAAAGGGGGAATGTACCTGATTGTGCAGAATGGACCCAAAAATCGATAGTTTAGAAATTCGTTAAAGTGCTATCCCAAAGTTACCATCATCTACTTGGTTAAGCCCAGTTTATACGCTGAATCCTTCTTACTTCTCATGATGGATCTTTGAATGATATATTATTAGTTAAGAAGCAAATTGAACATCTCAAAGCTCAATATCGTCAATAACTGTAAGTTCAGTAAATTATGAGATTTGGGATCATTTTTCAAAACCGTTATTCTCTTCAAGAGATTAGTAAATTGTTTTCTTTTTGTCAATTTTATTTGGACTAGTCCATAAAAAATACATTTACAGAGATCTCATCAAAACAATAGTTAGAATATAGCCTCAAATATATATTTCATTGAGCGTGTTCCATAAAGGAAATGATTCCCTATTCTAATGATCCAGATTGCATTGTAGATCTGTGGAGCTCATGAAGAGTTCCTAATTAATGAGGAAAACAGTGCATAAAGCTTCACCACTAAAGCAAAGTCTCAATAAATTAAACTAAGCCACCATACAGTTGCATTAGCAATCTGTCAAATATGTTGAAAACATTGTATCAGGCTGCTTTCTTCACGAACCAACACAATGGGAGCATTTTTCGGTAAGCAGGTTTAGCTTCTCCAATTTCCCAAAAATATATGTGGCTCGTACCATTTATCACAAGGTGAGCTACAGACAGTTTTGCATAGTTAGATTCTGAAAACATTAGAGTTGGTTCCCATAAACATTTGTATGCTGATCGACCTTCTACAGCTCCATGTGTTTCACTGTGAGAACAATGAATTACTAACTAAAAGGCAAAATCACTGTTAGGTAATGCATACTATTAAAAGAAATCAAGTATTACTATTTAAAATAGACAAGTTATTCTAATTAAGCATTATATGAAACATAAGACAGAGAAAGCTTATTACATTCAAAAACAAAAATGTTTCTTATAAAGTAATACATTTGTTAAACCCGAACATTCTACAGCTAAGACAAACATTTCTAAGCATGCCAATTTAAGGGCAAGCTTCTAAGTCACATTTAGCCAATTTCAGTAATATCAAGTTTGCTTGTAGGTAAAGGAAACTTGCTTCCTAGCTTTGCTATAGCCTATATGGATAACTATAATTGCCTACTGCAAATCAGAACATTTCAAATATATGTCCCTTCAGCAAAATGTTTTACCTTTATTATTGTGCATTCAACTACTAGATTAATGCATTTCCATGTTAATTAATTTGCTTTCTCTATTCTCCCATCTGATGGTTAACTTAACCACCACACCATCATGGTTTCACATCTGAGTTCTGCTCACTAGGCACGTTCATCATCTTTTGAATCCCTTCTCTTTTTTTTCAATTTTGAAATGTCAATGATTTTCTAGAGTCATTATTCATGATGTAATTTTAGTGTTAAGTAGTTTTCAAATCTTTTATTAATTTCTTTTTCCCTTTTCTTGTGAAAGTGATATGTATAGCCTTTGAATTAAGCAAACAGGAATAACAAACAAAGCCCTATTAATAATACTGGTACTTCAAAATATCCCCCTTGCTATTGCCATCCAATTCCCAATTGTGTGTATTCCTTTCACAAAATTCTCAAAGATGCAAGGTGTTTCCAGCCCTCCAGAAAGGGTGGTCGTGCATTCTCGTTTCTGGCTCCTGCTTCATGGAACAAAATGCCCTTTCATCTTCGTAGCACCCCTGAACACAGCTGTTTCCGAAAAAGGCTAAAGACCTGGCTTTTTGCAAACTAATTGCTCCTCCTCTATGTCAGAGACTGCTGCAAGAGCCATGAGACTCCTAGGATGTGATATGTGCGCTATACAAATGTCCCTGATTTGACTTGACTTGACAGCCCTCCTAATTCAGGTTTTAAGTCTGAAATGTTCTTTGTAAATTCCTCTATTTTCATCAGGTATGTATAAACAACAATGGGTTATTTTAGACATCTTGCAAATTCCGCCATTTTTATGAGAGTAAAAGGCCCAATTCTAAAAGATCCTACAAACCCTTTCAACTTATGGTAATCAGCTCAGTATTTACTACTAGCAAAGCTCCAGAAGAACTAGTTGCCAGCTTGTCGACAACAGTTGACAATTTTCTAAGCTTTTAATTATTTAGTATGACTCCTACAGGTGGAATGATTGTTCTAATTATATCTCTCACTACTTGGGTTCATTTCTCTTCACTATGTGTATGTCTGTGTGCTGGTATGATGGATAATGCATCAATACTGTTCACATGGTACATTTTAGGTAAAGAACACCTAAATGACAAATACCATCCCACTCATCAGGTAACAGAAAATAAGCCATCAACGAATAAACTCCAGGAATTGCATGTTCCTCTCTCTTCAAAATTTGCCATGTCCCTCCCAATAAATTCAAATTCAAACTACTAATCCCTACATGTCTAGTTAGTTTGGGTGTCCTTACTTTTTCTTTTGTGTTGACTGTCTAATCCTAACTTTGGAGGTATCATTTTCTTTCTTAATTCATCTTCCTCCTTCTTGCAAACATTTTTCAAGAAATCACTTTGTTTGCCATTACTACTGTTACTGGAACATGAAATACCTTGTAAACAAGAGACATGAGGCGTTTGGCAAAAAAGAACATTTTGTTTAGCTAAACACAGTAACCGGGAGAACAGTTACAGTTGTGGAGTCTGAGGACTGTCTCAATTTAAAGTCAGCCTACGGCTTCTTTTTCTACAGTTGATGGTATGCAATAAAGTCCAGAAGTCCCTGTAACCTAAGAAATGTAGTTGCTGCCTTAGAAGTCATGAATTAATTGTCTAATGGAAAGTGCTGATGGACCTCAACCTTGCGTAGACACAATGTGGTCAGTGGGTAACATGTCCAGATGTCCAACATGGGGAGCGTTGGATCACTGTGTTTGCTGTGTCCTGATTGGCTTTATGTTCCTAACTCATGTGGCATCTGACGTTTTGGTATTTTAGGGAGTGTGCATATCCCTCAGGCCATGTGTGCTTAATTGGGGCCGATCTCCCCGGACTATTGTGGTGTTGCTGCACCTATATCCGAGATTGATCTGAGATTTCCTGTTTGTGCATTTGTCTGCCTGCTACGTGCCACCCCACCTGTGACCTACCAATCAGTGACCTCGGGCTTAGGTCTCAGAGCCTGCCTGACTGCGTTTTTGCAAGTCTGGGCTGATGTGGAGTCCACGATGGGCGAATTTGTCATTAAAAATGCGATTTCCTTCTTATACATAAATGTATAGTTTTTCATGTTAACATCAACTTTTCAACTTTATCAACATTAACACAAGTGTAAGTCTTCCTTTCTTCTAATTCCCAAATTGAAAACTTTTCCAAATGATCGCATCAAACAGGTTAAATTATTCTGATAAGCCATAAAACTATCTATAGGTCAAAGTGGCATAACGTAATACCAAACTGTGTCAATTTATTTTCTTTGTGAGTGTAAATCCATGATTTTGATCAAAAGCACTCTAGAAAGTATTAGAACATAATTAGAATAAAAGTACTCAAAATGTTCTCATCTGTATGCAAGTGTAAGCAGTATACTACATTTAATTCCATTTGATAATGGCATGTGATAATGTATAACTTCTTCTGATGACGGTAAATAAGCACAGACAGAACAGTCCTTTGCTTCCATGGTGACTGTGAATTCCTTTTCTAATCTTGAGTAAATATTTAATGAGCCATACTCCCTATTGTAGGTGACAAAGAAGCTTTCAATTTGTCTTCATCATTCAGATATATGTGTGTTTTTATTGTATTGTATTTATAAAATCTTTTTCAGGTTTTAAATAAAATGCTACTACACTATTGTAATTATAATTGTTGTTATTACGAAAATTGTACTCATAATATATTTACATGTATTTATTTATTTTTGATTTCAAAGTATTTTATTAGTTTTTTATAAACAGATACATTAGCATTTCTGTCACTGGGTTAGCCAAACGTAGTATGTATGCAATGATTACAGGTAAGTAAGATATATGTTTAGCTAATCCCCTCTACATTGATTTGCTGGGAAATTAGGCAAAGGATGATAGATAAAAAGAAAGAAACAGGAATGAAAGGGGTGAAAGGAGGATACGAGAGAGGTTCTGTAACACTGAGTCTAATTGTGGTTATAGTTATGTGACAAATGTGACATCCCACTAGTTAACCTCTGGTAGGAATGGCAGTCCAACAAGGCCCCCTGATGTCTCTTCAGCACGTGCTGGTAACATTCCCATTCGCTCAAACCGCCCCCCCCCCCCGAGGGGGAGGGGAGGAAGGTGCCAGAATGGGTTCAAAGGGGGTCGTAAGAGTCTAGGTATATGTCGCGTGACTTCCACATTCCGCTGGTTGCTGGTCTCCAGGGCGAGTTCTGCAGAGAAATGTTATCCGCCTCTCTAAGGTATGTCACCTAGTTGAACCAGCCTTTGTATGAGGTCTTAGTTGTATCCTTCCAATTGGTCAGGACCATTTTCACTGCTGCAGTGAGAAGCAGGTCAAGTAGGTCTTTGTCATGCTCTGATCTTAGTCCTGTGGTCATGAATGCGGTGGCGAGGTAAGAAAATTCAGCTGTTAGAGTGCAGCCCAGTACATTATTTATGAACCCAAAGATTTTCTCCCTGATCTTTTTGAGTGATGGGCAATAGTAAATAAGATGTGCTAGGTCCTCCTTTTCCTTGCTACAGTTCCAGCATAAGTCATCTTCCCTGAGGCCTAGTGAGAATAATCTAGCGGAGTCCAGAAGGCCTTGTGGAGTAGCCAGAATTTTGTTTGTGATAGTAGCGGGGTGATTTTATTAACGTGAGGCAGAGGACCATAGTGTAGCCTGTTCTTGCTCATTAAGTGAGGTATTGCCTTGTTTTACCCAAAAGTTAGTTGTCTTGTCATTAGGTTCGGTGGTATTTGGGCGTAGAAGTTTATAGAGGTGTGATACCTGATGACCTAGTCTGTTGATCTTTGCCAAATACTTTGGGATGACGGTTGGGCGGGCGATAGTTTGGCTTTGGATAGGGCTGTTTTGAATTTCAGGAAGTTGTAGAACTCAATGTCTGTTAGGTTATGTCTAGATTTCAGTATGGCAAACGTGGTGGAGTACCCCCCTTCCTCTAGTTGGGCGGTGTGGGTGATACCTTTCTTTATCCATGTGCAAAGGGCTAGGCATTTTCCCTTGTATCTGATCTTGCTATTGGCCCAGAGTGACTCCAGCTTCGAGTCCTTCATGCTGTGCATTCTTAGAAGGGCAATGTTTGTGTTTTTTAAAATGGAGCTGAGGCATAAAGATGTTTGTTAGCTCTTAGCAGCGCCATTGGGTTTAGATTGTTCAGTATGGCTCTCTCGACTTGTAGCCATACCAGTGTATATCCGTGAGGAGGTGATATCCAGTATTGCAGTTTGGAAGTGAGGTGCCGGGTTTTTAGGAACCCGGTGGTGCCAGGGGATAACACCCGAAGACCTCTGAGTTCTCCCTGTTCCGGACCACAGAAACACAGAGTCTTCTAGGTGAAGTCAGAGATCGAGTTTTATTGGCTGCAACCAAGTAACAAGCGTCCTAGAAGTACAACAGCACAGGATGTAAGTTCTCAGGAGACTGTTCATTTTTACAGAACCAGCCTTCTCCTTTTATACACAATATTACACTTCAGGCGAGAATTCCTTGTTTTATGATGCAACCATATACATATTTGTACAACAAAGGAAAAGCAAAGTCATGATGGCCAGCCTATAATTTCGTATGTCCAGTTCGCGATAGATTACCCAGCTCGGCCCAGAACTACCCTCAGATATCGATGAAACCCCAATAAAATCGGGCACCTCCTCATCGTAAAACCGGCCATAAACAAGAAACATGGACAGGTGTATGTGTGTGGACAACATGGTTTGTATGTAGTGAATGGTTTATGGCATGTTGTGCCTTGATGCTATCTTACTCGGCCACTGGGCGGGGGACTGTCCGAACAGGTTCAGCTGGAGGCAATGGAGTCAGCTCGGCCAGGTCATGGGGAAGTCAGCTAAGGTGGACGTGTCCTTTTGGATCAAACTCGGCCTCAATCAATTGACTATATGAGGGCAAGCCACAAGATGGATGCCGTTCACAAAATGGAACCCGAGGGTTCGAAACGGAAACCACGATTTAAGGGTGTTAGCATCACTCAATCATGACGCAAATGCATAGGGATAATGTCCTAATCATTACCGGTCTGCCAACACCAAATTCGTCATGGTAAAATGATATTTTGTGACACGAGTGTTGGGCCCCGGTACCATATTATAGCAGGGCCCAGAATTTTCAGAACCACAGACCCTCCTTTTGCCCTTATATAGGCAATAACTCATGCTAATCAGAGTCCAAATCTGTATTCATGAAGTCATGGAGATGCTGCTGTAGCATCATCCTGTTGCTCAGTTCGTCCCTTGACACAGGCTTCCTTACACATGAGGTAGCACAGAGGCCACATATGGCAGGGGCGCACTGCACAAACAGGCAGAACATAAACCAAATGGCTAAAATCATCCCAATGAATATCAGAGTTTTCCATCCCCAGGCAGATATCAGTTCCCAGAGCCACCCTAGCAAGGACCAATCCCCTTTGTCCACGCGAATGGAATCAGAGATTTTGTGCAGTTTGGAGATGGCCTGGTACACTGTCGGAGCATTATCAGGGATGAAAATGCAGCAACGGGATTGGATCACTCTACATACCCCGCCACGGTCTGCAAGTATTACATCTAGGGCAACCCTATTTTGAAGAGTCATAAGTCGGTCCGACTGGAGCTCAGTAGTCAAGTTACTAAGGGCACCGGCCGTTTCGGTCACGGCGGATTCAACTACCCTTGTCAACTGGCGAATGTTCCTACTGTTCACCATAGGCCCCCAGAACAGCAGAAAACCCTTTGCGAAGTCTCCAAACTCTTTACTCACGACACCCCTAACTGTCCTTGTCCGATGGTAATCTGCCTCGGCCGTGTAGGTGGGTGGCAGCAGAAACGAGATAAAACATGTGCCCGAGAAGTCAGGGGGCAACCATGTATACGCTCTATCGTGGCAGACGAAGTAAGTACCCTTAGCTGCTAGCAATGAAGGGGAGGTCTGAGACGAGAAAACGTAAGTCTCAGTGCAGACACTCTTCCCCAACTGAGCTCCAGGGTTTTTGGCATTTCCCTGCAGACATAAGTGACCTTGGTGGGGCACTATCCAGACTGGGGAGGATTTCTTTGCTTTCAGACTCTCAGCCAAGGAAATTCCATATTTTGTTATATTCCATCTGCTGTAAGGCATCAATTCATCTCTGGGAATCGTTTTGTATGTGTCGACATCCCTACTCATATTCCTAATTCCCGCCACTAGTGCCTTGTTGCTTGAGTTTTTCCCTGGAACATATGGTTCGAGGGCGAACAAGAACATTGCTCTAAATGCCCACAAAGAACCATGGTAGCCAAATGGCAGGACAAAATACGGAATACCCTTATCTGTTGTGTGTGGCATAAGTCCACATACCCAACAGTTCGTGGTGTTCATTACGGACTGGTGTTGGTGTAGGAGTTGGACGAATGAGTTATTCACAAATTCTAATCTTCTGGCAGACTCGTGTTCCGGTAGAGGGTGAAGAGAATGGGGGGAAACAGTAGGAGGAGGTGTGGGCTGAGTGTTGTGTACAAAGGTAACTCGAAAGATGAACAGAGCATAGCCAATCAAAAACATCATTATGCTACACAACATTAGAATGCATATTATTAAAAATTTTCTTTTTGCCATCACAGCGCATACTCTCTTTTCAAAGTTCGTAGATCTAGCAGGTCTCTCTGCCCTTGGAAACTCCATCCTCTAGTTGCTGCCCGCGGAGGGAGATTGATTCTGCTAAGGAGTGCTTCTGTTCAGTCCAGGGTAATTCCCTTAGACCAACCAGAACCGTTGACCTAAACGTCTCCAGCTGCACTCCCTAGACTGTCAACCACGACCCTAGCAGCAGAACCGGATGGCGGTTCAAAAATCAAAAACGAGCAAGTTCCCTGGGCGGGAGAGCTGCAAAAATCAAAAATAGTTCTTGGGGGAGAGAAAAATCTTATTAGTTTACTTTTATTAGTCCGTTTTTCTTGGCCTCAGATTATACCATTGTTTCCCAGGTATGGTGTTGTCTTCAAACAAATTTTCAGGTTCTGTAGTGTCCAACTGCATTGACGGTGGCACAAATCCTTGCAGAACTCGGTCGCTCTCCTTTTCTGTACCAGTTCCTTTCAAACGTGCATCACTGAAGGGCATGAAGCATGGCACGGACTCAGTCTCTGAGTCAGCAATTCCCTCCTGGACCCATCGGTCATATGGAAGGGTCAGCGGGATCCGTTTACAATGGATCCCGTGGATCCAGTTCTTCATCCCTTCCACCCGAACGGCTGATCTTGTGGAAAGAAGGACTCAGTACGGGCCAGTCCACCTGGGCTGTTCGTTCTTCGTGCGCTGAAAATTTCGCACCAACACCCAGGTGCCAGGTTCAATGGTGTGGCCTGGATCATCAGACGCTGGCGGAGAGGAACTGTGAATCTGTTGGTGTAAAACACGCAATTTAGTTGTCAATTCGTGCAAATAGTCAAGCAGTACAGGGTGCTCTATCTCGCTGAGTTTCTTGGGCCTTGGCACGCCCCAGATGTTGGCTGGGCGGCCAAACACAATCTCGTAAGGGCTAAGTCCTAGTCTGGAATGGACAGTCATTCTGGTGGACAGGAGTGCTAAAGGCAGGGCGTCAGGCCACTTAAGACCTGTGCTGGCTTGGACCTTGGCCAATTTTAGTTTTAACGTGCCGTTGTAGCACTCTACTAATCCGGCTGATTGGGGGTGATTTGTGCCTTGGAACTTCTGGTGTATGCCTAGACATTCACACACTCTCTTCATCACTCGTCCCACGAATTCACTTCCATTATCACTCCAGACAATTCTAGGCATACCATACCTAGGGAAGAATTCCTTGACCAGGGCTTTGGCAGTTGACAAGGCAGTATTGTCCTTAAGGGGATACGCTTCCACCCACCGGGAGAAGGCACAAACAACAACAAGCACGTATTTCAGATTGTTGCACCTCTCCATGTGGATGAAATCGAGCTGCAAAACCTCGAACTGATACGTTGGAGGCGCAAAATGACCAGCTGGAGTTGGAGTTCCCCTACCGGGATTGTACTTCAAACACACCATACAGTTCTTGACCACGTTCTCTGCGCATTTTGGGATGCCACTATTTTGCCATACTGGGGCCAACAACTTACAGATTCCTTTCACGCTGATGTGAGCCATCCCATGAGCCATCGTCACCACTGCAAGCACATACGCGTCGGGTAACAGCCATCTTTGATGTTCAGACAATTCGACCCACCAACCATTGACATCCAATCTACCCTTGCTTTCTCTCCATTCATTCACATCTTTCTCAGTCGCCTCGGACTGTATGGACTTCACACTTTTAATAGTGTCCTCACACATACCTACATCAGCAATCCATCTCGCAGGACCTACGACATACATTCGACTCATTGTGTTCCTTGCAGTCTCTTTCGCAACTTTGTCTGCAAATGCATTCCCACGACCAACATCATCTTGAATCTTTCTGTGTGCACTGCATTTCACAATCGCAACTTGTAGTGGCAAGGTCAGTGACTCGAGAAGTTCGTTAACTAGCTGACCGTGCTGTATCTTTGCACCATGCGACGTCAGGAACCCACGTTCACGCCACAATCGTCCAAAACTATGAGCCACGCCAAAGGCGTACTGGCTGTCTGTATACACATTCACTCGTTTTTCTTTTGCCAACACACACGCTCTTGTAAGTGCAATTAACTCTGCTGCTTGCACAGAATTATGGGGGATACGTGCAGTTTCTACAATCGTGTGCAATGTTGTCACCGCATATGCTGCAGTCGTATCACCATTTGGCAACTTGAAGCATGAACCATCAACCCATAAAGCATCATTACATTCAAGAAGGGGAGTGTCCTGTAAGTCTACTCTCCCTTTTGTCTCTTCTTCTGTCCTAAAACAGCAATCATGTTTTTCAACCTCATCTGTCTCTGCTGGAATGGGCAATAACGTGGCTGGGTTGAGTGTATCGCACCTCTTTATGTGAATGTGACTCGCTAATAGTGTCAGTTCATAACTTGACAGTCGAGCACTAGTTAAGTGCTGTGTCCTCGTTCTGTTTAGCAAAATGTCTACTGCATGTGGTACCATAATGATCAGTGTATTGTTCATTACTAATCCAGCAGACTGTCGAATACAGACAGCTGCTACGCGCATGGACGTTGTTTGTCCCCAAAGGATTGTGTCAGGACTGATATTGAACAACCTTCCTTCTCATGGACATATAGTGTGAAAGGCTTACTGTATTTGGGGTTGCCCAACACAGGAGCTGAACACAATGCATCACGCAACTCGTGAAAACTCTTCTGACAATCTTCAGACCAAGGCACAGGATTGGGTGTATCTTTACAGATTAGTGCCAGCAAAGGTTTGGCCAACAATGAGAAGTGCGGTATCCATTGTCTGCAATATGATGTAATGCCCAAGAAAGCACGCACTTCTCTCTGTGTCCTTGGGACATTCAATCTTGCAATTGCCTGTATTCTCTCTGGGGTCAGTCTCCTTCCCTCCTTCGATAAGATGTGACCTAAGTAGGTCACTTCTTGTCGACAAAATTGCAATTTCGAAAGAGAGACTTTGTGCTTCATGCCACATAAATGACGCAACAACGACAATGTGGCTTCCTTGCAAATCTCTTCAGTATCTGCAGCGATCAGCAAATCGTCTACATACTGAATGAGAGTCGCACCATCAGGTAGAACAATCGTGTCAAGTTGTGATTTCAGAGCCTGACTGAATATCGATGGACTTTCACAGTAGCCCTGAGGAGCGCGTTTGAAGAAGCTTCGTCCTCCTAAATTGAAGCCAAAAATATCTCTGCTCTCCTCAGCAATCGGGATGCTAAGAAAGCGTTCTTCAAATCAATCACCGAGAACCAAGTGGCTGAAGCTGGCACCATAGTCAATAGGGCAGTAATGTCGGGAACAACTGGAAACTGTGGCACAACAATCTTATTCACTTCTCTGATATCGATCACAAATCTGTACACAGGTGGCTGTGAAGGATCAGTACGCTTTAAAACAGGCAAAATAGGACTGTTACAAATGTTGCCTGTTGTCTCTTCAATGACATCTTTCTCGATCAGGTCGTAAACGATCGCTAACAACGCCTTTTCACATTCATTAGAGATCTTGTATTGGGGAATACGTGGCAACCTAACATTGGCTCGCAATGTAATGACATATGGCGCTATCTCCAAAAGACCCACGTCATTAGAACCAGTAGCCCAAAGTATATCTGGAAGAGATGACAATTCTGTTGGAATATTCTCCCTTGACAAATACATTGGGGAAATCACTTTCTTACCTAGGGTAAGTTGTACTCCCGAAGGAGAACAGTACAAAGTCGCATATAATCTCTTTAACAAGTCCAAACCTAACAAGTTTTCACCGCAACCTGTTGTAAGAATGAGGGGTGCTTCTAATTGACATGGCCCAACAGAAAGGGGCATAGGACTAGAAATCGGGTTTCTAACCGGGGCGCCAGAAAAACCTACTGAGACATTCATTTCGCCAGACAAAGGTGCGCCAGGAAGTTTTGAGTGCATAATCGAACTTTTTGTAGCACCAGTATCCAGCAGAAAAGGTTCTGACACTCCTGATGTAATCACCTCAACATAAGGTCCATTTTGATCTACTGGAACTGAAACAACTCCCTCTCTTTGTCCATGGCTGTCCTAGCAATCATTACCCTCATTCCCGTTTTCTGCGTAATAGTCATCAGCATAGTACTGAGCTGCCCTAGAAGACGCATTATTCTGTTGGTCAAAGCTGTTCATGGAATTCTGAGGCAGAAAAGAAGTAGTATTCTGGGGGAAATTTCCACGGCCCCTACCGCTAGGAGCATGTTGAACACCGCTACCTCTTGCACCAGAAACACAATTTAAACGTCATAATAAAGCTGGACAACTATTCTTGAAATGACCCTCTTCCTTGCAATATGCACACTGATTCGGACCATACGGTAAACGCTGTTGAGAAGACTCATTTCTTTGTGAGTTTCTCGAATACTGCTGTGGTTGCTGGTAATCAGGCTGACTAGTAGTGTGAGGCGGATAGGCTTGCTGGAGAAGGACTTTAGTTTTCAAATCTTTATTATTTTTGTCTGCCTTATCTAACTCGTCTTTGCGCCTATTTTCGTAGTACTGGGCTAGAATCTGCGCTGACGTGGAAACAGCCCAAGCACTTTCTGAATCTTTCAGTTTATTGCATAATTCAGGAAGCAAATTATGTACAAATTTGTCTACAAACAATCTCTGGCCACCCTCGGTAGCCATATCCTGACCACTGTGGTCGACGAAAGTCTCTTCAAACCTCGTGAAAAAGTCAGACACATTCTCATCTTTCTTCTGCTTGCACGCAGACAACTTGTCCCAATTCACACGCAATTCAGGCATTAAAGTCTTCATATATGTGATAATTCTACCAGGAAGTTCAGCTACTAAAGGCTCGGGTTTAGAGCCACCAACTTGTCTAGCATCAGCAGTAGTGATATTAGCCCACGTGTCACCTAATTCTTGATCATGGTCTGTATGACGAATCTTACTCCATAAAGGCTGTGGAACAACATTCCCAAACAACATGTCTACGTCTGCTAAATTCATTATACATGAGCTGGCAGTCTGCGATAACTCCTTATAATACCCTGCAGGATTTTTACGGGGATCAGGCAATGTCTGCTTGAGTGCTAAAACTTCAGATCTTTTCCAGGGGACATGTACCCATACACGCTGGAAATGTGGCAGAATTGCTGGATTCGCATTCGCATCACCTTCCCTCCAAACTGGAGGAACTTCTCTCATGGGGTACTGTCGCGCTTTTTTCCTACCTGACATGTCATCCTCATACAGTGATCTAGAGACGTTTCCCTTACTCCTATAAGATAACAACAAATCTATTGCTCGTTCAACATCGGCACCTACAATCATGCCTTCATAAAACTTGAATCGCATACGGAACAGTTCCTGCATTTTGCGTTTTGGATCATTGTCTTGCAAATCTTCGCAGAGGTATACACACATCTCTTCGAATACATATCTTTGAGAGGGTGCGTCCCACTGACGGAAGACTTCCATAACAGACTGAACATCATACTTTACAGTATCGGTAACCCATTTACGTGCAAACTCATTCAGCCCTACTCTTTCCTCATAATCAGGCAGTTGACTACGCAACTGTCTACGTCCTGTTTTAGGGGTCGTCTTAGGCGACCCAAAGAAAGGTGAGAACAGACCAGTGACAGTACTTGCCACTCTCTGTCGAACAGAAGGAGAAGCAGGTGGAAAGGCAGAAACGTCAGAAGAGCCAGACTGATGGAAAGCAGAAGTTGAAGCAGTGGCAGAAGAAGTTGAGGCAGTGGCAGAAGTAGTATCAGGATAAACAGTTGGAGCAGTAGGCAAAGTCGTTGAAAAAGTAGATGGAGTATGTAGCAAAGGCGGCGGCCCTTGAGAGGGCTGCGCCGGGGAAGTAGGAACCAGCTGAAGAGGAGCTGGTGCTTGTGCAAGAACTGCATTTCGTGCACCGGGGCGCAGTATAACAAAGCGCTTCGGGGGTGCAGTAGCATCTAGCGCATATGGGGGTGGTGAACTCAGTAAATGGGACATTAATGGATCCTTCTCTGATGTCTCTTTTGAACCTTGTCCTTCATGTGGCAACATTGGGTAGCATTTATCTACTGCTAACTTCTTGCTTCTGAGCATTTGTTCACTCTCTTGCTCTTCCTCATTATCCCTGTATGCAACGGCGGCTTGCACCATTGACATACCTCTTTTATTTTTCTTTGCTAATTTCATTTCTTTCTGTTTGGCTTCTTTGCGCCATAGGCGAAAAGAGTCAAACATCGCCGGCCGGGCTTTCTTCTTAAAAAGTTTGACCTCGAGATTATCTAAAATTTCTGCGTCAAAGCTACCATATTGGGGCCATTTTAAAACACCATCCTTTCTGGTGTATTTTATCCACACTTCATTATATGTGATAGGGCCTACTCCATGCTTTATATAGAGCTCATATGTTGGAGTTCCAATCGGAGGAACCGGACACGAATCCTCTAATCGGGAGTCCTTACTACAACCAAGACAAAACAAGTTTCCAAGTCTGCTAAGACCAGGCATCTTCACTCACTAGTCTAGCTTCAAACTTCAAAGGATTATCGAATACGATATTTTTTGTGAATACACGAATCCCTTGGTTTTGGCGCTTGCAAGTTCCAAACAAGGTGTATCTCAAGGATACCAAAACTAAGAATCAAACTAAGGACTGGGAGACGCTCCACTTATACTTAACTGAAGTATTGAAGATCGATGATGTCACTAGAAGACTCGTCTATCGTTTCGCTCTACCAAGGATCACTGGGTCCAAAACAGGGCGATAGTCAGGGCAGCAGTCTTTCGTAGACGTCGGGACGCGGGGAACCTCGCAGCAAAGACCTTCGGAACCACGTCGACATACAGGGGTCGCTGAAGTGGCTGGCCGTCCTCCGGAATTTTCACACAAAGCTCCTCACGAACACCTGGCTTGGAACGTCACCGCTTGATACAACCCCGAGTTGGGCGCCAACTGAGGTGCCGGGTTTTTAGGAACCCGGTGGTGCCAGGGGATAACACCCGAAGACCTCTGAGATCTCCCTGTTCCGGACCACAGAAACACAGAGTCTTCTAGGTGAAGTCAGAGATCGAGTTTTATTGGCTGCAACTAAGTAACAAGCGTCCTAGAAGTACAACAGCACAGGATGTAGGTTCTCAGGAGACTGTTCGTTTTTACAGAACCAGCCTTCTCCTTTTATACACAATATTACACTTCAGGCAAGAATTCCTTGTTTTATGATGCAACCATATACATATTTGTACAACAAAGGAAAAACAAAGTATAATTTCGTATGTCCAGTTCGCGATAGATTACCCAGCTCGGCCCAGAACTAACATCAGATATCGATGAAACCCCAATAAAATCGGGCACCTCCTCATCGTAAAACCGGCCATAAACAAGAAACATGGACAGGTGTATGTGTGTGGACAACATGGTTTGTATGTAGTGAATGGTTTATGGCATGTTGTGCCTTGATGCTATCTTACTCGGCCACTGGGCGGGAGACTGTCCGAACAGGTTCAGCTGGAGGCAGTGGAGTCAGCTCGGCCAGGTCATGGGGAAGTCAGCTAAGGTGGACGTGTCCTTTTGGATCAAACTCGGCCTCAATAAATTGACTATATGAGGGCAAGCCACAAGATGGATGCCGTTCACAAAATGGAACCCGAGGGTTCGAAACGGAAACCACGATTTAAGGGTGTTAGCATCACTCAATCATGACGCAAATGCCTAATCATTACCGGTCTGCCGACACCAAATTCGTCATGGTTCGATGATATTTTGTGACACGAGTGTTGGGCCCCGTTACCATATTATGGCAGGGCTCAGAACCACAGAAGGTTCTAAAGTCTGCTAGGTTTACCCCACCAAGTTTTTTCTCCAGTCTTAGTTTTTTATGCTTATCCGTGCCTTCTTCCAGTGCCATAAGAATTTAGTAATCAGGTTGGAGCATGCTGATCAGGTAGTTGATCATTGGGGTGATTATCATTTTGATTGTTTCGATTCTGCCCCACCAAGTTATACATTTTAGGGACAATGCCTCCAAGAGTTTCTTTATTTTTTTCTAGCAGTAGTTTCTCATTGTGGCCTAGTGTGCTCATGAGGTCGTTATCAAAGTGCATGCCTAGATATTTGATAAACCCTGTTTGCCAGGTCAGGCCTGAACCACCTAGGGTGTCCCTAGTGCAGTGGATAATCAGGGGTTGGCATTCACATTTGTCCCTGTTGAGCTTATAACCTGAGGGACCGGAGTATATCTGTATGGTGTCTATCAGGGCCTCAATTGAGTTCTTTCGTTGCTCCGTTACTATTAGAATGTAATTCACGTAAGCGGCCAGTTTTATTTCAACGTCATTAATATTGATCCCTTTAATTTCGCGTTTGCCTTGATGTCGCTGATCAGGGGTTCTAATGCTAGCAGAAAGAGTGAGGGGGACAGTAGGCAGCCCTGTCTAGTGCCGCGTTGTAGCGTGGGTGGTTCTGAGAGTGACACATTAATGACAATGGGTGTTCTTGGGTCCCCGTACAGCGCCATCACCTTTCTTATATAACCTTCCCCTAAGTTGAAGAATTTCATGCACTGCTCCAGGAAGGGCCATGATACTCTATCGAAGACCTCCACAGCATCCAGAGTAATAGCTACTGCTGCCTCTGTTTTATTTGCTGTTTGTTCTAGTATGTGGCAGAGGAGTCTGGTAATGTCGTTCGACATTCAGGTTCTCAGGAAACCTACTTGGGAGTTGCTTATTAAGTTGGCTAGGACGGGATTTAGTCTGGTTGGTAGGATTTTAGCATACATTTTGCAGTCCACATTAATTAGGGATATGGGCCTGTAGTTCTTGGGTAACAACTGATCTTTACCGTCCTTTGTGATGACTAATATGTTGGCTTCGGACATGGATTGTGATTCCAACCCATTCTCCGCACAGTGATTGAACACCCTCTTCATGGTAGGTTTTAGCTTCTCTAGAAAAGACTTGTAAAAGGTGGCTGTGTACCCATCCGGGCTAGGGGCTTTGTTATCCTTCATAGACTTGACCGCCATTTCTATCTCGGCGATGCTAATTTCTTGCCCTAATCTCTGTGCTTCTGTGCTGGTTAATTGTGGGAGGCCAAGTCTGTTGAGGTATTTCTTGCACGCCTCCAGATCCAAGATCTGGTTGTTTTTATAGAGTTCCTGGTAAAACTCTTGAAAGGTCTTGAGGATGTCTTTGTTTCTTGTATGAGTCTTGTTGTGTGGGTCTGTGATGGATGAGATGGTAAATTGGTTACGCTTATGTTTCAGGTAGGAGGCTAATAGTTTCCCCGCTTTATTTGCTTCGCAGAGGTTATTGGCCTTGTATTTGTTAAACCACAGTCCGGCTCTCTCACTCAAGATCTTATTGTATTCGTACTTTTTTCTAGTTAGGTCCATTAGGAGTTTAGTATCGTGAGTGGCCCTGGCGTGGGCCGTTTCTAGGCTTTTGATGTCCTGCTCGAGCTGGGTCGGCTGTAAGTTTGTGTTTTTGTTTATTTTGCCTTTAATTTCGATTATTGTGCCCCTGATGGTAGCCTTTAGTGAGTCCCATAGGGTAGTGGCGCTAATACCCGGTGAATCATTGTGTCTAAGGTATTCCCTTATGGCCTCCTCAATTTTTTTTGTTCTCGGGGGTAGCTAGGACGTTGTTTTTAAAACGCTACCTCCAGGGATGTCTACATTGTGGAATTCGCTCAGCTTTAGGCTTATACAAGAGTGGTCTGACACTAACCTAGGCGCTATGTCAGAATTTTCTATTAGCTGTGTGTGTGGGCCTGTGATTAGTATGTAATCTATCCTGCTGTACGAGTTGTGTGGGTTAAAGTAGAATGTGAAGTACCTAGTGTCTGGGTGCTGGAGCCGCCATGGGTCCTTGAGGCTGAATTTGGAGCATATATTCTTTAGTGTAGTGTGTGCACATGTGGGCTGGTATTGGTATGATGACTGTCAATCCAATATATGGTCCAGAGGCATATTAAAGTCCCCCGCCACTACCATGAGGTTGTTCTGTGGGAGACTATCGAGATTGTGCGACACCCCTTCCCAGAAGGAGGGTCGTCTATGTTTGGGCCGTACATGTTAGCTATGGGTATTCACTCTTCCCCCCTTCTCAGGTGTGTTATCAGAAGTCTGCCTGCCTCGTCATGGAACTGTGATTCTAGAGTTAGGTTGGAACTTTTAGATTCCAGTGTGATTATCCCTCGCTTCTTCCCCTCTGCCACGGAGTACGCCAACTCAGAGATCCAGTTACCTTTCACTAGTCTAACATCTCCCAGGGATAGTTTGGTTTCTTGTACCAGGACCACATCTCCTTTAGTCTTAGCTAGTTGGTCTAGGATCTTCTTACATTTAAAAGGGTGGTTGAGCCCTTTGACATTGAGGGATACAATCTTTAAGTCAGCAGCCAGATTGAGATTTTCGGTGGGGTCCATTATCTGGGGTGAGTCATGTCTGGTAAACCTAGTCTGCATCCCCAGCTCTAGTGTGCCTCCTCCAATCCCGCACGATCAGGCCACCTCTTGTTGGACGGGTGTCTGCCTTTTATTAGCCACAGAGTTAGGTCTCTCTCTTCTTGAGATTACTGGTGTCTGGCCGAACCTTCTCGTTGAGGAATGTGAGAGTAAAGAGGTGAAAATAGAAAGGAAGACAGAGAAAAAAAAAGCAAAGAGTTAGGTGACCCCCCTCACCCCCCTCCTCTACCTCCCCTTCACAGAAACATCGTATGCTGAGCGTGCAACAACAGGGTCGCCCCCCGTCACCCTGGGAGTTGTTGGGTAATAGTTCTGTGTTTCTATTATCCCAAAAGTCTACATTTACAGCTTCTTTGCAATGTAAAGTCTGTGTTAGTGTCCCGCCTGCCATTATTTACCACCCTTGTGTCCTTATAGTAAAAAGGATATGGTGATTGTCTTAGTTTCAGTGCTTGACATCAGGTATGTGGGTTGTGCTGCCTTCCTGCAGTTTCCAGTGTCTGTTGTAGTGGTCCCGGTGAGCTAGCTTGCAGAGGTCTCCATTGAGGTAGATGATGTTGACGTAGTAGGATCTGGGTATAGCCACTTGCGCAGGGTTGATTCAGGTTTAAGTCAGTGTTGAGTCTTTGTTCCCCCCCACAGGAAGTGCTCTCCTCTGCGTTAACTTCGAAGGCTGGAAGCCTCCATCAGCTGTCAGTTGTTGACTGTCAAGGCCGAGGTGCTGGTCCGGTTGTGCCCGGTTATGCATGGTCTGAAGGGCCTTCGGTGAGACTTCATGATTATTTTGTGGTACTTATGATACCTTCAGGCATCTTTGGGGTAGTTAGAGCGTGTTTATTGAAGTTGAGTTAGCTAATGAAGTAGAGCTCGTTGTTTCAGTATTCCTTTATGAGTCTTTGCGAGTCTTTGTGCAGGCTTTGCTACAGTAGAAGGTGATTATTGAAGTTGAGATAGCTAATGAGATAGATTAGTTGTTTACAGTAGTTCATTATGAGTCTTTGAGCAGGTTTCGCTTCACTCCCCCCCAGTTCCGGTGAGGCTCTCCTTTTGCTGGTACCTGCTTGATAAGTCTCCATTTCTTGGGCTGTCTGTTCGACTAGGTATCTGGCAAGCTCTTCCGGGTCGTCAAAGAGTTGGGAACGTCCTCTGTCATTTATCCTGAATTTTGCAGGGCCAATAAACGAGAACTGAATGTTATTATTCCTCAATTTATCCCGTTAGGCTAGGAAGCCTTTTCTAGTATCCAACGTGGGCTTGGAGTAGTCATGCGTGAAGATAATCTTCTGCCCATTCCATGTGATCTGGTGGTTTTTCCATGCAAAATGAAGATGGCTTCCGTTTGTTGTGTTCTCAGGGGTTTGCAAATTATTGAATGAGCCGCACTCCTTGTTGTGGACCTTGAAGGTGGGGATTCTGTAAGCTCTAAAAAGCTCGAACTGATGGTCAAATTTTAGGTTTGTAATTTTGGAGCCCATATCTTCTAGGAAGGCCAAGCATAAGCCTGCATTATCTTCCGCCCCCTCTGGTACTCCTAGGATTCTTATGTTCCCCCGTCAGTTGCTGTCTTCCAATTCCGCAGTTTGTTTCTGGAGTGTTGCTGTGATTTTAGTTAATGTTTTCAGCTCTTTGTTTACTTTTACGTCCGCATCTTCGATATCGCTTATTCTTTGTTCCACTGCGGCTAGCCTATTGTTAGCTCTGTGCATGTCCACCCTGACCGCTGCTAGCTCCAGTTGTATCGCATCCGTGGTCTGCTTTGTGGTCTTGGCCAGATCATGAAAGTCCGCCAGTTTTTTTAGGATCATCTCTAGGGTGCCGTTGATGTCTGGTATCTGCTTGATTGGTGAGTCGGATATTGCGGGTTCGCCCTTCTTTTTTTTTAACTGTTGCTGGAGTCTTACCTCACTCCCCACCATGCTCGCTAGACCCCTCTTCTCCTGGTGTAGTTCAAATCTCCCCTTTCTCCTGGCTACTCTGTCTTGGCCTTTATGGGCTCGCGTTGTCTTCTCTTGTGTCTGCCGGGGATGTTTTGGGCTCTACTGTTGGCTTACTGTTTGTTTTTCTTGCTGTGTTCGGGGTGTGTATTCACTCTAGAAGTCTTCCAAGACCACGCTCACTTGACTGGGCTTACTCCTGCATCTGTATAGTTGACTGTGCCTGTGTTTTTATCCTTCCCCAGTTGTGCTTGTGTTGGTTGGTGCTTTTCCAGTCGGTGTTAGGGACTTGCGATGTGCCTGGTCGTCTCCTTAGTGTAGGCTCTCCCTGTCCTCCTTGATTTAGGATCGTCGTGTTGCCAGCTCCCTTTTTCCAGCGCCCCTCTCTGCCACTTTCGCGTCTCTCCCACTTTGCTTTCCATCCGAACAGTAACATCTCCTCTCACACAACCTATATAAAATGTCATGTTTTCACAAGATTCGTAAAGTAAACAATTCCCAATTCAATGTTTGATTCTGTTCCCTAATTGTCAAATTTTCCCTTCCAATATTATCTCAGTGATTGCCATCAAAATCCTGTTAACAAATCCCAATGCAGCATTCACAAAATCACTGACCTATCAAGGCACAGCACATTGATGTCACCAACCAATCCCAGCACGAAAGCACACCAACCAAACAATCTCTGTGATAAACACTATGACAAATGATCATGCTCCTAGCAGCAGTTTACCCTCCTTTACAATTTCTTTCATACGTACACAAATCACAAAAAAATGGTAACAAAACAAAAACATTGCAATTCTTGTTTGATTTTCTAAAGAAAAACAAGAGCAATTCAATATCCAGAATATAAAATGTTTCAAACCTTTCGACTTTTATCATACAAACTGAAATTGCGGCCAGCGTGAATTCCCCCTAATCAATGCAGTTCCTCCTTTGCGCAATTAGGGTCTGATGACATCAATCAATATTAGACAACAACAACAGATTATGAGTATTTCTATTTCAATTGTGTAGGTGATGGTACCTCACACTCTACACCACAAAATCTCTACAAACAAGTAATGTAATTTGATGAGGACTTATTCAGGTGTCTTCTGCACTTGTCTCAATATCTCTTATTATCCTTGGATCTTAGACTACGCTTTAATCTCTTTACATAGTCAAGTCAAGTCAAAAAGGTTTATTGCATAATTAATGAAAATTATTACAATTTTCACATTATAAATAATAATACAAAGTGTAAATATGTTTGGTAAAATTAAGTCTCCTCCCTTGTTAAAAATAATGTGGGACGATGTTTTAAAAGTTTCTTCCGGAGATGCTCCCACTGTCTTTGAAAAATGTTTTTGCTTGTTTATACAAACTTTACCAATCGTTAAAATCAAGGCACCCTTGGTGTCCTGCTTCTTAACCTTCTCCTCGTTCTACTTGGCTCAAACTTTTTTTCACTTCTGCCAAGAATTTTGTTCCCCGGCAAGCCATAATGATAGAACTCCCTCCCAACCAACAAGTTACTGCTTGTCTGCAGGTGCGGATGTTTAGCTCATTGCAAATACCTTTTAACAGTCGTTGCCGTTGTGCCATAAGTGCAGGACAGACACACAAAAAATGAGCTAGTGATTCTGTTTTATAACCGCATAGTCTGCATTGCGCAGTCTGGTGGTTACCTTTCCAGGATGGTAATAGATCCTTCGAGATGTGCATGCCCATCCTATAATCTGTAAAAGCTCTTTTTGAATGCACGTTGAAGTGAGAGGTTAAGTAAGCATGTGGTAATCCTGCTTTGAAGGAATTGATAATGGTCCAGCCGTGTCGCCGTTTTAGTAGTGTCCCTTTATCTTCTTGAAAGGATTTCTTCCTTGCTGCCTTGTTGGCCAATCTACTTATGCTTGCTTTATCCATCGCGGATTCCCATGCAGCTTCCAACTCCAGCTCTTTTACGCAGATTTTCAGGTAGTTTCCCCAGGAGCACGGGGTTCCGGTCTCCCCTTGATTTTTTATTACTTCCCAGTTTAGCCAGTCCATGGATTCCGGGTCTGCAGATCTAAGTTTATAGCACAGTTTTACGAAGCCGCTCATGCTCCTGTATTTCTGGTTTTGCAGACCAAATTCAAGCCTAACTTGCGCGGCTGAGGCACATCTTGGAAGATTAAAAACTGCTTTGTAGATTTTAGTTTGGAGATCATTTAGTAAGTCTGTTTCCTTGCCACACCAGGTGACTACATAAACATAACATAACATGTGTATTTGTAAAGCGCACGTTCACCACTACGGGCCTCTTGGCGCTAGACCGTAGGACAGAGAGGGTAAAATTTGTGCCGACATGACCTTCAACAGATGTTTGTGATTTGGACAGTCCATCTTTGTTTTTAGTGGACGGTAAGCGAAAATTAGGGTTTGGGCTTTTGCGCGTATTGCAGTTTTATGCTCTGTTTGTTTTGCGCCCTGAGATATTGTGATTCCGAGGTACTTGTACGACCCTTGTTCTTTCACCTTTGTCCCGTTCACCATCCATGTATATCTTAGTTTCTTTGGGTCTACCAGACGGACCACTTTTGTTTTTTCTTTGCTTAGGTCCAGACCCTCTTGCTTTAAGTATTTTGCTAGTAGGTTAAGAGCTCTTTGTAGACCAATTGGAGTTTTACTCAGCAGTACTACATCATCTGCATATTGCAGGCAAGGAATTCGATGATTTGCCAATGATGGGGGGTGAACTTCGTCCGTCTCCAGCACTTTTGCGAGGTCAGAAAGGAAAAGATTAAAAAGGGTGGGTGCTAAGACGCAGCCTTGTTTTAGGCCCTGGTACGTTGGTATATTCCTCATAGTATAGGCTCCATTTCCCAATTTCACCTTTGCCCATGTGTTTTGGTATAGAACTTTTATTGCCTTTAGCAGTTTGGTCGGCATCCCTCAACACTGTAGTTTACCCCATAAACGCTCTCGGTTAACTCTGTCAAAGGCCGATTTGATATCGACGAAGCAGGCGTACAACCGTGCGCCCTTTGCTGCCATTCTATCCGTTAGTAATGACAGGCAAGTGAGGTTGGTGATTGTTCCCATTTTCCGCCTAAAGCCTGTCTGGAACCAAGGAATTCTGTTTGATTCTTCAATCCATTCTTGCAGCTTTAAAAGGATGCAGGAGGCGTAAAGCTTTGCTTCTACATCTATCAAAGATAAAAGCCTATAGTTTGTTGGAATACGATGGTCACCGTGTTTAAATATTGGGTGAATGACGTTACCCTTCCAAGACGCGGGAACCTGGGCATCATTATAAATATGATTGAAAAGTGGCATTAGGGTATCTGCCCAGAATTCCGGGTTGTATTTGAAGATGGCGTTGGGCAGCCCATTCGGGCCTGCAGCTCCTTCAGCTTTTAGTCTTTTAATAATTTTACAGAGTTCTCCTCTAGTAGTTATTTCCGGGAATACCGTCTCCTCTTTTGAACCCCCCTTCGTCCCTAGACCTTCTGTACCTGTGTTGTTGATTCCCGTCGGATCATCCTCAATTAAATTTGTTGACCTTATGTTGTTCGAGAGACCTGCTGTTGTTGTGCAATATAGGGATTGTACGTGCTGGGACCAAGCGTCGGCTCCTACTCCTGCTTCCTGATGGAGTTTAGATCCTTTATTTAGATCATTAATAATGCCCCAAAAGTAATTATCTCTTTACATAGAAACAATAAACATCTTCATTCATCAAACTATTTACTCTCAACCCAATAATGCAACAGTAAACACATTTACAATAGGCGTTGCATCACCCTATTGATACTCACAACTCCAAAGTGCAACCACCTTTGAAAATCACACCTTATCTGCTCATCAAGATTCAGGCACTGAATTCCAGGATTTGGGTTTTTTATTCTAACTTGGGAAATTATTTATAGCTCCTTGATCTAAACATTAAACCATACTCTACTACCAGAAAACTGATAGCATGGACTGGGCCCTAAAATGTCTTGCTTAGTGACTTTTTAAAGTACTAACCCACACTTACCATCATCTACAGGGTTAAGCCCTATTTTCCACTCTGAATCCTTCTTATTTATCATGATGGATCTTTGAATGTTGCATCAGGAGTCAAGAAGCAAATTCAACATCTCAAATTTATATAACATCAGCAACTTGAAGATCAGTCAATGTTGAGAGTTGGGTTATGTTTTCAAAACCTTTATTCTCATTAAGAGATTAGCAAGTTCTTTTCTTTTTGTTGTTTTTTATTATGATTAGTCCATAAATCAAAACAAGAAATCTCATCAAAAGAATAGTTAAAACAAAGCACAAAATAAATGTATTGCATTAAGCATGTGCGATAACAGAAATTATTCCCTATTTTTATTATAAGGATCAATGTTTAGATCTGTGGAACTCAAGAAGATCTCTAAATTAATGAGGAAAAGAGTGAGATCAGGGGAGCGAAAAGCTTCATAGCCAAAATCTAAGCGGTTGGACTTCCCATAAAGAAGTTCATGAAACTAAGCAACTCAGCCCAGTCTCAATAAATTCAAGTAAGTCAGCAAACAGTCGCAGTAGTAATCTGTCAAATAGCAAACGAATAACATTAAAGCAAATAGGGAAACAGTTGAAGCAGTAGCCACAACGGTGAACAGTCTGGGTCTAGGATGAAGTGTCTGGAGAGCAATTCTTCCCTGTTACTAAACTATCTGGAAACACGCACTAATATAAAAGTAAAAAAAGAATTGTCAAAAACATTGTATCAGGCTACTTCCTTCATAGACCAATAGGATGGCATCATTCTTCAGTAAGCGGGTTCAGCTCCTCCGTTCCCATAAAAATACATGCAGCTTGTGCTATTTATCACAAGGTTAGCTACAGAGAGTTTTACGTAGTTAGATTCTAGAAACTTTAGGCTTGGTTCCCATAAGCATTTGTATACTGATCAACCTTTTACATCGCAAGTTGTTATGAATCAAACATTATTGTTTAAAATGCACAAGTTGTTCTATTCAAACATTATATGAAACATAGGAAATCGGAAGTTCATGACATTCAAGAGTAAAAATGCTGCTTTTAAAGTAATACATTTGTTAAACCTGAACATGCTGCAGCTCTGAGAAACATTTCTAAGCATGTCATTTTGAGATCAAGCTTCTAAGTCACTTTGCGGCCATATCAGCAATATTGAGTTTGCTTCTGGTTAAAGGAAACTTGCTCCATAGCTTTGTATTGCCTAGCGGACGGTAGGGAAGATTGAACGCTTATGTTTGCTGGAGACACATGGTAATGAGCTTCTGATCTTGTCATTACGAGTTGCTCATGTATTGCCTTTACTTTTAGTTAATTACTTGCTTTCTTCTGTTTTAAAAAACCTCACTTCGCCGCATCTATTTTTTTCCAGCACTTACTTGCACTGTTCTGTTCACCCAGCCACCGGTCCCAGCGTATTCCCCGGTCCACCGCGGATTCTTCAGTTTGAGTGGAGGTATTTAAACGCTGGACCGGAATTGCGCATTGCAAGTCTGGGCTGCAATCAATTTTATCTGCTGCTTAAATTCAGTCTGTGGCCACGACGCGCAGTGGACGCTAGGGAAGATTGAACGCTGATGTTTGCTGGAGACACATGGTAATGAGCTTCTGATCCTGTCATTACGAGTTGCTCATGTATTGCTATTACTTGTAGTTAATTACTTGCTTTCTTCTGTTTTAAAAAACCTCACTTCGCCACATCTATTTTATATTTCCAGCACTTACTCGCACTGTTCTGTTCACTCAGCCACCGGTCCCAGTTTATTCCCCGGTCCACCGCGGATTCTCCAGTTTGATTGGAGGGATTAAAATGCCGGACTGGAAGTGCGCATTGCATGTCTGATCAGCAGTCTAGTTCATCTGCTGCATAAATTCAGTCTATTGCCCGACACGCAGCGGGCGCGCCTTGGGCGCGCCTTAGGCACGCCGAAGGCACGCCGAAGGCAAGCCTGTCTGCGCCCGTCCGCGCCTGTCCCGGGCCTAGTGCCAGAAACCCTTGTCCACAATTAAAAGGCACGGAACCGTCCTCCAAACCAATAACCAACATGAAGGCACATAGCAACTGGGTTGAATATACGGCTGAACAATTAAAGGCCCTTCACCCACCCTTACATCCTAACTGTGCTAGAGCACACACACTTGAAAATTTCAAATCATGTTCCAACTGTGCTTTCTCCTTCTCCCCTAATCTTGCAGTCAAGATTTCCACCAAAGACTCTGCACCCAACACCGACTCTTCCCCCACTCACACCAAATCCTTCTCATTCATTAGTATTAATTGCCGCTCTCTACCCAAACACAAGTCAGACATTCTTGACTTACTTATAAATGATAAACCTGATGCAACCTTCCTCACTGAGACCTGGTTCCATGAGAGCTCAGGTCCAGACATTGCAGCAGCTTTGCCTGCAAACTACGCTATAGTAAGAAAAGACAGAAGCGAAAAAGTGGGTAGTGGGATAGCTGTTATTTTTAAAAATGTTTTAAATGTGTATTTGAACACTTACTTTTTCCACATTTTAAACTAACACTATCTCCTAAGTTCACTTTTTCAGGTATACTTTAATACCATCCCCCTACCCCCCCTTGCTCATGGGCCAGAACTTTTGTGGACATTATTGCCCCCCTATTCACGAAAACAGCAAATTTTTCCATTGTGGGCGACTTAAATCTTCACTTAGAAAATCCTGCGTGTAAAACCAGCTCAAATCTTATTTCGATTTAGCCTCTCTAAACCTCCATTTACTAAACTCAGGCCCCACACACTTAGCAGGACACTTGTTAGATCCGGTTTTCTCGAACCTCTCAGAGATAACTTGTTCTCCTGCTAAGCCTACAGTTTGGTCAGATCATTATCTGATTAATTTAGACCTAAGCCTTACAGTACACCTTCACTTTACCCTTGACACATCTCCCCCCCCCCATGAGTAGTAACTGGAAAAAGTTAGACATTAAAGCTCTAAACTTACTCTTGGATTCCCACAAACCTCGCTGGGCCTCTCCTATTTGCCAGCTATCATCCTCTGTGCAAACCTGGCTCTTAGATGCCATAAACACTTGCTTACCAACATCAAACAAAACTATGAGAAACCATCGCCCACCGGTTCCCTAGTTTACGGAGGTACTGAAAATGGAAAAAACTAAATGTAAAGGGTTAGAAAGAAAGTGGCGAAAAAATTATACTTCTGCATCTAAAACAGACTACCGTAATGCCCTAAAACACTATGACAAACTTTGCAAGCAGGCTAGAGCTGAATATGTTTCAACTACAATTCTAAATGCTGCTAACTGCTCTAAGACCCTTTTTAATACAGTCAAGGAACTGTCCGGCTCCAAAACCTTAGCTCCGCCTCCTGCATTAACACAATCCAAATGTGAAGCCTTGGTTCTGTTTTTCATGCAAAAGGTAGATATAATCTACCAAAATATTGTACTTGACCAAACTAAAAAAAAAACATCCGCCCCTAAACGTCCACTCTCACCTCCTGCTGCTGATTGCTTTCCTGATGCGACGAGTCAAACGAATCCACATAAACATTCTTTAGTGACTTGACCTTTGCTCACCTCTGAAAGCTGAACAACACTTCTAAATAATATCAAATCTGGATCACCTAATGATCCTCTACCTGTCCCAATATTAAGACAGCTGAATGCTGAATCATTGGCTGTGATAGTGAATCTCCTCAACGCCTCCCTACTTGAAGCAACTATTCTGGCATCTTGGAAACATACCACGATTCATGCCCTTCTCAAAAAGGCCAACACTGATCCAGGGATGCCCAGTAATTATCGCCAAATATCCTTACTCCCCATCTTCTCCAAGATCTTAGAAAGGCATATTCATCAACACCTTAGCAATTTTGTAACAGCATACGATCTACTCCACCCCTCTCAGTCGGGCTTCAGAGCGGGTTTCTCAACTGAAACCACTCTACCTGGAGTTACCGAATATATACGACAGTACCTGGAGAAAGGTGACACCGTAGCGCTCATTCTTCTTGATTTGAGCGCTGCCTTCGACATAACATACTGAGATCACACGGCATCTGTGACCTGCTTTAGACTGGATCACTGCATTTCTTACAACGCATACCTTCCAAGTGTTCTCACATTCAACCCGCTCTGAGATCCATTCCTTTGCTCATGGGTTGCCGCAAGGGTCTATTCTCAGCCCACTATTATTCAAACTATATGTGAGACCCTTGGCTGAGGTAGCTGCTAAATCTGGAATATCCCTTTACTCTTATGCGGATGATTCTCAAATCATCTTCTCCCTCTCCTCACATAAAACAGACAATCCATCCAGCCTCAAAATTGGTCTAACCTAAATAGCATTCTGGATGCAGGAATTTTTTTAACAACTAAACGGGTACAAAACAGAGATTCTAGTTCTGGGGATTCAAAAAAATCTATGGAATCCCACCACTGGCCGAATGAAATTAGCAACTTCCCGCAACGCTCCTCTCAAGTAAAAAATCTGGGCATCATCATTGATGACTCTCTCAGCATGCATTCTCAATCTATCAAAGTAACGTCAACTTGTTTCACCATCCTCAGATGGCTTGTAGTGTAGTTCCTATTTTCCCAATCGGCCCTGCGCATTGGAATAACATAAACAGTAGTATCGACGTAGAAGTGCGGATCTTCCAGGCCTCTACTGACTATGCTAAACTTAATTGGGTTTGTTACCAACTAGCTCAGAGGTCACTGGAAACTTTCCTCTCTGAATAGGAAGTGATCAGCTTCCCTGGTACAGACAAGAAGGGATTCAGTTTTCCAACAACCGTGCAACATGACAACTTTGCTCCTCAGATAAGAGTCAATCTCTAGGGTTGTGTGAAAAAATAGACAGTTATTTTACTCAGTCATTTGTAGTGCAGATTACTTTCACAATATGTAGAGAATAGAGAGACAGGCGTTTTCAATAAAGGGTAACATTTATTGAACAGTCTTTCTTCTCGTACAAGAGAAATGAATTGCCACAATTGCAAGACTTGTTATTATAAAAAGTACGTACAGTAAGATGAGTATTGCGAAATACTACTGTAAAAGCATTGATATGGTTTCTTAGCCATACAATGGTTTAAAATGAATAAAACATATATACATTCATATATACATTAGGCTAAAATACTCAACTGGTGCTTCTAACTACGCCTACCCCAGTGTACCTGACCTAAGCCTAATACTTGGGAGGGGAGTAAGTAAGTAGCTTTAAGTTAAGTTGGTTTTGCCAAGGTTTGCTTCAAGAATTCTCTCTAAGGGTTTAGTCAACACCATACCTCTGGAATAGAATGATGGAGGTCTGGTATCTCCTTCAGGGAACTCGATATCCCAGTCACTCGCAAGAGTGGCCTGGAAACGCCGGAGCTGGATTTCTCTGCACGAGAAAAGACAGCGTCTCTCTCAGCGCGTCGAGGAGGAGGAGGAGGGGCAGCGTCCGCAGGCAGCTTGCATCTGCTGGGCTCTTGCAGGGGACGGCTGTTCAGCTCCTAAGTTCACCACACCATCGTTCGCTCGTTAGCAGCGATATCAGTAGCGATAGCAGCTACGGTATCATCAGCATAACAGCAGCAACTTCAGCGAGACAGCTTCAGCTTCAGCGAAAACAGCATTTGCTTAAGGCAACGTTGGTAATATTTATACCTGAAAGGTGCCTTGTTTGACGTAAGTTTTTGGACATAAGACGTCAATAAAGATGTCACTAGGAAGTGATCGTCTATCAGTGCTCATTAGAGTTCTATTACTAATCAAAACATAGCAAGCGAGGCTTTCCCAGGTTGCTGAGTTTTTATCTTGTTGAAGAACTGGGAGTGTTAATCTAGGAATCTTAGATAGTAACTTCTGCTATGTCATTGCACTAATTAGCTGCAAAGGAAGTGGCAGAGGAAGCGATTCTGAAATGTGGCTCTGTTCGTGTGAGGCCAGAGACGAGTTTCTGAATATTGCTTTTGATCGGTTATGCCAATATAGGGAATAAATGGATTTATAGCCATATAGGGGCATAAGGTCACAGTATCGATCAGGGTCCTAGATTAGAACGCAACACCCACTCCACGAATTCATGCCCATCAAATTACTAAAACTATAGCAATAAGATGCATGTGTAACATTGCCCACCCCAAAATACATATATGCATTTGAAACAGGCGTATTTGTAATACGTGAAAATGTAGCTACTGTACGTTTTTGAAGCATAGAAATCATTCATAATTATAGCATATGAAATCAAAGAACGATTTTGCAAAAAGAATTACACATGAAATATCTCTGAATACAGAAAAGAAGGGCGAGATAATTTCATCACAAAAAAAATGCATTGCAGTAAAATGTGCTAGAGGCTGGTGTAAAATTATTATGTCTCTAGATGTATCTAAAAATAGAAGTAGAAGTAGAAGCTTCTGTTCTCTATGAATAGTTCTACTTTAAGCAAAGAGTTTTCGTGCCAGAAAAAGGTGAATATTAAAAAGTGTTCAATTCAAAAGAATTTTAGCTTGAGCGGGGAAAATAGAGTGCCAACGCTTTTAGCAGTTTTTGTTGTTCAAAACTGAAGGCCGTATTCAGAGTTCATGGGAACGCTGTGTGTCTGAATGCTTCTCTAAAGTTATTGTTTCTGTTCGGGTGAGAACATCATATCAGACAGGCTCTCAAAGAATTGGTCTACAAAATCAGGTGACAGTTCGACCAAATTCGATAGTGCTGTAACTTGGCTGGTGTGAGAATGATTGCTGTCATCAAAGGCTGGATCAGCAATGTTCATAGAAGGTCATACCTGGGTGATGTTGCTTTTGTCACTCGCTCCACTGTTACCACCTAGTCGTAGTACAGGAGTCTCAACGAATGCCGTCATCAGGATTGGTAGCCGCTGGGGACAACACAATGCGTGAGCCGTTATCGGACTTAGCAAAGTATCGATAGCCAATGGTACTGCTGATGGAAGTGCAAGATAGGTGTCCAACACACACTCATCTCCGCATAGCATACATCGTAGTACAGGTAAGATGCAGTTTTGCCATATCGGTCTGAATGAAAGGAACCAGGTCATGTTTAGATCTCTAGGACTCTAGTTATTCTGTCCCGGTAGCACACTGCTAGGATTGTTCCTTCCATTCCCATAGGAGTCATGTCTGAGCTGTGGCTTTCCATATCGGAGCAGGAGGGCCAAAAATAAAATCCCTGCTACAAGTCCCAAAAAGAGGAATATGCCGCCAAAGACTGAATGGACAAAATTGGGAACGATTCCCAGAATTGCTTGAAATGGTGTTAGCAGTCCCGTAAAAATCGTCTTAAATATGCCTGGGATGCCTGTGGCACTAGACATGTTAAGGAGTTGGCTCAACATTTCTACGAAATGCACAGGGCAATTTGTTGATAAAAGGTCATGAACCTCCGTAGCTGTCCTGGCAACTAGGAGATCATACGTCTCTTTTGATGACGTGATGGGCACTGTTGTCTGCAAAAGTAAAGACTTCATTTTGTTTAAAGTATCAATTCGTATAGAAGAGAAATGCAGACAAGGCCAGATGGGAGTCTCTATGTCTCCAGGGCCACTCGGGAACAATGCTTGCATACAGCATTTGACCATGGAAGTTACGCTTATGAGATAGGCTTTCCCTGGCAAAAGGCCACAACATCTGTGATCCGTTCTTAGAATGTAACTCCCAGTCGCGAGTTGCATAAAGAAAGGCTCTATCTGCGTTGCAGGTGTGACAAGCTGGTGGCATGAAAGGTTATTAGTATTACCTTCACAGGCTCCATGTAAATTAATACCCTGGCACAAAAGTATACCGCTTAGTGAACGTTTACAGTTTTCACCACTAAGAAATGAATTTTTGTCGCTGTCACTATAGCATGATCGTTCATACTGGCCAGTAGGTATGTATTCAAGGCACTTTTTAAATCGGAAAGTTGTTATCGGAATTGTGATAATCCCGTGTATTATCCATTCAATGACAGGACTTTCTGACATTGTCAATGGTAATCTCTCAAGTTTTTCGATGCTCAGGATTGTATAGTCTGCTCCTTTCTGTGCCAAGCTGATTTGTTTATCAGTAAGGTTAAAAATGGAAAATAATGACGTTGTGTTGATTAAACGCCAAGGCACATAGACTGAACGAAGATTTTGCAGTGTCCAGCCTAATTGTACAATAGAACGTAACTGTGACTGGCCATGCTGTAACATTAGCAAGTCTCTGTCTATTATATCAAAGGCAGAGGATACAATATTGTCCAACGAATATATTCTGGAGGACAGAGTCATTAATCCATTGTCCACTACAGAAAGTGATTTTTCCAAATTAATACGATCAATTTCTCGTATTTTTTCTGCTGTTTCAATTTTTGTGAGTTTCCAAGCCTCGTTGTATGCAGCATAGATATTGGTCGCTATGAAACGCTTTTGACGCTGTTTGCGTGGTCCCATAATAAAATCACGCAAATCAGCACCCTCTTTAAGTAAAGACAAGTGTTGCTTAATTTCAGCCAGTGTGGATGATCCTAGCCATTCAAGGCAGAGTTTCCCTACACTGTATGTTGTAACTATCCCTGGATGTTGTCTCTGGGAGTATCTAGGGTCTTGTCTGGTCATTTTTAACCCCTGTGTTTTGCTCAGGAATCTATCTTGACAGTTGTTTGTGTCAGTAGGCCAGATTAACCACTTTTTTCCAATCAGGATGTGTTCTGTTTGAATGTAAAATTTTTGTTACGTCTATCTCAATATCTGTTGTTGCATTTTCAGGTATTGGCTTTGGAATAGACGGTTTGTTTAGGTATTTGATCTTAGCTAGGCCAAGACAGGATGTTTGATGAATTGTGTCATTTAAAAACATCATTTGTTCTGGTATCATGCATGTTCTGAATAATGCTTCTAGGCCTTGTACCTGCCAATCTTTCGTACTCCAGATGGTTTTTGTTTCAATGTTATTTTTCCAATAATCAAAACCAAATGTCATCATTTTTTCATAAAATGCTTCTAAATATATCAATTTGGTGTTTGTCAGCATTGTTTTCAATCCTGCTTTATCTAACAGTTGTAATAAAACGTTTCTGCTTCACTGGTGTTAAACCCTGAGAAGTACTTGAATTTCTCAAAGAATGTTTTAGAACTGCTTTTAGGTGGTGTAGGACAATGTTCCCATTGATTATACTTTAAAAAATTTCCAGGCTGTGCAGATTTATGCAAATAATGATCGCCATAATGTGTAAAACAGAACATCTGTTCATAACTAGACAAACCTTGTAAATAATCATGTTCTGTGAATCTAGCTGACATTACTAAATCAGACATCATGTTATTAATAATATCAAAGTCCCAATCATCAGAGAATGTACTAGGTTTTACAAAGTCACTTAAGGAATCCTCCAGTTGATGAGGATACTTCAGGATCTCGACCGGACCATAGATCTCATAGTCAGTTTTCTCCCATACTACCCCACCGGGTATTGGAATGGCTGTGACATTTACTGTTGACAGTTCTCTTTTCTTCACGTGGGATGATCTGTGTGGTTTGAGGACTAGGTTGATGTTCTAACTTGCTGTGTCCATTGTACTATATTTTCCCTCAATGAATTTTCCCAAACAAAGTACCATGATGAGCCAAAGCCGGAGGAAAAATACACCTAGACCAAACCAGAACTCTAACCATGGGGAAATAAGGTAGATTTCCTTCAGTTGATAAAAGAGTTCTGTTGCTTTTTCTTTAAAAGTCTTTTTTGTTTCTGGCATCACTTCGGGGTTGCTTTGATCCTCGGAAAAGTTGTCGAAGTCGATGAAATAACCAGAGGCAGTTCTGTCAATTTTTGGGATTGTCCTTTCAATTTGTCTTTCGGTATCACTTTCTGATGCCACATCATTGTAGACCGGTGTTTCTTGGCGAACTGTTTCAATCTGTGTCTCAAGAGGCACGAGTTCCATGGCATTATTGCATAGTCCTTCTCTGTGCACTGCAGGCTGATCGAATGTGATTAGTCTTTCAGTTTGAACCTCTTGGATTGTTGCAAGTTTGGGTATTCTGTTGTTTCTTGGGAGTCCACTGGGCCTACTGTTGATTATAGGCCACATGCTTGTGGTTTTACCAGGTCGATTGATACAACTCTGTTCTCCTTTTTACCAGCAAGGGGCGGTAGTACTACTGATCGTGTTCCGGTGACTGCCAAGACAGGTACTGCTTTTCTGTAAGAAGGCCCAAATTCCTTCTTCACCGCTATTTTTTCTCTGACTAGATCCCCAAACTTTGGAATCCAGACAGGCCTTGCTGGGGCTGTTGCTTGTGGTGCCTCGTCAGTGTTATCTGGCTGTTGCTTTAACTTTATGTTGCTTAAGGATGTTCTTGTTTCGTTCAAGTCCCGTAAAACAGCCAAACGATCTTTGATATCAAAGTCTGTTTTCTTATCTTGTACCACTGATACCTGACTATCTAGGTCCTGAATTCTCATTCTAGTTCCGAACAATAGTTCGTATGGGCTGAAACCTTTTAGAGAATTTCTTGGCAAATTATTAAGACTGATTTGGACACTTATTAAATGTTTGACCCACCCAGCGCCTGAACGTAATACCTTCGCTGTTATAGATTGCTTTATGTCCCGGTTTTTTCTTTCTACCACACTGTTCCCTTCGGGGTGTGATGGACAAGATTACCGCAACCCAACTCCCATACTGGCCATGGCCTCCTTATAAGCTCGAGAGCTGAAAGCAGGACCCTGGTCAGAATGGAACATGGCAATTGCGTATGTGCCGAAAAAGACTCGCCGATCTTTTATAACCGTTTTGGCGTCAGCTGAGCGCTGGAGGCCACATTTTTTAAGTGTGTTTAGCCTTAAGGATTAATAGGACGCAGGATGGGATGTAGACAGCGTTACGCTGTTTCTGATTGGTAGCCGGTAGCTTAGTTCACTACTGCGATCCCTGTTACAGTTTTCACAGTTGTTTGCATATATTTGGTGTTGTACACTCATTCCTGGCCACCAGTATACCGATTGTAATTCAGTCAGGGATTCCTTGATATTTCTGTGTCTAGGACCCAAACCCATGTGTGCGTCTGCTATGAAAAATATTCTCCTGTTCATGTTTGGAATTACCCTATCCCCCACTCCAGGGATTCGAGCAAAAGGAACGGAGTTTGCATCGATTACATAAGCATTATTGAGTGGATAGTTCACGGGTAGTGCTGCACAGTCGCCTTTTACGGTCGTTTTTACTGCCAGCATGGTTTCCCCGTCTATGTATTTTTCCGCGCGCTTTTTTGTGGCTACGGAAGCCGGTTTAGTTGCTTCCGCTGTGGCTGTGTTAGCCAATTAATTCCCTGCAACGTGAACGCCATCACATTGAAGACTCTGTGCGTGCATCACGTGAGTCTTTTGTAGTTCTTTCTGTAAAAGAGCTACCTGGTTCCAGAGCAATTTATGCTTTATTGTGGCACCTGTGTCATCTTTGTAATCGTTTTCAATCCAGCTCTGCAACTTATTGTTGTAAGAGTTGACGCATAAATGAGAATCACGCACGATAAGTGTCGGGAATTCACGTTCTGCATTTTCGAGTGCCATCTTTAAACATCTGATTTCAGCTCTCTGAGCCGAACAGTACTTTACTGATTCAGTTTTTGTTATTTTCGGTCTGAATTTACCGCACAGCCAACGACCTTTAATAATCACACCGGCTGCATCGTAGGATTTGCTCTCTACATTAAAAAATGCTGTACAAATCTATCTGTATAGATTATACAGGCGTATTGTGGAAGAGGCAGAAGTTCGATTGGCAGAGGATATTCTTCTTCATATTCTAAATCATTACGTTTTTCGAATTTCGGGGCGAAATAGTATTTCACATCTTCCGCTCCAAGAGAATCTATACACTGTATCCATTTCGGATCCAGTGACACTGTAGGCAGGTTTACTGGGCTGAATAGCGCCTTGAAAGCGGATTCTGCTGTGAGGATATTAATCTGTTTGCCGTGTGCTAGTTCTCGTTCATTTGCTAATGCAATTTGCACTGCTTTCACAGAATTTTCTGTGGGACTGACTGTTTTTTCTGCTTGTGTGTACAAGTGAGATTTAATTGAAATTGGTACCTTTTCTCCCTCATTAGAGGTTAGGTACGTGAATCCGCATCTTCCTGGGATGACTCGGATTACAAGATCGCGTGTGTTGTCACGTGTATCTAATTTTGTTTCTTCTAACATGTCTGTTTGCAGTGATCTCAAAATTTCTGTGTGTTTTTGAGTCCAGGTGATTTCTTTAAAATCAGGTTTAATTAGTTCGTAGAGAGGTTTAACCCTCTCTGGGTAATTTAGACTGTAAGTTCTACCGAAATTCAGAAAGCCTAGAATCGATTGTAAATTCTTCAGCGTTTTTGGATCTTGGAGTACAGTGAACTTCTCTAAGAAGTTGTCCGCTAGGCTTTTCCCTTCACTTGATAATTCGTATCCTAAAAATAATACTGTCAGATGGGCAATTCGAGACTTTTTAAAGTTGAATTTGTAACCCTCTGGTGCGAACCCAAGTATAATGGTGTTCACTCTTTTCAAGTGAGTATCCAAGTCGTTATCTGTGAGATAGATATCATCTACGTAAGATAATGCCTCATCATCATATATTTGTAGTAACTCTGTTACTCTAGCTGAGAATAGTCCTGGGCTGTTCTTGAACCCCTGTGGGAGCCTACAGAAATTTTTCTGAGACCCCATTATGGAGAAAGAGGTCAAGTATCTGCTTTCTGGTGCAATGTTTTGACAAAAGAAACCATTAGATATGTCTAATGTTGTTTTATATTTTTTCCTAACTATGTTGTTCATTAGTGCAGCACTATGCGAATTTTGTACTGCAAAAGTTTTGCAACATGCATTAAGGTGTCTGTAGTCCAAAACTAGACAATATGAATTTTGTGGTTTGGAGACAGGAAACAAAGGATTGTTCATTTGAGAGGTGCATGTTTCAATCACCCCCTGGTATTCAAGTTGATCTAAAATCTCCCTGACTTGTTTTTTAGCTTCTTGCTTAATGGGATACTGCCTTTGGGCAGTTGGTTCACTTTTTAACTGGATTGTGTGAGGAGGTGAGTCCACATCCCATCCTACATGATTTTTATATAATGCCGGTGCCTGGGCTACTGCCCATTTCCTTGCATAAGTATATTTTTTGTGAATCGGAATGTGATTCGAGAAGGCAGGCATAATCATTTCTTCGCCACGAGGGCACTCCCTGACAAACTCTGGGGGCCAATCTTTTTCAGATAACAGAATATCATAGCCTTTTGAGAGTTTATCCCAAAATAGACCCCTTATTTTCCTAGTCTTATCACCCTCTATACGCAATGTTATTTCGTATATATTATGGGGCTCGCTAAGTCTGGTGTTGGCAGTTTCAACCTGAATGTATTCATTCGTGTCCACTGTCTCCAGATGACTCATCAAGATCTTGCGGGCTATAGTGATTTCTGCTGCACTGTCTAGCATTGTCTGTGCCCACTACCCGTTTTTCAACTGTGTCCTCAGTATTCTCGGCATGTTCGATTACTCTAATACTGGCTACCTTCTCTTTTGGAAATTGAGATTATTTACTCTGAGCAGGTTCCTTGTCTTTGGACTTGGTGTGCTCTCCTGGGTCTGGCCGTCCTCTTCTTTCCGATTTCTGCGAAAAAGATCGAGAGGGACGCGTATAAATACTTTGATATCTATCAGGTTTTTTCAAATTATCCCTATTTCTTAGGTTATATCTTTTCTCAGAGGGCTCCCTCTGGGGAGACTGGTGTTCTCGAGTCTGAGTTTTTTCCCTCCATCGAGTAGACCTTCCTCTGGACTGGAAAACTTTTTCCTTGGGAGTGGATTGTTTATTTCCATCCCAACTCTTTTTAGGAGTATTTGAATTATTTTTAATAAATAATTTTTCAGGATTTTCGAGCAGTTGGGGCTTAACTGGTTTTCCACCCAAGCTGTCTCTACCTAATTCTTCATAGCATTTCTCTATGATTCTGGCAAGCTCAATTGGCTGATCTGTTATATCTGTTTCCCTTAACTTCTGGCGGATCGCCACAGATGCTGCTTCTCCTTTTATATTGGCTAGTAATATAGCTGAGACCTGCTTGAAGTCTTTCAGTAATTTCATACCAAGAGTTAAAGCAGGTTCTGGACCGTATTCGTTTTGAATCTGTTTTAGCACTTCTGGTATTACCGCCATTGACGGAACACCATGTGTTTTTGTGTAAATGGAAGCAAAGACTGTACCCCAAGTGTCACAGTCCTCCACGTGTGGTGCGACCCCCATTGGAAGGCAGATGGTCAAGATTCTGTGTTTCTCAATAGGGGTAGTATTCGGAAATACTGCCTCTATTTGAGTAATTTTCTGCGCTAACCAGAAAGGAATTTGTTCCCGTTTTACGGGTGTTTTACCAAGACATGACTGTATGTTCTGTTGTGTGATTTTATTAGTGTTCCCCTGGTGAGGGGTCAGCTGCGGTACATTAACAGCTGGTTGGACTGTTGCAGTCCGCATTACATATTGGACTAATTGCCTATGTATTTTTATAAGTGTTTTTAGCTGTACTAACAGCTCTTCTTTTGACATTTTTTCAATGTCCGGATGTGGTGTGTAGCTGGCTAGAACCGGCCACGTTGCTCCTGGTCTACCTAGTGGACCGAGCCTGGTAATATGATCATTATGTTTTAGGGCGCCTTTAAACCAAAGTAAGTGTTCTTGGTATTTTAATGGGATTTCAGTCTCCTCGAAAGGAGCGTACTCTTCTGGTGGATCCTCTATTTTATATTAGTGGAACTCGTGTGTTGCAGCGTTTGCCGCTGGAAATTTTATCCATGAATAGAATACCTCTGTCTGCCGATATTCGCGTGCCTCTATCACGAAGACGACTGTGCCACCTTGTGTGGTCAGCCGATTTTCTATAAGTTTTAACGTTATAGATTTTCTCAAATGTGCCGGGATGAATATTGCACCCGGTTCAGTAGTCCCGTCGGGACCCTGCTGAGTCGCATCTGCTGCGGCTTCAGTTCCGTTGTTTTCTACTGACATTTTATAAATGCAGGCTTTGCAGAGTAGGTCTCCAAGGAGACAAAGATTAGGTGCACAATATTTTGGAACACTGTACCCTTCAACGTTGAATAAACCAGAGCTTTACATAGGAATCTCTTCCTACTGAGTTCGGGCGAATTTTAACCTTTCACCCACTCCAGACGTCTATTGGAGTATTTACGGGAGAAAGGGGTCTGTGTGAAAAATGCACGACTGAGTTACTCTAACGTCTTGCGTTAGTTTATCGCCTTACCAAACGGTTGGGCGCCATGTAGTGTAGTTCCTATTTTCCCAATAGGCCCTGCGCATTGGAATAACATAAACAGTAGTATTGACGTAGAAGTGCGGATCTTCCAGGCCTCTACTGACTATGATAAACTTAATTGGGTTTGTTACCAACTAGCTCAGAGGTCACTGCAAACTTTCTTCTCTGAATAGGAAGTGATCAGCTTCCCTGGTACAGACAAGAAGGGATTCAGTTTTCCAACAACCGTGCAACATGACAACTTTGCTCCTCAGATAAGAGTCAATCTCTAGGGTCGTGTGCAACAATAGACAGTTATTTTACTCAGTCATTTGTAGTGCAGATTACTTTCACAATATGTAGAGAATAGAGAGACAGGCGTTTTCGATAAAGGGTAACATTTATTGAACAGTCTTTCTTCTCGTACAAGAGAAATTAATTGCCACAATTGCAGGACTTGTTATTATAAAAAGTACATACAGTAAGATAAGCATTGCGAAATACTACTGTAAAAGCATTGATATGGTTTCTTAGCCATACAATGGTTTAAAATGAATAAAACATATATACATTCATATATACATTAGGCTAAAATACTCAACTGGTGCTTCTAACTACGCCTACCCCAGTGTACCTGACCTAAGCCTAATACTTGGGAGGGGAGTAAGTAAGTAGCTTTAAGTTAAGTTGGTTTTGCCAAGGTTTGCTTCAAGAATTCTCTCTAAGGGTTTAGTCAACACCATACCTCTGGAATAGAATGATGGAGGTCTGGTATTTCCTTCAGGGAACTCGATATCCCAGTCACTCGCAAGAGTGGCCTGGAAACGCCGGAGCTGAGTTTCCCTGCAGGAGAAAAGACAGCGTCTCTCTCAGCGCGTCGAGGAGGAGGAGGAGGGGCAGTGTCCGCGGGCAGCTTGCATCTGCTGGGCTCTTGCAGGGGACGGCTGTTCAGCTCCTAAGTTCACCACACCATTGATCGCTCGTTAGCAGCGATAGCAGTAGCGATAGCAGCTACGGTATCATCAGCATAACAGCAGCAACTTCAGCGAGACAGCTTCAGCTTCAGCGAAAACAGCATTTGCTTAAGGCAACGTTGGTAATATTTATACCTGAAAGGTGCCTTGTTTGACGTAAGTTTTTGGACATAAGACGTCAATAAAGATGTCACTAGGAAGTGATCGTCCATCAGTGCTCATTAGAGTTCTATTACTAATCAAAACATAGCAAGCGGGGCTTTCCCAGGTTGCTGAGTTTTTATCTTGTTGAAGAACTGGGAGTGTTAATCTAGGAATCTTAGATAGTAACTTCTGCTTTGTCATTGCACTAATTAGCTGCAAAGGAAGTGGCAGAGGAAGCGATTCTGAAATGTGGCTCTGTTCGTGTGAGGCCAGAGACGAGTTTCTGAATATTGCATTTGATCGGTTATGCCAATATAGGGAATAAATGGATTTATAGCCGTATAGGGGTATAAGGTCACAGTATCGATCAGGGTCCTAGATTAGAACGCAACAGGCTAAGGAAAATTTGCTGGATGCTACCGGAATCTACCAGGAAAACTGTAGTCAATGCTATAATAACATCTAGACTTGACTACGGCAATGTTCTTTACCTGGGAGCAAACAAAACTGTAGTCCACAGATTACAAATGGCTCAAAATGCCACTGTCACACTTCTATGTGGAGCCCCAAAGTTCTCCCCATCTCGAAATGTAGACGTAAACTGCACTGGCTCAAAATAGAAAACAGAATCAAATTCAAGGCCTTGAGTCTTATGCACAAGATTAAGTCAGGCTGCGCCCCTTGCTATCTTCAATCCCTAGTCAGCCGCCCGTATTCCCTCCCCGGAACTTGCTCTCCGCCACGCAAGGAAGGTTCATTGTTCCCAAATTCAACCGTGCCCGGATGGGCGGTAGGTCTTTTGCCTTCCTTGGTCCCCCCACTTGGAATTCCTTACCCACAACCCTTCGAAACAAATCGAATTACACACAGTTTCGTAAATCTTTGACAACTTGGCTATTTGAATGACCCTAGTACTACATGGCTCCATCCCCGACCCGTCCTCTGCGCTGGAAAACCCTTTTTGTGTATCTGTTGCGCACTATAAATTCAAAAACTAAACTAAACTATACTGATAACTAAGACTGTTAATTGCAAATCAGCAGATTTCAAACACGTGTTACTTCAGCAATAGGTTTCACTTTATTATTGTACATTCAACTACTAGATTGAGTAACTTTTATGTTAAGTAATTTGCTTTCTCATACCTCAGCTCTAAGCAGTAACCGGGGCATGTGATAAGGATGTATATTGGTCAGTTTTGTTTTTTAATGTATCTTAATGTGTTGGAAGTTTACTTTCTGCAAAAAAAGCTGGCTATCCCAAAAATGAGAAATCAATATAACTCCATTCTACTCTATGCGGATTATATTGTCCTTATAGTCAGATCATCAAAAATAATGGGGTTACCCTGTGACCATCAGAACCTGGGTCCATATAATTTGAGCTACAATTTGTTGTTAGGTAACACAATAATTTGTCACAAAGTATATATTGCACAGTTTAATCTTAGAACTGAGCCATTCAATTACCAATAGATAAAACATGAAACGTGTGTGGTCTGTATGGACCAATATTTAGCACACCTGTTATACTATGAATGCAAAATGAATATAAGGAAACACACCATACTCAAATTCATGAGATTTGTATATTCAAAATCATATCTTTAGTTGATGGGTATAATTTGCTTCATATATGCTGTCAGAGACACAAAACACATAAAACGTGACTTAGTGAAAAAAGTAACATAAGGTGCAACAGTGTTTTAACAGTGAAAAACAGAAATCCCATGGGGTAGATTTCTACGTGGATAATTAGCATGATCCACTAGACTACAGCATATACGCTCCACACTTTACATTCGCATTCAATTAAGCAGATTAAAAACAATACTTAAACATTACACTCAAAATTAATTAAAAAAGAAACATTGATCGATAACAATGGTGTTTCTTGCTATTCAAACCAATGTGAGGTACACGGATTGTATATTAGATTTGGGCGTCAATGCGTTTCGATGGTTCTTCAATTTATTCCATCTTTATCAAGACCAATTAATTTCTCTCTTAATGTACAGTTGTATCAAGTGTTCACCCATAAAAACATAATTTCTATTAAAACTATATAGGGTGAAAGCAGTGGGAAAATAAAGTAGTTTACAATTCACTATTATGTTGTCTGTTTTGGATAGCAGAATCTGATCTTCCCCTTTCACCACATTAGTATTACCTATATACAGTCCCAAGTTTATCATTATTGTTTTATACCGTACATTACTGTTCGTCATAACAGAAACAACAAATTGAAAACAGGGTTCCTATTATATTTGGCTCAATCCTCACTATTACTTTAAACAAAGTAGTCCCTATAGCAACTCATATGAAACACATTCGCTCATTTACTCCACACCTCACTCAGTCGTTCTCATTCAATTTTCCAGTGGAATATAAAATGTCCGCTGCGTTAAACAGATAGTCTGGTGCATCTCACCTTCGATTTATAATGGTAATTGCCAGATAGGAATAAAAATTCTTCAAGGACCACTCGGTACGGTCAAAAGTTGTACTTGAGAGTCTCTCACAGATTGGAGTGACCCCTGAAGATAAAGGAACCAATTAGTAAATGGAAGGGGAGATACACCTTGAATGCGCATACTTTGTTTGCCGACAGAAGTGTTATAAATAACCATTTACATGCTGTCTGCATTATATTCCCAGGCCGCTATCAAAACTGGCTGCTAGAGACTCTCAAGTACAAGATGCACCAGACTATGTGTTTAACGCAGCGGACATTTTATAGTCCACTGGAAAATTTAATGAGGACGACTGAGTGAGGTGTGGATTAAATGAGGGAATGTGTTTCATATGAATTGCTATAGGGACTATTTTGTTTAAGGTAATAGTGAGGATTGAGCCATATATAATAGGAACCCTGTTTTCAATGTGTTGTTTCTGTTATGACGAACAGTAATGTACGGTATAAAACAATAATGATAAACTTGGCTCTGTATATAGGTAATACAAATGTGGTGAAAGGGGAAGATCAGATTCTGCTATTCGAAACAGACAACATAATAGTAAATTGTAAACTACTGTAATTTTCTCACTGCTGTCACCCTATATGGTTTTAATAGAAATTATGTTTTTATAGGTGAACACTTGATACAACTGTACATTAAGAGAGAAATTAATTGGTCTTGATAAAGATGAAGTAAATTGAGGAACCATCAAAACGCGTCAACGCCCAAATCTAATATACAATCCGTGTACCTCACATTGGTTTGAATAGCAAGAAACACCATTGTTATTGATCAATGACAGAATATTATTTTGATAATGGATGTGTAGATTATCAAGACTAAGTGCATTGGTCTGATTGTGAAACTCTCTAGTATTTTATGTTTCTTTTTTAATTAATTTTGAGTGTAATGTTTAAGTATTGTTTTTAATCTGCATAACTATAGCTGATTGTTCAGCGTTTCTTAATCTGTGCTTCTCGATAAATTTGGAACGAATACATTTTTGTACCAATTTAGTAAAATCTAGTGGTTCTCTAGTTTTATATATGGCACAACCTATTGTGCAATGTTGATTGAATGCGAATGTAAAGTGTGGAGCGTATATGCTGTAGTCTAGTGGATCATGCTAATTATCCACGTAGAAATCTACCCCATGGGATTTCTGTTTTTCATTGTTTAAGTGCCCCAGTCCCACTGGGTGTCTAAAGGGCTCCTCTTATTTCTAAATGCAACAGTGTTTTAGACAATACAATACAATTAAACAGAATATATACAAATGTCCGTTCTTTTTTTTATCAACAAGTGGTTCAACTTGCATCCTCTAAGGACATTAGTTTAAATTTCAGGATGGTTGTTCGAAGGACATGGACTGCGCAAAATATAGTTGACGTTTCGACCCTCGATGTATGTGTTACTAAGTGCACATCACAGCAGGTCTTCCTGAGGATGGTTGTGAGTTTTGGTGACAGACTACATGGGAAGACAGAATCTCACATTAAGAATGGTGGGTTTGGGGCATGGTTTTGGCGCCGTACGGGATGGCTGCCTAGTGGAATGGCTCCGCCTCGCCGTTAACTTCTTCTGGCATTCTTACAACTGTTTCCTGTAGCTGTGGGATCCTGTGGAGAGCGTTATGCTTTGGAATGCCTAACGCTCGGACTGGGACTGTTTTGGAAGCTTTTGAGCGTTGCGCTTGTTATTAATTCTTCAGAATCTCTCCCAGCACTCACTGCCGCCATCTTGTGAGTCTACACAGCGGGATGCATCGACATAACTGGTGTACGGGGTGAGTCCGTTTTGAAGCTTTCACTGCACAGCGCTCCTTCTCTATGCAACAGCGTCTTCTCCAAAGTCTCCTTTAGCGCTTCTTCCCGCCATTTTGTCAACTTGTACTGCCCGAATACTCATGACGATATTTGCATGTTTTAAGATGTACCTTCAGTTTGCTGGCTCCTCTGCTCCTACTGTGTTGCACCTCTTTTTTCACTGACTTATTTTTATTGCCTCTCAGGATACTTTGCCTACAATTTGAATGCAGATTGAAGTTTTCCTCAGAGATGCCACCATTTTAAGCTTCTTCACTTTAATTGCTTTTCCAGCCACTAATACCAATTCCTCATGCCTATGACTTTGTTGTGAACTTTGCTGCCTGTCCTTTTACCCCTTATTCCATATGGTTACCATCTAGCAGCTGTTTATTGCCTTACACATCTTTCAATGGATTTTCTCCTTCTTTGAACTGCTCACTGGATTAATAAGACGCCCTTTCCAAACGTTTTTGTCACATTACGGAGAACATTTAATTCCTTGGCTTTTCCTCTGCCTCTTACATGCTGCTGATGTCACACTCTGTTGCTTATTAACTACTTGTGGGCGATCTACTGCATTTCAAACTCTGCGTATCAGAAATCTACTGTGTCCTCCTCTTGCATAGTCTTCTTTTTGTGCTGCATTACTCCATTCAACATTGCTACTCAAGTTTGCCGGTTGCCTTTACCTTCTTTGTTTTCTACATGTTTATGGGCAAACTGCGCAAACCAAAGTTTGTTTTTGCACCCTCCACCGGTGCACCAGTGTTACCTTCCTCAATCTCAGATCCTCCTTCTACAGGATCTTCAATGGCTGATGCAACGCCTCATCGCTCTTCCTCAAATGCGTCTACGTCTACCAAGTCCTCTACCTCCACTACCTCGACTAAGCGCTTTAAACACAATGTTCCTTCTCCTGTTAAATCACCCTCTACTATCTCTATGGAGTTAATTTTGGAGGAAATCCGTGCGCTACGTCCTTTTGTAGAGGAGACAAGCAGTGATATGCAGCTCTTGAAAGAAAAATGGTCATCTATGAATAATAGAATTGCCGCTGGGGAACAACAACTTGTGGAGATTCAATCTAATTCTCAGCACATTTCTGCTTTGGAAAAGTCAATCTTGTCCCTCCAGCAGCATACGGAGGATTTGGAAAACAGGAACAGGAGGAATAACATTTGTCTCTACGGTCTGCCAGAATCCTGGGAGAGTGATGATCCTGTGGCTTTCTTCACTTCCTTTCTTCCAAAATTATTGGATATGCCTCCCACCACTTCTCTTAGTATTCAGAGGGCTCACAGGCTTGGTCCTCGTTCATCTACTTCATCAAAACCTCGTGGAGTCATAATCCTCTTCTTGAAATTTACAGACCTACTCTCTGTCCTATCTGCAGCAAAAGCCAAACGTCAAGTTTCTTGGCTTGGTCAGAGAGTATTTATATCTCAAGATGTCTCCAATGCTACTGCAACTAGACCGAAGTAATTACTGAGTCTTCGCGCTCCTTTGAGATCTATTGGTGCTAGTCTAGATATGGCTTGTTCCACCCCTGTACCTTCAAGGTTACTTATCAGAATCGTACTTGGACTTTTCTGGATCCTGTTGAACTTAAGAACTTTATTCACATTCAATCTAACAACAGCATGGATACCTCGGCTCCTCCCACTAGCTAATTGATTCAGCATCCTCGTTTGTTTTTCTCATTAATCTGTTTTCTTGTTTCGTATTACAGGGTTTCTGTTTGCTGTTTTTTTCATATCTATTATGTGGATTTTATATATTTCACTATATCTGTTTCTATATTGCTTTCATTGTATTGAGCTCCCTTGAACATTGTTTTTCTCTTTTATCTTGTTCTCAGGTGCAAACTCGTCTTCCCTGATCCCTTAACCCATTTGGCTCCTATCCTTTGGTACCCTTTGTGTCCTGGTGCGGTTGGATTCCTGTTCTTCGGGTGGTTCGTCCTGTTGAGTCTCACCATATCCCCATTTCCCCTTTTTGTATTTCCCTTCAGGTATGTTCACTTCAGTCATCCTTCGGGATTTATACTGTCTCTCCTTTTACTTTATCTTTTTTCCCTTTCTCCGCTTTCCTTCAACCTTATCTTTCTCTTGCAGATGTTTCTTCCATTTCTCTTTTTTCTGTTTTTACTAATCTTCTTCTTCCTTTTTCATCGGCTGTATTTGTCATACTTATTTTGTCTGTTTCCATTTTATGATGTATACATATTGTATTGCATTTATTGTTCTCATTGACTTCTCCCTAGTTAATATTTAGAGTTATCTCTTGAAATGTAAAAGGAATTGTTAATCCCATCAAACGGCAGGGAGTTCTCTCTCATTTAGCTTCCTATACCCCTGACATTGTACTCCTTCAAGAGACTCATCTTAATGAACTTGAAACCCTTAAATTGAAACGTGGTTGGGTGGGTATGGTTTTCCCCCTCTACTAACAAGAAAAATGGTGTTGCCATTCTTCTTCATAAAAAGTTGAAATGTACGGTTCTGTCTGAAGAAAAGGATGACGATGGCAGATGGATACTTGTTAATTTACTGGTTAATTCAATTTCTCTAACTATTTTCAATGTTTATGGCCCTATCCAACCTGATTGTGCATTTTGGCCTTTAATCCAGAGTAAATGCATTCAACATAAAAATTACTTATTCCTCTAAGGTGGAGACTGTAATGAAATTATGGACCCGTTTCTTGACCTCAAATCCACAGTTAGATTTACTCCTCACAAACCACATAAACAATTTCTTGATACCATCTCACAAGCTCATCTCATTGACTCTTGGAGACTCTTACATCCAGACACTTTGGACTACTCTTTCTTTTCTCCTCCTCATTCATTTTTTCCAGCCTGCACTATATCTTTCTTTCTCAATCCTTATCTCAGAACCTATTATCTTCCTCAATTGAACCTATGGTTATTTCTGATCATGCCCCTATTGTAACAGACCTTGAACTGCTCTCACCTCATCCCAAATCTTCTCATTGGCGTTTCAACTGTGCTCTCCTTTCTGATCCTAACTTCACATCCTCCTTTCGCTCTTTCACTAATGACTTCTTTCAAATTAATTCTGATCCTCATACCTCTCCTTATATTCTTTGGGATTCATTTAAAACTAAGGCTAGAGGTTTCATTATTTTTTTGTGTCCAAGAAGAAGAAACAATATCTTCAGAAACAGAAACTTTCTTTAGCGCATATAAAACAATTGGAACATCAATTTTATACCTCTTCAGACAAATGCATGTCACCAAAACTTCTTTGTGCTAAACTTGACTTTAATAAACTCTCGACTGATAACGCCTCTTCTATTTTTCTCCCCAGCAGCGCTCGTTGTTATGGTGGTCGGAATAAATCTGGTAAACCTTTGGCCAACTATCTTAAATCCCGTAAGGAACTTACTCTTATATACTCCCTCTACTTTTCTGACAATGTCCTTCTTCATAAAGACAAGGACATACTTGAACAATTTCAACTCTTTTATCAACAGCTTTATACTCCTGAATCTCCCCCTTCTCTTTCTCTTATTCATTCCTATTTTGAGAAACTTCCCAAACCTTTGACTTCACATCTTAATTTTCCGCTCTTGAATCTTATCTATAATTACAAGAAATTTCTACTGCTTTATCTTCCCTCACCTCAGGTAAAACACCGGGTCCTGATGGTTTTCCTGTTGAGTTTTATTTACACTTTACTGACCTTTTTTACCCAAACTTCTGTCTCTCTTCCAATCTTTTTGGTCCCCTGGCAAGGCTGAGGGTTCATTTCAGGATGCTACCATTTGCTTGATCCCAAAGGATGGTTGTGACCCCCAGCACTGTAATAATTATCATCCAAATTCATTAGTTAATGTTGATTATAACATTTTTGCTAAATTGCTTGCTTTGCGTTCAGACCCACTTTTGCCTCATCTTATTGGTAAAGAACAGTGTGGTTTTGTTAAGGGTAGACTTACTTCTGACAATTCCCTGCTCTTTCTTATTGTTCTGAATAAAGCTTCTTCTCTTTCCATTCCCTTAGCTGCTATTTCTGTTGACGCTGAGAAGGCCATTGATAGAGTAGATCGGTCCTTTTTATTTGCTTTGTTACGCTGGCATAGTTTCGGTCCCAAATTTATCTCTCTTATTTCTTTGTTGTATTCGGGCCCTAAAGCCTCTGTTCTTGTGAATGGTCAACTCTCCTCTTCCTTTACCCTCCAGAGAGGTGTTCGTCAAGGTTGCCCACTCTCCCTGCTTCTTTTTAATTTAGCGCTTGAACCGTTTCTTACCTCTATACGAAATAATAAATCTATCTCTGGCTTCCCTTACGGTGATGATCACTTAAAGCTTTCTGCATATGCATATGATATACTTCTATTTATCTCCAACCCAGACTCTTCTCTTCCCCCCTTACTCACCGAATTTGATAATTTTTCCTCTGTCTCGGGCTATAAGATCAATTCTGACAAAACCGAAATTCTTCCCTTGACCATTTCTTGTCTTCCACATATGTTCTCTTCAACTGGCTTTGCTTGGAGTACCACAAAGATCAAATATCTTGGCATTTTATTTTCTAAGTCCATTTCTTCCTCTATCACATTAAATATGTCTGCAGTTTTAGTCCAGATTGAGAAATTATTCTCCTCATGAAATTCCCTTTTCCTTTCCTGGTGGGGTCGTCTTGATTCTATCAAGATGATGATTGCTCCTATTCTTATTTACATTTTTTCCATGTTACCTGTTTACATCCCCGCTCTTTATTTTAAACGCATTGATTCTTCTCTTTTCAAATTTGTCTGGAAAGGTAAAAAATCTAGAATTTCTTTGTCTATTGTTCGTGAATCTAAATCAAATGGTGGTGTTAATTTTCCAAACTTTCGTCTCTATTATAAATCTTTTTCTTTACGACAAGTTTCCAGATGGCTTTCTCCCGATACTTCTCCCTTTTCTCCTCTTTGGCTTGATATTGAACGTGTTTTGCTGCTGCCCTTTTGTTTTACAGACATGTTGGGATTCTGTGCTAAGACTCCTTATTCTTCACTTCCTCTATTTAAACATACCTCTTCTCTCCTAAAGCCTTTGCTCTTCCCACGTGATATTTTGCGGGAATCCTTTCTAAATACTCCAATTTGGCATAATTCTCTTAATATTCTTGATAATAGACCCATTTATTGGTCTTCTTGGAGATTAAAAGGTATCATGTGGGTCAATCATCTCTTTGATGGAATTTCACCTTGTTCTTTTCCCCAATTTTGACTTTTGTTCCGTTGCCCTAACTCTTTCTTGCATAAATTTACTATTTTCATGGAGATAATTCTTGACCGTTATTATTCTCTTTGGGCCCGATTCACAGAATGAACTTACTACTTTTGGCATTCACAGAATGCACTTACTACTTTTGGTATTCACAGAATGAACTTACTCATTTCGGTATTCACAGAAGTTAGGACTACTAACTTTAGGACTCCTAAATGCCTTCTGTGAATACCGAAAGTCTTAAAATTAGGATTTTCCTCAATTTAGTAGTAGTAAAGTTAGGACTACTAACTTTAAGACACCTAAATGCTTTCTGTGAATACCGAAAGTCTTAAAATTACGATTTTTCTCAATTTAGTAGTAGTAAAGTTAGGACTCCTAACTTTACTACTACTAAATTGAGAAAAATCCTAATTTTAAGACTTTCGGTATTCACAGAAGGCATTTAGGCGTCCTAAAGTTAGTAGTCCTAACTTTACTACTACTAAATTGAGAAAAATCCTAATTTTAAGACTTTCGGTATTCACAGAAGGCATTTAGGCTTCCTAAAGTTAGTAGTCCTAACTTTACTACTACTAAATTGAGAAAAATCCTAATTTTAAGACTTTCGGTATTCACAGAAGGCATTTAGGCGTCTTAAAGTTAGTAGTCCTAACTTTACTACTACTAAATTGAGAAAAATCCTAATTTTAAGACTTTCGGTATTCACAGAAGGCATTTAGGAGTCCTAAAGTTAGTAGTCCTAACTTCTGTGAATACCGAAATGAGTAAGTTCATTCTGTGAATACCAAAAGTAGTAAGTGCATTCTGTGAATGCCAAAAGTAGTAAGTTCATTCTGTGAATCGGGCCTATTCTTCTTTCACTTCATCATATACTCAGTCTCCTCTTCTGATTATTCTTTCTACTCTTCCTAAAGCTTCTTTAATGTATAGATTATTTTCCTCACCTAACCCGGAACGTCCCAAAACTAAAGTGGAGCTTTCTCTGGAACATGACTTTGATTGTATTTGGTCTGTTCAACTTTGGGACAAGCTCTGGTCTAGATCTTTAAGAACTTCTCGCTCTGCATCTCTCACCCAATCCTTATTTTTTCTATATCATAGGCTTTATCTTTCTCCTCTATCTTTATTTCAATTTTCTTCTTCTACGGACTCTAAATGCTGGACCTTTGGTTCTTTATATGCTGATCTTTTCCATCTATTTTTTCTCTGTACCCCTGTCCTTTCTTTTTGGAATAAAATATGGTCTTGTCTTTCTTGCATTTTTTCACTTTCAACTCCTTGGTCTAATATTCAACTCTTTCTGGGTAGTCTCTCAGATTCTTTAGATCTCCCTCCACACTCACATGGTCTTTATGATCTCATGCTAGCACTTGCATTCCAACATATTTCCTTCAATTGGAAATCTCTTTCGAAGATTTCTGTACAATACTGGTGGAACTCTTTATGTCCTTTTCACAGACTTGATGTGGCTTTTGCTTCTTCTTGTAAACCACGTCGTATTGTGGACCTTTATTGGCTACTCCTCACTTCATACTTAGGCCAACTAGCTCGTCCATTGTCCAATCATACCACCTCAGAGAATTTCAAACCTCCTTGAAGGACTTACGCTCCCTCCCTATTTGCCTATTTGATGTTTTTGAGATTCTTCTATTTTATATTACTTTTTTGCATATGTATACTGTTATATGTTCACATGTTTCTTTTTAGAATTTGAATTGCCACTATTTTTCTATCTATTGTTCTTTTATATTATATTTTACTATTGTAACATTACTCCCCTTTCCCCTCCTCTTTACCCCTCCTCCCTCCTAATCTTAAAATCCCATAAAATGCTTTGTATTCTGTCATGATGTTAGCACTTACATTGCTTTAGAATTTCTTCTTGTATCTTTTACTTCTGCTGATATCTCTTGTTGTTTATCATTAAATTGCATTGAATAAAGTTTTCGAACTTAAAAAAGAATGGGGTGTTTAACCTGATGAAATTAGTGTAAATAGGTGAGTCTGGGTGAAACACCAGGTGGCATTCAAACCAGGGCGCTCCTTACCCGAAGGGATAGTTTCCTCCTAAGGGCATTCGTCATGGAGCAAATATTCACTGTCAATCAAGTAATGATTCTGTGGAGTAAAGCAGTGCAACAACATCAGTATTGGAATAATGGGTTACAAATACTCACCGTAAGTTGTGAGAGGAGAACAGAGTACTTTTAGTACTCCAATGTAATGTCCAAAGAGTAGAAAGCTGGATAATATCCTAACCCTTTTATAGATATAGTTTGACTGAATTACTTTCTTTGATAAATTAAATTGGGGGAAAAATGAAACTTTAAGCCTCCTAGTTCTTGTGACAATCCAAGAATGAAAAAAACCTGGTAATAACAGGGATCCGGTTGGAATATCACCGGCTAGATCAATCGTCTGGCACGAAATGCACTTCCTCGTGGCACGTCAGCAAGAGCCGCCATCTGAAAAAACACACGTTGCATAAGAGATGGCTGCAATGTAAGCGCGCATGTCTCAGTTCAGGAATGCATTTCGTAAGAATCAGCTGAAAACAATTAAAAGGAGCAGCCGCCGTGTAGGTCTGCATGGTAATATCGACAGTTGGGTAGCACTGTCTACACTGTGCCCAACCCAATATGGAGGCAAAAGGGGACATGAAATTAAATTGAGGTCATCCATGGAAAAATAAATAGCAAATCTCATGGAGTCTCGAAAGGTGACCACCCGAGTCAGTTACACTCGCGATAGTGCTAGTAAAACTAGTAATGTGCAAGGAACAGCAACTCCTCTGAACCTCTTGTACATTCTTATGACTGATACAAAGACCTAATTAGCACTATATACACTGTGCATGATTCTCCAAAAATAAGGATGGCCACCAGACCTCGAGTGGAGGGGGAATGAACGTCATTACAGGCAGGCCAAATTAAGGACCAAATAATGCGTGCAGTGTAATTTATTAGCAGTTGTGCGTGAACTGAAATGGAATACAATTAAATGAGTGTAGAAGGAATTGATTGACAAAATGTCTTCCAAGTACTGAATAAAAAGCAATCACCAGTCAGAAATTATTTGGCATACCCATCACCATAATCCTGAAATATTGTGCAAAGATAACATAACACAACAGTGGGACCATAAAAATCTGCCTGTAACCAGCACATATCACTATACAAATGAAATAGATAATGCATGGTATATTTATTGCAGAATAACATTGACATTGTAGACTGTGGCTGGTTTGTAAAAATAGATATTTCGAAAAAACACACCCTGAAAATGTAATTCATGAATTGTACATTCCTAGCTCAAAACATGTAATGTTTGAAACAATCTATTACATGTGTATAAAGCAGCTGACATTAATTCTACATTCCTGGGCAAAGGCATGTAGTGCTTGAGATTATCTTATACATGTGTATAAAGCTGACATAATCCAAGGAGGTTTATAGGGCAGGGTGAATGATATTTAAAAAGGCGGACATGTGTACAACTAATATAATTCATATAAAAATATAACACTGTCTGGTATCCATCCAGGGGCCCATGTTATCCTTAGGGCATGCAGGGAAGGCAAGAAAAAAATTAAGCATGGGCGAAATTTGCAAATTCGCGATCCGCGAATTTGCGGATTTGCGATTTCGCAATCCGCAAAATTCACGAATTTGCGGATTTTTTTATTTTTGCGTGTTCGGGGGCGATTTGCGTGTTCGTGGGGCACTTTGCGTGTTCGCGGGGTTTTTTTGTGAGAGACAGCGATGCGCCCTCTGGTTCATCACTGCCGCCCTCTCGTTTTTTGTGCCCTTCTGCCCTCTGTACCACTCGTTTTTGTGCCTTTCTGCCCTCTGTCCCACTCGTGTTTGTGCCCTTTTGCCCTCTGCCCCACTCGTTTTTGTGCTCTTCTGCCCTCTGTCCCACTCGTTTTTGTGCCATTCTGCCCTCTGCCCCACTCGTTTTTGTGCCATTCTGCCCTCTGCCCCACTCGTTGTTGCGCCCTTCTGCCCTCTGCCCCACTCGTTTTTGTGCCATTCTGCCCTCTACCCCACTCGTTGTTGTGCCCTTTCTGCCCTCTGCCCCACTCATTTTTTGTGCCATTCTGCCCTCTGCCCCACTCTTTTTTGTGCCCTTCTGCCCTCTGCCCCACTCGTTTTTGTGCCATTCTGCCCTCTGCCCCACTCATTGTTGTGCCATTCTTCCCCTTGCCCCACTCATTTTGGTGCCATTCTGCCCTCTGTCCCACTCGTGTTTGTGCCCTTCTGCCCTCTGCCCCACTCTTTTTTGTGCCCTTCTGCCCTCTGCCCCACTCGTTTTTTTGCCATTCTGCCATCTGCCCCACTCGTTGTTGTGCCATTCTGCCCCTTGCCCCACTCGTTTTTGTGCCATTCTGCCCTCTGTCCCACTCGTGTTTGTGCCCTTCTGCCCTCTGCCCCACTCGTTGTTGTGCCCTTCTACCCTCTGCCCCACTCGTTTTTGTGCCATTCTGCCCTCTGCCCCACTCATTGTTGTGCCCTTTTGCCCTCTGCCCCACTCGTTGTTGTGCCATTCTGCCCTCTGCCCCACTCGTGTTTGTGCCCTTCTGCCCACTGTCCCACTCGTTTTTGTGCCATTCTGCCCTCTGCCCCACTCGTTGTTGTGCCCTTCTGCCCTCTGCCCCACTCGTTGTTGTGCCCTTCTGCCCTCTGCCACACTCGTTGTTGCGCCCTTCTGCCCTCTGCCCCACGCCTTGCCTTTTATTTTAGAATGGCGCTGGCAAGCTGCCAGCGCCATTCTAAAATAGTTACTAAGTTAGCTTCATCAGGAAGCACTAATAGATAAAATAAAGCAGGTGCTCGAGTTCGAGCTCAAATTCAGTTAAACTCGAGCACCTCCTTCATTTTATCTATTAGTGCTTCCTGTTGGAGCTAACTTAGTAATTATTTTAGAATGGCACTGGCAGCTTGCCGGCGCCATTCTAAAATAGTTACAAACACTGAGGGTGAACTTTTGCCCCCCGGATCCGTTCCTCTCGCGGATTTGCGAATTTTTGGCAAATTTGCAGATCGCGAATTTGCCGAAAATCCGCAAAATCCGCGAGCGGAACGGATTTTGCACCCATGCTTAAATAAATGTATTTATTTATTAAGAAAATGTTAATGCTCTCCCAGGGGTAACGGGCCCCTATGGGGGCACAGGACAATTACAACTGAATTAACAAATTATCAAATAGCTGGTGTCACTTCAGGGCTCATGTGGCCCCTATTGGAGGAAGCCAAAAAATCAGATAAATAAAAATACCTGATTTCTCTCAAGGGCTTACAGGTTCCCTATATGAGGCAGAAAGAAACTGCCAGAAATAAATACATTAATAAACATTGTGTATATATAGGGAGAAAAGCATTGGGGCTAAAAGGCAGCCCTCACTAACCCCCTTTTCTTATCCAGTGGTGTCGATTAACTCCCTCTTGCTACCTCATCTCACTTGGGCATAGTTACTCAATCAATCAAAATCAGCCTTATTCAAAATCAAAGAGTGAATCATAAAAGCTACAAAAATACATCCATGACAAAATTTTAAAACCAGAATACAAGTTTAAAAAGACACATAAAACAATCATCAACTGCGTGATCACTCGATATCTGTTTACAGCTGCTTCCTGTAATTATCAACGGCCAGCAGAAATCGTGACATTACTACACATGTATACATTCGGTAACATTTGCAAATAAAGAAAATCTGTTTGACATTGGGTAAAACCCAGCTGTAATAACAATGGTTTGATGAATTTCTTTCTCAACCCTGAAAAAATGTTTGCAAAAAAGCACAGTTTGCATGGTGTTCTGTGGGGTGATCTCATCCAACGGGCAATTACCCAGGTCAGGTGACCAGTTGTTAACAATAGGAAAATGAATTAAATGGCGGGAAATATCCAACCAAAAGCAGGTCAACACGAACTTGTGGCGTGAATTATACACATTGGCTAAATATGGTTGCATATAATAGCTAGTCAGAATAATTTGATTCCTCAACAGAGAGGGTTTCCAAATTTCACAAGATAATCTTATGCCCTCCAATATTTATTTATTTATTTCTTTAATTATTTAAAGGTTTTCTATAGCGCTAGCCAGACCAGAGGGTATTGGAGCGCTTTACAACATGATTTAGAGAAGACAAATACAGGATAATGGCATGGTAGAAAATGCAGAAGTGTGGAGAAAGACAATACAGTTCTGCTTAACGTCAGAGGTGCATCGTTGAGGTAGGGAGGTCTTGGGATCCGAGGAGTAGGATTGAGGTAAAGAGGTCGAAGGAAGTCTCAAAGACTAGGGAAAGCAAGTCTAGTGCTGAAGTTTTCTCTTAGAGGTGCTGACCCAAGGGGTGATTGTTTGTGCGGAGTCTGGTGGTTGTCTGGTGGGGGCGTGATGTCAGGTGACTGCCTGATGGGGCCGTGTGAGTCACGTGATTGCCTTCGGGAAGGCGCGGTCCAGGTAAAGGGCTTTTAGGAGGATTTTTAATTTTGAATGGGAGGGGGTGGTTCTGATGTCGACTGGGATGGAGTTCCAGATTTTTGGAGCGTTGCCAGCAAAAGAGCGGGCTGCAGTCTTTTGTTTATGCGTTTTCGGGGAGATGAGGAGGAAGGCGTTGGAACTCCTGAGGCTTCTTGATTGACCGGATTTCTTGAGTTTGGAGGCTAGGTATTCCGGTTTCCCTGTGTGCAGGGCTTTGTGTGTGAGGCAGGCAGTTCTGAAGCTGGCTCGCAATTCCACAGGGAGCCATTTTAGATCTCTGAGAGCAGGAGATATATGGTCAAATTTTTTGATTCCAGTGACCATTCTGGCTGCTGCATTGAGGGTGGATTTTAGAGGGGCTAGGTGTGTGCGAGCTGTACCGGTGAGGACTGCGTTCCCATAGTCCAGTCTCGACAGCACCAGAGATTGGGTGGCTTGTTTGAGGTCGAGCAGAGGGATGTGGGGTTTGATTTTGTTGAGGAGCTTCAGATTGAGGAAGGCGCTCTTGGTGGAGTTCTTGATGTGATTGGTCATGGATAGTTTGGGGTCAAGGGTGATTCCCAATGAATTGACTGAGGATGCCAGAGTGAGATTTCAGTTGAGGGCATCATTTGCTTTCAACCATTCGACGATTTGCTGGTTTTCTTCCTTGTTTGAGATGAGGAGGATCTCGGTTTTTCCCTGATTGAGTTTGAGGTGGTTCTTTGATAGCCATTCTTGGACTTCTCTGAGAGTGTTGTTGAGTCTTAGGATGTTGTTAATGGAGGAGGTTTCCAAGTAGATTTGAGTATCATCTGCATATAGATGAAAAGGGATGTTTTCTTTTTTCAGAATGGAGGTGAGGGGTTCCATGTATATGTTGAACAGTTGAGGGGAGAGAATGGATCCTTTAGGGACATCTCTGATCACGGGGAGGAGGTCAGAAGCAAAGGATTTGATTTTTACTCTTTTGGAGCGATTTTGGAAGAAGGAGGAGAACCATTGAAGGACCACTTTGTCTGCACCGACCCTCTCTTTGAGAGCTTTGATTAGAAGGCTATGGTCTACAGTGTCAAAGGCTGCTGAAAAGTGTAGGAGGATGAGTAGACAGCAGTGGTCTGAGTCGAGGGAGTAGAGAATGTCGTCCATGATGTGGCGGATTGCAGTTTCGGTGCTGTAGCCCTTTCTAAAGCCTGTTTGGTGAAGGTCTAACAAATTAATGTTGTCAATATGTTTGTTCAGTTGACGGAGAACGCATTTTTCAAGGATTTTGGCTAAGAAAGGGAGATTGGAGACAGGTCTGAAGTTATTCAGGTCGGTAGAGTCCAAGCCAGATTTCTTCAGAAGAGGAGTGACTTGGCTGACTTTAAGGCAGTCTGGTATGGTGCCCGATTTTAGGGAGCTGTTTATGATTTTGCTCCAGAGTGGAGCCAGGGTGAGTTTTAGCTCTTTGGCCATTTGAGAGAGAATGGGGCTGAGGTTGTGTGAAGATGGCTTGGAGGAGACGATAAGGTTAAGGATCTCGGCTTCTGTGATGGGGTCGAAGGAAGACCAGGTGGTTGCTGGTCGCATTCTCGCGGTAGTTTAGATTGAAGTGGGGCAGTCTATGTCGGGGGTATGGAGGTTAATGTCCAGTGAAAGTTCGATCTTGGAGATTTTTTTGATAAAGAAGTTGGCGAAGTTGTCTTATAAGGCTTTAGGGGGCTGGACGTGGGAGGTCACTGGCTTGGATGTTTGTTTTTTGATGATGTCAAAGAGTTCTCTTGGTCTGTTTTTGGCCTTGTTCAGTGCAGTGCGGAAAAAGTTGGATTTTTCATTGTTGATATGTTGTTTGTATTTTCGTCTTGCTGTTCTGAGTTCTTCGTAACGGCTGGAGGAGGGATTCTTTCTCCAGAGACGTTCTGTGGCTCTGAGTTGTCTTCTTTCCTCATTAACGTCCTTGTTGAACTAGGATCTGGAGTGGGTGTTTCTGGGTTTTTTCAGTTTCAAGGGGACTAGTTTGTCTAGGATGGAGGAAAAGGTAGCGTTGTAGTGAGATGTGAGTTCTTCAGTGGAGAGGCCTCCCGGGGAGATGGGCAGAAGGGAGGATATTTTCTCTTCTAACTCCTCTGTGTTGATCTGCGATATGTTTCTCGACCATGTGGGTGAATCAGGTATGGAGGGGAGAGTCATGATCTGTTGAGGGAGATGGAATAGGATAAGGTGATGATCTGACCAGTCGACCGGAAGGATGTGATCTATAGAGATTGTGTTGTGTTGGGCGATGATGGCATCCAGGATTGCTCCTTTGTAGTGGGTTTCTTTTGAGCAGTGCTGGGTGAGGTTGTTGGTATGGAGCAACTCATTTAGGTTTTGTACTGGAACACTGTTCTTATCATTCCAGTGGAGGCTAAGGTCGCCTAGAATGATGTTGTTGGTACCACGGAGGGAGCAGCGAGCGATTAGGTTTGATGGGTGTTCCATGAACGTGACGGTGTTGCCTGGGGGGTGGTACAGGAGGTGGCAGCGCACTAGATTGCTGTTGGAGGTTTTGATGTTGGCGGTTAGGCATTCGAAGGAGTTGTAACTTGTGTTATCGGTTTCGGACACTAATAGGTTATTGTTGTGGATAATTGCTACGCCTCCGCCTTTTTTGTCTTTTCTGTTTTTGTTGATGATAGAGAAGCCCGGGGAACAAGCATATCCAGGATCAGAGGAGAGGAGTCATTGAGCCAGGTCTCGGTGATAATAGCTATGTCGACGTTGTGATTGAGAATGGATTCTGCCAGCTCTGTCGTGTGTTTCGTGGCGGACCCGCAGTGTATGAGCATGCAGTTAGTGCAGTGAGACTCTTTTTTTGGTTCCTTGGGGATGGTGATGAGGGAGGCTGGAGGTCTGGGGGTTTTTGGACGGAGTGTTCGCTTCTGATCCCAGTGATTACCTGGATTGCAGATTGTGGGTCGCTGGTTGGCGGGGTGAAGTAAGTGGAGACCAGCTCGAGCGCTTCCTCCGGGGACATGGCCTCCATAGCCCTCTTTGGTCTCGGGCCTGGGAAGAGTGGGGGTGAGCTGACTTGTTGGGGGGCAGGAGGTTGGGCGGCCTAAGGTTGGAGTGAGGGGAGGAGATGGGGCTGGAGTTGGAGATGTGGGGCGGGTTGTGGCCGGTCGAGAGGTTGGATAGGATAAAATTCAGGCCCTGAATTTAGGTGGTGAGTTGGCTTTCAATGCGTGTGAGGCCGCAGTTCGACTGTTTTTGAAGGGGGTGGGCTGCAACTGGGTGTGAACTCTTCGGCGGGGGGACCGCTGTCAGCGTTAAAGAAAGATAAAGACATGCAGTTCAATTTCAAGGCTTTTCTTTGGACACTGGCCAGACTCTTGGAAAGATTGAAGTATTCAGGATGGCCAGGTCTGTCAGGAGGGTGTAAAAAAATGTAAGCCAAGGGATGTTAAACACATGTGAGGAATTTAAACAGTAAACAAATATAGCTCTATTAAGAGTAGTATGTTCAGATGACAACATTTTATGCCAGAGTAGGACTGACTGGATCCTGATTATATCTGCTATGTAAGTGGCTCCTAGCTTGGTGTGACATACAAAGGTTGGACTACTTTTCGTGAGAGCTAGGAGAGTCCTTAAAAAAGCATTTTCTTCACACTGAATTGCATCAATCTTTCCATGCCCCCAGAGCTCAGCCCCTTACATAGCAGTGGAACTGCACCTGGCCTTATAAATTGTCATCAGTTCCTTCGGGTGTTAAATGCCAAGCTGTCTAGCAAAATTCAGTAGAGCCATTATTGTTTTGACAAAATGGAGCCGCCTTGATTTATTTGCCCCTTGGTAGTTCCCAGGTTGACTACATACAATACCCAGATATGAGAAGGATGCTGTCAACTTAATTTTGGAACCCTCAATGATAATGTCACGAGCAGGTGGCCTTCTTCCCAATCTTTTCGGCAAAGGTTTTCCTAATATTATTATTTAGCCCAAGATTTTGCATGACCTGGGCAAGTTCGTCAACTAAACGCTAGAGGCAGATAGGAGTACAGGCCTGTGACCTGGGGAAGTATCCACGTGACTCCACACAATAGTTTAGCTCAAATAAACTGGCCTTACTTGCTTTACAGGGGTTTTCAGCAAAAACAAGAAAGTTCATTCAGCCAATGCAAGTCGGGCCGGTGCTGGCTCCCACGACGTCTTCTGCAGGGGGATTCCCATCTCCCTCCTTGGCGTCTTGCGGGGGAAAGCTAGCCAGAGCTCCGCCAGCCGAAGGAAACTAGAAAAACAAGCGGGGATAGCCCTCCGTTAGTGCTGAAAGCTTGTGTGGTATATCGGGGAAGGAAGTGGTGGGAAGTTTCACCCTAAGGCTGGGACTGTGCAGGACTGGGGAACTGTCACCGGAGGAAAGGATGGGGAGGACGGATCTGTTTACTCTGCACACGTACTTGAACCCCCAAGCTCTCCCTGATCAGGTTCCCTGTTCTCTCCCACCTCCCAAACATTAAGGGAAATGATGGGATTGCAAACCCATCAGAGGACACCACAAATGTGGTACATGCATATGTTGCAATCAAACCATGGAAGGGACACTGTTTTCACATAACAACATAAATTGGAAACATGAAGCCTTTACACATTGTAAGTCAAGATGGGTTGTGTATGGTATGCTATGCCCATGTGACCTATTATATATTGGAAAACAAATCAAGAAATACGCCAAAGTATCACCCAGCACAAATCGCGCATCAGAAAATCTGTTGAGACAGCTCCCCTAGTGCATCATTGGATGAAAAAGGCACACACTGAAAGAGACGTTCGATGAACAGTAATCTCCAAAATAGAACGTGATCCCAGAGGAGGGGACATTGAACAGAAACTCTCACAGAGGGAGGCAATGTTAACACTAAAATTTGATACTGCAGTCACGGGGCTAAATGAAACATTTGAGTTATTCAGATTATAAGCCCTGACAAACTGGCACACGTGAGTTACTCTGACCAGCAATTGCGGACATACTTAATGGAATTCAAATAAAACACACTGGCGGTCATTTTACCCATTTCCCGAGGGGTTTACCTCCTTCAGAGGGTTTGGCCTCATCTGCACAAAATATTTGTATTGACGATATTCACGTTGTGCATATTCAAACGTTTGATAATTATAAACATGACAGCACGTCGTATTCTGAACTTCATTTCCCAGAAACACGAATTATTATATGATGTCGAGGGTTAAGACGCTCGTAGAGAGCTACATTTCCCATCAGTCATGTGAGCGCATTTGTACGCGACGCAATTATTGCAGCCTCACTCCCGGACATGTTTGCCGGCGTGATTTTTCAGGGAAGCCCTAACTAAAGTGCCGGTAAGCCCAGGTTTTGGAACTCTTTATCAAATGGACATTTGCTTTGAGGTATTGACAACAAGATTTAATACTGGAACCCCTTCCTATTACAGCTAACCGCAGTGTCCATTGTTCTGTCCTGCGAGTAAGTTCCCCGCGTTCTGAGGACAACTAAGGTATGTGTAACACGAGTGTATCTAGCCAGCAATTGTACACCTTGGCTTTTGCAGTTACTGAAGAGCTAAACATCGCCCACCTCTACCTTTAACACAGGTTCAGAACACCCCGGCTTCAGGTAAGCCTTTGAATCACATCTACAGGAGATGCCCCCTTTGTGGCAGAGATTCAGTAAGCGTTTCTTGTTGACTGGGCACAGCTTTTTGCGATTTTCTTTCTAAGACTTGATGGTTTATAATTTGTTTTTTTTTGCCGTATTTATGTATTTTTTGCAGATTCATTTGTATAACATAACTTTTAGGAAATCCACGGATGTGGTCCTCAAAGCGTTAGGTAAGTTGAGGTTGAGTTCTAGGTGGTAGGCAGCTCTTGTAGTTCTAAGCTTCTTGTTGTAGATTCTTACACACGTTTTTTTTCTTTTTTCAGTTTTGTCCGGTCCTGATGAGAACCCCGTACCAGTGGGGGTTTGAAACGCGTAGACCCTTTTTTGCTCCTAACACCAAAATAAGCTTGTTTGATTTGCATAGGCTTGTTGCCTGTTTGTTAATGAATCATAACATTGTTGCTTCAATTAATTGATTTTTATGTCATATGCATAACAATAAGTGGTAATTCATTGATTTTCACTGACTTTTGGTTTTTTGGTGTGAGCGTGAGCCACTGCATAAAAACAAGCTTCGTGGCTTTGTGGCCTTTAGGACTTTTGTTGTTTGTTTGTTAATAGTGTGAGTGCTGAATGAATGAAAATGCTGAATGAGTATGATGGAATGGTTTGTATGAATATAATGTGATTTTTTTTGCTTGTTTTTGTATTTTTCCTTGAATTGTTTTTCCCCTGATCTGTTTGTACATATCAAACCAAATTCATTTTTGAATCCCGAGGGGCGATCCGGAGGAGGGGCTAGCGGTGTGCGCTCCATTGCGGTGGTTTTTACTAATTGGCTCCCTTGAGCTTTGAGCCGACGGGCTCCTGGATGCTGCCCTGCGTGCCGGTTCGGGCATCGAGGCCATTGACTGTTGTTTGGCGGCCTTCTCCTCCACCCCTAAACCATTTTCTCTACTGATGAGGGAAGTTATCCCGAAACCCGAGCCATGTCTCGGGCGATACCCAAAAACCCGGGACATGTATCGGGTCTAGAGATTCATCAGTCCAACAAGTACCGACTTGCACCCACCTGGGTGATCCACTACTGAAATACAAGTACCAGAATCCCGAGGGGCGATCCGGAGGAGGGGCTAGCGGTGTGCGCTCCATTGCGGTGGTTTTTACTAATTGGCTCCCTTGAGCTTTGAGCCGACGGGCTCCTGGATGCTGCCCTGCGTGCCGGTTCGGGCATCGAGGCCATTGACTGTTGTTTGGCGGCCTTCTCCTCCACCCCTAAACCATTTTCTCTACTGATGAGGGAAGTTATCCCGAAACCCGAGCCATGTCTCGGGCGATACCCAAAAACCCGGGACATGTATCGGGTCTAGAGGTTCATCAGTCCAACAAGTACCGACTTGCACCCACCTGGGTGATCCACTACTGAAATACAAGTACCAGAATCCCGAGGGGCGATCCGGAGGAGGGGCTAGCGGTGTGCGCTCCATTGCGGTGGTTTTTACAAATTCATTTTTGATATAGTAATAAAGACAATTAATAAGCCTAAAGGTGAATTGTTTCACTATCTTTGCATACTCATTACAAAATATAGCAATTTATTATCAGTATTGGCACTGGCTTTGTTGGTTGCCTCTCCCGCCTCCCAGCAGCGCAGGTAACGACCTCCCAGGACCCAGGAGATGAGCACGGGCCTGCTCTAGCCACGTTCCTCAGGGACCGTGGTGAGGCATAGCACAGGGATGTTGGTCTCCCTGCGGTTCATCAGGTCTCCGAAGCGGTTCGACAGCTGGCGTCTTCTCCTCAGATCAAGGCTTGATAACTACAGGAAACGTTGTGGTCTCTTCCTCTCCTTGCTTCCTGGTTGGGTCTTCTCCTTCATTGGCGGATGGCTTCTTTCTACTGGTCGACGTCATGGGTTCCCACCCCCAGGGGTGTGGTTTCTGAAGGATCCTTTAAGGGCCAGTACTAAGTTTCTTCAGCCGGGTCACATTCGGGCAGGCAGACCTCCGAGTCCGGTCGCTGAGAAAGAAAAAAGGACCCAAAGCATCAATCAGGTCGGGAGCGTCAGGACCTCCGGGAGGATCCCGACATACCCCTCCCCTAGAATCATCCTGATCGGGGATGAGGGGGAAGCGGTGAGAATGTCAGCATTGTCATTAAGGTTTCCTCTCCTGTGTTGCACGTCAAAACTAAAGGGCTGGAGGGAAAGGAACCATTGCATGACTTGGGGTTTATTGCCTTTGTTTCTGCTCATCCACGTCAATGGGGCATGATCAGTATACAATGTGAAATGTCGGCCTTCCAGATAGTACCGCAACTTATCAATGGCGTTGTTGTCTAGCCGTTCTTTGAAGGATGACCTTTTTCGAAGGCACGGCAGGACTTCTTGGGGTCTTTGAGATCGCTGGTGAACCAAGAGGCTTTTTTGCTGTCAGGGTTTCTTGGGGGGCTCTTCAGTGGTGCGAGCGCATCAGCGCAGTCAGTGATCCACTGTGTGAGGTTGCGGGCTGCTTCGTTGGGGTCCGTGGAGTTGGTGGGTCGGTTTTAGCTCAGGGAGGTCGTGAGCTGGTTGGTGGTGATCTTGCTCCAGCATCTTTGGGGGGCTTGTTGGGGTCGGTGGTGGGTAGTTGTTTTCCTGAAGTTGAAATGGACGCAGCTAGGAAAAGAGGATTTGATTATGGCTTTGATCTTCTCTTCCTGGGGTTCTATGCTGCCGTTGCCCAAGAGATAGCCCAAATATTTGACTTTTTTGAACCACATGCGTCATTTCTTTGCGTTTACATGGAGCCCTGCCTTCTCCAATTCCTGGAAAACAGTTGGCAATGCTCCAGGTGTTTGTCCCAGGAGGGGCTGAAGATGACAATGTCATCCAGATAGGCATATGTAAATGCCTGAAGAGGTCATAAAATCTGGTTCATCAGCCTTTGGAAGGTTGCGGGAGCTCCATGTTGACCAAAGGGAAGAACCTTGAATTCAAAAAGTCCATAAGGAGTGGAGAAGGCGGTCTTTTCTTGGTCTGATCATCTAAGGGGCACCTGGCAGTAACCCTTGGTCAGGTCAAGAGTAGAGATGTACGCCGCATCCCCAAGACGTTCGTTGAGTTCATCCACCCTGGGTAGAGGATAAGCATCCAGTTTGGAAATAGAGTTCACTCTGCGGAAGTCGATACAAAACCGTACTGATCCGTCCAGCTTTGGGACCATGACTATGGGAGAGGACCAGTTGCGGAAGGACGGATAACGTCCATTTGTAACATCTTGGCTACTTCCTGGGATACATCTTCTCTCCTGGCTGCGGGGATTCTATAGGGTTTTTGCCGTACTATTTGTCCTGGAGCGGTCTCAATAAAATTTTCCGTAATTTTCCAGTGCAATCCTGATTTCCTGCGATAACGATGATCCCATCCCCACAATTGACTCACCTAATAATAGCTGCGTAGATAGTACGACTGATCACGGCTCTGTCCACCGTAGATCCAGACGCACACGCAATAGAAAATTATTGGCCCCAAGTAGGGGGTGCGTGAAACAAAGGGGCAGGAGAAAGAAGGTAACTCTATCATTATCAGAACAGGCCAACGGAAGAGAGCCACCCCCACCAAAGTCAAGCTCAAATCTGGGACCAAGAGGCAATACTAACCCTACCACACTCATTGGGGAGTCTATAATGTGTCACATTGTGGATGCTATGTAGCTCCTCATTGCCCCCCTAAATGACAAACTTGAGCAGATCTGTAAAAAGGTGGAAAATTTGGAGAAACTAGGTCTAGCTAAATTAGACATTCTTGAACATCTGGGACCACAAGTCACTCCAACTCCCTTGCATGTACCTCCCGGGAATAAGGACAATATGACTGCCACTAATACATCTAACTCACAGGTTCCTCCCGCCAGAAATGTGGCCCCCACGGCAGCCCCCGGCAAGCCCACTAACTTACACACCTATACCCCAGGGAACACCACAAGTGGGCCCTCTGGGGTAAGAGGTGGAGAGCCAATGGGTCATACCTTAGTAAACGGGAATCCACCAGCACGCAGCTACTATAATAACATCATTCCTGCAGTGATTAATCTCCCGCCAGAAAGTAGACCATATGTGGCAATTCTTGCTAACGTCCCGAAACTTAAACCCTCCCAATTCGAAAACAGCAAAACACTTAAAAACAAAATTCTGCACTGGCTTGTCCACAATTGTGGATTCCCCCTAAGAGGGGCAAGTCAGATTCTCTCAACCCAAAGGGTAGGGTGGGTGGGCCCCAGTAAAAAGGAAATAAGTGGGGACTGCGTAATCATAAATTATAAAACCACTGAATGGGCAAGAGATTCCATCTTGAATGCGCCGATCCCATCTGATAATGATTACAACACCACCTTGTTCCCACTGGACTACTTTTACAGGAACCAGGTGGGATTTAAAATTCCCGTGCAGAATTTCAAACACCCTAGAGTAATAAACATGCCTCATCCACCTGTACAGCAGGCACCAGTGCACCCAGTCGGGCACCCTATGATCCCTTATGACCCAAACAACCAATACGCACCACAGCAACCACTAAACTTATTTAGAACACCAAACCCCAACTACCTCAATAACCTTAATGTCCCCGGGCTGGGAACGAGCTTCTATGGTCAATATGCAGTCCCAACATCCAAGTGATTCCAGATATTCAACTCCCTAGATGAAAATGACTGACTCGGGGATACTCTCGCCGTTGAGTCATCTGTTGAGTCATCTGTAACTGAGGAACCTAGGTCGATGGCCGTTAATACAGTTGAGGAACTTCCAACAGACACCATTGTAGCAAATTCTAATGATTCAACCTTGATAGACGCTACCATATGTACCATATGTACCGGTGAAAATCATCCGGAGAACCCGATAACACCATCAGTCATAACAGTTACCGACCCACCCCAAGTAGCTTTAGAAGAGAATCTGAGGGCTATCACGTGGAATATAGCTGGGATAGCCTCTAAGGTAAACACCCCCATATGGGCTGACTTTATTAAACAGGGTTACAACATAATCTGCCTGCAAGAAACTTGGGACAGGGAAGAAGTACACGTCGAGGGTTATGCTTCCTTTAGTGTGCAGGCTGTGGCATCCCAGGCTGGTAGAGCCAAGGGCGGACTTGTGACCCTGATATCCACCGCATTAACTGAGTTTTGTGTTAGTGATCATGTTGTCCTAGGAGAACACGCCTCCGTTCTGCGCATGGCCCATAGCAGATGTAGAGATTTAATAGTAGTGAATTTCTACAATAATATTGCGGGCCACAAACGGGGAATGTTCATTTCTGACATAGAGCGGGCCATTGATGCGATCTTATCAAGTACATCCAAACCAGCTGCAATCCTATGGGTAGGAGACTTCAACATCAAAACATGTAACTATGCACTCAAGGGGGCATGTGGCCACAGGGAGGAGTACTCAGGAAGGGAAACAAGTGTTTATAATCATTTCCCGCACAATAACTATGGCAGTGCTTTAAATAATCTACTTGCTAAATATGACCTGGACCTCCTAGAATGCAACAAGAGCATAAACAATGTCAGGTGTCCGACATTTCATGGGAGAAACAGCCAATCATTCATTGATCACATTATGATATCTTGCTCCGTAGCTTATATCAATGTCTGGGTGATCGAACAAACGGTTAGTGACCATAACAGTATAACCGTTGAACTATTGGGTTGGGGAACCAAAAAGAACACCTATGGTCAACCAATCCAGGACATCGCAGCAGAAAGACCAAATGGGATGAGGGTGAAATGGATAAAAGTTGACCCCACTCAATTTGTTGCCAACGTGATCACAAATTGTTGCAGAGAGGTCGAGTACTGCTTATCCTCTAAACCATGCCCACGAACCTTGTTATCCAACTTCCTAACCATAACAAAAACCATCGAGAAATCCTTGACACACAAAGCTCGGAAATTAAGGAAGGTCAAGGCGGTGTGGTTTGATGACCATTGTGCTCAGTCACTAAAAAGGCTGAAAACTTCACTTGATGCTACACCAAGAGACGCTAGTAAGATCAGGGAAGAGCGCCACAACTACAAAACTGCACTCTCCACCAGGAAGAAGGAATTGCAGGATGAGGCATGGGCAAAATTAGATCTGGCCGCAGATACCAAAGATCATAAACTTTTTTGGGACACTGTTAATAGTCCGTTCTTGAAGAATGACAACATTCCTGAACTAACCTCGCATGTCAGCTGCCGGGCTTGGATAGCACACTTCACAGGGATTTTTAACTCTGATTTTACCTCTGGTTTTACTTCTGTTTCTAATTCCAATGTTTTAACTGATACATCAACCTGTTTTAAATGGGAGAAATTATTGTTTTCTGTGACATTAAGCGAGGTGATTGAGGCAATTGAGAAGAGTAAGGGGGGGAAAGCCCCGGGACCGGATGGGGTCCCTGTGGACTTTTACAAATATGAGATTACCCTATGGGCCCCCATTTTGACCCGCTACTTTAATGCTGCAATTGAAGATAAGTTACCAACTTCATGGGGTCAATCTATTATAGTGCCACTCTTCAAAAAGGGCTCTAGGGCAGAAGCACGAAATTATCGCCCAATTTCACTTTTGGACTCGTCATTAAAGATTCTGAGTCGAGTACTCTTGGTGAGATTAGAGTCCTGGGCAGAAGACAATAATATTCTTTCGCCTATTCAGTACGGGTTCCGAAGGGGTTTAGGTACTATGGAGCAGTGCATGAACCTGGAACTTATTATTGGCAAGTACACAAAAGCCAAGGAAGGGAATTTGTTTATTTGCTTCGCCGATCTAAGTTCCGCATTTGATTTGGTGGAACACGCACTGCTCTGGCCAACACTACTTGCCATGGGCGCACCGCCCGAAATCATCCACCCCTGGCTAGAATGTACAGTAATCTCTCAAGTAAGGTCAGATTCGGAACAGACGGTGAATGTACCCCCTTTTTTAAAATTGGCAGAGGGATCCGACAAGGGTGCGTGCTTGCCCCTCTTTTATTCTCCCTCTTTATCAATCAGGTTGACCAATTTTTACAAGAATCTCATGCTGATGCCCCTATCATCAATGGAAAGCAAATACCCGTCCTTCTATACGCGGACGACGCGGTCCTGATTTCCAGGACCGCGAACGGGCTGCAAAAGTTCATTGAGAAGTTCCATATTTTTATTCAGGGCAGAAAACTCAAAATTAACAAGGGCAAGACAATGACTATGACCTGTGGAAAGAAAATGAAGAAAAACAAGACATTCTTTTTATATGGGGATAAACTCGAGGCTGTCCAATATTTCTGCTATTTAGGTATTCCTTTTCAGGAGATGGGAGATGGGTAAACAAGCAATCCTGTGTTGGTCTGAAGATGACTAGAAATGTAAATTGCATCTTCAGATTTGCCTCTAAACTGGGGGGACGTAGAATCCGGGAGATGATCTCCATCTATAATTCAAGGTGTATGTCCTCTGCCCTGTATGGAGCAGGGATATGGGGATATAATCCTCAGATTGCCCTGTCCATCCAGCAGGAGGAAAACAAGTACCTAAAACGACTATTATGCCTCCCTGTTTCTGCCTCAAACGAGATTACTCACAGAGAGTCAGGCATAAATTATGTTACAGATCTGATTGCATTGCGTCCCCTGTCCCTATCGCGGTCCATATGGGCCAAAGAAGAAACCAGGTTCACCCAGGAAGTAATCATGGATTGTATTAAACTTGATCGTCACTCGAAAATCCCCTGGCTAAAACATATTCAATCCTGGTATAAGACCCTCTTTGGTCAGGACATTTTTAAAGATATATTAACAGAATCAGTTTTAACAAAGCGTGACCTCAAATCCACTTACTTGGACCATGTAAAAGGGACCAGAATGAAGGAGTATGCAATGCAAAGTACGCTCAAATTATACATGGAGTACAACCTTAGTGCAGGTCTCCCCTCCTATCTTACATTTGTCAGTATTAATTCCCATCGCTTTGTTCTAGCTCGCCTGAGGCTGGGAATAGTTCACCATCTAGTGGCTTTCCCTACAGTAAAAAAACCCGGGTTATGTCTGTGTCCATGTGATGGGAAATCCAAACAGAGCATCTGCCACTTTTTACTTTTGTGTAATTTTTATACTGGTTTTAGAAAGTTTTATCTGAAGCAATTATTTTCAGAACATAACATGTGCAATACAAGAGCCGCAATGCAATTGTTGTTTAACTTGGCCTCCCCGGATGTGTGTTATCGCGTGGCCACTTATATCTTAAAATGTATCTGGCATAGGAAATCAATTATCATATGACTCCTTTCCCGCCCGTTTACCCCTTGGCTGTTACATTTCATGTCACAAATGTGTCTTATTCTATCTAATGACTTATTGTTTGAGTTACATTGTTTACACGTGTATCTATTTATATGCACTTTATATTTATTCTGCATATTTGCACCTGCCGAAAGTACCTTATGGTAATGACTGTCTTCCGGTTCTTGCATTTTTGCACTGGCGTTTTGCACAAACCTTTATTGTAAACAAATTGTTGCTAAAATGTTTAAAGCGATCAAACAGACGTTGCACTTTATCTTTAATACTGCATATTTGCACATGTCAATAGCACTTTATGCATATAACAGGTCTTTCCAATTTTGCACTTTAGATTGGCGTTTTTTTGCACTAACTTTTTCTATAACAACTGCTGCCAAAACGTATATAATGACCAAATCTAACTTGTACTCAAATGAGACATACCTTATTGAACCAAAATAAGATTGGCATGGATATCGATGTAATTTTAATTGTTTCATTATCTAACTTACATAAATATGATTTGAAACTGTACTTATGTATGTTGCTATATGGTTGTACTGGTACAAACCGAATAAAGCATTTTGAAACTGAAACCGTAAGGGAAGTCCTGCCTGGGAGGTCAGAAAACAGAGACAAGAAGGGTTCTAGGGCGTCCAATAGATCTGTGAGTTGGACTGGAACTAGTTCTGGATTGACAACCAACTGGTCTAGGGTCGAGGCAGAGGTGCTCTCTGTGGGTGAATAGGCCACTCTTTGGGGGGGTGGTCCGATCCATTTTTTTAAAAGGATGATATGATAGGTCTGAAATTTATTAGGCCCAAGTTGGATTCGATAACTGGTTTTCCCTATGGTACCAGCTACCCTGTAAGGACCTTTCCACTCTGCCTTTATCTTGGAAATGGAGGAAGGAAGAAGGACTAAGACACAATAGTTTACCCGTAATACCCTCCATTTTTTTCCTTTATCATAGAGGTGTTTTTGTTTCTGTTGACTGGTCTCTAGGTTAGAGTGAGCTATATCTCTTAAATTTCCTATGTGAGAATAGTCCAGGAGGTCAGAACATCTATAGCTCTCTGTCTCCCACGTCTCCATCGTCATTTTCAGTAGGGTTCGAGGTTGTCTGCCATAGAGCATCTCAAATGAAGAGCACCCTGGTTTACTCTGAACCTGTCCTCGTATGACGAAAAGGGCGGGAGGCAAGAGGCGATCCTAGTTCTTTCCTTCTCCTGTCAGCATCTTTTTCAAAGTTAACTTCAGGGTCCCATTGTACCTTTCTACCAGACCGTCTGTTTGGGGGTGGTAGACCGAGGGTTTCAGGTGTGTTACGTCCAATAGTTTACAGGCCTTGGACATAAGGTGCGATACAAAGGGAGTGCCCTGATCAGTGAGTATTTGGCTAGGGAAACCAAAGCGGGAGAAGTACTTTATCTGCTTATCGGCTATATTGGTGGTGGTCGGGGCTCAGAGGGGAAAAGCCTCTGGTAAACGAGTACAATAGTCCACCAGGACTAGGACGTACTGGAACCCTTTACTATGTAGTGTAGTTCCTAGTTTCCCACTAGGCCCTGCGCATTGGAATAACATAAACAGTAGTATCGACATGGAACTGCTTATATTCCAGGCCTCCACTGACTATGCTAAACTTAATTGGGTTGTGTTACCAACTAGCTCAGAGGTCACTGGAAACTTTCTTCTCTGCATAGGAAGTGATCAGCTTCCTTGGCACAGACAAGAAGGGATTCAGTTTTCCAACAACCGTGCAACATGACAACTTTGCTCCTCAGATCAAGAGTCGATCTCTAGGGTCGTGTGAAACAATAGACATAGATTTCACTCAGTCAGTCTAGTGCAGTTTACTTTCACGGTATGTAGAGAATAGAGAGACGGGCGTTTATCAATAAAGGGTTAACATTTATTGAACAGTCTTTCTTCTCGTACAAGAGAAATGTATTGCCACAATTGCAATAACTGTTATTATAAAAAGTACGTACAGTAAGATAAGTATTGCGAAATAGAACTGTAAAAGCATTGATATGGTTTCTTAGCCATACAATGGTTTAAAAGTAATAAAACATATATACAGTCATATATACATTAGGCTAACATACTCAACTGGTGCTTCTAACTAAGCCTACCCCAGTGTGCCTGACCTAAGCCTAACACGTGAAAAGGGGAGTAAGTAAGTAGCTTTAAGTTAAGTTGGTTTTGCCAAGGTTTGTTTCAAGAATTCTCGTCTAAGGGTTTAGTCAACACCATACCTCTGAATAGAATGATGGAGGATTGGTATCTCCTTCAGGGGTCTCTCTCGATATCCCAGTCACCCGCGAGGGTAAACCGGAAGCGCCGGGACTGGATTTCTCTGCACGAGAAAGGCAGCGGCTCTCTTCAGCGCGTCGAGGAAGGAGGGGTGACAGCGTCCGCGGGCAGCTGGAATCTGCTGGATGTCTTCGCGGAGGACGGCTGTTCAGCTCCTTAAGCGTACTGCACCATAGGTCGCGCTTTAGCGGCGATAATGGTAATCAGCAGCTTCACCACCACAGGATAGCAGGCTGCAGCGACAGAGTGCTAGTTTTTACCAACACAGGGTCATGCAGGCAGCTGGCATCAGCAACAGGCAACGAACTCACATTGCTTAAGGCAACGTTGGTAATATTTATACCTGACAGGTGCCGGGTTTGACGCAAGTTTGCTGGACATAAGACGTCAATTAAAGATGTCACTAGGAAGTGACAGTTATCAGTTGCTCATTAGAGTTCCATTACTAATCAAAACATAGCAAGCGGGGATTTCCAGGTTTGCTAAGTTTTTATCTTGTTGAAGAACTCGGAGTGTTATCTAGGAATATCAGATAGTGACTGCTGCTCTGTCATTGCACTAATTGGTCGCAAAGGAAGTAGCAGAGAGTCATGCTGGAATGTGGCTCTGTTCGTGTGAGGCCAGAGATGACTTTTCAGAAAATCGCACTCGAACGGTTATGCCAATATAGGGAATAAATGGATTTATAGCCGAATAGGGCCATAAGTTCACAGTATCGATCAGGAACCTAGATAAGCACGCAACACCCACTCCACGTTTTCATGTCCATCAAAATTACTAAAACTAGGCAATAAGATGCATGTGTAACATTGCCCACCCCAAAATACATAAATGCATTCGAAATAGGCGTACTTGTAATACATGGAATTTAGGTACTGTACGTTTTTTTTAAAGCATATTAATCATTCAAAAAATTATTGCATATGAAGTCAATGAACGATTATGCAAAAGGAATTACACATGAAGTATCTCTGACAGAAGAAAGGCGAGATAAATCATCACATAAAAATGCATTGTAATAACATGTGTGCTAGAGGCTGGTGTTATGTTGTTATGTCTCTAGATGTGTTTAGAAATAGAAGTGCGAAGCTTCTGTTCTCTAAGAATAGTTTTTACGTTAAGCAAAGAATTGTTCGTGCCAAAAAGGGTCAATATTAAAAAAAATGTCCAATTCAAAGAAAATAGATTTCCAAAGCTCTTGGCAGTTTTTGTTGATCAAAACTGAAGGCCGAATTCAGAGTTCATGGGAACGCTGTGTGTCGGAAAGCTTCTCAAAAGTTATTGTTTCTCTATGGGTGAGAACATCGTATCAGACAGGCTCTCAAAGAATTGGTCTACAAAATCAGGTGATAGTTCAACCAAATTAGATAGCGCTGTAACTTGGCAGGTGTGAGAATGATTGCTGTCATCGAAGGCAGGACCAGCAATGCTCACAGAACGTTGTACCTGGATGATGTTGCTTTTGTCACTCGCTCCACTGTTACCACTTGGCTGTAGTACAGGAGTCTCCACAAATGCCGTCATCAGGATTGGTAGCCGCTGGGGACAACACAATGCGTGAGCCGTTATTGGACTGAGCAAAGTATCGACGTCCATTGGTACTGCTGATGGAAGTGAAAGACAGACGTCCAACACGCATTCATCGCCGCAAAGCATACACCTTAGCACAGGTAAAATGCAATTTTGCCATATCGGTCTGAATGAAAGGAACCAGGTCATGTTTAGATCTCTCAGCCTGGCCAATCCAAGGACGTTAGTTATCCTGTCCCTGTAGCGCATTGCTAGGATTGTCTCTTCCATTCCCATGGGAGCTATGTCTGAGCCGAGGCTTGCCATAACGAAGCAGGAGGGTCAAAAATAGAATCCCTGCAACGAGTCCCAAAAATAGTGGTATGCCACCAAAAATGGAGTGCACAAAATTAGGAAAGATTCCCAAAATTGCCTGGAAGGGTGTTAGCAGTCCCGTAAAGACTGTCTTAAATATGCCTGGGATGCTTGTTGCACTAGACATGTTAAGGAGTTGGCTGAACATTTCTACGAAATGCACGGGGCAATTTGTTGATAAAAGGTCATGGACTTCAGTAGCCGTCCTTGCGACTAGAAGATCATACGTCTCTTTAGATGACGTTATAGGCACTGTTGTCTGTAAAAGCACAGATTTCATTTTGCTTAATGTATCAATTCGTATAGAATAGAGATTCAGACGAGGCCAGAGGGGAGTCACTATGTCTGGAGGCCCGCTCGGAAACAATGCTTGCATACAACATTTGACCATGGACGTAACTTGTACTAGATAACTTTTCCCTGGCGCGAGGCCACAACACCTGTGATCCATTCTAAGAATGTAACTCCCGTTTGCGAGTTGCATAAAGAAGGGCTCTATCTGAGTTGCAGGTGTGACTATCTGGTGGCATGAAAGGTTGTTTGAATTTCCATCACATGCTCCGTAAAAATTAATACCCTGACACAAAAGTATACCGCTTAGTGAATGTTTACAGTTGTTACCACTAAGAAATACATTTTTGTCACTGTCACTATAGCAAGAATGAGTGTATGGTAATTTCCATTCGGATTTTACATATCCTTTACCCAATTGTTCATATTGGCCAGCAGGTATGTACTCAAGGCACTTTTTAAATCGGAAAGTTGTTATCGGAATTGTGATAATTCCGTGTATTATCCATTCAATGACAGGACTCTCTGACATTGTCAATGGTAATCTCTCGAGTTTTTCGATGCTCAGGATTGTATAGTCTGCTCCTTTCTGTGCCAAACTGATCTGTTTATCAGTAAGGTTAAAACTGGAAAATAATGACGTCGTGTTGATTAAACGCCAAGGCACATAGCCTGAACGAAGATTTTGCAGCGTCCAGCCTAGTTCTATAATAGAGCGTAATTGAGACTGGCCATGTTGTAACATTAGCAAATCTCTGTCTATCACATCAAAGGCAGAGGATACAATATTGTCCAAAGAATATATTCTGGAAGACAGAGTCGTTAACCCATTGTCTACCACAGAAAGTGATTTCTCCAAATTAATACGATCAATTTCTCGTATTTTTTCAGCAGTTTCAATTTGCTTTACTTTCCAAGCCTCGTTGTAAGCAGCATAGATACTGGTCGCTATGAAACGCTTTTGACGCTGTTTGCGTGGTCCAAGAATGAAATCGCGCAAATCAGCACCCTTTAATAAAGACAAGTGTTGCTTAATTTCAGCCAGTGTGGACGAGGTTAGCCATTCAAGGCAGAGTTTCCCTACACTGTATGTTGTTATAATCCCTGGATGTTGTCTCTGGGAATATCTAGGGTCTAATCTGGTCATTTTTAACCCCTGTGTTTTATTCAGGAACCTATCTTGACAGCTATTTGTGTCTGTAGGCCAGATTAACCACTAAATCCAATCAGGATGTGTTCTGTTGAAATGTAAAATTTGTGACACGTCTAACTCAATATCTGTGGTTGCATTTTCAGGTATTGGCTTTGGTATAGACGGTGTTTTAAGGTCTTTGATCTTAGCTAGGCCAAGACAAGATGTTTGGTGTATTGTGTCATTTAAAAACAACATTTGTTCAGGTATCATGTAGGTTCTAAATAGTGCTTCTATGCCTTGCACCTGCCAATCTTTTGTACCCCAAATTGTCTTCGTTTCAATATTATTTTTCCAATAATCAAAACCAAATGTCATCATTTTGTCATAAAATGCTTCTGAATATATCAATTTAGAATTTGTCAGCATTGTTTTCATTCCTGTTTTATCTAACAGTTTGTAATAAAACATTTCTGCATCACTGGTGTTAAACCCTGAGAAGTATTTGAATTTCTCAAAAAATGCTTTAGAACTGCTTTTAGGTGGTGTAGCACAATGTTCCCATTGATTATACATAAAAACATTTCTAGGCTGTGCAGATTTATGCAAGTAATGATCCCCATAGTGGGTGTAACAGAATAACTGCTCATAACTAGATGAACCTTGTAAATAATCATGATCTGTGAATCTAGCTGACATTACTAAATCAGACATCATGTCATTAATACTGTTAAAGTCCCAATCATCAGAGAATGTACTTGGTGTCACAAAGTCACTTAAGGAAACCTTTAGTTGATGAGGATACTTCAGGATTTCGACCGGACCATAGATCTCATAGTCTGTTTTCTCCCATACTACCCCACCAGGTATTGGAATTGCTGTGACGTTTACTGTTGACAGTTCTCTTTTCTTCACGTGGGATGATCTGTGTGGTTTCAGGACTAGGTTGATGTTCTGACTTGCTGTGTCCATTGTAATATATTTTCCTTCAATGAATTTTCCCAAACACAGTACCATGATGAGCCAAAGCAGGAGGAAAAATACACCTAGACCAAACCAGAACTCTAGCCAAGGGGAAATTAAGTAGATTTCCTTCAGTTGATGAAAGAGTTCCGCTGCTTTTTCTTTAAAAGACTTTTTTGTTTCTGGCATCACTTCGGGGTCGTTTAAATCTTCAGAGAAGTTGTCGAAGTTGATGAAATAACCAGAGGCAGTTCTGTCAATTGATGGGATTGTTCTTTCAATCTGTCTCTCGGTAGCACTTTCTGATGCCACATCATTGTAGACTGGTGTTGTTTCTTGACGAACTGTTTCAATCTGTGTTTCAAGAGGCACGAGTTCCATGGCATTATTGCATAGTCCTTCATTGTGCACTGCAGGCTGATCGAATGTGATGAGTCTTTCAGTTTGAACCTCTTGGATTGTTGCAAGTTTGGGTATTCTGTTGTTTCTTGGGAGTCCACTGGGCCTACTGTTGATTATAGGCCACATGCTTGTGGTTTTACCAGATCGATAGACACAACTCTGTTCTCCTTTTTACCAGCAAGGGGCGGTAGCACAACTGATCTTGTTCCGTTGACTGCTAAGACAGGTACTGCTTTTCTGTAAGAAGGCCCAAATTCCTTCTTAACCGCGATCTTTTCTCTGACTAGATCCCCAATCTTTGGAATCCAGACAGGCCTTGCTGGAGCTGTTGCGGGTGGTGCCTCGTCAGTGGTACTTGGCTGTTGCTTTAACTTTATGTTGCTTAATTATTTTCTTGTTTAATTCAGTTCCTGTAAAACAGCCAAACGGTCTTTTACATCAAACTGCGTTGTTTCTTCTTGTACCACTGACATCTGACTATCGAGGTCCTGAACGTTCATTCTAATTCCGAACAATAGTTCGTATGGGCTGAAACCTTTTAGAGAATTTCTTGGCATGTTGTTAAGACTAGTCTGGACACTTATTAAATGTTTGACCCACCCAGCGCCTGAACCTAATACCTTCGCTGTTATAGATTGCTTTATGTCCCGTTTTTTTCTTTCTACCACACTATTCCCTTCGGGGTGCGACGGACAAGAATACCGCAACCCAATTCCCATGCTAGCCATGGCCTCCTTATAAGCTCGAGAGCTGAAAGCAGGACCCTGGTCAGAATGGAACGTGGTAATTGCGTATGTGCCGATAAAGACTCGCAAATCTTTTATAACCGTTCTAGCGTCAGCCGAGCGCTGGGGACCTCATTTTTTAAGTGCTTTTCGCCTTAACTGTTAATAGGACGCAGGATGGGGTGTAGGCAGCGTTACGCTCTTTCTGACTGGTAGCCGGTAGCAAGGTTCGCTACTGCGATCCCTATTACAGTTTTCACAGTTGTTTGCACATATTTGGTGTTCTACACTCATTCCCGGCCACCAGAATACTGATTGTAATTCAGTCAGTGATTCCTTGATCTTTCTGTGCCTTAGACCCAAACCCATGTGTGCGTCTGCTATTAAAAATATTCTCCTGTTCATGTTTGGAATTACTCTATCCCCCACTCCAGGGATTCGAGCAAAAGGAACGGAGTTTGCATCGATTATGTATGCATAATTGAGTGGATAGTTTACGGGTAGTGCTGCACAGTCACCTTTTACGGTCGTTTTTACTGCCAGCATGGTTTCCCCGTCTATGTATTTATCTGTACGCTTTTTTGTGGCTACGGAAGCCGGTTTAGTTGCTTCCGCTTTGGCTGTATTAGCCAATGAATTCCCTGCAACGTGAACGCCATCACGCTGAAGACTCTGTGCGTGAATCACGTGAGTCTTTTGTAGTTCTTTGTGTAAAAGAGCTACCTCGTTCCAGAGCAATTTATGCTTTATTGTGGCACCTGTGTCATCTTTGTAGTCGTTTTCGATCCAACTCTGCAGTTTATTGTTGTAAGAGTTGACGCAAAGATGAGAATCGCACACTATAAGTGTGGGGAATTCGCGTTCTGCATTTTCGAGCGCCATCTTTAAAGATCTGATTTCAGTTCTCTGAACCGAACAGTTTCTTACAGATTCAGTTTTTGTTACTTTCGGTCTGAACTTACCGCACAGCCAACGACCTTTAATGATCGCACATGCTGCATTGTAGGATTTACTCTCTACATTAAAATGCTGTACAAAGCTATCTGTATAGATTATACAGGCGTATTGTGGGAGAGGCAGGATTTCGATTGGCAGAGGATATTCTTCTTCATATTCTAAATCATTCAGATCTTCAAATTGCGGAGCAAAATAGTATTTCACATCTTCCGCTCCTAGAGAATCTATGTACTGTATCCATTTCGGATCCAGTGACACTGTAGGCAGGTTTACCGGGCTGAATAGCGCCTCGAAGGCGGATTCCGCTGTAAGGATATTAATCCGTTTGCCGTGTGCTAGTTCTCGTTCATTTGCTAATGCGATTTGCACTGCGTTCACAGTTCTTTCTGTGTGACTGAATGTTTTTTCTGCTTGTGTGTACAAGTGAGATTTAATTGAAATTGGTACCTTTTCTCCCTCATTAGAGGTTAGGTACGTGAATCCGCATCTTCCTGGGATGACTCGGATTACAAGATCGATCGTGTTGTCACGTGTATCTAATTTTTGTTTTTGCTAACATGTCTGTTTGCAGTGATCTCAAAATTTCTGTGTGTTTTTGAGTCCAATTGATTTGTTTTAAATCAGGTTTAATTAGTTCGTAGAGAGGTTTAACCCTCTCTGTGTAATTTAGTATGTAAGTTCTTCCGAAATTCAGAAAACCTAGTATTGATTGTAAATTCTTCAGCGTTTTTGGAGCTTGGAGTACAGCGCACTTCTCTAAGAAGTTGTCCGCTAGGCTTTTCCCTTCACTTGATAATTCGTACCCTAAGAACAGTACTGTCAGATGGGCAATTCGGGACTTTTTAAAGTTGAATTTGTAACCCTCTGCTGCGAACCCAAGTATAATGGTGTTCACTCTTTTCAAGTGAGTATCCAAGTCGTCGTCTGTGAGATAAATATCATCTACGTAAGATAATGCTTCATCATCATAGATTTGTAGTAACTCTGTTACCCTAGCTGAGAATAGTCCTGGGCTGTTCTTGAACCCCTGTGGGAGTCGACAGAATTTTTTCTGTGACCCAAATGCTGAGAAAGCGGTCAAATATCTGCTTTCTGGTGCAATGTTTTGACAAAAGAAACCATTAGAAATGTCTAATGTCGTTTTGTATTTTTTCCTAACTATGTTATTCATTAGGGCTGCACTATGCGAGTTTTGTACTGCAAAGATTTTGCAACATGTATTAAGATGTCTGTAGTCCAAAACTAGACGATATGAATTGTCTGGCTTGGAGACAGGAAACAAAGGATTGTTCATTTGAGAGGTGCATGTTTCAATCAACCCCTGGTACTCAAGTTGATCTAAGATCTCCCTGACTTGTTTTTTAGCTTCTTGCTTTATGGGATACTGCCGTTGGGCAGTTGGTTCACTTTTTAGTTGGATTTTGTGAGGCGGTGAATCCTCATCCCATCCTACATGATTTTTATATAATGCAGGTGCCTGGGCTACTGCCCATTTCCTTGCATATGTATATTTTTTGTGAATCGGTATGTGATTCGAGAAGGCAGGCATAATCACTTCTTCGCCACGAGGGCACTCCCTGACAAACTCTGGGGGCCAATCTTTTTCAGCTAACAGAATATCATAGCCTTTTGAGAGCTTATCCCAAAATAGACCCTTAATTTTCCTAGTCTTATCACCCTCTATACGCAATGTTATTTCGTATATTTTATGGGGCTCGCTAAGTCTGGCGTCAGCAGTTTCAACCTGAATGTATTCATTCGTGTCCACTGTCTCCAGATGACTCATCAAGATCTTGCGCGCTATACTGATTTCTGCTGCACTGTCCAACATTGTCAATGCCCACTCCCCGTTTTTCAACTGTGTCCTCAGTATTCTCGGCATGGTTGATTACTCTAATACTGGCTACCTTCTTTTTCTGAAATTGAGATTTCTTATTTTGAGCAGGTTCCTTGTCTTTGGACTTGGTGTGCTCTCCTGGGTCTGACCGTCCTCTTCTTTCCGAATTCTGTGGAGAAGATCGAGAGGGACGTGTATCAATACTTTGATATCTATCAGGTTTTTTTAGATTATCCCTATTTCTAAGGTTATATCTTTTCTCAGAGGGCTCCCGCTGGGGAGACTGGCGTTCTCGAGTCGGAGTTCTTTCCCTCCGTCGAGGAGACCTTCCTCTGGACTGGAAAACTTTTTCCTTGGGAGTGGATTGTTTATTTCCATCCCAGCTCTTTTTAGGAGTGTTTGAATTATTTTTAATAAATAATTTTTCAGGATTTTCGAGCAGTTGGGGCTTAACTGGTTTTCCACCCAAGCTGTCTCTACCTAATTCTTCATAGCATTTTTCTATGATTTTTGCAAGTTCAACAGGATCTTTTATATCTGTTTCCCTCAACTTCTGGCGGATCGCCACAGATGCTGCTTCTCCTCTAATGTTGGCTAATAATATAGCCGTGACCTGCTTGAAATCTTTCAGTAATTTCATACCTAGATTTAAAGCGGGCTCTGGACCGAATTCATTTTGAATCTGTTTTAGCACTTCTGGTATTACCGCCATAGACGGAACACCGTGTGTTTTTGTATAAATGGAAGCAAAGACTGTACCCCAAGTGTCACAGTCCTCCACGTGTGGTGCGATTCCCATAGGAAGGCAGATGGTCAAGATTCTGTGTTTCTCAATAGGGGTAGTATCAGGAAATACTGCCTCTATTTGAGTGATTTTCTGGGCTAACCAGAAAGGAATTTGTTCCCGTTTTACGGGTGTTTTACCAAGACATGACTGTATGTTCTGTGGTGTAATTTTATTTGTGTTCCCCTGGTGAGGGGTCAGCTGGTGTGAATTAACAGCTGGCTAGACTGTTGCAGTCCGCATTACATATTGGACTAATTGCCTATGTATTTTAATTAATGTTTTGAGCTGTGCTAACAGCTCTTCCTTAGACATGTTTGCAATGTCAGGATGTGGTGTGTAGCTGGCTAGAACCGGCCACGTGGCTCCTGGTCTACCTAGTGGACCGAGCCTAGTTATGTGATCATTATGTTTTAGGGCGCCATTAAACCAGAGCAGGTGCTCTTGAAATTTAAGTGGAATTTCAATCTCCTCGAAAGGAGCGTACTCTTCCGGAGGTTTCTCTATTTTGTAATAGTGAAACTCTTGTGTTATAGCGTTTACCGCTGGAAAGTTTATCCATGAATAGAATACCTCTGTCTGCCGATACTCGTGAGCCTCTATCACGAAAATTACTGTACCACCTTGAGGTGTCAGTCCGTTTTCTATAAGTTTTAAAGTTATAGATCTTCTTAACTGGACCGGGATGATAATAGCATCCGGGTCTGTGTATTCGGGACCTTGCTGAGTCGCATCTGCTGCGGCCCCAGAGGTTCCGTTTTCTGGCATTGTAAAAATGCGAGGTTTGCAGAGTAGGTCTCCAAGGAGACAAAGATTAGGTGCACAATATTTTGGAACACTGTATCCTTCAACGTTGAATAAACCAGAGCTTTATATAGGAATCTCTTCCTACTAAGGTCGGGCGGATTTTAACCTTTCACCCACTCCAGACGTCTATTGGAGTATTTACGGGAGAAAGGGGTGTGAAATATGCACGACTGAGTTAATCTAATAGTCTTGCGTTAGTTTATCGCCTTACCAAACGGTTGGGCGCCATGTAGTGTAGTTCCTAGTTTCCCACTAGGCCCTGCGCATTGGAATAACATAAACAGTAGTATCGACATGGAACTGCTTATATTCCAGGCCTCCACTGACTATGCTAAACTTAATTGGGTTGTGTTACCAACTAGCTCAGAGGTCACTGGAAACTTTCTTCTCTGCATAGGAAGTGATCAGCTTCCTTGGCACAGACAAGAAGGGATTCAGTTTTCCAACAACCGTGCAATATGACAACTTTGCTCCTCAGATCAAGAGTCGATCTCTAGGGTCGTGTGAAACAATAGACATAGATTTCACTCAGTCAGTCTATGCAGTTTACTTTCACGGTATGTAGAGAATAGAGAGACGGGCGTTTATCAATAAAGGGTTAACATTTATTGAACAGTCTTTCTTCTCGTACAAGAGAAATGTATTGCCACAATTGCAATAACTGTTATTATAAAAAGTACGTACAGTAAGATAAGTATTGCGAAATAGAACTGTAAAAGCATTGATATGGTTTCTTAGCCATACAATGGTTTAAAAGTAATAAAACATATATACAGTCATATATACATTAGGCTAACATACTCAACTGGTGCTTCTAACTAAGCCTACCCCAGTGTGCCTGACCTAAGCCTAACACGTGAAAAGGGGAGTAAGTAAGTAGCTTTAAGTTAAGTTGGTTTTGCCAAGGTTTGTTTCAAGAATTCTCGTCTAAGGGTTTAGTCAACACCATACCTCTGAATAGAATGATGGAGGATTGGTATCTCCTTCAGGGGTCTCTCTCGATATCCCAGTCACCCGCGAGGGTAAACCGGAAGCGCCGGGACTGGATTTCTCTGCACGAGAAAGGCAGCGGCTCTCTTCAGCGCGTCGAGGAAGGAGGGGTGACAGCGTCCGCGGGCAGCTGGAATCTGCTGGATGTCTTCGCGGAGGACGGCTGTTCAGCTCCTTAAGCGTACTGCACCAAAGGTCGCGCTTTAGCGGCGATAATGGTAATCAGCAGCTTCACCACCACAGGATAGCAGGCTGCAGCGACAGAGTGCTAGTTTTTACCAACACAGGGTCATGCAGGCAGCTGGCATCAGCAACAGGCAACGAACTCACATTGCTTAAGGCAACGTTGGTAATATTTATACCTGACAGGTGCCGGGTTTGACGCAAGTTTGCTGGACATAAGACGTCAATTAAAGATGTCACTAGGAAGTGACAGTTATCAGTTGCTCATTAGAGTTCCATTACTAATCAAAACATAGCAAGCGGGGATTTCCAGGTTTGCTAAGTTTTTATCTTGTTGAAGAACTCGGAGTGTTATCTAGGAATATCAGATAGTGACTGCTGCTCTGTCATTGCACTAATTGGTCGCAAAGGAAGTAGCAGAGAGTCATGCTGGAATGTGGCTCTGTTCGTGTGAGGCCAGAGATGACTTTTCAGAAAATCGCACTTGAACGGTTATGCCAATATAGGGAATAAATGGATTTATAGCCGAATAGGGGCATGAGGTCACAGTATCGATCAGGAACCTAGATAAGCACGCAACAACTAGAATTAGGCAGGGGTCCGCTAAGGTCCATGCCAACCCTCTAAAAGGGGCGTCCGATGATAGGTAAGGGCTGTAGAGGGACAGCAGGTGGTTTATAGGGTTTCTTACGCTGACATACTGGACATTCTTGACAATACCGTTTAACTTGGGAGTGTATCCCTGGCCAATAAAACATGCGTAAAAGGTTCTGACTCGTGTTTTGGGCTCCTGAGTGTCCTGCTAGGAGATGAGAATGGGGGAAAAACAGGACATGTTCACGAAAATCTTTTGGGACGAACAACTGGGGTTCGGCACCCTTTTCCGCCACTCGGTACAGCAGACCGTCAGTGATTTGAAAGTGGGGAAAGGTTTTTATAGGACGTCCTTGTAGATGGAGTGCCTCTTGCCACACCTTGGCGAGAGTGGCATCATTTTTCTAGGCCCAACGGAAATCCTTATCTACTTGCCAAGGACTTTGGGATAATAAGGCCGGGGCATTTACTGAGGTTTTATGAGGGACTGGGGGTTTATTTTTGATCAAGAGACTGTGGAACAAAGACAGGAAGTTGGGGTTGTCAGTGCCTAAAATGAGGTCTTCTGGGAGGGTAGACAGAACCCCTACGGTGACTGCAGATGGGGGAACACCTGGATATGGGAGGTTTATCTGGGCTACAGGGTATGGTTGGACGTCTCCATGAACACAGCGTATAAAAACCCGTCTCCCTGGGAGCAGCTGGTTAGATTTGACAAATTCATGCCTGACCACCGACTGACGACAGCCAGAATCGAGAAGGGCTTCTATGAGGAGCCATTAAGTTTAAGACTTACATAAAAGCAGGTCCCCATTTCCTCAGTGTACATGAAACCTTTGGGAATGTAACTGACATCCATTGGTTCTTCTGTTTTTTTCCTGGGGCAGGGCCTGCAATATGGCCCCATTCCCCGCAGTCAAAGCATTGGGGGCCTTTATAGATAAAAAAGGCTCCGGTTTTTGGGGGCGGATTTTCTCAAAATCCTTGATGGGACAGAGTGCCTTTCGTGGTGTTTGTAGAGACCATGGTGTTTTATCCCCTTCCCAGGGATTGAGACGGGGTTGGGCCCTGGAAGAGAGGTGGCCATCTCCACTGCCTGTTCAGCGGTTAGATTGGCGTGCTGACACAGCCAACGCTGGGTATTGTAAGGCAACGAGTCCACAAATTGTTCAAGATATATGGACTTCATGAATCCTCCTTGGTCCGATCTTCTGGCCTCAGCCATTTATCAGCGGCCATTTTTAGTTTCAGAAAAAGGTTTTTGGGATTGTCACCGGGGGTGCCCTTTTCTTTTCTGAATTGGAGTCTATAGGCCTCAGCGTCCATCCCAAGATGATCTAGAATTGCGGTTTTTATCTCCTCATATGGAGTGATTACGCTGGAATTGGCGACCTGATAGGCCGCCTGTGCTTCCCCGGTAAGCAAAGGGGCCAAAAAAAAAGGCCATTTGACTAGAGGCCATCCTGCAGGCCTTGCTGCCCTCTCAAAATTGAGTAAAAATGTATCCGGATCCTCCACAAGTATTAATTTTTGAAGAGAAATGTTAGGTGTGGCCAAGGTACCCCAGTGACCTCTTTGTGCAGCAATGTCTGCAAGAGGTTCCTCTGGTCCCCTACGCATGGCCTCAACTTGAGTTTTCATGAACTCCTTTAGAGTATCTCTGTCCGCTTGGGCGGAGATTATTTGTTGCTCCACTGCCCATTCCAGTTTCTTTTGTCCTTCCACAATGTGTTGAATTAGGGTCTCCATCTTTGAGCTCACAAATGGAGTTTAGAATGCCCGCATTCTCCACCACGTGTGACCCGGGGTAGGTATTCACGTGACTCCACACAATAGTTTAGCTCAAATAAACTGGCTTTATTTGTTTTACAGGGGTTTTCAGCAAAAAAAAAGAAAGTTCATTCAGCCAATGCGAGTCGGGCCGGTGCTAGCTCCCACGACGTCTTCTGCAGGGGAATGCCGTCTCCCTCCTTGGCGTCTTGCGGGGGAAGGCTAGCCAGAGCTCCGCTGGCCGAAGGAAACAAAAAAAACAAGCGGAAAAAGCCCTCCGTTAGTGCTGAAAGCTTGTGGTGTATATCGGGGAAGGAAGTGGTGGGAAGTTTCGCCCTAAGGCTGGGACTGTGCAGGACTGGGGAACCGTCACCGGAGGAAAGGAATGGGGAGCACGGATCTGTTTACGCTGAGCGCATACTTGAACCACCAAGCTCTCCCTGATCAGGTTCCCTGCTCTCTCCCGCGTCCCGGCAGCGCAGGTAACGACCTCCCAGGACCCAGGAGACGAGCACGTACCTGCTCTAGCCATGTTCCTCCGGGACCGTGGCGGGGTGCAGCACAGGAACGTTGGTCTCCTCACGGTTCCTCAGGTCTCCGAAGCGGTTCGACAACTGGCGTCTTCTCCTCAGATCAGGGCCCAATAACTACAGGAAACATTGCGGTCTCTTCCTCTCCTTGCTTCCTGGTTGGGTCTTCTCCTTCATTGGCGGATGGCTTCTTTGTACTGGTCGACGTCATGGGTTCCCACCCCCAGGGAGTGTGGCTGACGTTGGTTTCTGAAGGATCCTTAAAGGGCCAGTATTAAGTTCCTTCCGCCGGGTCGGTTTCGGGCAGGCAGAACTCCGAGTCCGGGAGCTGAGAAAGAAAAAAAGGACCCAAAGCATCAATCAGGTCGGGAGCGTCAGGACCTCCAGGAGGATCCTGACAAGGCTGTTAATACTGCCACATCGGCGTACAAAAGAGCTGGTATTGGCCTATGTCCCACCTGAGGTAGATACGCACATTTGCTTGCCAGTATGTCCCGTGCGCTTTTAAGATCGAGATTGAACAGGAAGCGGGCCAGTACGCATCCCAGGCTAACCCCTCTTCCTATTTTAGAAGGCCTAGTACAATTACCAGTGATGCAATAGCGAACTCTACCCCTGCCTTGGGCTTACAGATCTCTGAGAAAGTTCACAATAGTGCAGTCGAGGCCCATATTGGCCATGATTAACCATAACTTATTGTGGGCCCCAAAATCATCTCAGAAGACAAATCTACAAAAACTAAAAACAAATTGCCACCTTTTATGTGCACGTATTTACCAATTATTAAGCCGAAATTAATGGCCTCCTCTACAGTTCCATGCCCCACCCTAAAACTGTACTGTAGGTCCAAAAGGATATTGTTAATTTCTGCCCAGACCTGGAGTCGTCCTAAAAGAATATGACCGGCCACTTTTACCAAACAATCGAAAAGAGAACAAGGCCTGTATAGTGCTGGGTTGTTACGGCCACCCTTCTTGAATATAGGGACAATGAGCGACTCAGGCTAGGTGGATAGAAAACCTTTTTCCCGACAGGCTTTGAAGAGCAAGGTAAGGATAGGGCCCCGAAGATCAGTCTTAGATTTAAATAGATCAATAGGGATCTCATCAGGCCCCGGGGCTTTACCCCCCTTTATTTGCTTTCAGTGCCAAAGCAACTTCATCCAAGGAGAATTCTGGATATCTCAAGTTGGTTAAAGATCCAATGGAATTGGAAAGGTTGGTGAAGGGCAAAGGCCCAGTCTCGACTGAAAAAGTAGGAGGGGGATTTCAATGTCTTCTTTAGGAGAGTACAAATTAGTAAAGTGTGCTATTCATGCAGCCTCTGTGATGGCTATCTCTTCTCGAGGGCAGCCTGGGGAATTAAAAGAGGTAGAGTTGTTAACACGCCAAAACATGGTAATATCATTGGACAGGCTAGAATCAAGTAATCTTTTTCACGTTTCCTCCTTCAAGTTTCTTTTCCATTGGTTTATGACTAGTTTATAAGCTAGTCTGTATTCCAGTACCTCATTAACAGATCTTGGTTGTTTAGCTAAGGCTCATTTTAAATTTCTATGAGTTTTTGTACAAGCTGGATAAGACCAGCCACAATAGCCCGCCTTTGCTCTTTTCTGATTTGCCTGGAGCCCCTCACCAATGCCCTTTTTTATGCGATTGAATGCTAGAATAAACTTATATACGTCTGTCATTTTATCTAGGCATAGGTACTCTAGTGTAACCCTATTAAGATCAATGAGATATTATCAGGCACTCCAATTGCACTCAATACTCCCCATAGTTTATTGTGTGGGATTAAATCAAAAGCCAATGTAAGATCAAAAAATGTCACATATAAGTGTCCCTTTCCCAATGTGACAGTTTTCCAGTATATTGTGCATAGTCTGCAAGTCGGAAAGATTGTGCTAATTTTCGATCGAAACCCTGCCTGGAGATCAGAAAGAATCCTATTATCGTAATATTAATAGTTGTTTATTTTGGATTGAAATCCAAAAAACACGCACAAACTGAACACACTTATTGTGATTACAAGAATTTAAAAAGTGTACTATTCATAAACAGTATCATACAATCTCCCACAACATTCTAATAAAATCAGTTATTCCATAGCCTCGCTATGCACAATAGTTTATATTTAAAATTTCTGCAGAAGAGCATCCCATACTAAATTGGATAACAACTGATACAAGTTTAAAATTAGCAGCAGCCTTTCTTGCTTATCATTGCCCTTTTGTTTTTAAACTAAAACCCCAGAGAAGTACATTTTGTAGTAACCAGATCACTATTTCAAATACACTGGTTTTATAATTAGTCCACGCCAGGAGTTTCCCGAGTATTTGCTGGCAGAAATTCTTCCGCAGGCAACGGATCAAACTGATCCGCCTATATTTTCGGGGATCTTCTCTGTTGCCCTTCTTGTAAATGGGGGTTATTATTTCTTCTAGACATAATTTTGGGAGCGCACTGCCTCCGAAAGAAAACTAGCGAGCTTGTTCAAATAAGGGCCCTAAGCCTAAGGCTCTGAAATGAACAACGATGTGGTTGCTCTAGCTACTCCACACTGTTTGTCGTACCAAGGGCGTGGAGGAATTTTCTCAGTTTGAGCTTCCGGCTCACTAGAAAGGGTTTCATTTAGGTTTTCAATAAGGCCTTCATGTGCTTTATTCTTCTGTGCCCCCCCCCTATTACAAAAAAATGCTATTGGCCTTTGACGTAATTCCATTTTTGTGCCCTCTTATCATTTGTTAAACTTAACTCTCAACAATATGGAGGTCTATGAAAAGCTGAGTTAGATACTCAGGTGCCTTTCATCTCCAAATGAAGGGCATTGTGATCGCTATCATTCCTCTCAAAAATAGTCATATCTAGCATTAAACGCAGAATTAGCATGATTTATTCAATCCTCCTAGACTGATTTATGACTGAAGGTAGGAACACCTGTTCTATTTGAAGGAGACCGCTCATTACATGCCCTGAGACCTAGATTTATTTACAGTGACTATAGTTTGAAAGGATTGAAAGTGCTGACCCCTTACTCACTGGAGTGAGATCAATTTGCAGGATTTCCTACTTGGCATCTTCCTCCCATGCAATGGTCAATTCTGAGGTATCAAGAGGCTCAAAGGCAGTATTAATTTCACTAGCTAGTAATATTGCTCAAATTCTAGCATTACTTTCTATAAAGGGTTCTAGACAGGCTAATAATTGTGACTCCTTATTCCTCCTGTCATTCATGACATACACATTAAAAATTGCAATATTGGAACCTTTACATGGACTAATCAGTAACGCAAGAATATATATTAAATTGATTACTATTCTTTAAATACTACAATCAAATGAAACTTTTACCCGAATCTTTAGTCCACCAGCAGGTCTCCCTTTTCCTTGCGAGACTACCTCAATAGAAAAATGTTAAATACCTGATCTATCAACTAAGTCTGTGCATTGGGTCTCTTGAAATAGACACATGTTAAAAGAGTCTATTAAATCGCCTCCTGCAGCTGTGTATTAGGCAAGCGATGTTCCAAGTTGGTAAGTTCCGAGATTTAATCGATTTGGCTAACAGCAAGGGGGGAGAGACCCAGACTTTCCTGCATGCAGAAAAACCAACAAGCCTGTGCGCTAAAATTATCGCCGCTTTATCGGCCGAAAACGGCCGATAAAACGGCGATAATGGGCTTGATAATAAGCTCTGTGGAATTCCAATCGAAGCCCATGTTAGATGTCTTCACATCTAACATGTGCTTCGATTGGAATTCCATAGAGCATATTATCAAGCCCATTATCGCCGCTTTATCGGCCGTTTTCGGCCGATAAAGCGGCGATAATTTTAGCGCACAGGCTTGATAATATGCCCCCAACTCTCTCAGCTGCTTGGCTTGGGAAACAGCCGGAACACTGCGGCCTGAGCCACGCTTGTTCCAATATCGCAAGTGTAACCACGCATGCCGTAACCACGCATATGCCTTTACCATGCATATGCGTATGACTGGGTTGTGGGGTGGTTTTCAGGGCTGGGGTGGGTAGGGAGCTTTAGGGCTCAGGTCAGGAGACAGGAAAGGGGCAGATTTCAGCCTGAGGGGGTAGTTGGGCTTGAGCAAGGGAAAGGTAGAGTTTAGGTTTAAGAGGGTGGGAGCAGTTTTCAGGCCAAGGGGGCAGATGGGCTCGGGCAGAGGGGAGGTAGGGTTAGGTTTTAGGGAGGTGTGCCTGGTTTTATCATGAAAGATTTATTTCATGCCTGGTTTTATGTCTCAGGGAGGATGGCTGGGGTCCGAGTAGTTTTCTGGGGCTAGGGGTTGGTTTTTAAGGATCAGGGTAGGTGGTCAGGGTAGTTTACAGGGCTGGTGTTGGTAGAATAGACTGCAGGTGGACCGAATTTTAGGGCTCAGGGCAGAGGGGCAGGAGTCTGATCTTTACCACACACGTCCCTTTAATATTAATGTCTTTATTAGCAAATTGCATGGTAAAGACATGCATGGTAAAGGGCATGCGTGGTAAAGACGTGGTCGTGGTTAAGACTGCTGGTTCAGGCATGCGTTGTTGAGGCATGTGTTGTTTCATCACACAGCCACTTGGCTTGAGTCCACTAAGGTTTCTTGAAAGTTATTATACTGTCTCACTTTCCTTGACGCAGGTGGGTTGTATTTCAGGCTTTTGTTTGATGGTAAAGGAACTGTACACCAAATCTCCAGGGCTATCAGCTCATCTGCCAGTTCTTAAGATAAAAATAAGATTTCTAAATAATCAAACTTATCTCCAGGTGCTGCATTTGGAGTGGCACTCAAAATATTCAACCACATCACTGACATGCATTTGATTGTCGTCCAAATCCAATGGATTACCTTATTAGTGATTTGTTACACTTCTCTTGCACCACTGGGAGGCCACTTTATGGTTACATATGATCCCTGCAGGGCTGTTGATTCGTTCCCTGCGGGTTCTGCTTGGACCCATATTGCCAGAGTTTGAGAAAGTGGCATTTGATCCAATATTTCTCTCCTGCACATGCAACTGAGTAGCCCTTAACTGGGGTTCGTGCATATGAGTGCGAATTATAACTTTCAGTTTGGGAAAAAACTATTGCAAGATTTTATAAATGGCTCTTATGAAGCCTTAGTGTTCCTATTTGCAGGATTATCATTCCGGTGATTCAAAATTTTGTGATGCTCCCTCGGGCCATCAAAATGACTCTGTCTCTTATCTGGCAATTGGCTCTACTTTTCTGTGAGGCCTTGTCACGTCGAACCTCTATATACCGCAAATCTAATGGACTGGAGAGTTGGTACTGATGTATTTGGGAGAGGGAAGATCGAGGTAAGAGGTGAAGTTAATGTCCTGACTAGAATTTAAGATTGACTACCTTTTTTGAGGTCATCTAGGTCCTGGCGAAGGTCGTGTCTGGAAAGAAACAGACTTACTTCCTATTGGAGAGAGGCATATATCTGCTGAGTTAGTCTTAGACTGGACCTCTGCTTCTGTTGCTGCCAAAAAATAGAGAGGCGATTCGTACATATCACTGTATGTTCATAACGAACCAGGCGAGGTCCCTGGTTGCACTCCGATTTCACACAAAATGTTCTATGTTAGCATTCCCATTTGTTGTTGTAAGTAGCAGAGTGCTCTTTGTGCCAATACTCTTTCATGGCTTTTTAGCAGAATATTCTGGCCATGGGTGTATTGCTAGTCGTGGGACTTGTGTTGATAGAAGGATTTAAAATATTCTCAACATGTTCAATTAAATCATTGATTTCCCTCAGTGTGTTGGTCTTGGCCAGAATTTTAGCTGGCTTTTTAGGCAGAATGGACCCTGGCGGCTCATCAGCTGCTTTTCTCTTATCTTTATTTGAGAAATGATTGCTGGGTTCAGTGGTTTTATACCTTCAGAGAACAGGTCATAATATATAAATGTAAAAGGTGCTTAGGCTGGATAGAGGTTTAATCAACTGTCTTTCCTTGCTAATGCTTGGGATCAATGGGGGATGGCCCAGCACGGCCACTTCCAGTTGATGATGGGTGAAGATGGATCCGCTCTTGGCCTGTCTTCTCACGGACATGCACTGCGGTGCTCTCTACGAAGTGGTCAATATGGGGCAAATAAGTAGTTACTGGCCCCTCTTTCAAGAAAGCACAGAAGTGTGGACGATGTAGTCCAGTCCTAGCCTCAAGTTTCACAAATACCACATCCTGTGCTGCAGTCAAGATGGCGCAAATAAGTAGTTACTTGTCCTTCATTGCTGCACCGCCCTTGCTGCCACCCTACCATCACGGGGACTCAAACCCACAGCTGTCCTCACGGCAGGAGGCGTGCAAGACCATTGACGTGCCAGGAGGCGCTATAAATCCTGCTCAGGGCTCCCACGACGCGGGAACCCTTCATTGCTACACCGCCCTTGCTGCCGCCCAACCAACCCATCACAAGGACTCCAACCCCCAGCTGTCTTTGCGGCAGGAGCCGCACAAGACCAATGACGCACCAGGAGGCACTATAAATCCTGCTCAGGGTCCTTCATTGCTACACCGCCCTTGTGACACCCTACCAGCCTGTCATGGGGACTCCAACCCCCAGCTGTCTTCATGGCAGGAGCCATTTGAGTCCATAGACGTGCCAAGAGGCGCTATAACTCCTGCTCAGGGGTCCTGCGGCGCCCGTCTGCACCCATCAGAGCCCGGAGGAGACCGGGCTGGGCCACCCCTCTTGGCTTTTGACTTCGGATTGACCAGGCTAATAAATCAAGAAGTCAGTCTACACAAGGTTAGTGCCCTCAATAACTGATGTGCGTTTGCCATCACTAGAGATTCTAGAGAGCAATTATTCCTAGTGGCTATTACCACTGGAAAACCTTGACCGTCATTTCATTTTCTCCCTCTTGATAATCACTAGCCATGGCTGTCGTTACAAGTAGTTATGGGTAAACGCACACTCACAGTAAAAAATCCTGCCGCTCCGCAATCTGCTCGTCCCCCACATCCAAACTCAATAGACAAAATTCTACGAAGTGCAATTGGAGCTGTTGCTGCAGAAATTGAGCAAACAGAAACCCACCTTTCACTAACCCCAGACTAAGCTCCATGTTCCATCACTCACGATTCTGACACTCCCTCTTCGCCCTTAATTCAAACGATGGACTCAGCACCAGAACCCTCAAGGACACGTGCAAAGTCATGTGTGATTGATACTGCTAAGACCCTTCCTGAGAGTGTCAGAAAAAAGAAAGGGGAGAAACATAAACTCACTACAAACCTGGGCATTAAGGTGGAAAAAACAAACAACAAATAAAGCTAAGACTACAGACTACTTGGGACCACCTGGATCCAGGGATATACTGCAGGTGAACCCTGAGCGACCACCTTGGGTGACAAGCCTGGTGATGGACCTTAAAGCACATTTCAGAGCTATTGTAAAGGACAAATAAAATATATTAATGGACCGGATTGAAAAATTATCAACATTGGTAGATCATTGGGTGGGCGAGGCAGAGTTAACTCACAAAGGGTCAAGTCAACCAAAACCCTAGTTAAAGAATTAGCCTAGTTTTCCAACAAACCAGCCTCCCCAGTACTTAATGTTCCGACCATTCATACTAGGATCAATCCAACCAATCCTTAGGTTGCAGACCCATGCTTGAGAATTCCACCGCCTCAGAGTCTGGACTCAAGTACCCTATACCAGAGGCACTCCCATGGTCCACCTGCAGAAATTACCTCTAGGCCATCACTGGCAAGACCGCAACTACCAAACAACCAGCAACAAAGTTCAACCTATCGGGCCTGCTCAAGGTCTGTACTTGGGGCAGAACCCACAGATATAGAGACTGCCCTGCCATGTTTTAACTTTCCCCTAGCTTCAACTTCCTATGTTATAGTGCTATCAGTGGTACCAGAGTTGAAAAGGGGGTGTAGGGAATCTCACTATGAGCTTAAAAATAAATGCTTTTTTTGGTTGGCCAAAACAGGCAATTTCCCTATAAAGATGCAAATGAAATTATCCTGACGCGCAGGGTAGGTTGGCTGGGATAAAGGCCAAAAGGTGTCCCTGGGGATTGCATAGTGACTAACTTTAGGTACACAAGGGCTGTGCAATTCATCTTAGATTGTGGCTACCATAGGGAGATTGGGGGCATTACTTCCCTCCCCTTGGGATTTTCCCACCAAGGACTATGCCTCATAACATGAGAAGAGCGGTTAATGATTGTGGGATGTGCAATCAGAGTAGGCCACTGGTTAGAATGAACCAGGACTCATCCAGATCACTTCTGTATAACCTCCCTGTTACAAATAGATTCAGCCCATTAGATTCGATTGACTGACTAACATGTACTGGGCCTCTTTACCAAACTCCCAATTGAGAACTTGAGACTAGAATGGGAACACCTCATCTGGATGAGCTAGCACAACAGGGAGGTTTTATGAAGCAGAAAGGAGACTAGGAGATGGTTCACGTGGGAAGTGCAAGAGTCATAACTAATAATATTCATGAGCAGGCATCCACTGGCCATTTATTGCCCTTTCTACTCCAACTGGATCTACAGGTGAGTAAGACCATCTTATCACCACTGGGAAAATCCCCTCCTAATCCACAGATTCATCAAAATGTAGTTAATGATCAAAGGCAGACGGAAAGGGTGGGGACCAATGACCCACAACAGGTCTAATAATAATAATAATAATAAAGGATTTTATAAAGCGCCTGGTGACGCCATCTCGGCGTGTCCCCGCGCTGTGGAGAGAGTAGCAGGAGAAAGTGAGCGACCTAAAGGGTAAAGAGGTGGGTTTTTAAAAGTCTCCTAAATAAGGTCTCTGTCTCTGCCAATCTAATGTGCAGAGGAAGAAGGTTCCAATTTTTGGCCGCCAGCGCACGAAAGGAGCGCCCTCCCATTCTGGCTTTGTTTATCCGGGGGGCACTCAGAAGCCCGGTACCCTTGGAGCGCAATTCTCTGTTGGGCATGTAAGGGATCGCAAGATCCTTCAGGTATTCAGGGGCTACCTGAGAGGTAATCCTGTAGCATATTAGGAGCGCTTTAAACAAGATCCTCTTTTTTATAGGGAGCCAGTGAAGGGCCTCCAGTGTAGGCTTGGAGGCAGCTCTTCTGGGAAGCCTAAGGACCAATCGGGCCGCCGTGTTCTGGAGAACCTGTAGTTTTTTAATGTTCTTCTCGGTAGTCCCTAAGAGTAGAACATTACCGTAATCGATACGGGAGGTGACTAAAGCTTGGGTCATCGTGCGTCTGGCCTCTAAAGGAAGGAGGTCCAGGGTGCGATTTAAGGTCTTCAATACACCAAAGCATTTCCCTGCTAGCTTCTGGACGTGGCTGTCAAAGGAGAGTCTGGGATCAACCCATACACCCAGGTTCTTTGCTTCCTTGCACGGAGAAGGCATAGGACCTAAACAAGGAGGCCACCAGTCCAGGGTCCAACTAGCCGAGTTACCCCCTATCACAAGCACCTCTGTTTTTGAGCCATTGAGCTTCAGGCAGTGTTGGTTCATCCAGCCTGCAAGCTCCTGCATGCACGTTTTGAAATTAGCAGCAGCCAAGGTGGGTGCCTGGGATAGGGAGATGAGGAGTTGGGTATCGTCGGCATAAGATACTAATTTTATGCCGTACGATTGAACCACCTCCGCCAGCGGGGCCATATAAAGGTTAAACAGGGTGGGGCTCAGGGCAGAGCCCTGAGGCACCCCCTGTTCTAGGGCAATGCTGTCTGAGAGGGAATTGCCTCTCTGAACCTGGAAGCTTCGGTCTATGAGGAAGGATTTAAGCCATCCCAATGCCGCCTTGGTGACCCCAGCCTGGTTTAGACACTGTAGCAGGATGGAATGAGCTACAGTGTCAAACGCAGCACTGAGGTCCAGCATTATGAGTGCCATCGTATGACCCTCATCAGCTCCTGCCCGAAGCGTTTCAGTTGCTCTCAGGAGGGCTGTCTCGGTGGAGTAATTGGTCCGGAAACCGGACTGGGAGCTATGCAGGGATTTATTAGCTTCAAAGTGAGCCATGAGTTGTTTATTTGCAATTTTTTCGGTCACTTTTGCAAGATAAGGTACTAGAGAGATTGGTCTCAGGTTTTCCAAAGTATCCTGACTTACATTAGGTTTCTTTTTGATTGGCAATACAATTGCCTTCTTCCAATCGAGCGGTAGGTGCGCTGAAGAGAAAGATAGTTGAATTATGTGCCTAAAATAGGGTTCTAGTACCTGTAAGCTCTCTCTGAGTACTTTCGGGGGGGCAGGGTCACGAGGGGAACCCGATTTGACGCTCTTGCAGATGTTTATAAGAGTATCAGGAGGGGGAACCGAAAAGTATTGAAGGCAAAACTCAGTAGAATTAGCAACAGCACTTTCTATAAAATCACGGCCGGATGGCAAATTGTCAGAAAAACTGGCATAGATGTTGGTGATTTTTTCTGAAAAGTAAAGTGCAATCTTATTGCAAGTTTCTACTGAGTTGTTGCAAGGCACATTATCATTAGTGAGCACAGAAATTTCTTTAAAAATTTTAAAAAGCTCTTTAGAGGAGTTCTCTGCCTCCCCAATGCGCGTCTTGTAGTGCATGGCTTTAGAAATACGGATTTTTTTATAGTATTCCTTTTGCGCTTGTCTACCCAAGGGCTTGCCCCCCAACCTTTATAGCCAATGAAGTAGGCCCATCGAGCAAGCAGTTATTATCCTGGAACATAGCAGGGACTTGCCTTGAAACTAGATTCTCCAGATTGGGGGCTATTTATAGAGCAACATGAGTTATGTATGTTTCAGGAAACATGGGCAAGGGTGGATATACACAGAGTGGGCTACACATCATACAGTTTTCCAGCCGCTCAGGGGGTTAGGGGAGGACCATTCGGGAGACTATGCATTTGGATTGGCATGCACCTTGGCTGTGAGGTTAAACAGATAGAGGCTTCATCACCTGACATTCTCTGTATTTTTCTGTCCTTTGCCACAAAAATCAGAATGGCCCTGATTAATGTTTACTCACAGCCGGTTTGTAATAGCCAAGTCTTCCCCATCCACAACCACTAGACCTCCTTCCTTCCAACAATCCCGGATAATTAGTGGGTATTTTAGTTGCCAATTTGAACCTCTTAATGGCTTGGCCACAAGTATTTCAAGTGAGGAGGATTCTGTCTGGGCTATTCCAGACTGCAATATTTGGCCAATTCGGGCTATGACTCCACTGGCTTTACAAATGCATGTATTTGCATTGAGTTTCTCATTAAGGGCATGCAATGGCCACTCTGCATCCGAAAGCCCAGGAAGTCCACTTTAATAGACCAGGGCAGGTTTCGATCATAGATTACATCTTGGTTGACATTAGATCATGGTGCTTGACTTTAAGATCACTCCTCACCACGAGAGTGATCCCAATGCTCTAGTGTTAGATGTAACCTCACTGATTGGCCGTGGTTCCCAGAATATACCATCACAACTTGGTAACAGTCTATTATTGGTTAACGGAGGGAGATGAGTCAGCTGGGGGGAATTTTCACAATCACAGGATAAGTTGGCTTCCTTATACCAACAAATTACTCCATTTCCTGCTGTTGCATCTCAATCCTCTGTGACTAGTGGCACTCCAACTTCCCAAACTAGAATCTCAAACAATCACCATGACTTGCTTTCTGTTTTGGCATCACTTTTTTACACCAGTAAAAGGACTAGGTTGAACTGCAAACCACGGTATCCATGGTGCAGTGAACATTGTAAGGCAGCCAAGTTAGGCGTCCTAGTTACCATTAGAACAAACAACAGGCAATAAATTAAGGAAGCCAGGGTGACTTACAAAACTCCTGTAGCTAATGCAAAAAGTAGCTGGGAATGTGGATAATGGGACGTACTTAAAATTGTGCTGGTTAATCATGATATGAGGGCATTCTGGAATTTGATCAACACATGCACATTTGAAGGTAATTCAGCCATATCACCAAATCTAGGGGAGGAAGTCTGGAAAGCCCACTTCAAATCTTTATACACTATGGCTAAGGAGGAAGTCGGGCGGGTAACAATGTCCCTCCCTACCCAGAGCCGTCTCATCATGATACGCCCTGTTCTCCCTAAAGGAGATTATAGAAGCACTCAACAAGACATTACCAGCTAAGGCACAAGGGTTGGACAAGATCCGTGGCGACCTTTTTCGCTCTGAGCCTCTAATTTGGGCCCCTTACCTGTGTTCCCTGTTCAATGCAATCCTGCAGGGTATGGTGACCCCTTCCACTTGGGCTAGGGCTGAAATTCTCCCAATATTTAAAAAAGGCTCACCGCTCAATCCTGCCAACTATTGCCCCACTAGTCTCCTAGACGTAAGTAAAAAAATAATGAAATGAAATGAAATGAGATGAAAACCATTTTTATTAAGCGCTAACAGCTGCCCTGAGGCGTCCAGGTGCTAAAAACTACCATCAGTACTCTAAGAGGAAAAAGAAGAAGTGCAGGGGGACCCTATTGATTGAAAAGAAAGGTTTTGAGCTGCTTGCGGAAACTCGACAAGTTGGAGTCCGCTGTAAGATGAAGCGGTAAGGTATTCCATATTTTCGGGGCTTTATAAGCAAAGGATCGGCCTCCAGCCCTTGCTCTATAAATCCTTGGGACTTGAGCTAGGAAGGCATGTGAAGAGCGGAGGGCTTTGGTAGGTTGGTATGGCGATACCAATGAGTGGCTGATCTCTGGGCCGGATTTCCAATAGGCCTGATGTGCAATGCACAAAGATTTAAATTTGACTCTTTCTTTTATGGGGAGCCAGTGTAATGCTCTTAAGCCTGGTTGTATTGAGCTTCTACGGGGGGTGCCAAGCAATGTGCGAGCTGCACAGTTTTGGATGCGCTGCAGTTTTTGTAAAGTGTACTCCGGCGCCCCCAGGTACAGAGCATTGTTAAAATCAAGGCAAGATTGAATTAAGCCTTGTATGACTATCTGTCTGGCCTCAAAGGGAAGAAGTGGAAGGGTTTTTTTTAACCATCCTCAAGAGGCCAAAACAGGTCGCAGAGACTTTGGTTGCCTGCGTGTCGAAGGTCAATGTTTTGTCCATCCACACCCCCAGGCTTTTGATGTTATCTCTAGGGGTGGGGGCTGTGCCCGTGCTCAGAGGCCATAACAACTCTAAGGTGGAGGGAGTTGGAGGGCCTAGGAGCATTAGCTCCGTTTTATCATCATTGAGCTTCAGACATGACTTAGTCATCCAACTCTTGACCTGTTCCAGGCATATTGTTAAGTTGGACTGCGGTAGTGGGTTGCTCTTTTGCACAAGATAGACCACTAGCTGGGTGTCCTCCGCATAGGTAATGATGTTAATACCATGCGGACGCACAATCCCAGCCAGCGGTCTCATGTAGGCATTAAAGAGCGTAGGGCTCAGTGAAGAGCCCTGCGGAACCCCACATCCCAGTGGCTTGCTTGAAGAGACCGATGTGCCTTCAAAGACCTGGAAGGTTCGGTCAGATAAAAAAACCTGAACCAGACCAGGGCTTCTCCCGAAATTCCCATATCGAGGAGGCGGTTTAAGAGTATTTTATGATTAACAGTATCAAAGGCGGCGCTCAGATCAAGGAGGATCACTGCCACTGACCCTCCCTGATCGAGTATCCGCCTTGTCTCTTCTGTCACAGCCAACAAAGCTGTCTATGTGCCGTGTTTTGGGCGGAAGCTTGTCTGGGAGATGTCGAGCAGGTGGTTGTGCTCGAAGAACTGAGTTACAATGGTGTTAATATGTTTCTCTAAGATCTTGGTTGCCCAGGGAAGCAGTGATATCGGACGATAGTTATTAAAATTTGTCGGATCAAGAGTTTCCAGGCCTGTGGCACTATCCCACTTGTTATGGACGAGTTCAACAACTCCACAAGGGTGGGAAGGATAACTTTATTGGCTTGGATCAGCATGTCAGTGGGGGCAGGGTCGCAGGGTGAGCCTGATTTGATTTGATTTATTAAAGGCTCAAGAGTGTCGAGATGTAACATTGGAAAATGGTCCAGATAATTGTTTTGAGAGGAGGCCCCTAGCTTGATATATAAATCGGACAATTCTGCTTCCGGATCAGAGAAGGAAAGATAAATTGTATCTACTTTCAGAAAGAAAGCATTAGCCAGTTCATCACATCAAGAGGATGAATAGTCATTACCTGTCGATGGAGATGGCAGCCTGGTCAATGTCTTCACAATCTGATAGATTTCTTTAGGCTTAGATTTGGCCAATTTAATCTTTTCTGTGTAGTGTGTAGACTGTCTAATTCTTATTTCATTTTTATAGTTCCTAATGGCTTCCCTATAAGTCGCTTTGTCCGTAGAATCGTAGGACAGGCGCCACTTCCTTTCTAATTTTTTGCAGAGACGTTTTTTTTCCCTGAGCTCTTCTGAATACAAAGGTGCTGTTTTTTGTTTCCTTTTTGTGCCAAAGGCTCAGAAGGGAAGTACGGAGTCCAAAGAACTCATAATCCAGTTGTTGAATAGCCTGTTATTGGCACAAGGGTCACAAGAAAATAGAGGATTAGTGGCAGTAAGACTGCTAGTCCATTTGTCTATATTGAGCTTCGACCAATTTCGAGTTGTACGTGGAAGGGGAATAGAGGATGAGAATTTAGGAGTGGACCAAATTAAAGGGATCAGAAAATGATCCGTCCAGGGAAGATGGCTGGTACTACCCACCTTTAGATGATTGCTATTACTAAATACTGGGTCCAGGAGATGACCTTTGATGTGTGTTGAACCGAAGACCAGTTGCTCTAATTGAATAGCGGCTAAGCTGGCTGTCACTCCTGTGGCAGTAGTGTCTAGTATATTATCGAAATGAATGTTAAAATCTCCCAGTAATGTAAAGTTTGAGGGGGAAGTAACTAGTTCTGCCACAACAGATGGAAGATCCGTTTGAATTTTTTTTATAGGACCAGGGGGACGGTAAATAAGAATGCCAGAAAGGCTATTGTTGGGTGAAAATTCAATGAAAAAGGGGGACTTTCACAGTCTGCAATAGACTCCGTCAGGCAGCGACATACGTAGATGTCTTTATAAATGATTGTCAGCCCTCCGCCTTTGCCCTGCAGACGATTTAATCGGGCTATCTGATAGCCAGGAATAAGGGCTTGTACTACATCGAACTGGGAGTCTTGAGTGAGCCAAGTTTCCGTTAAAAAAATCACATCCGGAATATGTTCCTCCAACAACAAAGATATCTCTAAGCTATGTTTAGGGAGAGATCGGCGGTTAAGGAGAAGCATGTGATAGTCCTTAGAGCCCAGATGGGTGGATGGATTAATTAGCTCAAGCTTTCAGTGAGGGCAGGAATGAGGAATCTCCAAAGGGTGGAGGTGGTGGTGGCAGCATGATGGTGTGGAGGGACATTATCGGAGCAGGGAGTCCTTATTATTTACTAGCCTCTGTTGCTGAAAACAACCAGGGGGGGTGGCCCCTGGTCCCAGTCGGGCGTGGACGGGCGCAGACGGGCTTGCTTTTGGAGCGCCTTCGGCGCGCCGCCGGCGTTCCCGCTGCACTCGCTCGCTGCGCGGACGTGGAGACATGTGGAATTAACGGGGTGCTGAGGAGGGTGGGAGGCGTCCTGCAGCTAGACTGCAAACCCCTTAGCCCTCTCAAGATGGCGGCTATGACTGGCTGTAAGCCCTGTCTCTGTCCCTCAGCGCCAGCCCCTACTCGGCTGCGCAGGAATCGTTGTTGGAGGTTTTTAGCAAGCTGAACAATCTGTCCTTAGGATTCCCACAAGTAAGTAAGCTACTTGTAAGACACACAGCGAAATTAAAATTACGTAATTGCACACAGTTAAAAAAGATCGTAAGAGCAGATAGAGCAGTAAAGCCCCCGGCTTCCGCCTCAGGGGTGAAACAGCACGATAGTAATCAGCGTGCTATGGATTGTGACAATTTTAAATACCGGAGGAGGCGTCCTGCAGCTAGACTGGAGACCCCTTATCCCTCTCAAGATGGCGGCTATGACTGGCTGCAAGCCCTGTCTCTGTCCCTCAGCGCCAGCCCCTACTCGGCTGCGCAGGAATCGGTGCTGGAGGTTTTTAGCAAGCTGAACAATCTGTCCTTAGGATTCCCACAAGTAGGTAAGCTACTTGTAAGACACACGGCAAAATTAAAATTACGTAATTGCACACAGTTAAAAAAGATCGCAAGAGCAGATAGAGCAGTAGAGCCCCCGGCTTCCGCCTCAGGGGTGAAACAGCGCGATAGTAATTGCACATGCACTTCTAGGGCGACTTCAGTCTTGGATAGAAGAGAGTAATGTATTCACATCCCTCCAAGCTGGGTTTAGGGCCAAGACCTCTACTACTGAACAAGTCTCTAGATTACAAATCCTCTTTTTGAAAACTGTGATCTTAGAGGGTGGCAGCCTCTATCTCACATTTGTGGACCTTAAATCCACATTTGATCTAGTTCCGAGGGATACATTGTGGGGTATACTACTGTATATGGGAGCTTCAGAGCATCTTTGCCAACAGCTGAGTTGCCTACATCAAGATAACTTTGCAGAAATAAGGTATGGCAAAAATGGAGAACTCTCTGCTACCTTCCCTGTAGAGAAAAGGGTATGCCAAGGCTGCGTCTTGGCCTGACTCTTTCATCCTTTTTATTATTGGCCTAATAGAGTCCTTGCTGGCTGGAAAAGATATTGTTGCCCATAGGCTAGTGAACCGTAAAATACCTGCCCTGATGTTCATTCAAAATCCCCCATGGGTATGCAAAGGGTTTTCAATGCATTCAGTGTCTTTTGTGGAAGCAGGGGCTTGGAGATCAATCTCCAAGAAACTAAGTATATGGTCTTTAATGCGAACACCAGCAATCGCTCAAACCCCTGTCTAGATAGAAGGGCCCTTGAGAGGTTGTCTATCTTCGAGTACTTGGGGATAACATTAACTGAAAAAATGGTGTTCCTGTCAATTTCCGTGCTTTCCAGTGTAGCTGCCATACCTCAAGCAGAGCAATTGCGGTAAATCCCTCACCTCGCCAGGTACCTTGGGACACACGCCTTTTGCCGAGATACCGCCGCCGCCGCGCCTGGAGTCACCAGCGGCAGCAGAGCGGACTCGGTACCCCAGGGGGCCCAGCTCTCGCGCACGCTGTGCGCGTCATCATCTTGCGCCAGGAGGCGCCTGAAAAGCCGGGTCCCCCCGACCAGGGTGTGTTCCTGTCAATTTCCGTGCTTTCCAGTGTAGCTGCCATACCTCGAGTAGAGCAATTGCGGTAAATCCCTCACCTCGCCAGGTACCTTGGGACACACGCCTTTTGCCGAGATACCGCCGCCGCCGCGCCTGGAGTCACCAGTGGCAGCAGAGCGGACTCGGTACCCCAGGGGGTCCAGCTCTCGCGCACGCTGTGCGCGTCATCATCTTGCGCCAGGAGGCGCCTGAAAAGCCGGGTCCCACCGACCAGGGTGTGTTCCTGTCAATTTCCGTGCTTTCCAGTGTAGCTGCCATACCTCGAGCAGAGCAATTGCGGTAAATCCCTCACCTCGCCAGGTACCTTGGGACACACGCCTTTTGCCGAGATACCGCCGCCGCCGCGCCTGGAGTCACCAGCGGCAGCAGAGCGGACTCGGTACCCCAGGGGGCCCAGCTCTCGCGCACGCTGTGTGCGTCATCATCTTGCGCCAGGAGGCGCCTGAAAAGCCGGGTCCCCCCGACCAGGGTGTGTTCCTGTCAATTTCCGTGCTTTCCAGTGTAGCTGCCATACCTCGAGCAGAGCAATTGCGGTAAATCCCTCACCTCGCCAGGTACCTTGGGACACACGCCTTTTGCCGAGATACCGCCGCCACCGTGCCTGGAGTCACCAGCGGCAGCAGAGCGGACTCCGTACCCCAGGGGGCCCAGCTCTCGCGTACGCTGTGCGCGTCATCATCTTGCGCCAGGAGGCGCCTGAAAAGCCGGGTCCCCCCGACCAGGGTGTGTTCCTGTCAATTTCCGTGCTTTCCAGTGTAGCTGCCATACCTCGAGCAGAGCAATTGCGGTAAATCCCTCACCTCGCCAGGTACCTTGGGACACACGCCTTTTGCCGAGATACCGCCGCCGCCGCGCCTGGAGTCACCAGCGGCAGCAGAGCGGACTCTGTACCCCAGGGGGCCCAGCTCTCGCGCACGCTGTGCGCGTCATCATCAAAGCCGGGTCCCCCCGCAACGCGGGACGCGAGCAGGACGCCCGGAGCGAAGCCTGGGCAAAGGGCGGGCCCTCTGTGGCCCTCAGTGGCCGAGGTAGGCTGGGCTGGGCCCGGTTATTTTTCATTGACATTATCATATTTGTACATGTTAATGCGCTTGACTGTTTGAGGAAGATCCATTTATAGACACTTATACACTACTACCTCTTATACTACTGCCGGTCAGCCATTGTCGCATCTCCAGGACTATATTTATTATTTTATGAAATCATAACATTTTTTTGTATTCAGTCTTCTGGAGGAAAATCACTTTAAAAACTTTATTTCGTGGAAAAATCTTACTGAAGATGTCTAAAAAATTACGTTCAGGAAGGGTAGTGGGAGAAAAACCTGGTGCAAAAACAGTCATTACCCGTACAAGAAATAAATCTGTGAACAATCCCCCGTTGAAGGGTCAATGCCAACTCTTTGAATTATGGGACCTGCCTCCGGCTAAGAAATCTAATTTTGCTGTTATAGAAGCTTCCTGTGCCATAATCCAGGACGTTCATACTCTAGGTATTACAGACCCTCCGCCTCCTCCTGTGCAGCCCGCGTTCTCACAATCAACGGCAGCGGTGTCCCCTTCTCTTGTTCTATCTGAAGGGAAGGTGCAGAGTATTTTCGAACATCCGGTACCTGTAAGTGAACCTGCGAATCAACCTTCTATGCCTCAAACCCCTCTGAATGATAGGCTGGGGGGCAACTTGTCCTCACTATCCATCGACCTGGAACTCTGTGGCCGCTACGTAAACACAGCTAAAGTGGAGACTCAGGACCCATTTAAGCCCTCGGGGGGTGCTACCCCATCTGGGTTATTGTTGTATAGTAGTACCCCTTCGCTAAATGGTCAGGACATGTCTGATTTGTTAAATGTTTCCAGGAGCCCGAATCTTAATCTATCTGGTATCCGTCGTCCAGCGGAAGCATGTGAAAAACCGATCTCTGAATCCATGTTTGCTCTGGAACAACTATTAGCCTCCATCTTACTTCTCTTGGGGAAATTTGTTGGCAGCTCGGATTGTATCTTGGATTCAGTTACCCAAATATTGAAGACACTGTCGCCAGACACGAGGAGTGTTTCCCCTTCTATGACTGAACACAGCTTGCCTAAGGGGCAAATAAGTGCGCCTATAGCAGAGTCAGATATGAAGGCTGCAACAGCCGTTTTGGAAACACACATCGTCTCTATGCCTTTAACCGCAGTCCCCAATTGCATTAAGAACTCAGTTCTAGAGATCGAGGAAGAAAACAAATCTACTCCCGGTCCCAAAGTGGTCCAAGATTTATACCCTATCTTCATGTCCGAAAATAAAAAAGATCCTTTGGTCGATAAACAGGAGGTAAAGGTAAAAAATGGTAAACATAAAAACAATAAAGGGAATAAAAGGAAACCAATTCGAAAATACAGGAAGAAAAGGCAGCGTCGGATAATCTTCCAAAATACTTCGGCTCTACTGGAGAACGATGAAACTGATGTGGATCCCTCCTCCACCTCCTTAAAGGCGGATATTGAATTGAACTTATCCACTTCGACATCTTTAAAGGTGGAAAGTGATCGGTGTCCACCGTCTCTGGAAGTTATGCCACAAATGGGGGGTTCTCTTCCATGCCCTTCTTCACTGACTGCGACAGGAGCTCCAATCTTATACCCATCTGGGGCCCTTAACCCTTTGGCCCCTCCTTTCTCCGTAGCTCTAGAGACTGAAGACTGTTTCCCTCCTGTCCGGCCTCTAAAAAACTCTAAGGCTCCTGTGGACGTTCTTGTGTTAGACTTTTTACCTTTATTCGATGTTGACCTACCCTTAAACAGAGCTTGGCTTCTTAAGCGCTTTAGCGAGATTGAAAGTCTTCACCATATTCAATCTAGGGACATTGAGTTAGTCTCCCTGTTGGGTGGAGTCAGGGTATTGAGTATAAGGGTTAAATTCTATTCTCCTATCATAGTAAATCTGATATTAGAGCAAGCCGAGAATTTTCAACGTACAGGTATCGACATTCTCCCGATTTCTAACCTTGGTAATACAAATCCTGTGTTTGGAAAGGTGTCTGGGGGTGATGAGCAAAATGGGGTAGCCTCTCCTCTTAGAGACCTGAAAATTTGGGTCTCTAGGGGAAAACGCTCAGTCTCGCACGTGAAGCCACTCCCGCTAACTCAGAATTCCTCCTTTATAGAGGATAATAACCGGTGGAATTGGCTGCATAGTACCTTATCTACAAAAACAAAAGATAATCCCAAAGTTGTTTCATCATCTTTAACACCTCACTAAAAATTATTTCTTGGAATGCGGCAGGGATCCACAGTAGCCCAGAGAAATTTGCTTTCTTATTTTCTCTGGGTGCCAATGTGATGTGTATTCAGGAAACTTGGTGCATCAATATGCTAGTGGCATCAAAGGATTTTTATGTCCTGGAAGTGCCTGCTGCTCCTTCCAAGAAAGGTCATGCCAGGGGGGGAATCGCTTGCCTACTATCAAATAAATTGCAATGGAGATTTTCCCACTATATCGACCCAAGTAAACTTTTCCACGCTATAACCATTGAAAATCTGTTTCATAATGGTATAAAGTCACCTATTGTAATTCTTAATGTGTATATACCTCCAGAAGAGTGTTTTAACGTTACCCTGCAGCAGGTTTTCCGATATATTGATCAGATTAAAAATGTCCCATCCCCTCCGGAAATTTTGCTTGTAGGAGACTTGAACTACAAAATCTCCAATGTTAGTCTGAAACTTTTCAGGAATAAAGCCAAAGAAGAGGCGCATTTTGTTCCCCAAACACTCTTCCCTGATAAGTTAGTGACAAATAAAAGAGGGAAGATTTTGCTAAAAGAACTAGCGGCCGTTGACGGTCTCATACTAAACGGGAGATTTCCGTCTAACATGCCTGCTAAATTTACTCACAAATCTCCTTTTGGGTCTTCTATCTTAGACTATGCAATCGCAGAATATGGTTTGTTTCCTTATATTCAGGACCTTAAGATCCCTTAGTGACCATAGCATATTGTTTATAACTATTTCTTTAAATCCCATGACCACTGCGTCTTGGTCTATCAATGGCAGTGATGCTGCCTTCCACGCTTCCTCGGGAAGGTGTTTCTGGAATCCTTCCGCTATTAACGGGGTACAGGACTTCTTGTCTGATACCCTAATAGTATTAAATGAGTGGCGTGGGAACGAAATAGTTTATTTTGAAGAATTCATGCGAAATATCATTCGTTATGCCAAAAAAACCGTACGCCCTAGAAAAGGGGTAGTGGTCCCTAGTATACTGCGTACCCTGAATAGGGAAATAAATAAACTAGTCCTAAACTAGTCCGTGAACAATATTTAGATAGAGTCTTGGAACGTGGAAAAGAAATTTCCAGGTTAAGAAGAAAGAGATGCAGACTTAAGCTAAAAATTAAAAAGGAAAGGGAGGACAATGTTTGGATTAATCTGAGGGAATCTGTTGTTCATGGTAGAATCTGAGATTTTTGGGCAATAATTGGGAAGGGGTGCGGTACGAGACTAAGTCCCTCTCCCATCCCTATAGCGGAAGAGGTATGGATCTCTTACATCCGGGATCTCTATGCAGGGAACGGGATTACAGGTGATCATATTGCCATAAATGCTACACCTGAAGGTCTCATTAATTACCCCACAGAAAAAGAAATTGAGATAGCTATAAAAAACATGCGCCCCTCTGGGGCAATGGGCCCGGATGAACTCCCCATGACGGTCCTTAAACAAGACGCTTTAAGGTGGAGTAAAATCCTGTATCCTCTGTATAAAGCCTGTTTTCTGTCCAAAGCGGTACCTGCATCCTGGAGGGGAAGTATCTTGGTCCCCATTTTCAAGAAGGGAACAAGGGATAGCCCCAGCAATTACAGCCTGATTGCTCTCCTCGACTCCATCGGAAAGGTCTTTGCGAAATGTCTTCTTAATTCCCTCTCCGATTGGGTCGAGGAGAGCAACATCTTGCCGTTTGAACAGACCGGCTTTCGTAGGGACCACAGTACGCTAGACAACCTCACCGCTCTCCATGTGGTCACAGATAAATATGTCCAGGTGAGAGGAGGGGTAGTGTATGCCGCCTTTATTAACTTCTCCACAGCGTTCGACAAAGTAGATCGTAGAACGCTGTGGAGAAAATTGGCGGCGCTTGGTGCCCCAACCTATCTGTTGGAGCTGGTTCGGTCTCTCCATACAGAGACCTGGTGTAGGGTCTTGTTGGGGGGCGAAAGGGGGCTATCTTCTCAAATTCCATCTGCGAATGGCCTTAAACAAGGCTGTTTATTGGCTCCTCTTTTGTTCTCCTTATACACGGCAGACCTACCCGCCGCCTTGTCTGCCAGTGAGGGTATTGCCCCGGTGGTGGGGGGGACCCCTATATCCTGCCTGATGTATGCCGATGATGTCCTTATTCTTGACTTGACCCCTAAAGCTCTTGCAAATCGGCAACATGCTCTTCACGCTTTTGCAGCAGGCCATTGCATGAAGATCAACATTACCAAAAGTAAAGTGATGTGCATAGCCGGTAAGAAGAAGTGCCGTTCTGTAGATTTTGGTTGGTTTATTGGGGGCCAAAAATTAGAGGTTGTAAATTCCTATACATTTCTGGGAAAAATAATCACGGCTAACTTGAGTGAGAGGCTCCATATTGAGCATTGTTCACGCAAAGCTCTTGCCCACGGCAAAGGTTTAAACTCTCTATACCAGGCAACGGGAAAAAGGCACTTCTCGAGTTTATTGGAAGTTTATAGATCAAAAATTCCCGCAACAATTCTGTATGGTATTGAACTCATAGAGGTGAAAAACTGGGACTTTTGCCATAAGCTTGAGGGGAAACTCCTAAGATCTCTATCTTCCCTAAATACTGCGTGCTCCGTGGCCGCCTGCAGGCTCGACTTTGGACTCAGGAGCAGCTGGGTACAGGGATTATGTGCCCTAATATGATGGGTGGCCTGTTTGGCTAGAGCGGGAGTAGGGACTATGCGAGCTCTCCTCAGAAGTGAACTATTGGGTAATTTTAAAGAGTTTTCTAAACTTGTAAGTAACTTTAGAAGGGCGGTAACCCTTCTAAAGTTAGATGAAAACGCCTTGTTTTTGTATTCTCCCTTACAGTTAAAACTCGTTTTAAAGGAAGCCTTGTGGGATCTATGTTTTCACTCTGATAAAAAGTTAATCTGTGAGAAAAGGAATGTAGACCTTCTCCTTAACTCCTATGTGTTGAAGTTGCCACAACCCTATGTCATTTGGAACCTACCGCATGGCATTCGTAGATTTTGGTTTCTCTTACGTTACGACTTAATTCCTCTAAATCTACTGTTATCCAAATGGTATGGCTCCTCTGCATTGTGCAATTTATGTAAATTGAGCACCCAGGACTGTATGCATGTTTTACTGATTTACCCCGCGCTCCGTAAATTGCGCTCCCGATGGTTAAAAGTTATCTGTCTCCGCCTTGGCATTGTCACTTTGAATGGCTTTCTTCATGCACTTTATTGCCCTCCCAATGAAATGTTCTGTTTCCATATTTTTAACTTTTTTAAAGGTTTTTAGCTATTTATTAACATGTATCTGGAGATGTTTTGACTGTCCGACCTCCTGTAGATTAGTTTCCGCATGTCTGTTCTGTACTTAACCTTGTCCCTCAAATGTTATGATTTTGTCATGTATTTGTCTTGTTGTTTTATATTGTATACTTTATGTGGCCCTCTTTGAGAGCCAAAACATAATAAATAAAATTGAATTGAAAAAATGGAATGGGGGGCACAAATAAAGAAAGCTAGCCTAAAGTTGGCCCAGGCAACAGGGGGCATTGCAAAGGTATATAAGAGCTGTACTCCTAATGTGCTAGGTCCTGAGGTTGAACTATACAAGGTACAGGCTAGAGGTGCCACCTTGTATGGAGCAGAACTTTGGGGTCATTGTCCAACTACTCCTCTATCACTTATAGAGAATTTGTTTGTAAGGCAACTCTTGGGTCTCCCCTCTATTTCTCCCCTAATACCCCTCAGAATAGACCTCAGGATTAGTTTTATTGCAGACGTAGTTTCTTCTAGACCCCTCCTATATTTTCGACGCCTCTGAAGCACTCCCGAATTAGCCTCATACAGAGACAAGTTGAGAGATGGTATGAGCCTACAAGATGCGGGGAAACTCCCTTGGCTGGCTTATATTAGGAACTCCCGCCAGACCCTGGGGAGGGCAAACTTGCAGAACTTTGCTAAAGAAACCTGTCCCATGACCCCCAGAAAGGCACTCCTTGAGACATATAGAGAACAAAAACTGGCCCAGCTATGGAGGGGGACCAAGTCTGGGTGCCTAACACTTAGGTTCATGAAAGTAAAACTGCAATACAGGCTAGAACTGGTGCTAGATTACATCTAGTCACTTCTAGCGAAGAAGGTCTTCCTCCAATTCAGACATGGGGTGATCTCACTCCGATCTTTTACCAACAAGTGGTCGGGCATCCGAAACCTGGATTGTCCAGTGTGTGAGCACGTCGAGGAAACTGAAATGCATGTACTTTTCTTAAGCCCTGCTTACAGGAGGTCAAGGTCTCACTGGTTGTTACAGTTGTGTAGGAATCTGGGATCTAGACACTGCTCTAAAGGTCTTCAGGGGTTTTAAGTACAACACTGATACGCCTATTGTGTTCTCCATCTCGGGTTACTTGTACTCTACGTGGTGTACCCATAGGGCCATCTTAAAGAAGACCACATAGGCCAACCACAGTCTAACACTATCTATTAGGCACTCTGGGACATGTACCCTCTCTCCTAAGTTGATTTAATGTAATCATTGTCCCGCTGAATTAATATTTTTGTAAATTACTCATTGCTAAAGGCGTTTTATAATTTTTAAAATTTTATTCCATCATGTTTATTTTGGTTCAGCCATTGTTTTTTAAAAGAAATAGCTACTGCTATTTACATTTGGACAGCTTCTTATATAACCTATCATTTATGAGCTCCCTTAATTACTTAAATGAAATTGTCCTTTGTCCATATGCATTTTATTGTCCTCTCCCTCGCGGCTAATGTAGAGGACATGCATTGTATGTATATTCCACAACCCTCCATCTGAGGGCATTTAGAAGAGTTGACTTTGCTAATTTAAAATCTCAGACATGAATGTACACATAAAGTGCTATTCAAAAATAAATATTTCATGCGATGGTGCTATATTTTGTTTATAATGTACTGTGTTTACCTTATGTGCTTTGATGGCCCTAGTGGCTGAAATAAAAAATTTTGATTGATTGATTGAGTTACTTGCTCCTCCTCTAAGGAAACACAGAAGTGTGGGCGATGTAGTCCAGCCCCAGGTTTCACAAATAGTGTGTCCTGCACTGCAGACAAGATGTGGCAAATTAGTAGCTACTGGTCCATCCTCTAAGGAAGCACAGTCGTGTGGGTGATGTAGTCCAGCATCAGCCCCAGGTTTCACAATGTACTGTTTTTACCTTATGTGCTTTTATGGCCCTAGTGGCCTAAATAAAGATTTTTTCATTGATTGAATGAGTTACTTGCTCCTCCTCTAAGGAAACACAGAAGTGTGGGCAATGTAGTCCAGCCCCAGGTTTCACAAATAGTGCGTCCTGCACTGCAGACAAGATGGGGCACATTAGTAGCTACTGGTCTATCCTCCAAGGAAGCACAGAAGTGTGGGTGATGTAGTCCAGCATCAGCCCCAGATTTCACAAACCGAGCATGCATAATGAAGGGACAGAATAGTAATGTTGGTTACTGTGCTGATAGAATGACTGTATGGGCTCATGCTGGTATATGAAGGCTATAGTCTCTCCATAATAGAAAGGAGAAAACTGTTTGAACCTAGCATTTTTCAGGTGTGGGGAGTTGACCATTGATAGGTAAGAAATACTGAGCTGTGTCAATATTGAATTGTATACAGTGTAGGTTTAGTCATTGGGTCAGAGCATAAACAATTTTTACATTGTGTTTTCAGAATGCAATTCTTGTATTGCATTGTCCCAGAGAGTCAGTGAAGAGCAATCAATCAATCAATCAGGGATTTTTTTTAATTTAAAAAAAAATATTTTTATGTCATCACCAACATTAAATGTACATACATTTCATTAGTTTTTTTCCCCACAGATGGAGATAATACATAGCATACAACATTGCATATTAAAAAATACCAGTGCAAAAGAATGGAAGGTCATTTCATTATTCATGAGGGATTTAAATGACATCTCGATACCTGCATTTGCCAATAGCAACTACAGTCTAATAACTTACTAACCCTCCTTCCACCTGTAGATTGGGCCCAGATATTTTTCCCCAGTCTTTTTGCTCGCTGGCCCTTTTTTTATATACCCCTTTTTCTATGTTGAAAATAGCTAGTAGCCTCCCTAACCATTGCTGAAAACTTGGTGCCCGAGGACCCCGCCATGCTGTTGATATGCAATTTCTGGCAACTGCCATGGCCAAAAAGAGAAAACATTAATGTTCCTCTGGTGTTTCGTTATTGCTAACCCCAAGAAGCATAGGTTGTGCAGTTAGATTCATTTTTATTTTCAATGATTGGTTTAAAAACATTTCTATTTCACTTCTCCGAGTTTCTAACCTGGGACACGCTGCAAACATATGTTCTAAATTGGCTTCAGTGTTGTTGCAGTGGGGGCAGGTAATACAGTCTTGCCCGCCACATTGGGCTATTTTAGCCGGGTTGTAGCACAGTGAGAACAGCGTTTTATAGTGTTGAGCTTGTAGCCGGGACTAGTACAGAATAGTCCTACCAAGTTCCAGGGAGTTTAAAAATCTGCCATGGACTGTGCCATGTATCTGTTCCCATTTAGCCTATGCTTCTCCAAATCATCGAGGTTAATCTAAGACAGTTTCAAGTGAATATGCCTCATGGTGCAGCCTGCGTCGGACCTGACCACCTCAATAACACTATATTAGCTGAAGCCCTTCAGTCCACCTTTTTTCTTAGTTACAAAGCTTCGGATTTGCAGGTATTAAAAAAAATCCCTCCTATGTTTTCCAAATATAGGGGGTCATTACGATGGAGGATTTTCCGCATCCCCCGGGCCGGCGGAAGCGGAAAATCCTTTGCGGACCCACCAGGACCCACCACCACATTAGGATGGCTGGTGGGTAATGGTTTAGGTCCGCAGCTTTTCCGCCGCGACTGGCTTACAACCGCGGCGGAAAAGCACTAAAATGGTGACGATGTCTCTCAGACACCGTCAGCCAGATTAGGATGTGCTTGGGAACATGCTTTTCCGCGGCGGCTTTTCCGCCGTGGAAAGGCATGTGTAACTACACTGCGGGGGCCCGTTGCGGGGTGCACATGGGGGGTACCATAGGGCCCCCCTGCATTTGCGTGCACAATGCAGCAGGCACCGACCGGTGCCTGCCGCTTTGTGCACGCAAATGCTGTGCATGCATTTTTAACATTGCTGCGGGTGCAGCTTGAAGCTCCACCCGCCGCAATGTTAAAATAGAGGATGTGACCGCCACCCTGGCTGTCACATCCTAATCTGCACAGAGGGAACGCCGCAGCCCATGCGGACGTTCCCTCATGCTCTGGGGTCGCGGACGGACTCAAGTCCGTCCGCGATCGTAATGACCCCTTTAGTTTGGATCGCACTAAAAGGTTGAAACCCATTTGTATCAAAGAGATCCCCTAACACCCAGATACCCGCATCCTCCCATCTTTCCATGATGTTGTCCTGGAAATTCCCTGGGACCATCTGGTTCTTAAAAAGTTGTGTGTAATAATTAATTCTACCATGCCCCATTTTTCTATTAAAGTCTGCCCAAATCTGAAAAGCTCTTAATAAGGTTATAAATGTTACTTTTTTTGCAGTAGCTGGGCTCGCTATATTTCAAGAAGCAACCCTGGGCCTCCTCGACAAGTAGTAATTCATAAAGGTCTGATGACCCAGTTTGGTTCCATTGTTCTTCTGTTTTCCCTCCCATCAGCCCGCATATATTGTAAAGCTGCAGCCCAATAATAGAGTCTAAGATCAGGCAACCCCATCCTCCTCTCTCTTGCAAGTGTCAGAAATTGTAATGCTCTCCTAGTCTTCCCATGTGCTCAGATACATCTATTAAACATATTCTTCAACTCCTTAAACCAATGCTTCCCAAATTCCAAAGGTATGGCCCTGAAAAGATATAGAATTTTGGGAGAAATATCATCTTGATTAAATTGCATTGACCTACAATAGAGAGGTGAAGGTTGTGTAACCTATCAAAATTCTTTGTCCTCTCCTGATTATTGGGGCTATTTTTATCTCCACTATTTGATCAAGCTCAGAGGTAATATTTATGCCTAAATTGGTGGCCACCTGGGTCACCCCACGGCCTACCAAAACAGATAAGTTGTAGATAACTATTTGTGTTTTCCGTTGAGTGAGCAGATACACAGAGATCCTACCAAATGCTAGAGCTTCCTCCCATATTGCCGCAATTGCTGTCTGAGGGTCAGGTGTAACGACTGCCAGGTCATCAGCATATTCTAGGATATTTGTCTCTCATTCCCAGAATCTCATAGGTTTAATAGATCTAATTGTCTGAAAAGGGTTTTTAGTCAGGCATCAAGAAAAGGCGCACTGCTAAGTATTAGCGCAATATTATTGGGCGATTCTCCGTGAAATTTGAGGTGCAAAAGGGTGAGGGGAAAGCCCTACAACCCCTCCATGAAGTGTCAACCGAGGCTAACACTGTGTACGTTATAATAACAGAATACCCATGCACACTCTAATAATATATAAACAGTAATGTCAGTGTAGATACTTAAACAAGGAAGACAAAGCCTGTCATTTGCACATAAATAAATGTTTTCTTAGAATCACTCGTTGGTATGTGGTGTCTTTAATGTTCTTAACAAGAAAACCAGCCGACACGTGTTTCGTCGCGTGTGGGACAATCTTCCCGCGACTCCTCAGGGCTATTGATACTGGAGAAAGGTAGTGAAAGTTGCTCCGTCTGTGATACTTCCGACCCAACAGGGCCCTGGACTGTGTGGGTTGACGTGGAGATGTAGGTATGAAAATCTTGCCAAAGTGGGCTGTTGTGTGGAATTAGCAAGGTGGGTCGAAATGTGGGACACTTCAGGGCGCGTTGAGTAGCGGTATGTAGAATCTTGTGAAGAGTGGAGGTGTCCGTTTCTCCACACAGAGCGACACTCTAGTAGGTCTGTAAAATGTGTGTACAATTAGTCGCTAGAAGTATTAGATGTGTGTGTATCCACGATGTTGCGGGATGAGGTTGGATCCCATCTTCTGAAAGGTAGCACCTCGGATCTTCAGACGGGTGCGTCTGTAACTGCCTGTCACTCTATGAACTGGGTAGTGGTCGACCACTACCCGGTACACAGAGCGACAGGCAGTTACAATAGAAGATTGATCCTTGCATTATTTAATTCCTCATCTGAGAAGCAGGTCTCCAGCTAGTCTGCATCATCAGGGGTACATTGTTCTAATTAAACCTCTTCCAGATGATTCCTAATTGCACTCTGTGCTGCATTCTGCTCCTCCTGATAACGTTTTCTGTAGTATTTGTGAAAATACTCCTGTATACCTGGAGACTCTGTCACCAGACTCTCCCCTTCATCTTGGGTCTCGTGTATCTCCCCATCACCCTTTTTTGCCTTGCTCATACTACCAGCGTATGTCCTACCCGTTTGTTGAGATCTTTACACCCCTGCTGCCAAGAGAGATATCTATCTGCTGCCTTAGATACCAACATGTCCCCAATTTCTGCTTTAGTTAATGTTAATTTGTGTGTTATGCTCTCAAGGTGTGCCCCCAGTGCTATTGCTCTAGTCAGTTCTTCTTCAATACCTGGCAAGGCTTTATATAATGTTTTAAACAGCCCGACTTTGATCTTTTAGGGTTGGATGCTGTAGCTAAGTTTTCCCCCTTAGCCCCTGCCTTGAATGCATCCCAGACCACCCCACTATTTACACTATCCCTATTGACCTCCAGAAAAACCTTAATCCAGCTGTTTATGTGTGAGATATATCCCAGATCCTTCAGTAAGCCTCTCTCAAACGTCCAGATTGTCTTTTTCCATCCCATCCCTGTGAAGTTAAAAGTTCATACCAAGGGCTTATGATCCAACATGACTCAGGAGTACTTTTCCATGCTGCAGCTTAATATCAGTTCTCGTGAGGTAAAAAAGTAGTCTAACCTTGCAGAATAGTATGTGCTCCTGGGATCAGTGGGTTTCATCAGTGTGCAAATGTTTACTAACCCGTTATCTTGGGTTACTGATACCAGGGCCCTATAGACCTTGCTTTTTTGGCTTTCATATTTACCCCTAATATCCCTCCCAGGCCGTTAAGGTTCAGATCCCCACACATTATAACTGGTTACAGCCATGATGCTATCTCAGCATTCAAAAACTCCAAGACCTCAGGGACATCACCAGTGGACAAGCACACAGAGCATAAAGTAAAGGTATGTTTTTGATAACCCTACCCTAGTTTTTCCGACTGGCATTTCTTAAATATTATGTCACTCCTCCGGGTTACAATAGCAACCCCTCTAGTCCTAGCCCCCTGTGTAGTATTAGTGACCAGATTATATCAAAGTTGCTCCATTAATTTACCCCTTGTACCCTCAATCTATGTCCCTTGAAGGCACATTATAGCTGCTCTAAGCGTTTTCAAATCTATTGCTACTTTTTGCCTTTTGCATTGATCATTCAGACCACAAATATTTACTGTCTCAATTTGGATGCTCATCATCTAGTAAAAAAGAAAAAAGGTCTAAATATGAGCATAACCGGTGGAGTCCAAATTTCTTCTTACTTTCCCTCTTACATTACCTATGTTTGCCTTATAGCTCCAATATCCGAGGTGCACCTCATTCACCGTTATTACCATTTTTACCCCCTCCCTTTTCTCCCCCCTGCCCTCCCTGCCTGGCCAGCCCTACATATGAGCAAAAAGGTCACCATGTGACCTATGTGATCCCACCTGTTTCACCCGCCTTGATATGCTCCTGTGTCCCGGCCCCTCAGCAAAAAGTGCACACACAAAAAAAAGGAAAAAAACAAAATCATTCCACAGTGTCTATTTAAATACAGAAAAACATAATTGTTCCCATTATTTAAAAAAGATAACATTAACTATCTACTCTTCCAAGTTCTCACTGCTCTATCTTGCTGCAGCTGCACCTTCTTTTGCATATGGGAGCTCCATCAGGTAGTCTTGGGCCTTGAATTCTGATGTTAGCATCCGCACCCTTCCCCTGCATATAACCTTAAGTCACACTGGGCTCACAAGATACACTTCGTATTCACAGGCCTGAAGTGGTGAGATTAGCTGGTGTAGTTTCCCTCACCTTTCTCTGGTGATATGACAAAAGTCTGGTCAAGCGAAGAATGCATGACTGTCAAAGGGGCGTTTAGCATCCAGTTTTGCATTGTCTGATATAGCTTGCCACAGAAGAAAGTTGCCAAAGAAGACTAGCACCACCCTGGGACGTTCAGATTGTCATGCTGTGTTTTTTTCATTTGGGTCAGGTGGAAGCGGTGCGCTAGTTGTAGCTCGACATCCCAATTCCAGTGTGATTGTTTGAGGAAAGCACCTTTTAGGAGGCCTACCATACATGCTCTCATATCATTGCCTTCGATGTTCTCAGCTAACCCCAGGAATCTAAGATTTTTTCAAAGTTGTCGATTCTCAAAATCATCAAGCTTCCACATCACATCAGCTGCCTGTTGGTCCAACAGCTCCTTGTGTATTTGTAGTTTCTCAACTTCACCGTCTAAAACCATTGTCCTTTCCTCAACCTGGGTCAACCTTTCTTTCATTTCCTAGCAGATTATGCTCACCTTCCGGATTGAGCCTTGTTGCTTCTTGGTTGCTTGGTGTGCTATCAGATTTTCTTGCTGAGATTCCCCTTTGAATCTGATTAGGAATGGCATAGACCAGATCTATCGAAGGAGGGGTTTTGGGGTCAGTAGAGTCTCTGGGCTCAATTGTGGTTTGATCACTCATCTCCTCATTATAGACCTGACTGGTAGCGGAGTAGTCAGGTCTAATAGTCGCTGCCTACTTACTTTAGATCTGGTTCTACGTTTTTGAGTGAATATTTTGTCGTGGCCTTTTCTAACAAGAGAATCCTCTGTCCCTGAGTCTTCTTCCGTGAGCCCTGGGCTTGAGGTAGACAACTCAGATTGATCTGTAAGGTAGAATAATCCCCCCGATGTCTGGAGAGTCAATGTCAGGGTCCAAGTGATACCCCCTGCATTGCTGCCCCAACATTAGGAGTATTTATAAATATATGCAATATAGAATTGTTATTCCTTACCAATGTTTCTACTGGAGGCTTCAGTTCTCTCTCCTTCAATGGGCTAACAGATCCAGAGATGTGGTTACCATTGCCTTACAGGTTAAACACTGACCCTGTCTTTAGAGACCATGCCTGAGTTGGATTCTCACTACCTATAGTGTACAGCTGTTGTGGTCCTATATCTGCGGGCTATGCTTGCAAATTATCCTGATCAGCCTGGTCTGGCAGAGCAGATGGCAAAGCTCCTCCAGCTTCCTCCATCCAGACAGGAACAGCTGAGACAGGAGAGGCGTTCTCTACATTCTCCACCCTGGCCCCACGTGACGGGGCAGTGGCTACGTGGCTGTAGTGGCAGCGGCATGGGAAAAAGCCTTGGCGATGAGCGTCTGCCTTGCTCCACGCTCACCGGCCGTCCTGCGTCGCCCGCCTCGACCTTCTGTCCCGCTCTCCCTAACGGCACAGACATCAACCTCCTCTTTCCATCCAGCTGCATTGCCACATCGGGGATTATCCACTTCACATCCTGCCGCAGCTCCTGCTGCAGTTCCTGGTGCGACTACCTCCCTCGCAGTGTCTTTTGGCGCTCTACTCGCCGTTGGAGCCATATCCACGGCCTGCAGCAGACTTCCACAGACTATGCCCACCAGAACCACAGCTCCAGGGAGGGCAACAGATGCCCGCAGCTCCAGCCACAGCAAGCCTCTTTGCCACACGGAATCCGCAGGGCTCACAAGGTAAGGAGATTTGCACCTTTTCATAGCCTGGTCATTCTACTTAACAAACATCGCCTCAGGGCTAAGCATAGGGGAAGCTCTCCCTCAGCGGTCAGTCAGCCCCCACCTTTGCTCTCCACCCTCTTTACTCATCAATCAGGGATTTATGAAGTGCACTACTCACCCGTGAGGGTCTCAAGGCCCTGAGGCGGCGGCATAAAAGCCAGCACTGAGTCATCTGAAAAGCCAGGACTTGATGCTTTCCCTGAATGCTTGCAGTGTGGGGGTAATTAAAGATCCATTGAGGGCATCAAGATTATTCTGAGATGAGGAACAAATGTTGGATTCTATCATGAAAGGAATGATGTGTGTGAATAAAGTGCTTGACAAGCATTGTGAGTTGGTACCCTCAGAAATATGGGATTAAAGTCCATTTAATGTATATATTTAATTTTATATATTAAGTGTACAGAATATACCAACTCTTGATGGAGAATTGAGTAGAATTCTGTCTGAAACTGATGTATTCAGAAAGCTCATTGTTAGGGTATAAATGTTTTGTAGATCAGGATTACGTGGGCAATTTTAGAAAGGAATTCAGCAATGATGGGAGTCTTTTTTAATGCCAAAAATGTAGAAAAATAGATTTGATTGAGACTGAAGTGAGGTCCTGTTGAAATGTGTAAGTGAGGGTCATTGCAGGTGAAATGTGTGTGTTAGTTGAGGTTTGTATTTGTCACATATCTGTGTTGCGTTTTTACATAAGTGTCACCAGTCGGTTTATCTATTGTCCTCAAGATGGCAGGTAAAATAAGCAAGCTGAAACGAAACAATGGCATCATAGTGGGTTGTTGGTACTGAGGAGTCATTGAATAATACATATTACAGTGTCACAGATGGTGGAATAGATGCTCTAATTCTGACTCCCTTTTTATCTATTTTACTTTTCAGTCTTATTCACATCTTCGCATTTGTGTTTGAAGTGGAGGATAATTACGTTATTGATGTATGTTTTATAACGGGAAAAAAGAGAAAAGTAGGGTTCAGATTTGTCATCATAACTATGAATGTGTAAAAATGGAATACATTATGGATTTGATTTTATAGTCCCTTGCTAATTGTTCATTAATTGAGAAGAGCTTTCCTATCACTAATGGCGAGTGTAAACTGAATGGTACCTGGGTACTTGGAAACTTTAGGAGGTTAAAGTTGCACACTTACCTAGTCTGAAGAAGTAATCTAATTGGATTTTATAGATCTCTATAGTGCATTGTTTCATTTTCACTTATAATAGTGTGAAAAAAATTACATAAAACATTAACAAACCATGGATTCCAACAAAAATAAACAGACGGGACCAAATAATGAGAAAAACAATATAAATATAAACATAGGAATGGACTGGCAGAATATAACAAATACATGAGGTAACGAAAATTCAATACATGTATCTTGGAATATTTAAAAGACGTAATGTTTTTCATCCCATATTCGTCCATTTGAGTAAAAAAATGTTCAACACAGTGGTGGTTTGTTTCCCTTAATTACTTTTGGGTGAACAACAATTAGATTGCCGTACGCTCAGCAGAAGAAACATGATGCTAGTGGTACTGAAACCTTCCTGGCAATAGATGCAGTTAGGCCTCCACAGCACCCCCCGAGGCCAGGACAGCCATGTGCAAATGAAGGCACCATGACTTTCGGTATCATTCATCGCATATTCCACCCATCTTTGATCAAAGGTCCAGGCTGGAAACCCCCACCTATCTTCTGGGTCACCAATGCCCACCCACTGCTGTAAAACGTGTAATCGCTTAGGGAGCACAATACACAACCCGCACTTTATGACCCATGGGGACTTTTACTGCAGGACTTGGTAATAAATGCAGATTTCCTCTGCCTTGCCCTCCACACATTTTGGTCCATGAACTTTGGGTGGAGTAGGAGAGCTTATCACTTGGAAATCTGGTTGAATTGGAGTTGGGGCAAAGTAGTTCTTTCAAGCAAAGTTATTAATAAAACCCAAAGCACCCGAGGCAATTTACATTTTGAAACCACAGCTGTTTCTAGAACTTCACAATGTTTTCAAGTTTTTTCTGGAAATGGGGTGCAAGTCAGCAAAAAAGGATGTGTGTGAGTAAAAGATCTACTGTGGAAAAAAGTTTTTTTATTTATGGAAATCTCACCCACAAATGGTGCTTCTAACAGAAATGTAACTTCTGCACACCTCTAATATTTTCTTGCTTAAAATAACTTACCATGGGGCATATTACCAACAAGTAGCGATATTTATCGCTAAATAGGCTTAGCGACGATTTATTTATCGCTGCCTATCACTGGATATGTTAGCGGAGAAAACATGCTATTAGCAACGTTTTTCTCCATTGTGCTAAAATATCCAGGGTTTGGCGGCGAAATGCGTGAATATTGCTGAGAATACAGCGATATTCATGCATTAGCGACGAAATGCTCTTAGCCATGTTATCCACCTCCCATTGGATAACATGGCTAAGAACTGGTCTGAGCAGGTGTTAGTATTTGGAGATATTTGCGCTTAGCGCGAATATTTCCAACGCTACGCATGCCTTGCTAATAGCGATAACGACATTAGCAACTGCTTTAAGTCGCTAACTGGTTGGGTACACCCACTTTGCATGTCATTAGCGATAAACATCGCAGACATGCAAAGCGGGCCCCAAACCGCTCGCTATCGCCTAAAAGCTGTCGGTAACTGATGTTAACGACAGCTTGCTAATAGGGCGATAGAATTATCGCCGCTTAGCGGCCGAAAACGGCTGCTAAATCGGCAATATTTGCCTATCGCCCCCCTTGGTAATATGCTACCATGTTTTTATTTTTATTCACTTTTAAAAATTCTTACCCTGATCATATTTTGTCATCCACGGCATGAATGTTTTTTTAAAAAAAGGGCATTTGCACATATTGTATTGTTTCTGGCTTGGCTCATCAAAGAAACCCTGACGCTCCACCGCATGAGAACCCTCATACTCCCTCAGCATCCTTACTAAGACTCGTTTGATCGTAAAAGAAAAGTAGAAATGCAAATATGTGAAAAACGAAGGCTTTCGAGGTAATGAAGAAAGCAACATTCTGAATTACTTCAAATGCAAACAAGCATTTACAATGCAATAGGAATCGCATTTACGAGGGTTTAAGCTATTGTCATTTACAATGGCAATAGCTCAAACTCTTGTAAATGCGAGACCTATTTCACATCAAAGAAGCAGTCGCCATTAGCCAGGGCTGCTTAATAGTGAAAGCGGGCCTGGCGAGGAAAGCATGTCCTGCCTAAAGTAAGAAAAACTCATTAAAGAAAATAGTGCTTACAGACTAAATAAGACACACTGTGTCGCAACAGAAGTAAAAGGCCAGTCGCCATGGAAGGTTACATATGCAGACAAGGCGGTACAGAGGAGGTACTAACAAGCTTAATAACGACTCAGAAGCCAGAGTTTACGAAGGACAATGACACAAGCCAATTTAAAATATGTGCGGAGCCATACTTCACTACTGCATGCATCGCATCGATCTAAAAAGGCAGATTTATTTGTGACTAGTCTCATTTTAAATTGCTGTTGGAACACATCTCTACAGTAGACGTACAGCCAATTAGTGAACTAATCCCTAGAATGAATGCTGTGGAGAGCTTTAGCACAAGCTATCTTAAACTGACTTAGCAAACTATTTATCTTTAAGGCAAAGGGGCCTAATTTTTTTTAATGTAAATTGGAAACGTAGGCAGTAGACGAAACGCCTTTTACACCGTTTGTAACAGTCTGGGTTTAGCACATAGGACTATGAACATCCAAGCTATTGTCATTTCATATTAATGCAGAATATGAATTACTTAGGAACTGACCCTGATGTGGCAGCTGTCAAGTCATTCATAATTAAGGCTCCCTGTTTTCTGTTTTTACTGATTTTTACAGATAAATACAAACAGAAAACCATGTACTTTCATGTTTGTGTATATTTTTAAATGTGGATAAAAACGGAAATTGGGTGCTTTTTGAGTGATTCTAGATACACTTTGACATGACTGCCAGGCCAATACCTGTATGGATTGATAGGTAAGGGGGTTAAAAAAATAAATATTAGTAAAGAGGCTTACACAGCAGTAGATATACGCAAGGATGTTATTGATATTTTCATATAAGTGCATTGATTTATCATCTGCGTGTGTTCATATCAATGAAACTTGCCATGCATTCAAGCATGACTGCATATTTATTTGTTAAATAAATGTGGAAATATACCAGTTTCAGCTTTATCTTTCTCACAAAATCCATATTAAATATGGATAAATACAGATAAAGTTGACCAAAAATAAACCTGGATAAATACAGATGGAAATGTAAAAAAAAAAATACCATAAAACCGGGAGACCTATTCATAATCTTCATCATGGGAATGTGTAGATAGGCACACAAGGTGCTCCAAATCACACCAGTTGGCTTCTACAGAAGGCCACTTGTCACCCTTGTTTAAGACCAAAGGTGTCGATGGCACATAAACTTTGCCCTAATAATTTGCACTTTTCACATCATGAGATTGCTACTTTTCACTGCATTCGTAAAGACTTATGGATTGGAGGTGTTGGTAGCAGTCACACCAATCAGCGCCACCTCCCACGATTTGACAGTGTGCCAGCAACTGCCAGACTCTTTTGGAATGTATATATACATACATACATGCATACATATGGCACTTCTGATGTCTCAAAAACAGCGAGTGCTTTTACTTCTATGGCTTTGTTATATCAGAAGACATTTATAACACCACAAAAGTCTAGGCATTTTGGCCGTGATGGACAATGGTATATGACTCTTGCAAAATCTGACATAGAGGCCAATTATTACAGATGAAAAAAGTTGTCACCAGCCATTTTCCCTACTTGTCTTCACTATTTTTGTTAAATGTCGACCATTAGTTTCTTGGGGAAAACCACAAGCAATCTTCACAAGAGGCCACTTGATGAATTCAGAAAGTAGTCCAGTTTTCTGAAATGTATAGTTTACTGGGACACCCATGGTTTTCACATATGTTTCTACCACAAACTAAAAGTTCGTTGAAACCACAAAAAGTAGGAAAAATGGACTATCAGTTAGAAGATTACAAAAGCTTTGGGAAAAAAGACTTACTTTTACAAATCTGCCTGTTACTCAAAGCAAGGAAGTGTTGATGTTAGCAGAGTAAATGCTTTGTTGATACCTTTTCTTGCAGAGCACTTCCTCCCACAACATCCCAAAATATTGCTAAATTGTGCCTATTTTCTTGGTTTTCTCAAGGGAAATTTACAAACCCAGGGTACTTTTAGAATTCCTAAGATGTAGGGAAAAATTTGTCCTGGATATCCTTTGTGTAAAAAAAAGATTAAAGCTTAAGGGTGAAACATCCCAAGCATAACAAAACAAGCAGGTGCAACGCCAACAGCGTTGGCCTTGTCGGACCTTTTTTTTATTTTGTAAACATTCATAATAGCCGTCAAAACTTTCATGAAAAGTAAATCTCTTGCCAACTGTGGGTGGCAAGTATATGTTTGAAAGAAAGGAAAAAGTGACGCCTTACAAAAATAGATCTTGTCAGTCCCATATACAATCAAAAAAATTCATAAATAAACAAACATTACCAACCTCAGAAGACCTTATTGAGTGACTGTATGCGTACATGTTTGCTTGGATGAAGGCTGGATGAAAGGTTGAATCATTAATTGCGTGCACAAATGGTTTGCTCTAACGGTCCGAGACTCAAGCAGAATTTCTGCCACTGAAATGATAGAAGGACTCAAGCAATACATTGTCATTACTGAAAAAAACTGGCAAAGACACACAACATATCTTAACTTTACCCACCCCCCAATGATGGCATGAGGTAAAAAATTAAAGTCACATACCTGTGAGTGAAAGTTTTCACATACTAAAAACATACAATCTATTCACATAAAATGGCAGTTTTGAGAAATTCAGAGCAGTGAATGCATTACCAACTTTTACAGTTTCCCACTGACTCTTTTACTTTGTTAAGATTGAGTAAATACCTGGACCCGGATGCTGACCATGAAGCCAGGACTGGCTGATTGAGTGAAACATTACCTGACGCACAATGGCAACTATATTGGCAGCCATCTTAGTGACTTAAGCAGGACACTGTCCTTTCTGTACCTACTATCCTTTTTCAAGCATGAAAACAAAAGTATTTGACAGTGAACTTCTGCAGTTAACAGACAGCATGAGAATGAACCTTTGGATATTTTTAACTGCTTTTGCTCTGGCGATCTGTTAGAAAAAACAACCACCATTGTTAAATAGCCAAACTTTTCTTCATGGTGTTGATAGTGAAAAATAAAAAAGAAGAAAAGTATGTTTTCGGAAAAAGGCTGGTCAGTTTATTCTTGACTGCAAAATAACGGTGAAAGAGTTCCGAAGGCAACCAACACTAATACTTGTCAGATGATGCACAAACCGTGCAAAAACAACAGTTGATCGACAGAATGCAGAAAAATGTCATACATTCACCCCAGTACAGAGATCTGGGCCTAAATCCATCGTTTTTTTGCACTCCACACCACCCCAGTTCAGACATGGCCATATGCAAATCAGCCTTGACCCTGTGCCTCATAGGAACAGTCCAGCCCGAACTGCCAAGCCATGTCTTTCCTGGACCGGAATCTAGCATCCTAGGATCGGTTTCTGTCTATCAGCCGTCTTCAGCCAGGATAGCTTGACTCCAGTGGTGTGGAGAGCATGGGACTCACGTCTGAGCATACCCATCCCACTCAGGGTGACAAATGCAAAAAAACAGTTGATGGAAAGAATGCAGAACAATGTCATACATTCAACCCAGTACAGAGATCTGGGCCTAAATCCATCGTTTTTTGCACTCCACTCCACACCACCCCAGTTCAGACATGGCCATAAGCAAATCAGCCTTGACCCTGTGCCTCATGGGAACAGTCCAGCCCGAACTGCCAAGCCATGTCTTTCCTGGACTGTTGGTTTTGCACACATCGTGCATGGAATGGTCCAAAAGCTAGCTTGCTATTAGAAAAGAAGCCACATTGCACAGACATAGAAAAGGCAGATTGTGGACACATTTACCTCATGAGGACTTAGAACAACTGAAAGCAGAGCACAAATGCTCAAAAAATGCATAAAGGTGAAGTGCAAAACTGATGACAACATCCGCTGTAATTAATGCGATAGTTTTCAAGATATAGTTCATGTAAGCAATTGTAATAGAGGAATCACTACATGAAGAGTCTGAGCACATTGTCACATTTACAATAAATTATTCTCTTTTATAGGTGTATTTTTACAGATTCTGTGAAAATGCTAACACACCCCTTAAAAATATACACAATTAAAAATAGTTAGCAGACATCATCAATGCTGAAATGATCAATCTTAGTTTATGTGATGGGTCCTCCAACTTCTTTGTATTACTTTAATCCAAGCAAACACGATTAATCTCCTTATCTCTGACAAATATATACATTCATCACAGCTCTCAAATTACACAAGAACCAGAAACATGCATTTTCAAAAGGCCTCTGGTAATCAGCCCCATTCAGCAGACTCTAGCACACACTACTCGATCATTTCTGTGACATTTGTTAAGCAACCTTTAAGGAAATCTATCAGACACTTCTTCAACACCATAATGATGATATGGTGAAAAAGGACAGAGCTGTAAGACTGGTACATGCTGCACTATAATTCACTCAAAACAAGCATTTGCATTGCAATTGGTCTCAAATTTGTGAAAGTTAGAGCTATTGGCGTTGTAAATGACAATGTTTTTAACTTATGTTATTTTGTTAGCAGTGGTGTAATTATTTAAACAATGAGAGTTAGAGGTATTTGCGTTGTATCTGTACATATTTTTTACTTATCTGTTATGGAGTGGATGTATGTGGTGTGCAGTGGAATTATGTGATTCCCATCCAGATAAAGTGAGCATTTAAGAAGCAGAGGTGTACTTTAGGATGGGTGTGTTGGTTGAATGATAGATGTTTGTATGAATGATTGAATTAATGGATATCTGTATGAATAAATGGTTAGATGTCTGGGTGATTAGATTAATGAAAGGATGGTAGATGGTACATGGGAAGGATAGTTACAGATGGTTGGTATGGAAACAGAAACGTAATGTCACATCCTCTACCCATCGAAAAGAGCATGCATGCAGCAGTGTCAGCAATAAAACAAGCAAAAGCTCAACAAGATGGCTACAAGTCTGACTGATTGCAACAAGCAGAGAGGTACTTGACTCAGGCTGTGATGTTCTCAGCTGCTCAGAGGCAACAGGTGACACAGTTAATTTAAAGAGCTTAAAAAAATAAACCCACAAATGGTCTCCCAACCTTTTGCTTCATAAAAAAACCGAGAGCAAAGGTACATGTGCAAAAAGATGTCAAGGCGATTGGTCCAAGAGTGTCCCTGATTAATAAATTGCCTGTCGGGCATTGTGGTCCACTCCACAACACAAATTTCAAACCCCCTTGTCACTATAGGGATTTGCTACAGCTTCATGCTATATTAAAAACCAAACCACATATTCCAGATCCTATAATTTATAATTTACATATCTGTATCCTACTAAATAAATGTAACAGATAATGTCATTCCAATTATAGACGGCATGCAAGTCCATAACAGCGATCGTCACATACTGAGTATTAGGGATTCGGTCTCTATTCACTGCAAGACATAAATAGAAATGTGCAACAAAGTGCAACAAGCATTGGCATAGCTAATAGGTCTCGCCTCTGGGGCGGGCGGGCAACATAAGTATATGTGAGCATGGGTAAGTGCAAATTGCAGGGCATGAGGTGATGAGGGCTCCGCAGGCAGCAAGCAGTTTCTGTGTTTTAATTATCTTAACAGATGCCGCCAGCGGACATTCCCAGCAGAGGCGCACCTAGAGCCAAATTTCGGGGGGGGGGGGCTAAAAAAAAAGTTCGGGGGGGGGGGGCTGAACCTTTGATCAGTAGGCAGAGTGGAGCTGCAGGGCCTCCAATAGGGGGTGACACAACAGCAAGGCCTAATTAACATTCAAATGGTCTTTTAAAGACCTGTGAAACGTTCGGGAGTGGCTCTGTGTGTGCCCGTGATCCGTCTCATCCCGACCTGCCACACACGACGTGGGAGGCTGAAGCCCGGTGAGTTAAATGGGTGTTGCGCGCCTGACTCCCAGTGTTTACCGGATGTGCGCGTTGGAATTCAACCCCCATCCCTCATTCATTCTGGAATTCCAGACCCCCTTCCAATCAGTAGGACTGCGCCCAAGGACACCTGCATTACATCTTCTGATTCATCTGTGACTTCGAAATAACACGCCGACTGCACGCAGTTTACATTAAAAAACATATTTATAAAGATTTGTGAATCTGGTTTGGTCGCGCTACATGGTTTCACAAGTCTTATGGGAGGGAACTTTTACTTACAGAGAGCAATGAAAAACCTTTCATGCTCAGCACGCTGGTGCAAGGAAGCAAGTGGTGCCTCTCGTGACCATGAGATGGGAGATGCCATTGCGGAAAAAGAGGCTGCTTCACTTTTGATGAGACCGGGGTGACCTTGCGTAGAAGAGCCTGTGGGAATGCAGGTTGGTAAACCCAAATTGGCTGGATATTCCTGCACGCGAATCTGGTGAAGGCTTGGTAGAAGCGGGTGGGGGCGGAGGCTGAGCACCCAAAAAACCATTAAACAAGCGCGACAGCGAAAGTGACCACGCTGTGTTTAATTAGTAGCATGAGCCACAATAAGGGAGGAATGCAGCTGGCACAATGCGCGCCGCTGCTCGCTCCCGAGACCCAAACACCGTGGGAGGGAACCTTTATAGAAAAGGTGGGGCATGCATCCGCGTTTGGCCATTTTCTCGTGTTCATTACTGAAAGACACACGCAAAGGCCAATCAGTTGTGCGGGAGGAGTCTGACCCACATGGAGAAGTTTGTAGTGATTACCTGAAGCCTCCTATATACCAACACATGTGTGCTGCGCTAGGCTCAACTTAAAAACAGAATCAGCATTGGGAAGCGCTACACAAACACTGGCAACCCTGTCTGAAACACGTCTCTCAATGTCACCGTTTGCTCCCTTCCCCTGTTGATCAAGAAAGAAAGACGAGGCCACCCTAGAGCTCCCCCCCCCCCGCCATCCAATAAAAACACGCCTGCCTGGTGAAGCCACAAGGATGGCAAACAAAAGCATCTGATTCACAAACACAATAGCACTGCAGGGGAGAACAGAGGCAACGGGGCACTCCAATGCCTCTTATCAGGAGCTCAGAGAATACAAAGACAAAGCACCGGCATCATACCTGCGATCTTGAGGCTTTGCATGGATCCAGTCACTCGACGTGGGTCTTTTGCCGCAGAGGACCTTGGATTAACAGAGCCCCCCACACAGCCAATCCCTCTCACACCAAAAATGTTCACATAAATCAGCCCACTGGTGGAAAGTGTCACAAGTGAGAGGAAGTTACGGTGTACAGAAAACCGAGTAGACCACTACTATCTGTCCACCAGCAGATTAGAAATGCTTATCTAAGATACTTCATGCATCGACTCCATCGCCAGGCTGATAAACAACACCCCATGCACAAAATTCAAGCATCCTCAACCCACACAACCCATGCCTTTGCACTACAGTATTAGTAAAAGTAACGCTACATCCATCAGCTCAGGCAGAGAAGGATGCGTGTGTGTGCAGCAAACACAGCTTTCATCCACTCACCAACACTCAGCACAACATCTGAGCACAGTGAACACAAACTAGTCATGCAGAACGGAAACTCATGCATGAGCCCTGCCCAAGAGGACACTGGCAGGACCTCCAACATCCTGAGTCGCTGGCAGAGCTGAAGGGTCCATCGCTAGCACTTCGATACACTGGGTAGCATAGGCCTGCCCAGACCCGCTTGTGCTCATGTCTCGCAGGATCTGGTATTCCTGTGACTAAGAGGCAACCATGTGTGCAACTCTGCTAGCCCTGCCATTCACCTGGCAGGGTCTTGTGCGCTGTGTTACCTATGGCTCGGGTCCATGACCCACAGATGTCCCACAGATGTCTCCCCCCACTACTGCTCCTGCAGTCCAGGCTCTGGAGCCCCAGCACCTCTCAGCTCCCGGCTTGCACTGGTAGCAGGTCTTATAGCGAGCAAAGGCTTAGTGATGCTGAAGGGAAAACAACCCTTGTTGTTGCCCAAGTCATAGTAATATATGAGCGCTGCGTACAATTAAACAAGCCATTCCACCCATGCTCTGTATGGATATTGAAGCCCAAACACATGGTTTGTAACCCTTCAGACAGCAGTTACGCAAAATGTAAACAAACTGATGCTGGGCTCCTTCACAAACCAGAAAGCAAACCAGATTGTTACACATCTGGTACCCTATCCGTAAACCAGTGAGGAATGCACTAACAAGTAACTTCTTTTTAATTCACCATCATACAAAAATACTGTACCTCACAGGCTACAAAACCAATGTGCAACTCCTTCTTCCAGGGAGATCTGCCAAAACCTAGCACTTCCTGTTAACCACTGCAGGGCTGCAAATAGTACTGGGTGTGTGGTCTGTATTTAAACTGAAAAGCACTCTAAACAAGGGAAATCCACTTAGAAAATGGAATTGTACAAATCGGTATGGAAAAACACCAAGAATACAGTTAACACCAGCAACTGCTTTAATTGGTCAGTTTCCGTTAAAAACAGCAATACAGAGCAGGTGACAAAAAAAATCAATTTAGTGATAAGTCCGCACTTTTACGCAGTGTGCGCACACATTTCTAAAAGCTCTGTTGAGCCCTCACATACAAGGAGCATAGAAGACCGATTTTGTTTCTGTCGCTGATGCCAGCTATACACTAAAAACTAAACCTGCAATGGCCAGAGGGGAGGGTGGAGCTAAACCTGAAATGGCCTGATGGGAGGACGGAGCTATAAACAACACTAAACCTGTAATGCCCATACAGGAGGAGGGGCCATCACATGCTGTACAGTGTGATGGCCAACAGAAACATTTTCTTAGTGAATCACCAGGGCACGGAACTCAGCAAACAAAAGAGGGACATTTACACTCATGCACAAATAATAAGATAGCATTTCTGAATGCTACAGATAACAGTCTATGGCAATTGGTGAGTGTGCCAAAGACCCACAGAAGAAATACAATAGGTCTTGCAGACAGCGTAAGCATTGTTGAGACTCAACCTAAAAATGGCAAACACTGTAAGCTTTCATCTTATATATTTGATATGGCAGCCACCTTATAAGGGGCAAGTTTCATTTGAGTGAAACATAATACTAAATACAAACATTAAATAGTACTGCCATTTTGTAAATATCTTTCAAATAAAGGTTTTGTAGACAATGTTTCTTTTTTTGAAGGAAAGTCGCATTTGTATTAATACTTGTATTGATAAGCAGCTCGGCAAGCATAAATGTATGGAGTAGCAGGCATGTGCTGAGAACAACAGTGACACAAAGGAAGGACTGTACATTTCAGCAACAGAATCACAAAAAGACTACACATTTTAGCCCTTTGTCTTTAGAGACTGAATGGCACCCCTTACAGTAGGGAAGAGTATCACTTTGCGGACTGCTAATTAGCTAAATACAGAAGCAAAGAAATAGGATCATCGAATGAAGAGCAACTATAGAAAAATACTGAAGAAAACATACTTTTTTCTTAAAAATGTATCCATATTTGGTTTAGCACTTAATTAGTTGTTATTTGAAAAACTGGAGAAAGGGCTTTTAAGCATATTAGAGGAGAGGCCTAAGAGGGTGTGGCAAAGCAGAAGCCTGTGAGTAACTAAGAAGGAGCGGGAGGGACATATCAAGAAGAGGGACACCAGAGCACTGAAGGAAGGACAAACAAGAAATGATGGCCAGAGCAGAAGTTCACAAACTGAAGTGAGCTCCAAGAAAATTAGTTCAAAATGAAATGAAAGGAGATGTTGACTCACCACTCTTGCCAGTGAAGTGGATTATTTTTTGAGTGGCAATGCGCACGCGCAGAGTCAAAATGTAGCCACTCACAGAAGACATAGCAAATTGGAGAAGTGGGCTGACCTGTTTCCGTATTCTGTAGGCTGTGATGGGCTGAAACAAAATGTGAATGCCACGACTGATGTGTTTTATCTAGGACCCCGATCAATATTGTGACCTCATGCCCCTATACGGCTATAATCAATACATATCCCTATAATGGCATAACAATCAGAGCCATATTTCAGTAACTCGCCTCTGCAGTCCATGACAGACCATGACACAGCAGAAGCCACTTCCTTAGATTCCTAGATAGTACACTGAGTTCTTTCAAAATACCAAACCCCCAGCAACCTGGGAAAGCCCCGCTTGCTTTGTTTTGATTAGTAATAGAACTCCTGCGAGCACTGTAAGAAAGACCAGTTCTTAGTGACATCTTTATTGACGTCTTATGTCCAAAAACTTACGTCAAACTCGGCACCTTTCAGGTATAAATATACCAACATTGCCTTAAGCAAGCACATGGTCATGGTGAATACTGGAGCAGAACAGCTGTCCCCTTGCAGAGAGCCCAGCAGATGCGAGAAGCCCACGGACGCTGCCCCTCCTCCTTGACGCGCTGAGAAAGACGCTGTCTTTTCTCCTGCCGAGAAAATCCAGCTCCGGCGTTTCCAGCCTACCCTTGCGGGTGACTGGGATATCGGGTCCTAAGAAGGAGATACCAGACCTCCTGCATTCTATTCCAGAGGTACGGTGCTGACTAAACCCTTGGAGAGAATTCTTGAAACAAACTCTTGGCAAACCAACTTAACTTAAACTGCTACTTACTCCCTCCCTTGTATTAGGCTTAGGTCAGGTACACCGAGGTAGGCTTAGTTAGAAGCACCAGTTGAGGTCGTTAGCCAATGTATATATGAATGTATATATTTTATTAATTTTAACTATCTTATGGCTCAGAAACCATATCAATACTTTTACAGTATTATTTCATAATACTCCTTTTACTGTACGCACTTTTCATAATAACAAGTCTTGCAATTGTGGCAATACATTTCTCTTGCATGAGAAGGAAGACTGCTCAATAAATAATATCTTTTATTGAAAACACCCGTCTCTCTATTCTCTGCACTCTGGTAAAAGTAAATCTGCACAACTGACTCAGTGAAATAGCTGTCTATTGTTTCACACAACTCTAGAGATTGACTCTTATTCTAAGGAGCAAAGTTGTCATGTGTATGCGGCTGTCGGAAGCTGAATCCCTTCTTGTCTGAGCCAGGGAAGCTGATCACTTCCTATTCAGTCAAGAAAGTTTCCAGTGACCTCTGAGCTAGCTGGCGCAAACCTAAATTAAGTCTAACATAGTCAGTAGAGACCTAGAAGACCGCAGTCCTACGTCTACACTGCTGTTTATGTTATTCCAATGCACAGAGCCTAGAGGGAAAATAGGAACTACACTACATGGCGCCCAACGTTTGGTAAGGCGATAAAACTAACGCAAGACGTTAGAGTAACTCAGTCGTGCTTTTTCACACAGACCCTTTCTCCAGTAAATACTCCAATAGACGTCTGGAGTGGGTGAAAGGTTAAAATCCGCCGGAACTTAGTAGAAAGAGATTCCTATGTAGAGTTTCTGGTTTAGTCAATGTTGAAGGATACAGTGTTCCAAAATATTGTGCACCTAATCTTTGTTTCCTTGGAAACTTTCTCTGCAAACCATCATTAATACAATCTCAGAAAATGGCAATAACAACGGAACCAATGAAGTCGCAGCAGACGCAAATCAACAGGGACCCGATGTTACAGGGATTAATGAACCGGGTGCGATTATCATCCCGGCAAACATAAGAAAATCTACTTATTGAAAACGACTGACATCACGAGGTGGTACAGTCATTATCGTGATAGAGGCACACGAATATCGGCAGACAGAGGTATTCTATTCTTGGATAAACTTTCCACCGGCAAACGCTACAACACACGAGTTCCACTATTACAAAATAGAGGAACCACCGGAAGAGTACGCTCCTTTCGAGGAGATTGAAATACCATTAAAATACCAAGAGCACCTGCTCTGGTTTAAAGGCGCCCTAAAACATAATGATCACCTTACCAGGCTCGGTCCACTAGGTAGACCAGGAGCAACGTGGCCGGTTCTAGCCAGCTACACATCACATCCAGACATTGATAAAATGTCAAAAGAAGAACTTTTAGTACAGCTAAAATTATTAATTAAAATACACAGACAGTTAGTCCAATATGTAATGCGGACTGCAACAGTCCAAACAGCTGTTAATATTCCACAGCTGATCCCTCATCAGGGGAACACAAATAATATTACACCACAGAACATACAATCATGTCTTGGAAAAACTCCTGCAAAACGTGATCAAATTCCTTTCTGGTTAGCACAGAAAATTACTCAAATAGAGGCAGTATTCCCAAATACTACCCCTATTGAGAAACACAGAATTCTGACTATCTGCCTTCCAATGGGGGTCTCACCACATGTGGATGACTGTGACACTTCGGGTACAGTCTTTGCTTCCATTTACACAAAATCACATGATGTTCCGTCCATGGCGGTGATACTAGATGTGCTAAAACAAATTCAGAATGAATACGGTCCAGAACCTGCTTTAACTCTTGGTATGAAATTACTGAAAGACTTCAAGCAGGTCTCGGCTATATTACTAGCCAATATAAAAGGAGAAGCAGCATCTGTGGCGATCCGCCAGAAATTGAAAGAAACAGATATAACAGATTAACCAATTGAGCTTGCCAGAATAATAGAAAAATGCTATGAAGAATTAAGTAGAGATAGTTTGGGTGGGAAACCTGTAAATCCCAACTACACGAAAATCCTGAAAAAATATTTATTAAAAATAATCTAAACACTCCTAAAAAGAGCTGGGAAGGAAATAAACAATCCACTCCCAAAGAAAAAGTTTTCCAGTCCAGAGGAAGGTCTCCTCGGCAGAATGAAAGAACTCCGGCTCGAGAACACTAGTCTCCCCAGAGGGAACACTCTGAGAAAAGATATAACCTTAGAAATAGGGATAACTTGAAAAAGCCTGATAGATATCAAAGTATTGATACACGTCCCTCTCGATCTTTTTCGCAGAAATCGGAAAGAAGAGGACGGTCGGACCCAAGGGAAGAGCACACCAAGTCCAGAGACAAAGAACCTGCTCAAAGTAAAAAATTTCAATTCCCGAGGAAGAAGGTAGCCAGTATTAGAGTAATCGAACATGCCGAGAATACTGAGGACACAGCTGAAAAACGGAGAGTGGGCACAGACAATGCTAGACAGTGCAGCAGAAATCAGCATAGCTCGCAAGATCCTGATGAGTCATCTGGAGACAGTGGACACAAATGAATACATTCAGGTAGAAACTGCAGACACCAGAGCTAGCGAACCTCATAAGATATACGAAAAAACACTGCATATAGAGGGAGATAAGACTAGAAAAATAAGGGATCTATTTTGGGATAACCTCTCAAAAGGCTATGACATCCTGTTAGCCGAGAAAGATTGGCCCCCAGAGTGTGTCAGGGAGTGCCCTCATGGCGAAGAAATGATTATGCCTGCCTTCTTAAATCACATTCCAATTCACACTAAATATATATATGCAAGGAAATGGGCAGTAGTCCAGGCACCAGCACTATATAAAAATCATGTAGGATGGGATGAGGACTCTCCTCCTCACAAAATCCAGTTAAAAAATCAACCCACTGCACACAGGCAGTACCCAATTAAGCAAGAAGCTAAAAAGCAGGTCAGGGAGATTTTAGATCAACTTAAATACCAAGGGGTAATTGAAACATGCAACTCTCAAATGAACAATACTTTGTTTCCTGTCTCCAAACCGGACGATTCATATTGTCTAGTCTTGGACTACAGACACCTTAACTCATGTTGCAAAACATTTGAGGAACAACATTCGCATAGTGCTGCACTAATGATTAACATAGTTCGCATAAAGTACAAAACGACATTAGACATATCTAATGGGTTCTTTTGCCAAAATATTGCACCAGAAAGCAGGTACTTGACCGCTTTCTCAATATTGGGGTCACAGAAAAATTTCTGTAGGCTCCAACAGGGATTCAAGAACAGCCCAGGACTATTCTCAGCCAGAGTAACAGAGTTACTACAAATGTATGATGATGAGGCATTATCTTATGTCGATGACATCTATCACTGACGACGACTTGGATACTCACTTGAAAAGAGTGAACACCATAATACTTGGGTTCGCAGCAAAGGGTTACAAATTCAACTTTAAAAAGTCACGAATTGCCCATCTTACAGTCCTATTTTTAGGATACGAAATATCAAGTGAAGGGAAAATCCTAGCGGACAACTTTTTAGAGAAGTGCGCAGTACTCCAAGCACCGAAAACGCTGAAGAACTTACAATCGATTCTAGGCTTCCTGAATTTCAGAAGAACTTACATTCTAAACTACGCAGAGAGGATTAAACCTCTTTACAAATTAATTAAACCTGATTTTAAACCAATCAACTGGACTCAAAAACACACAAAAATTTTGAGATCACTGCAAACAGACATGTTAGCTAAAACAAAATTAGAAACACGTAACCTTGTAATCCGGGTCATCCCAGGAAGATGCGTATTCACGTACCTGACCTCTAATGAGGGAGAAACGGTACCAATAGCTTACAAATCACATTTGTACACACAAGCAGAAAAAACATTCAGTCTCACAGAAAATACTGTAAAGGCAGTGCAAACTGCTATAGCGAAAGAACGAGCACTAGCACAAGGCAAAAGGATCACTGTTCTCACAGCAGAATCAGCCTTCGAGGCACTATTCAGCCCAGTAAACCTGCCTACAGTATCACTGGATCCGAAATGGATATAGTGGGAAAACTCTCTTGCTGCAGAAGACGTGAAATACTATTTCGCCCCGCACATGAAAAAACTGAATGATTTAAAATATGAAAAAGAATATCCTCTGCCAATCGAAATTCTCCCTCTAGAACAGTACTCCTGTATAATTTATACAGACAGATTTGTACAGCATTACAATGTAGAGAACAAAACCTACGATGCAGCCTGCGCGATTGTTAAAGGTCGCTGGCTCGGCGGTAAATTCAGACCGAAAATAACAAAAACTGAATCACTGAGAAAATGTTCGGCTCAGCGAGCTAAAATCAGATCTTTGAAGATGGCGCTTGAAAATGCCGAACGTGAATTCCCGACACTAATCGTGTGCGATTTGCATTTTGCGTCAATTCTTGTAATAATGACTTGCAGAACTGGGTTCAAAATGATTACAAAGATGACACAGGTGCCACAATCAAGCATAAAATGCTCTGGAAACAGGTAGTTCTTTTTCAGAAAGAACTACAAAAGACTTACATGATACACACTCTGAGTCATCAACCTGATGGCGTTCACGTTGCAGGGAATTCATTGGCTAGTTCAGCCACAACGAAGCAACTAAACCGGCTTCCGTAGCCACAAAAAAACGTTCAGAAAAATATATAGACGGGGAAACCATGCTGGCGGTAAAACATCTTCAAAAGGCAACTGTGCAGCACTACCTGTGAACTATCCACTCAATTATACGTACGTAATTGATGCAAACTCCATTCCTTTTGCTCGAATCCTTGGAGTGGGGGATAGGGTAACTCCAAACACGTATCGGAGAATCTTATTAATAGTAGACGCACAAATGGGTGACGGTCCAAGGCACAAACAGATGAAGGAATCTCTGACTGAATTACAATCAGCATACTGGTGGCCGGGGATGAGCCTGCACCATTATAAATTTGTAAAGAACTGTCCAGACTGCGACAGAGACCGCAGTAACGAGTCAAGCGAAGTAATGCCATGGACATTTCTGTAGGTAGCATAGAGCTATCTACACATGCAATCCAGCGTCCTATTAATTGTTTAAGACTACATTTACTTAAAAAAAAATGTGGCCCCAGCGCTCGGCTGACGCCAGAACTGTTATAAAAGATTTGTGAGTCTTTATCGGCACATACGCAATTGCAATGCTTCATTCTGACCAAGGTCCTGCTTTTAGCTCTCGAGCTTATAAGGGGGCCTTGGCCAGCATGGGCATTGGATTGCAATTCTCTTGTCCCTTCCATCCTGAGGGAAACGGGGTAGTGGAAAGAAAAAACCGAGACATACAGCAATCTATAACGGCAAAGGTATTAAGTTCGGGTGATGGGTGGGTCAAGGATTTGATAAGTGTCCAACGTAGTCTTAACAAATTGCCAAGAAATTCTCTAAAAGGTTTCAGCCCGTACAAACTATTGTTCGGAACTAGAATGCATGTTCAGGACTTAGATAGTCTTGCTTCAGTGGTAGAAGATAAAAATAAAGACTTTGACATCAAAGATCGTTTGGCTGTTTTACAGGACTTAAATGAAACAAGCAAAGCCCTGAGCAACATAAAGTTAAAACAACAGCCAACCACCACTGAAGACACACCACCTGTCCCAGCAAGACCTGTCTGGATTCCAAAGATTGGGGATCTGGTCAGAGAGAAAATAGCGTTGAAGAAGGAATTTGGGCCTTCTTACAGAAAAGCAGTACCTGTCTTAGCAATCAACAGACCAAGATCAGTAGTACTACCGCCCCTTGCTGGTAAAAAGGAGAACAGAGTTGTATCCATCGACCTGGTAAAACCACAATCATGTGGCCTATAATAAATAGTACGCCCAGTGGACTCCCAAGAAGTTACAGAATACCCAAATTTCCAAGTATTCAAGAGGTTCAAACTGAAAGACTAATCACACTTGATAAACCTGCAGTGAATAAAAAAGGACTATGCAGAAATGCCATGGAACTTGTGCCTCTTGAAACACAAATTGAAACAGTTCATCATGAAACACCAGTCTACAATGATGTAGCATCAGAATGTGCTAATGAAAGGCAAATTGAGAAAACAATTCCATCAATCGACAGAACTGCATCTGGCTACTTCATCAATTTCAACAACTTTTCTGAAGATCAAAGTGACCCTGAAGTGACGCCAGAAACAAAGACTTTTAAAGAAAAAGCAACAGAACTCTTTCATCAAGTCAAAGAAACCTATCTTATTTCTCCATGGTTAGAATTTTGGATTGGGCTAGGTGTATTTTTCCTCCTGCTTTGGCTCATCATGCTACTTTGTTTGGGAAAATTAATTGAGGGAAAATACAGTTCAATGGTCACAGCAAGTCAGAACATCAACTTAGTTCTGAAGCCTCACAAATCATCTCACATCTAGAAAAGAGAACTATCTTCAGTGAATGTCACAGCCATTCCAATACCCGGCGGGGTAGTTTGGGACAAAACAGACTATGAAATATATGGACCGGTCGAGATCTTGAAATATCCTCACCCGTTTAAGGTTTCATTAAGTGACTTTGTAAAACCAAGTACATTCTCTGATGATTGGATTTTGAAAGTATAAATAATATGATGTCGGATTTAGTGTTGTCAGCAAAATTTGCAGAACATGATTATTTGCAAGGTTCATCTAATTATGAACAGATTTACTGTTTTTCACATTACGCAGACCACTATTTACATAAATCTACTCAACCTAGAAATGTTTTTAAATATAACCAATGGGAACATTGTGCTACTCCACCTAAAAGCAGTACAAAAACATTCTATGAGAATTTCCAATACTTCCCAGGGTTTAACACGAGTAATGCAGAAACATTTTATTATTAACTGTTGGATAAAACAGGGACGAAAACCATGCTGACAAATACTAAATTGATAAATTCAGAAGCATTTTATGAAAAAATGATTACATTTGGTTTTGATTTCTGGAAAAATAACATTGAAACAAAAACCATCTGGGGTACAAAAGATTGGCAGGTACAAGGCCTAGAAGCATGATTTCGAGCCAGCATGATCCCAGAACAAATAATGTTCTTGAATGACACAATTCAACAAACAACCTGTCTTGGACTAGCCAAGATTAAAGACCTTAACAAACCGTCGATTCCAAAGCCAATACCTGATAATGCAACCACAGATATTGAAATAGACGTATCCCAAATTTTAAATGAAAATGGAACTCATCCTGATTGGGAAAAGTGGTTAATCTGGCCTACCGACACAAATAACTGTCAAGATAGATTCCTGAACAAAATACAGGGGTTAAAAATGTCCAGACCAGACCCTAGATACTCCCAGAGACAACATCCTGGGATAGCAACAACGTACAGCGTAGGGAAACTATGCCTTGAATGGCTACAAACATCCACACTTGCACAAATTAAGCAACACTTGTCTTTAAATAAAGATTGTGCTGACTTGCGCAATTTCATTATGGGACCACGCAAACAGCGTTAAAAACGTTTCATAGCAGCCAGCATATATGCTGCATACAACGAGGCATGGAAAGAAACTCAAATTGAAACAGCCGAGAAAATCCAAGAAATTGATTGTATAAATTTGGAAAAATCACTTTCTGTTGTGGACAATGGGTTATTGACTCTGCCCTCCAGAATATATTCACTGGACAATATTGTATCATCTGCAATTGATATAATAGACCAAGACTTGCTAATGTTACAACATGGCCAGTCCCAATTGCGTTCTATTGTACAGCTAGGCTGGACGTTGCAAAATCTCCGTTAGGGCTATGTGCCATGGCGTTTAATCAACACAACGTCATTGTTTTCCATTTTTAACCTTACTGATAAACAAATCAGTTTGGCACAGAAAGGAGCAGACTATACAATCCTGAGCATCGAGAAACTTGAGAGATTACCATTGACAATGTCAGAAAGACCTGTCATTGAATGGATAATACAGGGGATTATCACAATTCCGATAACAACTTTCCAGTTTAAAAATTGCCTGGAGTATATACCGGCAGGCCAGTATGAAAAGTTGGGTAAAGGATACATTAAGTCATCATGTAAATTACCTTATACACACACATGTTATAGTGACAACAACAAAAATGTATTTCTTAGTGGTAATGAGTGTAAACATTCACTAAGAGGTATACTTTTTTGCCAAGGTATTAACTTACATGGGGCCTGTGAGGGTACTTCAAACAACCTTTCATGCCACCAGCATGGCACACCTGCAGCACAAATAGAGCCATTCTTTAGGCAACTTTCTAACGGGAGTTACGTTCTAATAACGGATCACAGCTGTTGTGGCTTGGTGCCAGGGAAAGCATATCTCTTAAGCGTGAGTTCCATGGTCACTTGCTGTATGCAAGCATTGTATACGAACAGCCCTGGAGACTCAGTGGCTCCGATTTGGCTTCCTTTGAATATCTCTTCTATACGAATTGATACTTTAAGCAGAATGAAGTCTGTGCTTTTGCAGACAACGGTGCCCATCTCGTCATCAAAAGAGAAGTATGATCTCCAAGTTGCAAGGACAACTGCAGAGATACATACACTTTTATCAACAAATTGCCCGGTGCATTTCACAGAAATTCTCAGCCAAATCCGAAATATGTCGAATGCCAGTGGTATCTCGAATGTATTTAAGACAATTTTTTCGGGACTGTTAACACCATTTGAAGCAGTCCTTGGTATCTTTCCAAATTTTGTCCATTCGATCTTTGGCGGCCTACCACTACTTTTGGGACTCGTAGCAGGTATTTTATTTTTGACTCTCCTGCTCCGATATGGCAAACCAAAACGCAGACATGACTCCGGCAAGGATGGAAGAAACGACCCTAGCAATACGCTACCGGGACCGCATAACTAAAGTCCTTGGACTAGCCCGGCTAAGAGATCTGAATATGACCTGGTTTCTTTCATTTAGACCTATATGGCAGACCTGCATCTTACCTATGCTTCGATGTATGCTATGCGGAGAGGAATGCGTGTTAGACACCTGTCTTGCACTACAATCAGCAGTACCAATGGACGTCAATACTATGCTAAGTCCAGTAACGGCTCACGCATCGTGTTGTCCCCAGCGGTTAACAATCCTGAAGACGGCATTCGTTGAAACTCCTGTGCTACGACTAGGTGATGGCAGTGAAGCAAGAAATGAAAGCAACATCACCCAGGTACGACCTTCTGTGAGCATTGCTGATCCTGAAATCGATGATAGCAATCATTCTCACAACTGCCAAGTTACAGCATTATCGAACTTGGTCGAACTGTCAACTGAATATGTAGACCAATTCTTTGCGAGCCTGTCTGAAATTATGTTCTACCCTGAACAGAAACAATAACTTTTTGGAAAAACATTCAGGCACACAGCGTTCCCATGAACTCTGAATTCGGCCTTCAGCTTTGATAAACAAAAGCTACTGAAAAGCGTTTTGAACTAATTTTTCCCCGCTCACCATGCAATTATTTTTTTCCAAAATTTCCAATATATTTACCTTTTTTCTGGCACACGTACTTTGATTAAAGTATAAATATTCATAAAGAACATAGCTTCTATTTTTTTAGTAGATCTAGAGACATATTAATACCTCAGCCTCTAGCACATTTTACAGCAATTGTATTTATATGTGATGAAATAGTCTCACCCTTCTTTTCTGTATTTAGAGACATTTCATATGTAATTCTTCGCAAAATCGTTCAACTGAATACATATGCAATTTTTTTTTAATGATTACTATGCTTGATAACGTACAGTACCTATTCATTTACATGTATTTCATATACACCATTTCAAATGCAAAATGTATTTTGGGGTGGGTAGGAATACAAGTGCTTCTTATTGCTTTAGTTTTTAGTAATTTGATGGACATAAATTCGTGGAGTGGGTGATGTGTTTTATCTAGGACCCCGATCAATATTGTGATCTCATGCCCCTATACGGCTATAATCAATACATATCCCTATAATGGCATAACAATCAGAGCCACATTTCAGTAACTCGCCTCTGCAGTCCATGACAGTCCGTGACACAGCAGAAGCCACTTCCTTAGATTCCTAGATAGCACACCGAGTTCTTTCGACATACCAAACCCCCAGCAACCTGGGAAAGCCCCACTTGCTTTGTTTTGATTAGTAATAGAACTCCTGCAAGCACTGTAAGAACGACCAGTTCTTAGTGACATCTTTATTGACGTCTTATGTCCAAAAACGTACGTCAAACTCGGCACCTTTCAGGTATAAATATACCAACGTTTCCTTAAGCGAGCACACAGTGGTGGTGAATACTGGAGCAGAACAGCTGTCCCCTTGCAGAGAGCCCAGCAGATGCGAGAAGCCCACGGACGCTGCCCCTCCTCCTGCTGAGAAAGACGCTGTCTTTTCTCCTGCCGAGAAAATTCAGCTCTGGCGTTTCCAGCCTACCCTTGCGGGTGACTGGGATATCGGGTCCTAAGAAGGAGATACCAGACCTCCTGCATTCTATTCCAGAGGTACAGTGCTGACTAAACCCTTGGAGCGAATTCTTGAAACAAACTCTTGGCAAAACCAACTTAACTTAAACTGCTACTTACTCCCTCCCTTGTATTAGGCTTAGGTCAGGTACACCGGGGTAGGCTTAGTTAGAAGCACCAGTTGAGGTCGTTAGCCAATGTATATATGAATGTATATATTTTATTCATTTTAACTATCTTATGGCTCAGAAACCATATCAATGCTTTTACAGTATTATTTCGTAATACTCCTTTTACTGTACGCACTATTCATAATAACAAGTCTTGCAATTGTGGCAATTCATTTCTCTTGCATGAGAAGGAAGACTGCTCAATAAAGATTATCTTTTATTGAAAACGCCCGTCTCTCTATTCTCTGCACTCTGGTGAAAGTAAATCTGCACAACTGACTGAGTGAAATAGCTGTCTCTTGTTTCACACGACTCTAGAGATTGACTCTTATTCTAAGGAGCAAAGTTGTCATGTTTATGCGGTTGTCGGAAGCTGAATCCCTTCTTGTCTGAGCCAGGGAAGCTGATCACTTCCTATTCAGGCAAGAAAGTTTCCAGTGACCTCTGAGCTAGCTGGCGCAAACCTAAATTAAGTCTAACATAGTACGTAGAGACCTAGAAGACCGCAGTTCTACGTCTACACTGCTGTTTGTGTTATTCCAATGCGCAGAGCCTATAGGGAAAATAGGAACTAAACTACAATGGATGAATGGGATTAGTTGAAACCCCCCATATGCATGTTTGTATGCATGTTTTTTTAGATTTTGTTTGAAAAACAAAATATGTTGGCTGACTTAAAAGAGCTCAGCAATGGGCCAGAAAAAGCCACAGCTTCTAAAGTATTCTATGCTATGTTTTCTTTCAGCTGCCTTTTTCCTCTCTATGATTAATTGAAAGGTTTAACATCAGTGATGTGTCCTATTTTAATGTGTGTTTGCCTCTAATGGTCCTTGGTAGACTCCTTATAAGTATTACGTAAACTGGTGGTGTGTCTGGGTGTAGTTTATAGAATTTTTTATACAGTGTGGAGTTAACGGTTGCATGCTGAAGAATAAAGACGTTACATGGTCTTGGGCTGGGGAGGATGCTGCAACAGGCAACGAGATAGAGGATACATTCACCCAAAGATATAAGACTGCTCTCCCCGAAAGTTTGCAGTAGTCCAGCAAACTGCTTGTGTGTGCCGCATGCACCTCAAGAAGTGGTCTATGGTTGGCGTATAAGGAGTCAAAATGCAACTCCTGCTTTTGAGAGGCCCTCGAAGAAGATGAAGGCCCTACAGACGAGCAAAGTCATTAACCCCACCAAAAATCTACTGGTAAGGCCAAAAACAGAGATGCTGCACCACAGCATAACAACGCGCTAGCACTGATACAAAGCAGAATTGATAAAGACAGTGACAACCAGGTACAAACAAGCACTAAAGGCAGCAACAGCCAGGTGCACAAAAGCTCTAGAGGCAGAGATGGCCAGGTGCAAAGAAGAGCTAAAGACAATGACAACCAGGTATGAGAGAGCTAAAGGTAGTGACAGACAGGTTTACAAAGTACAAATGTACTTACCAGCATGGGCAAAAGAAGTGCCAGATTACCTCAACTCTGGTGTGATGACCTTGCCCAGTTGAGCTGCCGATGAATTCAAAGTGGCAGGTAATATCACCGAAAGACCTTTAGAATAGTGACATTTCGCAATGGCTGCCTAGAAGGGCACCAAATAGAGAGTTTCTGCATTTCACTTATTATGTCTGTTACACTTGAGTTTGCATGTGTGACAGCCTCAAGGATTTGGTACTTACTTTAAATATACAAATTGAATTCTGTTTTGGTGTGTGTTTTCCTCTTCTCTCATGCATAATATTGATATGTGTATCATAAATACGTTATTTCTACACTAGAAAACAGTTCTCAAAGTAATTGTTGATAACCCAACAGAGGCATTTGTTTTATTGAATGTTAATTCCCAGATTCTGAGGGACAACGGGTCGCCCCATCATTTGTGTTAGAGCATGAAAAAGTAGCAGAAACACGAAGCAGAGGCCCACCGAATTATGTCTCAGAAGGAAATTAAATTGTGTTTCCCCTGTGGCTCCTCCCTTCAACATGAAGGTAAATGTCCTGCACTGGACAAATATGCAAAGTCTGTAGGAAGTAAAACCATATCATAATGGTTTGCAAAGCAAAAGAGAAACTAAGTGCATCAGGAAGAGATGAAAATAGGGATGCCAGTAAGTTTCAGAAGCAGACTAGCCACTCTCAGAAGGCCAAACTTCAACATCTACTGAGGAAACGACGTTGATCATTATCAAAATCATCTTCCAGGCGTTTGATGATGTCATCATCAAGTGACGATGAAGAGAATGGGTGTGCAATGTCACTGACTTATGTATGCATGCAGTATTATCTGATTGCAAGGCAAAACACAAATCTGAACAGAATTGCCACATGAAGCACCAACGTTAATTTGGACATTGTTCTAATTCACACTCAAGGAGAATGGTTGCCCTGTAACTTTCATTATAGACAGTGGTGCATTGACAAACATCATGCTGGCAGAAAAGTACAACGAATTCCCATAGATACCAGGTATCACACTGTCGAGAACAAAGCTGTAACCTGGGAAGCTTCGACACCCTTGCAGAGCACAGTATCCTCTGTGATGACCATGCCGCACAAGAAAACAACATTGCAAGTGCCAATTCATGTCCTCCCAGAAACTTCGGTAAGTGCATGCTTACTAAGTTTTAATAATGCTGCTGACATGGGACTGAGCTCTATTAACTACAATTTGAATGAGTGAGATGTGAGAGGAGGAGCCTGAGGAGCGCTCAGGCAAGTGGGCTGCTGTGTGGAGCGGAGCAGGGGCATGAGCGGTAAGCTCTGTGGGTGAGACCTGTGCAATGGGGAGGTCTATCATAATGGTAGCAGCACCCTGCTCTCTCTATCTAGTACGTGCAGCTCAGCCCCCTTGTTCTAGTGTGCTGAACCACGCCGGACAGTGCACAGTGAGGCATTGAAGCAACGCAGGTGCATCACAGCCTTGCAGCCCTAAGGCGTTAGCTACCCCCATATTTTTTTCACGCCCTACACTCCTCTGGGCAGTAATCATGGAGACATGGCAGCAAAAGAATTTGATGAGCACAGTGCCATTGTTTCCTTAAAGTTCCTCAAGTTCCTCACTGCATCCTCAAGAGGAGTGGGCAGGAAGCAGTCGGCTGCTGAGGAGTAGCAGGTTTAGGTCCTGCCAGAGCTGGTATGAAGCCCCTGGTCTCTGGAAGCAACCCGCCCAAGATTGGGTGCCGCTTGTGGCCAGTGCGTGTTTGCTCCCTCTGTTTCATCATTCAGCAACCATCAGCAGGTAATTCCTCGCCTATATGCCTGTGTGTCCTGCTTCTCTGCCTCACCTCAGCCTCATCACTGCCCTTAACCTTAACAGCTCTGCAGTGTCCCGACAGTACCCTGTGATTTCAACCACAGAGTCGAGGGCACATGACAATGCCTGCCATGGACTTCAGAAAAGATTTCTGCAAGGAAATACTGCCTCCTCCAAATCCACTCATCAAAAGGCAAATAGTCTTAAAGTTCTTACAAGCCCTTTAAAGCATTTTTAAAGCATTGCAAGCCAATTAACACTGCGTGCTTGTGCCCCTCCCCTGTGGTCAGTTGCAGGCCCGGCCCGTGCAGGGCGTTATACCGGGGCGGTGACGTCAGGTGGGGGAGGGGCAGGGTGGGGGGTTTAAAATGCGGAATATGGACCTTTACAGGTAAGTAACGAAAAAAAAACTAATTTTGTTGCCTACGCTGCATCACATTTGGCGATGCAGCGCTGGCAAGAAATTTGTTTTATTTATTTTTTTCGTTACTTACCTTTAATGGTCCATATTCCGCATTTTAAACCCCCCCCCCACCCTGCCTCTCCCCTGCCTGACATCACCGCCCCGGTATAACGCCCTGCACGGGCCGGGCCTGGTCAGTTGAATGACAGTTGTAGCAAAAGTAAGGGGCAGGCAAAGCAGCGCTATTATAGCGTTTCTGCCCTTGTGCGTTAGCACCCAGGAGGAAATCTGATGAGGTCGGGCAAGATGCAAAAGATCAAGTACTAACCACAAGCTGCAGGAAGAACATGGTGAGCAGGGCTAGCTCACCCCTGGCAAACTGAGATCCTTAATCGCTTGTCTCAGAGCCTAGTCAACAATTCGCCCTCTCAATGGATCTTTTGTGGCTCCCAAATTCAGCCCCACTACTGCCACATGGGTCAGTAAGCACCCTGACCTACAGACTATGCTTGATCCCCCAAGGCAGCCCCATTGGATACAAAAAGAACTGCTGGGCATGGTGGCTTCCTCGTCACACCCTATTGGATGTCTTAAAAAAGCCCCCCCGTGGTACACAGCTTAAGTGCCTCAGCACGAAGAGGTGACCATGGCATTTCGGATAGTCCGGCACAGACAACAGTAATGCCAATGTAACTAAAATTCCTGGCCCCGTGCACACCGTCCCATCAATAGGACTCACCTAGGATTGTAATGCAGGCTCAAGCTCGGAGGCCGAAGAGGCTGCAGTTTGGGCACTTCAACCTAAGAAAATCAATGTCAACTTAATCATAATGGCCTCCAACCAGGGGACCTGTCTCCAATTGACCCCTTGGAAGGTAGCACCACCCCGCAGCCCTTCGTTAGCTGCCAGACTTATATCTACACCTCTGGAGTCTGCTGGAGCAGTCCATCCTTCTGTGTTGTTTCAAAACATACATACACCCTTTCTTAATTGTGTGCAGCATGACCTTCAATCCAGAGTTTGTTCACAATTAGCAATTCATTCTTAACTGGGTTCAACCTGAATGTAATGCTAGGAGTAGCTTTTTAGTCCCGCAGCAGCCCAATAGATCTAGGCTTCACCCGAGAATATAATCCCACTTCATCCCATGAAACCAACCATCCTAGAGTGTTCAGAAAGCACAAACCTGAGATCCGGTGGCATGGATAAGACCGATCTCTCCCGGAACTGTCACTTCACCTTACACACCCAATACACAGTTCACCTTTTCGAGGAAAACATGTTCTGTAAATATACACGCCCCCACCACATGGCAATTTTGTATCAACTATTGTACACACTACAATCAACCGTCTCTGCACTCATTTCCCACTCAGATAAGCTAGATCTCCAAGCCAATCTTTTGAACTCGCTAGCTGTCTTTACAGCCAGGGTGGACAACAAGCTTGACACAATCGATCTGTTTTTGCTCCCTTATCATTGACAGTCTGGCATCGCTTCCAACCTTCCTTAACACCATACTGTTGGAAATTAAGGAGTTGGTGGATGTCCCTTGACAATGCCTTCAAACAAATTGATCAAGTCCTCCCCAAACCCATGGTGCTCCTAACACCCATACTGCAGAGACGCACATTGTATCTATAAGTTCCAGTCCGGAACCGGAGATCCTCCAAGCGGCAACGTGTCCTTCTGGAGTCAATGTCACTGCTAACACTCAGGCACGCCCAGGTTCACCCACAAGTATACTCCCGCAATAAATAAGTTCAAGACAGTGACCTAGGTTGCCCCTGGAATCATTGGGTCAGATGGTCTCCAGCAGCCAAGTCTCTTCAGTCAGAGGGATAGGAAAAACCTTCACACAAAAAATGAAACAAGACAAGCAGCATGCCCACTGCCACTCACAACCAGTTTCCACTATTTGGAAAGTCAAGGAAAGAACCCACCCTATCCAATGAATTGGAAAGTGTCCCTCACACATCGCAGCATGATCCATCTCACCATCTAACGAGGGTCAAGTGCCAGCTAACCCTCACATAGTTCCAGCAGGTCTCCTTGGCAATGGGCAGGGCCAGTCTTCCAGTCCACTTGGTGCAAGCTCAAGTGCAGCAATGAAAACATCTCCCCATATAGGCCTGAGTGAGAGTGGGCTGTTAAGAAACCACAGCTCTCCTGCTGACCAATCCAGGTCACATGCTCCAGTCAACTGTGATCCAGCCAGATAAAGATGGATACCCTCTGCATGGTGATGACGAGGCGTTTTCAATCTCCGAATCCTTACTCGGACCCAGCCAATACCAGAGAGTCCCTCCCTACCGGCACATTTGGCAGCTCTCTCATGCTCACCCAGGCAATCAATGATCCCCCTAAGATCCCTTGCATCTAGCAACAAGCAACCTTGTATACCTCTAAATACCAAACTTTTGTTTATTCCAGAATATCTTTTGCAAGGGCCTCATAACATCCTAAATAGAGGGAACATTTTGAGGTTACTGCAAGCAGCTGCGGAGCTATGCAGCCTGAATTTACATGACATTGCATCAACTGAGTTTCTCCCTCCAAAGGGTTCCCAAACACCAGAAACCACACTGGCTACTTTTGTCCCACTGGCCTCTGTGCAGACAATTCTATCTAGAGCTGACACATTCCGTCAATAGGGCATCAAGATCAGCCCCTTCAAAGTGATAGACTATCCAACAGCCTATTGAGACCCTCAGGAAAGAGACATACTCTCTCTAAAAAAATTGTATTAGGCGCGCAATTACAACCAGCACTAAACCCAGAGCAGAAGTAATTGACCACTCCGGAAACCACTGGACCTAGCTGATCTCTGTCCTCTCAAACAGAAGTTCCAACTGAACCAATTGGATTTCATCCACACACTTCAAGCCACGTATGCTATCTCTCTGTTTATGGAATATTAATGGTCTCCTGAAGAAACTGCAGTCTTCGACCCTCCTAGATTTCTTAAAAGTTCATGATAGAATTGTTCTGCAGGAAACATGGTCTGAGCAAAATAACCCAATCATAGGATATATTGAACACTGGAATTCAGCTTAGAGAGAATGCTAGTACGGTAGACCAAGGGGAGGCTTGTCCTTATACGTCTCAGTTAAAATGCAAGGGAACGTCATACTGATAACAATTCAAGACAGCTGGCTGCAAGGTATAAAAATAAGCAAATGGAGGTCAATGCACCCTCTCTTACTGGCCAATGTTTATATCAGCCCCAGCGCAAAGGAGAAGAGGTCAAAATTAAACCAGTTGATTTTGACCTTTTGTGATGTAATTATGGAGTACCCCCAAGCCAACTGTATGATAACTGGGGATTTCAACACAAATCTGTTTCAAGGACCATCAGGAGGACCCAGACGAGATCCCCTTGGGTATTAACATGAGCATCACAGACGAAATTAGACCATGTGACTGCCAATGCTGCCCACTCGGAGAGTTCTTAATCATGCAACTTAACTGGGTGGTTTTTAAGGTGCTGAAAGGCAAGCGGCCTCAAGATATTCCACCAAACTGGTCAAGAACCGACAAAAAACGTATTCTTACCTGAATTACACAATATGCAATATAGAGATGTTTTCATCAGTACAAAGTTTTAACATCGATCAACGCACTGAAAGCAACCATTGCTGTCAAATCATTACAATCATTACAATAAATTCAGACATGTCTCTTCACGCTTTGGCCACTGTGACCTGCAAAGGAACACACAATTTTAAGTGCCTTAAAATGGAATGACTGCTTCAGTGACGATATCAAGGTTGAATGTAACAAACTAACTGAGGAAACAGATCCAAGTACAGAATCACTGATGACCGCATGGATAAGCCCCACTGCTCTGCTTCTTGAAACATTTACATGTCCAGCCCGCTGACACTACCAACCCAAAACACCCATTGTATCATTAACAATTGTGTGTCTAAAGAAAGGCCGCAACACGGCAATGAGGAGAGACCAAACAAACCCCAGGTTGAAAGAGCTAACAGGTGTTTTTAAGCTAGCTTAGAAAACTTTCCGGCAGGTAATTCACGCAGAAAAACTAAAATGTCTATATCACTTCTGGACAATCCTCCCATATGAGAGTAAGGACTCTAATTCTAGGAACTTTTGGGCCCGTGTCAATAAGCAGCTGAACGGATCCAGCAGGTTTGGCTGTGTGAACATCACCGAACCAGTGTATGTGTCTTTTTTGTTCACGTAATGGATTTCAAAACCTAGAAATATCCACCATTTCCGAGGTTTCTCAAGATTGAGACTGTTTGTCTCACAAAGCCATGGACACAGTCCTTCAGACTAAGTGGCTGGATTGTGTGGCCATATCAGATGGGGCTCTTGGGTCGAACAGCCTCCCTTAAGCTCTTTTCGAACAACATGTTCCTTTCTGGGCAGAAAGTCTCTCTCTGCTCCTTGACTACTGCTTTGGGAGTTCTACAAACCCAACTCATGGCGTGGGCATAATTCATCCCAGTTATAAAGTGGGTTCTAGATCTGATAGATCTTTTAATTATAGATTAATAACGTTTCTCAGCAATGAAGCAACATTTTGTGCTAGACTGCTCCTGGAGTATCTACGGCTATGGGTGGAGTCGAAGAATCTTATTCCAAAGAACCAAACTAGGTTTACCTCAAAATCTGGCATGCTCTCCAAACTGTTGACAATTTCACTCTTGCTGGACAAAGCAATGTCCTCAAACTCTACATTGCACTGCTGCTTCGTCAATTTTAAAGCAGCATTTGATCATGTACCAAGGCGGGCACTCTGGTACAAATCAAAGGCCTGGGGAATCCCACCAAAGCTCTTGGGGCTGATCATCCAGCGGCACTCCAATACTTGAGTCTTCATTAAATTAGGTGACGGAGCATGTGTATAAAGAAAAACAACCTGAGGAGTAAAGCAGCGGTGTGTGTTGGACCCCTGCTCTTAATCTTGTTTATTGCTTATCTATTGCAATCCCTTGACACAGTCAATAGCCACCCCGCACGTTAGGTGGTGAAAGAATCAGCAACTTATATACCCTGATGAACTGGTTCTGTTTAACTTCACACATATCGGGTTACAACATCTGCTGAATCAATTCCAAAGTTAGACAACTACCAATATCCTGGAGGTAAACTTTAAGAAAACTAATGTAGTAACACTAGGAGGAAAAAATATGTTGGAAGAGTCTGGTTTTATAACAATAACAGAGCCATGGTGGATCAATCAATCAGGTGTCTTACAAAGTGCGAGTAATCACCCTTGAGAGTCTCAAGGCACTGAGTGAAGGGGAGTATCTGCGGATCAGTCGAAGAGCCAGGTCTTGAGGCCCTTCCTGACCAGCAGCAGCGATGGGGATTGCCTGATGTGTAGAGGCAGGTTGTTCCAGGTCTTTGCATTGAGGTAGGAGAAGGATCTTCCTCCAGTTGGGGTCTTGCAGATCTGTGGGATGGTGGCCAGGGCTAGTTGGGCGGATCTAAGATGTCTGGTGGGAGTGTAGAAGGAGAGGTGGTGGTTGAGGTATGCAGCTCCGGTGTTATGGAGGTCTTTGCATGCATGCTTGAGGAGGTAATTCTTTTGTTGATGGGTAGCAAGGGAAGTTCTCTCAGGTGGCCTTGGTATGGGATGTTCCTGATGAGTCTGGTGGAGGCGCTCTAGAAGTTCTACAATTTCTTTTATAATTTTTGGGTGGTGCTGGCATAGAGAGAGTTGCTGTAGTCAAGTCTGCTGCTGACAAGTGCATGGGTTACTATTTTCGTAGCCTGAGTGGGGATTCACTTGAAGATTTATAAAGCAGGTGGAGCATGTGGAATCAGGAGGAAGAGACAGCATTGATTTGGCAGTTCATTGAGATTGAGGAGTCCAGGATGATGCTGAGGCTTTGTGCATGGTTCGTGGGCATGGGGGGGTTCTGAGCCATGTGGGCCACCAGGAGTCTTCCCAGGCAGCAGGGGTTGGATCCCAGGATGAAAACTTCGGTCTTGTTTGAGTTAAGTTCCAGGTGGTGACTGCCTTCGTCCCTTTGTGGAAGTTGCTCATTGGAGGCCGTGGGTTTATCTGTGAGGGATAGAATCACCTGTGTGTCATTGGCGTAGGAACACAAAGTTGAATCTCTGGCTTCTGATTATGGCTGCAAGCAGGTCATGTAGATGATGAAGAGGGTGCCGTTCAGGGAGGATCCCTGAGGCACTCCACCGCTGACGTCTGTGGGTTCTGAGCTCAACGGTGGAAGTCTGACTGTCTGTGTTCAGCCAGTAAAGAAGGAGCAGATCCTTTCTAGGGTAGTGTCGCAGATGTCAGTGTCGTGGAGACTTGCGCAGAGAGTGGGGTGGGAGATGGTGTCAAAGGCAGTTGAGAGGTCCAGTAGGATGAGGGCAGCAGTTTTGCCTCAGTCAAGGAGGGTGTGGATGTTGTCTTTAGCTGCGAGGAGAGCGGTCTCTGTGCTGTGGTTGCTTCTGAAGCCCAATTGTGAGAGGTCCAGGATGTGGTTCGTCTCAATGAATTCAGAGAGTTAGACGTTGATAGCTTTCTTGATGACTTTGGCTAGGAAGGGGAGCAGAGTGATGGGGCTGTATGTCTTGAGGTCCATGAGGTCAGCCTAGGGTTTTCTTCACATACTATGTGTGGGTCTCACATATAAGTACCTGGGGGTACTGATAGTTGCTAGAGGCCCATTCGTACCACACCAGAAGGGAGTAGAAGCTAGGGCCCTGATTCCACACATGGCCCAGTCAAAACCCTTAAAGATCCTTTTAGGTCCAACCTTATCCCCGTCATCGGAAGGTATGAGAGCCAAAATATCACCCACACTCTCCTATGGCAGTGAAATAATATTGGGAAAATACAGCAGTGAACTCAACAAATACATCAAAGGAATATACAAAAGTGTTCTCCACTTGCCAAGATCTTCATCAGCGCCCAGATTAGGCTGGAATTGGGCCTACTTGATCAGTGGGCTGTAAGTGCCACTGCCTACCTTAAAATGTCCCATAAGATGAGTGCAGCCAAGGACGACCATCTAGAAGTATTGCTAATGCCAAAAATAAGCACTAGATGCCCCAGTCGAGTACATCATCAGTCCCTTGAGGACTGCCAGCAGCTTCTAGATGTGAAAGACCTTTAGGACAGTAAATCCATCCAACAAGCCATCAAGCTGGGCATTAAATACCGCATCCATGCCTGGTCATACCATTCAGATAGGGCTGTCCTTGCTAAACGCAAACACTCTTGGGTGGTCATCAACACCTATAGACCAGCATCGCTTACTCCTTGACTTGCCTATACATACTCCAATCAACTGAAGGTAAGATTCATGGCTCTGAGGCTGGGAGAGTGCCCATTCTTGAAGGATTTCACCAGTTGGCGTTGGCCCCCAGAAGGTACAATCTGTAAGGGCTGCAGGCAGAACGAGGAATCCCTCGAACATGTTTTGTGCCTATGTTCAGCACTGCTGGCCAAACTAAAAACCTGGCTAAATATGAATGAAACACTCTGGGAGTACGTATCTGCTGGCAAGCCAGAATCGCTTTACTTAACTTTGATAACACTTGTTTAAACATCCAGCTGACAAAGTTTGTCTCCTAATCCCACATCAGACTATGGTGCTAAAGGACCCCATCGGCAAGCATGAGTACAAAGAACATATGATCATTTATATACAGACCCTGAGCAGCAGCACATTCAATCAATAATATAATTTTGTTTGTGTTCTTCAATTGTAGTCCTGTATCTTTTTGTTCTGCCACCATCATAGTAAGTTGCAAGTCACTTCTGGATTCCAATATTTACTCCAGTTACATTTATAGCCAACACATGTTTCATCATAGGTACATAAACCCAAAATAACTTCATCAGGGAGACAAGAGAAATGAACCATATTGTTGTCATCAAAAGCCATTTTCTCTAAAATACCACGTCATGCTCTATGTTGTTTATGATTCAAGATTATAAAACTACAAACTACATGTCCAGACCTTTGGTGAGTTATTTCTAAAAACAAAGTTGCCTGATCACAATTATGACAACAGATTGTTGTCCCTCCAAAGTAAAAAGTAGTGCCTCATGTTACCATTCACATGCTGTTAGATACTTGGGGCCCGATGTATGTAAACTCCAATTTACCACTAATTAAATACCGAATCAGTATCCCCCTTTGATTCCTATGGGCCTTGAAGCCCATAGGAATCAATGTGCATTACCGAATCGGTATTTACCGATTCGGTAATTACCGATTTCTGCAAGGGTGCAGGGGGTGTCACTTTGACACCCTCTAGCACCCCCAATACTGGCTTGTGTGCCATGTGGCACACAGACATGCCCTAAGGGCATGTCTGTCTGTCACATGGCATAGGTGTGCATGCACACATGTGCATGCACACCTGGATTCGGTATTTTAACACCCAATTGGATTGGGTGTTAAAATACCGAATCTGAAGGGCCTGTGGGACTGAAAGTAGTCCCACCTACATTCCGATTTTTTAAAATCGGTAAACTTACCGATTCGGTATTTTTCCGATTCGGTAATTTTACCGAATCAGTTACATACCGAATTGGAGAAAAAAAGGTCCTCTACATCTCAAAAGGCCAAATACCGGTCAGAAACGGCCGAATTCGGCCGTTTCCGACCGGTATTGGCCACCTACATCGGGCCCTGAGTGTATTATAATATTCCATATGATTAGCACAATCTAAGTGCTACAGTAGAAAGAGTGCTCCAGAGCGAAACCACCTTTGGTCACACCTTATTGACTTAAAAGTTGGTAGTGTACCTAGATGTATGCATAGCAGCTCACCTATATATAGGTAATGTCACATCAAAATACGTATCCAGTTAGTTCAATGAACCATCCTCATTCATCTGGTATTTAAGACAAAATGTGTATAGTCAATGTATGCTAGTTGTTATATTAATAAGCTGCATAAGAATCTCTCTAAAGTCGCTCACCAATCTTATCTAGAAAATTTGTTCTCCAAACTTTCCATACCAATCCAAATTCCAATTACAGGCAGAGTACAACCCTGTAATTAAAAAATAGCAAGATGCTTGGTCGTGGTATATCTGAACTTGAAATTCTGTTCTTACTTTTAAATGCAGAAATATCCGAACCTAGAGTCGACTATGTACACGTACAAAGATTATTATATGAAAACTAATTGGGTATCATTGTATCTAACCCTCTCCCCTCTGTTTTTTACATCAATTCAAATCAAAACATTGAAGTGCATAGTGCAACAGCAAATACTAAAACTCCACATGACATCTTAATTCCCACATTATAAGTAACTAAGGGCATCTTGCCAAAAGAGTAGTAAATAATATGCCAACACTGTACCGGTTTCATTATTTTGTAATACCTTATTCAAGAACCTTTGCCCATTCCGAGAGTACGCATTTGATTTGTGATTGTTAGCGTGTTTGTTCGGCGCCATCTCGTGTCTGGTATTTATACTCAATTATAATTAACATGTCGCCATGCATTGACCGCCTGTATATGTGTCATTAATCCTCATGTATCCAAGAGATACTGTGTATTCAAAACAATCCGTTATCCGCGTGGCCACTATTATGCCTAAATCAAAAACCAATACTCCACCAATATGGTGGTCAAATTCACTGTCACTGGGCAACTATATCCTTGAAAAGACGGCAGCAATCTTGGAGTAGATCAATATTAGTAGGGTAAGATATAGAGAACCGAAATTTCAGAAAAAACATTGTCAAGATGTAGTGGGGAATGTAATCACATATATCCATCTAAGAATGTATTAACCTAGCACAAATAGCATAGAGGGCTAGTATGAAACACCGTCAGTCAACCTGTCTGCTATCATATATAAGTAAATTGGGGCACAACTCCGCGGACTACGAGTGATGTGTAATGAATACAAAATCTAAGAGTAGGGTAGGGTGAAAATGGACACGTGTTAATATACCACTAAAAATTGTAAATTCCTATAGTAAATACTGGATGGCCATATTATATATTCCATATTATTTTAAACATAATTATATCATTAGAGGGCTGTATAAAGTAATCAGCAGGCATCGATTCTAAGAGATATGGTATAGTTTCCTTAAACTGCATACTCGTGATGCACACTTGTTGTATATTGGCTTGGTCATTAAGTAAAGGCAAGGCTAGGGACAGAAGAGGTGGTCCTACGTTGGTTCGGCTCCTTTCTCCAGAATCGCTCTCAAAGAGTCAAAATCAAAAACTTCTCGTCAGACCTTCACCCTTTCAACAGAGGTGTCCCCCAAGGATTAGTCCTCTCCCCGCAACTTTTCAATATAAACATGGAACCCCTCACCACTATACCCAAATCCTCCAAAATGTCCTGCCACCTTTATGCGGACGACACCCATATCTATATTGAAACCCCTTTTATCGAAGACATCCAGACACTCTTAGAGTAGTCCAACACTGTCTCTCTCTAAACCACTTTAAATTGAATCAAGACAAAACAGAAATCCTCCTCATTTCCAACAAAACTGAGAACCCCCAAGTCGCAGATTGGCTAAAAGCAATTGATGCTCTCAACAATAATCTCTCCCTGGCCGCCTCTGTCAAATTGCTGGGAATCACCCTGGACCCTAAACTAAGCATGGTCAAACACATCAAGAACACTGCTAAGAGAGCTTTCCTCAACCTGAAACTACTCAATAAGATAAAACCCTTCATCCCGACCAACGACCGCAAACAAACAACTCAATCCCTGGTACACTCCAGATTAGACTATGGGAATGCTACCCTCACAGGCCCAGCAAAATCTCACCTAGCTCCCCTACGATCAACTCTTAATGTAGCTGCAAGAATGGTCACCGCAGTAAAAAAATACGACCATATATCGCCGGCACTCAGAGAGTTGAAATGGCTCCCAGTTGAATTAAAAGCCAGTTTCAGAACTGCTTGCCTCACGTACAAAGCCCTCCACACAGGGAAACCTGCTTACCTGGCCACCAAACTCTCGAAGGACAGTCAGACAAGGAGCCTCAGGAGCTCCAATACTCTACAACTCATCCGGCCGAAAACCCACAAGCAAAAAACTGCAGCCATATCCTTCTCTAGAAATGCACCCAAAATATGGAACTCTTTTCCAGGCAATATCAGGACGATCCCCTCCTTTCTAAAATTCAAAAGCAAGTTCCAAGTACTCTACCGTAATCGTTCCTTCCCAAATAGATTGATTGAAACCTAAACTCACAATCGTGCACACCACTGCACCATGGCACTTTACAACCAAATCCTCTACCTCACTCCTAGCCTGACTTCTCCTCACCACCCCCCTGGATTGGAAGGCTGCGCGGCCAGAACAACTGTGTTCACTATTACAAGACTATGAAAATGTCCTTCTATTGTTATGCAACAGGCAAAGCCCTCCACTGCACCTGGAGGCTTCACTGCTATAATATATGTTTTCCTTTTTACAAAGTGTTGTGAAGTACTCCGATACCTTTGGTTCTGGCTAGCACTATATAAAACTCAGAAAGAAAGAAAGAAAGAAAGAAAGAAAGAAAGAAAGAAAGAAAGAAAGAAAGAAAGAAAGAAAGAAAGAAAGAAAGAAAGAAAGAAAGAAAGAAATAGTCTAGACAATGTCCAAAAGGACCTAACAGTATACATTAAGTTTTACATATTAAGCAGAGATTCAGAGGTGATGTGAAGCAAGAGTAACATGCATTTGCAATGAAATAGGTCTCACATGTGTGAAAGTTTAAGCTATTGGCATTATAAATGACAATGCCTTTTATTTATCTGTTTCGATAATGAACATATAAAGAAATGGCATTGTCATTTACAATGCCAATAGTTCAAACTCTAGTCAATGTGAAACCTATTGCATTTCAAAAAAAGGCTGCCATTATACCAGGCAGCATGGTGCACTGATTGATGCAGGAAAGCATGTCATGGCTGCAGAAGGTGATACTCATTAAGAAAAAAGTGTGCTTACAGACTAAATAAGCGAAAAAGAACAGGAGTGAAACCCATAAACCAAACTGGGACTGGGTATAAGGTATATATAGAACACAATGTCCCAATAGGTACCAATAAATAGGGCAATTTAAAGTATGCATGCACCAAGCATTACAGACGAAGGACAACAAGGAGTCTCAATTCATTAGTGAAAGACCACCATTGAGGATAAGGCCTTCGATACCACTTCGCAACTCATGGTTAGTTTGGATATAGAATCTCTATATACCAATATACCCCATAAGGAGGGTCTACAAGTGATCAATGACTTATAACTATCCAGACCTCAACCCACAAGAATCCCCACGGAGTTCATCATGGACCTACTCCGTATCGCCTTACAGAATAACTACTTTCTGTACCGTGAGACATTCTATCTACAGATCAAAGGTGTCTCCATGGGAGCTTGTTTTGCACCTAACTTCGCAATACTCTTTGTCCATGAGCTCGAAAAATCATTAATCCTCAATCCAGTCAATCCCTACCTTCATCATGTTGACCTCTGGCGACGTTATATTGACGATATTCTCCTCCTTTGGCATGGCACCACTGATAACTTGACTCCTTTTATTGAATGGCTCAATAACATCCAAGAACATCTTAGATTTACTAGTGAGTGCAAAACGAATGACTTGCCTTTCCTTGACGTGACCATTCATGCTGAAGATGGCACCTTGGGCACGATACTTTATCGGAAGCCCACAGAACGCAACACCCTTCTACATTACTTGAGCCACCATCCAAGAGGCTTAAGAGATGGATTGCCATATGGACAATTTTTACGTAGCAGACGTAATTGTAAGTGGAGGAAGGACTACTTCCGCGAAGCTGACATTCTTGTGAACAAATTAATACACAGAGGCTATCCCCGAAGATTGGTTACCAGAGCCAAGAAGCGCGCCTGGTACAACCACCGGGAAAATCTACTGGTTCCCAACACCAAGAAGACGACGACGAGGATCCCGTTCGTCTCAACCTTTGGTCCAGACAGTAACAAAATAAGTGCAATCATCAAAAAGAACTGGGGAGTGCTACGGTCTGATAAGCAATTCCAGGATCCCCCCCTTTTCTCATACCAACGTGGGAATAACATCGCCAATCACTTGGTACATGCGATCACTTGGCCAGATACCTCCAAAGATAAACACACCATCACATCAGCTTGGGGTATGCACCGATTCGAGGACATTACAAATGCCAGAGTTGTAGTGTATGTGAACTTACCTTTAACACCAAAGAGTTTCTATACAATGGAAAAAGTCACAAACTAAATTGCCATACTAACTGTAAATCTACAAATGTGATCTATGCCATTCGCTGCCCCTGCGATCTGCTATACATTGGCCAAACCACCCAAATGGTGAAACAGCGCATTATTCAACATAAAAGTAGAATAAATTGCCAGGTTCTTACAGCACCCCTTGTACCTCATTTCATTGAAAACAGGCATCGAGAAATTGACCTGCGGTGGCAGGTGATTGAACATCTCAGACTCCCAATTAGAGGTGGTAGTATAACAATGCTTCTGAACCGAGCTGAGTGTAAATGGATTTCATTGGTAGACTCTGTAAACCGGGGTTTAAACACTCTGGATGAGTGGAACAGTACTGTGACCTCGTGAATGTCTGTTCCCTCTTCTGACCACTTTGAGCCTGATTAATGCTTATATCAATATATCATATGTTAAGAGTATAATGTTTTACTAAATCGTTAATCACAATCGTTGTACCAACATCTGTGTTTTCCAAACCCTTTAATGTTGCAATTGTTATGCCATGCATTGTCTATCTCATGCATTGTCTCATGAACTATGCTCCATTCACTGACGCGTAGTCACCCCATCGCTTTCCATGTCCCTTCCCACTTTCCACGCCCCCTCCCACACGTCATCCGCCCCCTCCTCTAGTTTACTCCTGGTTAGAGCCAGCAGTCCCGGGCCACCACGAACCTCCGTGCAAGGCTGAACCCGCACTATTGATTTATTCTCCTACAGCGCAAGATTAACTCAGGTAATTCATCTCCTGAAACACCGAACATCCGTAAAAGTGTCCCGAAGCCCGTATTACTTGAAGTACACGCGGGATTTCCGTTCCTTCTGAAACATGGTTTCTTCTCACAGACGCTGTTCCGGCATCATTTAGAGAAACCTGAACTATCCCCATGACGGGTCACGACTCATCCGTATGCTGATCCTTTTGTAAGTTGTTCTTTCCGCTCCCACCCCGCCCTCTGCCTCCACCTCCCCCGGTGGCCTAATCTTGCTCTCCATTTCTCAGGATCGCCTGTATCCAAGGCTACCTCACGACTGGCAACTACTCAGTACCAGCGTTTTTCCGTCCACTCAGGTATGCCGCCATTACATGCCTGCATCTTAACCATGTAACTTCCCCACACCCCAACCTTAGGCCCCCTGTCCTTAGTTCACGCGCTGTACAAATGCATGAGACCAATTACCACCTTCACGATTGCTACATAGGTTTGCTCCCTAATAACTTGGCTCTTACGCGTGTGTTTGAAAGTTTCTTCAACCGGCTCACATATCCGCCCTTACAGTAAGCCCTTCCTGTCCCATTGCCCGATCTCTTTAAATGAACTTTGTCCCCTTGCAGCACTCCATCAATTGTCAACCCTGTCCTGAAGAGGATCCCAAACAACAGAGGATCGAAACGCCGTTGACACTGCAGCGCAATTCTCTGGCGCACTACTTTTGTCTCAGAACTGTGTCCTACTTGCAATTTGAAATAATCTGAATTTATTTTTGAGCCTACACTGTATATAATAATTTTTTTGTCACTCTGCGCCGTCCACGCTGTTCACCCCGTTCACTTGCGTCGTCACTTTCACTTTATTATCACCTTGTCACCAAGTGCCATTTGGGTTGTCACATGAATGCTTTCATGTACAGTGCTGCTTTACAACTGTATTCCCATATGAAAAAACGGTGATTAATAAGCCTTTCACTAATGAATTGAGACTCCTTGTTGTCCTTCGTCTGTAATGCTTGGTGCATGCATACTTTAAATTGCCCTATTTATTGGTACCTATTGGGACATTGTGTTCTATAGATACAGACTAAATAAGACGTATCATATAACAACCAAAGTAAAAGGGTCAGTCCTCATGGGAGGTTACAAATGAAGACGAGGCGGTACTAGGGAGGGACTAACAAGCCTATGAACTGATCAAAAGTTAGCATTTATGAAAGACAATGACACAAGCCAATGACAGATATGGGGGGAGAGTGGGCAAGGTTTCAAGTCCATACTCAAATACAGCATAGCTGGCATAGCAGTGTATGTGCTGTCCAGGCTCGACCTAAAAAAGGCAGAAATGGTGGAACTAAATTTCTTTTTATAACTCTAAGCTTTGGCACTACAACACAGGACACCATCAACTATTGTTTTGGCGAGGGTTCAGCCAACAGCATGCTACTTTGTGGGGCTTATAGTTTTGCTTTTAACAGTTAAATTATGGGCTTAAAACCTCAACGTGCAAAGTGTTGATGCCTAAAATGGCAGACCTGGCTTGAGATATTATACATGACATAGAGCCACTTTTCAGCAATCTTTTAACATTTTACAAAGTCGCCTCTTCCGTTAAAAAAGCTGCTTCTTTGTGCCTAAAGTCAAAAGTCTACTTTGCTCACAAATTCTGTGTTCACTCTTTCATGCAGACACACCATGCATTAAAAGAAACATTGGCAATGCTGATAGATTTATTTTTTGTGCAATGGAAAGATTTATACCTAGCGTCAGAACACAATAAAGGTACAACATGGACAGCAACAAAAAAGGCTACATAAAGGACAGGTGGCAGACGATTCTCTTATACATGCAAAACAAGTACAACTTAGGTAGCTAACATACTAAAGAGAGAGTGAGAGGAGGTACACAGACATAACTACTTATAATAAACTCTCTGACTTAGATTAACTAAATATAAGGCTACAAGCCAACATCTATCATCTGGTTGATGTACGCAAGGGGCACTTACCTTATCTATGCACCCTCGTTGCCATGCAATGCACAAGAAACCCCAACCTGGCATAGAGACCTTTTTGTGATATGTTATACACCGACTGGTTCTGTCCCCAACAACCCATTCCAGGTACATTGACAACATATCTTGTACTGCAATCAATATGTGTTCTAATCTTATGTTCCTTTGGGCCAGTGTACTTACATTTGGTAATACCATTGATGGCCAGTATCCACATACTACAGTGCCCACATTTGTATTTGCCCTTGGCTCTCATATGTAGAAATGTCTCATATATTTGTAGTGTGGGGTACCTAGGGCTTATCGTATGTCGTAAGGTCTTGCCCTTTCGACATGTAATGCTCGGTCAACCTTAAATGTGTGGCTGTAAAGATTTATCCGCCCACAGAGGGAACCAGTGTTTCTTAAGTATGTTATAAATTCTGTGGGCATGTAAGTGGTAGTTAGTAACCAGTCGGACCAGTTTCTTATTGTCCCTGCCTGGTATTGGTTGTCTTATCCTTAAGTGTCTCCAGTCATTTAAGTCATCATGCCCTTTCTCCAGCTCATGCAATGACTTCCTTATTATAGCCACCCTGCAAAAATCTCTGTCTTATATCAATCAAATTTGAATCATACTCACAATCCTCACTACAATTCCTCCCTGCTCTTAACATTTCCCCTAATGGAATATATTTAATCTGGCTTCTTGGGTGTGATCTATCAGCATTTAGTATTGAGTTATATGAGGTAGGTTTCCTATACATACTGTATCTTATCTTTTGGATATACAGTTCTACATCTAGAAACACTAGTTTTTCTTTACTGAATTCCATCATGAACTTCTTTTTGTATGTGTTATTATTCATGTAGTCTAGAAATTCCATCAATCCAGAGTTAGTGCCTATTCATATCATCAAACAATCGTAAATATACCTTCCTCACCTGTACCCCAGATGCACTCCCCCTCGAACCAGTCCATAAAAACGTTGGCAAAAGAGGGAGCGGACCTGGAACCCATTGCAGTTCCGTATGATTGCCTGTACCAATCACCATTAAATAGAAAAAACAATTGTTCTTCAAGATCATGTCTGATATTACAATTGAAATTTCTTATTGTTTCATATATTTGACTGTTTTTTTATACAGGAAATGTCTCAAACCCCCAACTGCGCCACTGTGTGTAATGTTTGTGTATATAGATACAACATCAAGGGATACTCGAGTCATATCAGACTCCCACTTAACATCACTCAATATATTAATTATATGTTAATATTAATTATATGTTTTGTGTCTCTGATGTAAGCTGGCAAGTTGGAAACAAAAGGTCTGAGAAAGATGTCAATGAATTCTGAAAGCCTCTCTGTGGGGACTCCTTTGCCTGATATAATCGGTCGGTCGGGGGGAAGGACAAGTTTTTATGTACCTTAGGTAAGGTGGAAATACATGGGTACCTAGGGCGATCAATAGTCAGGTAAAGGTATTCATCTTCACTCAACAGTCTTAGTCCTAGCCATTTCTTCAATTGACCAATATTGGATTTAATTATCTCTGGGGTAGGGTTGTGTGGTAACTTCTGATAGCACCTGGTGTCATTTAACTGTGTTTGTATTTCATTGTAATATTCCATTATGTCCATAACTACCATGCAACCCCTTTGTCTGCCTCCTAACAATTAAGTCCTGGTCAGATGATAGTGTTCGCAGAGCTTCACATTCTCCTGGTGTAATGTTATGTTTCCTGAGTGTACCTCTACTTTGCTGTGGCTTTGTGTCCCCTCTATCAATATCATTCAAGACAGCCATGTAAAATAAATCCAAATTATTACCATCAAGCAATTGTGGTGTCCACTTCAATTTAGGTCTAAGACCACTATCCTCTCTCCAATCTGAGCTAAACTCTAAATCCTTAAGCATCTCATAGAAAGCAATCGGATCATTCTCAGTCTCAGTAATCGAGAGTAACAAGGTAATGTCTGGATAGAGACTTCTCCAATAGCTGTATAGTGTATTTCAGATTGCTTTATTGTGTTTTAATGGCAAAAAACGTCTTCAATTTCAAGTGTCTGACAAAGCTATACAGGTCCACTTTTATGTTGAAAATATCACATCCTTGTGTAGGGCAAACACTCATACAGCTGATCATCACAAATTGTATGAGTACTCTCCCAATGTCCAAAAGATCTAGCATAATGTATTACAAAATAATGAAACTGGTACAGTGTAGGAGTATTATTTACTGAGCGTTTGACAAGATGCCCTTACTTACTTATAATGTGGGAAATAAGATGTCATGTGGAGTTTTAGTACTTGCTGTTGCACTATGCACTATGATGTTGTGATTCAAACCAATGTAAAGAACAGAGAGGAGAGGATTAGAGACAATGATAGCCAAATGGTTTTAGTATAATAATCTTGGTACGTGTACATAGTCTGCCTTAGGGTGATAATTTCTGCATTTAAAAGTAAGCGGCAGAATATTCGGGTTCGGACATACCACGACAACACATCTTGCTATATTTAAATACAGGGTGCTACTCTGCCCGTAAATGGAATTTGGATCGTTATGACAAGTTTGGAGGCCACTTTTTCTAGATACAATTGGTGAGCGATTTTCAGAGAGATTCTTATGCAGCTTATTAATATAACAACCATCATTTATTGACTATACCCTTTTTCTTAAATAACAGATGAATGAGGATGGGTAATTGAACTTACTGGATACGCATTTCAGTGTGACATTACGTATATACAGGTGAGCTGGTATGCATATATCTCGGGAGCACTATTTGTCCTGTAGCACTTATATTTTGCTAATCATATGGAATATGATGATGGTTTTATACTAAATCTCTAACAGCATTTGAACAGTAACATGAGGCACTACTTTTTACTTCGGAGGGACTACAATGAGTCGGTGATATCTGCGAATGAGCAACTTTGTGTTTTTAGAACTAACTCACCACAGGTCTGGACATGTAGTTTCTATTTTTATAATCTTGTAGCATAAACAACATGGAGCATTACATGTTGCGGTATTTTAGTGAAACTATGTTTTGGTGTAATCTATGCGAGAAACAATATGGTTAATTTCTCTTGAAGACTTAATGAAGTCATTTTGGGTTTATGTACCTATAACAAAACAAGCACAGCTCTCATGGATACATGGGCAAATCTTCCTGAAATCTTAAAAGGCTTGGTAGACTCATTAAAAGTTTAAACAGGAGGCACGACGGGCCCGATGAATAATAGTAAGTATCTCAGGTACATTAAACCCCGACATCCCTCTGGGTAACTCAGCTGGAATCAATACGGGTAACCATCTAACAAAGTCCGATACTCAAGAACTTTTAGTATCCACTTAACTTTTTACCAGTCCACTCAGTTGCAATTCCAGCTCTCGAATCTTAAATCCAGGGAGGCACTTTGAGGGCAACATCTCCACCCAGAAAAGGAAGGAGGAACCTCTTTCAAGGAGGGCTAAGAAAAAATAAAGAAACAAGAAAAAAAAGCTAAGGCATCAAAAAAACTCGCCCTCCTACTACCAACTCATACTCAAATTTCACAAATTAACAAAGACAAAATACAGCTCTTTACTATCTTCACCAAAAATCACGTCCCAAGCAATTCAGTACCCATAGCACTAACTTCTTTGGTCGCTACAAAAGAGTCTGACAGGCCTGCACAGCCAATTCCCCGAGCGGGGGTCTTGCATAGTCCATCAGGCCCGGGCAACAATAGCGCAACTACCTCATTCAGCAAACATCAAGAAGGAAGACCAAAGAAGACGAGAAGGTTCAATCAAGGAACAAGGACCCAGCACCGGGGATAACACATTTCAGGGACGCATAATCCCGGGCTCGCTAAGACCCGGTGATCAAGCAGTTCAGCCATCCCAAAGCCCGATCCATCGACCAGAACCACGCCAACGGAACTCTGGCCCAAGCCGCAATTTAAGTATTCTGCAGACGGATCTAAGCACCCAGCCTAAAGCAAACCAAGTTAGTAAAACTATGCATGAGGTGATTCTCACCCCTAGATACTACATCAAAGGTCAACATTATATTCTAAATAGGGTCAATATACTCAGGCTATTCAAGCATATTCCTTCACTCACTAAAACACACTCAAACGACCTAGTCTGGGTTAAGTTCTTGAGCCTTTCCAGCGACTCTCACAGGGAATTAACTTTGATAGGGCTGAGTCTCCATTCCCAGGTGAGACTCACACCTGATTGAGGCATTGACATAGCTTTCCCCAAACCCGAGAAATAACTACACGTATTAGTAGCATCATCACCAACAAAGGAGGTTTACTTGGTGTTAAGGGGGATAGCGTGCAATCAACCAGGGAAAAGCTCAGCTGTGGAGCCTAGACCTTATAATGCCTACAGGATAACAAGCTCACTCGATCAAAGGTCAGTCCACTACAGCGGGCCAAAGCACCACGCCACGCAAGGCACTCGGACCGTTCCTGGAGGCCAGCCCCCACGACGGCACTTCTAACATGAATAGAACATCGGGTAACAACACATACATGTCTATCATATCTTGGAACGTCGCAGGGCTAAAAAGATTGCTTAGCTGCAACGCTGTATTTATGTACCTTTGAGCAAATGACATCCTGTGCTTACAAGAGACATGGGCCATTTAACTCCTAATTCACCCTGGTTTTTAAGAGTTTCACAGTGCAGCTATAAAACACAACATCTTTGGGAGAGCATCTGGTGGGCTCTCAATTTTTATAAATCATGCTCGTAAAATAGAGGCAATATCATCAACGACATACACTCCCAGCTTGCAAGCAGTAGTGATCTATGGATTTAAAATTAACAACATCTCAATCCGTCTTTTGATAAGTAATTGCTATGTGAACCCCACCACTTGGCAAACAAAGCAAGTACTAAAAACATTGATAACAAAAATGGACCACCTTGTATACAAATATGGTTCACATCTTCCAATGATCATCGGGGACATGAACACCGAATTGGCTCCTCTGCAATGGCTCCTTTTCTCGCGAAATATGGTTTCTGCCCACTCCATTAAAAAAGCGGTGGACCCTCTCTGGCATCCTCTTCCCACCTTCAGGGATAAGTCAACAATCGATTTCATCTTTATCTCTGAGAACCTGCAAACATAGTTTAACAACTTTAAAGTGGGAAACAGGGATGAGGGTGACCACACACCACTGAGGGTAACGCTTAAGCTAAATGGGAAACTTGCAAAACAACCGGAAACATTGGGTGCTTCAACTTGAGGAGAGTACCATGAAGAATTGAGCACAATAAAATGGACCACAAATCTAGGTCCAAAACTCTTTGAGTGGATCACACCCAAAGAGTTGAGCCAAACAGACAGAAGCTTTGCATCCCCTTTGGAGCGCTGCAGGCATTACTTGATTAACTAAAAAATGTTCTTGGGCGTGTCACTGGAAGCCCTAAAGCACAGGACTCCTATCCACAAAGCCTATAATCACAACTAAAACCAAGGGCCCTAGCGCAAACCAAGTGGAGTCTTTCAAAGGCCTTGAAGGCAAGCAGAATAGGAGCCACACATCCCCATAAATTAGAAATAAAAGTGCTTCGCAGGGAACACATGAAGTAAATATGGGAATACGATTAAAGGAAATCGAGGCAGAGTGACTGAAAATATTTAATCTTTACAAGGAAAAGGGTCACATACAACTTTGGAGATATATCAGAACACAGAGCCACACTGGTCAGAGCAAGGAAAACGGGGTGGAAGCCTCCGAGTGGGTCAAATATGCAAAGCAACTGTATAGAACACAGCAGAACACTACTGACACCCAAATACAACAAACTCCTCCAGTAACCCATAAAAATGGCAAAACTCCTGCTATCACCAAGATTGAGATAACCAACCTGATTAAAAAAATGAGGTCAGACTGCGAGCCAGGCCCCAATGGAGTCCCAGTTGCAGTGTTTAAAGTCACTCATGGATTCTGGGCAGATCAGTTAACACCACTTTTTAAGTATGCATTTGAAACTTCCACCGTTCCAACATCGTGGAAAGGCTCAATACTCTTCCCGATTAACAAAAAAGGGGCCCGCATGAAACCCGAAAATTATCGGCTTGTCGCTCTATTAGATATAGAAGCAAAAGCATATGCCAGAGTATTGTTGAAGGAACTACAAAAATGGGCAAAAGATCATAAGATCCAACATAGACTACATCCTGGTACTGGGACACTTGTAACTATGTGCGACCCAGCCATCACAACTACCTTTGTTTTGCAGTTTCGTGGATTACAGTGCAGCTTTTGACTGAGTCGACCATGGTAAGCTATGAAAATAACTTATCAACTGGTGCATTCCTCAAAAGCTGTTAAAGGCATTTATTGCTCTCTATGAAGGATCCCTGGGAGCGTATTAAAACCAGCCAAATGTCAGTAACAACTAAGGTTCCAACCAACAATGGCTTCAAACAAGGGTGCGTTCTTGCCCCTTTCATTTTTAATATCTATACACCCAACCTGGGAAGTACCATCGATAGAAGACAGCTCAATGGGGCCTAGGTGACCTGCAAATGGAACCTGCAAAAGCTATAATTATTTGGGTCTCAGGCTTTCGAAAGGGCCAAACCATCAGCCCATTTGAAACATTTAAGAAATATAAATACACAGCCCGACTGCAGAACCCATTCTGAAAGTTTTAAAAGGAAAAGTAGTACCTTCCATTAACTATGGCCATCTAATCTTGCCTGGTGCTCTCACTAATTTCCTTATGAGCCACCAAACCTCGGTGTACAAGAAAGTACTAGGCATCCCACGACAGGTCAGAAGAGCAAGAGTAAGGCTGGAGCTGGGGCTTACCGGTCCGGATATTACCTGCTCAGGGGACATTTTAAAATATTACATTAGTACCTTGCGAGCTCCAGCAACATCTTTGAAAGTGTATATTAAAACAATTTTTGAAGAAGGTGGATCCCCATGGCAGGTGCAGTTGAAAGCAGCCACAAAATTGTTAGAAATAAATGTGAAAAATATGCACAACTCAAACATTCCAGTTGCTGCATGGAAAAGATCAGTGAATAGACATACCAAGAAAATATCAAATCATAGAGACCTGGAAAGCTTACACCATCAATCCAATCTCTCATCATTGGACGCCTCCTACATAGTGAGAAAAACCACATCCTTCTTTAGAGTAAGCACTAACAGTCCTGGCCCGGGACAAAATCACCTACATGAGACTTCTTGCATTGCCCTTGTGGACTTTAACCAAGGATGGGCCCGGCAGGACTATTTAGCTGCATCTCGTCCCTGTAAGTACCATCAGGAATCCTGGCTCCATCTGCTGCGCTGTTGTCCCAGTTAGCCAGCGAGAGGCACAGACTAGTTCTTCCTATCTGCAGAGCCCAGGGTCTTGTACGAAGCCGAGAAGTCTAATACTTGTGTTTCTCGGCTAAAACAGCCCAAACCGTTGCGCAGCTGGGGAAATTTGCAGAATCAATCCGAGCCGCACTGACGCAAAAAATAGAGTTGCAAAAAGAAACCAGTTGGCCAGCAAGCAAGAGAGACTTCGACAAAACTCCCTTCTAAGTCTAATGCATTTGCACTTGCACTTTATAACTAGTTTTGATATTAGTTTTAAGGTTTTACGCCCTACCAGTTTGTAGCAACAGGTGTGGGATTTTAACTCTTTTCGTTTTAATAATGATAGTATATTGTAACGATTTTAAGTAATTGAAAAATAAAGCTTAATACATTAGGTAAAGTGCTGGCTACAATTGTAACTGGAGGGAATTCTGGAATCCAGATGTGACTTTCAACTTACTATGTTGATGGAAGAATCAAAAGATAAAGGACTACAACACGAAATTTGTTTTGCATTATTGTTTGAATGTGGTGTCACTCAGGGGGTTTATATATTTGTTCTGTTTCTGAACCTTGTCCACTTCACATTTTGAGGGTATAGGTGGCTACCCTTTCCCTTTGGAGCATAGTACAATTATACATAATTTACACTGGAATACTAACAGGTTTGCGAAATTGATATCCTTGCCACTGATAATTTCTCAAACTTATCATCATTGACCCTCCTCTATACAGTCATAAGTTGGCGCAGATGACATGATCACTCTGTTACCATCAGCAACCGCACTAGAACTTTTTGCATTTGCACTTTCAAAATTTTAGATTAGCCTATTGTAAAGTCTCCATCGGCGAATTCTTTCTGCACTTGCTCTGATATCTGAAAAACAGTGAGACCTGAGGCTTTTAGAGCACCTTGCAATATGGGTAGGCGTCTCCAGCATTTTGTGTCTGGGGTGGATAGTTGCCTCTAACAAATCACCCACAGAATTCAACAATTGCACAAGCACTTTAGAACCAGTGATCACTGTTTAAAATGTGTCAATGACCTCTGTGTCAGTCACATATTGGTGGCAATCTCTTATAAATGCACTAGCACTTTCTGTAAATCAGATAAGTGTAATCTCTGTAGTCCCAAAACTGAAAAACTAGTCAAGCCCACTTTCAGACACAACTGTTTGCACAAGCACTTTTTTATACACTATAACCTCAGTCTTGTCATACTCACAACTGTGTACTCAGTCTGAACTTTGACACATAGTGAGTCGTTCAAGCCGTTGCTCTCTGTCAGTAATCTCAGTGTCAAGTAAAAACTATTAGCTAGTTCTTATAACTGAACCTCGCGTAGCCATAGCAGATTCATAAGTCTTTTAGTTTAGATAAATGTATCTCCTGTACAATTTTTCTTGTTATGCTTTTATAACAGCTCTATCACGCAATACATCCACTAATGAGTGTCTTTTAATCGGTTGGGCTTTTTAATATTTGTAACATTTCTAACACAATATGTGCTTTTTAGGTGCAACAGCTTCTTTTAAACAAAATACAATGCTGCTATTATCTCATTTGACCAGACACTTTACTGTTGTTAACGCCTTCAATGCTAGGCCTTTTCCCCTCCCTGTCCTAAGTCTTGTTTTGGCTATTTGGGGTAGTTCGCGCTTAGGCCCCTGTAACTTTTTGACCACATATGTATCCATGTCAAATTTGAGTCATTTTCTTCCAACATCATGGGGATTCTGAAGGTACCTAGGTTTTTGGATTCCCTTGGAGGGGGCCCAGAAATTACACAAAATACAACCGCATTTTGTTTATTTGGGGAAAAATGGGAAAGAATATGCTGCAAATGAAAGTATCTGTTTTTTCCCCTGTAAATAGTATAAACAAAGGGTTTGTGGGGTTGAAATCACCATCTTCCCAGCTTTTCGGAACTGACAGACTTTTTTCAGAAAACCAACATTCTTTACAGTGTTTTGACATTTTACTGGGACATAGCCTATTTTTGCTATTTTTTGTGCTTTCAACCTTCTTCCAGTTATTAGTAGAAATGGGTATGAAAGCAATAATGGATCTTGGAAAGCTTTACATTTTAGAAAAGTTGAGAAAATGATGACTTCAGCATGGAGTTATTTGTGTAGATCCTTCAAGGTTTATTCATAGAAAGTAACAGTTGAATATAGGAACATTTTTAAATTAGTTGAAAAAAAACAGCCATTACGTTTTCACCGGTAATTTCTTTTAATTATGACAACTGTTTGAAAGCAATATACCATTACATCCGCTGGACCTTTCTGGTTGTGGGGACTTGTAGGTTCTCCAAGATCCCGACGAACCCAGAGCCAATAACTGAGCAGCGTCTTGCAATGTTTTTTTATTATGTGCTAGTTATTTGGGGCCAGATGTAGGTGGCCGTTTGAGGCCATTTACAGAGCGGTAACGGCTGATTTTGGCCGTTACCGATCGGTAAATGGGTGACAGGTATGTAGGGGGCATTATTTTACCGAATCGGTAAAATTACAGAATCGGTAATTTTACCGGTTCGGTAAAATAAAAATTCAGTAAATTTACCGAATCTGAGGCACCCAGATGTAGGTGGGACTCTTCAGAGCCCCAGAGGCCTTACCGAATCGGTATTTTACCATCAAATCCAATTTGATGGTAAAATACCGATTCCGGTGTGCATGCACATGTGTGCATGCACACCTATGCCATGTGGCAGGCAGACCTGCCCTTAGGGCATGTATGCCTGCCACATGGCACCCGAGCCTGTTTTGGGGGTGATAGAGGGTGTCAAAGTGAAATCTTCCGAATCGGTATTCCAGCACATCTGTAATACCTACATAGCCACCCCTTAGATTTACCGATTTTTAATTATCGATTCGGTAAATAAAAATCGGTAAATCTATTTTACCTACATCTGGCCCATGGCAATTAATTTGGGAAAATATATACATGGAAAAATCAGTATGAAAGACACCTATGCATTTCTGAAATTGGAACAAAATATAGAGTTTAGAAACAGTAGATATTTGCATTTTTTATAGGACATTTTTCAAAGAGACTTTTTTAAACATTGTCTTTTATTTGGAAGGCAGAAAGCATAGAACGTCAGTAGGTAATAGCAGTTGCTCTACAATTCTGTGTTACCCTAAGTCTCCCGATAAAAATGGTACCTAACTAGTGTGGGTAGGGCTAGTACCCGTGACAGGAAACGGCTCAAAACGCAACAAGGACACACTTTATTTTGACAGTGAAAACTGATCCTTTTTTTGCAAAGTGCCTAGCTGTAGATTTTGAATGCTAGCTCTGCTGGCACATAGGTAAACCTAGCAAACCTATACATTTTTGAAAACTAGACACCAAGGGAAATCCAGGATGGGGTTACCTGTCTGGCTCTCACCAGGTTCTATTACCCAAAATCCCTTGCAAACCTTAAAATGTGTTTAAAAAAACACATTTTCCTCACATTTCTGTGGTGCAAAGTTCTGGAATCAGCATGGATCCACAAAATTCCACCCACCCCGCATTCCCCACATGTCTTCCGAGAAAAATGGTACCTCACTTGTGTGGGTAGGCTTAGTGCCCGCGACAGGAAACGGCCCAGAACGCAACGTGGGCAAACCACCTTTTCGCAGTGAAAACTGACCCTTTTTTTGAAAACTAGACACCCATTAGAATCCAGGATGGGGTGACTTGTCTGACTCTCACCAGGTTCTGTTACCCAGAATCATTTGCAAACCTCACAATTTGTCAACAAAACTAATTTTCCTCACATTTCTGTGGTGGAAAGTTCTGGAATCTGCATGGATCCACAAATTTCCTCCTACCCAGCATTACCCCATGTATCACAACATAAATGGTACCTTACTCGCGTGGGTGGGTCAAGTACCTGTGACAGGCAAGGCCCCAAAACCTATTGAGGCTACATCAAAATTACCTATCACAAAAGAACCTGGTTTTGCAAGGGAGGGTCCCATGAGTTTTTGGCCCCGGGCTCAGTGGCAATCTAGGGAAACCTACCAAACCCACACATTTCTGAAAGTTAGATACCCGGGGGAGTCCAGCAAGGTATGGCTTGTGTGGGTCCCACAACATTTCCATACCCAGAATCCCATGCAAACCTCAAATTTAGCTAAAAAAAACATATTTTCCACATATTTTTGTGTGGAATCACCGTGCCGGCACAAATGTCCTACCCCACAGCATACTCCTCAGTGTCCTGAGTAAAATTATACCTCACATGTATGGGTGTATTATGCAGAATCGGCTAAAAGCGTATTTGTAAAAAATATACCGCTTAAAATTCTCATTGCTATACCCTCAATCCCTATGTTTTGGGCTCTTCCCAGTCACAGGCCCTTGCCCCACCCACACAAGTGATGTATCATAATACTCGGTAGACTGAAGGGGAACGCTGTGGTGTAGGACATTTATGCTGGCAGATTGATTCCACCCAAAAATATCTGGAAAATATGTTTTTTTCAGCTAAATTTAAGGTTTGCAAGGCATTCTGGTTAGAAAAACATTTGGGGATCCATGCAAGCCATTCCTCGCTGGACTCCTCTGGGCGTCTAGGTATCAGAAATGTGCAGGTTTTGTAGTTTCCCAAAATGGCCACCGAACCCGGGGCCAAAATCCCAGGTGACCCCCTTGCAAAACCAGATTGTGATAGGTAATTTTTAAGTCTCCTCAATTCGTTTTGGGACTTACCTATTGCGGGTACTTGACCCATTCACACGAGTGAGGTATAATTTTTTTCGGTAGACCTGGGGAAATGCTGGGTGGTAGGATATTAGTGGGTCCATGTAAATTACAGAACTTCCCCACACAGAACCTTGAAAAAAAATACTAGATTTCCCTTGGTGTCTCGTTTTAAAAAATGTACAGGTTTGCTAGGTTTCCCTATTTGCCAGCTGTGCTAGGGCCAAAAATCTAGAGGTAGGCATATTGCTAAAAACAAGTCTGTGCCTAGTGGGCTTTCTGCCGCCCTAGTGGGGAATATAGGGGGGGTTTAACCCGATATGCCCCCAAGGGGGGTAGAATGACGGTGGCTATTTTTTGGGGGGTGGGGCATTGGTATGCACATTCTGGGTATTACCCACCCCAACGCATATAAAAGCTTGCATAATCGCCGGCGCCTAGTAGGCTTTCTGCCTACGGGGGGCAGATCAAGGGTCACTGCCCACATCTGCTCTGGGGGTGTGGGGGTATTGTCATGCCGATTTTGGCCAGCCCCCCCCCCCTACATGAATACAAAAAAATCCCTCGTTTCTAGTGGGCTTTTTGCCCCCGTCTGCCCCCAAGGGGGGGCAGAAGACTAGAATTTTTACAGGGTGGGGGCATTGGCATGCCCATCTTGGGCAGCCCCCATCCCTATTTCAAATTGGCAAAAAAATCCCTGGCATATAGTGGGCTTTTTGCCCTCCTGGGGAGCAGATCAGGATCCACTGCCCCCATCTGACTCCCAGGGGGGACAGAAAGGCTGTAATGTGTGTGGGGTGGGGGCATTGACATGCCCGTTTTGGGCAGCCACACCCTAATTCAAATTGCCTAAAAAAGTCCCTGGCGTTTGGTGGTCTTTCTTCCCCCTTTTGCCCCCCAGGAGGGGCAGAAAGACTGCCATTAGCCAAATTGTTTTGGGGGAGCAAAAGCCCTTGACCAAGGGGTCGGTCCCCCCTCCCTGGTGTCTAGTGGGTGGATCCCTGCTTGGGGATCACCCTCCTGGGGTGAAACCTTTCCAATGATACCCCTCCCGTCTTTCTAAGTGCTCAGGAGGCTAAGATAACCTAAAGGCTCACTTCAGTTTCTGGTCCAGTTTCTGTTTCTATGAAATGACGTCAGTGTGAAGTTTGATTTAATAGAAACCAGGGGCGGGGCCTCGGGAGCTGGGGAAGCTCTTCTCCATCTCCCAAGGATTTGTGGGAGAAAAAGGAATCCCTCTGGTGCCTGGACCAGATGTATTTCGGGTCCTATGTGCCAGGACGGCTGGGAGCCTTCCTGCACAAACGAGCAGTGTGACGCACAACAGCTCCTGGTCCTCGTGTACACAGAAAGGGTTAACTCAAAAGTTCAATTTATATTTTGTAGCAAATACATGCCTGTCCTTTTACTTTTGCAACTTGCATTTTTGAGAAAGTATTATGTCTTGATTTGAGATTTTATATTGTTATTATTTTGCATTGTTGTCAACTTAAACTTCACATCTGTATTTTGTTACAAAAAAATGAATGTCGGCCTTACTTTTTCAACATGCATCTTGGAGAAAGCATTATGTTGTGATCTGCGATTTCATAATTGTAAGTAAGTTCTTCTTTTTCTTTGCCTTAAATGACTGTAATGGTTTTAACTAACTGTATGCAATGAAGATTTATTATTATATTATGATTATTATGAGTATAACTATTATTATTATTTGAATGGCTGTTCCGAAATAGTGAGTCAGTTCCCGAAATTGTCTCATGGAGTTAGTACAATTAAAACAATGAAACTACAGATTCACATTAATGAAGATATTTGCGCAGTTGCACAGAGACATTGCAATATTACTTTTCCCTTACAGAAAGCCATTTAGAAAGAACTAGAAAAACTGCTAAGTCCAGGGAAGAAGTCCATGTCTTCCCTGGACCGGAAACAAGCATCCTGGGACCAGTTTCGGATTCATAATCCTCATTAGCCAGGCTATCTTGAATCCAGTGGCCAAGTGAGCAAGGAACTCACGTCTGAGCATACCCTGCCAACTTAGGGCGAACAAAGCGATAAAAAAGGGGATGATGGATGGAGCGTTTGAGCCAATCAAACACTCACCCCCAGTCAACTGATCTGGGTTTAATCCATCACCCCCTTTGGTTTTTCTTTGTTCGCCCTAAGTTGGCAGGGTATGCTCAGACATGAGTCCCTTGCTCACTTTGCCACTGGATTCAAGCAAGCCCGGCTGAAGTCGGCTGTAATGCCAGAAACCGGTCCTGGGAAGCTTGATTCTGGTCCAGGGAAGACATGGCTTGGCAGTTCAGGCTGGACTGTTCCCATGAGGCACAGGGTCAGACGGATTTGCATATGGCCATATCTGAACTGGGGTGGCCAGTGAGCTAAAGAACGGTGATGGATTAAACCCAGATCAGTTGACTGGGGGTGAGTGTTTGTATTGTCAACGTTCCGTCCATCATCCCCTTTGGATTTTCTTTGTTCGCCCTAAGTTGGCAGGGTATGCTCAGACGTGAGTTTCTTGCTCACTTTGCCACTGTATTCAAGCAAGCCTGGCTGAAGACGGCTGTAATGCCAGAAACCGGTCCTGGGAAGCTTGATTCCAGTCCAGGGAAGATATGACTGGCAGTTCGGGCTGGACTGTTCCCATGAGGCACAGGGTCAGACTAATTTGCATATGGCCATGTCTGCACTGGGGTGGCGGAGTGAGCTAAAGAACGATGATGGATTAAACCCAGATCAGTTGACTGGGGGTGAGTGTTTGTATTGTCAACGCTCCGTCCATTATCCTCTTTTGTTTTTCCAAAGTTTTCTCCCGCCTTGATCTGAACAAAGGTTACCATCTACTGGAATTGGAAGAAAACCGTAGGTAAATTACTACTTTTTAATGCATATAATTTGATTATGTATAGAAGACTCAGGGGCATATACTCAAGGACTTATCAGTGAGTTATCAGCACTTCATCTCAGCCAAAGTGGTGATATATGTATCGCCCCATTCATAAGCTGGTGTTAACAGCCGATATCACCAGTATTCACGCGATAGCAGGTGTAAAAAACATTGCCAGACACCGGCAACTATCGCTAATGAGATACAGAGTAGGCGTTCACGTGCAAAAAAACGCAACAACACCACTTCACAACATTCTCAACAACCAGCCAGATCGGCGATAAGATCACAAAACAGGCGATAAGACGTGTTAGCAGCAGGGATTGAATACCTCCTATTACCTGGGGTCAAGTCGGACGACAACCTGCACCATAAAAGGGAGCCCAGCCGAGAGCCACACCAGAAGAACAACAGATGCCATGGAGCTACTGATCATGCGGTTCGGTGCCCCAAGAGGGCCACAACACCCATCGCCACCACCCTCAGGCCCGACACCCCTCCCTATGCCCCCCATTAATACCACAGAGGCAGCACAGACAAAGACAGCAGACCTTCAGAAAACACACCAGTCTCACAGACTTAACACCAAAGGATGTCAGTCTCAAAAGGACAACCATCCTCCGCATCCTGAACATCATTGCCCACAGGCTGACGGTAGCAACATAGTGGACAACCAACATCCTACCTCAGACAAAGCTGCTGGCTGTGCTGCACTTGTTGGCCTCTGATACCTTCCAACCAACACCCACCAGAGCCGGAGTAGTCTCACAGCCAGCCCTATCAAAGTTAATCACAACTGTCTTGGATTCCATCATCAGCTTGGTACCCCAGCACCTTCACTTCCCCCACTATGTGCGTGAACAGCTGGAGACCAAGCAAGGCCTCTATGCCAAAGCTGGCTTCCCACACGTGTTGGGGCAATTGACTGCACACATGTACTACTTGTGCCCCCTGCCAACATGGCACACAATTACCGAAACAGAAAGCACACGCATTCCATCAATGTGCAGGCAATAGTGGACCACCGGGGACTCTTCACTAATGTTGCGCCAACTACCCAGGCAGTGTGCATGATTCCTACATCTTCTAACAGTCCATCATCAACCAGCGCTTCCAGGACGGCACCTATGGGAATGCACTGCTCGTTGGTAAGTACCAAATGAACACACCGCAACTCCACAATCATGCAACTCACAACTCTGGGGATGCACACGTTACAAACTCACACACAATGTGCCAAAGAACATGCCCACATACCAGACACTTCAGCACACCTTACTGTGGTAAACTGGGTTAGCCATGTACATAAGCCATTAACGGCATGGCACCTCAGCCACACAATAGCAGATTGTGGGGTGAGGTGGGAACCAGCATGTGCGAAGGAGGCAAGTGACCCATGAATGAGAATATACACAATGCCAATTGTGGCGTGGATGTGCTGGACAGACAGCAGTATGCAGATCACAGACATATCCATGTCGACATACACTGCTGGTGTCTGGAGTGTAGTGGACAGTGGACGCAACAATGTTACCTCAGGCAGTGGGGAGGATTGCAAAAAAGTAGCTTATTACGCCCCCCGTAAGCGTGACCAGTGTATGCCAGGCTAGCATATGAGTGTGAATTAAAAGTACGTAGCTCTGGGCATGGCTTTCTTCCAGAATAGCCAACGTGTCTGCCAGGGCGGCGCCTCTCACCCGCACAGGAGGCCGACACCGTGAGAGGTTTTGCCTGAGATCCTGTGCTCCTGCTGCACCCCAGGCCGCTGGTCCCCAGACCCGTCTTGCCCACCCCTGCACACATAGGCCTCACTGCTCACCGTCCTACACTGGCGTGTTTCAAACAGGGCCCACCATGTGCCGGTGCAAGCTCCAAGCTTAAGGCCTGTGTCCTAGGCAGCCGCCTCAACCATCACGGCTTCCGCGACACAGGCCTGTAGTATTCCTTTCCCGTTGACATACTCCACCGCTGCATCCGGCCTATACTGTGGTCTAGTGGGTCACACATTTGGAACTGAGTCTTGATATCATGATGGCCGAGTTCATATGTCAATGGCCGCTTTTATATCACTATACTCCCTTCGTTGTGGTGCCACCGACTCTGTGCATAGCATTCCAACGACACCTGCTTGTGGTCCCTTGCTGACTACTCCCTTTGGCCTACACTGCAGTCTAGTAGGTCACACATTTGGAACTGAGTATTCATTTATTTATGGCAGAGTTTATATCATTGTACGCAAGGAGAGGAGTACAAGGAAGACGCGGTTCAGTCCGGAGGAAAAAAGGATGATCGTTACAGAGGTGTTCGAACACTACCTTTAACTGCTCTGGTGCCACTAACTCTGTGCATCACAAGCCAAGGACACATGACTGTGGGCCCGTGCTGACCTCTGCATCCGGCCTACACTGAGGTTGAGTAGGTTACTAATTTGGAACCGAGTCTAAATATTTATTTATTGCTGAGTTTATATCATTGTACAGTCCTCATCGCAGACTGCATCCCCTTTCAGCTCTGGTGCTACTAACTCTGTGCCACGAAATTCATGGACACTCTCTGCTTGTACTTTGGTGGTGTCTGAGTATATGGCCTGGGGGTTGTCTTCATCATCATGTAGCTGATACTGACTTGGTGTTAAGAATGAGTCTGTAGCATTCATCTCCTCCATATTGCCTGTTCCTTCTTGGTTCTGCCCTCTGCATCATGCCCTGGAAGAACACCTTCCACTGTCTCCTGAAACACTCTGCGACATTCACCTTGGACATCGACGAGGACCCGCTCAGCTCTTGTGGCCCTACCTCAGTGCACCGCAAGCCACCTTCCCATGGCGCTGTACCTGTGACGACAGCAGTGCATCTGGGGGCCCTAACTCTGAGCAGCACAAATCATGGGCCAGGTCTGGTTGAATATTGGATGCCCTCTGGGTCGATGGCCTAGGGGTCATCAACGCCATGTGTCAGTGGCTCTGCACAGACAGCTGCCTCAAGCCTCAACTGCGATCCACCATGGCTTTCACATCAAATCGAGTCCTGACCTGCTCGGATGACGCATCACTGCAGACTGCACATGCCACCACCGCCAGGACCACCTCCAACCAACAACTGCCGTAGTACAAAAAGTCTTACAGCCAGACTATAGGAGTTGCTCACAACTGTCGTGGATGTCATCAACAGCTTGATGACCTGCTCAGCTCTTCAGGTGCCCCCAACTCAGTGCACCACAACTCATGGACCTTTTCTGATTGAGTTTTGTGCTGTGAATAGCCCACGCAGCAAGTCACCCCAGGCAGTGGGGAAGACCTGGGACAATGATGAGTAAGCTGATGCAGGTTTAACACACCCCACTGCAGCTGCAGCAGGAATATCCCGAAGGGACACAATCCTAGACAATTTCCCCACATGAGCACACTCAGCTCAGTTGCCCCTACCTCAGAGCACTGCAACTCATGGACCCTTCAGATTGCACATTGGGTGACCTCTGGACTTGCTTCGGCTACCACCATGCTGCTGCACAGTTGTTTGTGTTATGTTGGTGTTTTCTGAGTCCGCTTCAATAGTGATCACTGTTCAAGTTGTTGCCAACACCAACCACTCCTTGAGGGCTGGCTTACACTCACCCCACACCCATCCAGCACAGGTATCACTGTACATGTGACCCTGGCAACATGTGCCCCTAGCCAGTTCCACAAACTATCTTAGAGTGTCCGTGTGGTCATTATAAATGCATGAGGGTCCTACCACATAACATTGTGCTGTGTACAGTGGATGCAACCATGTCACATTAGGCAGACCTGGGACATGTAGCTCCGTTGTACCCCCGGTAAGCGTAAGCGGAGTGGACTGACGAATAGCAGTCCAGAGTAGGGGTGTGGTTCATCAAACCGGGACTCTGGGCGTGGTTAATTTTTGGCCTTTCCAAGGAAGTACCTGATGCATGTTTCTTTGTTGTAGTGTCGACGCCACCTGTACCGCAATGGACAATGTTGCAATGTAGCATGCCCCAGAGTGCAGGCTCAGACGAAGGTGTAAATGAGGGAGTTCAAGACCGCGCTGGGTCAGGGATCATACATGCCAACTGCTGTGTGTGGCGCTATTACCGCAGCATAAGCCAAAGGTCTACCCCAACCCCATCGCGAGTTCAGCCTTCCATGAACTCTACATCTGTGTGCACCCTATCCTTACCATAGGCCTACATATACGTGGCTGCCCACCTTCACTGCACATCATCACAGTGTCGTTGGGCAATGATGTGCCGTAGGAGTGCAAGTGATCCAACCATGCTGCACCCACTAGTAAATAGGCTCGAGGGAGGGAGGAGCAGCAGTGAGGCTATGTAATACACATTGATGCAGCTCATTTGCTTCAAGCATTACTTGTCACACAGGATTCACTATGTCAAACATATCACACACCAATGAACCAGTGAGCCTGCCAACACATCATGCGGAACCAACTAGTGACACATGTCTCTCTGCACTGTCACAGGTTATCAAGGATATGCACTCTGCCATTAAATAATGACACCCCTCGGAGCCCCGAACACACCCAGAGGCAGTACAATGCGGCCCACAAATACACCAGGGGCATCGTGTAACACACATTTGGCGTGTTGAAGACACATCTCAGGTGCCTGAACATCACAGGTGGAAGGCTCCTGTACAGTCCATACATTGTGGTCAAGGTGATCGTTGCATGTTGTGTGTTGCACAACATATGTGTACGTACCAATGGCCCATGTATACAAGTGCCAGATGCACTGGAAGATGATGAAGAAGATGAGGCAGGTGGACCACACCCCACTGCAGCCGCAGCAGGAATAGCCTGTAGGAACACCATCATTGACAATTTCTTCACGTGAGCACGTCACATTGTCACAGTCCTTATCAATCATGGGACAGTACAAAATGACCACATGCACAGCATGTGCATGTATTCATTCCAACACACATTCTCTGACTGCATGTCAATCCTCTGTACAGGCATGTCACTCTGACAAGTGTAAGTGCAACATGTAGTGCTAACAGTCTCATCATTTGAAAATAGATGGTGGGTGTGTCACCTCTGTACAGAGAAGTTGTTTGGGGTGTCACGTATTCGAAATGCCATTTCTGTGTGTCAAATATAGTACGGAATCTCACTCATCAGCGTTTCACATATGTCTCAAATCTTTACATATAGGCTGTCATTTGTGACTAGAATTGACAACAGGTCTTCTTTTGGGGTCCAACATTTACCACCATGATGCAGGGATGCATCCTGTGACACAAGTCCCACAACGTGAGCAACATGGACTTAAGGGGGAATCACTGCCCCAACATTTTTCCATGCTTTCATACTTGACTAATCATAGACATGACACATATGTGTGTATTAGTATGTATTGTTCACTTTCAGTGGTGTGTAGAAGCTGTCTTTGTATTGGGCCATGCAGACAACACTTTACAATGTTGCCCCGTGGAGGGCCAGAGTCCTTTGTGATGTAGCTCGAAAGGGAAAGAGTCCAGTCCACAGGCTGATTGCTGTGTCATTGTTAAGCAAATAAAATAGGGCAGTCTATGCCGAGGGCCAAGTTTAGTGTCGCAGAGTGTATCGGGGGACGGTGGAAGGTGTTCCTCCAGGGCATGATGCAGAGGGCAGCACCAAGCAGAAACAAGCCATATGGCGGATATGAGTGCTGATTTATCCTCATCTTGGTCCTCTGATGTTTCATGTGCCTCACATGTGGGTGGTGGTGTTTGGTCTCCAGCAGTGTATGACACTGATACATCAGGGGCTGGAGATGTTGATGTAGCAGTAGCAGCAGCATTCATCTGCGCACTGTCTAGACACGCCACTCCCATGATGAGGATCTGCAGGGCATGGAAGATCCCATCTACAGCGTTCTCATGTGCAGCCTTGTAAGCCATTCTTTGCGCCTGCATCCACTCAATGTTCTCCATGACCATCCTTATGTTTCCCAAATCACTGATGACATCGCTGTACCCACTCTGGCTAGACAGTTGTTGTTGCCTCCAAGTCATGACTCCAGCAACGCCATTCATGAATGGTTGGAGGGCATGGCGCAGACTGTGGGTGTCCGTTAGGGAGTATAAGGGGTTCCTGAGGGAAATTAGAAACCCACGTATGGCATCTAGTTTGGCTGCAATTAGGCCGAATCCCCACCGCACCTGTTCAGCCAGCTCCTTCTGGCGGTCTAACACACAGCGTTGGAACCCCATGTTTTTTTCGGTGAGGTGCTGGGAGCCAGACGTGGTGGTGGGTGCTTCCTGCTGTGTGGTTTGTGCAGGGGGTGGCCTCACCTCGATGGTGCTAGGCTGCCCTGCTACTGCTACTGGAAGTGGGGTTTGGAGGTTGTGCATGAACCATTGGAGTTCGCCGTAGTCGTTGTCCTGGGGGTCCTCTCCATCATCACTGATGTGATGTAGGGTCTGCTCTGCAGGAGGTGTTGATTGTCCCTCTGCAATGTAAAGGGGAGATGCAGTTTCACAGTTTGTTCCATGTATGTTTACGCATTGGCGAAGTTTACATACAGATTGTAAGACAACGTACATTGTGGCTGTTTGTGAGGAGATGCCTTTTTGATGCGGGACAGTGGATATTTGTACTACATCACGGATCTGAGGTTGTACTTGTACATTGTCACCTCACAGTTTTCTCTCTCTGCTTTTCTGGGGTATTTTCCTGCATGATGCGTGGGAATTCCAGGCCTGGCACTGGGTATCACTGAATTTTTGTACGGCGGTTTGGGACATCGCTGCTTTTTTCACGTTCGTGTTTCATATTTTTTAAGCATCGCATGAATTTTACAGCGGTCATTTGATGCGTTACAGTGGGTCTATTGCATGTTACTGCTGTGTTGAGAATACCACGTTAACATAGCGTTATTTTCCCGCGATTGACTGCGATGTTGAAAGTTGTGTAAAGCTAATTTTGTGATAATTTTTACACATTCTTGAGAATATCCCCCTCAGTTTTTGTGTGTCGTCAGTTGCAGATATCTTCCAAGATGTCATTCAACGAATAAAGCAGCCTGTCACGCATCTTTTTTTTAAAAAGTATTTTTTTATTTTGGGTCCTCATTTCACCGTTGGCAAACACAAATAAACACTAACAGCCCTAATTCTGTCCTGGGCGACTCGGGCTGAAGTTGTTGCTTATGCCTTAGGCTGGCCCGGTCTGGCCATTTGTTCAGGGCGTGGTGTAATCATAGGACCCTAGGGCTTTAGACCAGCCTCATTACTTTTCCCCACTCTATCAGGGTTTCCCACACCGTACTATTTACATTTTGTGTCATACCAACTTCCAAACGTGCAATTCTCAATACAGCTCTAAGCCAATTCTCATACAGGGGGGGCTCGGGTCTTTCCAGATTTTGCAAATCTCTCTACGAGCAACGAGGACAAGGTTAAAAAGAATGCCACCTGTGTCTCCATAAACCTACAAACAAGATCCGTGTCTACCCCAAAAAAAATTCTAACTGTGTTCAAATTAATTTTAACCTTATAGATGCCCTCCAAAGCTCTCTCTACATTGGCCCAGAAAAGGTCTAGGCTGGGACATTCATAGAATATATGGATATTGTCGGCCTCTAGTGAGCCACATCTAGGGCAACAGCATGGTGATGAGGCAAACTTGGCAATCTTTTTGGGGGTGTAATACAGCCTATTCAAGGCAAAGAAATGTTTTTTCTTGAGAGAGGCAGATCTAACGAATCTGTAGAGATATTGGAGAGATGTTTCGTATATTGTGCTTGAAGCAACCTCTAAGGGAGATGAATTCCAAACAGTATGCAACAATGGTGTATGCCCTTCCTCAACCTCAAGCATACTTCTGTACCAATAACCCACTTCTTTTTTTCCTATACTCTGGTGTTAAAAGGGCATATTCAATGTCCCAATTACCGCAAATATTGACCTTCTCCACAGAGAACCAGGAGCAAAGTTGTATGTATTTGAATCTGGAGAAGGAGTCTCCAATCCTCAACCTCAGCACCTCCCATGGAAGAACCCCTTCCGATGTTACCAAGTCAGACCACACTCTTATTACTGCCCTCCTGATAGGAATAGAAAGACTATCTTTAGGGCACATTGGTAAACCAGGGGATTCCCAAATTGGGGCTAAGTCAGAATAATATTTTATGCCCCATCTTGCCTTGACTCTAGTCCAAACTAAATGTGCCAGTTTCAGAACATTTAGACGTACCTTTTTATAGAACTTTGGAGCCCCAAACTTATACAAAAAAACGGGCTGTCCCCTTCCTGAAGAGCCATGATCCCTAAGATCTTTCCCCAGTTGGAGTCGTCTGGGTTAGAGAGGAGACTGCAGATGTTTTTTAGCTGTAAAGCAAGAGCATACCCCAGGACATCTGGAAGAGCAAAACCCCCCTTTAACAGTCTTCTTTTCAGTTTCTTCCACGATAGCCTGGAGTTCTTATTGGCCCAGATGAAACTTCCAATTATTCCCTGAATTCTACCAAGCATTTTATCTGGAAAAGCCAAGGGTATCGTATTAAAAAGGTATGTTAACTTCAGCAAAATCACCATTTTAACCAGATTGACTCGGCCATATATTGTCAGAGGAAGGTTCTGCCATCTCAGAAACAGCTGATCAATATCCTTGGCCACCCTCTTTATATTAATCTGGGGTATATTGATTAGCAACAATTAATCAATAGGGGGGATTAGGGATTGGAATATCTGTTTCATTCCCCAGGGGAAGTAAGTAATTTATCAGAAAGGAGAAACAGACACTTGTTACACATCAGACCATTGGTAAGGAAAGTTTTTAGAGTAACCTCAAAAACCCTATGCTGATGTGGTTGTGCGGTATATCTTGTTCATCCGCCCCGCATTTGGGTTATTGGCAGTTATCATTGGTTACTCCAAAGTAGTGATGTTGCCAGCCTCAGCCCGAGGCACCTCTGGTCTATAGTGCAGTGTCCAGAGAAGTGAAAAAAAGTGTGTCAAAATAAATTCTCGAAAAAAGGAAAAAAAAAAGGTTTAAAAACGGGGAGATCACCCTAAGAGATTTTTATTATTGGTGTGATTTCCAGGTTGGTTAAAATTACCGGTACTACTGGGTTGATCGAGTTACTGGATCAAAGTAGTTGTAAATCTACACAAACGTCGACATGTTTCAGCTCTGTCGGCCCTAGGGGTCTATAGAGCTTTCGTCAGGACTAACACATATACAGACAATGGACTTTTTACTCACACCATTTGTGTTGTTTTTAGTAGGAACCTGTATAAATTCCAGGGATAAAGGCTCCTCCAGTTTCTGAAATAGAATGGGGAGAGTACATAGAGAAATACACACTTTTTTGAAACATCCTAATTCAGGTTTGCGCATTCAATTGAATATGGAAAGGGGCGACCACTCGGTCCCCCCGAACGTATGGCGGAGTGCCTCGATCCCCCCGGGAAGCCATTTTTGGGCGGGAGGCGCGTCTCGGCTGGTATGCCCGAAGCGGCGTAGCCGGGGCGCGCTTTTTCCCGCCCTAGAGTGGGCTGGCCTAGACACTGACGCAGCCAGCCACGCCCTCAGGGCAGGCAGGGGCGGGTTTTCGCCCGCCCTGAAGACGGATAAAAAGGGACGCAAGACTGGAAGACGTCCTCTTGTTCTTGTGCTCTGAAGCTGCACCTCCTCGCTACACGTGAGCTCGGGACAGAACGAAGAGCCAATTTTGAGCGTTTTGATCTTTTCTTTTGTCTTCTAGATACTTTGTCGGAGAGATGCCCAAGAAAGGCGCGAAGAGAATGACGACTGAGCAGATGGTTCGGGTCCTCGTCAAGGAGATGTCCGAGATAAAGAAGCGACTGGCGGAGCGAGACGGGGAGGAGGGATCGGGGCGTCCACCGGCTGGAGGGAAACCCAAGAGGCCAAGAAGGGGTCCGGCCGGGGGAGACGTCCCGGTTCCCTCTGCCCCGCTCGAGGCGCCGACCCCGGTACCGATGGAGGGGAATCCGATCCCCGTCGTCGTCACCCCGACATCTAACGAGGATATGCCCCCCGAGCTGGCGGCACAGCTAGCAGCGTGGTTGGGCGATAGTAGTGAGGGCGCCACGGCTGCCGAGGCACAGGCGCTGATGAAACAGTTGCGTGAAAAAAGAGACGCAGCCAAGGTGCCCGCACCGGCGGCAGTGATAGACAAGCCACAAGTGACGGAAGCAGCGTCCGGTGCAGGTAAGCGGCCATTGCCGATCGCAAGGGATGAGTCAGCACCCTCTCGTAGAGAGAAATTGGGTCAACATGTTCCTTTGGTAATAAAGGAAAAGATTTGGGCGGGGGAATACGTGAACATTTTCTCCTTGCTTGTCGATCATTATGAAGTGGAGCATGTTAAGAGTCAGAAGGACCTAATGCATCCGAGTGTTTGGCGCGCGAAAATGGCCGCCTTTAAGGTAAATGAGAATATTGGCAACTGGGGCAATGCCTGGGGTATTTTTACATCAATTTTGGGGGAACGTAGGCCTGAGTTGCTACCTGAGTTTCCAATTTATCAGTCACGAATTATGGGTTACTCGACATCATATCAAGGTAACCATTGGTTCTGTTATGACAACCTTTTCAGGAAAGAAAAGGAGCATAACAAAAGTTTAACTTGGGACTGTTATGATTCTTTGACATGGGATAAAATGAAAGAGTCAGGGATGTTGAAAATGCCATTGGTGGGGAGCAATGTTGGTGAATACTCCCGCCAAAATGCAGGGACGCCCTTTCGGTCAGGTACGAGTACCGACGATTACTCGAGACCTGCCGGCAATACAGGGAAAAGGGGTTTCTGCTTCAATTTCAACAAAGGTAAATGTACTAGGCCTCCGGGATCCTGTAAATTCAAACACGAATGTAGTAATTGTGGGTCGTCCCATCCTGAGTCCTCGTGCAGAACCAGAACGGGTGAGAATGGGGGTAGAGGAGGCGCCAAACAGGTCTAATATAGTCCGAGGGGCGCCTTTACCAACCCCGATTGATACCTTGGCGATGATTCCCTGGCTCAGTGAATACCCAGATCGTACTTCTGCTGGGGTGCTGCGGAACGGTTTTTCATATGGTTTCCGCATCCCGGTAGGGGACTTTCAGGGCGTCGGGACGTGCAGAAATCAACTTTCCGTCTTGCAGCATACAACTGTAGTGCAAGATAAGATCCGGAAAGAGGTTAACCGGGGTCGGGTCGCCGGCCCGTTTAGTGTACCCCCGGTACCGTATTTCGTCTGTTCTCCGTTAGGGGTGGTCCCGAAGAAGGACCCAGGTGAGTTTCGTTTAATTCATAATCTGTCAGCTCCACATGGTCTTTCGGTGAACGATGCAATTGATCCAGAGGTATGTTCGGTGCGGTACGCATCATTTGATGAAGCAGTGGCCATTTTGAATCGCCTGGGGCCCGGGACGTTGATGGCGAAATCAGATATCGAGTCAGCGTTCCGGTTGCTCCCGGTACACCCAGACGACCAGCGTCTTCTGGGATTCATGTTTCAGGGATCATATTACTTGGATAGGTGTATGCCGATGGGATGCTCTATATCCTGTGCATATTTCGAGAAATTCAGTACTTTTCTGCAATGGGTATTCACCAAGAAGACGGGTTTCCGAAATGTAATGCATTACCTTGATGACTTTCTGTTCCTTGGGCCCGCCGGAAATCACGAGTGCGCCCAGGCCTTGGCTGAATTTTGTGTGTTAATGGGTCAATTTGGCGTGCCATTGGCACCGGGTAAAACTGTGGGTCCCACGACTTGCCTCAAGTTTTTGGGGATCGAGTTGGACTCTAGTGAGGGTTGTTTTCGTTTACCAGCTACCAAAGTGTCGAAATTCAGGGCAGCCCTGCAAGTATGTATAAATGCATCTAAGGTTACGCTGAATCAGTTGCAACAATTGGTGGGGAAGTTGAATGTTGCCCTAAGGGTGATCCCAATGGCTCGCCCCTTTTCCCGTTCAATTGCCCAAGCGATGGTTGGCCTAAAGGAGGGTCATCATCGCACGAGACTGTCGGCTGAGGTCCGCCAGGACATGCGTATTTGGTTAGCATTTTTGGCGGACTTCAATGGTCGAGTCGTCTGGAACAAGCCAGCCGTGTCCTCTGAAGAGCTTGGTCTATGGACAGATTCAGCGGGGAGCATGGGCTTTGGCGCCATCTTCGGCACGAAATGGTCGGCACAAAGGTGGCCCCCATGGTGGCATGAAGAGGGGCTGACGAGTAATATTGCTTTCCTTGAACTGTTTCCCATTCTGGTGGCCCTCAGAACCTGGCCCGAAGGGTTCAAAGATCATTCTGTCGTGTTTTGGTCTGACAATATGACCGTTGTAGAATGCATCAATAGTCAGGCAGCCCGTTGTAAACTGATTTTAAGGCTGCTCAAAGAAATTGTCTTACTGTGTATGCAACTGAACGTGATATTCAGAGCAAAACATGTCCCAGGGGTGATGAATCAGGCGGCTGATGCACTGTCTCGTTTTCAAATGCAGGCTTTCTCGGGTTTCCTTCCCTCAGCGGACCCAGAGCCGGCACCCTTCCCCGAAGCTCTATGGTCTCTCGGTGCCCCGAACTTCGTCACCTCGTGGGAGAGAGTCTAGCGCCAAGGACGAGGAAGGCATATGAAGGGGCGTTTCGGGCCTATTTAGCCTTTTTGGGGACTGAGAGAGAGGGGCTTTGGGGTCAGGAGGAATGGGTAGTACATTTTCTGATGTCTTTGCGTAGGGCTGGGAAGTCGGTGGCTACGGCCCAAAGGCATCGTGCTGCCATTTCCTTTGTTGCCAGGGCCCATAATATCCAGGACCCGACAGCGTCTTTTGTGGTACAAAAGGCGCTGCGTGGGTGGCAACGCCTGGAGGGTCGCAGAGTAGATGAGAGGCGACCGATAGGTCTGGATAGGTTGTCCCAGTTGCTGGCCACACTCCCCACCACATGCTCGTCTCAGTTCGAGGCATGTTTGTTCCGAGCTGCATTTACGCTGGCATTTCACGGGGCGATGAGGATAAGTGAGCTGGTTGCAAGGAACAAACAGGATGTGGTGGGGGGTTTGTGCCGGGAACACGTTCAGATCAGGGGTGAAGCGATGATTGTCTCCTTTGTCAGGTCCAAGACCGATCAAGATGGGATGGGGGGCTGCACGATCATTCGCAGGATCCCCGGGTCCTCCATGTGTCCGGTACAGTGTTTAGAAGATTACCTAGCACGAAGGGTGGCATCATGGGGGGGGACATTGTTGAGACACGCGGACGCCACCCCACTGACGAAGTTTCAGTTTCAGCGGGTGCTTGCGATGTCTATTACCGCAGCGGGCTTAGACCCGGGCGAATTCGGGACCCATTCCTTTCGGATAGGGGCTGCCACTGAAGCTACAGCCAGGGGTCTTAATGTTGAACAAGTAAAACGAGTGGGGCGTTGGTCCTCCAATTGTTATAAGAGATATGTGCGGTTGCACATGTTGTGAAGCTGTAATAATGCACTCACGCTTCTTGTCTTTTGTTTGGTTTTCAGTTGCGCAAGCCTACGAGGCAGGGCGGACTATGCAGTCGACCCAACACCAGGCCAGCGGTCAGACATCACCGGCTGTGAGAAAGGAGGTGTGGGTCGTGGGCCACTCATACGTGAGGCGTGCCGCAGACGTATTCGAAGCAGGTGACATGATTCACGTACCTGGGGAATACGGGTACAGAGTGTCCTTCTACGGAAGAGGCGGTCTCTGTATTGACCAGTTTCAAGCATTCTTTGAGGGTTTGTTAGGGCGGACGAGGTCACCGCCGTCTATAGTCATAGTACATTTAGGGGGCAATGATTTGGTCACCACCGGTAGACGACTTCTCCTAGAGGCAATGCTTTCCACTGTAAGTTGGTTGGCGAGGAAAGTTCCGGGGTGCATAATTGCGTGGTCTCATATGATCCCACGAAAAGTGTGGCGGGGGGCTATCTCGATTCCTGCTTTGAACCATTCTGTTAGAAAACTTAATAACAAAGTGAGTAGGTTGTTCCGTTCCAAGACATTGCATTCTATCTCGCATAGTTGTATTAATGATGACAGTATGTATTTGGGGGATGGTGTGCATTTGTCGCGGGTGGGGAATGAGTTACTCATAGGAGACTTCTTAGCTTGGTTAAAGACGTTAAAACATGACCTTTAGGTAGGAGTTTTGTGGGGGGTCCGGATAGCCGGTCAACTATCCGGACCTGTGGCGGTAAGGTCATGATCGGTGAGCACTAATTAGAAGATCCCTATGAGTGGGCGTCACCCAACACGGATGGGAGCGCTCGGGTGAGGTGGCCATTGGCCCCTCAATGGGGAGGCGGTCCCTTCTAAGGATGGGTCGCCGGAAGTAAAGGAAAGGCGGTCAAGGCCCCTTCCTGTGTAGGAGGGGTTACAGCCCCCTCCTGGGGAATTTCCCGGGGCCAGTGACATCTGCGACGGCAGATGCGGTAAGTTGTGTGGGGTTGGGGGGAGGTCTACGATACCTTCTAGATACCTCACACGAGTATTCGAACGACCTTTAACTGGCGTCGAGTTCTTAAGTGCCCCCGTCAAGTCAAGGGAAATTGGTAGTAGTTGCACTTGAGGTAAGCCTCCGTGCTGTCGCCCCTCCCAAGTGGGAGGGGTAAGTCTGGTTAGGGATCTTGACACCGGTTATGACCTTGCCGTTGGCCCTTAAACGTTAGGATGTACAATTTCAATATTTCTAGAGAATGTTTTGTAGGATGCTAGTTCGGCTAGGAGAACCTCTGTATTAGAGAATATGTTAAAGTTAGCCAAACAGCGCAATGTGGTAATGAAATTGTACATAACATGAAACGTTTAATGTTTTAATTTTGTTTTAATAAATACGGCCGGGAGGGTCACTCCCTCCCACTTCCAAAAAACTTCAAGAACTGTTTCCGGTTTCCCTCCTTTTGGGGATTGTGTTGAGAGGGGGTGGCGGGTATCTCAGCCATAAAATTATTATTCACTCGTTCCAGAGACTTTACTCAATGGAGGGAGGGATAACGGGGTTGAGTTTGTTCACGAAAGTGACATAGTTGTTAAACTGGAGATTCAGTTAGTTTATTTTACGCGCTAGCATATGAAGAGACGCGCTGATTTTAAAAAGTTATCGAATCATGTTAGCAGTCATTAAGAACTGGAAGATCAATTCACTCACTTTACGCGCTGGCGTAGAGAGGGTCGCACTAATTAGAATTCGCGCAAGGGACTCTTTAGTTGTAGGTATTGAATTCCCTAGTAAGCGAGTGAGAAGGACTAACATTGCGAATGATCGTAAACGCTGCGCCTTGTCCTACCTTACAACCGGATGGCACTCGCTTGCATCGGGGAAAACACTGGACACAGAGCTGTGTTTAAAATGTATCGCATTAGTCAATGTTACTCGCGGTCATCTTACCGGGATTCTGTAGTTTTATCAGCCTCGCTCCGCCATTACCCGCGTGTGTTAGCAATCTCGTCTGGTGCTGACTCTGCCCCCGGAAATGAGAAACTCGGGCGGAGCAGTCATTTTTAAAGGGGCAGGCGCACAGAGCGGCGTTTTCTGGGAGTATCAAGCGGACTTTCTTGTTTTTTATATTTGGAAGCAAACTTTATTAGTGCATGGAGTTCTGGACATAGTATTGCGTTCATTAGTGTCCAATCAATGATGCATTTTTAAAATGATCGGTAAAGTTGGATTTCACAGATACTTGTGAGTCAGTGGGGTATTAGAAACAGCATCATTTGGCAAACTGGTGCCACGGAATTGAGTCATTGAGTCAGTGTTCGTGGGTTTTAAGGCGTTCCACCCACCTCTGTTCCTTCTCAAATAATATTCTTTCACATCTCTGAGTTTTGTCATTGAGCATTTCAATTACTGTCCAGTGGATGTCATCGCAGGAGTGACCTGCTTCCACGAAATGGGAACACAGTTTTGTGGTATTCTTTTTTAATCTAATATTGCTCCGATGTTCACCAATTCTTGTTTTTACTTTACGACATGTCATTCCGATATAATGCTTGTCACAAGGACAGCTTACCATGTAAATGACGTGTGTCGAATTACAATTCGTGTGTTGACGCTGCTGCCAAAGGAGTGTGTCAGAAAGTTGTAATGTTTTGGATGCTGTTGTTGTTTTACATGCTACGCATGAACCACAAGGATAATGCCCAGTTACGGGTGACATGGTTACGTCTCTGGTTGTGACCACTTTTGCTTTTCTTATAGGTCGAGTATGTACTAAGACATCCTTAATGTTTTTTGATCTTCGATTTGCAAATCTTGGTCTAGGCCAATTGAAAGATCCTGTATGAAGGATATGCCAGTTCTTGTTGATCAGTTTCTTTACTTCATAGGACGCCTGGCAGAATGTTGTAACGCAGGTAGTCAAATCTGGTGTTGGTACTTTTTGGAATGTTTGTAAGAGACACTCTCTCGGTTGATTATTTGCTCTTTTCTTGCAGAGTCTAATTGTTTTCTCCGTGTAGTCTCTCTGCCTAAGTCTGTCGCTTAGTTTGTTGGCTTGTATTCTGTAGTCTGCGTTGTTACTGCAGTTTCTCTTTAGGCGCAGAAACTGACTGTAGGGAAGGGTATCCCTCAATGGTTTTGGATGGAAGCTTTTATAAGATAGGATACTGTTTTTGGCCGTTGGTTTTCTGAAGGTCTTTGTATGCAGCACATTGTCTTTTGCAAATATTGTTATATCCAAAAAATCGAGGTTGTTACTTGTGGCCGTGTATGTAAATTTTAACCAGGGGTCAAGGTTGTTGAGCCAGTTCATAAAAGTCTGTAGGTCCAGTTTTGTGTCCCAAATCATTATGATGTCGTCAATGTATCTCTTCCAGTATAATATACTGGAAGAGAACATGTTGGTTTCACTTGTTATGTGTTGTTCCTCAAAGTGGCTAACATAGAGCCCTGCCACCGAGGGAGCGAAGGCGCTCCCCATGGAGGTTCCATGGATTTGGAGGTACAAGTCATCACCATAAGCAAAAAAGTTCTCTTTTAATGCTAGTTTACAGCATTCGAGGATGAAATGTCTCGGTGTTTTAAATTGCCATTCTCTCGTGAATAGTACATCCTCCAGGACTTGTATGGTGTCATCTTGGGGGAGACTCGTAAATAGAGCTTCCACATCTAGGCCCACAAGGAGCATCGTGTTCGAGTTGAAGGGCATTTTCTCAATTTGTACTAGGAGGTCACGCGTGTCCTTTAAGTATGCTGGTGTTTGTTGGACAAGCGGTTTGAGATATTCATCCGCGAATTTAGAAAGCGGTTCTAGTATCGATCCGATGCCCGAAACTATCGGACGGCCTGGTGGTGGGGTTCTGTTCTTATGCGTTTTCGGCAAGGAGTAAAAGTAGGGAGTGACGGGCTCTTTTGTCATCAAGTAGTCTGCCTCCCTGGGTGTAATCCAGCCTTTGGTCTCTGCTTCATTTACCATGATGGAAATGGTATTCCTGAGTCTTTCAGTTGGATCGGAATTGATCTTTTGATAAAACCTAGTATCAGATAGGAGGGCTAGGCATTGTGAGTTATATCCATCTTTGCTCAAGATAACTGTGCCTCCCCCCTTATCCGCTTGCTTGATCACTATTTCATCATTAGTTTTTAAAGCCTCGAGGGCTATGCGCTCTTTTTTACTCAGATTTTGGTAGACTTTTTTATTTTTCATTTTGTCCACTCCATTTAGAAGTGCCTGTTCAAAGGTCTGTAATTCTGGGTGTACAGTCGAATTCGGTGGGTTAAAGGTGGATTTTTTCCTCAAAGTAGTATCACCCTGTTCATTCATCCCAATATTGGTATTCTGGTTGGAAAAGAAGGCCTTTAGCTTGAGTGTCCTACAGAATTCTGCTAGTTCGCTCTTCAATTTGAATGTGTCTAGTCGGGAGGTAGGCACAAATCCTAATCCTTTGTTGAGGATTTCCAACTGTTCATTTGGCAATTCCAGACCTGAGAGGTTGACTACGAGAGATTGGTTTTGCTGGTGGAGGGGTGGGATGCTGCCATACTGCGTGTCTGCACATTCCTCTGTTGGTCTTGCCATCTGAGTCATTTTTTCTTTCCTCTTGGTTGGTTTTGGCCTCTCGATAAAAAATGAGGTTCTTTTTGGGTAGTGTGCATATTTTGCCCCATCTGTTGGTCTCCCATCGGTGGCATTTGTTGCATGCCAGGGTTGAATGGATCCATCCATCCTCCATATGGAGGGACGAATGGCTGGTAATATGGCATATTATAACCATGAAAGAATGGTCTCTGCCATCTGTTTCCTCTCCTTGGGCGATGTTGTCTGTAGTTGTTCCTGCCTCTCTTGGGGAAATATTCATCCGTACTGCTTACTGAGTTGTTGGAGGAGTTATTACCAGTTGATTCATTGTCTGATCCTGTGTCCTGTGGGGAGTACTCCTCTGCAGTATATGGGTGCATCTTCTCTTGGCTGAACTTTTTTAAATCTTTACCAAGTTTATTCAATTTGCTCTGTGTGATAAATTCCCGAGTTTCCTCCATTTCTTTATTAATTTCATCCAACCTCTGTTTGTAGATTGCGGGATTGATACCCTTCTTTAATTCTTTCTCACAATCTTCAATCTCTTTTAAGAGTCTGTCTGATAACCTCTTCGCGGTTTTAACAATGAGAACTAGATAATCAAGTGTGCATTTCCACGATATTGAGGACCAATCTCGTCGGAAAACTAGGTCACTCAGGAAAATTCGTGGGGCATTATTGACCCAAAGACCTCTTGGTGCTGCTTTGACTCTCAGGTATTCTGTCATTATTATACCGTGTATAGATGTTCTGATCTGTTCCCTTTTCTTCTCCGTCATCTTGTCCCAGTCATCTGCCTGTGCTAATGCTTCCGTGAGTTCAGTGTTTTGTAGGAGTGACTGACCTGCCAGGATTTCTTCTATGTCGTTGGCATCAAAACTCAAACCCAGGTTACCCTCCATTTTAAGTTTCTGGGGGGTATATATATATATACATATGTATATATATTAGAATCCCGCTGCTGCACGCAGCTTAAGTAACAATTAATCAATAGGGGGGATTAGGGATTGGAATATGTAAATGTAAATGTAAATGTATTGGCATTTATATAGCGCACTACTTACCCGTAGGGTCCCAAGGCGCTTCGACCGCTGCGAAACCCTTCCTGGCTTCCCTGAGAGATGGTCCCTTAATGGGTATCTCCAGGGTGAGACCAGGCATCCCCGGCGGTCTGGTGGGGCCGTTAGTGAAGATGAGGCAAGCTAATGCCCAGAGTTGCCGAGTGTGATCGCTGATCAGAGTGGGCACCGAGGCGAGAGAATTATCGAGTCCGCTGACCCTGGTCCAGAAACCTGCCGCGCCGGGAATCGAACCCTGGTCCCGGGCCGTCCTCTGCTCTCGGGTCTGCCGCCTCTAACCAGTGAGCCACACTACTTCACTACTATCTGTTTCATTCCCCAGGGTAAGTAAGTAATTTATCAGAAAGGAGAAACAGACACTTGTTACACATCAGACCATTGGTAAGGAAAGTTTTTAGAGTAACCTCAAAAACCCTATGCTTTCCTTACCAATGGTCTGATGTGTAACAAGTGTCTGTTTCTCCTTTCTGATAAATTACTTACTTACCCTGGGGAATGAAACAGATATTCCAATCCCTAATCCCCCCTATTGATTAATTGTTACTTAAGCTGCGTGCAGCAGCGGGATTCTAATATATATACATCTGTATATATATATATACCCCCCAGAAACTTAAAATGGAGGGTAACCTGGGTTTGAGTTTTGATGCCAACGACATAGAAGAAATCCTGGCAGGTCAGTCACTCCTACAAAACACTGAACTCACGGAAGCATTAGCACAGGCAGATGACTGGGACAAGATGACGGAGAAGAAAAGGGAACAGATCAGAACATCTATACACGGTATAATAATGACAGAATACCTGAGAGTCAAAGCAGCACCAAGAGGTCTTTGGGTCAATAATGCCCCACGAATTTTCCTGAGTGACCTAGTTTTCCGACGAGATTGGTCCTCAATATCGTGGAAATGCACACTTGATTATCTAGTTCTCATTGTTAAAACCGCGAAGAGGTTATCAGACAGACTCTTAAAAGAGATTGAAGATTGTGGGAAAGAATTAAAGAAGGGTATCAATCCCGCAATCTACAAACAGAGGTTGGATGAAATTAATAAAGAAATGGAGGAAACTCGGGAATTTATCACACAGAGCAAATTGAATAAACTTGGTAAAGATTTAAAAAAGTTCAGCCAAGAGAAGATGTACCCATATACTGCAGAGGAGTACTCCCCACAGGACACAGGATCAGACAATGAATCAACTGGTAATAACTCCTCCAACAACTCAGTAAGCAGTACGGATGAATATTTCCCCAAGAGAGGCAGGAACAACTACAGACAACATCGCCCAAGGAGAGGAAACAGATGGCAGAGACCATTCTTTCATGGTTATAATATGCCATATTACCAGCCATTCGTCCCTCCATATGGAGGATGGATGGATCCATTCAACCCTGGCATGCAACAAATGCCACCGATGGGAGACCAACAGATGGGGCAAAATATGCACACTACCCAAAAAGAACCTCATTTTTTATCGAGAGGCCAAAACCAACCAAGAGGAAAGAAAAAATCACTCAGATGGCAAGACCAACAGAGGAATGTGCAGACACGCAGTATGGCAGCATCCCACCCCTCCACCAGCAAAACCAATCTCTCGTAGTCAACCTCTCAGGTCTGGAATTGCCAAATGAACAGTTGGAAATCCTCAACAAAGGATTAGGATTTGTGCCTACCCCCCGACTAGACACATTCAAATTGAAGAGCGAACTAGCAGAATTCTGTAGGACACTCAAGCTGAAGGCCTTCTTTTCCAACCAGAATACCAATATTGGGATGAATGAACAGGGTGATACTACTTTGAGGAAAAAATCCACCTTTAACCCACCGAATTCGACTGTACACCCAGAATTACAGACCTTTGAACAGGCACTTCTAAATGGAGTGGACAAAATGAAAAATAAAAAAGTCTACCAAAATCTGAGTAAAAAAGAGCGCATAGCCCTCGAGGCTTTAAAAACTAATGATGAAATAGTGATCAAGCCAGCGGATAAGGTGGGAGGCACAGTTATCTTGAGCAAAGATGGATATAACTCACAATGCCTAGCCCTCCTATCTGATACTAGGTTTTATCAAAAGATCAATTCCGATCCAACTGAAAGACTCAGGAATACCATTTCCATCATGGTAAATGAAGCAGAGACCAAAGGCTGGATTACACCCAGGGAGGCAGACTACTTGATGACAAAAGAGCCCGTCACTCCCTACTTTTACTCCTTGCCGAAAACGCATAAGAACAGAACCCCACCACCAGGCCGTCCGATAGTTTCGGGCATCGGATCGATACTAGAACCGCTTTCTAAATTCGCGGATGAATATCTCAAACCGCTTGTCCAACAAACACCAGCATACTTAAAGGACACGCGTGACCTCCTAGTACAAATTGAGAAAATGCCCTTCAACTCGAACACGATGCTCCTTGTGGGCCTAGATGTGGAAGCTCTATTTACGAGTCTCCCCCAAGATGACACCATACAAGTCCTGGAGGATGTACTATTCACGAGAGAATGGCAATTTAAAACACCGAGACATTTCATCCTCGAATGCTGTAAACTAGCATTAAAAGAGAACTTTTTTGCTTATGGTGATGACTTGTACCTCCAAATCCATGGAACCTCCATGGGGAGTGCCTTCGCTCCCTCGGTGGCAGGGCTCTATGTTAGCCACTTTGAGGAACAACACATAACAAGTGAAACCAACATGTTCTCTTCCAGTATATTATACTGGAAGAGATACATTGACGACATCATAATGATTTGGGACACAAAACTGGACCTACAGACTTTTATGAACTGGCTCAACAACCTTGACCCCTGGTTAAAATTTACATACACGGCCACAAGTAACAAAATCGATTTTTTGGATATAACAATATTTGCAAAAGACAATGTGCTGCATACAAAGACCTTCAGAAAACCAACGGCCAAAAACAGTATCCTATCTTATAAAAGCTTCCATCCAAAACCATTGAGGGATAACCTTCCCTACAGTCAGTTTCTGCGCCTAAAGAGAAACTGCAGTAACAACGCAGACTACAGAATACAAGCCAACAAACTAAGCGACAGACTTAGGCAGAGAGACTACACGGAGAAAACAATTAGACTCTGCAAGAAAAGAGCAAATAATCAACCGAGAGAGTGTCTCTTACAAACATTCCAAAAAGTACCAACACCAGATTTGACTACCTGCGTTACAACATTCTGCCAGGCGTCCTATGAAGTAAAGAAACTGATCAACAAGAACTGGCATATCCTTCATACAGGATCTTTCAATTGGCCTAGACCAAGATTTGCAAATCGAAGATCAAAAAACATTAAGGATGTCTTAGTACATACTCGACCTATAAGAAAAGCAAAAGTGGTCACAACCAGAGACGTAACCATGTCACCCGTAACTGGGCATTATCCTTGTGGTTCATGCGTAGCATGTAAAACAACAACAGCATCCAAAACATTACAACTTTCTGACACACTCCTTTGGCAGCAGCGTCAACACACGAATTGTAATTCGACACACGTCATTTACATGGTAAGCTGTCCTTGTGACAAGCATTATATCGGAATGACATGTCGTAAAGTAAAAACAAGAATTGGTGAACATCGGAGCAATATTAGATTTAAAAAGAATACCACAAAACTGTGTTCCCATTTCGTGGAAGCAGGTCACTCGTGCGATGACATCCACTGGACAGTAATTGAAATGCTCAATGACAAAACTCAGAGATATGAAAGAATATTATTTGAGAAGGAACAGAGGTGGGTGGAATGCCTTAAAACCCACGAACACGGACTCAATGACTCAATTCCGTGGCACCAGTTTGCCAAATGATGCTGTTTCTAATACCCCACTGACTCACAAGTATCTGTGAAATCCAACTTTACCGATCATTTTAAAAATGCATCATTGATTGGACACTAATGAACGCAATACTATGTCCAGAACTCCATGCACTAATAAAGTTTGCTTCCAAATATAAAAAACAAGAAAGTCCGCTTGATACTCCCAGAAAACGCCGCTCTGTGCGCCTGCCCCTTTAAAAATGACTGCTCCGCCCGAGTTTCTCATTTCCGGGGGCAGAGTCAGCACCAGACGAGATTGCTAACACACGCGGGTAATGGCGGAGCGAGGCTGATAAAACTACAGAATCCCGGTAAGATGACCGCGAGTAACATCGACTAATGCGATACATTTTAAACACAGCTCTGTGTCCAGTGTTTTCCCCGATGCAAGCGAGTGCCATCCGGTTGTAAGGTAGGACAACGCGCAGCGTTTACAATCATTCGTAATGTTAGTCCTTCTCACTCGCTTACTAGGGAATTCAATACCTACAACTAAAGAGTCCCTTGCGCGAATTCTAATTAGTGCGACCCTCTCTACGCCAGCGCGTAAAGTGAGTGAATTGATCTTCCAGTTCTTAATGACTGCTAACATGATTCGATAACTTTTTAAAATCAGCGCGTCTCTTCATATGCTAGCGCGTGAAATAAACTAACTGAATCTCCAGTTTAACAACTATGTCACTTTCGTGAACAAACTCAACCCCGTTATCCCTCCCCCCATTGAGTAAAGTCTCTGGAACGAGTGAATAATAATTTTATTCAATTGAATGCGCAAACCTGAATTAGGATGTTTCAAAAAAGTGTGTATTTCTCTATGTACTCTCCCCATTCTATTTCAGAAACTGGAGGAGCCTTTATCCCTGGAATTTATACAGGTTACTACTAAAAACAACACAAATGGTGTGAGTAAAAAGTCCATTGTCTGTTTATGTGTTAGTCCTGACGAAAGCTCTATAGACCCCTAGGGCCGACAGAGCTGAAACATGTCGACGTTTGTGTAGATTTACAACTACTTTGATCCAGTAACTCGATCAATCCAGTAGTACCGGTAATTTTAACCAACCTGGAAATCACACCAATAATAAAAATCTCTTAGGGTGATCTCCCCGTTTTTAAACCTTTTTTTTTCCTTTTTTCGAGAATTTATTTTGACACACTTTTTTTCACTTCTCTGGACACTGCACTATAGACCAGAGGTGCCTCGGGCTGAGGCTGGCAACATCACTACTTTGGAGTAACCAATGATAACTGCCAATAACCCATATGCGGGGCGGATGAACAAGATATACCGCACAACCACATCAGCATAGGGTTTTTGAGGTTACTCTAAAAACTTTCCTTACCAATGGTCTGATGTGTAACAAGTGTCTGTTTCTCCTTTCTGATAAATTACGTATATTGATTAGGTCAGGAGTTATTAATATGCCCAGATATCTAAACTGACTACTTTGAACTCCTTGCCACTTGTTAATCTCCCAACACATTGTTTCAGTTTTTAAAGTGTTGATAAGGTAGCCTGAGGGTTGACCAAAATCAGACATTATCTCCTCTACTCTGGGGAATACCTCAGCCGGATTGCTTGTGTAGACCATCAGATCGTCCGCGTATAACGCGAGCTTACAGCTATAATCATCCACTTTGAACGGTGTTATCCGATCGTCCAACCTCAACGCTTGTGCCAGGGGCTCAATATAGAGATTGAACAGGAGGGGCGAAATAGGACACCCCTGACTTGTCCCCCTACTGATGTTAAAGCGAGAAGTCAATAGACCGTTCAACAAAATGTTAGCCGAAGCACCTTCATACCAGCCTCTCGGTACATGGGGGAAGATTGTCCCAAACCCCATAACGTTCAGAACATCCCATAGATAACCCCAGTTGACACAATTGAAGGCCTTCACGGCATCGTATGCAGCCACTGCCAGGGGCTCCGACCGTGCCACTGCCAAATTAATGCTGCCAATCAGCTGAGAAGCCAACTCATGGATGTGCCTACCAGGCATAAAGCCCTTTTGGTCGGAATTAATGAGTAAGGGAACCAATTTGGCCAATCTTCCCGCCAAAATACTGGTAAAGATCTTATAGTCCGCATTTAACAGGGAGATTGGCGGAAAAGAGTTTGCCTTAAGAGGGTCCTTCCCTCGTTTTAATATAAGGACAATTGTAGACTCCTTCCAAGATGGTGGTACCCTACCCTCCAGGCTATATACATAGTTAAAAAGTTCACAGAGTCTTGGAATTAAAGCATGCTGAAGTACTTTATATACCTCGCCAGGGAGGGCGTCAGGGCCGGCTGCTTTGTTATTTTTGATCTTTTTTATGTAAAGACTAACTTCTTCATTCGTAAATGGTCCATTCAAGATCTCGCGCTTCATCAGTCAATTTAGGTAGGGCCTTGCTCTTCAGCCACCGAAGGGCATTTGTAGCACGTGAAGACTGTTCTTCCTTGTATAATTCAGAGAACATGGTAAGGAGGCATTCTTCCATGTCCTCTTGTTTGCAGGACACAGTGCCCTGATCATCGATAATTAATTTGTTGATATTATTTCCCACCCGGTCTGCCCTGATTTTACTGACCAGGATTGCCCCTGCTTTTTCTCCATACTCATAGTTTTCCATAGAGTACGAGGCCCACTGTGCTTTGGCCTTCTGGTCCAGCAACCTTCGATATTCAGTTCGGAGGCATTCTAGGTCTACCAGGATCTGTGGTAAGTTATCCACATGTGATTTTTGCCTTAAACTCTCCAGACTAGAGATTTTGTATTCTAAAATTTTAAACTTCAATATCTGTTCCCTGTTATTAGAACAGATCAGGCTGTGGAACTGGCCTCGAATACAGGCCTTATACGTGTCCCATACTATTTCAGTTGGCGCTGACCCCCAATTATCAGCGAAATAATTGATAGTAGATGTAGAAACCATGGTAACCATATCTGGGTCCTTTAGGGCTGTGCGTTTTAAAGTCCACCTGGGAGTGGTCGCTCTAGTAGCCACCCCTTTTGAAAGAATAAACATCACAGGGGCATGGTCAGATAATATACTTGGCAATATTTCTATCTCTACTAATCTGTCTAGACATAATCTATCTACGAGAACATAGTCTAGTCTAGAGGCATGACCATGCTTTTTGCTAAAATATGTAAAGCCGGGCCCATTCCCCTTCTTAACCCTCCAGGCATCAATTAGGCCAAGCTCGTGCATCATGTTTTTCACGGCTCATCTGGATCTCGGAGCTACAATATGGCGGCTATAGTTGGAACGGTCCTGTTGGGGGTCGAGAAGGACATTAAATTCCCCTCCTATAACTAAAGGGGTATTAACCTCAACCAAATTAGACTGTGTTTTTAATAGACTAGAAGGATCGTCTATGTTCAGTCCTTGGTATGATACAAAGGTCAATTCCCTTCCACAAAACTCGGCTCCTGCCAGGACCCATCGTCCTGACTGATCCGTTGAACGATCCGTTGAACTGAACTTTAGGGTGCCACCACTACCCATGTTAATCAAAATGGCGACTCCTTTGTTTACCACGGACTGCCCGGAGCAACAAAATGCATCTATCCATCTGATCTTTCCAAAGAGTTCCCTTTGCTCAGTGACACTCAAGTGAGTCTCCCGGAGACTGCTCTAAATATTTTAAAATTAACCTATGCCTCCGTGGACATAGAAGCCCATTAACATTCCAGGAGATGCAGGATATGCTATTATCAGCCATCATCTAGTCTCTCTCCCTCTGAGCCCTGGTACGCCCACTTATCTTAATGCAGATTCCCATAAACTTTTTTCTCTTTTTTCCTTTCATCACCCACCTCCACCTCCACCTCCCCCACCCTCCCTGGGGAACCCTCCCTTCCTTCATGAGCATTAAGCTCCTTGACGGAACCCACTCCCTCTCCCTGGTCCGTATAGATTAAACAAAAAAAAGGTGCATATTTTTTCTAGAGTGATTTAACTTGATTAACTTGGTGTATCAGCAGTGAATACTGCATAGCGAACAATAGTAGTGAGAAAAAAGGAAACAAAGAAGAAGGAACTATAGTATACAAGCTACCCTACCGCCTGACTTCCAACTGCAATCAATCAATCATGGTAATTTGTATAGCACGCTACTCACCCGGAAGGGTCTCAAGGCGCTGGGGGGAGGGGTCCGCTACTGCTTTAAGAGCCAGGTCTTGAGGAGCTTCCTGAAGGAGAGGAGATCCTGGGTCAGTTGGAGGTGGTTGGGGAAGGAGTTCCATGTCTTGGCTGCCAGGTAGGAGAAGGATCTTCTCTCGGCGGTGGCCTTGCAGATGCGTCATACGGTGGCGAGGGCGTGGCTGGTCGATCGTAGCTGGCGGGTGGGCGCGTAGAAGGTCAGGCGGCTGTTGAGGTACTTGGGGCCCAGGTCGTGAAGGGCCTTGTGTGTGTGGGTGAGGAGCCTGAATGTGATTCTCTTGCTGACGGGGAGCCAGTGCACGTCTCTCAGGTGGCCCGAGATGTGGCTGTGTCGGGGGATGTAATAATCAGGAATGGGGCGAAGGAAAATCAGTGATCCCACCAAGTTCCTTGGCTTTAAATACTGTTAATCAAGAGGGGGGAGGGGGGATCACTTGTCCTGTGTAACCTGGGTACAGTTCTTACTAGAATTACCCTTGGTAAAAGACCCACATACACGTGTAATCATGATGGTATTGGGGCTGTATATCTTGATTCTCCGCCTTCATATACACGTCTGTGCAGAATCACGGGGTCAGTTGGTATGCACCCTCCGCCTGGAGGAGAACACCCTAGGTTAAAACAGTAGTGATCAGTGATTGTTGGTGAAGTGAGAGTGAGTTTTTTAAAAAAACAATCCAATCATGCCGGGAAGGAAATAATTTTATTGGCCGGGATTGAATTGGTAACGGAGGATATAGCTGAATACGTTGAAGAAATTGTTAGGTTTCACATATATTCAATCCTCCAGTGTTCAAAAAAGTGGTCGACATGTTTCAGCCTTTTTGCCCAAAGGGTCGGTGCGGCTTTCTTCAGGACCAGGTGAGTTCAGTGAAGAGAGTGACTGAGGTCTACTCTTTAATGACGGTCAAAATTGGACCTATAAGTGAAAAAAAGATAATATTGCTAGGGTGTGGGTCATAAGGATTAGTGCAAGAGTTAAGTTGAAAATAGGTTTTATTCAAGGGTTATAACTACGCTATATGACTCCTTAGTTCTGGGGGACATAAACCACATACTCAGTACTGGCAGACAAGTCATGGCTGGGAACCTCCAATGAATGTTTTTGCAGGAGGTGAAGGTAACTCTAGAGTTCATATAACTCACTGGGTTTCCTTAAAATGCATATTGTTAAGTAAGATATGCAAAGGTCAAGAGTGGTCTATGTGAGGTGATGGACCTATATGGTCACCAACATTATTTATCAAAAAGCGTTGTTACATAAAACCACAGTATCAGAGGGCTGTTGTAATTCATCCCCAAATACCTAGAATACACTCGAAACACATACCTTCCAATAGTTAATTTTTAACTTTTCTCAGGTACCCAGAGGCTTGAAGGAGGGGCTCCTACAGAAACAGAAGTAAGTTTTAGTTGAGGGAGCGGGTCGGTACTTATCTCCTTAAGATGTCCAGGTTGTTCGCGCCATACCTCATTGCTCCACTCGCGAACCTGCAGCTTGTGCTGTCTCTGCCTCTTGCGGTCCTGGATATGGCAGTAGCCAGCATTGCCGGGTTAAATGGTCGTTCTCCGTGTGGAAAAGGAAAAAAGACTCTCGGGCATAAACATTGGTAAAGAAGAAATATCGGCAAAAGATAAATGCGATATTAATCACCATATTAATCACAACGTATATATATTACAAAGTATATGTATTACCTAATTCCAAAGGCAGTGATGAATATATACAGGACAACTAGGTTAATATAGTGAAGGTCAATGTTACCAAAGGGAGAAATACTCCCGTGTTTATGTCCGTTAGCTAGTAGGTGAGTGTTGCTATTCAGGTATTGGGGGTGGTTTTATGATTGGTCATATATGGGGGTGATATGATGAGATGATTGTATACTCGTTTGTTCTTAATCACAGTTACTTGCCATATTCTCAGGGAGACAGTTCATCTATAGAGGCTCAGCCAAGGGACATTATCATTCAATCCCCGTTGGTCTGTCTTAAGACGGTGGACCCATCTCTGTTCCTTTTCGAACAGGATGCGTTCCGCGTTGTGATCTCTGTTGCTCAATGTCTCCAAGATGACCCATCTTAGATCTTCCACAGTACGTCCCTTCTCCAAATAATGGTTGGCCATTTTTGTGGTGGCCTTCTTGCACTTCACATTACTTCTGTGTTCACAGATTCTTTGTCGTATCTTTCTGCATGTCATTCCAATATATTGCATATTGCAGGGGCACGTGATCATATAGATCACGTGGCTGGAATTGCAATTAGTGTGAGTTTTTATGTACCATTTCAGATCTGGTGATAGTTGAATCATTTTCGTGGTGGTCGTAAGGTGGCATACCGAACAACTTCCACAGGGGAAGTGACCTTGGACAGGTGGAAGATCCCAAAGTTGTGTTTGTCTTATTCCTTGCTCCAATCGAGGTCTAGTGTGTACTAGAATATCCTTAAGGTGTCGGGGGATGTCAAGGACGAGTCGTGCGGAGGCGTTCTGGATGTGCTGGAGTCTTTTCTGAAGTTTTGCTGTGGTTCCGGCGTAGAGGGTGTTTCCATAGTCCAGCCGGCTGGTGACGAGTGCTTGTGTGACTGTCTTCCTGGTTTCAGTGGGGATCTATCGGAAGATCTTGCGGAGCATGCACAGGGTGTTGAAGCATGATGATGAGACGGCGTTGACTTGTCTGGTCATCGAGAGGGAGGAGTCCAGGATGAAGCCCTTGTTGCGTGCGTGGTCCGTTGGTTTGGGAGTAGTGCCCAGGACAGGGGGCCACCAGGAGTCATCCCAGGCGGAGGTCGATGATCCCAGGATGAGGACTTCCGTCTTGTCTGAGTTCAGTTTCAGGCGGCTGTTCTTCATCCACACTGCGACGTCTTTCATCCCTTCATGAAGGCAGGTTTTGGCGGTGGCGGGGTCGTTGGTGAGGGAGAGGATCAGCTGGGTGTCGTCGGCGTAGGAGATGATGTTGAGGTTGTGTTTGCGTGCGATCGCTGCAAGAGGGCTCATGTAGACGTTGAAGAGGGTTGGGCTCAGTGATGATCCTTGTGGTACGCCGCAGATGACTTTGATGGCCTTGGATCTCAACGGGAGGAGGCGGACTCTCTGGGTTCTGCCGGTGAGGAACGAGATGATCCACTCCAGTGCCTTCTCTTGGACTCTGATGTTGTTGAGGCGCTGCACTAGGGTGCGGTGGCAGACGGTGTTGAATGCTTCAGAGAGGTCCAGGAGGAAGAGGGCCGCTGTTTCCCCATTGTCAAGCAGGGATTTGATGTCGGAAATGGCTGCGATGAGGGAGGTCTCGGTGCTGTGGTTGGCTCGGAAACCAGACTGCGAGGGGTCGAGGGCTCCGTTCGTCTCGAGGAAGGCGGCGAGCTGTCTGTTGACGGTCTTCTCGAAGACTTTGGCAGGAAAAGGGAGGAGCGAGATGGGGCAGTAGTTCTTGAGGTCGGTGGGGTCTGCGGTTGGTTTCTTCAGGAGGGCGCTGAGCTTGGCGTGCTTCCAGGTCTCCGGGAAGATGGCGGTGTAGAAGGAGGTGTTGATGATGTCCCGGATTTGGGGTGCGATGATGGAGTCGGCCTTGTTGAACACGTGGTGGGGGCAGGGGTCGGTTGGTGATCTGGAGTGGATGGTGTTCATCGGGCTGGTGATGTCTTTGGTGCTGACCGCGGTCCAGGCGCAGAGGGTGGTGGTGGGGAAAGTTGGTTCGGTGGTAGGGTGCGTGGTAGGTGTGCCGAAGCTGTTGTGTATATCGGCCATCTTGCTGTGGAAGAACGTGGCGAGTGAGTCGCAGAGGTCTTGCGAGGGGGTGATGTCGTTGTTTCCGGCACTGGGGTTGGAGAACTCTTTGATGATGCTGAAGAGTTCCTTGCTGTTGTGGGCGTTGTTGTCCAGCCGTTCTGTGAATGCTGTCTTCTTGGTGGTGCGGATCAGCTGGTGGTGTTTGCGAGTGGCGTGCTTGAGGGCGGTCATGTTGTCTGTGGTCTGGTCGTGGCGCCAGGCTTTCTCGAGGGTGCGGCAGTTCTTCTTGGAGTTCTTGAGTTCGTCGGTGAACCAGGAGTCTTTCCTGCTGCCGGGTCTGCTGGGAGGGTTCTTCAGGGGGGCGAGGGTATTTAGGCAGTTGGCGAGCCACTGTGTGAGGTTGCTGGCTGCTTCGTTGGGGTCTGTTGTGCTGGCGGGAGGGTTCTGTCGGAGGGCGGTGGTGAGTTGCTCCGTGGTGATCTTACTCCAGCTTCGGCAAGGAATCTGTTGCGGGTGGTGGTGGGTCGTTGTTCTTCTGAAGCTGAAGTGGATGCAGCTGTGGTCAGTCCAGTGGAGTGCGGTGGAGTGGCTGAAGGAGATGTGCTTGCTGGAGGAGAAGATGGGGTCAAGCGTGTGGCCGGCGTAGGGGTGGGGGTGTTCACCAGTTGCTTGAGTCCGAGGTTGGCGAGGTTGTCCAGCAGGGCGGTGGTGCTGCTGTCCTTGTTGTTCTCCAGGTGGAAGTTGAGGTCCCCTAGGAGGATGTAGTCAGCGGAGGGGAGTGCGTACGGGCTGATGAAGTCTGCGATGTCTTCGCTGAATTGTGTGCGTGGTCCCGGGGGTTTGTAGATGAGGGTTCCCCTAAGGGTGGTTTTGGGGTCGGTGTGTATCTGGAAGTGGAGGTGTTCGGCGGCGGTAAAGGTGTCGTCGGGGTTGGTCGTGATGTGGATGGTGTTCTTGTGTACAATGGTGATGCCTCCTCCAGTCTGGTTGACGCGGTCCTTCCGGGTGATCTTGTATCCGTCGGGGATGGCTATGGCCATGTCAGGTGCTGAGGAGGCGTTCGTCCAGGTTTCTGTAAGGAAGGCGACGTCTGGTGATGTTGTGTCGAGCAGGTTCCAGAGTTCGATGGCGTGTCTGTGGATGGAGCGGGTGTTGAGCAGGATGCACTTGAGGTGGTTGCTGCTGGTGTTTGGCTTGTCGGGTGTGGTGTCGGTCTGGGTGCAGGTGAACTTGCAGGTTTGGCAGGTGAAGGGTTAGTGGGTGCATTTTGGGGCGGCTCGGTAGCAGGCAGGGTTCAGGGGTTGAGTGCGATGAGGGTGGCGGCGTTGTAGGTCCGTTGTGTGGTCTGGCGTTGACGGGGACCAGGGGTTCTGGCGCTAGACGCGGTCCGGGCGCGGACGGGCATAGACGGGCTTGCCTTCGGTGTGGGACAAGGACTCCTGCCTCTAGCATTTGGGGGCAGCTGTGAGTGATAAGGAAACCTACTTCAAACACAATGCAAATGAAATGGCTTACTTTGATCCAAAATTGGGGGGGGTGCTGCTCGCCGCTGGGTTTGTAAGGGACTGGCTGCTGTTTCCTGAGTACAGGGACTCCAAGGACCAAGAGCCCTGCAACGCTGTTCACCTGTGCTGCCTGTTTCCCCCTCCCACAAGCCCTTTATCACATCTCACGGTCCCCACTTCGCGGGGGCCGCTCACTGCTGGGTTTGTCAGGTACTGGCTGCTGTTTCCTGAGTACAGGGACTCGAAAGACCAGGAGCCCTGCAACGCTGTTCACCTGTGCTGCCTTTTGCCCCGCCCACAAGCCCTTTATCACATCTCGCGGGGGCCACTCGCTGCTGGGTTTGTCAGGGACTGGCTGCTGTTTCCTCAGTACAGGGACTCCAAGGACCAGGAGCCCTGCAACGCTGTTCACCTGTGCTGCCTGTTTCCACACCCACAAGCCCTTTATCACATCTCACGGCACCGGCTTTGCGGGAGCCGATTCGCCGCTGGGTTTGTCAGGGACTGGCTGCGGTTTCTTGAGTACAGGGACTCCAAGGACCAGGAGCCTTGCAACGCTGTTCACCTGTGCTGCCTGTTTCCTGCCCACAAGCCCTTTATTACATCCTACGGTACCCGCTTCGTGGGCACGCGCCGGGCCATCCGAGGCTGTGCGAGGCTGGGCAGGGCCACCCCTTTTGGTTTTGTCATTCAAGTGTGATGCACAAGTTAACAAGATTATAACAGCCCTAACCCTTACATTAGAAACATATCTTGAACCACTGGAGGATAGAATTAATAAACTTAACGGTGAGGTGGTTTGACTTAACGGGGTGTTTAACAACTTAGAGAAGTTGCTCAAAGATAATAATAACAGTATATTTAAAGATCCACATGGTACAGGAATATCAGCCGCCCTAGGGGTCGTATCTGACACCTTAGGGCATGGAAGGCCTGGGCCAACGATAAGCCCTTATCCTGGAGCACTTAATCCAGTAGATAACGTAGTGCTTGTAGGACAAAGAAAGGACTTAGCAGGGGGTGGTAGCACCCATGGAATAGAAAGTCAAGGCAATAGGAATAAGGAGGCCGTTAAGATACACACAAAAACGATAGTTAAAGATCCAGAGGTAGGAATAAGGATCAGATCCATTAACTTGCCCCCGGATTGTTGTCCTTATGTGGCAGTTTTAGTTAACATCCCCCCACTCAGCCCTAGTTCAATTGAAACACATGCATCCCTAAAGAATAAAGTGGCTGACTGGTTAAACCGTAAATGTGGTTTTCCATTCAGTCATTTAGACCAGATCCTTATGACTAGAAGAGTAAATTGGATCGGCCCTACAAGGAAAACGAAGAAGGGGGAATGTGTTATTGTGAATTTCAAGGACCCATACTATGCCAGGACTACATTGGAGAGAGCCTCTGTCCTGACAGACAATGATGGTAGTATTCTAGCCCTGCCCCTTGGTTTCTTCCATAGCCATCTAAAACCAGACATACCAATGACATTAGATTAGAACTATCCTAGAACTAACCGGTCATTGCCATTCCTGCAATATTTTACTCTCCCCACCCAAAATAGATTCTTACCACTCAGTTCCCTCGAAGATAATGATTGACACAATTCTGCCCGCCACAATAAAAGAATGGCGGGTTTTTAGAGCCCTGGGCAACAAGGGGCCAAGAATCTAGTAGGGGAATTGTTTTCTGTACGGGCTTTAAGTTTACAGGAGGATACGAGCTTTCTGGAAGGCAGTAACCTGTGTGAAGAACAGGAAGAGATTATAGATGGCAATGGGAACGTACCTATAGAGGCAGGTCTTTGTAACTATGCCATGCCTAATATGGTTAACGTGACAGGGGGCGTTCAGCGGCCAATGACTGAGACAGTAGAAACCATTGAGAGATCTAAATCTAGAGGGTTCAGTATAGCTTCATGGAATATACCCATATTGATCAAGAAAAAAGATATGTTAGGATGGTCGGATTTTGTTAATAAGCATGACATTATCTGTCTCTAGGAAACCTGGTGTGTGGAACATGTAAACTTCGATTGGTTTGTCTCCTATAACCTACCTGCCTTGCGTTCTACAGAAGGTAGAGCAAAGGGGGGTTTGTTAATACTTATGTCTATCGACCTACCGATAGAAGTTAAAACATCTACTAATGTTGGCTGCCATTCACAGAATCTACTAATGTTGGCTGCCATTCACAGGTACTCTGGTTACACAAGAAAAAATGGTAGGGAAATGTTGTTAATCATCTTTTATAATAATTTGTTTGACCATACACGTCACAAGAAAGTTAGTGAATTGGAGAATATAACTGATACTTTGTGTCGTGATGCAGGGGCTATTTTTGATATAATTTGGGTGGGTGATTTTAATACGCAATTATCCCCCTGTCTGCAACTAAGACATGCAGGGTTAGGAATGATTTAGGAGATGACTGTGTGCATTTTCCACACAATCACTACGGTGATGTTTTAAATTCATTTATGGCTAAATTCGACTTAGTTATAATGCATTGTGTAAAAGATGGAGATGGAAAGTTGATTCCTACATTCACGGGCAGAAATGCGAACACCATTATTGATCATATATTGGTTTCAACAAACATTGTCTCTTTATGCTTTACACCCCGGGTAGAAGATTTATTATTAAGTGACCATAATTGTATTACAATGACTTTAGAGGTATGGGGTAATAGATACCCAGTAATACAAACGAGGATTGGTAACATAACCCATGTATACCCAATGGCACCAGGATAAAATGGAAAGGGGTTAACCCAGAAAAGGTATTAAAAAATAATATTACAGTTGGTTACACAGCGATTATGGAGAGTCTGGAAGTTAATGTCGAATCAGCCCAGATTTTAACGAATTTTAGTATAATCAATGGATTTATAAATAATATAAACACTAGGACTTCTAATAAGAAATCGATCCAGAACCGAGGTTGGTTCAATCACACTTGTACTCACTCACTGAATCAGTTGAATCAGTTGAAACATGCATTATCTAGCAGGAGTAGGGACACAGAGCTTGTTAAGAACCTAGGATTGACCTATAAACTCCAACTCAATCAGAGAAAGAGAGAGCTCCAAGAGGAGGCCTGGGACAAATTAACACTGGCTGTAGAAACATCTAACAGCCAGTTGTTCTGGGAAACAGTTAATTCACCCTTCTTAAAAAATGAGGAGGTCCCTGAAATGGCATCATATGTCAGTAGTGAGGCATGAGTCGCACATTTCACTAATATATTTAACCCCGGAAATGTAATTATAATAGATTCTGGGGCCTCAGGCATCTAGTCAATTCTACCACTAAATATTACACTTAAGGAGGTGGAACAAGGTATTAGCAGCAGCAAGGGAGGGAAAGCCCCTGGACCTAACGGCGTTCCGATAGATGTCTATAAAGTCATCCCTGCTCTCTGGGGACCTATATTAAACAGAGTTTTTACTATTGATGTAATCATTCCCATTTTTAAGAAAGGGGATAGATCCAAAGCAAAAAATTACCAGACGATTTCTCCTTTAGACTCATCAATTAAAATCATGAGTGGGGTCTTACTAGTTAGGTTAGAGGAGTAGGCAGAGGATAATGAGATTTTAACACAGTCCCAATACGGTTTTAGGAAAGGGTTAGTAACCCTTGAGCAGTATATCAATTTGGATTTAATAGTAGAAAAATAAACCTGTGCAAAGCAAGGGTCCCTCTTCTTATGTTTTGCTGACTTAAGCAGTGCTTTTGATCTAGTGGATCATGCTCTGTTATGGCCGATGGTAGCCGAGTCTATCTCAGATTGAACGTGCTTATTCTCAACCAGAGAACGAAAGCTAAGCTGAAGTGTGGGTGTATGAACACTTCCATGTGTTTCTGTACGGAAATCTTTTCACACTTGTCACGGATCATCAGGTGTTACTCACCATCTTCAGGAATCTGAAAGCCAAGATACCCCCTCACATTGAAAGGTGGGGGTTGCATCTGCTGGATTATGATTACATTATTGTGCAAAAACCGGGGAAAGATCAAAACCCTGCAGACTACTTTTCATGAGTGCTGCTACAGCGTCATAGTACAGCGTCCAAAGCAGCTGAGGCCTACATACATTTCATAGTAAAGTCAGTTCAGTAAGAACTTTTTTATTAAACAAGATGGTGCCCTACTAAGAGGGGCACAAATAATCATCTGTGAAAGCCTGAGGCAACAAGCTATTGAGCTGGCACATGATGGACATTGTGGCATCTCTGCAAAAAAGAGCCCTCAGCGATTGAGTTTGGTTCCCGCATCTTGATGAACGAGTTGAAAGGCAGCTCATAGCTTGTATTATTTGCAACAGCCTGTCTCCCAAAACGACTCAGCACCCATTAAACATGTCTTCTCTACCTAAGCTAACTTGGTAGAGAATTGTAGTTGACTTCTTTGGATCTCTCAATAATGGGCAACATCTCTTGGTAGTTGTCGAAGAGTACTCAGGTTTTCCCATAGTGGAAGACCTATCAGCAACCACACATGACAGAGTCCTTGAGAGGCTCATTTACATTTTCACAACATGGCATGTTCCCTCTATTCTCAATCTGACGATGGTCTATCCTTCATTAGCAGAAAGTTCGAAGACTTTCTCAATCTTTTGAACATTCAAACATCAGAAAGTACATTCCTCTGGACACAGGCAAATGGTGTTTTTGAATGATTTATCAATACTTCAAAAATAGTGGTTCAGGGTGCTTTGCAGGTAGGCAGCGACCTCAAGTCTGCTTTACATCCAGCCATTTTGTGTTGAACATCCCACTCCTCATTCCATGACAGGAGAAAGTCTGGCCACCTTGCTCTTCGAGAGAGCTCTTGGACCGAAGATACCACAACAGACCACAAGCCGGTCAATAGACTCGGATTAGATGTGTGTTGCTGACACCTCCCGCAAATGCAAAATGAAGGGTTACATTGAAAAGCACCAACGTACTCAAGAAATGGTTTTTGAGAAAGGAGACCAAGTTCTTGTCAGGCAAAGGCGGACATGCAAGACGGACACTCCATTTTCTGCTGAACCACTAAGAGGTGTGGCAACCAAAGGACATACAGTAACTGCCCAACGCCCTAGAAAATCCATAACCAGGGACTCACCACACTTCAAGCCTTTGCCTCGATGTTTGTCAGCTCCATACCTCCTGAGTGAGGCAAGTCCACCTGACTGCCCAAGTCAAGCATCTGACTCTTCTCCAGAGATCACCAATGAAGACCCCCCTCTGCCTTGTACAGCTAGATCTAGAAGACTGATGAGAGAACCTGTATCACTCTTCGAGGAGTTATAATGTTTACATATATATATATATATATATTTTTTTTTTTTCAAATCCGCAACAGCCGCCATGTCTTGATTCACGAGATGCCGGCAAAGTAGGACACGGATCCAGATTTCGTGCTCGTTAGATTTTTATTAACCCAAGTGTCAGAGACGCGTTTCGCAGCGCGAACGGCGCTTGTTCACTCCACAGTTTGTTAATACTCAGGAAACATTTTTAAAGTGACAGTGCATGAATTAGTAAATAACGTGTGTTCATTTCACTATAGAAATAGACAAAACACTCTCTCTGTATTTCATAACTATGCTTTGTGCAAATTAGGCTTTTAGTTGATATACAAATATAAGTAAAATACATTTTTGTATATAAATCAACCATTTTACCTAAATAAACAAATTTAACAATGTATCGATCTATTTCATTTATGTTTTGCGAAAATTGCAGAATAGTGCATATTTATTTGATTGTATACTGGTTATCTTGTTTATGAGCAAGGGCCAATTTCCTCAGTAATCAGTATTCTAGACAAGTATAAAGATCTTCTGTTAGGTTCAGTCCATTCAGATGTTTCGAATCTAACAATAAAATGTATCTGGTCTCCAACTTTCTAAGTTTATTCTCCCTATCACCTCCTCGTCTATTGGGAGGGATTGCATCAATAAGATATTACAACAACCCTTTGTTATTCGATCCGTGGCATGCCTTAAAATGTCAGGCCACCGGATAGGTGTTGTCTGTATTCGTTATGGCCCGGAGATTCTGGAGTATTCTCACATGTGTTTGTAATTTGGTAGAGCCTGCGTAGATTAATCCACATGGGCAAGTTAGCACATATACTGAGTATTCAGTTTTACAATTCAACATTTTATTTATTGTGTAAGGTTTTGTCTTGATAGGACTGAGGTATGTTTTAGTGTTGGGCCCATGTGTACAGGCTTTGCATGTTGTGCATTTCCTAAAGCCTTTCAAACTTTGATACCAAACTGGTTTGTTTATAATTTCAGGGGCAGATACCACCAAGCAGTCTCTCAATGAGGGAGCCCTGCTGTATGTAATGGACACCTTCTGCGGTAGCAGGGGTCCTAATACGGGATCGCTAAGCAGTAGAGGCCATTCTCCCTGAATGATTTTTTGAATTGTTATGTTATGTTATGTTATGTTAATAACTTTTATTAGGTGCACAGCTGCCCCAGCAAAGGGGCGTCCTTATGTTGCTTACTGTATCCTAATATAAGGCGAAAGTTTTTGTCCTCATCACTTGCTTGAGTTTTATACTGATCCCTGTCTTTTTTACTAACCAGTAAAGTATCCCTAGCTACAATAGCTGTTTTGGCAATAGCATTGCCAACCGTTTGTTTGGAGTAGCCTCTGGCTACTCCAAACAAACAGCTTTATGTTTCTAGCCAGTAAACACTGGAACAAGCTTCCTCTTGATTTACGCATGGAGCCCTCCTAAATAGGATTCAGACTAAAATTTAAAACTCATCTTTTCCCACGTAAATAATAGTTTCTTGTAGCCTGGGATCCAGGTGAGCCCCGGACCTTGGCCTTTTGGGGGAGCAGTAGCATCTCTTAGCGCGGGGACACACTGTCTTAGTGTAACCATGCGCTTTATAAGTGGCTTTATTATTATTATTATTAAACCGTTGCTTGCTCAGTGCTTGGGCCTTTTGTAATTCTTCTTGTGTGCTGCAAACCCTTTTTATCCTAAGCATTTCTCCATAAGGAATGCTGTTCACTAAGTGGCGAGGGTGTGACCTAGATGCATGCAACACCGAATTTCCTGCAGTTTTTTTGCGATATAAGGTCGTTTGTAAGGTGTTGTTGTCAATATACACTTTAGTATCAAGGAAACTAACACAGGTGTTACTAATGTCTGCAGTGAATCTTAAATTGAGATCATTGTTATTAAGTGTGACCAAAAACCTTTCTGCTTCCTCTCTAGTTCCATGCCAAATAAGCATGAGTGAATTTTGCGGATCTCGCGTTCGCGAATTTTGCGGATTTGCGGATTCGCAATCCGCAAAATCCGCGAATTCCCGCGAATTTGCGGATTTTTTTTTTTTTTGTGTTCGCCCGTGTTTCTGCCAGTTCGCGAGGGTTTTGTACACTTTCGCAAATTGCGAACTTACCTGTCGGGTCGCAAGTTTCGCGAACTTGTTGTTTCTACGTGTCCAGCCTGTTTGGGACACTCTTCTTCATCACTGCCACTCTCTGTCACCACTGCCACTCTCTGACTACTCATGCCACCCTCTGGCCCACCCATGCCACCCTCTGTTTCATCACCACACCCTCTGGTTGTCCAGTGTACATTATTTTCGGCAAAGCAAAGCACACCTTCCCTGCCTCAAGTGACCTGAATTAATTTGGGGCTGATTAATGTGTCACAGAATATTTTTTTAGCTGGCACCTGCTTCCTTAGTGCGCCCTGATTAGTGATCTTTTGCAAGTGCTTTCATTGTTGCAAAATTAGTTACAACACCTGCCCTGCCCCAACTGACAATAATGAATTAGGGGCTGATTAATGGATTTTAACTTCCAGCCTGGCTCCTGCTTGTCTCCCTTAGCTGTAATTCAGGACCTTTGTGGCATATGTGTAACTATTCTGAGGTTCAGAGCAGGGTCACATAATAGTTTCAACTGGCAACTGAACTCTGGAGGGGCCCCTCAGGAAGCACTACAGGAAATGGCTACTAATGATGAGCCTGAACTTTTGAACCTGGTAAGTAGTTACTTTCAGTTTTGCTAAGATCGTATTTCTGCAATTTTGCACTTATTCGCGGGGCGCGAACTCACGCGAACAGTGCGAGCAAAATCGGCTGCTCGCGGATTTGCGGATTTTGCGGGAAATTCGCAAATCTCGCGGATTGCGGATTTCCCGAAAATCCGCAAAATCCGCGAGCGGAACGGATTTTCCGCCCATGCCTAATGCCAAATTACAAACAGGTCGTCAATGAACCTGAGCCGTAGCTTGATTTTGGTGGACATTTTATCTCCATGCGTTCCACAGAGGACCAGCTTCTCCCATTTCCCCATATGCAGGCAAGCACAACTCGGGGAGAAGCTGGCCCCCATGGCTACTCCTTGCGTTTGACAATATAAAAGGTGATTAAACATAGATATGTTGTTGTGAAGACAAAATTGTATCATTGCCAACAGCATTTCATTATGTTGTTTGTAGATTGGCTCTCTGTCTTTTAGGAAGTATTCCACAGCTTGAATGCCATCCTCATGTACTATACTTGTGTATAACGAAGATACATCTATTGCCATCATAGTATAGTCAGAGTTCCATTCAAAGTTCTTTATTTAGTTTAGGAAGTCGCTTGTATCCCTTACGTAGGATGGTATTGATTTTACGTAGTCCTGGAGGAAAAAGTCCACGTACACTGACGTTTTTTCTAGGATGCTGTTCCTAGCACTGATTATAGGACGTCCTGGAGGTTTTTTATTGTCCTTATGTATTTTTGGTATGAAATATATCGTGGGTACAGTTGGGTTATCGTTTTTTAAATACTGGTACTCATTCTCACTTATTAGCTGCTTGTTGCGCCAGCCTGATAGTTTTTTGTAATAAGCTCGATACATTTCTTTCAATTTACCAACGTCGGTACGTGTATAACATTGTCTATCATTTAGTTGGCTCATGGCCTCCTTCATATATTCGTCATGTGCCCAAAGGAATATATTTCCTCCCTTGTCACTGTTTCGGATTACGACTTCTTTGTTGTTGTTTAATTTTTTCATCAATTGGAAATACTTGTGATCCTGATTACGGTGTTTTTGAATGCTTGTGCTTGTTCCTAATTTTTTGTTCAAATTTTTGATTTTTTTAGTAATGACTTCGTGAAAAGTGTCTTTGGCATCGTGTAGCATGATAGGGCAATATTTTGGTTTGGGTTTGAAATATGTCAGACCTGCCCCTTTATTTGAAGTGTTGGTGGTCAAAGGGTTTTCAATTCCAGCCGGAACATTGTCTTGATTCCAAAGTTCCTCTAGCTCAAGTTCTGTGTTGGATCCTGATGGTGTTGCTGCCAAGAGAGGGTCATCAAAGTCTTCACTTGTAGGTTGTTTCTGTTTCATTGCGTATAATTTCTTGAGTTTTAATTTTCTTACTCCTTTATATATATCCATCCGGATATTGGGGTAGTCAAAGTTGTTTGGTGGACAGTATGATAACCCAAGACTTAAAGTATTCTCTTCTTTGGTGGTTAATTTTAAGTTGGATAAATTAATTACTGTCTGCATTACGTCTTTCTCCAGTAATTTCGTTTCCGTCTTGGTGGATTTTGATTTGCGTTTTGCTGCGTTGCGTCTCTGTTTACGCTTGTTGTTTGCCCGCTTCCGTGCGTTTGTGAGCCGGTCATTGGCCTCAAAGTTGCCATTCTTTGGGCGGCTAAAATCTTAATTTCTTCCCCCGGCGATGGTCTGGACCCAGCTGGGCCGCTCGGGGTATTCCTCAGCTCAGAATCGTCTTCGCTGTTTGATGTAAACTGATCGCTAGATGTTGTAGCAGCGTCTTCATCTGTTCTCCTTTGTCGACTGCCAGATTTGCTTGCATTTCCTTGGCCTTGTTTTTGATGTGTTTTACGTACTGCATCATATTTGCGAGCAAAGGTGAAAATCTGTCCTACTTCATAATCAACTTTGTCGCGTTGAAACTTGTGAGTCTTTCTATCCTTTATTTTCTCTTCTTCTTTCTTTAGCCGGTTTGTAATTTCTCTCCGTAATTTGGCGATTTCGTCATCTTGACCCATGGAAGCCAACTCTTCATTAAGGGCGTCTATTTCTGTTAATAAGCGAGCCCTATCTATGTCAGCATACTTGATTATCAATAAGGTCAGTCTTCGTGATGAGTCTAAATTAACTTCTGCCCACTCCCGCATTATTTCAGGGTGTGGTTCTTCATAGGTGGGTGCGGTTAAAATCCGAAGCCCCCGTGGGATTCTACCCACCTCAATATACCTTTGTAGGGACCTTGATTCCCACCACTTAGACATTTCCATTTTCATTTTCTTTTCCAATATTTTAATTTTGTATGCCACAGAGTCTGGTTTAGGTGTCGTAACCGCCTCATTTGGTTTTGAAGTGGAGCTCACTGAAGGGACATCTTTAAACATCCCCGTTGCTGCCGCCTCCCTTTCCTTCACATTGTCGCTCGACATCTTGGGATTATTTGATTAAGTATGGCTGTATCCTGAGAAGCGGGTTTCTGTTATTCTGTTTCCGGCGTTTCTTAAAACAGCCTTGCACACTCCTCCACCCCGCAATACCGATTGACACAGTACCTGTTGGTTTTGAGCCCTCGAACTCCTTGCCTTCTATGCGAGCGGTGTCTTCGTGCTATAGCCTTCAGGTACAAAATGGATATACTTCGGTGCTAGGGGGGCCGCGGTATTTCCTTCCTGGTCTTGCAATTGTCTCCGGGTGAACCCGGAAGACGGTTCCGTTTCTCGCCGCCGGCCCAATGTCAGAGGAGGGGTCCCGTGTTGAACTGGTTTCGGAACAGCCAAACGATTATATTTTCAAATCCTGCACAGCCGCCATGTCTTGATTCACGCGATGCAGGCAAAGTAGGACACGGACCCAGATTTCGTGCTCGTTAGATTTTTATTAACCCAAGTGTCAGAGACGCGTTTCGCAGCACGAACGCCGCTTGTTCACTCGAGAGTTTGTTAATACTCAGGAAACATTTTTAAAGTGACAGTGCATGAATTAGTGAATCATGTGTGTTCATTTCACTATAGAAATAGACAAAACACTCTCTCGGTATTTCATAACTATGCTTTGTGCAAACTGGGCTTTTAGTTGACACATTTCCCCTTTGGTAAATAAAAAGTAGAAACAATATATATATATATATATATATATATATATATATATATATATATATATATATATATATATATATATATATATATATATATTACCTACTGGCGGTCGCCAGTAGGTATATATAGTTAGGATTTTTTCTCTATGGGACTTTTGAAAATTCTATGCCTAATAACTTTGGCGTTTGTGGACGGAATTGGCTGAAATTTTCAGGAAAATGGCACATTTTGTTTCTGAGCAGCCCTTGAAAATTTGGGGGGGTTTTGTGGAGGGGGGGCCGAGAAAAAAGGGGGGTCCCAAAACACGTTTTTCCCATGTTAATTTCCATAGGGCGGTTGGACTCACTTTTAGCCCGAACGGCTGAATGGATTTTCACGAAACTTGGCAAAATTGTAGGGACTGTTAGCCCGATGTGCCTTTGCTAGGTCTCAATATATGTACTTCAGTGGATTTTGAGAAATTAACGTTTAAATCAAGATATATATCTGTAACAGCGCTCCGGGCAGCTATCCGGTTAGCGAACCTTTCGCGTAACGGAACTTTGCGATGAGAAGCTGATTGGCCCTCCGGTGTCTGTCAACATTCTAAACAGTCCGGAGCGGCCGCCATCTTGTCTCTCGGTAGGATCAAGAGACAAGAGGAGGCCAAAACAAAGGGGGAAATTACCATAAGGGGGCATAGTAGATCCTCGTTGACCCCCTAGGTTTTATGTGGAGGTTTTATAAGGGCCTAGGAGGGTCCAAAAAAAAAAATGTTTTTTTGCGTGGTAAGCGCCAAGTTCGCGAACCGGATAGCTTTCTGGGCAGCGAACTTTATGGATAAAAGAATGAAAGACTTTTCTAATACTGTATGTTAATTGTTTGTTGTTTTTCTTGTTTTTTTTTGTTTTCTTTGTTTATTTATTTTTTTTATTATGATTGTGTTTCATACTTTATTAAATTTTCTAACATTTCATTGTCAGAAATGTCATAATTTATTATAGGGTGTAATTGTTTTTCATTTTGAAGCAAGTTGTCTACTGCTTCAACACATTGTAGAAGTTCGTGGTCTCTACTGTCATCCATAAAGTCATCAAGTTTGTCTTGGCTGCTCTCCTTCAGTTCAATCGAAAATGAAACTTGTTGTTCGCCTTCCATTTTGCCTGAAATTTTGAATAAGAAAATATATATTAGTAGAGATAGGGCACTGTTGGGATTAATTTTAGATAGGCAGTTTTTATCAGTGAATTTATCTTTTGGCAGTGTATAGTATGAGAGTGGAAATAGGACTATAAAAAAGTGTATGTGATTTAACCAAGACAAGCCTTACTCCATTGATAACTATAACAGAGAAGTCTATCTAAATACATTACTACTACAGAGGGATAGTGTATATCTAGCAGAAAAAGTCTACTATATTAAGTCATAGTGCACAATATATTAAATTATAACTTACCTTCACAAAGAAGTTGAAGTTTTTTGAAGCTTTTGAAATAGGAGGTACAACAAGAAGTAGTAGTCAAAATGGCTGTGTTTCCTTCTCTCCCTTTATATATATACAGGTATATAACCAATCAAATGTCAGGTAATAAAAGTAGAAAATGAAAGTAACATTTTCATTGGTTGTCAATTCCAACAATTCAGATGTGTTTTGTGAAGTAATTTACCTCACGGTACTTGGAGAGGTCTACAGGCTAAATGGCTAAATGGAATTTCAATGAAATTTGTGAGAATGGAAGGGATTGTTATGTAGTATGAGCTAATCTATATTTGGTGAGAGTGTCTCTAGTCGTTTTTCTGTAAATTACTTTCCCGCCTTTTTTTAGGACCGCTTTCCGGGAAGCTGCCCGGTTAGCGAACCTTAAGCGTCACGGGAGTCCACCATTTTGTGTTTCGTTCGCATTAAGATACAAGATGGAGGGCAAATAATGTTTAGAATGGGTAGAAGGGGTCATGGTAGACTTATCTTGACCCCCTAGGTTTTCTGAGCGTGGCTGAGGAGGCTTATATGTGCGGAAAAAAAAACTTTTTTTTAAAAAATTCCGCGAGGTTAGCTTTCGGTTAGCGAACCGGGTAGCGCTCCGGGGAGCGAATTTTGTGGAAAATTAGTGAAAAAAGTTAGAGAAAAATAATAATTGTGAGTGATCAGATGTAGGGTAGCTCTGAGAAGAGCTTTTGGGTTTATGGTACATTTAGGTACTTATAAGTAGGTACCAATGCACAGTCTTAAATTCAGAATGAAAATTCTGTTGCCCTCATCTGAGAAGTGAACTCCATCTCCTCTGTAGATATCTTGCATGTAGTAACGCAAGTTATTGTTGTACAGAGAGCCCATTCCATGGTCTCTCATGTAAGCTGAAACAGATTTGTTTACATGCTTCCTCGCTTTCTCAATTTGTGGACAAAATTGGTTGGACCACCTCCATTTCTGTCTTTGGCATATATTGGAATATACCAAGGCAGTTTGAGGAAAAAGTGCCATTAATTGCTCCAAGGTGTCCTTTAAAAGCATTTCCAGACCTACCCCTGTCAAAGTGCCCAAATCATTACCTCCACAGTGCACTATTAACAGGTCAGGTTTTGGCAAATGCATAAAGGTTTTCACCAATGGAATCAATTGGTGACATTTTAATCCTCTTTGGCCCAACCAGTTAATTTCCACATCTTGTAAATTGAGGTTGTGTAAATTTCTGCTCTCAGCATACCTTTGAGCCCAGTGGATGTAACTATGTCCAACAATCCAGACATTAAACATGGTGGAAGAAGGTTGTTCTGCAGTCAGATGAAGTGTGGTAATGAAAGGGCAGTTGAAACAGTAGGAGTTTCTAAAGAAAAAAAACTGTGGTTTTACTATGCTAATGATTCATTAGCAGTGATTGGTGCATTTCCATTTCTGAAAACAGAAAGTTAGGGTGCATGGATGTGTTCTTTGAAAGATGTAATTTGAATGGTCAAGGAAGAAACAATTAATGAAAGATTGCACTGGATACGCAGGTGCACTGAGAGTTCAGAGTTCAATTGAAACATTGTTGTGTGAATTTGCAAACATGAGAGGTCTTCCAGGAGGTGGTTGCTATGGAAACAAGGCAGACAGGGCAGAGGGGGGAAGGGTTTTGATTTGAAAAAAGTGAGGGAAGAGGTATGATTGGCTAATATGAGAGATATGTGAAAAGAATATCTGTATTTCTGTGCTTTCAATAGCTGCAGCCTTTGGAGTGCATCCTTTTTCTTCTGCTGAAGACAATTTGGTGTATTTCTGAGACTGTTTTCAAAACTCAAAAAATATTTGCTAAGGTGAGAAAAGATTTATTTAATTTAGATAGAGAATAGTATGATTTAAGGAGAAAATGATGAAGAAAGCTGTGTTTTTAAAATGTGGTTTTGTCTCTAGTGATATACTAATAGAATTAGTTTCATAGAGAAATTATAATTGCATATTTGGTGTAACATTCTGGCATGCAGTAACACAAGATATTGTAATACATGGAGGCCATTTCATGGTCTGTTATGTAAGCTGAAACAGATATGTTGCTTTTAAAAACGATTTAAGAAATCAATTACATTTCTGGATATGTACTGCTAGAGCTTCATAGGTTGTTTTGGGCCATATTTATAAGGTATTTGAGTGTCTAAGATGTTGTGTTCGCCTTTTAAAATGTAAAGTGTTCCTCATGGGGCAAGTGTCTTGTAAATACGGTCCCACTTGTGCTTGGCAAATTTAGATTTTGATTATGGGAGTTACCTAGCCATGTTAATAGTGTCCCAAAAATGGTGCTAGGGCATTCCAGAAAACACTTTCATGTGTCTCAAGGACATTTTTAGTTATTTCTTCATGAATGCAGGTATACAATTGATTTATATGCTGTGTTTAAAAACGAATTTTGAAATGAATTAAATTTCAGGATATGTACTGTTAGAGCTTCATAGGTTGTTTGGGGTCATATTTAGAAGGCATTTTAGTGTCTTTGAAGTTATTTTTCCCTTTTTAAATGGAAAGCGTTCCTCATGGGGCCCTGAGCAGTTCTTAGCCATGTTATTTAATAGGAAGTGGATAACATGGCTAAGAGCATTTGCTGGAAAATGCATGAATATCGCTGATTTTTCTGCTATATTCATGCATTGTGGCCGTTTTTTTTCACATTGCTTCATAGGTTGTTTGGGTTCATATTTAGAAGGCATTTTAGTGTCTTTGATGTTATTTTTCCCTTTTTAAATGGAAAGCGTTCCTCATGGGGCCCTGAGCAGTTCTTAGCCATGTTATTTAATAGGAAGTGGATAACATGGCTAAGAGCATTTGCTGGAAAATGCATGAATATCGCTGATTTTTCTGCTATATTCATGCATTGTGGCCGTTTTTTTTCACATTGCTTCATAGGTTGTTTGGGTTCATATTTAGAAGGCATTTTAGTGTCTTTGATGTTATTTTTCCCTTTTTAAATGGAAAGCGTTCCTCATGGGGCCCTGAGCAGTTCTTAGCCATGTTATTTAATAGGAAGTGGATAACATGGCTAAGAGCATTTGCTGGAAAATGCATGAATATCGCTGATTTTTTTGCTATATTCATGCATTGTGGCCGTTTTTTTTCACATTGCTTCATAGGTTGTTTGGGTTCATATTTAGAAGGCATTTTAGTGTCTTTGATGTTATTTTTCCCTTTTTAAATGGAAAGCGTTCCTCATGGGGCCCTGAGCAGTTCTTAGCCATGTTATTTAATAGGAAGTGGATAACATGGCTAAGAGCATTTGCTGGAAAATGCATGAATATCGCTGATTTTTCTGCTATATTCATGCATTGTGGCCGTTTTTTTTCACATTGCTTCATAGGTTGTTTGGGTTCATATTTAGAAGGCATTTTAGTGTCTTTGATGTTATTTTTCCCTTTTTAAATGGAAAGCGTTCCTCATGGGGCCCTGAGCAGTTCTTAGCCATGTTATTTAATAGGAAGTGGATAACATGGCTAAGAGCATTTGCTGGAAAATGCATGAATATCGCTGATTTTTCTGCTATATTCATGCATTGCGGCCGTTTTTTTCACATTGCTTCATAGGTTGTTTGGGTTCATATTTAGAAGGCATTTTAGTGTCTTTGATGTTATTTTTCCCTTTTTAAATGGAAAGCGTTCCTCATGGGGCCCTGAGCAGTTCTTAGCCATGTTATTTAATAGGAAGTGGATAACATGGCTAAGAGCATTTGCTGGAAAATGCATGAATATCGCTGATTTTTCTGCTATATTCATGCATTGCGGCCGTTTTTTTCACATTGCTTCATAGGTTGTTTGGGTTCATATTTAGAAGGCATTTTAGTGTCTTTGATGTTATTTTTCCCTTTTTAAATGGAAAGCGTTCCTCATGGGGCCCTGAGCAGTTCTTAGCCATGTTATTTAATAGGAAGTGGATAACATGGCTAAGAGCATTTGTTGGAAAATGCATGAATATCGCTGATTTTTCTGCGATATTCATGCATTGCAGGCCTTTTATTATCACATTTGCAAGCACTTCTTAGCCATGTTATCCAATGGGAGGTGGATAACATGGCTAAGAGCATTTGCTTCAAAGGTTGTTTGGGGTTATATACCATTTTTGGGAAATTATTAACATGCCTATCTAACTCCCATAATCAAAATCTAAATTTGCCAACCGCAGGTGGGAGCGTATTTACAATAAATTTGCACCATGAAGAATGTAAAATAGCATACTAGATACTCAAATAACTTATAAATATGACCCAAAACATCTTATGAAGCACTAGTAGTGCATATTTCCAGAAATGTATTGGTTTTCATTTAATGATTTACTTCATTGGTAGGCCTTCACATGTTTTTTTACCTTGGTTTTTTTTCAGTGAAAATCTTATCTGCAACCATGTGTTGGCTTCACCTCAAATAAACAAAACAGGTGATGGACTGAATGTGGATCAATGACACACATTCACCCCAGTCCAAAGATCTGGGCCTAAACAAACCTTTAGATAGGCTACATCTTATCGTCATCCTGAATTAATGATTTAAAATATTAGGGAGTGATTTATGAGTGTTGTATGCCTGTTTTGTACCATTGAGTGTCATTTTTGTGATGCAGTGCTGGTGGAAAATATTTGCTATGTTAAATAATTAGTACGGCATTAAGTTTTAGATGACTGTTATTTATTTACTGTTTGGTAATAGTGGTTAATAACATTTTATATTATATTTTTTCACAGATTCAACTGCAGATTCTTTCATAGTTTGGAAAATGCCTTCCAGAAGTCGAATACGAAAGGGTAGAAAACGTCAAAGACAGCAGGATGATGTTTTATTGCAGCAGTCCTCTTCCCCAAATACTTGTCAAAACACCAAGAAAGGTCCGGGTAAGAGCACGAAATCATTCTTAAGAAATATTTGTAGTAAAAAAAATTTTGCTCAAAAAAATGTGTCTGTTCACAAAAAGAAAAGTAATTTAAATGGAAAGGAGAGACACATCACAAATGTTACTGGTAGAGGAAGAGATAACTCTGTGCATGATAGTAGAAGGAAACAACAGTTTAGGGACATTCGACAACGAATGTTCCGTAATAGGATATTAGTTAATTTATTGAAAAATATTAAAAAGAAAGGCCAACAGAAAGCGGCATTTTATAGGAAGAAGAAAAATGTAGAGAAAATTATTGATCATGCTTTTGAAATCAAGCGAAAGTTGTTTATTTTGGTAATCAATAGAATTAGGAAACTAAGCAAGGTAATTTCTGATTTCAAAACAAAAAGTAGATGGAAGAGAGTAGTAAATCGTACTAACTTTTGTGAAGTTTTTTCTGGAGAATGGATGCATAGTTCAAGTTCTGAGGCATTTTTTAATGAGGAGACTTATTTTCAGGATAATGATTTGGTGCATGCAGTTGACATCAGTGGTCGAGCTTATGAAGTGAAGGATGGTTGTCCAGTTGAAAAAGAACAACTTGTGACAACAGAGACAGAAGAGGCGCTAAGTGATGAGGTTTTAGGAAGACGTCCTAAGGCTCCTGTGTACATTTGGAAGTGTAGTTCTATTTGCAGTGTGCGACAGGTTTCCATCAATTTGCTTTGTGATTTTATACGGACATTTAATAAGAAAAGTTTGAAGCAGAAAATGAAGTTGTTGCAAGATTTAGATCCTTGCAGAGTGAGACAAATGACAGGTTTGCGTGGTCATTCACTGGCTTGTCTTTCCAGGAGAGTATGCCAGAGTGTTTTTCATCATTTCAGGATGCTAGCAGTGCATCATAATAAAGTGAGAAAATTAGTGAGAATGTTGTATTATGCTAAGAGTCCAGCAATTATGCTTAAACAGTTATGTGCTGCTCTTTTGCATGGTTCTGAAATAGATGTGAAGAATCTTTGTGAAGAAATTGAGTTTTGTTACTTTGGTAGTAAAGATGAGAATGTTCAAATTGACCCTGAAGTAGAGGGTAATGTGGAAGATAATGTACAGGTTTCCAGTACAGATAATTTTCAGAAGGAAATTGCCACGTTTCAGATGAAATCAAGTGAGAGGCCTAATTTCACTTGTGTATGTTGTCGACGCACTTATTATAAGAATCAGACTAAGGTAGTGGATTTATATGCAAAAAGTGAAAGGGAAAATAATAGTGAATGGAAGGATTTTGCCACATACTTGATGGTAGAAAATTATTTTGATTTGGGATCGGATCAACGTGTGTGTACTTATTGTTGTAATAAATTAAACCAAAACCAGATGCCTGCTAGGGCAGTTCATAATAATCTGGAATTGGTTGAGATTCCTTCTGAATTGAAGGATTTAAATACTTATGAATCTATTTTGATTCAAAGTATCCATCCCTTTCAGGCTATTGTAAGAATGGAGCCAAAGACAGGGAAGTTGCCTCCGGCAGATTTACAGAGAGGATTAAAGGGAAGAGTTGTTTATTTGCCTCTAGATTTAAACAAAAACATTAACACAATTGGAATAGAAAAAGTGGAAGAGGAACCTCTGGTTATCTTGGTTAATGGGGTTCCGACAAAGAATAAGAAAATATGGCAAGATTTAGTGGATGTTAGGAAAGTCAAAAAGGCAACAGTGTATTTGAAGAAAAGTAATAAGTACTATAAGAATGTATATGTTGCAGAAGAGGAAGTAAGTGATGAAGAGGATAGCGATTTGTGTGCTGGCCAAATTGAGAAAGTAGAGGCCTCTAAAAGTGAAGAAATATATGAACATTATAGTGTTCATCCTTTGCATTCCAAGGAAGTCATGGGGAATGCTATTGAGTTGTTTCAAATGAAACAAGCCAAAGGGAGTCCCATTAGTGTTTGGGAGGAAAGTTTGGAAGCTCGGTGTTTCCCACAGCTATTTCCCACAGGTCAAGGAGGAAGATATGATGAGCGACCTCGTGAAATTCCTGCGTCTGAATACCGGACTTTACGATTGTATGCAGAAGATCCTAGGTTTCGGCAATGCATTCCCTATTTGTTTCATCTCCTGTTTGAAAGCGATCTGTCTGGACTTTCATATGCAGTGAACCACATCTTAAAAAGTGGTATACAGATGCGAAACATCTCGGCAAGTGACTTTATGCATAAAGTCAATGTCCAAGACAGTATTTTGGATTCTCACTTAATTAATCTCATGGCGTGTCAGCGTGGTACTAATGAGTACTGGTACCGTCGTCATGGTGATTTAAAATGTATGCTGAGGAACTTAGGAACTCCGACATGGTTCCTCACTCTGAGCTGTGCCGAGTATGGCTGGGATGACTTACTTGAATTTCTACGAGAGGCAAATGGAAATATTGAAAACATTGAATTCAAGACACCTGGAGAACTGTGTTCTTTGGATCCTGTGAATGTATGCAGGTACTTCAATCATAGATTTGAAGCTATGATGTCTTTCATCACAAATAAAAAGAATCCACCTCTTGGAGAGGTGTTGGATTTCTTCTGGAGAAAGGAGTATCAAGCAAGAGGTGCCCCTCATATACATATGTTGCTGTGGATCAAGGATGCACCTAAATTTGGAACAGATCCGGATGACTTAGTGATGAATTTCATCGAACAGTATTCTACGTGTGCTGTTCCAAACGCAACGGAGAAGAAAAGTCTAAGAGAACAAGTTCTACGTTTCCAAAGCCATCGTTGTGGAAAGTACTGTCGTCGTAAATTCAGAAACAAGGACAAGTTCTACACCAAATGTCGTTTCAACTTTCCACGACCGGTGATTTCTAAAGGAAGAGTGAACAGTTTGATGTCTTCGCTGCGACATAATGTGACGAGGAAATCACCCAAGAATACATACAATTTGAAAAGGAACGAAGAGTCCAAGTACATCAATGACTACAACCCAGTGATTTTGTCCATGTGGAATGCCAACATGGATATACAGTTTGTGGCTGACAACTGTATGGCTGTGGCTCGGTATGTGACATCTTACATCACCAAAAAAGAAAAGACCGAACTGAAGGATATGTGGGAGGACATTTCCCATGAAAAGAGCCTCAGCAAGAAGTTGTACAGTTTCAGTCTGAAGATGTTGTCGCATCGAGAAATCGGAGCTTACGAATGTTCTGATCGATTGTCTTCAGCAAGTCTCTATGCCAAATCCAGGAGTCTCGTTTGGGCGAGTCTTGGTCTTGCTGCAACGCGAAATCGAGTTCTAAAACCTGTTCGGGAAATTGAGTATTTGGCAGAAAAGGAACCAAACAGTACCGACATTTTGAAGACCAACATGTTGGATACATATTATCCAAATCGAAGCAGTCACCTTGAGAATGTTTGTCTATATGAGGTTCTCCAAAATTATATATTCAAGAGGAACATCAAAGAAGATATTGAGAAAGGAGTGTATGCTGTAATTGGAAGTGAGGGATGCCTGGTCAAGCAAAGAAAATGCCAATTAGTAAACCATCGAAAATTAAGTGGCGAATCTCCAGAAAAAAAGGAGTTTTTCTATTTAGCACTTTTGCAACTTTTCAAGCCTTGGCGTGCAGAAGAGGAACTGCTTGGAGATTTCCTCTGTTACGAAGACTCTTTCAATGCAGCCAAGGAGTCCATAGAATGTCCTGCTTTTTCTAAATATCAAGAAATGCTAACTTTGGAAATTGAGCAGGAAGCAACGATTGCAGCCGAGATTGCCAGAGACAGTTCTCAGGACAGTCAGAGTTCTGTTTCATTGAGTCAAGATCCACTTGGAGGACCTATTATCGAAAATGAAGCTGCCACTGCTATGAATGAAGTAGAAAGAGCCATGGCACATGCTCAGGAGGATTCAGTTAACTTACAAGACTTGGAAAAACAACTCAACGTTGAGCAGAGGAAAATATATGATGAAGTTACCAAGGAAATTGAGCACGGATTAAGTCATGAGAAGAAAGAGTGCTCGTGTACGTCGTTGAAGCCTGTCCGACTGTACGTGAGTGGAGAAGCGGGAACTGGAAAAAGTTTCCTCATTAAAGCAATCTCTTGTTATTTGCAGGAAAGGACTGAGTCATCGCTGTCTTGTGTTGTCACCGCTCCTACTGGACTGGCAGCACATAATATTAAAGGTATTACTTTGCATCGTCTATTGATGCTGCCGGTGGAACATGACAACAAATTACAATACAACAAGTTATCTGGAGATGCTTGCTGTGAAGTTTCAAGAGTTTTGAGGAAAATGAAACTACTTATCATTGACGAAGTAAGCATGGTTTCCAATGTCATGCTTGCCTTTGTGCATTTGAGAATGCAAGAAGTACTTAAAACTGAATATGATGTCTTATTTGGTGGGAAACACATTATTGTTTTCGGAGATCTTCTACAGCTGACACCAGTAAAAGGTCAACCTGTGTTCAAAATACTCACGCATGAAGATACCAGGAAGTGCCTAGGGAGCATTGGCAACGTCAATATATGGTTAAACTTCAATTATGCAGAACTGCATCAAAATATGCGTCAGGCAAAGGATGAAGATTACAAGAATATTCTACAAGATATTAGAATTGGAAAAGTGACCGAGCATGGGAAAGAAGCTTTAAATGCACGGTTACTGTCAAATTTGTATCCCAAACAAGAGATTGTGCCTGAGAATATTTTTCAGAAAATTACTGAGAAGAAATCCGGGATATGTCTCATGCCAACTCTTGCAGAATGTGCCATCTTCAACAACAAAATGTTGAATTTAGAAAAGCAAGACATTGTGAAACTGGAAGCTATCGACAAATTAGAGCATATGGGATCAACAATTATTTTGTCAGATAATTTGAAATCAAAATTGGATTCATTAGAGAAGACTATATCTAAGACAGCGGGTTTTGAAAAGACTCTGAATGTGTGTTTAAATTGCCGAATCATTTTGAGACGGAATTTACATGTAGAAAGAGGTCTGGTAAATGGATCAATGGGTAATGTTGTTGATTTTGAGAAATACAGAAATAGAGATGGAATAGAATTTTTAAGAATTAAATTTGATGGCATTGAGGAAGTACAGCAAATTGGTCGTTGTTCTGCTAGGTTTTTGCTTGTTAAAGATTTATATGTTCGCCGTAAACAGTTTCCTGTTTGCTTGGCATATGCGGTGACAATCCATAAATCGCAAGGTTTAAGTGTAGACTGTGCATTGGTGAATATTGGCAGTTCTGTGTTCAAGGAGGGTATGGCATATGTGGCATTGTCACGAGTTAGAACTTTATCGGGATTGTACTTGATTGACTGTGATGTCACAAACATTTGTGCAGATCTAGATTGTGTTAAGGAATACAATAGGTTAAGAAGAGAGTATGCGCCACATTTGCCTCAATATCCTTTGTTTGAGAAACGTGTGGTATGCCGGAAACGTAGAAATAGCATTAATAGTAGGGAGGTTGTTGCAAAAAGACCAAAAGTCAATGAACCGAAAATTGTTAGCAGAAAGAAAGTGGATTCTGTTGAAGATGTTGTTGGTTTTCAATTTGAAAACAGTTCTGGTGTCAACTGCTATGCAAATGTAGTGGTTAATGTTCTCTTTTCACTAGAGAGTTTAAAAGAACAGATTCTGTTGAATTCAGAACAAATTTTATGCTGTTTGTTGAATTCTGTTTTCGAGAAATGTAGCAGTGATCGAACAAAAGTAGAAAGTGTGTCTGAAGTTCGTTATCTTTTAGATGAATGTTCAGGTCAAACAGACTTCTCTGAAAATAATCAGCAAGATTGTCAGGAGTTTTTAATGTATATGCTTGATATATTGCAAGTTGAGGGTGTAGATGTAGATCAACTGTTTGGGCTTTCTTATCAATGGCAGCATGACTGCGAGAACTGTATGGTATCAAGTACTACTAGTGTAGACTCAGAAAGATTTATATATTTAACTTTGCCAGACAGTAAATCAGTGTCCTTTAATAAGCTAGTAAATGCAGCGGATCACAACATGGAGTGTAGCCAATGTAAATGTGATATGATGTCAACATTATTTATACGTAGATATGGCCAGTATGTCATTTTAATGATTCAACGATGTAGGCCTGATGGATCAAAATTGTCAACTTTAATAAAAAATTTTGTGGCTTCTCAGCTGTCAATATCAGGGAGGACTTTTGTTACTGTAGCAATTATCTATCACGATGGTCCATCAACAACATCAGGACATTATACAGCTTACTTAAAGTCTGGAAACGGCTGGTCATTCTGTAATGATTCTGTTGTAACTTTCAAAAAAAAATTGCCGTTTGACCTTAAAAATTCTTACCTGGTGTTTTTAAAACCAAAATTTTAAGTAGAGGGAATGTAAGTCTGCAATGCTGTCTCGATTAAAAATCCAACTATATAAACCTGATGCAAGTAAGTCTGCTTCATAGTAAGCAGTATCAGTGTCATAGGAAAAGGAGAACATGAGTGACAAAGAAGACTAAGATATTAGTAGTCCAGGATTGTGAAAATAATCTCAAATATTTCATTTTTGAAAGTTGCGAAAATAGAAAATGTCGGGATTTGATTGGAAGAATTACAAGACTTGCGAATCACGGCAACATGATTTGGCCTAGTGGAAACATGTGATATAATGAGAGAAGTTTTTTTTCTATGTAACATATTTCACGTATCGATGGAGGTTTTCTTTCAGAAAGTGGCGGGCTGAAAATATTTAAAGCACAACATAGTGGATGCTGTTTATAGGAGATCGTTTGACGTCATTGAAAGTAAGTTAATTTTAAGAAGTTTTGAAATCAGATTTCTTAGGTTGTATGGGTTTTTTAAACACAGTCATTTTGATTGTGTTTTTTTTTCCCCGCTGTTACATGATGAATACCTTCAAGTCACTGATTTAAGTGAAATTTGATACATTCTGAGAACAGCAAAAATAAACCATTTAACATGTATAATTAATGTTATGCTTTTTGTCCTTATGATATACATTTAGAAATGTGTGGTACATATGGGTAAGCTGAGTTCTGTAAATATCAATTTTAATGCTTAGAGTGCTGTACTTCTGGGTAGTGTTTTTTTTTTTTATAAAAAAAAGAGGCCTCACCTCAAAGAAAGCTCTTGAAAGCACACATCTTATTTGCATCCTAAAACAATCATTTACAATGTTAGACACAATTTTATTATGGCTTTACATCTTTTTTGCGCTGCTATTGCATCACTATTGTGAGACATTAGCAGTGCAAGAAAAACATCATGTTCCAAAATAGGCCTCAGTTCAGCAACATCAAGATACAGTTTCTTTCGAATATATATCTTTAGGATTGTGTAGGGGACGTAGAGAAGCAGAGACTTCTGTAAATGTCAAAGTTGTTGAAAAACTGTTTGTTTTTGAACCTTTTCCCTTGTCTTTTCTAATTTTTAAATACATGTTTTAATATTTTTTGAAATGTTTGTTCTTTGTTTTACAGATTGAAAGTATGAAAAAATATTAAAAAAAGGTAACAAGAATTATAAGGTAAATGTTTTCCACTCTTTTTACCCGCAATGCACTGCTGATGATGTCATTGACACTATCTCTCATTTACTCTCTCTAGCTGTCTTTCTTTTTACATTATTCTCTGATTACTTCCCTTATACTAACTCTTCTTTTTTTTAAAAAAATATTTTTTTAGTTCGCTTAAAGTTCGCGAACCGGTCAGCGAACTTGAAGCGAACCAAAAGAAATAGAGCTTGCCAGAGTGATAAACATTCTAGCAATTTTGTTTGAAAGGGGAAGTAGTTCTGAAAAGAACTGTTTTTTTTTGTTTTTGTTGTTTTATATATTTTTTTTTTTTTTTTGAACATTTTTTGATTTTTTTGTATTTTTAGAACTGTTTTATGTTTTTTTTGTTTTTTTTATGGAGGGGAGACAACAAAAAACAGGCTTTCAAAACGGCTCAACTGGAGCAAAAAAAAGAAAATTACTTTTTGGGTGCATTAGGGCATTTATGATTTTCATATGCAATGTTCATGAGGTTGACACTCATGTTGCCATATGACAGCATATCACCACAGTAAACACAAGATAACTTTATGTGCTGGAAGTTAGGTTGGATGTTTGGCACAGTCTCTTGTGCCTCTCTTCCCGTCAAAGACAATGTAGATGTAGATCTTGCCACAGGAGTTGCCGTCGGATTGTCTACAAGATCCCTTAACTCAGCCCGGCTGTAGTTCAAGGGATGCCACCTGCTCATGTGACGATGCATTGTATAGTTCCCCATACTGTACTTCTTTTCTGTGCCTCTCGACAATCTGTAGTCACAGATGAGGCAGGTGGCATATTTTGCATTCACTTTCTTTGTTCCAGGAGGGATGGTGAAAAACTGCCAGATGAAACTGGATTTTCGTTTAGAAACCCGGGGCAACTCATCAACAAATTGTTGTTCCTCTCTCTCCTCTTCTTCTTCTTCCTCATCTTCCTCCTCTCTGTTAGTCATAATTTGACTAGGTGGTCCTCTCTTCTTATGAGGAGGTGGAGGTGGTGGTGGGGGTGCACCAGCTGCAGCAAGAATGGAAGCCATTGTGGATCTTCAGATAAATGGTCTTTCTCTCACCAAGATGAAAGTCAGAGTGAGGAAATAAGGAGGGGTTTACATGATTTGGGGAAAACAAAAGTTCTGAGCCAATGAAAAGTGTTATTTTTAGGTCACATGACCTAGTCATACATCATTTGGAAACCAAAAGTGAAATGAACCAATGAGAAGTTTGATAAACAAGTCACATGACCTGTTCCGCTTACGTTACGTGGCGCGCGCTGCGTCCCAGATCGCTTCTGGTTCGCGGTCCGGAGCACTTCCGGGAGCGCTAACGCGACGCGTCATTAGACGCATTACGCGATAACGTGATATGTCGCGCTTCCGCGACGCGTCACTGTTCCGCTAACGTAACGTTGACCGGTTCGCGGACTAGATCGCGGCATCAAGATGAGCTAACGGAAAGGTTCCCGGTTCGCGAACTAGAAGCGAAGAAAAAAATATTTTAAAAAAATTATCAATAAATATCTATATATATTTTGGGATTTAAAGAATAATACATTTTACAGCTACAGATGTTAGCTTTTAAAAAACCAATGAAATTCACTGAAAAAACCATAGGTTATAGACCATATATAGTTAGAAATTTGCATTTAAAAAACCATTGAAATTCAATGAAAAAACCATAGGTTATAGACCATATATAGTTAGGAATTCGCATTTACAAAACCTTATTTTACTCGCACAAAACCATTGAAATTCCATATATAGTTAGTTGCACTAACTATATATCGCGCACCCGCAATCCACTGCTGATGATGTCACATATTACATCATTCATGACATGGTCAGTGACATCACTGATGACATCACTGATGACATCTCAAATGACATCACTGATGACATCACTGATGACAACATCCAGTGACTGTATGTTTCTGTAAAGTTAAAATATGTCTTACATATTGAAGAATGAGTGGATGTATAAGTGTCTGGATGAAGGATTTAGTAGGTGCATGACTGACTGTATGAGTGAGTGATTAAATGTGTCTCACTGAGTGCATGGGTTAGTGACTAAACTGTCTTAATTTGTGCATCATTATGTCTGTTGTTCTGTAAACTGTTGCATGTGTTGATAAGTAGCTATATGAGTAACTATATGGGTTATTGATTGGTTGCCCAAGTATTTGTATGGGAGACTGAGTGTGTGTGTGGGTGGCTGGGAGGTGTATGACTCTGTGCATAGATGTGTGAGCAGTTGATTCACTAGATGTATGGTTTCAAAAGTGCATGTGGAAACAGCTGTATGGGCGGTTGACTGTGTGCATGAGTGTATTGGTGAGTGAATGATATCTCAGTGCTACATGTCAAAGTAAGTACATATGTAAAACACAGTACATGTGAGAGTTGACATATATAAATAACTGTGCATAAGAGCCAGTGAATGTGTGAGTGGCTGTATGGATCATTGTGAACTTGTATCAGGGATTGTATAAGAGAGTAAATATGTGTTAGTATATGTTTGAATAAGTAAAGTTTGTATAACTGTATAGTTGAGGAAATGGAGTGTGATGATTCTTTGCATGACTGACTAAGTGTGTGAGTAACTCCATGGATGAGTGACAGTCCGTGAGTGTCTGTTTACACTGATTGTATCTAAGGTTATATTAGAGTCTGAAGAGGTTCATCGTATTATCACATGAATGATATCATCAGTGATGTGATCAGTAATGTCAAATGAGATGTCATCAGTGATGTCATTTGAGATGTCATCAGTGATGTCACTGACCATGTCATGAATGATGTAATATGTGACATCATCAGCAGTGGATTGCGGGTGCGCGATATATAGTTAGTGCAACTAACTATATATGGAATTTCAATGGTTTTGTGCGAGTAAAATAAGGTTTTGTAAATGCGAATTCCTAACTATATATGGTCTATAACCTATGGTTTTTTCATTGAATATATATATATATGTATGTATATATATATATACATATAGAAACACACAGATGGCGTGCCTCTGCTGCTTTCACAGCGGGCATTCGACAGGGTCGCCAAACCTTCAGTATATCGAATTCCTGGTGCAGTATTCCTTTTTGAAGAACCAGAGTCAAAGCCCAAGTAGAGTTTAAAGTGCTAAAGATTTATTTGGCAGAAAAACAACCCCCGGGTTGTTGGGTTAATATATATATATATATATATATATATATATATATATATATATATATATATATATATATATATATATATATATATATATATATATATATATATATATATATATATTACCTACTGGCGGTCGCCAGTAGGTAGTTATAGTTAGGATTGTTTTCCATAGCAAATCCTGAACATTCTATTTAGAATAACTTTGGCTCTGGTTGAAGAATCTTAGCGAATTTCTCAAAGAAGATGGCTCGGTCCGCTGCGCTCCTTCCCTGAAAGTTTGGGGGGGATTGGTCAAGTGGGGGCTGAGATATAAGGGGGGTCCCAAAACGTGTTTTCTGCATGTTATTTTCCATAGGACCTTTAGACTCGGCTACAGGTCGAACGGCTGAATGGATTTATAAGAAATTTGGCAAAACTGTAGAGTCCGGTTCGCAGATTACGCTTTTTTTGGAATGGTGTAAATCTGTTCAGTAGTTGTTGAGAAAATTAAAGTTAAAGTCAATTATATATCTATAGGCGCGCACGCGTGCGCGCACTCAAGCGGCTGCGCGTGAGCGGTATTTTTTTTGCTGCGTGACGTCTGTTAACGTTCGATTCGAAGAAAAATAGGAAGTTTTGTCCGACATTTTGTCACTGCGAGTAAATATATTGTTCATTTCAAAGCGTTGAAACATGGAAAGGGGAGAAGGTAGAGATTGTCTTGCTGCGTAGGTTTTCTCGGGGTGTGCAGTAAGGCCCTTAAACGCGAAACGATATAATTGTTTTCCGAAAAAAAATACGGGGTGCGCGCACCCGGTCGCGCACACCTATTTACAAGAGTGTGAAAATGGAGATAAATCAGAAGTTTGAGTGCTTAGATATAAGGTGGCTCTGAAAAGAGCCCTTGTGTTAATTGAGTGTTTTCTGCATTTATAAGTAAGTACCGATGCAGAGCCTGATGTTGCAGAGGAAGATTCTGTTTCCCTCATTCGTGAAATGAACACCGTCTCTCCTATAGACGTCTTGCATGTGGTATTGCAAGTTGTTGTGGTAAATAGAACCCATGCTATAATCTCTGAGGAACGCAGAAACAGATTTATTTACATGTCTCCTTGCTTTCCCAAATTGTGCACAATGTTGATTGGACCAATTCCCTTTCTGTCTTTGGCATATATTGGAATATACCAAGGCAGATCGAGGAAAAAGTGTCATCAATTGTCGAAAAGTGTCTTTTAGAAGCATTTCCAGACCTACCCCAGTGATTATGCCTAGATCGTTCCCACCACAGTGCACAATTATAAGGTCTGGTTCTGGGAGATGCATAAAAGTTTTCACCAATGGAATCAAATGGTGACATTTCAATCCTCTTTTGGCAATCCATGTTATGTGTACATTTGGTAAGCCGAGGTTGCAAATTCGTCTGCTTACTGCATATTTTTCACTCCAGTGAATATAACTGTGTCCTATTAGCCAGACCTTCATTTTCAAGGGATTTGTAGTCGGCCTCCGATCGGTTCTGGAAGTGGAATGGTAGTTAGAAGTTGAAATTCTAAATAAAGAAAAAGGAAGAGGCTGGGTGTGGTTAAAAAAATAAAAATGATTGGTTGATTGTAATAAGTGGAGATTGAAGAGTACGTTGCATGTTAATGTTTATGTTAAACGAAAAGTACTATTGGGTGTGAAAAAAAAGACATGTAATAGAGCTGTGGATTGGCAGGTGTTTCTGGAGGGAAAACAGTCTTCTTAGTTTGCTGTAGAACGTTGAGACATGAACTTTTGACCTGTGCCTTCAGCAAGGTGCAGAATGAGGTGTAACCATGGAAACAGCCGGAGATGGCAGTTGGTGATGGGTTCACTCTTTGGTGCCTCTGCATCTGACTCTGTTCTGTGGTGGCAGGCGGAGAGCTGTTTGTTATTGTGGAGATGAAAGGGTGATAAGGAGAGAAATACGACATAGCGTCTGGCCTGTAGAAGCGTGGGAGCAGTGATTAACTCTGAGTGAAGCGGAACTGTGGCGGTGCTTGGTAACAGTAAAAACATTTTTTTAACAGTGGTATAACTGTCTGTACGGTGCGCGACCTACTAAGAAAGAGTTCACGGGCCGTAATTGGCTTGCAGGTTCTAGTATCAGTAAGTGAGGTCGAGAAAAGAAAACATTCAGGACTTTATTTATGAAGGCCTTGCGCCACCGGTGCGTCACTGTTTCCCATTTTAAAAAATGAGGCACCGGCGGCGGAAGGTCTTCATAAATAAGGTCCTCAGTGACTACAGTTAAGGTTATGTGGAACCCATGAATAGTTTTTCAATATGAAATCATTTCAGTTGAGATTATGGATTAAAAGAGAAACCGTGAATATTTGAAATGTTTATTTAGAAATGTACTGTTTTAAAGGCAAATCATTATGTAATATGAGTACAGAAATTGCAAAAAACACAGTAATTGGTATTGTCAGTAGTACATGGAATACAAACGCTATAGTTGAAGAAAAATGAATATAGTTGGAAAAAAACATTGTACACTCTTATAAGGAAGTATATCATATTTTAATAAATGGAAGAAGGTCTCTGGCCTTTCAGTTAGGGAACGATATATAAAAATGCAAGTGGTTATACATCATTACTTTATCAATCAGCTGTCTACATGCGAAGCACTATCAAGTTTGTGTTATGTCAGTGTGTGAGGGGAAAAAAAGGCACTAAAAGCGATAAAATGGTGAGAGGTGCATGTATGTAATCTGTTGGATGCTGTGCAAATCACTATTGAGGAGAACTACTGTATTGAGATATCTTTTGAAGGTTGCAGTATTGCATTTGAAATACAGCACAAGTAACAATGGAAATATTGTTGAAAGAACATATTTTTCTGTAAAGTATTTTAAAACATAATTTTATAGGAAATTAAAGGATTAGAGGCGTGTGAGGCGGAAATAAGCAGTTGAGATGCGAAATGGCGTTTACAGTTATAAAAAACTCGTTTAAATTTACACATTAATTAGGGCACATGTAGCATATATTAGCGAGTTTTGCATCGAGTACGTTTGAAATAACCTTAGATAAGATATGCAATAGAATTGTTGAGATTAGACTGTAAAAAAATAAAGTTGAAAATCGAGTAGCTGAAGAAACAAATGTAGTCCACATAAAACACCAAAATTTAACCAGCACGAAATCATAATGTCCACTGTTAGTAAAGCCAATAGGTCTGTTCTTCAAAAGAAAATATGGAAAAGAACGTGAAGAATATAGGGAAGCAAAAGGAAATGAGGACGTCAATGGCTTGTATAAGAGTTATTGAAGCATTGTTTAGGCAAAATAGGTAGCTTCTGCTTCTAACAGGAAATCACTGTTATCATTTGAAAGTATGTCAGCTATCCAATGGAAAAGAGTAAAGCAGTACTCATGATCTGTTAAAATCGGTGCCTCTTTTATTATCAGAGGGCAGCTTGGTGGGTTTTCGATGTAGTTCTCTGTTAGGAAAGAGTTAACCGTCCATTGTGTAGGCAAAATAGGTAGCAACTGCTTCTAACAGGAAATCACTGTTATCATCTGAATACATGTCAGCCATCCAATTGAGAAGATGAAAGGAGCATTCATGATCTGTCATTATTGGAGCGTCTTTTACCATCATAGGGCAGCTCGGTGGGTTTTCGATGTAGCTCTCTGTTAGGAAATCTTGCGCCGCTGCGAATATATTCCAATGACCCAGAACTCCTTGTATCGCTGCAAAGGCCATAAATCCTCCGTTGTAACAAAGCTGTTCATGATCGAGTAACGGATTCATGAGGTGATTGTAATTCGCTTCAGGAGGTACCAAATTGCAGAGACATAAATCCAGGGCCCACGTGAAATCACAGCTCAGGCAATGAAATACAGGCTGCACACAGGTGAGATACGAATATCGAAATGATAATCGATATGAAGTATTCAAAGTTGAGAGTGCTAAGGTGCCGTAGTACAGAAGCATTCTCTGTCGAAATAGTTCTAAGTGGTCCGGCTCGTTTGCGAAGGCAGGAGGGACATCCATTTTGAATTTCCCAAGATGGTAAAGGAAACGGCGCAGCACTGCCGGTTGTATAGCAACTCCACAGAATTAGGTCGCCGGCTATGCAGTGGAGAGGAGCAGAATGACTTGATAAATTTTCTAGGAGTCTAGTCACTTAAATATTGCTTAGTAGTTATCAAAAAAGTAGCCAGTCTTGAAGTGGAGGATGCGTTAAAAAAAAAGGGAGTCATTTGAGCAAGTTGTAAAGCAAGGTCAATTTTTTTTTACATCAATGCTGTTTTCTGTGAATGTTAGCTAAGTGAAAGATATGTGTGTGAGCAGATGCTACATTCAGTTTTAAATGTGACAATGGAGCTCTTGTTCATGTCTTCCGATTCAAGGTCGGTATTCGTTGCCAAATGCAAATATCAAGAAACGCATGCGTGGGGTAGATAGTCTGCATTCTTAAAAGAAAGCAAATGGAGGGTTATTTTTACCGCGTTAGCATTGTCGTTTAAAAAGTTACAGTGATTTTCATTATATGTTAAGAAAGTATCACTGATGAAGTTTGAAAATAAATCCTTATAAATAACAGGGACTGGTGTATTTTAGAAAAGGTGTGTATCATTACATGAATTGTAAAAAAAAAAATAATGTAATTGAAAGTGTATGGTTTGAAAATGAAATGTAGAGGTTTATAGTTCACGTTTTGAAAGCGGTTCTAGATGGTCAGATACATGATAGATTTATAAAAAATAGAACATGTTTTTCAATAGTATTATGGAAAAAATATGTGTCTTTATGTACTATTTAGATTATCTGCCTGTTGCCTATTCTTTGAGTTTTAGTAATCCTGTGTCTTATAAGTTTTCCAGGGGCGGTTTGAGGTTCATGGTGGGCTTGGGCAGGGAGGGTAGGTTGGGGGTTTGTAATAGGGGGTCCGGGTGGGGTGGAGTGCAGAGTTTAGTGAAGAGTGAGGGGGGCGGGGTTAGGGTGTTTGGTAATGGAGCAGAGTCAGAGGACGCCAAATTTCTGTTATGGGGTGCCACGGAAATATGTATCCATTCTCAGAGGTTTATTACATTAAGGATATATATTAACATGGTGGCTCTTGTGGTTTTGTGGTTCTGTGCATGTGTATAATGCTGGCCCTGTAGTTTTTGTCTATGGACCTCATTACGACACAGGGGAGCCACGTTGCACAGTTGGAGATCAGAGACTTAGGAAATAAAACTTTATAATTGTAAGGGCTCTAAGCGATACAAATCGCCCGTTCTCGGTGTAAAAAATATTACCGCTATTGGTGGTATTTTCTACGGTGTTAGTGCTCGAAGGAGAATAGTAATATATATGTGAAAGAAAATTCTGTAACAGGCTCAGCATTTCACATTATCGCGTGAAAACAAAAGTTGTTCTCATATATCAATAAGTCTCTTATAATTAAGGGACGGAGTGTATATAGTGCTATTTACTACACTGCTATGTGAACAATGTCGAATGTTTCATAAGAGGAGGCTTTAAAAGTTTTTCGATAAACTGGTTTTCCAGGGAAGTGGGTGGAGTGTTCCGTGTAAATTGCAGAATAGAAACTAGTAAGAACTAATTGGAAGTGTTGTTCTAAAGTCACATGACTTCACATGCGTGTGTCGCTGCCTCTACGCGATAGGTGGGTGCACGCACCCGTTCGCGCAGTAAAAGAAAGCGGCGAGAAAATATCAGCTAATATGCTCTTGGAGCTCGTTTTGGTACAAAGAGTTAGTTCTGAAAAGAACTTTTTTTTCGGAAACAAGTGTTATGATGCTTTTGATTTCTTAAAGTTGCTATGACATTTTTCAGTATGTCATACTATCCAAATAAAGTGAAGAAATTTTACTTTTCTTGGAACATTTATGACTCTCAATTTTGTGTTTAATTAGAATAAAGCTTTGCTCTCCGTATACAAGAAGTTTTCCACAGTTCTTGCATTTCATGTGCGCGTTCGCCAGATATGGTTTCAAGTCCATCTCAGCACTCGATGGAGATACAGGTCGTTCTGCAGAAGATGTGCTGGTCACTTCTGATGGTAATAGCGTGGCCTCCGTTTTTCTAGTCAAAGGTGTTCGCTCATTTCCTTTAGATTCGGAAGATGAATGCGGAACGGTAGCCATTGCAGCAAAGTCTTCGGGAAGATGTTCGACGTTGTTCTCTATTGAGAGTAGAAAAGAAACTGATGGAAGTGGGTGGAGTGCTGCGTGTAAATTCCAGAATAGAAAGTACCAACAACCAATTGCAAGTGTTGTTTTCAAGTCACATGACTTTACATGCGCTTCTCAGGATGTGTAGGCGGTGACACTATCTAGTTACGAACGTGATTTGGAAGTAGCGATGTTCTTTAGTGAAGTTTAAAAACGTGAAAAGAAGTGAATTCAAACACATACGGATTTCACATATTTTTAGAGCTCGATTTAAGTATACAATTATTAAATTATAAAACCTTTTATATTTTTTTAAAAAAACATTAAGGTGTGTACAATCAGTTACGCACGAACGATTAAAAAAAATTCGGCTCCATTTAATTAAAAGGTTTGTATGACAAAAAAAAAAGCCTAGGTTCAGTGTCTTAACGTACTATAAGTTCTTTCATTGGTCTATGAAGAAATTCATTAGGTTTAAATTGGAAAGCACTTATGAAATAAATAGGTGGGTGCGTGCACTCAGTTGTGCACGTAAGATTGGTATGTCAATATTTATTTCAGGTATATCTTTCATACTTAGGAACTAGCATTCAAAAAACCTATGAAATTCACTGAAAAAACCATAGGTTTTACACACGTTATAGTTAGGAAATAGCATTTGAAAAACCTATGAAATTCACTGAAAAAACCCTAGGTTTTACACACGTTATAGTTAGGAAGTAGCATTTAAAAAACCTATGAAATTCAGTGAAAAAACCATAGGTTTGACACATGTTATAGTTAGCTGGACATTTTACTCATATAAAATCAATGAAATTCCCCGTTATAGTTACTTCAGCTAACTATAACTCGTGCGCCCGCAATGCACTGCTGATGACTTCACATATTACATCACTCATGACATGGTCAGTGACATCACTCATGACATCACTAATGACATCTCAAATGACATCACTGATGACATCATCCTTGTAGAAGAGTGGCAGACCCTCACTCACCCTAATATAACCTTTATTACACACACTCAAAAAGTAGAAAATAACAATTTCAATACAATAGCCATACCAATGCCACTTAAAACACACCTATTTAGTAATTCGAAGATCTATATACACAACCACTTATTCATCAACAGATATATACAGTCAATCATATATTATATACAGTCACTCATATATGTATTCAGTCATCATATGTTCTTATACACTGATACATCCTGATCATCCTGTTACACAGCGACACTCAACCATAGAGTTATTCACACATAAGTTATATGTACCAGTTTAAAACATATGTACTTACTCAGAAATACACTATTAAAACAGTTATTCATTCACTTAGACAGTCATATATACACTCATACAGAAAAAAAACAAATATTAACCTATATGCCTTTTACCACACAAACTCACTCACCCATACAGTCTAGCATATATGCTGCCTACAACACATACAAACAGTAAGTCACTCATTCATGCATCTATGCACTACATAAGATCTCCCAACGAAGCATATTGACACTTAGACACTCAGACACTCCAACTAATAATCAAACAAATAATAACCTATATAGACATTATGTATCACTCATATAGCTACTCACCAACACATGCAGCCACTTACATAGAAACTGAGAGACAGATACAGATATGTATATATTTAAACATTACTCATTAGCCCATGTACTTATCAAGATATACTTAATCAGTCAGTAATACAATCTATTTTTTTACCTAAAAAGCAGCTATTTATACACTTATATGCTCAATTCTTCTTCCATTAACCTTCAGATATACATATATAAAACATATTTAATTTTCAGAACTAACCCATTCTCTGGATGATGCTATTAGTGATGTCATGAGTGATGTCACTGACCATGTCATGAGTGATGTAATATGTGAAGTCATCAGCAGTGCATTGCGGGCGCGCGAGTTATAGTTAGCTGAAGTAACTATAACGGGGAATTTCATTGGTTTTATATGAGTAAAATATCCAGCTAACTATAACGTGTGTTAAACCTATGGTTTTTTCACTGAATTTCATAGGTTTTTTAAATGCTACTTCCTAACTATAACGTGTGTAAAACCTAGGGTTTTTTCAGTGAATATATATATATATATATATATATATATATATATAAATATATATATATATATTACCTACTGGCGGTCGCCAGTAGGTATATATAGTTAGGATTTTTTCCCTATGGGATTTCTGAAAATTCTATGCCTAATAACTTTTGCGTTTGTGGACGGAATTGGCTGAAATTTTCAGGAAAATGGCACATTTTGTTTCTGAGCAGCCCCTAAAAATTTGGTGGGGTTTCGTCAAGGGGGGGCTGAGAAAAAAGGGGGGTCCCAAAACGCGTTTTTTGCATTGAGTTTTCCATAGGGCGGTTGGACTCACTTTTAGCCCGAACGGCTGAATGGATTTTCACGAAACTTGGCAAAATTGTAGGGACTGTTAGCCCGATGTGCCTTTGCTAGGTCTCAATATATGTGCTTCAGTGGATTTTGAGAAATTAACGTTTAAATCAAGATATATATCTGTAACAGCGCTCCGGGCAGCGATCCGGTTAGCGAACCTTTCGCGTATCGGAACTTTGCGATGCGAAGCTGATTGGCCCTCCGGTGTCTGTCAACATTCTAAACAGTCCGGAGCGGCCGCCATCTTGTCTCTCGGTAGGATCGAGAGACAAGAGGAGGCCAAAACAAAGGGGGAAATTACCATAAGGGGGCATAGTAGATCCTCGTTGACCCCCTAGGTTTTATGTGGAGGTTTTAAAAGGGCCTAGGAGGGTTGATTATTTTTTAATTTTTTTATTTTTTAGGCAATTTTTTATTGTTGTGATTGTGTTTCAAAATTTAATAACATTTCTAACATTTAACTAGTTTATGAATTACATATAAAAATGATTAAAGACTCAAACAATTTTTTAATATTACATACAATTTTATTTTTCGGATTGTTTTTCGAAATTTAATACAACGTCTAGCATTTCACTGTCTGATATGTGTTCTTGTTCAGTGAACATAAGTTCAAACATTTGACCGTCATCATAATGAAGTAAATGATCCACTGATTCTACACATTGAACTAATTCATGGTCCCGTGATTCATCCATGAAATCTGAGTCATCATTGTCCTCAATAACTTTTTCTGTGTTGGTCTCCAGAACAATTTCGAAGGAAACATTCTGCTCACTTTCCATTTTATTGCTGTAATTTGCATAAAAAATAAATATATCAGTAGAGATAGGGCACTGTTGGGTTTAAGTTCAGACAGGCACTTGTGAGTTTATAACAGAGAAGTAATCTATGGGCACTGTATGGTTTCAGGCGTGAAGTAGTACTATTAAAAAGTGCCTGTGAAGAAGCCTAAGTAAATTCATAATTATACCACAGAAACCTAAATCAGTCCATAATTATAATAAAGAAGCCTTTCTCAATGTCTAACTCTTACAGAGGGATAGTATATAACTATCTGAAAAAGTTTACCATATTTACTTATAGTGCACAATATACTTCAGTTTTAAAAATAACAACTTACCTTTAGAAACAAGTTGATGTTATTAGTGATATTCTAAATGATATATACAACAACAAAAAAGGTAACAAGAATTATAAGGTAAATGTTTTCTACTCTTTTTACCCGCAATGCACTGCTGATGATGTCACTGACAGTATCTCTCATTTACTCTCTATAGCTGTCTTTCTTTTTACATTATTCTCTGTTTACTTCCCTTATACTAACTCTTCTTTTTTTAAAAAAAATATTTTTTTTGGTTCGCTTCCAGTTCGCGAACCGGTCAGCGAACTTGAAGCGAACCAAAAGAAATAGTGCTTGCCAGAGTGATAAACATTCTAGCAATTTTGTTTGAAAGGGGAGGTAGTTCTGAAAAGAACTGTTTTTTTTTGTTTTTGTTGTTTTATTTTATTTTTTTTTTTTTGAACATTTTTTGATTTTTTTGTATTTTTAGAACTGTTTTATGTTTTTTTTGTGTTTTTTATGGAGGGGAGACAACAAAAAACAGGCATTGAAAACGGCTCAACTGGAGCAAAAAAAAAATTACTTCTTGGGTGCATTAGGGCATTTATGATTTTCGAACGCCATGTTAATCAGGTTGACGCTCATGTTGCCATACGACAGCATACCACCACAGTATATACAAGTTAACTTCATATGTTGGAAGTTGGGTTGAATGTTTGGCACAGTTTCTTGTGTCTCTCTTCCCGTCAAAGACATTGTGGAGGTAGATCTGGCCACAGGAGTTGTCGTGGGATTGTCTTGTAGATCCCTTAACTCAGCCCCGGCTGTAGTTTAAGGGATGCCACCTGCTCATGTGTCGATGCATCGTATAGTTGCCCATACTGTATTTCTTCTCTGTGCCTCTCGACAATCTGTAATCACAGATGAGGCAGGTGGCATATTTAGCATTCACCTTCTTTGATCCAGGAGGGATGGAGAAAAACTGCCAGATGAAACTTGTTTTTCGCTTTGAAACCCGGGGCAACTCTTGGACAAATTGTTGTTCCTCTCTGTCCTCTTCTTCTTCTTCCTCCTCTTCCTCCTCTCTGTTAGTGATAAATTGACTAGGTGGTCCTCTCTTCTTATGAGGAGGTGGAGGTGGTGGTGGGGTTCCACCAGCTGCAGCAAGTACAGAAGCCATTGTTCAATTCTAGCTAAATGGTCTTTCTCTCACCAAGATGAAAGTCAGAGTGAGGAAATAAGGAGGGGTTTACATGATTTGGGGAAAGCAAAAGTTCTGAACCAATGAAAAGTGTTATTTTTAGGTCACATGACCTAGTCATACATCATTTGGAAACCAAAAGTGAAATGAACCAATGAAAAGTTTGATAAACAAGTCACATGACCTGTTCCGCTTACGTTACGCGGCGCGCGCCGCGTCCCAGATCGCTTCCGGTTCGCGGTCCGGAGCACTTCCGGGAACGCTAACGCGGCGCGTCATTAGACGCATTACGCGATAACGTGATACGTCGCGCTTCCGCGACGCGTCACAGTTCCGCTAACGTAACGTTGACCGGTTCGCGGACTAGATCGCGGCATCAAGATGAGCTAACGGAAAGCTTCCCGGTTCGCGAACTAGAAGCGAAGAAAAAAAATATTAAAAAAAAAATTATCAATAAACATCTAAATATATTTTGGGATTTAAAGAAGAATACATTTTACAGCTACAGATGTTAGCTTTTAAAAAACCAATGAAATTCACAGAAAAAACCATAGGTTATAGACCATATATAGTTAGAAATTTGCATTTAAAAAACCATTGAAATTCAATGAAAAAACCATAGGTTATAGACCATATATAGTTAGGGATTTGCATTTACAAAACCTTATTTTACTCGCATAAAACCATTGAAATTCCATATATAGTTAGTTGCGCTAACTATATATCGCGCACCCGCAATCCACTGCTGATGATGTCACATATTACATCATTCATGACATGGTCAGTGACATCACTGATGACATCACTGATGACAACATCCAGTGACTGTATGTTTCTGTAAAGTTAAAATATGTCTTACATATTGAAGAATGAGTGGATGTATAAGTGTCTGGATGAAGGATTTAGTAGGTGCATGACTGACTGTATGAGTGAGTGATTAAATGTGTCTCACTGAGTGCATGGGTTAGTGACTAAACTGTCTTAATTTGTGCATTATTATGTCTGTTGTTCTGTAAACTGCTGCATGTGTTGATCAGTAGCTATATGAGTAACTGGGAGGTGTGTGACTCTGTGCATACATGTGTAAGCAGTTGATTCACTAGATCTATGGGTTCAAAAGTGCATGTGGAAACAGTTGTATGGGCGGTTGACTGTGTGCATGAGTATATTGGTGAGTGAATGGATATCTCAGTGCTACATGTCAAAGTAAGTACATATGTAAAACACAGTACATGTGAGAGTTGACATATATAAATTACTGTGCATAAGAGCCAGTGAATGTGTGAGTGGCTGCATGGATCATTGAAAACTTGTATCAGTGATTGTATAAGAGAGTAAATATGTGTTAGAATATGTTTGAATAAGTAAGGTGTGTATAACTGTATAGTTGAGCAAATGGAAGTGTGATTGATTCTTTGCATGACTGACTAGGTGTGTGAGTAATTCCATGGATGAGTGACAGTCTGTGAGTGTCTGTTTACTCTGAGTGTATCTAAGGTTATATTAGAGTCTGAAGAGGTTAATCGTATTATCACATGAATGATGTCATCATTGATGTGATCAGTAATGTCAAATGAGATGTCATCAGTGATGTTATCAGTGATATCATTTGAGATGTCATCAGTGATGTCATCAGTGATGTCATTTGAGATGTCATCAGTGATGTCATCAGTGATGTCATTTGATATGTCATCAGTGATGTCATCAGTGATGTCACTGACCATGTCATGAATGATGTAATATGTGACATCATCAGCAGTGGATTGCGGGTGCGTGATATATAGTTAGCGCAACTAACTATATATGCGAATTTCAATGGTTTTATGCGAGTAAAATAAGGTTTTGTAAATGCTAATCCCTAACTATATATGGTCTATAACCTATGGTTTTTTCAGTGAATTTTCAAGGTTTTGTAAATGCTAATTCCCAACTATATATGGTCTATAACCTATGGTTTTTTCAGTGAATTTCAATGGTTTTTTAATAGCAAATATCAAATGCTGTCAAATGTCAAGTACATGATAGGTAAAAACATTTTCGTGTTTATGCACGCTGATGTGCTTTGAACGCTGCCCCCCCTCTTTTCTCTTAGGAGTACTCTCTCTTTGCAGATAGTGAAGGGTAGTTAACGCAGGCCTTTGCCCCCGTTGTAATCCGTCGTGCCTGCTTCTTTCTCCATTTGATTGATTGTTATCCAAGCATTTAATATTTTTGAATTTGTTCTCTTTGGTTCATTCTGTATTTACAAACAAGCACAGAGTCGCCATACTCTGTTTAGTCTTTGCAGATAGTGAAAAATCGTTTAAAAAAACAAAAGGAATCGAGCAAAATCAGTAGGCCACTAATGGGATCTGTTTTTGACCGCGCTAAAATAGAAACATTATATGGCTGAGATACCCGCCACCCCCTCTCAACACAATCCCCAAGAATGGGAATACGGAAACATTTCTGAACTTTTGGAAGGCGGGAGGGAGTTACCCTCCCGGCCGTATTTATTAAAATATGAAACAAAATTAAAACATTAAAATAACAGTTTCATATTATGTACAATTTCATTTCCACATTACGATGTTTTGGCTGACCTTAACACATTTCTAATACAAAGGTTCTCCTAGCCGATACTAACATCCTACAAATGCATTTTCAAATTGAAATTGTACATCCTAACGTTAAGGGCCAACGGCAAGGTCGTAACCGGTGTCAGATCCCTAAACCAGAACTCCCCCCTCACTTGTGAGGGGCGGCCGCACAGAGGACTGCACCTCATGTGCACATACCAATTTCCCTTTTCTTGATGGGGGCCCCAATTAACTCAACGTCATCTTTATTGGTCGTCCGAGGACTCGTGTGAGGTGTCTAGAAGGTAGCGTAGACCCCCCTCCCCACCCCACACAACTTACCACATCTGCCGTCGCAGATGTCCTGGCCCCGGGAAATTCCCAGGAGGGGCCCGTAGCCCCTCCTATCCAGGGAGGGGCCTTGACCGCCTTCCCTTTCCTTTCGGCGTCCCATCCTTAGAAGGGACCGCCTCCCCGTTGAGGGGCCAATGGCCACCTCCCCCCGGGCGCTCCCATCCGTAATGGGTGACGCCCCCCTCTAGGGATCTTCCAATTACTGCTCACCGATCATGACCTTACCGCCCGACCAAATAATAAATACGACAAACTAAACTAGAGAGACTAATTACTAAAGAGGAAAAAACAAAAAGATATTCAAAGTATGAACTGTCTAAACATCACTGGTCAACTCTGGTGCAAATACTTTTATTCGATAAAGCATACTGTAAAGAATTATCCACTTTATTGCATACTGAATTACAACTTTATTCAGAACAACCTGTAAGAAAAGTGAATTACCACGTCAAATAACTTTATTTCAAAACAACTTGCTGTCTTCAGGGGCTGGTGGGTGGGTCAAAATTGGCTCTTCGTTCCGTCTCGAGCTCACGTGCAGCGGGGAGGTGCAGCTTCAGAGCACAGGAACAAGAGGATGCTTCCTTGGCTTGTCGCTCCTTTTATCCTTCTTTGGGCGGGCGTAAACCCGCCTCCACCCGCCTCCGGGGGCGTGGCCGGCGGCTTCAGTGTCTAGGACAACCCACTCTTGGGCGGGAAAAAGCGCGCCCCGGCTGCGCCGCTTTGGGCATACCAGCCGAGACTCGCCTCCCGCCCAAGATGGCTTCCCGGGGGGATCGGGGTACTCCACCATACGTTCGGGGGGACCGAGTGGTCGCCCCTTTCCATATGGCTGAGATACCCGCCACCCCCTCTCAACACAATCCCCAAGAATGGGAATACCGAAACATTTCTGAACTTTTGGAAGGCGGGAGGGAGTTACCCTCCCGGCCGTATTTATTAAAATATGAAACAAAATTAAAACATTAAAATAACAGTTTCATATTATGTACAATTTTATTTCCACATTACGATGTTTTGGCTGACCTTAACACATTTCTAATACAAAGGTTCTCCTAGCCGATACTAACATCCTACAAATGCATTTTCAAATTGAAATTGTACATCCTAACGTTAAGGGCCAACGGCAAGGTCGTAACCGGTGTCAGATCCCTAAACCAGAACTCCCCCCTCACTTGTGAGGGGCGGCCGCACAGAGGACTGCACCTCATGTGCACATACCAATTTCCCTTTTCTTGACGGGGGCCCCAATTAACTCGACGCCATCTTTATTGGTCGTCCGAGGACTCGTGTGAGGTGTCTAGAAGGTAGAGTAGACCCCCCTCCCCACCCCACACAACTTACCACATCTGCCGTCGCAGATGTCCTGGCCCCGGGAAATTCCCAGGAGGGGCCCGTAGCCCCTCCTATCCAGGGAGGGGCCTTGACCGCCTTCCCTTTCCTTTCGGCGTCCCATCCTTAGAAGGGACCGCCTCCCCGTTGAGGGGCCAATGGCCACCTCCCCCCGGGCGCTCCCATCCGTAATGGGTGACGCCCCCCCCTAGGGATCTTCCAATTACTGCTCACCGATCATGACCTTACCGCCACAGGCCGGATAGTTGACCGGCTATCCGGACCCCCCACAAAACTCCTACCTAAAGGTCATGCTGTAAACTCATTAACCAAGCAACGAGGTCTCCTATAAGTAAGGAATTCCCCACCCGGGACAAATGGACCCCATCTTCTAGATACATATGGTCCCCCCTGATACACCCATGAGGAATCGAATGCAATGTACTCGTACGGAACAGTCTACCCAGCTTGTTATTTACCTTCTTCACAGAATGATTTATAGCAGACACTGAATTAGCCCCCCACCACACCTTTCGTGGAATCATATGGGACCATCCAATCGTGCACCCTGGAACCCTTCTCGCCAACCAACTTACTGTGGATAGTATCGCCTCGAGAAGTAGTCGTCTACCAGTGGTCACCAAATCATTGCCCCCAAGATGCACTATGATTATAGATGGCGGTGACCTTGTCCGCCCTAACAAACCCTCGAAAAAAGTTTGAAACTGGTCAATACAGAGCCCGCCCCTTCCGTAGAAGGTCATCCTGTACCCGTATTCCCCAGCCATGTGAATCATGTCACCTGCTTTGAATACGTCCGCGGCACGCCTCACGTATGAGTGGCCCACGACCCACACCACTTTTTCCTCAGCCGGTGATCTTTGACCGCTGGTTCCCAGGTGTCGGGTCGACTGCACAGTCCGCCTCGCCTCGTAAGCTTACGAAACTGTAAACCAAACAAAAAACAAGAAGCGTGAGTACATGATATCAGCTTCACAACATGTGCAACCGCACATACCTTTTGTAACAATTCGAGGACCAACGCCCCAACTGCTTCACCTTTTCCACACTCAGACCCCTGGCTGTAGCCTCTGTAGCAGCCCCTATCCGGAAGGAATGGGTCCCAAACTCGCCCGGGTTCAAGCCCGCGGCCGAAATTGTCATTGCAAGCACCCGCTGGAACTGAAACCTCGTCAGTGGGGTGGCATCAGCGTGTCTCAGCAAGGTCCCCCCCCCATGATGCCGCCCTCTGCGCCAAATATTCCTCAACGCATACGACAGGGCAAATGGGAGATCCGGGAATCCGATGGACTACTACACTGTCCCCGATCGCACCCTGATCGGTCTTGGACCTGGCAAACGAGACAATCATCGACTCCCCTTTAACTTGAATGTGCTCTCGGCACAGTCCCCCCCCCCGTATCCTGCTTGTTCTTTGCCACCAGTTCGCTTACCCGCATAGCCCCATGGAATGCTAATGCAAAAGCGGCCCGGAATAACACTGTTTCTGACTGGGATGAACATGTCGCAGGGAGTACGGACAGTAACAGGGCCAACCTTTCCAGACCTATCGGGTGCCTTTCATCTACTCTGCGACCCTCAAGGCGTTGCCACCCACGCAGCGCTTTCTGTACTACAAAAGACGCTGTAGGGTCCTGGATACCATGAGCCCGTGCCATGAAGGAAATGGCGGCCCGATGCCGCTGGGCCATGGCTACCGATTTGTCTGCCTGATGTAATGACAGCAAAAACTTTACGACCAACTCTTCCTGGCCCCAAAGCTCCCCCCTAGCAGAACCCAAAAAGGACCAATAGGAACGGAACGCCCCTTCATATGCCTTCCTTGTCCTGGGTGCTAAACTCTCTCCCACGAGGTTTTGTAGTTCGGGGCACCGAGAGACCAGAGAGCTTCGGGAAATGGTGCCGCCACTGGGTCCGCTGTGGGCAGAAAACCCCAAAAGGCCTGCATACGGAAACGAGAAAGCGCATCAGCAGCCTGATTCAGCACCCCTGGCACATGTCTCGCCCTAAAGAGCACGTTCAATTGCATACATAGTAAGACAATTTCCTTGAGCAATCTCAGAATCCATTTGCATCGTGCAGCCTGACTATTGATACACTCAACCACGGTCATGTTATCAGACCAGAACACCACAGAGTGATCCCGAAACCCCTCAGGCCATGTTTTCAAGGCCACCAGAATAGGGAACAGTTCGAGAAAAGCAATGTTACTTGTAAGCCCACACTCGTGCCACCATGACGGCCACGTTTGAGCCGACCAGTGATTTCCAAATATGGCGCCAAAGCCTATACTCCCCGCCGAATCTGTCCACAGCCCCAACTCCTCGGAGGACACCGCCGGCTTGTTCCAGACAACCCGACCATTGAAAATCCGCCAGGAATGCCAACCAAATGCGCATGTCCTGGCGAATCTCTGCCGAGAGCCTCGTGCGGTGGTGCCCCTCTTTAAGACCGACCATGGCTTGTGCAATCGAGCGGGAAAAAGGGCGGGCCATTGGCGTCACTCTAAGGGCAAAATTCAACTGACCCACCGTCTGCTGCAATTGATGCAAATTCACCTTAGTCTCCCTAATACATGTTTCAAGCGAGGCCCTGAATTTCCTCACCTTTTCTTTGGGCAACCGGAAGCAACCCTCTTCGGAATCGAGCTCTATTCCAAGAAACTCGAGCGAAGTAGATGGCCCCACAGTCTTACCTGGCGCCAATGGCACACCAAACTGACTCATCAGACCACAAAATTCGTTTAACGCCTGTGCACATTCTGGGTCCCCGGCTGCCCCCAGGAACAGAAAATCGTCAAGATAATGCATAACATGCTGAAACCCCGTCATTCTTGTGAATGCCCATTGCAGAAAACAACTGAATTTCTCAAAATAAGCACAAGATATGGAGCATCCCATCGGCATACATTTATCAATGTAATAGCGCTCCTGAAACATTAAACCAAGGAGACGCTGATCGTCTGGGTGTTACGGGAGCAACCGGAACGCTGACTTGATGTCTGATTTGGACATCAGCGCTCCGGGCCACAGGCGATTCAACATGGCGACGGCATCATCGAAAGATGCGTACCGCACCGAACAAACCTCCGGGTCTATCGCATCGTTCACCGAAAGACCTCTCGGGGCTGACAAGTTATGTATCAATCTAAACTCACCCGGGTCCTTCTTGGGGACCACTCCCAAGGGTGAACAAACAAAATTAGCAACTGGTGGCATGTCGAATGGTCCAGCAACCCGACCCCGGGTCACCTCCTTCCCAATCTTCGCTTGTACCACTGCCGTGTTCTGCAGGACCGACAATTGGTTCCTACAATGTGCTTTACCCTGAAAATTCCCCACTGGGATGCGGAAACCATACGAAAAACCGTCTCGCAACACCCCAGTGGAGACATGATCCGGGTATTCATTGAGCCAAGGGATCATTGCCATGGTATCAACCGGGGTAGGTAAAGGCGCCCCTCGGACTATTTCAGTCCTGTTTGACGCTTCCCCTACTTCCGTTATCACCCGTTTTGGCTCTGCACATGGTCTCGGGATGCGAGGACTGTCCACACCCCCCACATTCGTGCCTAAACTTGCATGACCCCTGGGGCCTTGTACACTTTCCCCTGTTAAAATTCCAGCAGACCCCTTTTTTACCTGAATTGCCATTCGACTTTGAATGATGCTCGTTACTTGAACCCGCCCGAAAGGGCGCCCCAGATGAATGGCGGGAAAACTCGCCCCCGTTTCCCCCCAACAATGGCGCCTTTGTCATGCCTGATTTCTCCATTTTTTGCCAGGAAATGGAGTCGTAACAATCCCACGTCAGAGATGTGTCGAACTCCTTGGCCTTACGAAAAATATTATCGTAACAAAACCACTGATTGCCCTCGTATGTCTGAGAATACTCCATAATACGTGTCTGGTACACGGGTAACTCGGCCAACAGTTCAGGCCTCCGTTCCCCCATAATTGAAGTGAATATGCCAAATGCTCTACCCCAATTACCTATCGTCTCATCGACTCTAAAAGCGGCCATCTTGGCGCGCCAAACACTCGGGTGCATAAACTCTTTTTGAACTTTCACGTGCTCAATCTCGTAATGATCAGTTAGTAAAGAAAACATGTTTACATATTTCTCAGCCCATATCCTCTCCTTGATTTCCATCGGAATATGCTGAGCCACTTTCTCCCTTCTCGAGGGTACTGACCCCTCCCCCGCAATCGGCAGTAGCTGCTTACCTGAACCAGAAGCTGTAACCGTAGTCGCTGCCGAACTCACGCCCGCTGCGGGTTGACCCACTGGAGCCTGCAGGGGAACAAAAGGACATGGAGCCTTTGCAGCCTCTCTCGATTGCCGCAACTGCCTCATTACTGCCCTGGCGTCATCTGCCGTAGCCCCCTCACTCTCTTTGCCCAACCACGCTGCCAGTTGTGCAGCCAACTCGGGAGGCATATCCTCCCCGTTCACAGGTGTGACTACAACGGGAATTGATTGCCCCTCCTTCGGGACCGGGATCGGCGCCTCGGTCGGTGTATCAGGGTACGCCGGCGGCGCCTCGGGAACCGGGGCCTCTTCCCCAGTTGCTCCCTTCTTGGCCCTTCTACTTCTCCCGTTAGGGACTACTCCCGGCAATGCTGGTCCGACGACTCGCTTAGGGCCCCCTACACCGTTCATTGCCGCCATCTGTTTCTTCATCTCGGCCATGTCTTTTACGAGCATGCGGAGCATCTGATCGGTTCCGACCCGCTTTCCGGCCTTCTTGCCCGGCATTCTCCAACGCTGATTTCCTGGAAGAACAAAGACAAGAATTAAAACGCTCAAAATTGGCTCTTCGTTCCGTCTCGAGCTCACGTGCAGCGGGGAGGTGCAGCTTCAGAGCACAGGAACAAGAGGATGCTTCCTTGGCTTGTCGCTCCTTTTATCCTTCTTCGGGCGGGCGTAAACCCGCCTCCACCCGCCTCCGGGGGCGTGGCCGGCGGCTTCAGTGTCTAGGACAACCCACTCTTGGGCGGGAAAAAGCGCGCCCCGGCTGCGCCGCTTTGGGCATACCAGCCGAGACTCGCCTCCCGCCCAAGATGGCTTCCCAGGGGGATCGGGGTACTCCACCATACGTTCGGGGGGACCGAGTGGTCGCCCCTTTCCAAGAACAACCCCTCATGAGAAATACGAAACTAGTGAGATGAACTTAGCTCCACACCATGATGGCTGCAAGACAGCTCGACTCTGCCGCCCACCCCACCCCACCCAAAATAACGACAAACCCTATGCAAATATTATAAATATATACAACACACCAGCAAAGTAACAGGGTAAAACATTTTATTAAATAACTATTTACATAACTATTTTATACTTTTTGTTGCCCGATCCGGCTAGCTCAATCGATCGAGCATGAAACTCATGCACTCTGATAGCAAGCGTTGCTGCTGATGCTATGCAGACAAAAACTGGTTTTCAGTTTGTACATTCTTCAAGATTTTTCCATTCAAGGCTGGTTGAGAGTTTGTAGAACGATGGCTTCAGATTTTCAACATACGGTGTGGTGGCGCGGACTGGGAGGGGGCGCTTGGCTCCTGCCCCCTCCCCAAGTAAGATTTTCATACGTGAGTGTACGTTCATGGTTTTGGTCCCTGAGTTGCTTCGATGTCACTGCCATGCTCAAATGGCATAAGTCCTGGATGTTGGGTGCCATAGTTCAGAGTTCTGAACAGCGCTTGTAACACTGTCTGAAGCTTATTTGCACCTGCTGCAGCTTCACTATTCTCAAAGTAAGTGAGGGCCGTTTGTGGACCTGACTGCATTGGAAAACAATGTGATGCGGTGCCTCCCTGAACCGCTTGACGGAGGCCCCCGAGGGGCAGTGAGATGGCGCGGACTGGGAGGGGGCGCTTGGCTCCTGCCCCCTCCCCAAGTCGTGTTGCCCTGGTGTGGCCTGAGATCGCCCCCGACATAGGCGGCCGGCTCCCGGGGTCCGGCGGAACTTTTTGCCTTTTGATGACTCTTCCATTCTGGACCTTGTCCCACAATCCGTTTGACCTGAAGACACGCTGTAGTGGGGCGCCCCTTTACCGTTTCAGTTGCCATTCCGCCCGCTTTTGCTACACTGTGCCTCTTCCGCCATTCAGCTGTTTACCGCCCGCTCTTGCGACTACAGTGTCTCGCTCACCATGTAGTTGAGTTGCTCCCGCTCTTGCGATGCAGCGATAGGAGCTGCCACAGGACTCTCAAAATGGCGGCCGGCTCTTCAGATTTGGGCGTGGTCCACTAAAATGGCCCTGGGACACCTTGGAACTCGGACGCTTGTCTGCTAGGGCTTAGGTCCCATTCTCAAAAGCGTCCCCTCAGCCTTGATGATTCTACAAAAGTCTTGGGGGCCCCCGACTCCCGCAGGCTTCTGGTGGGGAGCGGCTGCCATGATTGCTCGTGGAATGGCCACGACTGAGCTACGAGATGGTGGTGCTCTCATGCTGACGCCAGCTTCAGTCTGAAACATCCAGAAACACTGTAGACTACCAATTCGATCAGTTCCGGTAGCGCCCCAACGTGACCCGGTAGAGAAGAACTTGCCCTCCCCTCTTTGACTGATGGTTCTTGTTGCCTGTCCCTTCTGTTGTCTTTTAACAGAACTTTTTAGACTGCTGAAAGGGGTTGTGTTCCGAACGCTGGTTGGTGGAGACATTTTGACTATATTCTGGACCTACGTTGTCGCGTAAAGCGTTATATGACACGCCGCGTTAGCGCACCCGGAAGTGCTCCGGTGCGCGAAGCGCAGCTTCCCGGAAGCGATCCGGGGTGCGGCGCACAGCGCGTAACGTAAGCATAACAGGTCATGTGACTTGTTAATGAAACTTTTCATTGGTTCATTTTACTTTTGTTATTTTAATGATGAAAGGCTTGGTCATATGACCTAAAAATTACGCTTTTTATTGGTTTCGAACATTATTTTTTCTTAAACATATATGTTATAATGTTTCAAGCTAATGTACTTTCCCGGAAAATTTACAACTGTCCTGCAAGTAAAATATATTCCTTTTTCGAGAAAAAGGGCGTTTCTTCGTCCCATGACGGAGCCGTTGAGTAAAAGAGGCTCGGCCTGCTGTCTTAGTCGCCGATACGCCTGATTATCAGATTCTTATCGATCACTTTATGTTGCAGGAGTGGAAAACACAACTGCCCTTGACCATTTATCTTTACTGCGTTCCTGCGTATTATACCTTTTATCCGTCATGTAATTGGACTGCTTTATTTCACTTGCCTTTTACTGATTCGAAAACAGTGACTAAAATTAAAAACTTTACCAATGTAAATACTACTACCATGTTTTGTTTTAAAAACCTTTATTGTGAAAATGTCAGTATACAAATACGGGCCTATAACCACGTGGGCCGGCCACGGAGCAAACTGGAATCGTATATGATGAGGAGACATTTACATTGTAGAGGAACGTAACGAGCGGGCCATTAGGTTGCAAGAACTAAGGTGTCTAACAGTTGCGGAATCGGTGGACGTACATTTTGTAATTAAAATACGACAGGGCCACTTTCAATAAAATTATCTAGATATACATTTGCGGGCAAGTACCATGGGTGACGTTAATTCGAACTTTCAATAGTACAGTAATCAATAACACATCAGAACTTAATATCAATAGGGATGTCGAAATATTCAATCAATTCTCGTCCCCGCCCGCCATGTGCTTCAAAACTTCATTCGTATCTCGTGATATCAAGGTTGTTCAACCAGTACACAACAAGGAGTTACGAGTCCCATTTATACCGGCGCCATTTTGGGCGAGGCTGGGCAGGTCCAGGATATAGTCAAAATGTCTCCACCAACCAGCGGCCGGACCAGAACCCCTTTCGGCCCTTTATGCTACAAGATGGTGTCTTCCATTCAGAAAATATTGTTGGCAGCATTTTGAAAGGAAAGATAAACAGCCGTTCTCCTAGTGAGTCTCACATTGTTACATTTAGGAAGAATGTTGAAGAGTAGTATGTTGAAAATCTGAAGCCATTGTTCTACAAACTCTCAACCAGCCTTGGATGGAAAAATCCTGAAGAATGTACAAACTGAAAACCAATTTTTGTCTGTATAGCATCAACAGCAACGCTTGACTCAGCTTTGTGTGAAGCCGCCATTTTGATTCAATCAATAGCGTCCCCCTGCACACATTCAGGGACCTGGTCGTGTCTTCAGGTCAAACGGATTGTGGGACAAGATGCAGAAAGGAAAAGGAAAAAAGTTCCGCCAGACCCCGGGAGCCGGCCGCCTATGTCATGGGCGATCTTTGGCCACACCAGGGCGATAGTGAAGCTGCAGCAGGTGGAAATAAGCTTCAGACAGTGTTACAAGCACTGCTCAGAACTCTCAACTATGACACCACCTCGGTGCCATCCGGGTCTTGGCGCCTTGTGCTGGTTCCGGCCTATTCACACATCGGTCCGCTACTGACACCACCTCACAGGCCAACGGGGCACCCCACGCGGACTTTCGGAGCAGCATTGTAGGATGGCCACACCAGAGCAGCAACTTGCTAAACACCACCTCGGTGCCATCCAGATCTCGGCGCGTTGTGCTGCCTTCGGCCTACTGTAGCCGCAAGTGCGGACGCAACTCAACTGGATAGCGAGTGAAACACCAAGGGGCGCCCCACTGCAGCCGAGGAGCCTCCATCTTGGGGGTGACGCACAGCATCACATTGCTTTCCAATGCAGTCAGATCCTCAAACAGCCCCCACTGACTGACGCAACCTCACAGGCCAACAGGGCGCCCCACGCCGACTTTCGGCGCAGCATTGTAGGATAGCCATACCAGTGCAGCAACTTGCTGGACACCACCTCGGTGCCATCCGGATCTCGGCGCGTTGTGCTGCCTTCGGCCTATTCGCACATCGGTCCGCTACTGACGCCGCCTCATGTGCCAATGGATTTTCTACTATTTTTATAGCCCTATGCCGCATAACAGGTCATGTGACTAGTTTATAAAACTTTTCATTGGTTCATTTTACTTTTGGTTTCCCAATGATGGAAGGCTTGGTCATATGACCTAAAAATAACACTTTTCATTGGTTTAGAACATTTTTTTTTCCCAAACGATGAAAGCCCCACCTTGTTTCTGGATGTTTCAGACTGAAGCTGGCGTCAGCATGGAAGCACCACCATCTCGTGGCTCCGTCGTGGTCATTCCGCGAGCAATCATGGCAGCCGCTCCCCACCGGAAGCCTGCAGGAGTCGAGGGCCCCTAAGACTTTTGTAGAATCTTCACGGCTGAGGGGACGCTTTCGAGAATGGGGTCCAAGACCTAGCAGACAAGCGTCCGAGTTCCAAGGTGTCCCAGGGCCATTTTAGTGGACCAGGCCCAAAAAGGAAAGAGCCTGCCGCCATTTTGAGAGTCCTGTGGCAGCCGCCTATCGCTGAACCGCAAGAGTGAGCGCAACTCAGCTGAATGGCGGATTTTGGCACAGTGTACCAATAGCGGGCGGAATGGCAACTGAAATGGTAAAGGGGCGCCCCACTACAGCACACGACCCGCCACCTGGGGAGGCCCGTTCACTCCGCCTCCCCCCGCCCCCGGGGCGCCCCACGCCGTTTTTCGGAGCAGCATTATAGGATACAAAAACCAGTGCGGCAGTTTACTGGACATCACCTGGGTGCCATCCACATCTCAGCGCGTTCTGCTGCCTTGGAACTATTCGCACAACAGACCGCTACTGACAAGGCCTCCCCAGGGACGCCCCACGCCATTTTTCGGAGCTGCATTGTAGGATACCAAAAACCAGTGCGGCACCCAGGTGACATCACCTGGGTGCCGTCCAGAACTCAGCTCGTTGTGCTGCCTTGGGACTATTCGCACAAAACACAGCTACTGACCATTGTTGCTTCTTTTTTCAAAAAAATGTTTAAATGTGTTTACTGTTTTTGTTGCGTTGTATATATTTGTAAGTTATTAAAGTTTTATAATCCTACTACTTTGTTGGAGTGCTATATATTTTTAATGTGACACATAATTGCAAAAACTTTGATGTACAAAGAGGCATCCCTGGAATCTTCCGCTTCAGGCTCGGTCCCACACACCCTCACAGTGAGAATCCCCTCCCAAGCACAATACAGGATGGTTATCAGATAGTAGGAACACGTATGGTGTGAGGGATCTCATGGGGTGGGGGCCTTGATCTACTGTAACTCCTTTGAAGAGGGGTGATTCTCTACAGCTGGGGCCATAAACTACATCCGCAGGGCTAGGTGATAGCCTGGGACCGGCCTGGACAATCGGACACAGAGGAAGAGGAGTGTCAGAGGGTGCGGTAGTGAATAGGGTGAAAGGGAGGTGTCGGGCGGGCACGGGGTGTGATTCTCAGGGAAGAGCAGCGCAGATGGGGGGAGGTTTATGGCCCATGCATGAGAGAGAGAGCGGGGGTGACCAGTGCGTGGGGGAGATGCTTGCGAGGGTGGGGAGCCGTGCTGAGGATCGACAGCGTGCAGAGAGTGGGTCTGGTCAAGGCATCTAAAATGGCTGCCGTGCACGACAAACTTGTGGCATTGGAAAAAAGGCAAGATGGCGCAGACAATGTTTATCAATAAGGATTAATTTATAACAAAATATTTTATCGCAGTGACAAAATGGCGGTCAACAGTTCCTGATTTCCATCAAATCGAACGTTAACAGACGTCACGCAGCAAAAAAAAAAAAACGCTCACGCACAGCTGCTGGAAGACATGTATCAACATATATGAGCCTCCTCAGCCACCCTCAGAAAACATAAGGGGTCAGGATACGTCTCCCGTCCCCCCTTATACCCTGTAATTTAAATAAAACGAAACACAAAATGGCGAATTCCCGTTTCGCTACCAGTTTGCGGCCCAGTTCGCGGCCCGGGAAGCGCTTCTACCGTGAAAAATCATTTTTTTTTTATTTTCCCCACGGGACCCTTTAATAACCCCAACATCATTCCTAGGGGGTCAAGAGGGGTCTACCTTGCCCCCTTTCATTAAATTCCCCCTTCATTTTTCTCCTCCTCTTGTCTTTCGATCCTACCGAGAGACAAGATGGCGGCCGCTCCGGACTGTTTAGAATGTTGACAGACACCGGAGAGCCAATCAGCTTCGCTTCGCAAATCTCCGTAACGCGAAAAGTACGCGATCTGGAGCGCTATCTGGGACGCTGTCACAGATATATAAATTTTTTAAAACGTTAATTTCTCAAAATCCACTGGAGCACATATATTGAGACCCAGCAAAGGCACATCGGGCTACCAGTCCCTACAATTTTGCCAAGTTTCGTGCAAATCCATTCAGCCGTTCGAGCTAAAAGTGAGGCCAAACGCCCTATGGAAATTAACATGGGAAAAATGCGTTGTGGGACCCCCCTTTTTTCGTGGCCCCCCTTGACGAAACCCCCCAAATTTTCAAGGGCTGCTCAGAAACTAAATGTGCCATTTTCCTGAAAATTTCAGCCGATTCCGTCCACAAACGCCAAAGTTATGAGACATAGAATTTTCAAAAGTTCCATAGAGAAATAATCCTAACTATATATACCTACTGGCTATCGCCAGTAGGTAATATATATATATATATATATATATTTTCGAAAGGGCTGACAGCTTGCATCCACGCCGCAGCCACACAAAGAGACTCGCACTCCAGGGTCTGTGTTTAAAGATGTTTAATGGCGACGCGTTTCGACCAAACGGTCTTCTTCCAAAGCCAACCAAAATAAAGTGTGTTCACCATTTTATGCACAAAGTGTTTCACATACTTTTTAAGAAATAAAGGTAGGACTGCTCCATTAACAAGAACTACAATTAGTAAGAACTACCATGAAGGTAGACGACAGACTCTGCCACAAACGTTTTTCACTACATAGGTTAAATTATACTTTGACATATTTGCTGGATAACAATGCAAATTAATGAAGTTTAAATTAAATTAATTTAAATTCAGTCACTGTTTTGTAAATTGTAATTATACACAATGCAGTGTATGGTAAAATTCCTATTTGCAAATTTAGCAAACTTAGTCTCCTCCTTGTTGAAGAAAACCCAGTAAGTCAAACTGGTTACTAACAAGTTAAAGTATGCAACGTTCGCGGCTAATATGGTAATATTACGTTTACCTGGCATTATGAATCACATCATCACGGCCAAGTGGCCTCATTTTCAACAACATAAAAGAATTAAACGTCACGGCCAAGTGGCCAAATCGAAATGTCAATATTCCCCAAATTGGTTGTCTGGGTAGTTCATAACAGATCAGGCAGCCCTACTTAGTCTCCAACTAAGGTGAGATCAGGAAATGTCTCAATGATATGAAGGGAGTACCCGACATTATGTAAGAAACATACCAAATCAACTTAACAATAAAACAAAAATAAAAATAAATAAAGGGTGAGGAGCTGAAATACTTCTTTCAGCCCTGTGATTATAGTGAAAGTGAACCCTGTGTTGTCTGAGATCTACCTAGCCAGGTATGACATGAACAAGCACAATGGTGTGAGTGTGAAATTAATTAAAATCATTGGTATTTGCATCAGTACCCACATTCGGACAGGAGACAGATCAATATATATAATAGGTTCGTAACACAATACCGAACCAGACATTTCAGACAGATTGGGATTGGTAAAGAGGCTCTGTGCCCATAGATTCTGGGGGTACAGATATTGTTTACCAACCTGTGTCAGAGAGAGCCCTCTCTGAGCAGGTTTAGTGAGGGAGGGGAAGACAGACACATGTATCAGAAAGGGGGAAAGGGGAAAACAGGGTAGCAAGGGGGGCAGGATCCATTAAGAACTAGTGCAGAGTAGAAGTGGATATACCGGCTCAACATATGGTCTTAGCCAATATGCACATACAGTTCTTCATCTTCGTTCAGACCAAAGGGGTTCATAGAATCCAGGTGAATGATATAGCGGGATTCCAGGATACGTAGTTGTTTGAGACGGTTTCCCCCTCTGGGGTTTGCCGGGACCCTGTCAATGCCAAAAAAGGAAAACTGGTTAACATCACTGTTATGAACTCGAAGCCAGTGTCTAGCAGTTGCATAGGACAAATCAACATTTCTGATAGCACGCATGTGCTCAAGGATCCTCTTCTTTATAGGGAAGATGGTACAGCCTACATAGAGTTTTGAGCATGGGCACACAATTACATACACACAGTGATCAGTGTTACAGTTCATGAATTTACTGATACTCTCAGTTTTTCCCGTGGGTAGTACATAGGATTTCACATTGCGACTGGTTACACAGGCTTTGCATTTTCCACATTTGTAAAAGCCTTTTTGCTCTTTAAGCCACTGTTTGCTCTTCACTGGGCTCTCAAAGTTACTTCTGACCAGCATATTTTGCAGGGAACGTGCCTTTCTGTAGCTAACCTGCGGTGAACTGTTAGTCAATTTCCCAATTATTGGATCACTTTTCACTATGTGCCAATGTTTCTTCAGGATACCTCGTACGTTAGCTGCCTCAACATTAAATGATGTTATCATCCTGACATTGCTAGAACCAGAAGTCTCAAGAGGTTTGTTAACCTTCTTAGTTAGAAGTGATGCCCTGTTTCTCGTTTTCACTTTGTCTTTAGCTCTCATAAGTGTCTGTTCTGAATAGCCCCTGGCTCTGAACCTCTGGATCATGTTACCTTGTGCTTTTTCAAAGTTTTCATTGTTGCTGCAATTTCTCCTGGCCCTTAGGATCTCTCCGTAAGGGATGCTATCCTTCAAGCTGTTCGGGTGATGGCTTTTAGCATGCAAGATGCTATTTCCTGCAGTGGGTTTCCTGTATAGGTCTGTAACCATTTCCCCATCTACCACCCTGATAGTGTCATCTAAGAAGTCCATCTCCACAGGATCTATCTTGCTAGTAAATCTGAGATTCACGTCATTCCTGTTGTTATCTATGAGAAATCTGTTCAGGTCTGTTCTTGACCCATCCCAGATCATGAAGATATCATCTATATATCTGGTGTAGAACACAATGTGACGGGTTGCATCAGCATTGTGTTCAGACCACAGGATCTGTTCCTCCCACCATCCCATTAGCATACAGGCAAAACTAGGAGCAAAACAACTTCCCATAGCAGTCCCAACTTGTTGTTTGTACCAGATGTTATCAAACAAAAAGAAATTGTTAGTTAGGCAAAATTCCAACATTTCTAAAAGCATTTCTGTTTGGTTCAGATAGAAAATTGACCGGTCCCTCATGTAGTGTCTACAAGCATTGAGACCATCACTGTGTTTAATACACGTGTACAAAGAGACCACGTCAATAGTAACCATGCAGTAGCTGTCCTGCCATCTGATACCCTCAATCTTGGAAATGAAGTCAGTACTGTCTCTGCAGTAAGAGGGCAGATTCAAAACATAAGGAGAAAGAAACGTGTCAAGAAAAATAGAAGTGTTTTCAAGAAGGCTACCATTTGCAGATACTATTGGCCTCCCCGGGGGTTCATTTCTGTCCTTGTGGACCTTGGGTAGCATATAAAAGCAGGGTGAAACGGGATGTTGTACATGTAGGAATCTGAACTCGGATTCGGATAACAGGTCACTGTCTCTCCAGACCCTCAACTTATCATGATATGTTGAAATGCTCAGGGTATATTCCTCCCTATTCGCCTTCCTGTAATTGCCTGACAGCTCCAGTTGTTTTCGGGCTTCCTGTTTGTATAGGTTAATGTCCCATAAAACAACGTTGCCGCCCTTGTCTGAGGGCTTGATTACAAAGCTCTTATCACTATTAAGTGTTTTCAGAGCTTCCCTCTGCTGTGGGGTAAGGTTGTGGGCATGTCTGTTCTTGGTTTTCTCCCATAGGTTTAGTAAATCCCTGTTAACAATATCATGAAAGGTTTCCAGGTTATCATGAGGTGTGATAGGGTTAAAGGTGGATTTGGGTCTGTGCTCAGTAGCACTCCTGCCACTCAATGTTAATCCCATCCTATTCAGAATTTCTTCATCATCCAAGCCACTCACATCTTCCCCACACAGTTCAAATGCACTCGCTAGGCTGTCAACATCTCGTATTTGTAAGATTTTAGACAATTGTGTGCTACAAATGTTACCATTACTTCTCTGTTCTAATGCACGTTTCTTTTTCAATTCAAACATTTTCATAAGTTTCAATTTACGGACAAAGAGGAACATATCAATCCTTGTTTGGCTGTAATCGAAGTTGGCTGTGGGGCAGAAAGTCAAGCCCAACTCCAAAACCGATTTTTCAGCCTCAGTTAGGGTGTGGGGGGAGATGATTATAATGGTCAAGTTTTGCTCACCCATCATTGTTGTTTGTTCTGTCGCTGCATTTTCCCACGCGATGTTCCTCCTCTTGTGTTGTTTCCCCCCACGCCTTGTTGCCTTCCTCTTGCGCTTCCTCCTCGTCCTCTTCCGTAAGCCAGGTTTGGTGGTCTCCCCCTCAAAGTCTGAGCCGACTGTAAAAAATCATACTCCTCCATGGGTTTAAAGGAAAGCAAACTTCGCCCACTTGTATCCAGACTTTCATCAAAGTCCGAATAGTTTTCTGATCCGGATTCAGAGACTGTTACATTTCGTTGTTGACCCGCAAGTTGCTTGAATTGCTTGATAGCCGCATCATATTTTTTGCCAAAGGTCAGGATACGCCCACTGGCGTAATCTTGCTTATCCCTCAAGAACTTGGTCTTTTTCTTCTGTTTGATCTCATTTTCATACTTGTCGAGCCTCTTTTCCATTTGCTCGAGGGCTTTGGCTATCTCCTCCTTTGCATCAAGTTCGTCCAACTCTGCTTTCATTTTGGCAATGTCTGCAATCACTTGCTCCAACTCCATACCTGCATATTTAGATAGCAGGCCAAGCATGTTCTTGCAGGTACCTGCCATTAACTGGGACCAATCCTCGATCAGTTTGGGGTGGGGGTTTTGGTATGTTGGGGTAATCATGATTCTGAGGCCCCTGGGCACCCTCCCAACTTCAATGTAGTTGTTTAATGAGGTGACCTCCCACCACCTGTTGATTTCCTTTTTCAGTAGCTTTTCATATTGAAACAGTAACTGTTTCGTCGATTTGTCGGGTACTGTTGTTATGACCTCATTGTTGTTTACTGTTCCTGTGCTCGTCGGTTCTCCCTCACAAAACAGGGATCGAGCCTCTTCAATTCTGCCTGCTCGTCGGCTCGCTGTCATGACGTTTGAGCTTGTGCTCGCATCCATGCTTGCAGATTCAGCCTGTGTGTTAGTTTCACCGCCCGTGATGTTTCTTTGGGCTGTGTTCGCAGCGGCAGCCGCCGCCGCTTTCTGCGAGCCCCTGGTCATGTTGTCCGTGAATGAAGAAATGTCCCGTCTTACTCTGGGGATACCAATGCTTGTTGGTATATTAACACAGTTTCAAACCCTGCCGCGCCGCTTGAAGCGATTTCAGCGCGGTACCTCTGCCCGTTTTAAATCTCCTCGGTGTCCTGCTCGCACGTCGGGTCCACCACTTGGAAGCGTTAGATGGCAGTAACAAGCCGCTGCCGCAGCCCGTCTCCACGATTACGCCCCCAGCCACAGACACACGTGGTCACAGTCCGTTACCTTTGTCCAGGACAGGCGGTCGGAGCGAGCGATGTGACCCGAGGGTCGGGGTGTCCGAAAGGCTTTCCGGCTCCACTCGCTCACGTCCTGATGAGATAGGTGCAAGTCCCGGGTGCCGAAAATACCCGGAAATATTTTCAAAAGGGCTGACAGCTTGCATCCACGCCGCAGCCACACAAAGAGACTCGCACTCCAGGGTCTGTGTTTAAAGATGTTTAATGGCGACGCGTTTCGACCAAACGGTCTTCTTCCAAAGCCAACCAAAATAAAGTGTGTTCACCATTTTATGCACAAAGTGTTTCACATACTTTTTAAGAAATAAAGGTAGGACTGCGCCATTAACAAGAACTACAATTAGTAAGAACTACCATGAAGGTAGACGACAGACTCTGCCACAAACGTTTTTCACTACATAGGTTAAATTATACTTTGACATATTTGCTGGATAACAATGCAAATTAATGAAGTTTAAATTAAATTAATTTAAATTCAGTCACTGTTTTGTAAATTGTAATTATACACAATGCAGTGTATGGCAAAATTCCTATTTGCAAATTTAGCAAACTTAGTCTCCTCCTTGTTGAAGAAAACCCAGTAAGTCAAACTGGTTACTAACAAGTTAAAGTATGCAACGTTCGCGGCTAATATGGTAATATTACGTTTACCTGACATTATGAATCACATCATCACGGCCAAGTGGCCTCATTTTCAACAACATAAAAGAATTAAACGTCACGGCCAAGTGGCCAAATCGAAATGTCAATATTCCCCAAATTGGTTGTCTGGGTAGTTCATAACAGATCAGGCAGCCCTACTTAGTCTCCAACTAAGGTGAGATCAGGAAATGTCTCAATGATATGAAGGGAGTACCCGAAATTATGTAAGAAACATACCAACTCAACTTAACAATAAAACAAAAATAAAAATAAATAAAGGGTGAGGAGCTGAAATACTTCTTTCAGCCCTGTGATTATAGTGAAAGTGAACCCTGTGTTGTCTGAGATCTACCTAGCCAGGTATGACATGAACAAGCACAATGGTGTGAGTGTGAAATTAATTAAAATCATTGGTATTTGCATCAGTACCCACATTCGGACAGGAGACAGATCAATATATATAATAGGTTCGTAACACAATACCGAACCAGACATTTCAGACAGATTGGGATTGGTAAAGAGGCTCTGTGCCCATAGATTCTGGGGGTACAGATATTGTTTACCAACCTGTGTCAGAGAGAGCCCTCTCTGAGCAGGTTTAGTGAGGGAGGGGAAGACAGACACATGTATCAGAAAGGGGGAAAGGGGAAAACAGGGTAGCAAGGGGGGCAGGATCCATTAAGAACTAGTGCAGAGTAGAAGTGGATATACCGGCTCAACATATGGTCTTAGCCAATATGCACATACAGTTCTTCATCTTCGTTCAGACCAAAGGGGTTCATAGAATCCAGGTGAATGATATAGCGGGATTCCAGGATACGTAGTTGTTTGAGACGGTTTCCCCCTCTGGGGTTTGCCGGGACCCTGTCAATGCCAAAAAAGGAAAACTGGTTAACATCACTGTTATGAACTCGAAGCCAGTGTCTAGCAGTTGCATAGGACAAATCAACATTTCTGATAGCACGCATGTGCTCAAGGATCCTCTTCTTTATAGGGAAGATGGTACAGCCTACATAGAGTTTTGAGCATGGGCACACAATTACATACACACAGTGATCAGTGTTACAGTTCATGAATTTACTGATACTCTCAGTTTTTCCCGTGGGTAGTACATAGGATTTCACATTGCGACTGGTTACACAGGCTTTGCATTTTCCACATTTGTAAAAGCCTTTTTGCTCTTTAAGCCACTGTTTGCTCTTCACTGGGCTCTCAAAGTTACTTCTGACCAGCATATTTTGCAGGGAACGTGCCTTTCTGTAGCTAACCTGCGGTGAACTGTTAGTCAATTTCCCAATTATTGGATCACTTTTCACTATGTGCCAATGTTTCTTCAGGATACCTCGTATGTTAGCTGCCTCAACATTAAATGATGTTATCATCCTGACATTGCTAGAACCAGAAGTCTCAAGAGGTTTGTTAACCTTCTTAGTTAGAAGTGATGCCCTGTTTCTCGTTTTCACTTTGTCTTTAGCTCTCATAAGTGTCTGTTCTGAATAGCCCCTGGCTCTGAACCTCTGGATCATGTTACCTTGTGCTTTTTCAAAGTTTTCATTGTTGCTGCAATTTCTCCTGGCCCTTAGGATCTCTCCGTAAGGGATGCTATCCTTCAAGCTGTTCGGGTGATGGCTTTTAGCATGCAAGATGCTATTTCCTGCAGTGGGTTTCCTGTATAGGTCTGTAACCATTTCCCCATCTACCACCCTGATAGTGTCATCTAAGAAGTCCATCTCCACAGGATCTATCTTGCTAGTAAATCTGAGATTCACGTCATTCCTGTTGTTATCTATGAGAAATCTGTTCAGGTCTGTTCTTGACCCATCCCAGATCATGAAGATATCATCTATATATCTGGTGTAGAACACAATGTGACGGGTTTCATCAGCATTGTGTTCAGACCACAGGATCTGTTCCTCCCACCATCCCATTAGCATACAGGCAAAACTAGGAGCAAAACAACTTCCCATAGCAGTCCCAACTTGTTGTTTGTACCAGATGTTATCAAACAAAAAGAAATTGTTAGTTAGGCAAAATTCCAACATTTCTAAAAGCATTTCTGTTTGGTTCAGATAGAAAATTGACCGGTCCCTCATGTAGTGTCTACAAGCATTGAGACCATCACTGTGTTTAATACACGTGTACAAAGAGACCACGTCAATAGTAACCATGCAGTAGCTGTCCTGCCATCTGATACCCTCAATCTTGGAAATGAAGTCAGTACTGTCTCTGCAGTAAGAGGGAAGATTCAAAACATAAGGAGAAAGAAACGTGTCAAGAAAAATAGAAGTGTTTTCAAGAAGGCTACCATTTGCAGATACTATTGGCCTCCCCGGGGGTTCATTTCTGTCCTTGTGGACCTTGGGTAGCATATAAAAGCAGGGTGAAACGGGATGTTGTACATGTAGGAATCTGAACTCGGATTCGGATAACAGGTCACTGTCTCTCCAGACCCTCAACTTATCATGATATGTTGAAATGCTCAGGGTATATTCCTCCCTATTCGCCTTCCTGTAATTGCCTGACAGCTCCAGTTGTTTTCGGGCTTCCTGTTTGTATAGGTTAATGTCCCATAAAACAACGTTGCCGCCCTTGTCTGAGGGCTTGATTACAAAGCTCTTATCACTATTAAGTGTTTTCAGAGCTTCCCTCTGCTGTGGGGTAAGGTTGTGGGCATGTCTGTTCTTGGTTTTCTCCCATAGGTTTAGTAAATCCCGGTTAACAATATCATGAAAGGTTTCCAGGTTATCATGAGGTGTGATAGGGTTAAAGGTGGATTTGGGTCTGTGCTCAGTAGCACTCCTGCCACTCAATGTTAATCCCATCCTATTCAGAATTTCTTCATCATCCAAGCCACTCACATCTTCCCCACACAGTTCAAATGCACTCGCTAGGCTGTCAACATCTCGTATTTGTAAGATTTTAGACAATTGTGTGCTACAAATGTTACCATTACTTCTCTGTTCTAATGCACGTTTCTTTTTCAATTCAAACATTTTCATAAGTTTCAATTTACGGACAAAGAGGAACATATCAATCCTTGTTTGGCTGTAATCGAAGTTGGCTGTGGGGCAGAAAGTCAAGCCCAACTCCAAAACCGATTTTTCAGCCTCAGTTAGGGTGTGGGGGGAGATGTTTATAATGGTCAAGTTTTGCTCACCCATCATTGTTGTTTGTTCTGTCGCTGCATTTTCTCACGCGATGTTCCTCCTCTTGTGTTGTTTCCCCCCACGCCTTGTTGCCTTCCTCTTGCGCTTCCTCCTCGTCCTCTTCCGTAAGCCAGGTTTGGTGGTCTCCCCCTCAAAGTCTGAGCCGACTGTAAAAAATCATACTCCTCCATGGGTTTAAAGGAAAGCAAACTTCGCCCACTTGTATCCAGACTTTCATCAAAGTCCGAATAGTTTTCTGATCCGGATTCAGAGACTGTTACATTTCGTTGTTGTCCCGCAAGTTGCTTGAATTGCTTGATAGCCGCATCATATTTTTTGCCAAAGGTCAGGATACGCCCACTGGCGTAATCTTGCTTATCCCTCAAGAACTTGGTCTTTTTCTTCTGTTTGATCTCATTTTCATACTTGTCGAGCCTCTTTTGCATTTGCTCGAGGGCTTTGGCTATCTCCTCCTTTGCATCAAGTTCGTCCAACTCTGCTTTCATTTTGGCAATGTCTGCAATCACTTGCTCCAACTCCATACCTGCATATTTAGATAGCAGGCCAAGCATGTTCTTGCAGGTACCTGCCATTAACTGGGACCAATCCTCGATCAGTTTGGGGTGGGGGTTTTGGTATGTTGGGGTAATCATGATTCTGAGGCCCCTGGGCACCCTCCCAACTTCAATGTAGTTGTTTAATGAGGTGACCTCCCACCACCTGTTGATTTCCTTTTTCAGTAGCTTTTCATATTGAAACAGTAACTGTTTCGTCGATTTGTCGGGTACTGTTGTTATGACCTCATTGTTGTTTACTGTTCCTGTGCTCGTCGGTTCTCCCTCACAATACAGGGATCGAGCCTCTTCAATTCTGCCTGCTCGTCGGCTCGCTGTCATGACGTTTGAGCTTGTGCTCGCATCCATGCTTGCAGATTCAGCCTGTGTGTTAGTTTCACCGCCCGTGATGTTTCTTTGGGCTGTGTTCGCAGCGGCAGCCGCCGCCGCCGCCGCTTTCTGCGAGCCCCTGGTCATGTTGTCCGTGAATGAAGAAATGTCCCGTCTTACTCTGGGGATACCAATGCTTGTTGGTATATTAACACAGTTTCAAACCCTGCCGCGCCGCTTGAAGCGATTTCAGCGCGGTACCTCTGCCCATTTTAAATCTCCTCGGTGTCCTGCTCGCACGTCGGGTCCACCACTTGGAAGCGTTAGATCGTGGTAACAAGCCGCTGCCGCAGCCCATCTCCACGATTACGCCCCCAGCCGCAGACACACGTGGTCACAGTCCGTTACCTTTGTCCAGGACAGGCGGTCGGAGCGAGCGATGTGACCCGAGGGTCGGGGTGTCCGAAAGGCTTTCCGGCTCCACTCGCTCACGTCCTGATGAGATAGGTGCAAGTCCCGGGTGCCGAAAATACCCGGAAATATTTTCGAAAGGGCTGACAGCTTGCATCCACGCCGCAGCCACACAAAGAGACTCGCACTCCAGGGTCTGTGTTTAAAGATGTTTAATGGCGACGCGTTTCGACCAAACGGTCTTCTTCCAAAGCCAACCAAAATAAAGTGTGTTCACCATTTTATGCACAAAGTGTTTCACATACTTTTTAAGAAATAAAGGTAGGACTGCTCCATTAACAAGAACTACAATTAGTAAGAACTACCATGAAGGTAGACGACAGACTCTGCCACAAACGTTTTTCACTACATAGGTTAAATTATACTTTGACATATTTGCTGGATAATATATATATATACATATATATATATATATATATATATATATATATATATATATATATATATATATATATAGCTCCATTTACAGGGAAACGCCTGGAGGCGGTTTGTGAAAATGTTAATAAGGAGACTGGCGCACTCGTGTCTGCACACCTAACAAGGACTTCAACTGTGGTCAAATTGCAGCGCGTGGAAAGGATTCAGACAGGAGCACATCCCGTCCTGATCTTACAGTTGGAAAACGGCAATTCCAGAGCCCTTACATCTTTACCAGAGCAGCGGTAATTTTTCATATCCTGACTGCTTGAAATGAAATTCCATGATTGTGTGCTTGTGCTGAAAAACGGAACTTTGCCATTATCATTACATGCACAATGCACACTGGGAGCAGTAGTTTGTGATTGCTGTCACGTGATGTACCATTTTTATTGAACTCGCACACACCTGGGCGCTTGCTAGTCCAGTCTGAGAAAAAGGCATGACGCCGAAACGTTGACTTTGAGGGACTCTTTGAGGCAGGCGCTTTCATCACTTTGGAAATAAAGCCTGTTACCACTGCATTGGGCCTCACTTCGTTTGTTTGCCATGATGGTGTTAGGGGGCCACCCTGTGCCCTTTCATGAGGCCGCCCTGAAGTGCCATGAGCTCCGTTTACAGGGAAACACCTGGAGGCGGTTTGTGAAAATGTTAATAAGGAGACTGGCGCACTCGTGTCTGCACACCTAACAAGGACTTCCACTGTGGTCAAATTGCAGCGCGTGGAAGGGATTCAGACAGGAGCACATCCCGTCCTGATCTTACAGTTGGAAAACGGCAATTCCAGAGCCCTTACATCTTTAGCAGAGCAGCGGTAATTTTTCATCTCCTGACTGCTTGAAATGAAATTCCATGATTGTGTGCTTCTTCTGAAAAACTGAACTTTGCCATTATCATAACATGCACAATGCACACTGGGAGCAGTAGTTTGTGATTGCTGTCACATGATGTACCATTTTTATTGAACTCGTACACACCTGGGCGCTTGCTAGTCCAGTCTGAGAAAAAGGCATGACGCCGAAACATTGACTTTAAGGGACTCTTTGAGGCAGGCGCTTTCATCACTTTGGAAATAAAGCCTGTTACCACTGCATTGGGCCTCACTTCGTTTGTTTGCCATGATGGTGTTAGGGGGCCACCCTGTGCCCTTTCATGAGGCCGCCCTGAAGTGCCATGAGCTCCGTTTACAGGGAAACGCCTGGAGGCGGTTTGTGAAAATGTTAATAAGGAGACTGGCGCACTCGTGTCTGCACACCTAACAAGGACTTCCACTGTGGTCAAATTGCAGCGCGTGGAAGGGATTCAGACAGGAGCACATCCCGTCCTGATCTTACAGTTGGAAAACGGCAATTCCAGAGCCCTTACATCTTTACCAGAGCAGCGGTAATTTTTCATCTCCTGACTGCTTGAAATGAAATTCCATGATTGTGTGCTTGTGCTGAAAAAGTGAACTTTGCCATTATCATTACATGCACAATGCACACTGGGAGCAGTAGTTTGTGATTGCTGTCACGTGATGTACCATTTTTATTGAACTCGCACACACCTGGGCGCTTGCTAGTCCAGTCTGAGAAAAAGGCATGACGCCGAAACGTTGACTTTAAGGGACTCTTTGAGGCAGGCGCTTTCATCACTTTGGAAATAAAGCCTGTTACCACTGCATTGGGACTCACTTCGTTTGTTTGCCATGATGGTGTTAGGGGGCCACCCTGTGCCCTTTCATGAGGCCGCCCTGAAGTGCCATGAGCTCCGTTTACAGGGAAACGCCTGGAGGCGGTTTGTGAAAAAAAAAAAAATATATATATATATATATTACCTACTGGCGATAGCCAGTAGGTATATATAGTTAGGATTAATTCTCTATGGAACTTTTGAAAATTCTATGTCTAATAAGTTTGGCGTTTGTGGACGGAATCGACTGAAATTTTCAGGAAAATGGCACATTTTGTTTCTGAGCAGCTCTTGAAAATTTGGGGGGCTTTCATCAAGGGGGGGACGAGAAAAAAGGGGGGTCCCAAAACGCGTTTTTCCCATGTTAATTTCCATAGGGCGTTTGGCCTCACTTTTAGCTCGAACGGCTGAATGGATTTGCACGAAACTTGGCAGAATTGTAGGGACTGTTAGCCCAATGTGCCTTTGCTGGGTCTCAATATATGTGCTCCAGTGGATTTTGAGAAATTAACGTTTTAAAAAATGTATATATCTGTGACAGCGTCCCAGGTAGCGCTCCAGATCGCGTACTTTTCGCGTCACGGAGCTTTGCGAAGCGATGCTGATTGGCTCTCCGGTGTCTGTCAACATTCTAAACAGTCCGGTGTGGCCGCCATCTTGTCTCTCGGTAGGATCGAGAGACAAGAAGAGGTGAAAAACGAAGGGGGAATTTAATGAAAGGGGGCAAGGTAGACCCCTCTTGACCCCCTAGGAATGATGTTTGGGTTATTAAAGGGTCCCGTGGGAAAAATAAATGTGATTTTTCACGGTAGAAGCGCTTCCCGGATCGCGAACCGGGCCGCAAACTGGTAGAAAAACGGGAATTCGCCATTTTGTGTTTCGATTTAATTAAATTACTAGGTATAAGGGGGTACGGGAGACGTATCTTGATCCCTTATGTTTTCTGAGGGTGGCTGAGGAGGCTCATATATGTTGATACATGTCTTCCAGCGGCTGTGCGTGAGCGTTTTATTTTTTTTGCTGCGTGACGTCTGTTAACGTTCGATTCGATGGAAATCAGGAAGTGTTGACCGCCATTTTGTCACTGCGATAAAATATTTTGTTATAAATTAATCCTTATTGATAAACATTGTCTGCGCCATCTTGCCTTTTTTCCAATGCCACAATTTTGTCGTGCACAGCAGCCATTTTAGATGCCTTGACCAGACCCACTCTCTGCACACCGTCGATTCTCAGCACGGCTCCCCACCCTCGCAAGCATCTCCCCCACGCACTGGTCACCCCCGCTCTCTCTCTCATGCATGGGCCATAAACCTCCCCCCATCTGCGCTGCTCTTCCCTGAGAATCACACCCCGTGCCCGACACCTCCCTTTCACCCTATTCACTACCGCACCCTCTGACACTCCTCTTCCTGTGTCCGATTGTCCAGGCCGGTCCCAGGCTATCACCTAGCCCTGCGGATGTAGTTTATGGCCCCAGCTGTAGAGAATCCAGACATGCCAACCCTCCCGATTCAGGCGTGAGACTACCGATTTCACTGCTAGTCTCCCGCCTCCCGATTCCTGCAAGCAAAAACCCGATTCCTCGGGGGTTTCAGCTGACAGGGCTTGGTATTGTGTTACGTGCTAATTCTTCCAGGAAACGTCAGAGGGCCGATGCAGGGGCTCTAGAAGGGGTGATAAACCATTTAAGCCTCATTAACAAGCGCATGGTCTTTTAAAGATCTGTGAAGTACTCGGGGCGGCGGTGTGTTTGCCCTGTTTCAGGAGCGGGCGGGGGGCGGGGGGGGGGGCACTGCCAGCAACTTGCCAGGCCAGGCAGTGTTCAACACTTGCATCACCCTTTCTCTGCCTGCTATTGCGCTCCATGCTTCGGAAAGGTAAGAAAAAGAACGTGCATTTGAGTTTGAAATGTCCGATCCTGCAGCAGCACACTTCCAAAGCCCACACATGACAATAGCCCGATTCAAGGCCCCATTCTCCCGATTTTTTTAACAAAAATCTCCCACTTTGCTCTTCTGAAATGTTGGCATGTATGAGAATCACCCCTCTTCAAAGGAGTTACAGTAGATGAAGGCCCCCACCCCATGAGATCCGTCACACCATACGGGTTCCTACTATCTGATAACCATCCTGTATTGTGCTTGGGGAGGGGATTCTCACTGTGAGGGTGTGTGGGACCGAGCCTGAAGCGGAAGATTCCAGGGATGCCTCTTTGTACATCAAAGTTTTTATAATTATGTGTCACATTGATAATATATAGCACTCCAACAAAGTAGTTGGATTATAAAACTTTAATAACTTATAAATATATACAATGCAACAAAAACAGTAAACACATTTAAACATTTTTTTGAAAAAAGAAGCAACAATGGTCAGTAGCTGTGTTTTGTGCGAATAGTCCCAAGGCAGCACAACGAGCTGAGTTCTGGACGGCACCCAGGTGATGTCACCTGGGTGCCGCACTGGTTTTTGGTATCCTACAATGCAGCTCCGAAAAATGGCGTGGGGCGTCCCTGGGGAGGCCTTGTCAGTAGCGGTCTGTTGTGCGAATAGTTCCAAGGCAGCAGAACGCGCTGAGATGTGGATGGCACCCAGGTGATGTCCAGTAAACTGCCGCACTGTTTTTTGTATCCTATAATGCTGCTCCGAAAAACAGCGTGGGGCGCCCCGGGGGGGTGGGGGGGGAGGCGGCGTGAACGGGCCTCCCCAGGTGGCGGCTCGTGTGCTGTAGTGGGGCGCCCCTTTACCGTTTTAGTTGCCATTCCGCCCGCTTTTGGTACACTGTGCCAAAATCCGCCATTCAGCTGAGTTGCGCCTACTCTTGCGGTTCAGTGATAGGCGGCTGCCACAGGACTCTCAAAATGGCGGCCGGCTCTTCGGATTTGGGCCTGGTCCACTAAAATGGCCCTGGGACACCTTGGAACTCGGACGCTTGTCTGCTAGGTCTTGGACCCCATTCTCGAAAGCGTCCCCTCAGCCGTGAAGATTCTACAAAAGTCTTGGGGGCCCTCGACTCCTGCAGGCTTCCGGTGGGGAGCAGCTGCCATGATTGCTCGCGGAATGACCACGACGGAGCCACGAGATGGTGGTGCTCTCATGCTGACGCCAGCTTCAGTCTGAAACATCCAGAAACACTGTAGACTACCAATTCGATCAGTTCCGGTAGCGCCCCAACATGACCCGGTAGCGACTACATAGAACTGTTGGTGAATTAGTGGATGTGTATATAAATTGTGGAATTTCTGAATTGGTTGTTGTAACTGGTTTGGGTTTTTTTGAAAATTTTTAGTTTCTATTTTTGAATATGTGTTTCAAGGGTTACAGTGAAATGAGGTCTGTCACTCTTTCACAAGGATGGTGTCATCAGTGATGTCATGAGTGATGTCACTGACCATGTCATGAGTGATGTAATATGTGACGTCATCAGCAGTGCATTACACACGCAAGTTATAGTGAGTCCAACTAACTATAACGTTGAATTTCAATGGTTTTATGTCAGTAAAATGTCCAGCTAACTATAACTGATGTGAAACCTATGTTTTTTTTAGTGAATTTAATAGGTTTTTTTAATGCTAATTCCTAACTATAACTGGTGTGAAACCTATGGTTTTTTCAGTGAATTTCATTGGTTTTTTAAATGCTAATTCCTAACTATACTGGTCTGAAACCTATGGCTTTTTCAGTGAATTTCACAGGTTTTTTAATGCTAATTCCTAACTATAAGTCTCACTTTATAAGTAAGACTGTTAGCGCTCTAGTTGTTTGGAACACTCTGATACATTCTGTCATTGGGCTACAGTTGGGCTATATTTGGGCTATATTTTTTTTTTGTCTCTGGTGGCCATCTTTGGGCTACATTGGGCTACATTTGGCTACATTTGGGCTACATTTTTGCTCTAACATATATAAAGCCCAATGTAGCACAATACATATTTTTCCAAAGTTAATTTTCGTAAAAAGCACTTCAGAATAGGGCTACCTGTCCCTACAATTTTCCCATTTATTTTTTTGGGAGCGCTCCTGATGCGCACCCCGGGGAGGGCCCCGAAAAGCGTACTTCTATAAAGCATCCCGAGGCGCGCTCCGGGGAGCGTCTCGAGAGCGCCAATATCGCGAACGAAAACATGATCGTGACGTATCGCGTAGCCGCGTCCGCGTGATACGCACGGCGTAAGCGCACCCGGAAGCACTCGAGCGAATACGATCGCGCAACGTAGGCATCTGACACGCTTACGCGGCGCGCCGCTGGCCGTGCCCCGCGGCGCGTCGCGTAAGCGCGTCGGGTCATGTGGCCAGAAAATAACACTTTTCATTGGTTCATAACAGTTTTGGTTTCATAATGATGAAGCCCATGGTCATGTGACCTGTAAATAACACTTTTCATTGGTTCAATAATTATTTTTTTCTAAATTTAGAGAAACCCACCCATTTCTCTCACTATTGATTTGCACTTGGAGAGAGCAAGAGGTGTTTTGTGATTTTTCAACTCATTACTTTCCTGATCTACAGCAATGGCTGCAAGGGAGTCATCCAGCAGTGATTCAGATGGATTTGTGCAAGAGGACCCTCCTCACCAGAAAACAAAGAACCACTTCATCTGGAAATTTTATGACATCCCTGAAGGACAAAAAAAGTTAATGCAAGTAAAGTAACTTGTAAAATATGTGGAAGTATTTTATCCAGAGGCAATCCTCTAAAAAAATACAGCTTTGGAAATGCCAATTTAATTAGGCATGTCAAAAGAAGACACCCAAAAAATTATTCCAGGGAGAGTGTCAGGGAGCTGGCAGAGAAGGCACAAAGAGATGGCAGCAGCACCTCCACTGGTGGAGCAACACCTTCAGGTTCAACACGTGCAAGAATGGTCCCTAACATCCAGCCGGTTTTTGCAGGCATAACATTTTTATGCAAGGACTGTGACGAACTACTCTGTTATGGGGAGCAGAGCGTTGAACTCATTGCAATAAAGAAACAGGAACACCGATGCTCTCCCCGTCCCTAAATTTTCTCATTTTTTTGCTCCTGTTGAGCATTTTTTGAATCCCTGTGTTTGTTTTTCCCCTGTAAAAAATCCCAAAAAAAATAAAATCGTTTCAAAAAGTATAAAAAAATATAAAACAACAAAAACAAAAAAAAGTTATTTTCAGAACTACCTCCAATTTATATAAAAATGCTATTTTTTTTTTTAAAAGTGTCATTCTTTTTCTCAATCGTACGCTCCCCAGTGCGCGGACCGGGCGCTCCCCCGGCGCAAATCCCCAAAAAATTTTTTTTTTGCCCCATACGGCCCTTTTATGACCCCCACCTCAAACCTAGGGGGTCAGGGGGGGTGTACCCTGCCCCCTTTTGCTCATTTCCCCCTCTGATTTTTACCACCTCAATCCTACCGAGGTACAAGATGGCGGCCACTGCGGACTGTTTCGAATGTTTACAGACACACGAGAGCCAATCAGCTTTCCGTACACAAGTCGCGTGGCGCGGCTCTAGATATATATATTTTTTAAAACCTAAATTACTCAAAATCCACTGGAGCACATATCCTGAGACAAAGCAAAGGCACATCGGGCTACCAGTCCCTACAATTTTGCCAAATTAGGTGGAAATCCATTCAGCCGTTCGGGCTAAAAGTGAAATCGACCGCCCTATGGAAATTAACATGGGGAAAACGTGTTGTGGGACCCCCCTTTTATCTCGGCCCCCGCATGACGCATCCCCCCCAAACTTCCGGGGAAGGACCGGAGCTCCACGAGGCCATTTTGAGGAAATTTTCAGGCAGATTCGTCAACCGGCGCCAAAGTTATTCCAAATAGAATTTTGAGATTTAACATTGAAAAAAATCCTAACTATAACTACCTACTGGTGACCGCCAGTAGGTAATATATATATATATATATATATATCAGTCACACAGTGCAGGAACCCTTTTGGAGAGAGACCACACACGAAATGGATTCAATGCCTTTTTATTTTCGTTAGCTTGCCAGCAGGTTTCCAGCATCAGTGTCAGCCAAACAAAATTTGCCAGACGCGTTTCGAGAGCGAAGCTCTCTTCCTCAATGGCACGGTTGCAGTCACACGAGAATGCTGTGAATAACGCACAATTTTTAAACAGTCCCCGCCCACTGGGCGTGTTTCATCACAGCAGCGTTTTATGGGATCTGTAGTGCCGGTATTTTCCCAGTGGATGCATTCTCTGTTCAATAAAACCCTGATAAAATCCAAGTGGAAAGGAGGACACACAAATGCGAGATTCCTGCTCCGCTTTGTAGCTGACGATAAGGTGACACGGAGGCCCCCTTGCAGGGCCCCTGGTCGGTTCGTGTCCATGTTGATCCTAGGTAGGTATCAGCGTTGGTTCTGCAAATGCAGCAGGTCTTTTCTCCACGACCGGGACGGCCGTCACAACATCAGTCACACAGTGCAGGAACCCTTTTGGAGAGAGACCACACACGAAATGGATTCAATGCCTTTTTATTTTCGTTAGCTTGCCAGCAGGTTTCCAGCATCAGTGTCAGCCAAACAAAATTTGCCAGACGCGTTTCGAGAGCGAAGCTCTCTTCCTCAATGGCACGGTTGCAGTCACACGAGAATGCTGTGAATAACGCACAATTTTTAAACAGTCCCCGCCCACTGGGCGTGTTTCATCACAGCAGCGTTTTATGGGATCTGTAGTGCCGGTATTTTCCCAGTGGATGCATTCTCTGTTCAATAAAACCCTGATAAAATCCAAGTGGAAAGGAGGACACACAAATGCGAGATTCCTGCTCCGCTTTGTAGCTGACGATAAGGTGACACGGAGGCCCCCCTGCAGGGCCCCTGGTCGGTTCGTGTCCATGTTGATCCTAGGTAGGTATCAGCGTTGGTTCTACAAATGCAGCAGGTCTTTTCTCCACGACCGGGACGGCCGTCACAACATCAGTCACACAGTGCAGGAACCCTTTTGGAGAGAGACCACACACGAAATGGATTCAATGCCTTTTTATTTTCGTTAGCTTGCCAGCAGGTTTCCAGCATCAGTGTCAGCCAAACAAAATTTGCCAGACGCGTTTCGAGAGCGAAGCTCTCTTCCTCAATGGCACGGTTGCAGTCACACGAGAATGCTGTGAATAACGCACAATTTTTAAACAGTCCCCGCCCACTGGGCGTGTTTCATCACAGCAGCGTTTTATGGGATCTGTAGTGCCGGTATTTTCCCAGTGGATGCATTCTCTGTTCAATAAAACCCTGATAAAATCCAAGTGGAAAGGAGGACACACAAATGCGAGATTCCTGCTCCGCTTTGTAGCTGACGATAAGGTGACACGGAGGCCCCCCTGCAGGGCCCCTGGTCGGTTCGTGTCCATGTTGATCCTAGGTAGGTATCAGCGTTGGTTCTGCAAACGCAGCAGGTCTTTTCTCCACGACCGGGACGGCCGTCACAACATCAGTCACACAGTGCAGGAACCCTTTTGGAGAGAGACCACACACGAAATGGATTCAATGCCTTTTTATTTTCGTTAGCTTGCCAGCAGGTTTCCAGCATCAGTGTCAGCCAAACAAAATTTGCCAGACGCGTTTCGAGAGCGAAGCTCTCTTCCTCAATGGCACGGTTGCAGTCACACGAGAATGCTGTGAATAACGCACAATTTTTAAACAGTCCCCGCCCACTGGGCGTGTTTCATCACAGCAGCGTTTTATGGGATCTGTAGTGCCGGTATTTTCCCAGTGGATGCATTCTCTGTTCAATAAAACCCTGATAAAATCCAAGTGGAAAGGAGGACACACAAATGCGAGATTCCTGCTCCGCTTTGTAGCTGACAATAAGGTGACACGGAGGCCCCCCTGCAGGGCCCCTGGTCGGTTCGTGTCCATGTTGATCCTAGGTAGGTATCAGCGTTGGTTCTGCAAACGCAGCAGGTCTTTTCTCCACGACCGGGACGGCCGTCACAACATCAGTCTCCAGTAGGTATATATAGTTAGGATTTTTTCCCTATGGGATTTTTGAAAATTCTATGTCTAATAACTTTGGCGTTTGTGGACGGAATCGGCTGAAATTTTCAGGAAAATGGCACATTTTGTTTCTGAGCAGCCCCTGAAAATTTGGTGGGGTTTCGTCAAGGGGGGGCCGAGAAAAAAGGGGGGTGCCAAAACGCGTTTTTCTCATTCATTTTTCCATAGGGCGGTTGGACTCACTTTTAGCTCGAACGGCTGAATGGATTTGCACGAAACTTGGCAAAATTGTAGGGACTGTTAGCCCGATGTGCCTTTGCTAGGTCTCAATATATGTGCTCCAGTAGTTTTTGAGAAATTAACGCTCAAAACAAGATATATATCTGTAACAGCGCTCCGGGCAGCGATCCGGTCCGCTTACTTTTCGCGAAATGGAACTTTGCGCGCAGAAAGCTGATTGGCTCTCCGGTGTCTGTCAACATTCTAAACAGTCCGGAGCGGCCGCCATCTTATCTCTCGGTAGGATCGAGAGAGAAGAAGAGGTGAAAAACGAAGGGGGAATTTATTGAAAGGGGGCAAGGTATACCCCTCTTGACCCCCTAGGAATGTTGTTGGGGTTATTAAAGGGTCCCGTGGGGAAAATAAAAAAAAATGATTTTTCACGGTAGAAGCGCTTCACGGGCCGCGAACTGGGCCGCAAACTGGTAGCGAAACGGGAATTCGCCATTTTGTGCTTCATTTTAATTGTTTAGAGACAAAAATTATCGCCGCACATCGGCCACAATGCATGAATATCGCTGAAAAGTCAGCGTTATTCATGCATTATCCAGCAAATGCTCTTAGCCATGTTATCCACCTTCCATTGGATAACATGGCTAAAAACTGCTCTGTGCGTGAGCTTTTTTTTTTTTTTTTTGCTGCGTGACGTTTGTTAATGTTCGATTCGATGGAAATCAGGAAGTGTTGACCACCATTTTGTCACTGCGAGTAAATATTTTGTTATAAATGAATCCTTATTGATAAACATTGTCTGCGCCATCTTGCGTTTTTGTCCAATGCCACAATTTTGTCGTGCACGGCAGCCATTTTAGATGCCTTGACCAGGGCCACTCTCTGCACGCCGCCGATCCTCAGCATGGCTCCCCACCCTCGCAAGCATCTCCCCCACGCACTGGTCACCCCCGCTCTTTCTCTCATGCATGGGCCATATACTTCCCCCCATCTGCGCTGCTCTTCTCTGAGAATCACACCCTGTGCCCGCCCGACACCTCCCTTTCACCCTATTCACTACCGCACCCTCTGACACTCCTCTTCCTCTGTGTCCGATTGTCCAGGCCGGACCTAGGCTATCACCTAGCCCTGCGGATGTAGTTTATGGCCCCAGCTGTAGAGTATCCAGACATGCCAACCCTCCCGATTCAGGCGTGAGACTACTGATTTCAGTGCTAGTCTCCCGCCTCCCGATTCCAGCAAGCAAAAACCCGGGGGCATATTACCAACAACTAGCGATAATTTTTGTCTCTAACTTGTTTAGAGACAAAAATTATCGCCGCACATCGGCGAATTTTATCGCACATAAACCTTGCTATTAGCAAGGTTTATCGCAAATGCGATAAAAAACGGCCGCAATGCATGAATATCGTTGAAAAGTCAGCGATATTCATGCATTATCCAGCAAATGCTCTTAGCCATGTTATCCACTTCCCATTGGATAACATGGCTAAAACTGCTTAGGGCAGGTGTTAGGTTTTGGAGATATTCGCGCTTAGCGCGAATATCTCCAAAAGTTGGTAATAGGAGATAGCGATGGTTAGGGACTGTTTCCAGTCGCTAAAATCTTGGCACGCCCACTTTGCATGTCATTAGTGATAAATATCACTGATATGCAAAGCGGGGCCCAAGATGGTCGCTATCTCCTTTTAGCTGTCACTAACTGGTGTTAGCGACAGCTTGGTAATAGGGAGATAATTTTATCTCTTTTTTTTTTGGCTTTTAAAGCCCAAAAAGCGGAAATAAACCCCCTTGATAATATGCCCCATGATTTCTCGGGGGTTTCAGCTGACAGGGCTTGGTATTGTGTTACGTGCTAATTCTTCCAGGAAACGTCAGAGGGTTGATGCAGGGGTTCTAGAAGGGGTGATAAACCATTTAAGCCTCATGAACAAGCGCATGGTCTTTTAAAGATTTGTGAAGTACTCGGGGCGGCGGTGTGTGTGTGCCCTCTTTCAGGAGCGGGCGGGGGGGCACTGCCAGCAACTTGCCAGGCCAGGCAGTGTTCAACACGTGCATCACCCTTTCTCTGCCTGCTATTGCGCTCCATGCTTCGGAAAGGTAAGAAAAAGAACGTGCATTTGAGTTTGAAATGTCCGATCTTGTAGCAGTACACTTGCAAAGCCCACACATGACAATAACCCGATTCAAGGCCCCATTCACCCGATTTTTTAAACATATATAGCACTCCAACAAAGTTAGATTTTAAAACTTTATTAACATTTAACTATAATGAACGGAACAAAAACTGTAAAAACATTTAAACATTTTTCACCCAAAAAAGCAACAATGGTCAGAAGCTGTCTTTTGTGCGAATAGTCCCAAGGCAGCACAACGTGCAGAGTTCTGGACGGCACCCAGGTGATGTCGCCTGGGTGCCGCACTGGTTTTGGGATCCTACAATGCTGCTCCGAAAACTGGCGTGGGGCGTCCCGGGTGGGGCGGGGGGAGGCCTCGTCAGTAGCGGTCTGTTGTGCGAATAGTCCCAAGGCAGCAGAACGCGCTGAGATGTTGATGGCACCCAGGTGATGTCCAGTAAACTGCCGCACTGGTTTTGGTATCCTACAATGCTGCTCCGAAAATTTGCGTGCGGCGGCCCGGGGAAGGGGGGGGCGTGGGGGAGGCGGCGTGAACGGGCCTCCCAAGGTGGCGGCCATCCAGCTGAGTTGCGCCCGCTCTTGCGGCTACAGCGTCTCGCTCACCATGTTGTTGAGTTGCTCCCACTCTTGCAGTGCAGCGATAGGCGCCTGCCACATGACTCTTAAAATGGCGGACGGCTCTTCGGTTTTGGGCCTGGTCCACTGAAATGGCCCTGGGACACCTTGGAACTCGGACGCTTGCCTGCTAGGGCTTGGGCTCCATTCTCGAAAAGCGTCCCCTCAGCCGTGAAGATTCTACAAAAGTCTTGGGGGCCCCCGACTCCCACAGGCTTCCGGTGGGGAGCGGCTGCCATGATTGCTCGCGGAATGACCACAACGGAGCCACGAGATGGTGGTGCTCTCATGCTGACGCCAGCTTCAGTCTGAATGATCCAGAAACAAGGTGGGGCTTTCATCGTTTGGGAAAAAAAAATGTTCTAAACCAATGAAAAGTGTTATTTTTAGGTCATATGACCAAGCCTTCCATCTTTAGGAAACCAAAAGTAAAATGATCCAATGAAAAGTTTTATAAACAAGTCACATGACCTGTTATGCGGCATAGGGCTACAAAAAGCGTAGAAAATCCGTTGGCACGTGAGGCGGCGTCAGTAGCGGACCGATGTGCGAATAGGCCGAAGGCAGCACAACACGCCGAGATCCGGATGGCACCGAGTTAGTGTCCAGCAAGTTGCTGCACTGGTGTGGCTATAATACAATGCTGCGCCGAAAGACGGCGTGTCCAGCTGAGTTGCGGTCACTCTTGCGGTACAGTGACTCGAACGCGCCGAGATCCGGATGGCACCGAGGTGGTGTCCAGCAAATTGCCGCACTGGTGTGGCCATCCTACAATGCTGCGCCGAAAGACGGCGTGTCCAGCTGAGTTGCGGTCACTCTTGCGGTACAGTGACTCGAACGCGCCGAGATCCGGATGGCACCGAGGTGGTGTCCAGCAAATTGACGCACTGGTGTGGCCACCCTACAATGCTGCGCCGAAAGACGGCGTGTCCAGCTGAGTTGCGGTCACTCTTGCGGTACAGTGAGTCGAACGCGCCGAGATCCGGATGGCACCGAGGTTGTGTCCAGCAAGTTGCCGCACTGGTGTGGCCATCCTACAATGCTGCACCGAAAGTCGGCGTGGGGTGCCCCGTTGGCTTATGAGGTGATGTCAGTAGTGGACCGATGTGTGAATAGGTCGGAACCAGCACAAGGCGCCAAGATCCGAATGGCAAGTCCTGGATGTTGAGTGCCTCAGTTGAGATTTCTGAGCAGTGCTTGTAAGACTGTCTGAAGCTTATTTGCACCTGCTGCAGCTTCACTATTGCCCTGGTGTGGCCAAAGGTCGCACATGACATAGGCGGCCGGCTCCCGAGGTCCGGCGGAACTTTTTTCCTTTTCCTTTCTGCTTCTTTTCCTACAATCCGTTTCATCTGAAGACACGACCAGGTCCCTGAATGTGTGCAGGGGGACGCTATTGATTGAATGAAAATGGCGGCTTGACACAAAGCTGACTCAAGCGTTGCTGTTGATGCTATACAGACAAAAATTGGTTTTCAGTTTGTACATTCTTCAGGATTTTTTTTTCTATCCAAGTCTGATTGAGAGTTTGTAGAAAAATGGCTTCAGATTTTCCACATACTACTCTTCAACATTCTTCCTAAATGTAACAATGTGAAACTCACTAGGAGAACGGCTGTTTCTGTTTCCTTTCAAAATGCTGCCAACAATATTTTCTGAATGGAAGACACCATCTTGTAGCATAAAGGGCCGAAAGGGGTTCTGGTCTGGCCGATGGTTGGTGGAGACATTTTGACTATATCTTGGACCTGCCCGGCCTCGCACAAAATGGCGCCGGTATAAATGGGACTCGTAACTCCTTGCCCGCAAATGTATATCTAGAAAATGTTATTGTAAGTGGCCCTGTCGTATTTTAATTACAAAATGTACGTCCACCGATTCCGCAACTGTTAGACACCTTTGTTCTTGCAACCTAATGGCCCGCTCGTTACGTTCCTCTACAGTGTAAATGTCTCCTCATCATATACGATTTCAGTTTGCTCCGTGGCCGGCCCACGTGGTTATAGGCCCGTATTTGTATACTGACATTTTCACAATAAAGGTTTTTAAAACAAAACACGGTAGTAGTATTTACATTGGTAAAGTTTTTACTTTTAGTCACTGTTTTCGAATCAGTAAAAGGCAAGTGAAATAAAGCAGTCCAATTACATGACGGATAAAAGGTATAATATGTAGGAACGCAGTAAAGATAAATGGTCAAGGGCAGTTGTGTTTTTCATTTCTGCAACATAAAGTGATCGATAAGAATCTGATAATCAGGCGTATCGGCGACTAAGACAGCAGGCCGAATCTCTTTTACTCAACGGCTCCGTCATGGAAGGAAGAAACGCCCTTTTTCTCGAAAAAGGAATATATTTTACTTGCAGGACAGTTGTAAATTTTCCGGGAAAGTACATTAGCCTGGAATATTATAACATATATGTTTTAAAAAAAATAATGTTCGAAAACAATAAAAAGCGTAATTTTTAGGTCATATGACCAAGCTTTTCATCATTAAAATAACAAAAGCAAAATGAACCAATGAAAAGTTTTATTAACAAGTCACATGACCTGTTATGCTTACGTTACGCGCTGCGCGCCGCGCCTCGGATCACTTCCGGGTACGCTAACGCGGCGTGTCATATAACGCATTACGCGACAACGTAGGTCAAGAATATAGTCAAAATGTCTCCACCAACCAGCGTTCGGAACACAACCCCTTTCAGCAGTCCAAAAAGTTCTGTTAAATGACAACAGAGGGGACAGGCAACAAGAACCATCAGTCAAAGAGGGGAGGGCAAGTTCTTCTCTTCCGGGTCATGTTGGGGCGCTACCGGAACTGATCGAATTGGTAGTCTACAGTGTTTCTGGATGTTTCAGACTAAAGCTGGCGTCAGCATGAGAGCACTACCATCTCGTAGCTCCGTCGTGGCCATTCCACGAGCAATCATGGCAGCCGCTCCCCACCAGAAGCCTGCGGGAGTCGGAGGCCCCCAAGACTTTTGTAGAATCTTCACGGCTGAGGGGACGCTTTCGAGAATGGGACCCAAGCCCTATCAGGGAAGCGTCCGAGTTCAAAGGTGTCCCAGGGCCATTTTAGTGGACCAGGCCCAAAACCGAAGAGCCGGCCGCCATTTTGAGAGTCCTGTGGCAGCCGCCTATCGCTGCACCGCAAGAGCGGGAGCAACTCAACTACATGATGAGCGAGACGCTGTAGTCGCAAGAGCGGGCGGTAAACAGCTGAATGGCGGAAGAGGCACAGTGTAGCAAAAGCGGGCGGAATGGCAACTGAAACGGTAAAGGGGCGCCCCACTACAGCGTGTCTTCAGGTCAAACGGATTGTGGGACAAGGTCCAGAATTGAAGAGTCATCAAAAGGCAAATAGTTCCGCCGGACCCCGGGAGCCGGCCGCCTATGTCGGGGGCGATCTCAGGCTACACCAGTGCTATAAGACTTGGGGAGGGTGTCGGAGCCAAGGGTCTTCTCCGAGTCCATGGCCATCACACCGCCCCTCAGGGGCCTCCGTCAAGCTGTTTAGGAAGGTAACATATCACATTGTTTTCTAATGCAGTCAGGTCCACAAACGACACTCACTTACTTTGAGAATAGTGAAGCTGCAGTAGGTGGAAATAAGCTTCAGACAGTGTTACAAGCACTGCTCAGAACTCTTAACTATGGCACCCAACATCCAGAACTTATGCCATTTGAGAATGGCAGTGACATTGAAGCAACTCAGGGACCAAAACCATTAACGTACTTTCACGTATGAAAATCTTACTTGGGGAGGGGGCAGGAGCGAGGCGCCCCCTCCCAGTCCGCGCCACCACACCGTATGTTGAAAATCTGAAGCCATCGTTCTACAAAGTCAACCAACCTTGGATTGAAAAATCTAGAAAAATGTACAAACTGAAAACCAGTTTTGGTCTGCATAGCATCAGTAGCAACGCTTGCTATCAGAGTGCATGAGTTTCATGCTCGATCGATTGAGCTAGCCGGATCGGGCAATAAAAAGTATAAAATAGTTATGTAAATAGTTATTTAATAAAATGTTTTACCCTGTTTCTTTGCTGGTGTGTTGTCTATATTTTTAATATTTGCATAGGGGTTGTCGTTATTTTGGGCGGGGTGGGTGACGGAGTCGAGCTGTCTTGCAGCCCTCATGGTGTGGAGCTCAGTTCATCTCACTATTTTCGTATTTCTCATGAAGGGTTGTTCCTAATATTTCTATTTTAGCGAGGTCAAAAAGAGATCCAATTAGTGGCCTACTGATTTTGCTCGATTACTTTTATTTTTTTACACGATTTTTCACTATCTGCAAAGACTAAACAGAGTATTGCGACTTTGTGCTTGTTTGTAAATAGAGAATGATCCAAAGAGAACCAATTCTAAAACAGTAAATGCTTGGATAACAATCAATCAAATGGAGAGACAAGCAGGCACGACGGATTACAACGGGGGCAAAGGCCTGCGTTAACTACCGTTCACTATCTGCAAAGAGAGAGTACTACTAAGAGAAAAGAGGGGAGGGGGGCAGCGTTCAAAGCACATCAGCGTGCATAAATACGAAAATGTTTTTATCTATCACGTACTTGACATTTTAAAGCTTTTCATATTTGCTATTAAAAAACCAATGAAATTCACAGAAAAAACCATAGGTTATAGTGGATATATAGTTAGGAATTTGCATTTACAAAACCTTGAAAATTCAATGAAAAAACCATTGGTTTTAGGCCATATATAGTTAGGGATTTGCATTTACAAAACCTTATTTTACTCGCATAAAACCATTGAAATTCCATATATAGTTATAAGCGCTAACTATATATCGCGCACCCGCAATCCACTGTTGATGATGTCACATATTACATCATTCATGACATGGTTAGTGACATCACTGATGACATCACTGATGACATCTCAAATGACATCACTGATGACATCACTGAAAACATCTCATTTGACATGACTGATAACATCACTGATGATATCATTCATGTGATAATACCATGAACCTCTTCAGACTCTAATATAACCTTAGATACAATCAGTGTAAACAGACAGTCACAGACTGTCACTCATCCATGGAGTTACTCACACACCTAGTCAGTTATGCCAAAAATCAATCACACCTCCATTTTCTCAACTATACAGTTATACACACCTTACTTATTCAAACATATACTAACACATATTTACTCTCTTATACAATCCCTGATACAAGTTCACAATGATCCATACAGCCACTCACACATTCACTGGCTCTTATGCACAGTTATTTATATATGTCAACTCTCACATGTACTGTGTTTTACATATGTACTTACTTTGACATGTAGCACTGAGATATCCATTCACTCACCAATACACTCATGCACACAGTCAACCGCCCTTACAGCTGTTTCCACATGCACTTTTGAAACCATACATCTAGTGAATCAACTGCTCACACATCTATGCACAGAGTCATACACCTCCCAGCCACCCACACACACACTCAGTCTCCCATACAAATACTTGGGCAACCAATCAATAACCCATATAGTTACTCATATAGCTACTTATCAACACATGCAACAGTTTACAGAACAACAGACATAATGATGCACAAATTAAGACAGTTTAGTCACTAACCCATGCACTCAGTGAGACACATTTAATCACTAATCTCATACAGTCAGTCATGCACCTACTAAATCCTTCATCCAGACACTTATACATCCACTCATTCTTCAATATGTAAGACATATTTTAACTTTACAGAAACATACAGTCACTGGATGTTGTCACCAGTGATGTCATCAGTGATGTCATTTGAGATGTCATCAGTGATGTCATCAGTGATGTCACTAACCATGTCATGAATGATGTAATATGTGACATCATCAGCAGTGGATTGCGGGTGCGCGATATATAGTTAGCGCTTATAACTATATATGGAATTTCAATGGTTTTATGCGAGTAAAATAAGGTTTTGTAAATGCAAATCCCTAACTATATATGTATATAACACTCCAACCAGTGACTCATGCAACGCCTTTGCACGAGGTCCAGTACGCAGACACAGATGAATAAATCCACAGCCAGTCTTGTTGAGATATCTTGCCTTTCATTCCGTCATAAAGTGCAGAGGTGCAACAAAACGCCGAACAGACGCGTTTCGGGCGTGAACGCCCTTGCTCACTGTCAGCGGGTTAGTGGCTGAGTACACATTTAAATACTGCAACAAACAATTACCACAGGGCGCCAAAACGCCAAATTCAATCAATGACATTGAAAGCTGACTTCAGTCAATGGTAAGTGAGTTCAAACCTTATTTTCATGGCGGCCATGCTTGAAAGGTACATATGTTGTATTTGGTGCTGCAATTAATGCTGAAGAAATATTTCATAGTACAAATACATATTAACTAAAGGCACATTCACAAAGATCAACTACCTTTGTTCATGGAAATTACGTTTTAAAGTGCAAGTGCATTATTGCAATAATGTGCAAAATATCGCAAAAAAAAACCAGTTCATTGTTAATAAATTGTGCAGATACGCAAATGAAACAATTTCATCACTGTGCAAATACGCTGTAAACATTAGTTATCTTTGGCATAAATTTCCAAAAGGCGTCCATCTTGCCCTTAGATAAAAGTCATAATTGAAAATTGCTCAATGACGAGTTAGGCAACACCATGATTTTTTTATTTTTAATGTTATATATATATATATATATATAACATTTCTATGGCAAAATGAAACCCCTCATTATGTTCCTTTGCAAATTAAATGTTTTAAGTGTTAACACTTTATTCCAATCAAAATGACTTCAGGTGTGCCATACTTTTGTCATAAGTAAGACTGTTAGCGCTCTAGTTGTTCTTTAGAACACTCTGGGACATTCTGTCACTGGGCTATAGTTGGGCTACATCTGGCTGATATTTGGGCTACATTTGTGTTTTTTTTGTCTCTGGTGGCCATCTTTGGGCTACATTGGGCTACATTTGGGCTCTAACATATATATATAGCCCAATGTAGCCCAATATATATTTTTCAAAGTTAATTTTCGTAAGAACCACTGGAGCATATATCTTGAGACATAGCAAAGGCACATCGGGCTACCAGTCCCTACAATTTTGCCAAGTTTTGTGGAAATCCATTCAGCCGTTCGAGCTAAAAGTGAGTCCAACCGCCCTATGGAAAACTCAATGTTAAAAACATGTTTTGGGACCCCCCTTTTTTCTCCGTCCCCCCTTGACGAAACCCCCCCAAACTGTGCCATTTTCCTGAAAATTTCAGCCAATTCCGTCCATCAACGCCAAAGTTATTCAACATAGAATTTTCAGAAATCCCTATTCAAAAAAATCCTAACTATATATACCTACTGGCGACCGCCAGTAGGTAATATATATATATATATATATATATATATATTTCGAACAGGTTACTCCTTCCACTTCCACCAGAGAGCCCCGGCGGCGAAGAAAGAGACACGAACCACTTCTGGATTCAGGCAAGATGTTTATTGTAGCCAAACAGCAGTCGACAGATGACGCGTTTCGGGCTCAGGCGCCCTTGTTCACATAAAGGCTGTGTGTGATTGGAACCATTTTTAAATAAAATGCCCTTCCCACCGAGGTCACATGGTCAGAGAACAAAGCGATGGACATAGCAAAAATACTGAATGATTTATAATTCATCAATATAATTAGGCTGTCCCATCAAGGCGTAATTCATTTCTGTAAAACCTTGACGCTGTAATTCCAAATATATACATCGGAAAATTCATTTGCAATATTAAGGCGTAATAGCAGTTCAAAATGGAATTATAATTTGAATAATTTCAAAAACACATATTGCATTTATGGCGTTATGCCAACATTCCTGGTTAAATCCACATACACTTAAAAAGTGCAATAATACAATTTCAACTGCTTAAATGCATATTGTTATACTCTGAGTTGTGACTTCCGTGCAAAACAGGGGGGGGATATATACAAGGCTAAGTGCATGAAGAAGCTGCTTTCTAGATTTCTCTACAAAACACAAGTACCCAGTGAAAATAATAAATTACGTGTTAAATGTGTTAAAATTAGTGGAAAGATACATTTGGATCTTTCGCCATAACCTCGACTAATACGAGACATGATACAGTGTCTCTACCATAGTGACAAAAAGTGAGGTGAAAAATAACTAGTCATCATAATTCATATATCCACGGACAATTTATGTCTCTAGTTTGGTTATGAATATGACTATCTGAACACATACAATAAATCGGATGATGTTAACACGATTTACACAAGAAATAAATTCAAATTCAAATTCAATGATGTACAGTATGTATCTTATTTCATATAGGGCTGCATACAGAATACTGAATTACAAGCACGTGTACATGTCTTCGGTGTTGTTCAGACCGTTAGGGCACTTGCTATCGAAGTTTAGGATAAATTTAGTCTCTAATCTCCTCAGCGAGGCTTCTCGGTTACCCCCTCTCCGTGGTTTGGGGACTGCTGATACCACAAAATATTTCAAACAAGTTAAGTTGTTATTATGGACTTGCTTGAAGTGGCGTGCCACCGGATAATTAGGATCACTATGTAGGATGGCACGGAGATGTTGGAGTATTCTCTCATGTACCTGTAACTTCGTGCTCCCGATGTAATTTAGCCCACAGGTACAGGTGAGAACATATACTGCAAACTCAGTTTTGCAGTTATAGTTACCTGTTATCTTATGAGGTATAGGGCTGAATGGGGTATTGTATTCTGTGGTGCTAATCCCAAACTTGCACGCCCGGCACGAGGAGCATTTGAAAAAACCATCTCTGGGTTTTAACCAATTGGAGCTAGTTCTAATCTCGGGACTGGTAAGATCTAATTCAGCTCCCATGTTTCTTCCTCTACTGAATGTAATGGTGGGGCTGGAAGGCAAGCTGGTTTTCAGAACTGGATCAGTAAGAACTATTCTCCAGTTCTTGTTAATGATAGATCTAATTTTACGCTCGTTCTCACTAAAGGCTGTGATCAGTCTTGGACATTGGACCTTTTCAACTGCCCCAGATGTTGTAGATGGAACAGCTAGATCTTGTGAGGCAGATTCTTTATCGACGGGATCAGGTAACAGGCTAGCTCTAGATCTAGTTGTGGTCTTAGCTAAGGCAGATGTTACAATTTTATCCGAATAGCCTCTAGCCTTCATGCGACGCATGGATTCTGCTGCACAGATATTAAATTCAGCTTCCGTGCTGCATATCCGTTTCAAGCGTAGCAGTTCCCCGTAGGGAATACTGGCTATCAAGTGCCTGGGATGGGCACTTGTGGCATGGAGTGTGACGTTGCCAGCCGTGGGCTTTCTGAACAATGTACTCTCTATTCTGCCATTGGCTATATACAGCTTAACATCAAGAAATTCCAAAGTGGAACTATCTATGTGGTGGGTAAAGTGGAGATTCAATTTGTTCTTATTGATGTTATTGATGAATTCCACCGCCTTATCTTTACTGCCCTTCCACACGATGAAAATGTCATCGATGAATCTGTAATAGTGTATGATGTTTTCCTCACATATTGCAGAATAGTCTTTTTTGAGCACCTGCTCCTCCCACCAGCCAACGTGCAAGCACGCATAGCTGGGGGAGAAGCAAGCTCCCATGGCCACACCCCTAAGTTGTTTAAACAACTCCTTTCCAAAGAGAAAGAAGTTGTTGTGGAGACACCACTGCATCATGCTTACTATAGCCTTATTGTGCTGGTAAAATTTGCACGGTCTTTGGTCCAAAAAGAATTTAACAGCTGATAATCCTGCCTGGTGGTCTATACTAGTGTACAAAGATTCAATGTCTAAAGAGATTAGATACATCCCTTCTGACCATTGAATATTCCTAATTTTACCCAGGAAGTCACCAGTATCTTTGACGTAACTAGGCAATGTTGTTACATGATTTTGCAAAAAGAAATCTATGTATTGGCCAACCTGTTCCGCTGCGCTACCTATAGCAGAAATGATTGGCCTGCCAGGAGTGGGAAGAACACACTTATGCACTTTTGGTATTAAATAAAATACAGGTGTGATGGGGGTTTCATTGTGCATAAACTTGAACTCATCATTGGAGATAAGGCCATCGCTGCGCAATTGGGTTAACAGTTTCTTCAATGAATCTGTAGCCTGCTTGTATTTTTTGATGTTAGATGGCTCATAACAATCAGTATTGCCAAGCTGACGTTTAGCCTCCTTTATGTAATCTGCTCGGGGCCAAATGACTAGATTGCCCCCTTTGTCCGATTTTTTTATGATGATTTCATTATTCTTTCCCAATTTCTTCATTAGGTTGGCATAGTCCCTTTTCTTTCGCTCAACATGTTTTCTTTGTTTGAATTTCTCAGACTGTACTTGCTTGTTCAATTTTTTGATGTCTTCGACCACACAGTCGTGGAACGTGTCTAATGCATCCCTCGGCATCATGGGGATATGTTTGGACTTTTTCTTGAAAGGGCTGATCCCAGCACCTTTCTGTAGCAGATTGATGTTGCTCATTCTAGTTTGAGTAGATGGGTCACATTCGTTATCACTGTCCGCTGCCTCGCCGGCATTCAAGTCATGAAGGTCCAGGTACACAGGGATGTCTGCTGCCCTAATTCCTAGACTTTCCACATGAGTAGTCATCCCTTGTTGTGTCTCTCCGTCTTTGTCTTTAGCGTTTTTCAGAAAGAAATGCTTTTTCAATTTAAGTTTTCTCACGAACTTAAAGACATCGATTCTTGTGGAGCTGTAATTAAAAGTATGGCCAGGACAGAAATTAAGACCCAAGGACAGCAATGTTTTTTCAGCATCAGACAACGGTACACTAGACAAGTTAATGATGGTTTTGTCCAAGTCTACTTTCTCTTTGTCCAATTGCTCTTCTTTTTGTTTTTTCCTTTTTTGTTTGTTGATTTTTCTTCTTTCTTTTCTTCGTCTATTTTTCCTTGTGTTTTTTGCTGTGGTTTGTTGTCCTTTCTCGGTCTCAAGGACCGCAGTCTCTCTGCAACTAAAAAATCCAATTCTTCTCCTGCATCAAGTACAATTGCGGGTGTGGGTCTCTCTCCGCTCTCTATGCTTGATTCACTGGATATGGAAATAGAGTCAGAACTGATACTTTCCGCTGCCGCTCCTCCAGTTGCGGCAGATTTTTGTACATTTTGCTCTGCGCTGCTTTTGCCCTTTTGTTCCCCGAATTTCTTACGGTTTTCATTATTGTACTTGCGAGCAAAAGTGAAGATCTGCCCATTGTTGTAGTCTGCTTCATCCCTAGCAAACTTATGCGCTTTGCGTTGTTTTATTTTTTCCTCATGTTTGCGCAATCTTTCTTCAATGGCAGTTCTTGCTGTTTTAATATACTCAACTTTGGCAGATTTTTTCAACTCTTCTTCAATGTTTTCAATTTTCTTCACTATTTCCACACGGTCTATTGCTGCATATTTGATTAAAATGCGGACTGAGGTCATGGAAGCTTCCAAGTTGTTCTGTGCCCATTCTTTTAACATTGCAGGGTTGGGGTTATCATAGCTTGGAGCCAAAAGGATCCGGAGACCTCTCGGAACCCTCCCTACCTCTGCATATTTAGTAAGTGAGCAATGCTCCCACCACTTGGTTATCTCTAAACGCATGTACTTCTCGAGGTTTTTTAAAAGCGTTTTCTCATTATCATCCGGCCCCGCCGGTGTGCTTACAGATGGTACATCATTTGAATTTGAAACGGGTCTTTTGCAGAACAATTCTTCCGCTGCCGCTTCGCGCTGGCGTACAGCCTCGTCTGTCATGCTGACTGCTTGGTTGATATACCTTGTGCAACTCGGATCGTGACACGAGTTGCTTCGTTATGCCTGATCTCTCCCCACCTCTGCCAGAATGCCGTCGTCACTCACCGGGTGCTGTTGCCGCTTCTCCTTTGAACCCGTCTGGTTCTTCGTGCCGGCCAGTAACCCTTTACTCTCCTGTGACGTGTGGCGGCGCGAGGGGGCTGCTGCCAAAGTTTCACCACGAACCACTTGCTTCTTCGACCTTAGGGCGGCAGCCGCTTCCGGGTGAGAGGGTCCGTGAAACGGAAGAAAGTCGGGCTTCCGTGTATTACGAATTTCGAACAGGTTACTCCTTCCACTTCCACCAGAGAGCCCCGGCGGCGAAGAAAGAGACACGAACCACTTCTGGATTCAGGCAAGATGTTTATTGTAGCCAAACAGCAGTCGACAGATGACGCGTTTCGGGCTCAGGCGCCCTTGTTCACATAAAGGCTGTGTGTGATTGGAACCATTTTTAAATAAAATGCCCTTCCCACCGAGGTCACATGGTCAGAGAACAAAGCGATGGACATAGCAAAAATACTGAATGATTTATAATTCATCAATATAATTAGGCTGTCCCATCAAGGCGTAATTCATTTCTGTAAAACCTTGACGCTGTAATTCCAAATATATACATCAGAAAATTCATTTGCAATATTAAGGCGTAATAGCAGTTCAAAATGGAATTTTAATTTGAATAATTTCAAAAACACATATTGTATTTATGGCGTTATGCCAACATATATATATAGATAGATAGATAGATAGATAGATAGATAGATAGATAGATAGATAGATAGATAGATAGATAGATAGATAGATAGATAGATAGATAGATAGATTTTGTTTCTACTTTTTATTTACCAAAGGGGGAAATGTGTCCTGTGTTTATGTGTTTGCAGCCTCCAATGGTCCTCGGCAGACTCCTTACAAGTATTACGTAATCTGGTGGGTGCGGTTAATAAAGTTTAGGATGCAGTGCGTTCAATTGATGGTTGCATGCTGACAAATAAAGGTGTGCATACCAGAGCTCAGTGTATGGGTGGTCTATTACATGTTCCCGGGCTGGGGTGGACGTTACAGCAAGCTTCAGACATATACGTAGGTTTAAGCTAATTTAAACTAATTAATCATTTAATTTAGAAATCACAATATAACTACACTAGATAACATCACCTCGATTTTAATTAAAACATGTGGGCTGTATTTTTATCAGTGAGTGAATAGAGAGGCATACAGGCAGCGGCTACAAAAATAGATCCCTTCATTATTGGTCTCCTCCCTCCTGGACATCATTTGTATGGGTGTACAAATTGCCTAATCATCCATTTAGCTTGATTGCCAAAATGACCAGGTGTTGTTTAAAGATACGCTCCATAAAAACAAAGAGGGAAATAAGGGAAACGGTTTCTTCGCGCTATTAGGTACAATCTTTGATTGGTTATACCTTTGAAAAGAAACAAGTACTGCATGATTTGAAGCTTGAAGAGAAAAGCCACTCAGGAAAGACTAAAATAAACCTTACCCCAATGATTGCACTAAATCTTTCACGTTTTCCGTGTGTGATGGTGTGAAGCCTAAAATGGGCACGGTGATGTCTTCTGAGGACATATAGAGAAATGGTTTATAGCTTTTTAACTGAAAACTCAAAAATGCGCCTTCTTTGAATATCGCTCGATATGACTTTGGACTGTTATTTGAAATCTAGGTGCACGCACTCATTATTTAACTCACCACAGCTTTTAAACAGCTTAATTGTATATTACATGAAGCAGTCTGTAGACATTCAAATACATTTTGCAGGCAGAGTGAAGTTATGATTTGTCGTGTCATGCATGATTCCTGCTCACAGTGGCTTTTGGAGACGTTGGAAAAAGTGGATGTAATACTTGCCCCGAATTTCAGTGAGCGTGCAAAACGAGTTAGGCTGACTTCTTGTACAACGATTCGTGGGGATTCCCCCAAATATTTTTTTTTTACTTTGGTGAAATACTGTACTATAAAGAGTAATTTTCCCTTAAATGTACTCAAAAGTCGCAGGTTCTTTCATTCAGTACCAAACTAATTTCTTACAACAAGAATAACATATAGTATGCCAGGGCCACAATGTTGCCACAGCTTTGCCTTATGCCATGAATTACCTTATGTTTTCCAGAGCCAACATTTTGCTATGTGTGCCCCTTTTGCTAAGAACTATAACAAATATGCCAGCATTTTGCAATGGGTTCTCCATTACATCTAGTGCGACAGTCTTGAGTGCCCCTTATGCCAAGAATAACTTCCAATTTGCCAGCATTTTTCAATGGGTGCCCTTCATGTCTATAATTGGCTCCTATGAGCCAAAATCTCGCAATTCCCTTTTACCTCACTTAGGGGCATATTATCAACAGCCAGCGATAATTATCGATGGCCGTTCTCAGCGTGAGAATTGTTATCGCTGGCTTTCGCTGATAATTATCGCCATGCTAGCGCTGTATTTACAACACATGACGCAATGGTGATAATTATTCCAGCGATAGCGTTGTTTCCATGCAACATAGCTGGTTTTCCAGCGATGTTCCATGGAAAACGGCAATAACCTTGCTGATACGACCCTGTGGTCGAATCAGCATAATCCACCTCCAATATAAAGTATGGGTAAGTCAGCATTTTTGCAGACGTTAGTTTTTGGCGAAAACCATGGTTTGAGCCAAAAACTAACATCTGCAAAAATGCCTGGGCCTCCGTGTAAATATTGCGATGTGCACATCAGCGATATTTACAAGGTTGTTCTGCCTAGTGACGCCCACTTTGCATCTCATTAGAGATGCAAAGAGAGGCATCGGGTAAAAGGGTGCTAACATGCACTAATGCATGTTATCACCCTCTTGTTAATAGGGCGAAAACATTATTTCCACTTTTTTGGCTTTTAAAGCCAAAAAAGCGGAGATAAGGCCCTTGATAATATGCCCCTTAGTTGCTATCACTCACTCTCAATTATTCTCACCCACTCCCCAGTCATATTCAAATCATTTACTTAATTTGTGTTAAAATCCATAAAAGACGGCAACAAACTGTAAATACAGTACATAAAACAGGATTCATAAAAGCCTGTATATAAAAACATTGCATACAGAAGAAATAATGTACTAGTTCTAAAACATATATTTACTCATCCCAGGCACTGCGTATAAGAACTACAGCTCCTAAATAACTTACAACATTTGCTATGACATATTAATCTAATAACATCTGCAAATATATAAAAGCAAGATGAACTTGTAAAATATAATTTCCTTTTAAAATAGGTACGAAAAAAACCCTCCTTGGTCCTGCATAAAAAATAAAAAACATAAAGCGCATGGAATCCTGAAGGTATTTTACTTTGTCACAATCACAAAGACCCAGAGAAGTTAGATCAAAACATTCTTTTGGAGTGGCAAGTATCAGGTACAATAAGTTAAATCTCAGTCTTCTGAGCATATATCTATCCCTATTGTTTTCTACAAGGGTTAATTATGGGTCCGTGCCCAGTTTTGTAGTTGTCCGAACATTAACTGAGGGTTTCAACAGTTCTATCTCTTCCCTTGATAATTTCATCCTTTCCATGAAATGGTCCCCAACCTATTTGTAGTCCCCTCTATAAATATGCTCAGGGTGAATAAACAGATCCCTCCTTCCAAGTTTAGAGAGAGAGGGCTAGATTTAGGTGGGCTAATACCGGTCGGTAATGGCCGAAAATCGGTAAATTTCCTGTTACCGACCGGTAGTTAGCCCTTTGAGATGTAGGAGGCTGGATTTAAGGATTCAGTAACTTACTGATTCGTTATTTTAATGAATCAGTAAAATACTGATTCCTTAATTTAAGGAATCAGTAAATTACTGAATCCTTAAATCCTATGTAGGGAGCACTCAAGTGAGTGCATTGTTGGTTTAAGGATTCGTTATTTACCACTAACTACATGTTGGTGGTAAATACCGAATACCTTTTAAAAAGCAAATTTGTGCTTTTTTAAAAGTGCCATGTGGCAGACATACATGCCCTTATGCATGCACACATGAACGATTCAGGGGTGCAACAGGGTGTCAATGTGACACCCTGCCAATCTTGAATATGCTCCCCCTATTAACAATTCGGTATTTACTGAATCGGTAATAGTGAATGGCTTCCCATTCATTCTTATGGGCCACCAGGTCTATAGGAAAGAATGGGAAGGTATTCCTTATAAATGATTCGGTAAATACCGAATCGGTAATAACGAATATTACAGAATCAGTAAAATGTACTGATTGTTTACCTATATTCTATTTACCGATTCTTAAATACCGAATCAGTAAAATTTTGTATTTAGGAATCGGTAAATAGAAATTACCTACATCTAGCCCAGAGTCCCTAACATACCTAAGCTATTGTATTTTATGGGCCTGATCGAGTACTATGCAATCCCTCATAATTCATTGATTCAGACCCAGCTCCTCCCTGGACCTAATCCTAACCCAAAGGCCGTAAGGCAATCTGGTTGCTTAAATTTCTGACCCCCAACTCTTCCTGTACACAGCAGGTCGATGTACTCTGAGGCAAACAGAGTAAGTGTCTGAGAAATGTGTTTTCCTCCACCTGGAGCTCACAAGAACAAAAAAAAGGCCACAAACGTCACTTCAATTCGGAGCGTTGGAAGCAAATTTGGCCTGGTAAATCGTAGCCCCTCCCAGTCACTTGCTTTGACTCTCCCACACACCCACACACACACACACATACACACACACAAGCTTACTGTCTCTCCTAGACACACACACAAATTCACTATCATGCGTACAACATTTGACAGATTTTGTTTTACTTATCTTCAGGTGTCTGTGCTGCTCCCAAGCTACATGGTGCTCCATGGACTTTTGTGGCAAGAAGACAACTCTTTCCTGCCTAAAACATTTAAAGAAGTAACTGAAAGCTTGGCATGCTGATTGAACATACCAACTTAATGCACTACACAGACTCAAGCTGTCAGTCTCTAGCTTTTTCACACCACCCTCTTCCAACTTGTTACAGACTGGGGGGAAGTTAGTGAGGCTCTTGACCACACCCTGTGACAAAATGATATAGAGTGAGGCAATATGGTCTGCTATGCTTGTACCATCAGGCACCGCAAGGCTTAAGCCGTGAGCACCCAAGGCTAACTTTACAGGTAAAACTTCAGAGCATGACTAAAAGGAAACAGACTTTACAACACTGGCTTTACCATGCAATGCCTTTACCACACAGCCTTTGCCACACATGACTTTACCACGCAGGAATTGTTTTGTGCCTTTACCATGTATGGTAAGTATTGGTACGGCAAAAGTGTGTGTGTGTGTGTTGTATGTATATAGATTAATATTCACTGAAAAACAAAAGTATCAGTGATGTTATTTGAGATGTCATCAGTGACGTCACTGACCATGTCATGAGAGATGTAATATGTGAGGTCATAAGCAGTGCATTGCAGGCATAAGTTATAGTTAGCTCAGGTAACTATAACTGTTGAATTTCACTGGTTATACACGAGTGAAATGTAAGCATAGCTATAACATTGCTGTAACCTTTGTTCTGTGAATTTCTATGTTTTAAAAAAATATTTCTCTTACTACAACATTCCTCTACATTTAGGGGGTCATTAGGATGGCGGACGAACCTGCGTTCGTCCGCCACCCCCGAGGTAGAGGGACCGTCCGCATGGGCAGCGGCGGTCCCTCCATGCAAATTAGGATGTGACCGCCACCCTGGCGGTCACATCCCGTATCTTTAACCTTGCGGCGGGTGCTGCTTGAAGCAGCACCCGCCGCAAGGTTAAAAATGCATGTATTGCATTTACATGCACAAAGCGGCAGGCACAAAGCGGTGCCTGCCGCTGTGTTCACGTAAATGCAGGGGGGTACCATAGGCACCCCCCATGTGCACCCCCCACCCCCTGACACCCTGGGGGCCCGCAACGGGCCCCCAAACTGAAAAGACCACATGCTTTTCCACAGCGGAAAAGCAGCCGTGGAAAAGCATGTTTCCTGTCCCATCCTAATATGGCTGGCGGTGTCTGATAGACACGCCACCATATTAGAGCTTTTCCGCCACGGTCGGAAGGCGACCGTGGCGGAAAAGCAGCGGACGGTTTTCCCGTCCGCTGATTACCCCCCAGCCTTCCTAATCTGGCGGGGGGTCTTTGGAGGCACTGCTGTGGTGATTCTGCATCCTCCGGGCCGGCGGTGGCTTCTGCCGGCCCGGAGGATGCGGAATCACCGCAATCCTAATCGGCCCCATAGTTTTTCTGTGAATTTCTAAGATTTTCTAGAATTGTTTTCATAACCGCAACCTGTAATATTTCACAGTGGCTGTGTGAACACCTGTGTGGGTATCTTAGTGGGTCTATGAGTGTGTGTGGGTCTGTGAGTGGGAGTGGGAGTTTCTCTGTGGCTATCTCAGGTGGCGTATGAGTGTGAGAGACTGTGTTCATTTTTCACTGGTTGTGTCAGAGCCTATGTGTGTCTGTTAGTGGCAGTGTGAGTGCTGCTATGGATCTGTAGGGTATTTTAGTGAGTCTATGGGTCTACAAATTACTGTGTGAGTTTTGCTATGGTTTTTGGGGATTTCCATACTTACTGCATTTAAAGAAGAGAACCATGCACTCTGCTCTTACGAGGAGATATCATTGAAGAATTCATTCATCACACTCACTGAAGTTCAGATTTTGCTCCAATATGTTTGCGATGCATTCACTTGAGCTAAGGGTTTCAGATAATGTTTAATTATGGAATATAAGAGGAAATGTTTTTGCATTCAATTCACCAATCCTAAGAAGTTAGGATTGTTTCCATTTTACTCAAGTGGAGCTTTTCCTGGGGCATCCACTATCTTTATATTTGCAAGTGTTTTCCCGTTGACTTTTAATTTATCTGAAACAACATCAGGTTCTTAAGGTTTCTCATTTTTTCTAAGAAAAGTGCACAGTTTTGTAGAAAATGTGTACTCATCTGCATTACTTTGTAAATGTACTGTTTTGGCATTGTGCAATGGCCTACTGCATATTGTACGCTACATCTCCATAACGGACAACCTATTTATGTATTTCTCTGTGTCACTCTTTGTCATTTGTTTCAATGGGTTAATAACTAGATTTTTTTTCTACATTTTTTATTCGTCACAAATACGTCATGAATTATCGTTAAATGTTTGTACAGATCTTCCCTCTGAATATTTATCATTTCTAAAAAGAGAACTAGTTTAATACTTACACAAAGACTGACTGCTAAGCAAGTAGACACATTGGATGTCCCTCAATTAAAAATTTAACTTCTGGCAAAACCCCTGCCAAGGACAAGCTACTCACTGATTTTTACAGTGCTTTAAGGACCTTATCGACCATGATTGATTTCTAAATTTATTGGCAGCACATAAATATGTGCCTTATTTCTCACTCATATGGAAACCATTATAGTGACTCTACCTGTGATGCATGCTTTGTAATTTCTGCTTCTGTGTCCCAATTGCATTTCATTTTCTGATGTCTTTGTGAGCATATTTCCCATTTATAAATGTGTGCTTCATTTAGTATTACTCTAAATATTTATTCTATGTCATTGACTTTATTAGAGGTTGATAGTGTATCAGTTGCTCACATATAGGTATGAGTGTGAAAAAGAACAATATAAGCTCATGCTAGCAGACTATAATAAAATATTTATTAGGGAGAAGAGTCATTTTTATACGCAGAAAATGGCAGGAAACTCTAGTAAGGAACTCTTTACAGTCATAAATGACTTGACGACTGCTAAAAAGGATAGCAATGTGAACTGTACTCAAGATTTTTGCAACATATTGGCCCAGACTTTCAAAACAAAGGTAGATCAGATCTACGACCAATTTGCCTTACATATCTCTCACAATGCTGACATAGATTAGGGACTTAAAGCCATAACACCCTTTGTAAAATTTACCTCTACTTCCCCAGAGCAGGTTGCCACCCTTCTCCTTAAGTCTAAGTCTGACTCACCGGATGACCCTTGCATCCTAGACTATTGCATAACATTAGTCACATTATTAGTCCTCAGATATCTGGCCTTTCTAATTAAATGCTCCCACAAGGTACCATCCCTACATTGTGGAAACAGGACTGTATATTACCATTTCTAAAAAACAATCTTGATATAAAGTATCCGGCCAACTATAGGCCGATTGCAAGAATACTGCTGTCTGCTAAAATATTTGAGAAAATTGTTAGTATAGAACTTTCTATATACATTGTAGACAATAATGTCCTAGACCATAGCCAATTTGGTGTCTGTGCATGCCATAGTACCGAGACAGCCTTAATTAAGACCACAGAGAAGATTTGCACCGCTCTAGATGGCAGCGGATCAGCAGCTCTGATCCTCCTTGACCTGTCCGCGGCATTTGATACAATGGACCACAACTTACTGATAGAATGGCTGAAAGCTATTGGGCTTGGATGGAAGACCTAGTCGCTTCTAACATATTTTTGTAGCAGATAGGTCTGACAGTGCAACTGGGCGATTTTAAATCCACACCTTTTACGCTGCATTGTGGGGTGCCACAGGGCTCCTCCTTGAGCCCTACATTTTTTAATATAAATACATGTCCGAACTAGCACCCCTGATCAGAATTGTGGATCTAATTCCTACCTCGTACACTGATGATACTCACTTGGTCATTTCAACCATTGACAAGGTTGTCGATCACGCTAACAAACTGCACGAGTGCATGATCTCCTTTATTGCTTGGATGAGCAAGCACTGTTTGAAGCTCAATGCGAAAAAAACCGAGGTGGTGCTTTTTGGAAGACTGGCCCCCCCTTTGGTCACCGTCTGGTGGCCAAGCATCCTGGGCCCCTTCCTACTCCAGTAGTGAAAGCTAAAAATTCGGGGGACATAATAGATGAGAAGCTGAATTTTAACTCTCAAGTTTCTAAGGTGGGGTCTTCTGCATTTCTCACCATTAAAACAGTATGTAAAATTCTTCCATTTGTTCCGAAAAGCGCTAGAAAGACTGTTCTAACTTCCCTTGTTTTGTCCAAATTGGACTACTGAAATGCCTTATGTATGAATCTACAGTCCAATCAACTTAGAAGACTGCATTCGGCACAGAATGCTGCTGCTAGATTGATGCTTAAGGACCCCAAACATCAGTCCATCAGAGCGGGAATACAAAAGCTACACTAGCTGCCAGTAGCTTAACGAGTGAAATTCAAGGCACTGTGTTTAGCACATAAGGCACAACACAGAGTAGGTCCACGATTTCTTTGGGATATCTTTAACTGGCATTCCCCTTATAGACAACTGTGATCGGCTACTACCTTCTTGATGCCCACTTACAGAATCAGGACAACGAACTAGGGGGGGGGGAGTTCAGTCACAGCACCATTAGGCTCTGGAACTCTCTCCCGCTTGTACCTTCTCTGATTGAGGTCAGGAAAAACCTTACAACATGGCAATTCAAAAACTAAGCTCCCTGTGAAGTATGCGGTCCATAAGCACCTAGACACCCAAGAGTATTAGTACGCTATAGAAATTGTGATAACATAACATAACATGATATGTAGCAGATTGTAGTGAATGCATATCAGAATTCCTATGCTAATGTTTGTATTCTGCATCAATAATCACAAGGTCTAGCCTTTATATAAACCAGAAAAGGATATTTAAGTCTGGTAAAGATTAATCTTCGAAGAGAGACACCTCAGGCTTTTCTTGAGAGCGTCATTCAAGCTGTGGACTGCAAAGATCTCATTTCAAGGCTATTGCCTCTTGGAGCCAGGCTCTTTTCAGAGCTTGGGAATCAAATGATAGAGACAGATCTTTTCAAAGCACAGTAACTTGAAACCAGCTTTGTTATCCAGCCAAGATATGCATGTTTGAGGCCACTTAAGAAACTGACTGAAGTATCCCCACCATCGTAATGGGCCCCATAGGTTGATTTGCAAAAGACCAATACATTCAGTCAAAGTTGGTGTACAATTCCGACCACTTTTACTGAACACATTCTTTATACATAAAGCCTTTAGATGGGCACTTTAGTGCTAAGAAAGTTTAACAGGGGCTAGAATTAAGGGTGTTTTTTGATACACTCCTTTTCATCATTCAAAGCTTTGATTTAATTAACACCATCTAAAGTATAAAATATTTTGATATGCTGTTTCCTCACCTGTTTTATAACACCTCATGTTTATTTTCATAGTAATATCTAGTCATATAGTTTGCTCTGGATTAGGGTATACATTTTTTAATAAAGCCTTTTAAATATATAGTGTGGATTTCTCGTGTTAGTTCATCTAAAGGCAAGAAGGTTCTGGACATCACTAATACAAATAGTCCTGTAGTCTTGCAGGACTGATCTTTATTCTATAATCTCATGTAAAGCATGGGAGGTTTTGGGGTTACAGTTTGCCTGATTTCCAGGCCCTGATTTGTTGGTTGGTAAGCCTGTGCTTTCCATCGGGTTTTAGGTTACTAAACCTGGGACGTATTTGATAGTAAGCCTGCAAGAACGTAAACCTAAATCTCATTGGACCCCTTGCAAAAAGTGCTTCTACTCTCAATGATCAATCTGGATAAACTAATTGGTGAAACGATGGCAAACAGTATTTCATCTCTTTAGCCTGCTTTGGTTCACCCAGAAGAATCTAATTTTCTCCCAACTGAAACACAGCAACACATATTAGAAGTCTCCTGCACATCATGGATAACTGGTCATTGAATGCACACCTATTGCTATTACATCCATCAGCATAGTAAAAACATTTATCATATTGAATAGGGAATATTTGTTCAGCGTCTTAGAGGAGAAGAGATTTGGAACAGAAATAATAAGCTAAAATGTGTTGCTTTACTCTGATGTAATGGCTAGAGTCAACCCTAATAAACTATATCCATAGCCTGGACAATACACCAGATCATATTTCAGGGATGTCCTCTGTTGTCTCTGCTTTTTAGATTTGGTGGTTTAACCTCTTGCATCGTTGTTTCACCAGGATGGTATAATAGTGGAATCAAGAAAGGGAATTATGTACATTCGATTTACTGAAGATGTCTTGTTGCATCCGGGAGATGTGGATGCAGTCCTGGGCCCAGCCTTGACGGTTCTCCATTGCAAATTCAGAGGATTGTCGAGCTGGAAAGTTAATTCAAAGAAATCCTGTCTTTGCTCGCTTAAGTCTTCAGAGGATCTCAGTATTCAGAATATGCTAGGCCTAGCAATGTTCTCGCTTTCTTTAGCTGGATAATGAGGTGTATCGTATTGTGAAATGTTAAAAAGAAACGCAAACCCAGTTGTTGCTGTATCCAGGATGTAGCTTTAATTACAAGATGAAGTTACAGGATATGCAGCATGGTAATCCAAAGTAAACAGGTATAGGATGGAAAGCCCCACAGGGAGCAGCAGCCCTGCTGCTCAGCCTCCATAAATACATTGACAGATACACTTGAACACACACAGAGGCAATATTCAATGACATCACAGAGACTGGCTGAGCAGCAGAGGACAAGACACAGGGAAAGGACAAGACAGCAAAAGGCAAGATACCACACATATTCATCCAGAAAGTCATAAATAGTCAGTCTTTTGAAGGCGATTGGCCCTCACAGCAATGAAAAAGTAGTCCTTGATAAAATTAAAGTATTCCCTGCTCCCTTCACTTATTTGGCTATATTCTATTTCTATTCTATTCTAATATGATAAAATATATATATTTCGAAAGTTAGGATCCATGCTTATGGAGTTTAAATGAGGTCGGCTTGGGTATAGAATACCCATGTGTAAACCTCTCCTATCGATATCAGAAGGTTGGCTAGCAACACCTGGATTTGTTTTACATTTTTACTTTTTTATATTTGTAGAGTTCACTACCATTTGCATAGAGTGTCTCTTGGTGCTTGAGGTTACGTTGACTGAGAATAAGTCATTGTGCCATTGTTCGATTTTTGCGGTCATAGTCCTCTTCGCCTCATCCGATTTTTCTGAATACTTTTTCTCAAGATAACACGGCTATTATTTGCTTTTCTTTTAAAAAAAGCTATAAGTGATACCCATTCAGAGGATCATGCTTCCATAATAACGCCCTGTTCATCTATGCACTCAAACATTTCTTGAACATCCTCCCTGCACAAACAGGAACACATTTTTGCTTCAAAGGAAAAGCATTTTCCTTTAACACAATTTGATACTGGGACACTTGTTGTTTCCCTAAATTGTCATGAAATACTGTGGGGAACTGTTTGCCTGTCTGTTTTCTGAGATCTTCCTCCTCCAGTGTTAACATATGTCAGGAGAACAAGGATTCAAAATGATTTGAAATATGCATTTGGCATGCCAACCACAATGTATATTTTCATCCTGGCAACCCTGACCTTTCACAGCACTTTAATTAAGAATGGTGTTACCCTCACAAGAAACAGCTCTTTCATTAATCTCCTGTAATTCTTCCCCAACTTGAGTTAATGATTTTAAAAGACATTAGTGATGAATCTGTATGGCAAACTCCCTAAAGTTATAAAGTTGCACATTGAAGATCCTGGATCATTTTCCTCAGTAACCATATTGACACTTCGGCCCACTACAACATGCTCCTCAGTTTCTCACAAGCTTTTTATGATTCATCTCCTTGGTTTTAATCCCTAATCTACAGAGAAACAATTTTTCCATGAAGCAAGGGATTATTTTCTGTACTTCCCTCCTGCATTCTTGCTGCCATTTATACTATGTTTTTCATTGGGATTCTAAAGAGTGTGTCTGGAATGTGAAAACCCTATTTTGCGAGTAGCGAACAAATTACTGACTCACAAAATAGGGTTTGCGAGTCACTAATAGAAAAGGGGCGTGCCAAGGGCTTCCCTTCCTCATTGCAAGACACAATTGTATGTACAATTGTTTTGTGACCACAAATGTGGTCGCTAAACACTTGCAGTTTACCACATACTTATAGTAGGTGATAAGCAACTCGCAAACTGGAAGGGGTCCCCAAGGGACACCTTCCCGTTTGTGAATGGATGTGAAAATATTTTTTAAGACAGAGCTTCAGCAACAATGATGCCACTTCTTGCACCGTGACCTGCCAGCACCAACCCACTGAGCACCAGTGCCCTGTTCTCACCTACGCTGCTGGATGCCATCACCGAATTACTGCCTGCACTGCAACCTTAGGGCATGCCACGCCACACTACTCCAGTTCACACCGCTGCCCCAACACCTACCAGCATTCCTGACTTCCTCTTCACAGAGCTCAATTTGCAATGCGTCTGACTTCAAGGGCCTGACAACTCTTGCACCAACCTCAGGAACCGATGGCAAAAACCTCACCTCTTTGGAGCTCATTTAAGGTTCACGATACCCTGCATTTCCAAGGTGCTGTTTGCAGGTTTTCCCAACACCATAGCTGGCCCCAAAAGCCACAGCCAGCCTGAACTGGTGGCTTTGTTTGTTCACAACACTGTGATAGCCCCGGATGAAGATATTGACTTCAAGAAGCTATATTTTAAGTTTATTCTTGCAATCTTACTATCTTCATTACTGTTTGTTGGATTTTTATAATTTTGGTAAGATAAATATTGGCTATTTTTCTGAAACTGGTGTGGTGTCCTTTTGTAGTATTTTCACTGTATTACTGTCTGTTATGTGCAAATGCTTTACACATTGCCTCTGAGATAAGCCTGTTTGCTCATGCCAAGCTACTAAGGGGGTGAGCAGGGGCTATTTTAAAAGTGTAATCCCCCTTACTCTGACTAAAAGGAAGGGCATTACTTGGACATGGTACAAACCTGACTCCCATTTCTAACAGTGAGTAATAGAATCATAAAATTATACTGACATGTTCTTGCTTTTTATAAAATACACTGCACATTGGATGAGTCAATGTTAAATATTAATTTGCCAATGGTAAAAGGATCCTCTTACTATTTTGATGGATTGTTGCTTGTGCGTTGCAGAGAAAAAAATATTTGTACATTATTTAGTTGATGCACAGATAATTGTATTATAGCTCATTATTTGTAATGACCTAATTGATGTGTGTGAATCAGAAGATTACTGTTCACCATATTTCTTTTTCATTGGTGCATGGTCATTGCAGAGGAATAGATGCAGCAGTCTGAAATGGTTGCCACTTCAGTGCGCACAGTCGACTGACATATTATTCAGCACAGCTGACGGAACAATTAGCAATGGGCAATAGTGATAAGCCCTGTACCCTCCTTCAAACAGATGCAGGCAGAGGGGCGTCTTGCTTCCACTGGTCCTGGACAGCCACGGGCACCCTGTCAAACAACACAACCCCATTCACCTTCTGGAGAACCACTGTTTTGGCCCCAAAAACTGTTGCATGTCAGCTACCAATTGTGTAATTGGATCTCATCAGAGTAGAATGATGTCCTAGAGATCTCAATAACACTATCAGGTGAGTTACTGTTTCCGCCATGTAACACTTATATATATATATATATATGTGAGGGTGCTGTGAGCTTCATGGCTGCCCCGCATATATGTAATACGCTGTTTACAGGCCGTCACAGCCTGAGGGGACCCAAGGAGGAACTTTGGACCATAGCAGCGCAAATGAGGGTCCAAACGGCAGTGCTCAACAGTCGCTGGATTTAGGAGCATTCTTCTCTGCTCCCCACGCCACGCCCTGTGTGCACATGGCAGGTGCATTCTGGGGGTTGGAGTCAGCTACAAGGTGGGAGGACTCTAACAGGTGAATGGACTACTACCTGGGGGACGATTACCAGCGACATCACCGCTGCAAAGGTGGAGCACAGCAGCTGGTAATCATTTGGACTCTGGTGGGTGCAGGGCGCTGACAAAGGCGGAAGGAGCCGAAATGCATTCGCCGCCACCTACCTGTAATGCTGTGAATTAAAGCTTTCTTCAAAGGACCCCCCTCTGGCCTCCGCGCTTTCCTTTGCGGGTGAAGTGGTTTGGTGATATATCTGCGCGATGCCAGAAGTGCAGTACGGATGGCCCTGTGACATCTGAGACCCGGACAGAAGCTGGCAGCACACTGCTTGCGGTGTACGTTTTGCCCTTGAGGAATCAAGGAATCCGGTGTCCGCTGTGAGCAGAGTAAGACATATGCGGCAGGAGGTATTTTACCTTCGTGAGGGTGCTGTGAGCTTCATGGCTGCCCCCGCATATATGTAATACGCTGTTTACAGGCCGTCACAGCCCGAGGGGACCCAAGGAGGAACTTTGAACAATAGCAGCGCAACCGAGGGTCCAACCGGCAGTGCTCAACAGTCGCTGGATTTAGCAGTATTCTTCTCGGCTCCCCACGCAACCACCCTGTGTGAACATGGCAGGTGCATTCTGGGGGTTGGAGTCAGCTACAAGGTGGGAGGACTCTAAAAGGTTGAATGGACTACTACCTGGGGGAGGAGTACCAGCAACATCACTGCTACAAAGGTGGAGCACAGCAGCTGGTAATCATTTGTACTCTGGTGGGTGCAGGGCGCTGACGAAGGCAGAAGGAGCCGAAATGCATTCGACGCCACCTACCTGTAATGCTGTGCAATAAAGCTTTCTTCAAAGGACCCCCCTCTGGCCTCCGCGCTTTCTTTTGCGGGTGAAGTGGTTTGGTGATATATCTGTGTGATGCCAGAAGTGCAGAACGGATGGCCCTGTGACATCTGAGACCCGGACAGAAGCTGGCAGCACACTGCTTGCGGTGTACGTTTTGCGCTTGAGGAATCAAGGAATCCGGTGTCCGCCGTGAGCAGAGTAAGACATATGCGGCAGGAGGCATTTTACCTTCGAGAGGGTGCTGTGAGCTTCATGGCTGCCCCCGCATATATGTAATACGCTGTTTACAGGCCATCACAGCCCGAGGGGACTCAAGGAGGAACTTTATCCCATAAAATCCTAACCTGGACAGATCATACATTAATACCATTTGTACTACCATTTAAAATACCAAGAAATAATAAACTCGCAGGGAAAACTGTACACAGCAGTCAATTAGAATGGAAAGATGCCATGAAAAATCCAGAACTGCTTAACTTAGCAAAAGAACACGAACCTTCATGGTCAGGACAGCCTGAAGATGATAATGACAACTTCAGGAAATGGATGTCAGACTTGAAAGCAACAACAGCCCCAACCAACCGTAAACCTAGACCAACGGCTAAAAAACAATCAGCACCATGGTTTAACCCCATGTTAAAAATAAAACAAGGAGAGGTTCGTAGAGCCGAACGCAGATGGAGAACTAACTACTGCATTGAAGACAGGATTAACTACAAATCCACCAGAAGCGCATATCATGCTCTGATTAAACAAGCCAAAACCAACTTTTACACCTCGGAAGTAGAAAATGCCAGAAACAAACAAAAAACTATTTTTAAAATTGTCAATAGTTTTAATAAACCGAAAATATTAGAACAAGAAATCCCGCCTTCAGAACAACTATGCAATACCATCGCAGACTACTTTGAAAACAAGGTATTAGCACTCACCAAGGATTTCATCACCGCTGAAGTCAGGGTAAATGAGGAAAACGTGGAAAGGGACAGACTGGAAACTTTCCTGCCCATTAGCTTGGACGAGACCCATAAGGCTATCTTAGCGGCCAAGTCAGGTTCCCCGTTCGACCCATGTCCTCCCGCACTGCTACATATGATGGTGGAGGTAGCTAACCCTGTGATTAACAGCATTGTGCAACAGTCCCAGCTGAATGGAAGCTAGCGGCAGTCAAACCATTGCAAAAAAAGCCACTCCCTGATCCTACCACCTTATCCAACTTAAGACCAATATCCCTTCTCCCTATGCTGTGTAAAATCACTGAAGCCTGTGTAAACAAACAGATCACCAAATTCCTGGAAGAAAATGAAGCCTGGCATCCTAATCAATCGGGTTTCAGGGCTCAACACTCCACGGAAACTGCCCTCCTGCTCACCTCAGATACCATCCGCATGGCCCTGGACCAGGGTAAGAAGGCCGTCCTGATTTTATTGGACCTGTCGGCGGCCTTCGACACTGTGTCACACGCCATTCTGATTAACAGACTTGAAACCTCTGGCATTTCTGGCACAGTGTTGGAATGGATCAAAAACTTCCTGAGTGACAGGAGACAAGTAGTTACTCTCGGAGAATTTCGCTCCAAGGAAAAATTGATAAAGATGGGCGTACCACAGGGCTCAAGCCTCAGCCCAACGCTGTTTAATGTCTACACCGCCCCTCTAATTAAACTAATATCGTCATTTGGAATTGATGTAGTCGCCTATGCTGACGATACTCAATTGATATTGGTTTTGGACAAAGACACACAGGAATGGGAAGAAAAACTTAAAAGCTGCCTCACGGCAACCTTTGATTGGATGAAAGCCAATCATCTAAAATGCAACACAGGCAAGACAGAAATCGTGCCAATGGGCCCAAATAACAACTTCACGCCCAAAACCTGGTGGCCAGAAAAGGCAGAAATCCCACCGAACACTACCCAATCGGCACGAAACCTAGGGATTACATTTGACAGCAATCTCTCTTTCAAGCAGCAAGCCTTGAAAGTGGCAGGTAACTGCTTTGCCATTATTAAAGGACTCAGGAAGTTTTTCGACCTCCTTCCTTTTGAGGCTAGGAAGACGGTAACAGTCGCTCTGGTGACATCGCGGATAGACTATTGTAATAGTCTATATGCAGGTACTACAAAAACCACCACACATAAACTTCAAATGGTGCAGAATGCCGCAGCTAGGTTAGTCCTTAAATGGCCGAAGAAATCTTCTGCATCATCTGCACTAAATACTCTACATTGGCTCCCAATTAATAAGAGAGTCCTCTTTAAAATACTGATTATCACCTTTAGAGCCACCCATGCTTTGGGACCAAAATACCTACAGCAGAGATTCGCCAGATACCATCCCTCTCGCAATCTCCGTTCATCTAGCTCTAATCTCCTGTCAGTTCCTAGGTTCAAGCTCAGCACGAGAGGTGGCAAATCCCTTCCAGTACTCGGAGCTAAAGCGTGGAACACTCTCCCCCCCGACCTCCGTGCCCTAGACAAGGAAAAAGATTTCAGAAAGGGACTGAAAACCTGGATTTTCAAGCTTCAGGACTCCCACGTTAGAGCACTAGTGTAACAGTTGGGTGAGTTCCATCCACTCCCTACCTACTTCCTTCATCACTGAATCAGTATCTGGCGCCTTGATGCTCCCTGGAGTGAATGCAGCGCGGTACAAATGCTATTTTACATTACATTACATTACATTGGACCATAGCAGCGCAAACGAGGGTCCAACCGGCAGTGCTCAACAGTCGCTGGATTTAGCAGCATTCTTCTCTGCTCCCCACGCCACCAACCTGTGTGCACATGGCAGGTGAATTCTGGGGGTTGGAGTCAGCTACAAGGTGGGAGGACTCTAACAGGTGAATGGACTACTACCTGGAGGAGGAGTACCAGTGACATCACCGCTACAAAGGTGGAGCACAGCAGCTGGTAATCATTTGGACTCTGGTGGGTGCAGGGCGCTGACGAAGGCAGAAGGAGCCGAAATGCATTCGCCGCCACCTACCTGTAATGCTGTGCGATAAAGCTTTCTTCAAAGGACCCCCCTCTGGCCTCCGCGCTTTCCTTTGCGGGTGAAGTGGTTTGGTGATATATATATATATATATATATATATACACCTTTTATAATATATTAATTTTTTTGTTTGAATTTTGTGTTTTAGTTCTGTAGTGGGTTGTGGCCGGTTTATAAGGGAGTAGGGTGGGAAGTAATTTAAATATATCAAATGTATTGAATAATTTGTTTTTATTAATATTTCTTTAATTGAGATGGTATAGTGTTAAATGTGTAAAGTAATTTTTTTATCAATTAATGAATAATTGGTTAATTCATTTTAATTAATTAATTTGCCATTCATTTTGGTAATTGTGTAATTAATTTTAGGTGTGTGTTGTGGTGTTTAGAGGTGTAAAATGTGGGAAGTAATTTATTTATGAATTAATAATTGGTTGTTAATTACTTTTAATTAATGAATTCATAATTCATTTTTGTAATTACTTTTAGGTGTGTTATGTTGTTTTTCTAGTTGTAAAGTGTGGGGAGTGATTTATTTTTAATTGATTAATTAGAAATTGATTGTTGAATAATTTTAATGAATGAATTGGTAATTAATGATGGTAATCATGTAATTAATTTTAGGTGTGTGTTGTGGTGCTTATAGGAGTAAAGGGTGGGAGGTCATTTGTGTTTAATTAATTGATATAGAGTTGTTAATTAATGTTAATTATTTGATAATTATTTTGGGTAATTGTTTATTTTTGTGTGTGTTGTTCTTACTTTAAAATGGGAAAGGGTGGGTATTAAATACATTTTATCATTTAATTATTAGTTGTTATTGTAATATTTTGAAATTTTAAAATACATTTTAATAGTATTTTATTATTTCATAGTTTCATTTAATTGTGTGTTGTGGATATTTTAGTTTTAAAGTGTATGTAGTCAATTAATGTTTATTATTATTTTTAATATTAATATATTTTACATTGAATATTAATTATGCTAATTATGTAAATAAGTGTAATTGAAAATGTTGACGTTTTGTTATAGTTATGGTGTTATAGGGTAGGACATAAAATAAATATGTTTATGTTTTAATAAATTTTTTTGTTTGCAAATATTTTCTAGTTTAAAAGAATTATTTTATTGTAAATGTATTTATTATTTTATTTTACAGATTATGTGTAGGTGTTTTGTTACATGTAATTCATTTTATAATATGGGTCCCTTTTATAGGTTTAATATTTATTAATTAATGTACTTTTTTAATATTGGTTATTATTTTTCATTTCATTTCTTATTAAACAAAATAAGTGTTTGAGTCAGAAAAGTAATTTTCTTTTCTCCGGTATCCAAAACGTTCCCTACTGTTGCATTTACTGAAGTGTGAATAGTAATTTTCTTTACTCAGGAATCCAACACTTTCTCTACTGTTGCATCTACTGGAGTACGAATAGTAATTTTTACCCCTCCGCTTTCCAGCACTTTCCCTACTGTTGCACTGACCGGAGAGGGAATAGTAATTTTTATCTCTCCGCTATCTTGCACTTTCCATACTGTTGCACTCACTGGAGTTGGAATAGTAATTTGTACCTCTCCGCTATCCAACAATGTCCCTACTGTTGCACTCTTTGGAGTGGGAATAGTAATTATTACCCCTCAACTTCCCTTACTATTACACTCACTGGAGTGGGAATACTTTTTTCTACCGCTCCGCTATCCAACAGTTATCCTACTGTTGCACTCTTTGGAGTGGGAATAGAATTGTTTGACCCTCAGCAATCCAAAACTTTTCCAACTCTTGCTCTCACTGGAGTGGGAATTGTAAAATGTACCCCTCTGCTATCCAGCACTTTCCCTACTGTTAATGTTTCAATTGTTTTAATGTATTTTACAATGTTTGTTTCATATTTTAACATATGTATATATATATATATATATATATACTCTATATACTATATATATATATATATATATATATATATATATATATATATATATATATATATATATACATATACATATACATATAAATATATATATATTGAATTCACAGGAGAGATGACTGCACTCACAGGGGGTTAGATCCAAGACGGATTTATTTCACACAGAAGTAACAAAGATCAGATGCGTTTCGGCGGTACGTCTTCGTCAGTATCAGGCGGCCGCCATGACGCTGCAAAATATACACAACATTACCTCACACAATCTCACAGGATCTGTCTCACTGAGACACCATTAAAGAGTCAGGCAACATCAATATCGACGTAAAATAAACAAGCACATTACTTACATTGGAGTTAGGTAACCAAAATTGCCCAATTAATATGGCAATAAAATAAATGTGTGTATGGCATGGATGTGCTTGGTTCTAGTTTCAGGAGACCAAATAGCATTTTCATTAACATATAATTTCACAAATTTTCATAAAGCAAATGCTTATTGACTCGGTCACTCCTGATATAACCAAAAAAAAAAAAAAACTGTTGAAGCCCTCGGATGGGCAAAATTTAACACAATATCAATTGCACAGATTGTTATACACAATATACTATACGTGTTAAATTGTCAATATGTTACCAATCATCTCCAATGAAAAAAGGATTCAATTCAATACTAATAATTACAAAAACATCCTCAATCTAGAAATTCAATTAATTCAATTAATCTCTTATGGCCTTCAGTCCCACTATATATACATATATATTCCACAACACCAATTCACCAGGCAGCTGAACACAGCGGCAGGTGTATCCATAGATGACAGGTGAGTTTGTCTTGTTCCACAACAACTCCAAAACTCGGAGCTCTCACGGGGGTCTTCAAAATGATTTATTTTGCAAATGCATTTTGTTCATTACCTTCTTCAGTGCTATACATCATTTGAAAATGTGCACAGTTCAGACTCTCCAAAATATACACCCATTGGTGGGGCTATAGCCAATAGGAAAGTGACAAACTTTTATCGCAGCGGCATATATAATTAATGTGCAGGGCCTCAATGTCCCATAATTCACCATCAGTCATAGATGTGTCGCATTATTCCAATTGGCAGCCATTATTAGTCCTTTTCCGTCTGTGCATGTCACCCTCGCCAACCGCTGGTAGTAATAGGCACAGAACCTGTAGATGCCTCTCATGCTCCCGACATCTCAGGCCTGATGGTCAGCGTCCCCTCACAATGACAGGAATTGGCAGCAGCGGTTCAAGCACGCCAACAGTACTCCACAACACCACTTCACCAGGCAGCCGAACACAGCGGCGGGTGCATCCTTTGACGACAGGTGAGTTTGTCTTGTTCCAAAATAACTCCAAAACTCGGAGCACACACGGGGGTCTTAAAAAGATTTATTTTGCAAATGCATTTCGGTCATTACCTTCTTCAGTGCTATAAATCATTTGTAAAATGTGCACAGTTCAGACTCTCCAAAATATACACCCATTGGTGGGGCTATAGCCAATAGGAAAGCGACAAACTTTTCCCGCGTCGGCATACATAATTAATGTGCCGGGCTTCAATGTCCCATAATTCACCATCAGTCATAGATGTGTCGCATTATTCCAATTGGCAGCCATTATTAAACCTTTTCCGTCTGTGCATGTCACCCTCGCCAGCCGCTGATAGTAATAGGTACAGAACCTGTAGATGCCTCTCATGGTCGCGACATCTCAGACCTGATATATCGCCATTTTGTGTTTCGTTTTAATTAAATTACTAGGGATAAGGGGGTGCGGGAGACGTATCCTGATCCTTTATGTTTTCTGAGGGTGGCTGTGGAGGCTCATATATGTTGATATATGTCTTCCAGCGGCTGTGCGTGCACCATCTTATCTCTCGGTAGGATCGAGAGAGAAGAAGAGGTGAAAAACGAAGGGGGAATTTAATGAAAGGGGGCAAGGTAGACCCCTCTTGACCCCCTAGGAATGATGTTGGGGTTATTAAAGGGTCCCGTGGGGAAAATAAAAAAAAATAGATTTTTCACGGTAGAAGTGCTTCTCGGGCCGCAAACTGGGCCGCAAACTGGTAGCGAAACGGGAATTCGCCATTTTGTGTTTCGTTTTAATTAAATTACTAGGTATAAGGGGGTGCGGGAGACGTATCCTGATCCCTTATGTTTTCTGAGGGTGGCTGAGGAGGCTCATATATGTTGATACATGTCTTCCAGCGGCTGTGCGTGAGCGTTTTTTTTTTTTTTTGCTGCGTGACGTCTGTTAACGTTCGATTCGATGGAAATCAGGAAGTGTTGACCGCCAATTTGTCACTGCGATAAAATATTTTGTTATAAATGAATCCTTATTGATAAACATTGTCTGCGCCATCTTGCCTTTTTTCCAATGCCACAATTATGTCGTGCACGGCAGCCATTTTAGATGCCTTGACCAGACCCACTCTCTGCACGCCGTCGATTCTCAGCACGGCTCCCCACCCTCGCAAGCATCTCCCCCACGCACTGGTCACCCCCGCTCTCTCTCTCATGCATGGGCCATAAACTTCCCCCCATCTGCGCTGCTCTTCCCTGAGAATCACACCCTGTGCCCGCCCGACACCTCCCTTTCACCCTATTCACTACCGCACCCTCTGACACTCCTCTTCCTCTGTGTCCGATTGTCCAGGCCGGTCCCAGGCTATCACCTAGCCCTGCGGATGTAGTTTATGGCCCCAGCTGTAGAGAATCCAGACATGCCAAACCTCCCGATTCAGGCGTGAGACTACCGATTTCAGTGCTAGTCTCCCGCCTCCCGATTCCTGCAAGCAAAAACCCGATTCCTCGGGGGTTTCAGCTGACAGGGCTTGGTATTGTGTTACGTGCTAATTATTCCAGGAAACGTCAGAGGGCCGAGGCAGGGGCTCTAGAAGGGGTGATAAACCATTTAAGCCTCATTAACAAGCGCATGGTCTTTTAAAGATCTGTGAAGTACTCGGGCGGCGGTGTGTGTGTGCCCTCTTTCAGGAGCGGGCGGGTAGGGGGGCACTGCCAGCAACTTGCCAGGCCAGGCAGTGTTCAACACTTGCATCACCCTTTCTCTGCCTGCTATTGCGCTCCATGCTTCGGAAAGGTAAGAAAAAGAACGTGCATTTGAGTTTGAAATGTCCGATCCTGTAGCAGCACACTTCCAAAGCCCACACATGACAATAACCCGATTCAAGGCCCCATTCACCCGATTTTTTAAAAATATATAGTACTCCAACAAAGTAGGATTATAAAACTTTATTAACTTATAAATATATCGAACGCAACAAAAACTGTAAATACATTTAAACATTTTTTGGCAAAAAGAAGCAACAATGGTCAGTAGCTGTCTTTTGTGCGAATAGTCCCAAGGCAGCACAACGTGCTGAGTTCTGGACGGCACCCAGGTGATGTTACCTGGGTGCCGCACTGGTTTTTGGTTTCCTACAATGCAGCTCAGAAAAACAGCGTGGGGCGTCCCGGGTGGTGCGGGGGGAGGCCTCGTCAGTAGCGGTCTGTTGTGCGAATAGTCCCCAGGCAGCAGAACGCGCTGAGATGTGGATGGCACCCAGGTGATGTCCAGTAACTTGCCGCACTGGTTTTGGTATCCTACAATGCTGCTCCGAAAAACGGCGTGGGGCGCCGCCGGGGGGGGGGGGGGCGTGGGGGAGGCGGCGTGAACGGGCCTCCCCAGGTGGAGGCTCGTCTGCTGTACTGGGGCGCCCCTTTACCGTTTCAGTTGCCATTCCGCCCGCTTTTGCTACACTGTGCATCCTCCATTCAGCTGTTTATCGCCCGCTCTTGTGGCTACAGCGTCTTGCTCACCATGTAGTTGAGTTGCGCCCACTCTTGCGGTGCAGCGATAGGCGGCTGCCATTGGATTCTTAAAATGGCGGACGGCTCTTCGGATTTGGGCCTGGTCCACTAAAATGGCCCTGGGACACCTTGGAACTCGGACGCTTGCCTGCTAGGGCTTGGGCTCCATTCTCGAAAGCGTCCCCTCAGCCGTGAAGATTCTACAAAAGTCTTGGGGGCCCTCGACTCCTGCAGCCTTCCGGTGGGGAGCGGCTGCCATGATTGCTCGCGGAATGACCACGACGGAGCCACGAGATGGTGGTGCTCTCATGCTGATGCCAGCTTCAGTCTGAAACATCCAGAAATAAGGTGGGGCTTTCATCGTAAAGCATGTCCATAAGGTGCTTGCCGATTACCTGGAGTCCCACGACCTACTGCACCCTACCCAGTCGGGTTTCCGTGCCAATCTTAGCACCGAAACAGCCCTCCTGGAAGTCTCGGAGGCGATTAAGGAGGTGCTGGATTCGGGCGGGAGAGCGATGCTGGTGATGCTAGATCTGTCGGCGGCCTTCGACACCGTCCCTCATGAGGGTCTTCTTGCAAGACTCTCAGAGGCTGGTCTCCGAGGGACGGTGCTCCAGTGGTTTCGATCTTTCCTGGCAGGCCGTCGACAAATGGTCTGGGCTTCTGCTTGCTCCGCCGAGATGTCGCCATTGGGTGTCGGAGTTCCTCAGGGCTCTGTCCTGAGTCCAACTCTATTTAACATCTTCATGACCCCTCTGGCGGCATTGGCGGAGTCTTTCGGGGCCCAGATCGTTTCTTATGCCGATGTCACCCAGCTCCTCTTCACCTGTGAGAGGGGTGCGGACTTCGATGGAGGTAGGATCCAGGGTTGCCTTGAGGCTGTGTTTCAATGGTTCCATCACAACAGCCTCAAGTGCAACTCAGATAAATCCGAGGTCCTCTTTTTTGGGTGCAGTTCGGATCCGGACTGGAAAGTGTGGTGGCCTGAGAACATGTTTCCACCAGCAAGTTCGTCCCAGGTGGCTAAAAACCTTGGGATTAAGATCGATAATGGCCTCACACTACGTTCACAGGTAATCGGTCTCACTGGTACCTGCTTTGGCCTACTCCGGATGCTACGTAAGTTCCTTCCCCTGTTATCGGAGGAACATAGGAAGATCACGGTGCAGGCGATTATAGGCTCGAGAATTGACTATTCCAATGTCCTTTATCTCGGCTTGCCAGAGTATCTACTCCAACGGTTACAGGTTGTCCAGAATTCGGCAGCACGGGCCATCTTTGGACTATCTCGCCGTGCCAGAGCCTCGGGTCTTCTGGAGGCTCTGCACTGGCTCCCTGTCCGGAAGCGGATAATTTTTAAAACTCTTACTCTGGCGCACAAAGCCTTGCACGCCTCCGGAGCAAAATACCTGCAGAAGAGGCTGGCCTTTTATTTGCCTGCCAGGTCGCTCAGGTCTGAAGCCCTGTATCTTGTGGCGGTTCCTCGTGTGAAGAGAGCCCGCATCGGAGGCCGCTCTTTTAAACTACTAGCGCCTCAGTTATGGAATAAACTGCCTGTGTCCCTGCGCAGCATTCCTAATTTGTTGGCCTTTCGGAAAGGGCTTAAAACCTGGCTCTTTTCCTCTTAGTTTCGGTCCCTATTAGGTTTCTTTTATCTTTGTTTCTTATTTTCCCTGTTGTGTTATGAGATTAGTGTGCAATCCAAAGCGTCGGGACACTCTTCCGAGTAGCCGTACGCTATACAAAACCCCTGCATAACATAACATCGTTTGGGAAAAAAAATGTTCTAAACCAATGAAAAGTGTTATTTTTAGGTCATATGACCAAGCCTTCCATCATTAGGAAACCAAAAGTAAAATGAACCAATGAAAAGTTTTATAAACAAGTCACATGACCTGTTATGCGGCATAGGGCTACAAAAAGCGTAGAAAATCCGTTGGCACGTGAGGCGGCGTCAGTAGCGGACCGATGTGCGAATAGGCCGAAGGCAGCACAACGCGCCGAGATCCGGATGGCACCGAGTTGTTGTCCAGCAAGTTGCTGCACTGGTGTGGCTATCCTACAATGCTGCGCCGAAAGTCGGCGTGGGGCGCCCCGTTGGCCTGTAAGGTCGTGTCAGTCAGTGGGGGCTGTGCGTCTCCCCCAAGATGGAGGCTCCTCGGCTGCAGTGCGGTGCCCCTTATCTTTTCACTCGCCATCCAACTAAGTTGCGTCCGCACTTGCGGCTACAGTAGGCGGAAGGCAGCACAGCGCGCCGAGATCCGGATGGCACAGAGGTGGTGTCCAGCAAGTTGCCGCACTGGTGTGGCATTCCTACAATGCTGCGCCGAAAGACGGCGTGTCCAGCTGAGTTCCGGTCACTCTTGCGGTACAGTGACTCGAACGCGCCGAGATCCGGATGGCACCGAGGTGGTGTCCAGCAAATTGCCGCACTGGTGTGGCCATCCTACAATGCTGCGCCGAAAGACGGCGTGGCCAGCTGAGTTCCAGTCACTCTTGCGGTACAGTGACTCGAACGCGCCGAGATCCGGATGGCACCGAGGTGGTGTCCAGCAAGTTGCCACACTGGTGTGGCCATCCTACAATGCTGCGCCGAAAGTCGGCGTGGGGTGCCCCGTTGGCTTATGAGGTGATGTCAGTAGTGGACCGATGTGTGAATAGGTCGGAACCAGCACAAGGTGCCAAGATCCGGATGGCAAGTCCTGGATGTTGAGTGCCATAGTTGAGAGTTCTGAGCAGTGCTTGTAAGACTGTCTGAAGCTTATTTGCACCTGCTGCAGCTTCACTATTGCCCTGGTGTGGCCAAAGATCGCCCATGACATAGGCGGCTGGCTCCCGAGGTCCGGCGGAACTTTTTTCCTTTTCCTTTCTGCATCTTGTCCCACAATCCGTTTGACCTAAAGACACGACCAGGTCCCTGATTGTGTGCAGGGGGACGTTATTGATTGAATCAAAATGGCGGCTTCACACAAAGCTGACTCAAGCGTTGCTGTTGATGCTATACAGACAAAAATTGGTTTTCAGTTTGTACATTCTTCAGGATTTTTTTTTCCATCCAAGGCTGATTGAGAGTTTGTAGAAAAATGGCTTCAGATTTTCAACATACTACTCTTCAACATTCTTCCTAAATGTAACAATGTGAGACTCACTAGGAGAACGGCTGTTTATCTTTCCTTTCAAAATGCTGCCAACAATATTTTCTGAATGGAAGACACCATCTTGTAGCATAAAGGGCCGAAAGGGGTTCTGGTCTGGCCGATGGTTGGTGGAGACATTTTGACTATATCTTAGACCTGCCCGGCCTCGCCCAAAATGGCGCCGGTAGAAATGGGACTCGTAACTCCTTGTTGTGTACTGGTTGAACAACCTTGATATCACGAGATATGAATGCAGTTTTGATGCTCATGGCGGGCGGGGACGAGAATTGATTGAATATTTCGACATCCCTATTGATATTAAGTTCTGATGTGTTATTGATTACTGTACTATTAAAAGTTTGAATTAACGTCACCCATGGCACTTGCCCGCAAATGTATATCTAGATGATTTTTTTGTAAGTGGCTTTGTGGTATTTTAATTACAAAATGTACGTCCACCGATTCCGCAACTGTTCGACACCTTAGTTCTTGCAACCTAATGGCCCGCTCGTTACGTTCCTCTACAGTGTAAATGTCTCCTCATCATATACGATTTCAGTTTGCTCCGTGGCCGGCCCACGTGGTTATAGGCCCGTATTTGTATACTGACATTTTCACAATAAAGGTTTTTAAAACAAAACATGGTAGTAGTATTTACATTGGTAAAGTTTTTACTTTTAGTCACTGTTTTCGAATCAGTAAAAGGCAAGTGAAATAAAGCAGTCCAATTACATGACGGGTAAAAGGTATAATACGTAGGAACGCAGTAAAGATAAATGGTCAAGGGCAGTTGTGTTTTCCACTCCTGCAACATAAAGTGATCGATAAGAATCTGATAATCAGGCGTATCGGCGAGTAAGACAGCAGGCCGAGCCTCTTTTACTCAACGGCTCCGTCATGGGACGAAGAAACGCCCTTTTTCTCGAAAAAGGAATATATTTTACTTGCAGGACAGTTGTAAATTTTCCGGGAAAGTACATTAGCCTGGAACATTATAACATATATGTTGAAAAAAAAAAAATGTTCGAAATCAATAAAAAGCGTATTTTTTAGGTCATATGACCAAGCTTTTCATTATTAAAATAACAAAAGTAAAATGAACCAATAAAAAGTTTTATTAACAAGTCACATGACCTGTTATGCTTACGTTACGCGCTGCGCGCCGCGCCCCGGATCACTTCCGGGTGCGCTAACGCGGCGTGTCATATAACGCATTACGCGACAACGTAGGTCAAGAATATAGTCAAAATGTCTCCACCAACCAGCGTTCGGAACACAACCCCTTTCAGCAGTCCAAAAAGTTCTGTTAAATGACAACAGAGGGGACAGGCAACAAGAACCATCAGTCAAAGAGGGGAGGGCAAGTTCTTCTCTACCGGGTCATATTGGGGCGCTACCGGAACTGATCGAATTGGTAGTCTACAGTGTTTCTGGATGGTTCAGACTGAAGCTGGCGTCAGCATGAGAGCACCACCATCTCGTAGCTCCGTCGTGGCCATTCCACGAGCAAACATGGCAGCCGCTCCCCACCAGAAGCCTGCGGGAGTCGGGGGCCCCCAAGACTTTTGTAGAATCTTCACGGCTGAGGGGACGCTTTCGAGAATGGGACCCAAGCCCTATCAGGGAAGCGTCCGAGTTCCAAGGTGTCCCAGGGCCATTTTAGTGGACCACGCCCAAATCGGAAGAGCCGGCCGACATTTTGAGAGTCCTGTGGCAGTCGCCTATCGTTGCATCGCAAGAGCGGGAGCAACTCAACTACATGGTGAGCGAGACGCTGTAGTCGCAAGAGCGGGCGGTAAACAGCTGAATGGCGGAAGAGGCACAGTGTAGCAAAAGCGGGAGGAATGGCAACTAAAACGGTAAAGGGGCGCCCCACTACAGCGTGTCTTCAGGTCAAACGGATTGTGGGACAAGGTCCAGAATAGAAGAGTCATCAAAAGGCAAAAAGTTCCGCGGGACCCCGGGAGCCGGCCGCCTATGTCGGGGGCGATCTCAGGCTACACCAGTGCTATAAGACTTGGGGAGGGGGTCGGAGCCAAGCGTCTTCTCCAAGTCCGTGCCATCACACCGCCCCTCGGGGGCCTCCGTCAAGCGGTTTAGGGAGGTACCATATCACATTGTTTTCAAATGCAGTCAGGTCCACAAACGACCCTCACTTACTTTGAGAATAGTGAAGCTGCAGTAGGTGGAAAAAAGCTTCAGACAGTGTTACAAGCGCTGCTCAGAACTCTGAACTATGGCACCCAACATCCAGAACTTATGCCATTTGAGAATGGCAGTGACATCGAAGCAACTCAGGGACCAAAACCATTAACGTACTTTCACTTATGAAAATCTTACTTGGGGAGGGGGCAGGAGCGAAGCACCCCCTCCCAGTCCGCGCCACCACACCGTATGTTGAAAATCTGAAGCCATCGTTCTACAAACTCAACCAACCTTGGATGGAAAAATCTAGAAAAATGTACAAACTGAAAACCAGTTTTGGTCGGCATAGCATCAGTAGCAACGCTTGCTATCAGAGTGCATGAGTTTCATGCTCGATCGATTGAGCTAGCCGGATCGGGCAACAAAAAGTATAAAATAGGTATGTAAATAGTTATTTAATAAAATGTTTTACCCTGTTACTTTGCTGGTGTGTTGTATATATTTTTAATATTTGCATAGGGTTTGTCGTTATTTTGGGCGGGGTGGGTGACGGAGCCAAGCTGTCTTGCAGCCCTCATGGTGTGGAGCTCAGTTCATCTCATTATTTTCGTATTTCTCATGAAGGGTTGTTCCTAATATTTCTATTTTAGCGAGGTCAAAAAGAGATCCAATTAGTGGCCTACTGATTTTGCTTGATTCCTTTTTTTTTTTTATACGATTTTTCACTATCTGAAAAGACTAAACAGAGTATTGCAACTTTGTGCTTGTTTGAAAATAGAGAATGAACCAAAGAGAATCATTTGTAAAACAGTAAATGCTTGGATAACAATCAATCAAATGGAGAGACAAGCAGGCACGACGGATTACAACGGGGGTAAAGGCCTGCGTTAACTACCCTTCACTATCTGCAAAGAGAGAGTACTACTAAGAGAAAAGAGGGGAGGGGGGGCAGCGTTCAAAGCACATCAGCGTGCATAAGCACGAAAAAGTTTTTACCTATCACGTACTTGACATTTGACAGCTTTTGATATTTGCTATTAAAAAACCATTGAAATTCACAGAAAAAACCATAGGTTTTAGGCCATATATAGTTAGGAACTTGCATTTACAAAACCTTGAAAATTCACTGAAAAAACCATAGGTTATAGACCATATATAGTTAGGAATTAGCATTTACAAAACCTTGAAAATTCACTGAAAAAACCATAGGTTATAGACCATATATAGTTAGGGATTAGCATTTACAAAACCTTATTTTACTCGCACAAAACCATTGAAATTCCATATATAGTTAGTTGCACTAACTATATATCGCGCACCCGCAATCCACTGCTGATGATGTCACATATTACATCATTCATGACATGGTCAGTGACATCACTGATGACATCACTGATGACATCTCAAATGACATCACTGATGACATCTCAAATGACATCACTGATGACATCTCATTTGACATTACTGATCACATCACTGATGATATCATTCATGTGATAATACGATGAACCTCTTCAGACTCTAATATAACCTTAGATACAATCAGTGTAAACAGACACTCACAGACTGTCACTCATCCATGGAGTTACTCACACACCTAGTCAGTCATGCAAAGAATCAATCACACCTCCATTTCCTCAACTATACAGTTATACAAACTTTACTTATTCAAACATATACTAACACATATTTACTCTCTTATACAATCCCTGATACAAGTTCACAATGATCCATACAGCCACTCACACATTCACTGGCTCTTATGCACAGTTATTTATATATGTCAACTCTTACATGTACTGTGTTTTACATATGTACTTACTTTGACATGTAGCACTGAGATATCCATTCACTCACCAATACACTCATGCACACAGTCAACCGCCCATACAGCTGTTTCCACATGCACTTTTGAAACCATACATCTAGTGAATCAACTGCTCACACATCTATGCACAGAGTCATACACCTCCCAGCCACCCACACACACACTGAGTCTCCCATACAAATACTTGGGCAACCAATCAATAACCCATAAACTTACTCATATAGCTACTTATCTACACATGCAACAGTTTACAGAACAACAGACATAATGATGCACAAATTAAGACAGTTTAGTCACTAACCCATGCACTCAGTGAGACACATTTAATCACTCACTCACACAGTCAGTCATGCACCTACTATATCCTTCATCCAGACACTTATACATCCACTCATTCTTCAATATGTAAGACATATTTTAACTTTACAGAAACATACAGTCACTGGATGTTGTCATCAGTGATGTCATCAGTGATGTCATTTGAGATGTCATCAGTGATGTCATCAGTGATGTCACTGACCATGTCATGAATGATGTAATATGTGACATCATCAGCAGTGGATTGCGGGTGCGCGATACATAGTTAGTGCAACTAACTATATATGGAATTTCAATGGTTTTGTGCGAGTAAAATAAGGTTTAGTAAATGCTAATCCCTAACTATATATGGTCTATAACCTATGGTTTTTTCAGTGAATTTTCAAGGTTTTGTAAATGCTAATTCCTAACTATATATGGTCTATAACCTATGGTTTTTTCAGTGATATATATATATGTATATATATATATATATATATATATATATATATATATATATATATATATATTACCTACTGGCGGTCGCCAGTAGGTAGTTATAGTTAGGATTTTTTTCAATGTTAAATCTCAAAATTCTATTTGGAATAACTTTGGCGCCGGTTGACGAATCTGCCTGAAAATTTTCTCAAAATGGCCTCGCGGAGCTCCGGTCCTTCCCTGAAAGTTTGGGGGTTGCGTCAAGCGGGGGCCAAGATAAAAGGGGGGTCCCAAAACGCGTTTTCCCCATGTTAATTTCCATAGGGCGGTCGATTTCACTTTTAGCCCGAACGGCTGAATGGATTTCCACCTAATTTGGCAAAATTGTAGGGACTGGTAGCCCGATGTGCCTTTGCTATGTCTCAGGATATGTGCTCCAGTGGATTTTGAGTAATTTAGGTTCAAAAAAATATATATATCTAGAGCCGCGCCCCGGTACGCGCACTGGGGAGCACTCAAAGCGCGCCACGTGACTTGCGTACGGAAAGCTGATTGGCTCTCGGGTGTCTGTAAACATTCGAAACAGTCTGCAGCTGCCGCCATCTTGTACCTCGGTAGGATTGAGGTGGTAAAAATCAAAGGGGGAAATGAGCAAAAGGGGGCAGGGTACACCCTCCCTGACCCCTTAGGTTTGATGTGGTGGTCATAAAAGGGCCGTACGCCGGGGGAGCGCCCGGTCCGCGCACCGGGGAGCGTACGATTGAGAAAAAGAATGACACTTTTTAAAAAAAAAAATAGCAATTTTTTTATAAATTGGAGGTAGTTCTGAAAAGAACTTTTTTTTGTTTTTGTTGTTTTATATTTTTTTATACTTTTTGAAACGATTTTTTATTTTTTTTGGATTTTTTACAGGGGAAAAACAAAAACAGGGATTCAAAAAATGCTCAACAGGAGCAAAAAAATTTAGGGACGGGGAGAGCATCGGTGTTCCTGTTTCTTTATTGCAATGAATTCAACGCTCTGCTCCCCATAACAGAGTAGTTCGTCACAGTCCTTGCATAAAAATGTTATGCCTGCAAAAACCGGCTGGATGTTAGGGACCATTCTTGCACGTGTTGAACCTGAAGGTGTTGCTCCACCAGTCGAGGTGCTCAATCAATCAATCAATCAAAGGGATTTATATAGCGCACTACTTACCCGTAGGGTCTCAAGGCGCTTGGGGGGGGGTGCCGTTACTGCTCGAACAGCCAGGTCTTGAGCTTCTTCCTGAAGGAGAGGTGGTCTTGGGTCAGGCGCAGGTCGGCCGGGAGGGAGTTCCAGGTCTTGGCGGCCAGGTAGGAGAACGACCTTCCTCCTGTAGTCGCTCTTCGGATGCGTGGGACGGTGGCGAGGGCGTGGCTGGCTGATCGGAGGTGGCGTTTGGGAGCGTAGAAGTTGATTCGGTTGTTGAGGTAGCTCGGGCCTTGATCGTGTAGGGCTTTGTGTGCGTGGGTGAGGAGACAGAAGGTGATTCTTTTGTTGACGGGGAGCCAATGCAGTTCTCTCAGGTGGCCGGAGATGTGGCTGTTTCGTGGGATGTCAAGGATGAGTCTGGCCGAGGCGTTCTGGATCCGCTGGAGTCTCTTCTGGAGCTTGGCGGTGGTTCCGGCTTAGAGGGCGTTGCCGTAGTCCAGTCGGCTGGTGACGAGGGCTTGGGTGACGGTCTTCCTGGTGTCCATGGGGATCCACCAGAAGATCTTCCGTAGCATGCGCAGGATGTTGAAGCACGACGAGGGGACGGCGTTGACTTGTCTGGTCATGGAGAGGGAGGAGTCCAGGATGAAGCCCAGGTTGCGTGCGTGGTCAGTCGGTTTGGGTGCGGTGCCCAGGGCGGGGGGCCACCAGGAGTCGTCCCAGGCGGAGGGCGAGGAGCCCAGGATGAGGACCTCCGTCTTGTCTGAGTTCAGTTTCAGGCGGCTGGTCGTCATCCACTTGGCTACATCTTTCATCCCTTCGTGCAGGTTGGCTCTGGCGGCGGCGGGGTCGTTGGTCAGGGAGAGGATCAGCTGGGTGTCGTCGGCGTAGGAGATTATGTTGAGGTTGTGTTGGCGTGCGATGGCCGCAAGGGGGCTCATGTAGACGTTGAACAGGGTAGGGCTCAGCGAGGATCCTTGAGGGACGCCGCAGATGACTTCGGTGGCCTCTGACTTGTACGGTGGTAGGCGGACTCTCCGTGTTCTTTCGTCGAGGAAGGAGACGATCCATTCCAGTGCCTTCTCCTGGATTCCGACGGTGCTGAGGCGTTGCACTAGGGTGCGATGGCAGACGGTGTTGAATGTCGCGGAGAGGTCTGGGAGGATGAGGGCCGCTGTTTCTCCATTGTCCATCAGGGCTCGGATGTCGTCGGTGGCGGCGATGAGGGCGGTCTCGGTGCTGTGGTTGGCTCGGAAGCCAGACTGTGAGGGGTCGAGGGATCCATTCGTCTCGAGGAAGGTGGCCAGCTGTTTGTTGACGGTCTTCTCAATGACTTTGGCTGGAAACGGGAGGAGTGAGATGGGGCGGTAATTCTTGAGTTTGGTGGGGTCCGCTGTAGGTTTCTTGAGTAGAGCGCTGAGTTCGGCGTGCTTCCAGCTCTCAGGGAAGGTGGCGGTGTCGAAGGAGGATTTGATAATGTCAGCCTTGTTGAAGACGTGGTGGGGGCAGGGGTCGGTCAGAGATCCGGAGTGTACGGAGTTCATCATGCGGATGGTGTCTTCGGTGCTGATCGGAGTCCAGACTCGGAGGGTGGTGGTGGGCGGCGATGCTGTGGTCGTGGCCTGCGTTGGTTGAATGCTGAAGCTGTTGTGTATGTCTGCGATCTTGTTGTGGAAGTAGGAGGCGAGGGAGTTGCAGAGGTCTTGCGAAGGGGTGATGTCATCTCTTCGTGCCTTCTCTGCCAGCTCCCTGACACTCTCCCTGGAATAATTTTTTGGGTGTCTTCTTTTGACATGCCTAATTAAATTGGCATTTCCAAAGCTGTATTTTTTTAGAGGATTCCCAATGGATAAAATACTTCCACATATTTTACAAGTTACTTTACTTGCATTAACTTTTTTTTGTCCTTCAGGGATGTCATAAAATTTCCAGATGAAGTGGTTCTTTGTTTTTTGGTGAGTAGGGTCCTCTTGCACAAATCCATCTGAATCACTGCTGGATGACTCCCTTGCAGCCATTGCTGTAGATCAGGAAAGTAATGAGTTAAAAAATCACAAAACACCTCTTGCTCTCTCCAAGTGCAAATCAATAGTGAGAGAAATGGGTGGGTTTCTCTAAATTTAGAAAAAAATAAATATTGAACCAATGAAAAGTGTTATTTACAGGTCACATGACCATGGGCTTCATCATTATGAAACCAAAACTGTTATGAACCAATGAAAAGTGTTATTTTCTGGTCACATGACCCGACGCGCTTACGCGACGCGCCGCGGGGTGCGGCCAGGGGCGCGCCGTGTAAGCGTGTCAGACGCCTACGTTGCGCCATCGTATTCGCTCGAGTGCTTCTGGGTGCGCTTACGCCGTGCGTATCACGCGGACGCGGCTACGCGATACGTCACGATCATGTTTTCGTTCGCGATATTGGCGCTCTCGGGACGCTCCCCGGAGCGTGCCTGGGGACGCTTTATAGAAGTTCGCTTTTCGGGGCGCTCCCCGGGGCGTGCATCGGGAGCGCTTCAAAAAAAAATAAATATGGGAAAATTGTAGGGACAGGTAGCCCTATTCTGAAGTGCTTTTTACGAAAATTAACTTTGGAAAAATATGTATTGTGCTACTTTGGGCTTTATATATGTTAGAGCAAAAATGTAGCCCAAATGTAGCCAAATGTAGCCCAATGTAGCCCAAAGATGGCCACCAGAGACAAAAAAAAATATAGCTCAAATATAGCCCAATTGTAGCCTAATGACATAATGTATCAGAGTGTTCTAAACAACTAGAGCGCTAACAGTCTTACTTATAAAGTGAGACTTATAGTTAGGAATTAGCATTAAAAAAACCTGTAAAATTCACTGAAAAAACCATAGGTTTCAGACCTGTTATATTTAGGAATTAGCATTTAAAAAACCAATGAAATTCACTGAAAAAACCATAGGTTTCACACCAGTTATAGTTAGGAATTAGCATTTAAAAAACCTATTAAATTCACTAAAAAAAGCATAGGTTTCACATCAGTTATAGTTAGCTGGAAATTTTACTAACATAAAACCATTGAAATTCAACGTTATAGTTAGTTGGACTCACTATAACTTGCGCGAGTAATGCACTGCTGATGACGTCACATATTACATCACTCATGACATGGTCAGTGACATCACTCATGACATCACTGATGACACCATCCTTGTGAAAGAGTGACAGACCTCCTTTCACTGTAACCCTTGAAACACATATTCAAAAATAGAAACTAAATATTTTAAAAAAAAAAACATACCAGTTACAACAACCAATTCAGAAATTCCACCATTTATATACACATCCACTAATTCACCAACAGTTCTATGTAGTCACTCATACATATACTCACTTATCATATGTAGTGATACACCTATACATCCTGTAACACATCGACAGTCATCCAAAAGTTACTCACACACATACTCACACATGCAAATAAACTATTGAACATCCATTAATTTGCATATACAACTATACACACACTACCACCTTACTTCTAAGGAAACTTACACATACTTACTCTCTTAAACAAACACTTATAGAAACACATACTTATTTAAACAAGAACTCTTACAATCTCTCATTCTCACATATACTCACTTATAAACATCAATACTCACATATACTAGATTAAAACATATGTCGTTACTGATAAAGACACTAGTGAGACAGTCATTCACTCACTAACACACACATATAGACACTCATCCAACCTTACAGCCCTGCACATATGCTGTCTTCAAAACACATACAAACAGTGAATTAGTCATTGATGCATCTATGTGCTAAGTAATACCCCCACCAAATCATACAGACATTCATACTGATACTAAAATAAACATCTAATAACCCATATACACACACATGTAGGTACTCACCAACCCATGCAGCCACTTATACACAAAGTGAACACTGATACATATATTTAAATATTTAAACATTACTCGCTAATATATGTATTCACTAAGATACACTTAATAAGCCAGTTAACCAATCCATTTTTAAAAAAAAAAAACATCCATTTAGATACTTATTTAAACATTTATTCTTCCATCGACCGTTTTCATATACATATAGAAAACATATTTATTTTTCAGAAAGACACACGTTCACTGGATGGTGTCATCAGTGATGTCATGAGTGATGTCACTGACCATGTCATGAGTGATGTAATATGTGACGTCATCAGCAGTGCATTACATGCGCAAGTTATAGTGAGTCCAACTAACTATGACGTTGAATTTCAATGGTTTTATGTCAGTAAAATTTCCAGCTAACTATAACTGATGTGAAACCTATGCTTTTTTTTGTGAATTTAGTAGGTTTTTTAAATGCTACTTCCTAACTGTAACTGGTGTGAAACCTATGGTTTTTTCAGTGAATATATATATATATATTACCTACTGGCGGTTGCCAGTAGGTAGTTATAGTTAGGATCTACTTTCCATAGGAAATCCGCAACATTCTATTGGGAATAACTTTGGCGCCGGTGGACGAATCTTTGCGAATTTCTCAAAGTTCGTTGCCCGCTCTGCTCCTTCCCTGAAAATGTGGAGGGGATTCGTCAAGCGGGGGCCGAGATAAAAGGGGGGTCCCAAAACGTGTTTTCCCCATGTTAATTTCCATAGGGCGGTCAAACTCACTTTTAGCCCGAACAGCTGAAAGGATTTCCACCAAACTTGGCAAAATTGTAGGGACTGGTACCCCGATGTGCCTTTGCTATGTCTCAAGATATATGCTCCAGTGGTTTTTACGAAAATTAACTTTGAAAAAATATATATTGGGCTACATTGGGCTATATATATGTTAGAGCCCAAATGTAGCCCAATGTAGCCCAATGTAGCCCAAAGATGGCCACCAGAGACAAAAAAAACAAATGTAGCCCAAATATCAGCCAGATGCAGCCCAACAATTTGCTATTAAAAAACCTATGAAATTCACTGAAAAAACCATAGGTTTCACACTTGTTATAGTTAGGAATTAGCATTTAAAAAACCTTTGAAATTCACTGAAAAAAACATAGGTTTCACACACGTTATAGTTAGGAATTAGCATTTAAAAAACCTTTGAAATTCACTGAAAAAACCATAGGTTTCACACTAGTTATAGTTATTTTACTGACATAAAACCATTGAAATTCCCACGTTATAGTTAGTTGGACTCACTATAACTTGCGTGCCTGCAATGCACTGCTGATGACGTCACATATTACATCACTCATGACATGGTCAGTGACATCACTCATGACATCACTGATGACACCATCCTTGTGACAGAGTGACAGACCTCCTTTCAGTGTAATGTAACCCCTGAAACACATATTCAAAAATAGAAACTAAAACTTTCAAAAAAATAGAGATACCCATACCAGTTTCAACAACCAATTCAGTAATACCACCATCTATATACACATCCACTCATTCACAGACAGTTCTATATAGTCACTCATACATATATTCACTCATCATATGTAGTGAAACACCTATACATCCTGTTACACACCGACAGTCATCCAAAAGTTACTCACACACATAATCTTACATGCAAATAAACTATTGATCATCCATTTATTTGCATATACAGCTATACACACACTACCACCTTACTTCTAAGGAAATTTACACATACTTACTCTCTTAAACAATCACTTATAGAAACACATACTTATTTAAACATGAACTCTTTCAATATCTCACTCTCACATCTCACACTTATATACATCAATACTCACATATACTAGATTAAAACACATGTAGTTACTGATAAAGACACTAGTGAGACAGTCATTCACTCACTAACACACACATATACACACTCATCCACCCATACAGTCCTGCACATATGCTGTCTTCAAAACACATACAAACAGTGAGTCAGTCATTGATGCATCTATGTGCTAAGTAATACCCCCACCAAACCATACAGAAACTCATACTGATACTAAAAAATATAAAACATCAAAAAAGAATAAAAAAAACAGTGACACCATCCTTGTGACCGAGTGACAGGCCTCCTTTCAGTGTAATGTAACCCTTGAAACACATATTCAAAAATAGAAACTAAAATATAAAACATATTGATTTTTCAGAAAGACACACATTCCCTGGATGGTGTCATCAGTGATGTCATGTGTGATGTCACTGACCATGTCATGAGTTATGTAATATGTGACGTCATCAGCAGTGCATTGCAGGCACGCAAGTTATAGTGAGTCCAACTAACTATAACGTGGGAATGTCAATGGTTTTATGTCAGTAAAATTTCCAGCTCACTGTAACTGGTGTGAAACCTATGGTTTTTTTAGTGAATTTAATAGGTTTTTTAAATGCTAATTCCTAACTATAACGTGTGTGAAACCTATGTTTTTTTCAGTGAATATATATATATATATATATATATATATATATATATATATATATATATATATATATATATATATATATATATATACAAACAAAGTCCTGTGAGTGTGGCTCCCCACACGTTCTCCTCCTCAGGTACAGATCTCTCGACACCAATGATGATAGTTCAAAGTGGTTTTATTTTTCGCTCTCCATCAGCATGCTCCCTAGCGCTGGCCAGCAGGTTTCAGCCAATCGTAACGAGGCCAGCTGGGTTAAAGGTGGAGTTATGCAAGCACTTCTGATGGAAATGGGCATTTGAAAAAGTCTACCCGACGAAACGCGTCATGCCCAGAATGCTGAATAAAGCGTGTTTCTGACCTGCTACAGGTGTGGCTCGTTCTTTTCCTTTGGAGAGGGGCGTGGTATGGAAATATTGTGTGCGGCCACAGCACACTGAGCCCCCCACCCAACCAAGTTGTTCGGAGCAAGCAGTGGCAAACAAAAGCAAATTTTGGTCTACCTCATCGCCTGGGGATGCTGCCGAACCACCTCATCGCGCTGCTGTGACCTACCAATGGACTGGATCGTGAACACACGAGGGAGCGTCTCAAACTGATGTGTCGCTCCAAGGCTACAGTTGTGCCCTGCGGGTGGGTGATTGTTTCAGGACAGCCATTTTTCCACCATAACCTCAGCGCTAGTAGAGTGAGAGGCAGTCACCGCCCACTGGGGGGAGTACTGACGAATTAAGACTGCCTGCTGCAAGGACTCGGAGGTCCGAGTTTGTGTGATGCTCCCTAGCGCTGGCCAGCAGGTTTCAGCCAATCGTAACGAGGCCAGCTGGGTTAAAGGTGGAGTTATGTAAGCACTTCTGATGGAAATGGGCATTTGGAAAAAGTCTACCCGACGAAACGCGTCATGCCCAGAATGCTGAATAAAGCGTGCTTCTGACCTGCTACAGGTGTGGCTCGTTCTTTTCCTTTGGAGAGGGGCGTGGTATGGAAATATTGTGTGCGGCCACAGCACACTGAGCCCCCCACCCAACCAAGTTGTTCGGAGCAAGCAGTGGCAAACAAACGCAAGTTTTGGTCTACCTCATCGCCTGGGGATGCTGCCGAACCACCGCATCGCGCTGCTGTGACCTACCAATGGACTGGATCGTGAACACACGAGGGAGCGTCTCAAACTGATGTGTCGCTCCAAGGCTACAGTTGTGCCCTGCGGGTGGGTGATTGTTTCAGGACAGCCGTTTTTCCACCATAACCTCAGCGCTAGTGGAGTGAGAGGCAGTCACCGCCCACTGGGGGGAGTACTGACGAATTAAGACTGCCTGCTGCAAGGACTCGGAGGTCCGAGTTTGTGTGATGCTCTCTAGCGCTGGCCAGCAGGTTTCAGCCAATCGTAACGAGGCCAGCTGGGTTAAAGGTGGAGTTATGCAAGCACTTCTGATGGAAATGGGCATTTGAAAAAGTCTACCCGACGAAATGCGTCATGCCCAGAATGCTGAATAAAGCGTGTTTCTGACCTGCTACAGGTGTGGCTCGTTCTTTTCCTTTGGAGAGGGGCGTGGTATGGATATATATATATATATATATATGCAAACAAAGTCCTGTGAGTGTGGCTCCCCACACGTTCTCCTCCTCAGGTACAGATCTCTCGACACCAATGATGATAGTTCAAAGTGGTTTTATTTTTCCCTCTCCATCAGCATGACGCGTTTCGGCCGTTAGAAACAGCCTTGATCACATGGCTTCAAATGACCAATGGGGGTATTTAAATACTGTGCTCAATAAAGATAACATCAGATCACATGGGTAATGGACATAAAGGAAATACTTATGCACAAAATCACGATATGTACAACAAAATAGAACACATTTCAAGGAACAATTTGATACGATATTTACAAATTATATTCTTCCTGAGGTAATCTATAATAATGTTTGCATCAAAGAAAGTGTAATCGACCTAATGTGCAAAATACAATAAAGTGCCAGTGCATACAAAGGTTCTATTGTTGACTCCCAATTCGTATCAAGGGTGACTACACATGAGATGATAATATTGCCATGTGCACTCATGAACGAAAAATAATATAGGTCAATCTATTTTCCCATGTCAAAATTATGAGACAAACCCATAAGAAATGATGTTATTCAAAAAAGTGCTTGAAAAGAAGTGCTTAAACTGCGCGCAATAAATACATAATGATGGTTTACCATATATTGTGATCAATCACATTACATTTCTAAATCATTGTACCTGCGCGAGAATTTTGTCTATATACACAGTAAAAAAACGTATAACGCATCACTGCTGTTGCTGTGAACCAACTATAGCCATAGTGACTAAGTATATTGTAGTACATTCTCTTAGCACCTACCTGCGTGACCAGGATCTTCGCTGTTGGTGTGGCTAATTTGGAACTTTGAGCGCCTTTTCATCTGCACAGCGCTACACCTCGCCGGACCCGCTCCGCGGGTCCGGCTTCGCGGCACTTGCTCCCTGTGAATTTGAGGAGTGCTTTGGACACTGTTGCTGCGGGCGTTGGCTGAAGCAGGGCTGCGAGCAAGGCGGTGCACGGACTCTGATTCCCAGGAGTCCCTGCTGCTCACCCGAGTCACCTGGGACGCTCTCCCTGGTCGCCACGCCCCCCTACTGACTGCTAAATTCACCGGTCTGCAATCCCTCGGCATATTCTCTTAGCACTTACCTGCCTAACCAGGATCTTCGCTGTTGGTGTGGCCAATTTGGAACTTTGAGCGCCTTTTCATCTGCACAACGCTACACCTCGCCGGACCCGCTCCGCGGGTCCCGCTTCGTGGCACTTGCTCCCTGTGAATTTGAGGAGTGCTTTGGAAACTGTTGTTGCGGGCGTTGGCTCAAGCAGGGCTGCGAGCAAGGCGGTGCACGGACTCCGATTCCCAGGAGTCCCTGCTGCTCACCCGAATAACCTGGGACGCTCTCCCTGGTCGCCACGCCCCCCTACTGACTGCTAAATTCACCGGTCTGCAATCCCTCGGCATATTCTCTTAGCACTTACCTGCCTGACCAGGATCTTCGCTGTTGGTGTGGCCAATTTGGAACTTTGAGCGCCTTTTCATCTGCACAACGCTACACCTCGCCGGACCCGCTCCGCGGGTCCCGCTTCGTGGCACTTGCTCCCTGTGAATTTGAGGAGTGCTTTGGAAACTGTTGTTGCGGGCGTTGGCTCAAGTAGGGCTGCGAGCAAGGCGGTGCACGGACTCCGATTCCCAGGAGTCCCTGCTGCTCACCCGAGTCACCTGGGACGCTCTCCCTGGTCGCCACGCCCACCTCCCTCTACTCCAGTATAAACGTAGAACTCCCCTCCGCTGCGCGGGAGCGCGCAGGAGCGTCCTGGGAGAAGCCCGGGACAAGGGCGGGCCCTCTGAGGCCCTCAGAGGCACGAGAAGGCTAGGCTAGGCCAGTCCCCTAACATCCCAACACAACACATCCATCCCGTCCAGCGGTTTTCTATTTTCTCATAGCCCTCCTACCCCGCCCGTTTCCCGGTATCCAGACGGGGGTCAGCTAGCGGTAATACACGAGCCGCCGCTGAATCGCCCAGGTTCCTGGGAAGGGAGTAGTGACTTTGAGAGGGTTTTATACCGTTGTATTACCTAACAAAGTTTTTCTGGGGGGAATTAGGTCGGTCCCGACTTTGGTTTCTACGGATGTTGGGAAGGGACCAGCTTTTTTTTTCTACTTCTATGCCCCTATTGGGCAAAGAATAAGGGGGTTTGCGATCCCACTAAGTGTTGTGTTGATGTAGATCGTTTGTTTTCTCTCCTCTGTTCTTATCTTTAACCCTTTCGATGCTCATGACGAGCTCAGCTCGTCATGATGCACAGTTGAGCTGTGCTGATGACGAGCTGAGCTCGTCATGAACAATGGGAGTGATAAAATATCAGCACAGGAGGGGGAAAACGCCTAGCAGCCAAGGTGTTAAGCAAAGGGGCAGTATTGTATTTTATGTACATTGAACAGTACGTTTTCGTAATTATTGTCTTAACAGTTTTCATTGAGTGAGATGACGACAAAAAAATTAAGGTCTGGGAGAATTTTAGTAGGAAGATCATGTCTAAAACCAAATCGAACCCCCTCCGAAATAAGACTAGCCAAGCAGCTCACTTGAAAGGCACCTGCCAGCTTTTTAACCTTTGGGAAAGGGGTAAGAATAAAGCTATAACGGTGGATACCATATCTGAGGATACCAAGGCTCTTGGAGCAAATCATTCAGATATGCTATCTAACACACTGGGAAGGGTAAACGTAGATAACTGTTCTGTAGCAGCAAGAGCAGAACCTACACCCCCTGTACATAGCTTTTCGCCTCCTCTCTTCTCCACAATGAAAAACAATATCGATCTTGTACCAGAAGTAATTATAAAAACAAGGAAATAGATAGCACAAGATATTTTACCGAATATGAAAATCCCCCATGATGATAACCACCCCTCATTGATTGTCTCACCATCAAGAGACTCTTTCAATAATGACCTATCTCCTATGGTCCTAGATAAGGATTTATGTCAAAGATACATAGATACAGATCTAGACAAGGCTCAGATTGACCTAAAAACACCGGTAACATCAACACATGCAGGTCTCCATCTTTACAGTAGTACTCCCTCCAAGACCTCACACTCTAATTTTTCAATGAGTCCCAACCTAAATCTAACTGGGATAAATGCACTTCAATTCCATGAGATGGACAAACCTATTTCTGCTTCTCTCTCTGCATTAGAACACCTATTGTTGTCTATTTTGCAACTACTAGAAAAATTTGTGGGTGGCTCCGATTGTGTATTAGACACAGTGACCCAAATTCTGAAAGTTCTGTTGGGCAATCGACATGGGAACGACATTGTCCAGGACTTATTCCAAAAGGAGCAGACCCCTACAGCACAAGATGAGGTAGTAATAAAGGATCTGTTACCTACAGACAAACATGACTTAAAAATGGTAAAAGAGGAAGTAACTCAAGTCCTATCCATCCAATCCCTACCTTAAATTGCACAATAGATATTGATTCAGAAATAAAGGTCTCGGGGGAGTCCCCACCAAAAACGGAGAATGATCTCTTCCCGATCTTCAAGAGGCAACAAGGAGAGGGAGACAGGGAGGCAGTTGTTCTAGAGGAGAATAGTAATAAAGGAAATCTAGTGAAATCTAAAAAGAATGGGAAGAACAAGAGGAAATTAATAAGACGGATAGAGAAAAATAGGCGGAGGAAAATCCTTTTTGGAAAACACCTTAACTCCTCTACGATCAAAGAAGTACGCCAAACATCCGAGGTGGCAGTTGAAAATGATAACATTTCTGAAAATATGAACATAACGGAAAATATCATTTCTCCGCCCCCGGCTGCACCTTTAACAGTTACTCCCTTTCCCTTCCCTCCCATAACAACTGACACAAATAGCCTTTTCCATCCAGTTAATGCTAATAGGGATACAATTGGATTTATAAGCTCGATTCCTCTGGGTCAGGAGCATAACCCCCCCAGACATGTAATTCCAATTCTCAATCCCTTAGCAACATCTTTTGCTGGAGCAGTTTAACGAGGCATTTTGTTAAAAGAAATTAAGGAAAATAGCATTGACACCATGTGGTTAGAATTCTCCCCCCTTTTTGACGCTGAATGCATTTTGAATAGATCTCTTTTACTTAAGTACTTTCAAGAATCGGCTAACTTGACATTAATACAATCTGCTGATCTAGACAGGGTATTAATATTAAAGTCCGAGATAGGGATGATAACTAGGGTGAAGTTCCAGTCTAGCAAATTTAATCCTGCAACGCTCTGAAGACCTTCAGAGCAGAGGGATAGACGTAATCCCTTTGCTAGGGTATACTGTAAAAAATAGAGTCTCTAAACCCTTATTCCCTTCAAGGTCCCCCTTTTCTTTGTTGCAAGCAGCAACAGGTAGTACAAATCAGGCAGGTGATCTTGCGGATTTGAAAATATGTAAGTCTAAGGACCTCCGTTTAGTGTCCTATGTCAATCCGTCTTTGCTTTCTCGCCAACCTGATTCTGGGGATGAAAGAGATCAATGGGACTGGCTACCTGGAATTTTAGCAGGAAAACCCCTAAATAATCAAGCGTCTAATCCGCATCTTTAGCGACAAGTTATCTATAATATCTTGGAATGCAGCTGGCCTAAAAAATAGCCCGGAAAAAATGCAATTCCTCTTGTCTCTGAAGGCAAATATAATATGCCTCCAGGAAACATGGTGCCCAGATAAAATTCAGGTAGGGAAAGATTACTTTGTGTTGGAAGGCAGCGCCACCATTAACAAGAGAGGACACGCCAGTGGGGGTATAGCTTGTCTTTTTTCGAATCATCTAAATTGGAATTATGCCCACTATATGGACCCCTCTAACCTTTTTCAAGCAGTAACTCTATTTAGGTCTAGCAACAATGATGTTGTTAAACCCCCAGTTCTGATCAATGCCTACATTCCACCGGAAGCTGGCTATAACGTAACTTTGAAAAAGGTTTTTTATCACGTTCAGAATATCAGGGAGAAAGATCCGATGATTGCCATAGTCATAGTTGGGGACTTAAATTGCAAAATTTCCAATTTAAGCATGAATTTATTTCGCAATAAATTCAAAGAAGAAACTCTCCATATACCTCAGGCATTACTCCCTGAAAATATTAAAACAAATAAACGAGGAAAGTTATTTTTAAATGAGTTGGCAGATATGGATGGGATTATTGTAAATGGGAGACTCCCCTCGGAATCCCCTGCCAATTTCACGCATAAATCCTATCAGGGTGAATCGATATTGGACTATGTAATAGTGGGGACTCACTCATTTGAGCTACTGAAGGATCTCAGTATTATTGATACGCCGTTTAGTGATCACAAAATACTGTCTATCTTTGCGAATGTAAAGACCCCTAAATGTGATAAGTGGTCTCTAAATAGTGAAGGGGTAAATTTTGGCGCTAAATCAGTAAGGTGTCATTGGAATGCAAGAGCTCAACGAAATTTGGAGAGAATGCTCGATGCAGCAATAAATGATCTTTCTTCCTGGCACGGTTTGGAAACTGAAAATCTTTCTTTATTCATGAAGGCAGTAATAGCGTTGGCTAAAAACTCCAATAAGAAAAAGTCTGCTAGAATATTCCCAAGCCCCCTGAGATTGCTTAATATAGAAATTAACAATTTAGCTAGATCTGTTGATATAGCACGAAAAATATCATTGTTAAAAAGGAAAAGGAGGAGGTTATCATTTACAATACGTAAAGAAAAAGAGGATGCCATTTGGATAAAAATAAGAGAAGCCTCTATTAATGGGGAAATGAGGCAGTTCTGGTCTCTTATAGGCGAGGGGTGTGGATTGAGAACAAGACCTTTACCCTTCCCAATTGAGGAACAAATATGGATTGAATTTGTTTCTAATCTTTATGCAAGTAACAGCTCTGTGGCCCCACAAGTATGGCCAGAGGAGACTAGTCTGTCCCTGGTACCATTCTTAGAAAAAGATATAGATCTAGCCATCAGAGAAATGCGGCGCTCTGGGGCAATGGGCCCCAACGAATTGTCCATTTCTATACTAAAGCAAAGTGGTGCCAAATGGAGTAAATTACTTTGTCCTGTATTCAACATTTGCCTATTGGGAGGCAAGGTTCTACCTTCCTGGAAGGGCAGCATCCTAGTTCCATTGTTTAAAAAGGGTGATCGCTTGTCCCCTCAAAACTACCGCCAGATTGCATTGTTGGATGCAATCGGCAAGGTCTTTACAAGATGTTTGCTGAAGCGTACAAATGACTGGGTGGATCATGCAAACATACTCCCACTTGAGCAGACCGGTTTCGAGAAGAACCATGGTACTATGGATAATTTAACAGCCCTCCAGGTAATAACCGATAAATATATTAGAGCCAGAAAAGGGAGAGTCTATGTGGCATTTATAGATTTTTCCACAGCATTCGATAAGGTCGATCGTCGATTGCTGTGGAAAAAACTATCTGCTCTCGGAATGCCACCTAGGCTTCTACACTTGGTACAGGATTTGCATGATAATACATGGTGTAGAGTACTATTGGGGGAGAAAGGGGTTTGTCCCGGCCTATCCCCTCTGCCAATGGTCTCAAACAGGGCTGCCTACTAGCTCCCCTTCTGTTCTCCCTTTATGTTAATGACCTCCCCCGCACTATATCCCTCAGTGAAGGAATTGATCCGCGCTTGGGAGACACTTACATTTCCTGTTTAATGTATGCAGATGACATACTAGTTCTAGACCTCACCCCAAAAGGCCTTAATAACCGTCTGCATGCCCTACACTTATTCTCCGAAGCTCACTATCTGAAAATAAACATTTCTAAGAGCAAGGTAATGTGTTTGGAGGGGAAGAAAAAACTGAAATTAGATCACAGTTGGGAGCTGGGAGGTCAAAAATTGGAAAGTGTAAAATCATATGTTTTTTTAGGAAAAATAGTCAGTAGCAACTTGAGTAATAAACCCCATATAGATAATAGTTCCCGCAAAGCAAAGTCGCAGGGAAATGGGCTGAGAGCCTTACATAAATCATCCGGTAAAAGACACTTTATGCATCTTTTAGAAGCATTCCGGGCAAAAATCCCTGCGACTTTGCTCTACGGCATAGAACTTATCGATTTAGGTGAATGGGGCTTTTTGGACACCATTGAGGGTTCCCTCTTGAGAAACCTAATTTCTGTCAATAACAGTTGCACTGCAGCATCCCTTCGATTAGAATTTGGATTAAGAAGTAGCTGGGCACAGGGTTTGGCAGGAGTTATTCGCTGGGTCGCCTGCTTGATTAAAGGAAATCCAGCCACATTAAGATCTCTCATTAAAAAAGAGCTGATGGGCCCCCTAAAAGAGTATTCGTTACTCATAAAGAACTTTAGGAAGGCTATTACACTCTTGGATCTGGAGGAAGCAACCCTCTTTGACCTTTCTGTGCATCAGCTAAAATCTACATTAAAACAGGCAACATGGAAGTTCAGCTTCGAAAGGGACTGCAACCCTATTACACTTAAGAAGGGGGTCACTCAAGTTGTTTATTCTTACCTGTTTAGACAATTACAACTGAATGTCTTCTGGAATATGCCCCATGGTTTGCGCCGTTTTTGGCTACTTTTAAGGCAGGATCTCCTTCCTTTGAATAAGTTGTTGGCCAAATGGTACGGTATACCTAACATATGTACTTTCTGCAATAATTCAGTCCAAGACACCGTACATGTTTTGTTAGTTTGTCCTGCCCTAATGGCCTATCGTCGTCTGTGGGTGAGACCAGTTTGTATGCAATTGGGTATTTTATCGGCAAGATCTCTCATTGACGCAATTTTCTGTCCTCCCAATGAAATTTTTTGCAATAGAATTTTTAACTTTTTTTAATGCTTTTTAGAATTGTAATAATAATTTGCACGAAAATTTGTAAAACCATTTTAACAACAATCTGTTTTAATAAGTTGTTTTACTTTCATACTGCTCTTTTGTTACTTTAATATATGTGGATCTCTAAGGAGTTCCAAATCATATACTCAATAAAATTGAATTGAATTGTAGTACATTAGATTCAATGATAAGACCGACTTAAAAAGAGACAATCATTTCCAGAATTGTGAATAATGATGGACCTAGTATATATTATACATTAGAGAAAAGAAACTAAATTCATGAGACTAACAGCACAGAAGACTAAAGTGATAGCATAGGGACATTGCTTACATATTTCCAAATGAATTAATGATCAGTGCGCATGAGTCTGCTCCCAAAGCAATAAACATCGACCCTTCAAGTGTACTGCTATTCACAACCCGCTAAAAGCCAAATCTTAAAGGAAGACCTGTAAATCTTCCCCCCTGTTTAGCCCATTAGGTATCCTGGTATTAAGGAGTACAATGTATTTGCTCTCAAGCTGTCTTAAAAGCTTCTCTCGATCCCCACCACGTATGTTCTTCGGTACGGAATCGATCACAAAGTATGTTAGATGGTTTAAGTTTTTGGCATGCACTAGTTCGAAATGACGGGCAACAGGATAAGTAACATCAGAGTTAACAACCACCCTTAAATGCTGTAATATTCTGTTAAACCCCTGCAACTTAGTGCTGCCCACGTATTTCAACCCACAAGAGCATTCCAAAACATATACCGCGTGATCGGTACGGCAGGTATATAGCTCTCTGATTGGTGTTGGGGTAGGTTTGAATGGTGATTGAAACTCAGCAATATTAACCCCGAACTTGCATGCCCTGCATGAGATACACTTTTGGAAGCCTTTTTTGTTGGAAACCCATACTTTGCTGTCATTGACCTCTGGGCTACTTCTAACTAGAGAGTCTCTCATAGAGGGCCCTCTCCTAAAAATAATAGAAGGCTCAGTTGGGAGTAATGGCGACAAATTAATGTCAGCATGGAGTATAGGCCAATGTTTTCTGAGAATGCCCCTTATTTTCCTTTCCTCTGTGTTGTAGGTGGTTATCAGACTGATGGTATTAATGTCATAGGTGGGGGGAGTCTCCTCTACTGTGCTCACCACCTCACTAGATTTAACAAGATATTCTTCTCTGTTCTTGCTGTTGGCCTTATCTTTGGCTGCCAATAGATCTTTAATGCGGTAGCCACGTTTCAAAAATCTCTGAATGGCCTCATTCTGACAGCTAACTAGATCAGATTCAGAGCTACATATTCTGCACATCCGTATAAATTCCCCATAGGGGATACTTTTTATTAGATGTCTCGGATGAGCGCTAGTGGCGTGCAAAATAGAATTGCTGGCCGTGCTCTTTCTGTGGAGTCTAGTTGCTAGGGCATTATCTTGGACGTAGATGTCAACGTCCAAGAATTGTATGTTGGTCTTACTTATCTGACAGATGAAAGTGAGGTTAAGGATGTTATCATTCATGGCTCTCACAAACTCTCTTGCTGACCTCTCATCTCCTTTCCACACCAGACAGATGTCATCGATGAACCTCCAATAATGTATGATGTTACTGGTGTAGCCAGTGATGTGCCTGAGGACATGCTCCTCCCACCCCCCCATGTGTAAACACGCGTAGGTGGGGGAGAAACATGCCCCCATGGCAACCCCTCTTTGCTGCTGATAGACTTCTTTGTTGAACAAAAAATAATTGTTTGTTAAACATAACGTAGTCATTGTTATCAACATCTCATTATGATTTTTGAAGCTGAGGTTACGTTGGTTCAAAAAATATCTAATAGCATTAAGACCATCTGTGTGTTTTATACTGGTGTACAAGGTGCTAATGTCAAGAGCCACCAGAATATACTCTTCCGTCCATTCCACCTCATTCAGTTTAGTAAGGAAATGTCCTGTGTCCTTTATGTATGAAGGTAATTCAACCACAAAACTTTGAAGAAAAAAGGCAACATATTTAGAAATTGCCTCCATGAGGCTTCCCTGGGCTGAAATAATTGGTCGACCAGAAACAGGAGAGACCAATTTATGAATTTTAGGGATGAGATAAAGGGTGGGTGTTAGCAGGTTATCAATTTTCAAAAATCCCAGTTCTTGTTTGGTTAAAAGGCCTTCCCTCTTCCACTGGTTCAGTTCTTTGTGTATTCGTTCTTTTAGATTGCGAATTTCACTGAAGTTGCCCTTCCTATAGCAGGAGATATCTGACAAATGCCGTTGTGCTTCTTCCATGTAGAGGTCTTTAGGCCAGATCACGATGTTGCCTTCTTTATCGGCTTTGTTTATTATTAAATTGGAATTGCTTCTTAATTTCTTCATTAGATTCAGGTATTGTTTTTTCATGTACTTGAGTCTTTTGATTTTTCTGGATGTTTTGATTTGCAATCCCTTTAAATCCTCCGTGATCATGTCATTGAAGGTGTCAATGGCATCTTTAGGCATCAGGGGGATAAATGTAGATCTCGGTTTGAAAGGTGTTTTGCTTGGTGCATTGATGTTGATCCCCATTTTATCGCATCTATCCTGAGTGGAACTGTTACCAAAGTTCTCCTCTAACGCCAATTCATGGGCCGTTTGTAATGCTCCCATATCAGCAACCTGAAATACAGTTGATGGTTGCAACGAGCTGCTGATGGAAGTTGCTCTTTCCTGTGCGTTAGTAAGTTTGAAGTGCTTTTTCAATTTTAACTTACGAATACATTTAAAAACATCTATTCTAGTTTGCACATAATTGTAAGAGTTCTTAGGGCAAAAGGAAAGGCCTAAAGATAACAGCTGAATTTCCGCTTTGGAGAGGTCAACTTCTGAGAGGTTAATGACCGTGTTGTCAATGTCAGTTGTTGGTATATTAACCCCTTGCGTGCTGATGACAGAATGGTTCCGTCATCAGCATTGGTTGAGCTGTGCTGTTGACGGAACCGTTCCGTCATGACTCCGCCCGCGCAAGGCGGAGTCAGCACAGGCAGAAAATACGCCCCGCACGCAAGGGGTTAACGGCTGCATTATCAATGATGTCTGTTGCTGTCATATTAGAAATGGTATTCTCAATTTCTACCATTTCTTGCCCCTGCCTCTTTTTGTGAAACGTCTCTCTCCGGGGTTTCCTCCTTTTGTGACATTTGCGGTTTTTGTGTTTTCGTTTTTTTTCCGCTGTTGCTGGGTTTTCGGTCGCAGTGTTTTTAATCTGTCCTCGATTAAAAAACCCAGTTCCTCCGATGGTGCAAAGTGAGTTGGTACACTGGAGGACCCACCCGCTGCCTGCTCATCATCAGACCCCATACTGCTGGCGTTGGAGCTAAGTTCTGCATCTGAAACCAGTACTTCACCTCCCTCATTTGTCATTTGCACAGCAGGTTTAGGGATTAGTGCCTGTCTTTTCATTGTGTCATATTTGCGTGCAAACGTAAAAATTCTCCCCGCCTCATAATCCTGTTTGTCACGGGCGAATTTGTACTGTTTGCGCAGGCTAATGGTTTCTTGATGCTTGGCTAAGCGGGTGTCTATATCTTCACGATATTTTTTAATGTACTCCTTTTCTTTGTGCGTGTCAAATTCATTATTAAGGATCTCAATCTGTTTCAAGATGTCCTCCCTGTCAATTTCCGCATATTTAATTAAGATGCAGATCATGTTTTTTGATGCTTCCAAGTTATTAGTGGCCCATTCCTTCAACATAAGGGGGTTGGGGTTCTCAAATGATGGAGCTATGAGTACCCTCAAACCCCTTGGGACTCTGCCCACTTCCAGATATTTCTCCAGTGAGCGTTTTTCCCACCATTTTGTAGTTTGTTTAGCTTGCCCTTTAAATCCATATTAGGGTTACTGTTGTCCGTGGTTTCTGTTACTGGTCTTATTGCCGGCAAGTTCACAAACATAGCATCAGCTAATTCTTCACGGTTCTTTAATGCCTCCGCCGATGTAGTCAATATTTTAGAGGGAAGGATAATATTATGCCCACAGCCCTCGACTCCGATATCTTATCCCGAGTCCAGAGCGTTATTGTAATGGTGCTTAACGATCTCTCCACCCGTACTCTGCAACAATACACACTTTTGTGTGACGGCGCGCACTCACCAGCTTACCGTGCGTATATATACCGCGTATATATATTACCAACTGGTGGTCGCCAGTAGGTATATATAGTTAGGATTTTTTTCCTTTGGGATTTCTGAAAATTCTATGTTGAATAACTTTGGCGTTTGTTGACGGAATTGGCTGAAATTTTCAGGAAAATGGCACATTTTGTTTCTGCCCCTGAAAATTTGGGGGGTTTTGTCAAGGGGGGCGAGAAAAAAGGGGGTTCCCAAATGCGTTTTTCCCATTCATTTTTCCATAGGGCGGTTGGAATCACTTTTAGCTCGAACGGCTGAATGGATTTACACGAAACTTGGCAAAATTGTAGATATGGTTTGCCCGATGTGCCTTTGCTATGTCTCAATATATGTGCTCCAGTGGATTTTGATAAATTACCGTTCAAAAAAATAGATGTATCTGTGACAGCGCTCTGGTTAGCGCCCCGGTTCGCGTACCTGACGCGTAACGGAACTTCGCGAAGTGAAGCTGATTGGCTCTCCGGTGTCTGTCAACATTCTAAACAGTCCGGACCGGCCGCCATCTTGTCTCTCGGTAGGATCGAGAGACAAGAGGAGGAGAAAAACGAAGGGGGAAATTAATGAAAGGGGGCATGGTAGACCCCTCCTGACCCCCTAGGAATGATGTGGGGGCTATTAAAGGGTCCCGTACACGTAGAAGCGCTACCCGGTACACGAACCGGGTAGCATTCCGGATAGCGTATCGGGAAACTATTCGGCAGCGTAACGGGAGTCCGCCATCTTGTGTTTCGGATGAATTTAGACACAAGATGGAGGATAAAGAATGTTGGGATAGGGTATAAGGGGACACGGGATATGTATCCTGACCCCCTAGGTTTTCTAAGGGTGGCTGAGGAGGCTCATATATGTCGAAAAAAAAAACATTGCATTTTTCGCGCGGTTAGCTGCCGGTACGCGAACCAGGTAGCGAACCGGGAAGCGAACATAAGTGAAAATTAGTGAAAAAAGGTACATTCTAAATTTTAAAAGAGTAATCATAGTTAAGGTAGCTCTGAAAAGAGCTTTTGGGTTCTGTGTAAGTTCTAGGTACTTATAAGTAGGTACCAATACACAGTCTTAAATTTTGTATGAAAACTCTGTTTCCCTCATCTGAGAAGTGCACACCATCTCCTCTGTAGATATCTTGCATGTAGTAACGGAAGTTATTGTTGTAGATGGAGCCCATTCCATGGTCTCTCATATAAGCTGAAACAGACTTATTTACATGCTTCCTCGCTTTCTCAATTTGTGGACAAAATTGATTGGACCACCTCCATTTCTGTCTTTGGCATATATTGGAATATACCAAGGCAGTTTGAGGAAAAAGTGCCATCAATTGCTCAAAGGTATCCTTTAAAAGCATTTCCAGACCTACCCCAGTCAAAGTGCCCAGGTCATTTCCTCCACAGTGCACTATTAAGAGGTCAGGGTTTGGCAAATGCAAAAAGGTTTTCACCAATGGTATCAATTGGTGACATCTCAATCGTCTCTGCCCAATCCATTTGATTTCCACATTTTGTAAATTGAGGTTGTGTACATTTCTGTTATCAACATACCTGTGAGCCCAGTGGATGTAGCTATGTCCAAGAATCCAGACAGAAAACATGGTGAGAGGAGGTTCTGCTGCAGTTAGATGAAGTGTGGGAATGAAATGGCAGTTGAAACAGTAGGAGTTTGTAAAGAAAAAAAACTGTGGAGTTTGAGTGCTAATGATTCAGTAGTAGTGATTGGTGGATTTCCATTGCTGAAAACAGAAAGTTAGGGTGCATGGATGTGTTCTTTGAAAGATGTAATTTGAATGGTTAAGAAAAAATGATTTTAAGAAACATTGCAGTGGATTAGCAGGTGTACTGAGAGTTCAGAGTTCATTTGAAACATTGTTGTGTGAACATGTAAACATGAGAGGTCTGTCAGGAGGTAGTTGCTATGGAAAAAGGCAGAAAGGGCAGAGGGGGGAAGGGTGTTGATTTGAAAAAAGTGAGGGAAGAGTTTTGATTGGGTGACATGAGAGATATGTGTGATGAATTTCAGCATTTCTGTGCCTGTGTTGGTTGCAGCCTCTGGAGTGCATACCTGTTGCTCTGCTAAAGAAAAATTGGTGTGTTTCTGAGACTGTTTTGAAATTCAAAAAGCATTTGCTAAGGTGAGAAAAGATTCATTTAATTTAGAAAGAGACTAGTATGCTTTTTGGAGAAAATAAGGAAGCCAGCTGTGCATTTAAGATGTTGTTTTGTGTCAAGTGTTTTCATTATGTTTTCCAAAAAGATTTTGTTTCTTTGACAAATTATAATTAGAGATAATGTGAAATATTAGTACTGTCAGGGTGTGCTTGTACATAGGAGCTGTGCTGTGTTTTCAAATTATGACCAGAAAATCGTTTTTTTAAAAAAAAGAAATGCTTTTTACATTTATGAGAAGGACAAAATGGTGTCTTCTTCTTTAAATAAATATTTCACTTCCCACCATGAATATGGGAGAATAATTTGCTTGTTTGTTGGTTTAAAAACTCGTTCCTTGAGGTCATTTAGGTTTCACACTAAGTTCTACAAGAGTTTCATAGTCAGCATGGGGGCATATTTACAAGGCTTATGAGCCACATTCACGTCATTTTCTCCACGTTAAAAGTGACTTTAAAGGTGGTGCAAGGTCCTTGTAAATACGCCCTCATGAGTGCTTGGCAAATTTAAGTAATTTTCCCCTGGTGCATGTGCCTTGTAAATTCGCCCCCATGTGTGCTAGACAATTTTAAGTCACTTCTCCCATGAATCTGGGAGACTAATTTGCTTACATGATGTGATTAAAAATCGTGCTAAGGTGAGAAAAGATTCCTTTAATTTAGAAAGAGACTAGTATGCTTTTTGGAGAAAATAAGGAAGCCAGCTGTGCATTTAAAATTTTGTTTTGTGTCAAGTGTTTGCATTATGTTTTACAAAAAGATTTTGCTTCTTTGACAAATTATAATTAGAGATAATGTGAAATATTAGTACTGACAGGGTGTGCTTGTACATAGGAGCTGTGCTGTGTTTTCAAATTATGACCAGATCATTTTTTTAAAAAAAGAAATGCTTTTTACATTTATGAGAAGGACAAAATAGTGTGTGTTTCTTTAAATAAATATTTCACTTCCCACCATGAATATGGGAGAATAATTTGCTTGTTTGTTGGTTTAAAAACTCGTTTCTTGAAATCATTTAGGTTTCACAATATGTACTGCTAGAGTTTCATAGTCACTATGATAATAATGATATACATTTAGGACTGTTTAGGGGGCATGGATATGCTGAGGCTTCTGTAATTGTCAAAGGAGGTGAGTTATGTACATTGCACTGTTGCATACAGTCCTCACCTTCTGCGTACTCTTGGATATGCTAGACTACATCTGCAGAATGAGATATCTAATCTGAGGAAACACAGGTGATGTGATTGTGAAATGAGCAAAAAATTTTGCACATTTTTCAATTACATCACCTGTGTTTCCTAACATTACTAATCACATTGTGCAGATGAGGTTATGATGGCCGTGCGCCTCTTTTGCGCTGCCGTTGCGTCACTTTTGTGACGCAGCGGCGGCGCAAAAGATGCGCCATGTTGCGACATATTTACAACGTGACGCATCTAGGCAGATGTGTCACGCTGTAAAGCCCTGCGCCACATGAAATCTGCGTCAGGTTTCATGTGGCCGTTCTGTCGCAGGGTGGGCGTTCCCTCGCATGAAAGCCCTGTAAAACTAACGCAGTGAAATCTACAAGATTTTGCAGAATCAGCTTTATGGCATTGCTGAATCAAATCCTTACGCCTGCTTGAAGCAGGTGTAAGGAGTGACGCACCATGCTATGTATGGCTCGCCCCTGTGCATTGCAGGAGTCGTGTCGCGCTTGCGACGTGACTCCTGCAATGCGCCGCTTTTGCGGTACAGATGCGTGACACATCTGTTCCGTTTTTGCCATATGGTTCTCCACATTGTAAATGTTAAAAGTGACGCATAAGTGGTGCAAGGGCCTTGTAAATACACCCCCATGTGTACTTGGCCATTTTAAGTCACTTTCCCCTGGTGCAAGGGCCTTGTAATACGCCCTCATGTGTGCTTGGCAATTTTAAGTCACTTCCCCCTGGTGCAAGGTCATTGTAAATATGCCGTCATGTGTGCTTGGCCATTTCAAGTCACCTCCCCCTGGTGCAAGGGCCTTGTAAATATGCCCCCATGTGTGCTTGGCCATTTCAAGTCACTTCCCCCTGGTGTATCTCTGTGTTACTCCTTCTAGCTGTCTTTCTTTTAACATTATTCTCTCTGTTTTCTTCCTTTATATTCCCTTTATTTTTTTTTTATTTTTTTTTTTGTTTGCTTCCGGTTTGCGTACCGGCGCGCGAACCAAAAAAAAAAAAGCAAGAGTGCTTAACATTTTAGCAATTTTTTATAAATGGGAGGTAGTTCTGAAAAGAACTTTATTTATTGTGTTTGTTGTTTTATATTTTTTTATTATTTTTCTGAACTTTTTTTTGTATTTTTAGAACAATTGTACATTTTTTGGGGTTTTTTCAGGAGGAACAACAAAAAACAGGAATTAGAAATGGCTCAACAGGAGCAAAAAAAAAATCACTTTTTGGGGCGTTTTGAGCACTTGTGATTTTCAAAAGCTGTGTTCATTAGATTTATACTCATCTCCCCGTAAGATAGTATTCCCCCACAATAAATACACACTAGTTTGATGTGTTGAAAATTAATCTGGATACAGGGGACCGTCTCTCTCGCCTCTGGTCCCAAAAGACTTTCTTGTGTTGAGGTGGTGGCCACAGGAGTTTGTGGATTTTCACGAAGGTCACGCACCTCAGCTGTGCTGTAATTTATTGGATGCCACCTTTGCATGTGGCGATGCATAGTGTAGTTCCCAAAACTATATTTCTTATCGGTGCCTCGGGATAGAACTGATTTGCAGATCAGGCAAGTTACATGACGGGCATTCGCCTTTTTTTGGCCTGGAGGGAATTAAAAAAATTGATATATGAAATTTTCCTTGTGTTGGGATTTCCGGGGCTGTTCTTCTAAGAATAGTCTTTCATGTTCCTCCTCTTCCACTTCTTCCTCCTCTTCCTCAGGGTTGGGAAGGAACTGGGGAGGTGGTTCTTCTTTCCCAGGAGGTGGTGGTGGTGGTGGCTTATCCACCAGCTGCAGCTACAATTGAAGCCATCTCAATACAATGAAAATAGGTCTTCCTCTCATAAAGATGAAAGTCAGAGTGAGAAAAAAGGTGGGGGCTTTCATCATTTGGGAAAAAAAAAGTTATAAACCAATGAAAAGTGTTATTTTTAGGTCACATGACCTAGCCTTACATCATAAGGAAACCAAAAGTAAAATAAACCAATAAAAAGTTTTATTCACAAGTCACATGACCTGTTACGCTTAAGTTACGCGTCCCGGTACGCACCCGGAGCGCTTCCAGGGTGCTGCGCTTCGCGCCTCGGTTCGCGCTCCGGAGCACTTTCGGGTGCGCTAATGCGGCGCGTCATAAGACGCATTACGCGGCAAAGCGATACGTCGCGCTTACGCGATGCGTCACGATGTTGTTTTCTAATGGGGCAGTTGCGCTAACGGAACGTTTACCGGTTCACGGACCGGATCGCGGCACCAAATTCAGCTAACGGGAAGCTACCCGGTGGGCGGACCGGTAGCGAAACAAAAAAAATTATAAAAAAAATATATACATTTAAAAATTATATTAAAAACATATAAAATATATTTTTCGATTAAAAGAAGAATACATTTTACAGCTTTCGATATATGCAATTAAAAAACCATTGAAATTCAATGAAAAAACCATAGGTTATAGACCATATATAGTTAGGAATTAGCATTTACAAAACCTTGAAAATTCACTGAAAAAACCATAGGTTATAGACCATATATAGTTAGGGATTAGCATTCAAAAAAACTTATTTTACTCACACAAAACCATTGAAATTTGCATATATAGTTAGTTGCACTAAGTATATATCGCGCACCCGCAATCCACCGCTGATGATGTCACATATTACATCATTCATGACATGGTCAGTGACATCACTGATGACATCACTGATGACATCACTGATGACAACTCAAATGACATCACTGATGACAACATCCAGTGACTGTACGATGAACATCTTCAGACTCTAATATAACCTTAGATACACTCAGTGTAAACAGACACTCACAGAATGTCACTCATCCAAGGAGTTACTCATACACCTAGTCAGTCATGCAAAGAATCAATCACACCTCCATTTCCTCTACTATACAGTTATATACACCTTACTTATTCAAACATATTCTAACTCATATTTACTCTCTTTTACAATCACTGATACAAGTTTTAAATGATCCATGCAGCCACTCACAAATTCACTGGCTCTTAAACACAGTAATTTATATATGTCAACTCTCACTTGTACTGTGTTTTACAAATGTACTTACTTTGACATGTAGCACTGACATATCCATTCACTAACCAATACACTCATGCACACAGACAACCACCCATACAGCTGTTTCCGCATGCAGTTTTGAACCCATACATCTAGTGAATCAACTGAGTCACACACCTCCCAGCCACCCCCACACACACACTCACTCTCCCATACAAATACTTGGGCAACCAATCAATAACCCATATAGTTACTCATATAGGTACTGATCAACACATGCAGCACTTTACAGAACAGATATAATGATGCATAAATTAAGACAGTTTAGTCACTAACCCATGCACTCAGTGAGACACATTTAATCACTCTCTCATACAGTCAGTCATGCACCTACTAAATCCTTCATCCAGACACTTATACATCCACTCATTCTTCAATATGTAAGACATGTTTTAACTTTACAGAAACATACAGTCACTGGATGATGTCATCAGTGATCAGTGATCAGTGATGTCATCAGTGATGTCACTGACCATGTCATGAATGATGTAATATGTAACATTATCAGCAGTGGATTGCGGGTGCGCGATATATAGTTAGTGCAACTAACTATATATGCGAATTTCAATGGTTTTGTGTGAGTAAAATAAGGTTTTTTAAATGCTAATCCCTAACTATATATGGTCTATAACCTATGGATTTTTCAGTGTATATATATATATATATATATATATATATATATATATTTCCTACTGGCGGTCGCCAGTAGGTATATATAGTTAGGATTTTTTCTCTATGGGATTTTTGAAAATTCTATGTCTAATAACTTTGGCGTTTGTGGACGGAATTGGCTGAAATTTTCAGGAAAATGGAACATTTTGTTTCTGAGCAGCCCCTGACAATTTGGGGGGGTTTCATCAAGGGGGGGCCGAGAAAAAAGGGGGGTCCCAAAACGCGTTTTTCCCATGTTAATTTCCATAGGGCGGTTGGCCTCACTTTTAGCTCGAACGGCTGAATGGATTTGCACGAAACTTGGCAAAATTGTAGGGACTGTTAGCCCGATGTGCCTTTGCTAGGTCTCAATATATGTGCTCCAGTGGATTTTGAGTAATTTAGGTTCAAAAAAAGATATATATCTGGGCGGAGCCTAACCACACATCTGATCTGATTGGCTGTCAGTACTTCATCCAAGAAGTGGTGGCAGCCATCTTGGGACCAATATACATGATAGCACCTCATTAAAAAGCATTGTAGTTAATAGAGGGTTTTAGGACTTTAGTTACATTATAAATCATTTGTTGATGGTACCATACTCGTTTTAGGAATTGTGGTGGGTTCTAAGGTGATTTTACCATGTGAAAAAACCTTCTGCTGTGATATCATGAACATTGTTTAAAAGAAAACTAATATCTCATGATTTTCCCACAGTGGTTTGGAAGGGGATCTATAAGCTAAACTGAAAGCATATTTTCTGTAAATTCACATTATCTTTCTCAGTCATGTGAAAATGAAGTCTGACATTCTCAGTAAAACATGTACATCCAACAAGGACAGAGACTGTCAGTTGATTCCTTTGTTTTCTACTGCAGCCTCCTAGAGTGTTCTAAAGAACAACTAGAGCGCTAACAGTCCTACTTATTACAAAGGTATGGCACACCTGAAGCCATCTTGATTGGAATAAAGTGGTAACTCTTAAAACATTTAATTTAAAAAGAAACAACATGAGGGGGTATATTTTGCCATAGAAAGTATGATTAGTGCTGCAGAATGAAAAATTAGGGCACATTTTGAGTGACTTCTCAAATCCTTTTCTATTTCATTAAAACATTCTGACATGCAGTCTCCCAAAATGGCCACCAGAGACAAAAGAGCCCAAATGTAGCCCAAATATCACCCAGATGTAGCCCAAGTATAGCCCAATGACAGAATGTCCCAGAGTGTTCTAAAGAACAACTAGAGCGCTAACAGTCCTACTTATTACAAAGGTATGGAACACCTGAAGCCATCTTGATTGGAATAAAGTGGTAACTCTTAAAACATTTAATTTAAAAAGAAACAACATGAGGGGGTATATTTTGCCATAGAAAGTATGATTAGTGCTGCAGAATGAAAAATTAGGGCACATTTTGAGTGACTTCTCAAATCCTTTTCTATTTCATTAAAACATTCTGACATGCAGTCTCCCAAAATGGCCACCAGAGACAAAAGAGCCCAAATGTAGCCCAAATATCACCCAGATGTAGCCCAAGTATAGCCCAATGACAGAATGTCCCAGAGTGTTCTAAAGAACAACTAGAGCGCTAACAGTCCTACTTATTACAAAGGTATAGCACACCTGGAGCCATCGTGATGGGAATAAAGTGGTAACTCTTAAAACATTTAATTTAAAAAGGAACAACATGAGGGGGTATATTATGCAATAGAAGGTATTATTAGTGCTGCAGAAAGAAAAATTAGGGCACATTTTGAGTGACTTTTCAAATCCTCTTCTATTTCATTAAAAAATTCTGACATGCAGTCTCCCAAAATGGCCACCAGAGACAAAAGAGCCCAAATGTAGCCCAAATATCACCCAGATGTAGCCCAAGTATAGCCCAATGACAGAATGTCCCAGAGTGTTCTAAAGAACAACTAGAGCGCTAACAGTCCTACTTATTACAAAGGTATGGCACACCTGAAGCCATCTTGATTGGAATAAAGTGGTAACTCTTAAAACATTTAATTTAAAAAGGAACAAAATGAGGGGGTATATTTTGCCATATGAATTATGATTAGTGCTGCAGAAAGAAAAATTAGGGCACATTTTGAGTGACTTCTCAAACCCTCTTCAATTTCATTAAAAAATTCTGACATACAGTCTCCCAAGATGGCCACCAGAGACAAAAGAGCCTAAATGTAGCCCAAATATCACCCAGATGTACCCCAAGTATAGCCCAATGACAGAATGTCCCAGAGTGTTCTAAAGAACAACTAGAGCGCTAACAGTCTTACTTATGACAAAAGTATGGCACACCAGAAGCCATCTTGATTGGAATGAAGTGGTAAGTCTGAAAACACTCAATTTAAAAAGGAACAACATGAGGGGGTTAATTTTGCCATGAAAGTATGATTAGTGCTTCAGAAAGAAAAATTAGGGATCATTTTGAGTGACTTCTCAAATCCTCTTCTATTTCATTAAAAAAATTCTGACATGCAGACTGAAACATGCACTTTGAATACCAGCAGCAGACGTCCCTGGTGAGCAGTAGCTTTACTACAGTGATCTAATGTGCAACTAGAGTGCTAACATTCAGAATTTATGGCAAATGTGTGACACATCTGAATGCCTTCTTGATGGAACCAAAGTAAACAAGCAATGAAAATGCAATAGATCTCGCCCTCGTTTAAGTTAAAGCCATTCTGTTTGTAATGAGGTGGCTTTTTAGCTTTGCTTTTATTAGTGTTTTTTCAACTTTCATGTAAATAACATGCATCTGTATGCATATAAGTATATGTATGCATGCATTTATGTTTGTATTTATATAGATATACAGATGATATATGTTTATATATGTATGTATATATATATATTCACTGAAAAAACCATAGGCTATAGACCATATATAGTTAGGAATTAGCATTTACAAAACCTTGAAAATTCACTGAAAAAACCATAGGTTATAGACCATATATAGTTAGGAATTAGCATTTACAAAACCTTGAAAATTCACTGAAAAAACCATAGGTTATAGACCATATATAGTTAGGAATTCGCATTTACAAAACCTTATTTTACTCACACAAAACCATTGAAATTCCATATATAGTTAGTTGCACTAACTATATATCGCGCACCCGCAATCCACTGCTGATGATGTCACATATTACATCATTCATGACATGGTCAGTGACATCACTGATGACATCACTGATGACATCTCAAATGACATCACTGATGACATCACTGATGACAACATCCAGTGACTGTATGTTTCTGTAAAGTTAAAATATGTCTTACATATTGAAGAATGAGTGGATGTATAAGTGTCTGGACGAAGGATTTAGTAGGTGCATGACTGACTGTATGAGTGAGTGATTAAATGTGTCTCACTGAGTGCATGGGTTAGTGACTAAACTGTCTTAATTTGTGCATCATTATGTCTGTTGTTCTGTAAACTGTTGCATGTGTTGATAAGTAGCTATATGAGTAACTATATGGGTTATTGATTGGTTGCCCAAGTATTTGTATGGGAGACTGAGTGTGTGTGTGGGTGGCTGGGAGGTGTATGACTCTGTGCATAGATGTGTGAGCAGTTGATTCACTAGATGTATGGTTTCAAAAGTGCATGTGGAAACAGCTGTATGGGCGGTTGACTGTGTGCATGAGTGTATTGGTGAGTGAATGGATATCTCAGTGATACATGTCAAAGTAAGTACATATGTAAAACACAGTACATGTGAGAGTTGACATATATAAATAACTGTGCATAAGAGCCAGTGAATGTGTGAGTGGCTGTATGGATCATTGTGAACTTGTATCAGGGATTGTATAAGAGAGTAAATATGTGTTAGTATATGTTTGAATAAGTAAAGTTTGTATAACTGTATAGTTGAGGAAATGGAGGTGTGATTGATTCTTTGCATGACTGACTAGGTGTGTGAGTAACTCCATGGAGGAGTGACAGTCTGTGAGTGTCTGTTTACACTGATTGTATCTAAGGTTATATTAGAGTCTGAAGAGGTTCATCGTATTATCACATGAATGATATCATCAGTGATGTGATCAGTAATGTCAAATGAGATGCAATCAGTGATGTCATCAGTGATGTCATTTGAGATGTCATCAGTGATGTCATTTGAGATGTCATCAGTGATGTCATCAGTGATGTCACTGACCATGTCATTAATGATGTAATATGTGACATCATCAGCAGTGGATTGCGGGTGCGCGATATATAGTTAGTGCAACTAACTATATATGGAATTTCAATGGTTTTGTGTGAGTAAAATAAGGTTTTGTAAATGCGAATTCCTAACTATATATGGTCTATAACCTATGTTTTTTTCAGTGAATATAATATATATATATATATATATATATATATATATATCCGGTCGCCAGTAGGTAGTTATAGTTAGGACCTAGTTTCCATAGGAAATCCACAACATTCTATTTGGAATACCTTTGGCGCCGGTCAAGGGATCTTTGCGAAATTCATCAAGAAGATGGGGCACTCCGCTCTGCTCCTATCCTGAACGTTTCGGGGTGATTCGTCAAGCGGGGACTGAGAAAAAAGGGGGGTCCCAAAATGTGTTTTCCCCATGCAATTTTCCATAGGGACCTTTAAGACGGGCTACAGCCTGAACTGCTGAACGGAATTACACTAAATTTGGCAGAGAGGTAGAGTTTGGTTCACAGATGACACTTTTTGTGAAATGGTGTAAATCGGTGCAGTAGTTTCTGAGAAAATCAAAAGTGAAATCATAGATATATATATAGACTAAGTACCATCCGAGGATTATACGCGTACCATTACAAGCGCGAGCACACGCAGTTTTCTTGTGCCTCGGTAGAACCGAGGCACAAGAAAACTGAAAAAGAAGTGCCCAAAAGACGCAAAGGGGGTAGGGTAGAAACACTGTGACCCCCTAGGCCTGCTCAGGAGTTCCATAACGACTCCCAATGCCCCCCCAAAAAAAATATATATATATATATATATTTTTTTTTTAATCGTGGGATTATGAGTCGTGCATCCAGGGCGTGCACAACAGGGGTCCGCAGTAAGCTGGCCGCTTAACTTTTACTTTTTCCATTAAAAAATTAGCCCCTATCAGAAGTTTCTAATATTCATGAGGATCGTATCCTCCGGGTCTTATAGAAAATGTTGGGGACCATGAGGGGAGCCACTATGCCCCCAGGGTCTGGCCGGCTTCCTGCATTCTTCGGGAGCCGGCATTGCTTTTACACATGGGGAGATGCTAACTTGCATGTGGAAATGCTATATTGTTTGGATTTTGAAAGTGAGAACAGATTTCACTGCTCTGTCTTTCAAAATGCAAATTAAGTTTGCTATGGGAGGGCGGGAGCTGCAAGACTTCCCCCTTCTCATAGCAAACAGCAGTGTTCCGGGGTAGGCCCCCCGGGACACTGCAGGGACCGGCTCTTGGGGTGGCAGTCTCCAGGGTGCTCAAGGGCACCAGGCGGAGGGCCGAGCAGCATGCCTCCCACAATACACAAATCTCCAAGGGTGTGGTTGTTTCTGGGGTTTGAGGGGCATCATTGAGGCCCACACACTTTTAATTTTGTGGGGGGGGGTCTTGGACGTGAAAGTGGTGCAAGGGGGTTGTAAATCTGAACACAGTGTTTTGTTTTAGTTTGCTTTCCTTTCTGTCTAGTAGAGGATCCAGGGTAAATATAACAGTTTTTGTACAGTCAGTACCTATCAACCCTACCGCCAAACGGTTTTCTGCCTGTTACCATAGTACTTCAAATTACAAATATTATTTTTATTGGGGACTGCTACCCACCCAAAAAAAAGACGCATATACTTTTTTAAAATGAACTTTTATTAAAATAATAAATAACTGGAAACGTAACTTAAAGATAAAAATACAATAAAGAACTAGAAACATAACTTTAATAAAACAATATAATAAACAAAATGTGATGTGGATTCCAATAGGTGTTCGGTAGGTAATCTGCAAAACAAAAAAGAAAATTAGTGCTTAAAATTAGATCAATGTGACTAAATGAGGTCAAACATTACAAGTCAAGGTAACACAAGGATTTTACGAGTACAGTGTGCCTGGTACGCTTCAGTTGTATTACAGGCCCACGTTGAAGCGGTGTCTGTATGAAAGTGCGTGCTACGATAGTGATGCAAAAGTGGTGCAACGGCATTGCAAATAAGTTCTTTTATTTCTAATGCATTTAATTGGAGGCATTGTATATCTAGGCCGCTCTGCTTACCTTGTGTAAACACTGTGAACAGCTTTGGTTCTACACGTCAGAGTAGACAGCAGCGCCCATAACTTTAAAAGAGGAAGAGAAATGATGTGAGAGAGAGTGAGAAAGAGAAAAGAAACAACATTAAAACGTGGGGGAGAGAAAGTTATAGACGGAGTAGTTAAAAGTGGAGTAAATTCTCATAGCTCACCTTTTGCCTCCATTGTGTGTCCAAGCACGTGCTGCTTCAGAGTGCACTCTCCAGTTTAGTGATCTATCAATACAACTGCATGTTTTTTTTTTCTTTATTTTTTTGTACACTCAGGATACTATATTACAACAAGTTCCACTATAAGGAGGTGTCTGTCCGTAGTGCATTCCATGCACTCCCACTGCATAGCGGCGAGTTCTCAATATTGCGTACCTAGACTGTTGCACCCCATTGAGTCGCAGAGTCTGGAGGTGAGTGTTTTTCTTGAGAAGTCAGAGACAGATTTACAAGCTCCTTGCTCCACTTTTCCCATGCTAAAAGTGACACAAAAGTGGTGCAAGAAGCTTCTAGATCTGTTCCTCAGACTGTCGTAAGCTATCTATTCTTACTGCCCAGAGTTAATTGTATATTTCTAATCAGTGAAGCTGCTGCACACCAGGTGGGCAACTAGAGCCAAAATTTGGTGGGGGCTGCAAAATATTTGGGGGGGGGGGGTAATTTTTCCAATCATAGACAGAGTGGCTGTAAGAAGGGGTAAACATACAACAAAAGCCTCATTTACAAGTAAATAGTCTTTTAAAGACCTGTTAAGTACTCGGCTGCGGCTGCAATTAGATGCTCGCCAGTCTGGGAAGCTGTCTTTGCTCGTGTTGATGCAAACGATGGGGGGGGCTGAAGCCCTGTGAGCCCAATGGGTGTTGGTGCCTGCTACACACTACCCACTCTCTCCTTTCACAGATAACTTGTCGTTGTTTTGGAAACAAGCTTGTTTGCTCACCTTGTGCTATTGGCTTGATTCAAAGAGGGTGCACTCTGTGTCGAAGCAGTCTTTTCAGATGTTGTTACAATGGCAACGCATCATCGCAGAATACACGAACGCAGAGCTTTGTAGTTTTTTTGGGGGGGGGTTGACACCAATTTGTGAAACACAACCTGTAAGATAAAAAGTAAGTTAACATTGCCTGTAATATTTCAATCAAAGGAGAGAGGAAGAGAGAGATTGACTGAAAAGAATACTCACTGCTCAACTTTTTGTCACCAGTGTGTTTTTTACTACGTGTCGGGACATAATGCACCCTGAAGCTCTATATCTAAAAGACAGTAAAAGAAAGATGTTATGATTGGTAATTGTTACTATCTTAATGAGGAGTTGAATAACATCGCCCTTTCGCACATGTTCCTTTCCATATTTAAAATAACTATTTGTATAGTTTATATTCTGGACGTTTGAGCAATTATAAAAACGTTCCTGCTATTGAAAAAAAATATATATACATGTAATTTGATCACCTTTTTGTGGACAGGACACCTTCTACATCTTGTAGTTCTGATCGGCCACCAAAAAATCTGAAATATGGTGCTGAGTATTGATATCGGTATGGCTAACTACATACTTGTGCTCCCATGATCATCATCGCAGGTTCTTCACGCGCTAGGTGTTTCGGTGGTTTATTTGGTAGTTCGGGCCTACATGAGGCATTCGAACCACTAGAACAGACCATCACAGCTGTGCGGATGGGAGCAACTCTAAAATGGCGTACAGCACGCGCGCCCAGCCTTTTTTATAGGTAGGGTCACACGTGTTGTGACCCATGTGCTGGAAGGGTGTGGCGTGGGTGTATACCAGCCATGAGGGAGTGTGTTTGCCATTCTGACAACTAGACCTGGAACTAAGAAATCACTACAATGGAAATCTGGGCCACATAGTGTTGTTGTATTTTCCTGGTAGCGTAAGCGGAGTGGGCTGGCCTGACGTACACTAGTACTGCGCAAGGCTCTGAAGCATGATTCCGGAGCTATGGACATGGGCCCGTTGTGAGCTATATGAAAAATCATGTGATTCGGGTGTCCATTTTGTAGTGCTTAGGTCACCCGGGTCTTAAAAGTAAATGTGTAATTATATCTGTAAAGTTCTACAACTTGGCCAACATGGAAGGTATGGGGTATCACTGACTGTATATTCGTTTATAGTAGAACACATAAATTATGGTAGACATGACATATTTCTGCCACCACCGGGGCTTCTTTTTTTTTTTAAATAATGGGGGTGTAGGGGGGCCCCCCAGCCCCTGGGACCGCCATCCCCCGGGGCACTACATTTTTAAATTGGGGAGTATGTGAAAGACCCCCTAGACCCAGGGACCACTACCCCTCGGGGTTTTTAAATGTTGGGAGGGGGCCGTGTGACCCCCCTCCTGGAGGTTTGTGGTGGCCCTGGGAGGCTCTGGTGTGTACATGTTGGGTACACATACTGTACCCCGTATGCTACCTGGTTTACAAGGCGTCCTGTAAGTGTATGCAAGCAACAAAGAGAAAAATATTTTTCAGATATTTATCAAGTTTATGTGTTTAGATGTTGGGTGGCTCTAAAAAGAGCCCTTGTCTTTATTGAGAGATTTTAGTAGCTACAGGTAAGTACAGATAAAGAGTCTAAAGTTCAAGAGGAATACTCTGTTCCCTTCATCTGTACAATGTTCACCATCTCTCCTATGGATGCTATGCATTTTGAAACGTATATTGTTGTGGTAAATGGACCCCATTCTATAGTCTCGGAGAAAAGCAGAAACAGATTTATTCACATGTTTCCTAGCTTTCTCAATCTGTGGACAATATTGGTTGGACCAGTTCCATTTCTGCCTTTGGCATATATTAGAATAGATAAAGGCAGTTAGGGGAAAAAGTGCCATCAATTCTCAAAAGGTGTCCTTCATAAGCATTTCCAGACCTACCCGAGCCAAAGTGCCTAGGTCATTGCCACCACAGTGCACAATTATGAGGTCAGGGTGTTGGAGATGTAAAAAGGATTTAAACAATGGCATTAATTGCTGCCATTTTAACCCTCTTTGTCCAATCCATTTAATGTCTAAATTTGGTAAACCTAGGTCTTTGTGAATTCCTTTCTGTTCTGCGTACCTTTGGCTCCAGAAAATATAGCTGTGTCCCACAATCCACACTGTAAGCATGTCTGGATGCAGTCAGATGGTCTCTGAAAATGAAATGGCAGTTTAAAAACTTAGGGGCATATTATCAAGCCTGGGTGATAAAATTATCGCCACTTTATCGGCAGGAAACTGCCGATAAAGTGGCGATAATGGGCTTGATAATATGCTCTATGGAATTCCAATCGAAGTTCATGTTAGATGTCCTTCACATCTAACATGAGCTTCGATTGGAATTCCATAGAGCATATTATCAAGCCCATTATCGCCACTTTATCTGTAGTTTCCTGCCGATAAAGCGGCGATAATTTTATTACCCAGGCTTGATAATATGCCCCTAAGATTTTTTCTAAAATGGTGGATAAGATGCAGTTTTGAAAAAAGATAAGAAATGATTGGTTGTTTGAGAACATTCTACACTGAAAATTAGGGCGCATGTTTCTGTTTTTTAAAAGCATGTTTCTTATTGGTTAGCAAAAACTGATTGAAAGGTACATTACATAAAATAAGCTGATATGTTGAAAAGTCAAGCATACTTGCTGTTTTGATTAGTAACATTGTGTGATGAACTTTTGACCTGTGTGCTCAGTTAAGTGTTTCTATGGTAACAGGCAGAAGGCAGAATGGGGGTAGGGTTCAAAGTTATGTCAGTTGGATAGGTTTCAAAGTTCAAGCAATAGAAATGTGTGTTTGCTTTTGAATTAATGTGGGAAGAAATGTCATTAATTATTTACATGTATATGTGAGTAGTATGAGATGGAAATCTTGCCATGTTTTGGTTTTCTTAAGAACAGTGAAGTATAGAGATTCTGTAGAAGAATATCTGCTGTGTGACTGACATTCTTCTTAATCTACAAATCAATTTGAAAGGTGAGTTGTTAACTTGTAATGGGATGTATGAGGTGCATTTTGTTTTTATTAAGAGTAATGTGTTTATCGTTCTAAATTGCAAGGAGTTGTTTAGTTGTGTTGACTGACATTCTGAGTTTGTCTGCATTTCGATAACCATTCTGATAATAGCATTTGGTAAGTTAATGTGTTTGGTAAGTCACCAGTGCAGTAGTAAAAAATGTAGAATATGTGCAGTTACTGTTCCAGCACCCTGCATCCTCTGACTGGGCTATGCACCCATGTGCTTTGTTGGGCATAGTGTTTCTAACTTACATGTGTCGTTCAGCACCCTGCATCTTCTAGCTGACTCTGGTTTAAATGTTCTGGTTTGTTTTCTTTGGCGTAAGGTTTTTGTTTGGGGTATAATGTAAGTATGGGCGAATTTTGCAGATCTGCGGTCCGCGAATTTGCGCAAAATCGCAAAAAGTCAGCGAATTCACACATTTTTCTGCGAAATCACTGATTTTTTTGCGATTTCCATTCACTCAACTGGAGTACTTTCTACTGGCTGAACAGTAAGTGCTACCTCATTGGGTAAATGTATAGTGCTTTTCCTACAATGCATCTGTGTAAAGGGCCAGAACATTTGTCTCCACTGACCATGTGTGCCTGTAACTTTGCCACAGCGCCAAAAGGCGCCGAGGTACCTTGAGGGAGCTGTCCATCATAGTTGGGAAAGGGCGGGAAGACGTTTGATACCGCTAGTGTGTGGTGCGGGGCTTCTATGTGTGTCAACATGCCTCTTGTGTATAAAGAGTCAGAGAGCGAGCAGGGCAGCAGGTGAGGAGAAAGCTGCCTCCTGGTCACAGGAACGGGGATTGCGCTAGAGAAACTCAGGGATCCAAATACCTCCCTCGGGTATTACAGCTAATTTTCGACGGCAGATATGGGGTTAAAGCACACTTGCCCAACCTCGACTGTGCTCACTAATGTTTTGGGCTGAGTAAAACATTACGGAATTTGAACTTCAACTCGGGCACCTGCTTTATTTATATCTGTAAGTGCTTCCTGTTGAGGTTTAATTTTTGTGACAGGAGCCTCGTGCCAGAATGAATCCTGCCCTGCATAGTTATCCACGAAGATGCCACAGTTTTGTGCAATACCTCTACTCAACTGGAGTACTTTCTACTGGCTAATCCAGTAAGTGCTACCTCGTTGGGTAAATGATAGTGCTTTTCCTACATTGCAGCTGCGTAGGGACAGAAGATTTGTCTCCACTGACTATGTGTGCCTGTAACATTGCCATAGCGCCAAAAGGCGCTGAGGTCCTTTGAGTGAGCTGTCCATCATAGTTGGGACATGGCGGGAAGACGTTTGATACCGCTAGTGTGTGGTGCAGGGCTTCTATGCGTGTCAACATGCCTTGTGTATAAAGGGTCAGAGAGAGAGCAGGGCAGCAGGTGAGGACAAAGCAGCCTCCTGGTCACAGGAACGGGGATTGCGCTAGAGAACCTCAGGGATGCAAAGATCTCCCTTGTGTATTACAGCTAATTTTCGACGGCAGTTATGGGGTTAAAGCACACTTGCCCAGCCTCGACCGTGCTCACTAATGTTTTGGGCTGATTAAAACGTTACTGAATTCGAGGTTCAACTCGGGCATCTGCTTTATTTATATCTGTAAGTGCTTCCTGTTGAGGTTTAATTTTTGGCCCACAGGAAGCACTTACAGAGTTAAGGGAGGTGCCCGAGTTGAAGCTAACTTTGTAACCAATTTAGAATGGCGCCAGCAAGCACTCTGGCAGCTTGCCGGCGCCATTCTAAAATGGTTACAAAGTTAACTTCAACTCGAGCACCTGCCTTAACTGTGCTTCCTGTGGGGAAAAAAAAATCCACCCGCTCGCGAATTCGCGAATTTTTCGGCAATTTCATGAGTTTCGCGGATCGCGAAATTGCCGAAAATTTGCAAATTTCGCAAGCGGAGCAGATTTTGCACCCATACTTAGTATAGTGTTACATTTCCTAAGTATTTTGGGCTATGCACCCATGTGCTTTGCTGGGTATAGTGTTTAATTGATGTTGTTACAGATCCGTGGTGTAGTGGCCCATTTGGGGGCAGTTGAAGCACAGCCTAGCTGCTTCTTTTACTCTTCTCTGCAGTGTCTAAATATCTTTCTTTGGAGCCCCATTACAACGCATAACAGCAAGTGCTTGAGAATGATAGATGATGCTGGATACAGAAGTTTACAAATGACAGATGCAGCGTGGATGAATAATGGATGGATGGATGTGTGAAAAGGTGGATTAATGATGGATGGATGGATGGACAGATGAATGGATGGAAGGGTGGATGGGTGAAGGATAGATGTATGGATGTATAGATGGAAGGATGAAAGGATGGATGAAGGATGTATATAAGGATGGAAGGATGAAAGGGTGGATGAATGAAGGATGGATGGATGGAAGGATGCAAGGGTTAGGGATGAAGGATGATGGTTGTGTGAAAGGGTTGAAGGATGAATGATGGATGAAAGCGTGGATAGATGAAGGATGTATTTATGGATTAAAGAATGAAAGGGTGTATGGATGAAGTATCGATGTATGGATGGAAGGATGAAAGGGAGGATAGATAAAAGATATATGGATGGAAGGATGAAAGGGTGGATGGATGGAGAATGTATGTATGGATTAAAGGATGAAAGGGTGGATGGATGAAGGACGGAAGGAAGGATGCAAGGGTGGATGGATGAAGGACAGATGTATAGATGTGGCATTAAATGGTTGTAGGGATGAAGCATTGACTATCTTAATGCACATTCTAATATTTTCACAGTGTGCGGGATAAGTTCCTCTTTGTCAGTTTATAAGAAAAATTAAGTATTCATATAATCATATAAACTACGATCGTTTAGCTTTTCTGTGCCTATACTCAATTCGCTGTTTTTGAGTTTTGAGTAAAGGTTTTGGGGGACGGACGTAGGGGGTGTGCTCATGCTGGGGGTAGTGCATCGTTTTTCGGGGGGAAAAATGCGATGTAAAAGTATGCGGGGAGTTTGTGTGCGTATTGGTTGTGTTTTGTATGCATTTTAATGGTGGAGCGAAGTAATGGGTTGCGTTGTGTCAGCATGCTTTGTGAATGTGCGTGCGATGTAAAGACGGCAATGTGAATGTTTGTGATGAAAACGTGTGTAGTGTAGCATTATAAATCCACCGTTTCTAGAGTAGTAGATGTGTTTTGGTAAAATGCAAGGTCTAATATTTTTTGTCTAGAATCACACTGTGTGTATTTATGAATTATTCTAAAAGAAGCATTTTTGTGTATGTTTTGTGTTTGCAGCCACATAACTGCTTAAAAATCTATCCTTTTTTCTAGTTTGGATAAAATTAGAAACCAGTTATTGCTTTTGTATTTGGAAAATGACTCATGGTTGTACAGTAAAATGCAGTATTTATATTTCTGGAATGTGTGCAGTCATATTAACCCCTTCAAGAGTAATTAATAGTGTTGCTTGTCTAGAATGAGACTTGTGTTTCAAATCTACAATTCCCCAGTCAGTATACATACACTGCTGCAGACAGTCTGGGGCAGATTTGCCCCTTGTGCCTCTTTGTGGTTGTATTGTGTCACTTTTTTGATGTAATGTTGGTGCAAATAGTGCAGCAAATTGCTTATGTATTTGCAAAATGAGTTAGGATTGTACAGTAAAATGCAGTAGTTAGATATATAGTAGGCCTTAGGGCATGGGCTGCTTCAAATCCCTATGCACTATGTATGCAGTTTTGTATCTATCTGCACACTTGTGTTTCATATCTTCAATTCTCCACTCTGTATCCTTACACTTTCACCAAGCACTCTGTCACAGCTGTTGCACTAATGTAGTGACCCATTCAGCAGTATGTACTTATCCATCCACTGTGTTAAAACTGAAGCACTTATAAATTCAGTCAGGCACTCTCCTTGCAGAACTGTAATCATTCAGTCAGTATCCAAGTCAGGGGTGGGGGAATTATATCACCTGACACCCGAACCATGTTGATGTTTATGTTGGGCAAGAATATTTAATGTCTATTTTGTCCGACGGACAAGTAGACATTAAATCGCTCGAGCCTCAAGTAATATCCGATCTGTGGCTCACAGCCAATAACAAATGGTGACAGAAACTCAGAGAACCTTTGGAGGCCTCTGATCAACATGAGCACCGGACCGTGCTCCCCTCCGCCGCGTCACCATCATATTAATTGGCACAGGAACAATCCGTGCCCCTTTTAAACATGAATTAAGCGCTGTCTGAAACTCCGCTTTGCAACACACGAGTTAGCATTGGCCTTTGGCTGCATCTCCCTATTCACCACCACTGAGGAATGGAGTAAGTGCCTGCCACACTGAGGGTCAGCCATGCACTGGCCTGAGCCTCCCGCCGTCACTTCTAATAATCTGTGTTTTGAAAAGAGCACCAAGACAGAGGCGTGCTAGAAACTTGGCGGTGAGTTTCAGAGGCCGGTAGTCAGGCCAGGATTGTGAGGATGCATGCTCCTGAAGCATGTAGGCGTCTACTGTGAGCCTGCTTGAGTGTTACATAGGTCTGTTCTACCGTAGGCGTATGTGCCACCCATCAGTGTGGGAGACTTTGTGTGTCACTTTTTTGTGTGTGAACAGTGATCTCAAATGTCCGGTATTTATAGAATGCGCCGTTGACACATTTTGCTAGTTTTTCAACTGTTTTCAGGAGATGCTGGCAGGTCAACTGAAAGGTCAACTCGTTTCTTTAGGATCAAGAATCGCCAAAGAAGAGAAATTCAGGATTAGACTGTTTTTTCCAAAAAGCTGTTAACAATTTTTGACACTGGACTACATACCTTGCCAGTGCAACAGAAGTCTGCATCAAAAGGATGTTTGTGGTCTTTACGGTTGTGTGGGCGAGCTGAGATGTGTGGGTCTGTGTATGAGGAATTAGTAATGTGTAGAGTGTATTTTTATTATTGGACGGGGTTCTGGGTGATATTAATTTAAGACTTGGTTACCTCAGACTGGTGGTGGGCTTAGGGGCATACAGCAGAAAAAAGGTCTGTGCAGTTCCCAAGGTCATGAAATACTGGAAATCTGAATGCCCCAGAAAAGCTGCACATAAAGGAGCAGGAAAACATCACTTCAATGCTACGAACTTTCAGCATTCATCAGTAAGAGTCTGTGGAGGGGGGGATGGGGATGGGGAGAGGGCTTTTCATTCCTGTCATTTCACCCTCTGCCCTTTGTAATTTGCTCCGGTGAGGTCCTCATTCTAGGGATGTAGGTTACTGTCTTTTTATGTCATCTCCTCCCCTTAAGTCTGTGTGGCCCTGTGCTCATAGATCTGCCCCCCCCCCTTAGCACTCTTTATATTGCTGAATGGTCAAAGGATATACAACAAGCTCCATGTTGTGCAGCAAGCACGAAAGTTAGTTTTCACAGTGCCTGCACTTCCCAGCTGTCTCTGACACGGAGGCTGAAGCAGCCAGGGCATGCATTGCAGTTTCACTTAAACTGCCTGCCTCCGATAACCTTGTGCATCAGAAACTGGCAGTATCTGAAATGTAAGTGCAGATGCACATCCACTGTAATTATCTAGTGCTGCAGCAGAGTATTGGCAGTCAACCCAATTGCTTCTGCACACATTAAAACAAATATGAAGCTGATGCGCACATGTGCACGGATTTTTCTGCCAGTTCCTAATGACTTTGTCTTCCTCTGAACTGAAAAGAAATGCTGTGCCCTGACCCTGGGCCCTTTCGACATTTGAATGTAGTAGCTGATTAAGAGCTGGACTAGTGGTGGATGGTAAGAGCCATTCTATGGTGTGTGAGAGAAGAACACACACCAGTAAGATAGCACAGCCTGTGAGTGCACCTACTGTATAATTCTTGCGCTATGCATCTCTTAAGTGATGGTCGAAGAACCTGGTACACAATTCACGTGGTATTCTTCACGATGCAGAACAGAGCACCTGCACCAAGGGGAATACAGTGTGCATGAGCAAGAAAAATAGCTCAGTAAGTTTACATACCTGCCGCCACCATGAGTTTAATTGCTTAGTTCACCCGCACTCTAACATGGTGCTCCAACATTCCTAATGTCTTCTTTCTCTGCCCTTGCCCGGAAATATGAGATGTGATCTGGTTGCAGTAGCACTCCAGCTAAAGGCTCACTCCCAAAGTGTGTTTGGCAGCTATTAAGACCTAACTGCTTCCTAGATGGCTACAAATCTATGTTTTTGCAATCTACCCCCAAGTCACTTCTGGCTAAAGATGTAACATGTGTGAAGAAACAGTAGCACATTTGTGGGTTGTTGTATTTACATTTTATCTGGAATGAAGGATGGGGCAACTTCTGGGGGGTCTTGAGCCTGCAACCATCAGCTGTAGGTGCTGTATACATTGCTTTATGTTCCAGTTATTAATTAGGGGTGTTTACTTTATTTGCTGTCAGTGTAAAGTGTGTGTTTCTATTTTGTCGGAAGTGGTGGGTAGGTTCATGTTGAGAGGAGTGGTAGATTTTCCTTAATTGCTAAAGTATCAGATGCACTATACATGATGGGGTCGTGTGTATTTGAAGACGTTTACAGCTCTTATGGTTAGGGCTAGGAAGCAGGGAGAGATGGGCGTGTGACATGTTGGCATTTGTGCAGTGCGTTGGTCCGTGCTCTAAACATGGTTTTAGTGTACCCCTGCTCCTTCCTCCTAGTATTTCCCTGAAGGACCACAAAATGTAGATGTGAATCAGACTTCAGAAGGGTTTAGATGATGGTCGTAGACCACAATGACAGAGAAAATGAAAATGAGTAGAGGCACTTTTGGATGTTTTTTCAGCTGAACAGGTAGTATTGGATTTAGACATCCTTGTAGCTGAAGCATAAATAATCTTAATACGTGAAATTTACCTCGAATATCCATCATCCCAGGAAAGGGGTTTCAACTCTACTGTGATTGAGCCCAGGTGTCCTTGCTAGGTGTGACATGGAATGCTGAGTTTTTCCAGTGACTCACTACCCCTCCATCTCAATTATCTTGATCCCTCTACTTCTAGATTGACTGTTTATTTAACTTAGCTGTCCTTCCCTTTGCTGTGAGAAGGGAATGAAGTTTAATTTGCTGCTATATAAGCATGTGTGTTATATGTTCTACATAACGTTTATTCTGAGTTAGACAAACTTTTACATCTACTCAAGAGTTTTATCTGTTCATGTCAGTGAAGGCTTACGTTGCTGCTTCCACCATTACTACACCAGCACTGTGCACGAGAACCTTGTACTGATACTGCCAGTTTTGTATATGATCCTTGTGTGGGAGAAGAATGTGTAGATGTTGCCTTGTATACACCATAATATAACCACAGTACACCTCCCCAGGAGTGTAAAAGAAGAAATGGATTTACCGTCCCCATTAAAAGTATAGAAACCCTAACAAGAATTGTGGATATGCTCTCAGTGAACCACAGTACCTCTGCTACATGATTTTGATGCCCCATGAAGAGTTGATAAGCTCAGCCAGGAAGTACAGTTATTTTCATACACACATGTTTATCAGAACATCTCTTGCATATTTTTGAAGCTGGAGAGCTATGAGTTGGCCCTACCAAGTAGAAATCCCTTCTGTCCTACAGGTACATATTCTGACACACTTTGCCCCAAAGACAGCAAGAAATGTAGTCAATTACAAGTCTGCACTCTGCCTTTAGGTACAATTTCTTTACATATGAAAATCTGTCACAGACAAACTTGCTGATACATGGGTGCAGTGCACAATGACATCTTCACACATGCCAGTAGCCAGTTCAACATATTCATATAAGTGTGCAACACCATTCACTGCACAATTGTACTGGCATTTAAAATATGTTGCACTGATTGCAGTGCAGGCTCTCTGTGTGCAGAACTAGCTTAGTGATTCATGGAGTAGGTACGGCAATCAGATATTTACAGAGGGCAAGTAGATTTGTGTAACATTTTGTCCCATGGCCAAGTAGATTTAAAAAAAAATTCCACACCCCTGCAAGTACTCGTGTAACAAAGTAGGTCTTAGGGCATGGACTGCTTCAAATCGCTATGCACTATGCATGCAGTGTTGTATCTACCTGCACACTTGTGTTTCAGATCTTCAATTCCCCAGTCTGTATCTTTACACTTCTACAAAACACTCTGTCACTTCTGTGGCACTATTGTAGTGATCTATGCAGCAGTATGTGCTTATCCAATCACTACGTTAAAACTCAAGCACTTATAAATTCAGTCAGGCACTCTCCTTGCAGAACTGTAATCATTCAGTCAGTACCCAAGTACTCATGCAGCAAAGTAGACCTTAGGGCTTGGACTGGTTCAAATCCCTATGCACTATGCATGTAGTCTTCTATCCACTTGTAAATGTGTCTTTTATACCTTCAATTATCCAGTCTGTATCCTTACACTTTCACCACATACTCTATCACTGCTGTTGCACTGTTGTAGTGACCCATTCAGCAGTATGTGTTTATCTATTCACTGCGTTAAAAGTCAAGCACTTATGAATTTAGTCAGGCACTCTCCTTGCAGAACTGTAATCATTCAGTCAGTATCCAAGTACTCATGCAGCAAAGTAGGCCTTAGGGCATGAAGAGCTTTAAATCCCTATGCACTATGCATGCCGTTTTGTATCTATCTGGACACTTGTGTTTTGCACCTTCAATTCCCCAGTCTCTATCCTTACACTTCCAGTAAACGTTCTGTCATTGCGCTTGCACTGTTGTAGGGACCCATTTAGCGGTATGTACTGATTATTCTGTGCACTAGAATTCAAACACTTATAGATTCACTCAGACACTCTCCTTACAGTACTGCAATTATTCATTCAGTACCTAAGTACTCTTTTATATCGAAATAGGCCTCAGGACAAGGACTACTTCAAACCCATAGGCTGGATGCATGCTGTCTTCTATCCACGTGCACATTTGTCTTTCATACCTTCAATGCCCCAGTTAGTTACCATGATGTTGCAACAAATACTCTGTGTCTCACCTTGTATTGTTCTAGTGATACATTGAGTACCATGTACTAATCCATTCACAGTTCCATAATCTAATCATTTATAAATTCATTCAGGTACTCTTCTTGCAGATGTAGTTCTTGAAACTCATATGCAGTATGTATGTACTTTTGGTATCAGTTACACATTTGTTTTTTATACTTATTCATTGTAGATTGTATTTGTTTAGAAATAGAATTGTATATTTTATAGATTTATTTTTATAACATTATATATATTTTTTATAACAGATTCTATTTATCAACACTAAGAGAAATCCATCATGCCTAGAAAAAGTGAAAAGAGGAAAAAACCTAATAAAGCTTATTATTTCAAGGGAAGTCATCCACAAGATTTACCTGAACAACAGTCTGTGGTGAAAAAGAAAAAAATCTCCTGGTAAGAGGACTATTGATTTTCTAACAAAGCTATCAAACACTAGTAATAGTGTGGAGAATGTGAAAAATAAAAAGAATGTATCTGCAACAAAAACGAAAAAGAAGAGAAAAAACGTAAATGATGGGAAATCATGTTCTAAAGAAACAATGTATAGTAAAAGAAGGAAGAATCTATTTCAGGAAATTAGAAAAAGAATGTTTTACAATAGAGTTGTCTTAAACTTATTAAAGGATGCGAAGAAATGTAAAAGAAAATCAGCATTTTACAAGAAGACGAAACATATTGAAAGTATTGTTGAGAAGGCTTTAGAATTAAAGAAAACATTATTTATTTTAGTAATCAAAAGAATTTGATCACTAGATAAACCAATCCATTTAATGAAGGCCAAAAGTAAGTGGAGAAGACTAATTAACAGAACTAATTTTTCTGATTTTTTTTGGGTAAATAGAAACACAGTTCAAGTTCCGAGCCTTTTTTAATGAAGAGAGTTATCTTCAGAGTAATGATTTGTTGCATGCAGTTGACACCAGTGGTCGAGCTTATGAGGTTAGAAATGGTTGTCCTATTGAGAAAGAGAAAATTTTTCCAGAATTGCAGAAGAGGTGTTAGCTTATACAGTTTTAGGGAGACATACTAAAGCTCCAGTGTACACTTGGAATTGCAGTAGTATTTGTAGTGTACAATAGAAATATGTTGATTTTTTACTCAATTCCTTACGTGAGTATACTAAGAAAAGTGTTAAACAAAAGATTAAGATGTTGCAAGGACTAGACCCTTGCAGAGTGAGAGAAATACTGGTTTGCAAGGTCATTCTCTGGCTTGTCTTTCCAAAAAAGTATGTTGAAGTGTTTTTCACCATTTCAGGATGTTAGTAGTACATCATACTCAAATGAGGAAATTAGTCAGAACAATGTATTATGCAAAAAGTCCAGCACTAATGTTAAAAAAGTTGAACAGTGCTCTTTTGCGTGGATCTGTATCAGATGTAACGAACGTTTGTGAAGAAATTGAGGTTAGTTACCTTGGTCTTGAGAAAGACAGTGCAGAAACTGATAAATTAATAGAAGGAAATGTGGAGGAGAATGTACAACATTCTAATACAGAAAATTTACCAAGAAATTACGAAGTTTAAGGTGATTTTAGGTGAAAGGCCAAATTATTCTATATTTAAAAAGTGAAAAAGAAAATAATAATGAGTGGAAGGAATTAGCAACTTATTTGTTGGCAGAGAATTGTTTTGATTTGGGTTCTGATCAATGTATTTGTAAATATTGTTATAACAAATTAGACGAGAACAAAATGCCTGCTAGAGCTGTGCATAATAATTTTGAGTTCGTAAAAATTCCTTCTGAACTGATGGATTTAAATACCTATGAGTCTATTCTTATTCAATGTGTGCATCCCTTTCAGGCTATTGTTCGTATAGAGCCTAAGGCAGTGAAACTGCCTCCTTCAGATTTACAGAGAGGATTAAAGGGAAGAGTTGTATATTTGCCTCTAGATTTAAAGAAAAATATTGAAACAATTGGTGTAGAAAATGTAGAAGATAAACCTCTAGTTATTCTAGTTAATGGCGTTCCTACTAAGAGTAAGAAAATCTGGCAAGAATTAGTGGATGATAGGAAAGTGAAGAAGGCAACGTTGTATCTGGTGAAAAATAATCAGTACTCTAAAAATGTGATACTGACTCATCAATTAGACAAATTGAAAAAGTGGATATGTCCAAAACTGAAGAAATCTATGAACATTATAGTGTTCATCCACTTCATTCCAAAGAAGTGATGGGGAATACTATTGAGCTATTTCAAATGAATGAAGAAAAGGGAAAGTCCCATGAGTGTATGAAAAGAAAGCTTGGATGCTCGTTGTTTCCCTCAGTTGTTTCCAACAGGAAAAGGAGGACAATATGATGAACGACCTGTGCAGATTCCTGCATCTGAATACCGGACATGAAGATTGTATGCAGAAGATCCAAGATTTCGACAATGTATTCCATATTTGTTTAATCTTTTGTTTGAGAGTGACTTGTGAAAACAGGTGTACATCTGCAAAATGTTTCGGCAAAGGAATTTATTAATAAAGTACACCAGTAAGATAATGTTTTAGAATCTCAGCTGATTAATCTCATGGCATGTCAGCGATGTACTAATGAGTACTGGTACCGTCGTCTTGGAGAACTTAAATGTATGGTAAGGAACTTAGGGACTCCTACATGGTTCCTTACTCTAAACCTGTGCTGAATATGCTTCGGATGATTTACTTGAATTTCTTCGAGAGGCAAATATATTAATTTTGAATACAAGACATCTGGAGAATTATGCTCTTTGGATCCAGTTAATGTATGCAGATATTTCAATCATAGATTTGAAGCTATGATTTCTTTTATCACCAATAAAAAAATCCTCCTCTTGGAGAGGTTGTGGATTTCTTTTGGAGAAAGGAGTATCAAGCAAGAGGTGCTCCTCACATACATATGCTAATATGGATCAAAGATGCTCCCAAATTCGGAACATATTTGGATGATACTGTGTTGCCTTTTTTGAAGAATATGCTACATGTGCTATATCTAAAAGCACAGAAGAAAAGAACTTAAGACAACAAGTCTTACGATTCCAAAGCCATCGTTGTGGGAAGAAGAAGTTTAATACCAAATGTCGTTTTGGTTTTCCACGGCCTGTAATATGCAAAGGAAGAGTAAACAGTTTTATATCAGCTATGAGACATACCATCAAAAGAAAGTCTCCAAAGAATACCTATAATTTGAGAACAAGTGCAGAGTCAAAATATATAAATGATTATAATCTAGTTATTCTGTCCATGTGGAATGCTAACATGGATATTCAATACATTGCAGACAATTCCATTGCTGTTGCTCGATATGTAAAATCCTACATAGTAAAATCAGAAAAGACGGAATTGAAGGTAATGTCGGAAGAGATTTCCCATGAGAAGAGTCTAAGTAAGAAATTATACAGTTACAGTTTGAAGATGTTATCTCATTGAGAAATCGAAGCATATGAAAGCTCAGATCGCTTATCATCTGCAAGTCTATACTCCAAATCTAGAAGAATCATTTAGGTGAGACTAGGTCTTGCTGCAACACGAAATCGAGTACTGAAATCTGTACAAGAAATTGAATATTTAGCTGAAAAAGAGCCAGAAAGTACAGACATTTTGAAAACAAATATGTTGGATACATATTTTCCAAATAGAAGTCATCATCTTGAGAACAGTTGTCTTTATGAAGTGCTGCAAAACTATACTTTCAAACCGAATATTACAGAAAACATCAGTAATGGAATATATGCTGTGATTGGTTCTCAAGGCTGTTTGGTGAAACAAAGAAAAGGACATTTGATTAATCATCGAAAACTGAGTTGCGATACTCCTGACAAAAGAGAATTTTTCTATTTAGCTCTTTTACAACTCTTCAAGCCGTGGCATTCAGAACTGGAATTACTTGGAGATTTTAAGAACTAGGAAGATTCGTTCAACACTACTAAAGATACTAGATGCCCGTCTGCGCCCGTCAGCGTCCCGGAGGCTTCCGAGGCGACGGGCAGGACTGGGCTATATTTTGCACTTTGTTTGTATTTATGGGCACCATGCTCCACTACTCGGGATTGGAACTTCGTTCTTGGCAACAGACTAATGGCTCTTGCCGAACGGTATTCCCTGCGTGCCACAAGGGTAAGCATCGCTGCCCTGAGTGTGGCTGGCGCCCGCAGAAACATCTTGCCTGTGCGGCGGTAGAAGGCGGCAGTCAGCGTCAAACATCTGGGCTTACTGCTTAACACTAGCTCTCTCGGCCGGCATGCTCTGGATATCTTTGACCTGTTGGAGTCAGAAAAACCATTGTTTCTGATGCTCACCGAGACGTGGCTCGGCGAGTCATCCAACCCAGATATTGCCACAGCTATTCCGCCCGAGTATAACATCTTCAGGCAGGATAGGCCGAAGGGGCGTGGAGGCGGGGTAGCACTGATAGTAAACAAAAGTGCCACCAGTACCATCATTCCCTCTGACGTGATTAAGGATTGCGAATCCCTTGCCTTTTCTATTGTCCTTTCACCACATCAATCTGTGAAAGGTCTTCTCGTTTATCGACCGCCAGGGCCTACAGGCTCTTTCTTTGAAGAGTTCCAGTCGGTGACCTCCTCTCTGTTACTTACGTCAGAGCATTGTATCGTCGCCGGGGACTTTAATGTCCATATGGACGTTGAAATGGATGCCGACGCAATTAAAATGCTGGATGTTACAGCCCCTCTGGGCGTGGTACCCTATCACGTTGGACCGACCCATGAGAAGGGACACACCCTGGATCTGACTTTCTCTACGACCCCCATAGAGATGCTTGCTCCTATCCAGGTGCTTTGGTCTGATCACAGGCTGGTGAAATTTTTTCTCTTTGAAGTCAGGAAGCCTTCCGGTGCCCCCCGGCAAGCTTCCCAGGGATTCAGGGCACTCCACGGGTCACTCCGGAATTACTGGCACAGTCTTGTGCGGACCATCCCTGTGCTTTGACTGAGGATCTGGACGAGGATGTTGAGCGACTGCAGGCCTGGCTCTTAGAGAGGCTAAATGATCTTGCTCCTCTGAGACCCCCTCGCAAACTTGATAAAGGTGCATCCGCCCCATGGTTTACGGAAGCGCTGGTGGCTTCACGTCGACAATGCAAGGTAGCGGAAAGAGCATGGCGCGTGAAATATGACCCGACAGCGAAACTCGCCTACAGGTCCTTGGCGAAAGCTTATCATCGAGATATCCTTACTGAGAAGAAGGCTTACTTCGCGAGAAAAATTGAAGCTGCCTCCAATTCCTGTAAGGAGCTTTTCGCCATTGTGCGGGAGTTTACGACTTCACGCGCGGCACCGACCCAGACCCCCCCTCCTGCGCCTTGGGTCAGGGCGATCGCGGACTTCTTTACCTCTAAGATCCAATTGATCCAGGACTCTTTCCCTGTGCAGGAGCCGGAGACGCCCGGCCGGGCGGAGAATGCCGCTGTTACCCTGCCTAGTGCAGGTGTGGCCTTGGTAGTCATTCCTCCTCTCTCTATGACCGCTTCATTCGATCTGATGGCGTGTCTTAAATCAGGTTCTCCCCGGGATGCCTGCCCCGCAAAGTTTCTGGCAAAAATGGCAGCTATCATTAATCCTTATGTGAACCCCCTGCTAAACTGTTCTCTTGCACAGGGCGTGGTTCCCCAGTCTTGGAAGCAGGTGATGATTATCCCCTTGCTCAAAAAGCCCGGTTTGGGCGCGGAGGTGCTGGCGAATTATAGGCCTATCTCGCTCCTGCCTGCTTTCGCGAAGGTCATTGAAAAGCATGTGCACAAGGTCCTTGCCAATTACCTGGAGTCCAACGACCTACTGCACCCCACCCAATCGGGTTTCCGCACCAATATTAGCACCGAAACAGCTCTCCTGGAAGTCTCGGAGGCGATTAAGGAGGTGCTGGATTCGGGTGGCAGGGCGATGCTGGTGATGTTAGATCTGTCGGCGGCCTTCGACACTGTCCCCCATGAGGGTCTTCTTGCAAGACTCTCAGAGATTGGTCTCCGGGGGACGGTGCTCCAGTGGTTTCGTTCGTTCTTGACAGGCCATCGACAAACGGTCTGGGCCTCTGCTTGCTCCGCCGAGATGTCGCCATTGGGTGTCGGAGTCCCTCAGGGCTCAGTATTGAGCCCAACTCTATTTAACATCTTCATGACCCCTCTGGCGGCTCTGGCGGAGTCTTTCGGGGCTCAGATCGTTTCCTACGCCGATGACACCCAGCTCCTCTTCACCTGTGAGAGGGGTGCGGAGTTCGATGGAGGTAGGATCCAGGGTTGCCTTGAGGCTGTGTTTCAGTGGTTCCAACATAACAGCCTCAAGTGCAACTCGGATAAATCTGAGGTCCTCTTCTTCGGGTGCAGTTCGGATCCGGATTGGAAAGTGTGGTGGCCTGAGAACATGTTTCCACCAGCAAGTTCGTCCCAGGTGGCAAAAAACCTTGGGATTAAGATTGACAACGGACTCACACTGCGCTCACAGGTAATTGGTCTCACTGGCACCTGCTTTGGCCTGCTCCAGATGCTGCGTAAGTTTCTCCCTCTGTTATCGGAGGAACACAGGAAGATCACAGTGCAGGCGATCATTGGCTCGAGAATTGACTACTCTAAGATTCTTTACCTCGGCCTGCCAGAATATCTGCTTCAACGGTTACAGGTGGTCCAGAATTCGGCAGCACAGGCCATTTTTGGACTATCTCGCCGTGCCAGAGCCTCGGGCCTCCTGGAGGCACTGCACTGGCTCCCTGTCCGGAAGCGGATAATCTTTAAGACCTTGACTCTGGCACATAAAGCTTTGCACGCCTCCGGAGCGAAATACCTCCAAAAAAGGTTGACCTTCTACCATCCAGCCAGGTCGCTGAGATCAGAATCCTTGTTTCTTGCTGCGGTGCCTCGTGTTAAGAGAGCACGTATTGGAGGCCGCTCTTTTAGATTATTGGCGCCCCAGTTGTGGAATAAGCTGCCAGTGGCCCTGCGCAGCACCCCAAACTTGTTGGCTTTTAGGAAGGGGCTCAAAACCTGGCTTTTTACTTCTTAGTTTTTTTGGGCTTTCTGGTTTCTTCCTCTCTGTCCTTTATTTATTTTTTCCTGTTATGTTATGAGATTGGTGTGCCATTCAAAGCGTCGGGACACTCTTTCGAGTAGCTGTACGCTATATAAAATACAGTATAACATAACATAACATAACATAACATAACTATAGAATGTCCTGTTTTTGCAAATTATGTGAAAATGTTGAACAACGAAATTGAGCAAGAAGCTACAATTGTAGCTGAGATTGCTAGAGACAGTTCTCAAGACAGGATCCACTAGGAGAACCCATTGTTCAAAATGAAGCAGCAATTGCCATGGATGAGGTGAAACAGCAATGTATCAAGCTCAAGAAGATGTAACAAACTTAGGAAACTTGGAAGAACAACTAAATGTTGAGCAAAAACAAATATATGAGCAAGTCAGAGAACAGATTGACCATGGATTACTTCATGAAAAGAAAGAGTGCTCATGCACGTCATTTCAACCTATCTGAATGTATGTAAGTGGACAAGCTGGAACTGGAAAAAGTTTTTTAATTACCAAATTGTTACCTAATATTCTTAAAGCCAAAGTTTTAGAAAAAAAAGTTGGCCTTTCAGGATTACTATTGGACATCTTCCAAACAAAGGATTTGACGCATACTATTTGGCCTTGAGGAAAAGTATAAAAAACAATTAAGGACTTTTTGTTGTATATTTTGTCAGCATATTTTTCTAAATGACAATATTTACAGTGTATGGAAAGTAATAATAATGTTTTGTTCTTTTATCATTGTTTGAGTTGTTTCAAATTTGCGTAAAGAAATTGCTCTTAGAAAAAAACATTTAGCATATATTTTATTTCTATTTTTTAGATTGTTATTGAGAATGTTGAATGTTTTTTTTAAGATAATCTTATTGATTGTCTTTTTTTTTGCCCGCTGATATGTTATAGTACAATTGAAATCACTGTTTCTAGTGAAATTCATTATATTCTGAAAACAGCAAAAAAGGCAAATGAAATGTTTTACAAATTATTTTGTATTGTAAAATATATGTTGTAACTGTATTTTTTCTTGTCTTCCACAGATTCTAATTTTATAATATATAGTTTTTTTATTATTTATTATTTTTAAGGTAAGTATAAGTAACTATACAAAATGGGCAATGTGATGTCCTTGTGCACATCTGATGAAACAAGAGTTGTACATAACTGTGCAAAGATGGTTTGTATCTATTAAAGATATATCATAAAGTTAATATGCATACTGAGTGTCCCTGGGGACCCACTATCTTGGAAAAGATATTCAAAAAGTGCGAGAGAGTTTTATTACCGAGATGTATAAAATGGGACATGGCTTGAGAACAGCTCTCTGCAACGCACCTGTATGGTATTGAATAGAAAGATATGCTTGGCTAGTAGACATCAGGGACTTTCAGAATTAAAATAGATCAAATTGGTCAACATAAAATACGTCACAGAGAAGGTTTTCAAATACTTTTTCATATATAGAAGGACATAATAATTTACTGTGTGTAGCTTTTCTTCTCTATGTAAATATGTCCTCATCATACATAATACTTTGTGTTGAAGGGTCAATCTATAGCTGTTGCTGTGAGTATTTTCGACTTATATAAGCAATGACTAGTTTCTAATTATGTTTAAAGGTGAGTAATGGATAGGTCTTTAAGAGTTGTTATGTTGTTTTGTATTATGTACTAATAAAACTGAGAGAGTGAAGTATTTATGTTTTTGTGCAAGGACCTAGAACATAACGGATTTGTTATGGATGAAGAGGAGAATATTACCAAACACACATTGAAAAAGAGCAACAGTTTAATTGAAGTACAAAATCTACCTATAAAAGGCAGCGAGACTGAATCAGAGGACATCACTACTGCAGATGTCACTTGTGATTTTGAAAATGAAAGCAATGATGCTGATTTTTTGGAAGCACTGAATAACAAAGAGTTAATGGAAGCTATAACATCTGAAATGGCAAACCAGCCGTATGATCTGGAAGAAGTACCAGATGAACTCCTTTTAAAATCTGTGATAAAATATGAGATGTCTGAAGAATAATGTTATTGTTTAATAATAACAAAGCATGCACCACTATGTACTAATACATTAACTGTACTAAAACTCAAGCACTTATAGATTCACTCAGACACTCTCTTTACAGTACTGTATTGATTCAGTCAGTAGCCAGTACTTATGCAGGGAAGTAGGCCTTAGGACAAAGAGTGGTTCAAACCCTTATACAGAATGTATGTAGTCTTGTATCTACCTGCACACTTGTCTTTTATGCCTTCAATTCCGCATTCTGTATCCTTACTCTTCTACCAAGCACTCTGTCACTGCTGTTCCACTATTGCAGTGACGCATTCAACAGTTTGTTCTAGTCAATTCACTACACTAAAACTGAAGCACTTATAAATTCAGTCAGAAACTCTCCTTGCAGAACTGTCATCATTTAGTCAGTACCCAAGTACTCATGCAGCAAAGTAGGTCTTAGGACTTGAACTGCTTCAAATCCCTATGCAGTATGCTTGCAGTCTTGTATCTACCTGCTCACTTGTCTTTCACATCTTCAATTCCGCAGTCTGTATCCTTACACTTTCATCAAGCACTCTGTCACTGCTATTGCACTGTTGTTGTGACCCATTCAGCGGTATGTACTTATCCATTCGCTGCATTAAAACACTAACACTTACAAACTCACAAAGGCTGTTTCACTAGCAGTGCAGAGGGAAGCATAGACTTGTAACATATTTATGTACATATGTTACATTCTTGTGCTTCGGAAGTACTGCAGTATACTGTAAGTAAACACCTTATAGAGTTATGCTGTAGCACTTCTTTATAGTTTGCACTTTCACATTCCCCATACACTACTAATGTATTCTTTCATTCCTTTATACACTACAGATTCATTTTACACACTATCATATTAATGTACCTCTTTTTTGAGCAGTAAAGTTAGTTCTTAAAATAACTTTTTTCTGGTCTTTTTTGTACTTTGGTATTTTTTTTGGATTTTTTAAACAGTTTTTAATTTTTTATTTTGTTTTCAAAGGAAAAAAAGGAACTGCGCAAACAAACCAGTCTGCAATGGAAACAAATAAACAAAACAAAAATTAATGGCGGGAGCAACGGTGCTGCTGTTTGCTCCTGCAAATCAAATCAATAGACTGTTCTCCATAACATAATATGGCTTTGCAATATTTGCATGAAATAATGAGGTCTGCAAAATCGGGACGGATGTCCGGATGTGGACTAGATGGTGCTGTGAAAGTGCTGGCTACTACTGGTGCAGGCAAGCAGCAAGCAGCAAGCAGCAAGCAGGATGCCAGAAACGCCAGTGAGACGCTGCCGACAGAGCCAGAGCCGGAGCCGCTACAACCCGCCACAGCCCGGTGGGAAAGCGGAGAAGCGAACACCAGCCATTTCCGCCGCCGCCACTACCCTGCCGCTATCTGTCACCCTCAGCCGCGGCCGTCCACCTGTCACAGCGGTTGGCCAAAAAGTGGCAAAAAGCCAAAAGGGGCAAGCAAAGCGAGCGAGCAAGCAAAGCGACGGAACTGCTTTCACCTGCAGCCGGGGGACGACGGACGGCGCGAGCCACAGAAAGCGGCAAGCAAGCCGCCAAGCAAAGCGGCAAAGCAGCCCCCAGCTCACAGGTACTCACCACCTCATTGCCTGCACTCCCCCGTCCCCCCGCCCCAGAGTGAGCTGCCGGAGCAGCGGACTTTGCTCGGGATCTGGGTGCAGGGGGGTGGCCGGGAGCATCAGGGGGAAGTGCGGCTGGGGGGTGCCTGGACCGCTTTTAGAGGAGAGGGTCGCCTAGGTGCGGGATGGATTTTGCTGGCGCCACCCCCACAATTCCCCACAACCCTCCACAGGGGCCAGGAGGCCAGGGGGCCAGGGGGGCCAAGCTCAGCGCTGTGCGCATCAACGGGGGTCACGGGTGCAACGGGAGCATAGCACCCAGCAGCAGGCCAGTGCCAGAGCCCCAAGCCTCCAAACTACAAACTCCCCGCACAACAGCGGCCGATACACAGCAGACCCATACCCAGAGCCCAGAGCCTCCGAACATCACCCAGGCGAAGCTGAACAACGTTTTCCCTGCGACCAGGGGGCCGCCCACAGCTTGTGGCACACAGCTTGGTCCTTCCCCCAGGTAACTTGCGCTTGCCTACCAGTACAAGCACTGGATTTGCAGCAGCAGGGAGGCCAGGACACCTTTCAACCTAGCAGGAGATTCCAGGAGATCCCACAGATTCCATCTACTACATGGGTTCCACTAACCAAGTAGCAGCTGCCTAGGAGCCGGCAAGTCACTCAAACCAATCCCAAAATGAGGACCAGAAATTCTACCCTAATCCAATCCCAGGAGAGGCCCCGGCCACATAGCTCTGCCAAGAGACGGAAGGCGAAGCTATTTTACCCTCCAGTATTAGAACTAGGGGGGACTTATCAAGGCCCAGGGCCCTGGGATGGGGAACATTCAGGATCAGCGGGAGCGACTGGAGCAACTCCAACCTTTCTGGGACCTCACATCGATTTTACCGTGGAACTGCCGGCTCATTTCCCCACAGCTCACCCCCGGTTGACACCACGGGGAAGCCTTATAGCCCCCCGAAGTTAAACGCGCACAAGCCTAGGCCCAGCACTAAAGAACGCTCAAACTGCTCCGCTGGAAACAGAGACATAAGAAGCTTTTTGAGCCCCAAAACAACCTCCCCCCCGCCTGTCCTAGGACTTCAGACAGTTTACCTACTACTAAAGCAAGGGAGGAAGGGCCGAGTCCAACACTCGCAAGTCCTCGGCCAACAGGATTCCCCTCTCACCAACAATATTTACCCTCCAGAGCGGAATACCCCTCAAACTTACGAAATCAGATAGGGTGGCGCTCTGGCCCTTCCAATCAAACACCACGGCCCTGACTCTCCCTCCACCAGAGGACTGTCAGCAGAGCACCCCTCCTTCAATCAAAGCGAATATGCACGACACCTCAGATAGCACTTACGTTGACAAGAAAGGAACAACTTCCCCCATCATAGCGAGGCATACAGGTCTGGCCAATGGCACCCCCGCCACAAAGGAAGGAGCAACCCGACAACCACTCGTCAGGACCCTAAATCATCTATTGAATTCGCCAAGACCGGGTCCCCCGGAACACGATAAAACGGCACTGCCCCCGCTCCCTGATAGCGACTTTGCAAACACAAATCATCTATCACTGATTAGCGAAGCCCTTCTCTCAATGACAGGAGCAACGATAATGCACGCGGACAAGCTTGATGTCCAGATCAATATACTACAAATAGTGGCAAACTTGATCTCTGGGATAGACTCAAAACTGGACAACTTGAACGTTCTGAAACGCAGAGCGCAGGAAAGCACACAATTCAAGCCAGAGTCATGTAGTTGCAGCCCGATCCTGCACAGCTTAGAAAAACTTCCAAACATCATGACCACATTAATAGAGGACCTCAAGGGTGAAGCAAATAAAAAAAACTGCCAGAAGAGCATGCCTTTAATCACACAGGGTTCCGCCCAGGCACACTCTATGGATAATGGCCCAGCAATCCTCTGCCCAAGCAGCTCGGAAAAGCCTGCTTCCAAGGCCTCGCCTACAATGTCCACGGCTTGTGGACCAAGAATTACCCTGATCAAGGCTGAAAACCAAGTCTCTCACAAACCCTTAAACCGCCCACCCCAGAGTCACAAAATCTGTCAAGGAAAAACAAGAAAAAACTAAGAAAACTCAACAAGGAGAAGAAAAACAATGCATATGCCACCAGTGTTATTCATAATTGGTTACGGCCCAATAAGCAGCCTTCCAGTAACACCATAACAGAAGAAACACCCAACCTGGCAGCCACCATGCACACCGCAGAAGTAATCGAACCAACTACTGGAAATCCACACACAGTCACATCAGCACCGGATCCAAGCTTGCCAGCTCTCCTTGCGGCCCCTCAACCCGCTACAGCTCTGATAATAAAAAAACACGCGCATGAATCGCAGGTACACAGCCACGATGAAGCAAATAAAGCCACGCCACACAAGCGGGAGTCCCACCAAACAAGCTCTGAGCACTCTGCGCAAACTAAGTTTACATCGAGCGGAGCATTAGACTCTGACAACTCAAAAACTCCCAATGACATCATTGGAGACTTCCAGAGCGCCACCCTCGAGTTAACAAGCCTCAAACTGGAGCACGCCGTGAACACGCTATGGAAGAACAGCCCACCCAGCTTAATGCTCACTGAGGCGCCTCAACCTACAACAGGGCCAAAACAGCAGACAAACTCTTACCAGCCCGGTCCGACATTGCTCCTTCCAATCGTGACTCAGGGAAAAATCTGGCTCAACGAGGCCAGCGCAAGCTCTGCAAGTCAAGCAAGCGCGAAGGATCGGAAAATATGGTTACATCCAGAATATACCTCGCAAGGAAAATGGGACATCCTCAACCGCAGCAATCTCTTAACACTCTGCGCAAACATCCCGGGACTGGAAGGCATAAAAACCATCTCTTTCCTGCCCCCGGATGCGGAGGAAAAAAACAAAACAACGGAATTAACTTTCATCAGCCCAGACCTGGCGGAGGCACTGAGGAGCCAATATTCTCTATTGGAAAGCTGGGGCATATAGATAAAGGCAAAGCCGGCACAAAAATATCCCTCAATTTTAAAAACCTTGATGTCACACTCTAAGCTGGACAACCAGGAACAGGGCGTGGCTGGCATCACACGCATAAATGCTTCTTCCATCTATCGGCCAAAAGTAGTGTCCGTCTTCCAGGGGTGTAAAGGCAGCATAAACACTAGTTCAATCAATGGAACCCCAATCAAGATCACAACTAACCCCAGCCAAGGAAATGGATTGTGCATAACCAGGGGTCACGCAAGCAAAGATTGGTCCTGGCTGTCATCAGCACTAAATTCCAGCTCCTAACACACTCTGCCCTGCAAATTTAGCCCAATCTTATCAACACACTCCCATTGAGCGAGTAAAAACTTTAAACAAAAAGAGAATCACGGAGAGCTCAAAAATACTAACGTGGAACGTCTCAGGCCTCAAAAAGCTGCTACTAAACCAAGCCGCGGTGAAATTCTTGGAGGAAGCAGACAATATATGCATATAGGAAACTTGGCTGACCCAACCGTTGTCGCTAAGAGGATATGCAGAATATGGCAAAGCAGCAAAAAAGAACAACATATTCGGAAGACCCTCAGGGGGGACTTGTGTCTGCATAAAACACTTGTTGAACATAGAATTCATGGAATTTCATAACCAACCAGACACCCTTCAGGCGGGCATTCTGAAATTCCCCCATTCCACCAACGGCACTGGTCCAATACTACTAATCAACATCTACCATAACTTGCAGGAGAACACAGCTAACTCGCTCACACTTGCAAACCAACTAGAAACCTTACTGCTACGCCATTCATCATTAGACTGCATTATCCTCGGTAATTTTAACACTCACAACATAGGGGAATCTATTGAGCAAACCCAACAGCGCGGAGCCGCCAAAGTACTGAATGAACTTTTAAAATCCTACAAACTGGCGACGGCGCACACAGTGCTCTTAAAGAACACCCCGGGAGCCTTGGTCGGTCCCACGTACAACAATCACATGACGATCGACTATATCATCCTAAGCAATAAACTGCAAGCCCAAATGACAAACTTCATTGTTCACCAACGCAATGACAGCGACCATGCAGCACTAACAATCACTATGAACTTATCAGTGAAATCACGATATAGGCCCGTATGCATCGGGGCAACGGACGGCCAAGAATTAATAAAGCTGCCTAGAAGAATTAAATGGGGACAGGTAGCCACCGCAACTTTTAACAACTGTGCAAACTCGTGGGCAGGTTGGCCTCCACGCAAACACAGCCAGGATGCAATAGCAATATGGGACGGAATCACCGTGACTTTAGCGGCAAAACTCCGATGGCCTTTGGATTTAATGCAGAAATTAAAACAAGTGCAAAGGACTTAAACAAAAAACGAAAAGCCCTCAGTAAAAACCGCACAATCACAAACAAAATACAACTGCAGGAGGCCGCAAAGAGCCACTCCAAAAAAGTGTGGGCTGCAAAGCGTAACCACTGCGAGGCTCAGTGGCTGAAAATCTTCGATTTGTTGAGCCCCGGGAAATCACAAGAGTTCTGGAGTTACATAAGTCACCTTGGTCGAGGTACAAACCACAGAGAAAACTCCCTTGAGGCATCAGTCTGGGTCTCTCATGGAAAAGCGCTCTACAACGAAGAACGACCAATCACTCAGCCACACGACATGCCCTCATTAAGAGAGAACCCGGCTTTAATCATCGACACCACGCCCCCTCCTGGAAAATCTCCAGTGTCCAAAATATTTTAAAAAATCGGACCGATCGGCGCACCGGGCCCCAATGGCCTCCTAGGCCACCTGTTCAAATCAAACATTGAATTCTGGTCCGAAAATCTGACCTACCTATACACTGACTGCTGGCTAACGGGGGATGTGCCTGACTCATGGCGAGGCTCGCTCTTGCACCCAATCCACAAGAAAGGGACTAAATTGAATCCAACGAACTACCGCATGATCGCCCTCTTGGACATCGAGGGCAAAGCCTACGCCAGTGCCATCCTGAAGGACCTTACAGACTGGGCAAGCGAAGAAAACCTCCTGCCATTCTGTCAAACCGGCTTCAGACCAGGGTCCTCGACTGTAGACAATATCACTGCACTTTCTTACCTAGCCAATCGAGCGCAGCTGCGCAAAAGTCTCCCATTATTCGCCTGCTTCATCGATTACTCAGCTGCGTTCGATTGAGTAGATCGTACCATCCTATGGAGAAAGCTGGTCCATTGGAACATCGACCCCTCTTTGCTAAGAGCGATACAATCTTTGTATCAAAACACCTGGGTAAGAATTAATCTTTCAAGTGACTCTGCAACCGACAAGATTGACACGAACCGTGGCTTAAAACAAGGGTGCGTGTTGGCACCCCTGCTGTTTAATTTATACACAGCAGACATGGAGATAGCCCTGTCAGGGGCCGCCTTAGCAACGCCAAAGATCGGGGCAACCAAAATTCATTTTATGCAATACGCGGATGACCTCGTAATCCTGGATCATACAAAAATAGGGCTTCAAAAGGCACTTACCGCCCTGGCAACATACAACAACAAAAACAGGCTGGTAGCAAACCCGCCCAAGTCAAAAATAGTTATCTTTGGGCACTACCCCAAAAAAAGAGAGCAAAATGGAGCCTCGGACATTTGACCTTGGACAGTACACAGAAATACACGTACCTGGGGGTCTCCTTCCACAAATCAGGGTTGTGTGGCACCCACCTAAAGAAAATTCAGGGTAAAGGGAAGACCATCACCTTCGCCCTATGTAAACTACAAGCCTCTTTATATAGCCCATCATCAACTGCTATTCAAAGAGTCCTCAAGGCCAAGTTAATGCCGGCCCTCAATTACGCCCAACAGGCGTACCCAGGCAAACTGAACAAGGAGTTGGAAAAACTTCACTGTGGGGCATACAAGAGACTGTACCAGTTACCAAAATGTACAAGAAACACTCTAATTCGACTGGAATTCTCACTCAACCAACAAAATCTGGAAGAGATGGCAGCCCTAAGCAAATATTACTACCTTACGACAGCGGCACGTGACAACACACTGAAGGCCGTCTTGAAACATATCTTCAAGGAACCCGGGAATCCCTGGTCAGCTACCATTGAATCAGCAATGACCCAACTTAACCTTGCGATCGAGTCGTGGAATCCAGACCTTGTCAACTACACGACCATCAAACACGCGATCAAAAAGCAAGTGCGTGCCTGCTCTCGGGACTTGGACCTTGAGTCTCTTGCGAAAAGAGGCTTTCATGAGTCTCTATGCTTGCCGCACACCGCGTATAACCCTCGAAACCATCTCACGCAGGCCGTGGGCCTCCCAGCCCTCCATAAGATTCTAGCCTACAGACTGCACCCCCTCCCGCTCAAAGAACTATATAATCCGGGAAATGCTGGCACGGGAGTTCGGGAATGCAGACTCTGTAATTACAAACGTGAGTCATTGGCCCACTTACTATTCTGCTGCCCTGCCCTACGTGCACCCCGCACCCACTACTTCAGGCCCATCCTTAGGGACGCAGGGTCACGCACAGCTAAGGAGGCAATCCATCAACTATACACCTTGAGCATAGTAAAACAGATGGTCTCGTAAGGAAAGTTTATACAACAGACCCGGTCCGAGCTGATGGCAGCCAAGGGCACACAGGAATAGAGACTTTGCTGTGGGACACATGCTGTCTTCAAAACACATACAAACAGTGAGTCAGTCATTCATACATCTGTGCGCTAACTAATACCCCCCACCAAACCATACAGACATTCCTTCTGATACTAAAAAAACCAACTAATAACCCATATAGACACTCATGTAGCTACTCACCAACCCATGCAGCCACTTATACACAAAGTGCGACACTGATACAGATATTTACATATTTAAACATTACTCCCTAATACATGTATTCACTAAGATGCACTTAAACCGTTCTATGCTCATGACGGAGCTGCTCCGTCGTGAGCCTCGGTTGAGCTATGCTCATGACGCAGCGGTTCCGTCATGGCCCGCTTGGCGCGCCTGCGCGGCTCGAATTTCGCGCCTGCGCGGCGCGTTCCAATGAGCGGGCGCGTTCGTGTCGGAACCGCTCCCTCACGAGCACAGCTCAACCGCGGCTCGTGACAAAGCGGCCCCGCCCCACCCCCTTAGCGCTGCAGCGGAATTCCCGCCGCAGCGAAGGGGTTAATAAGTCAGTTATACAATCAATTTTACAAAGAAAACCATCCATTTAGACACTTATTTACCCATTTATTCTTCCATCGGCCTATAGATATACATATATAAAAAATATTTAATTTTCAGGAACACACACATTCACTGGATGATGTCATCAGTGATGTCATCAGTGATGTCATTTGAGATGTCATCAGTGATGTCATCAGTGATGTCACTGACCATGTCATGAATGATGTAATATGTGACGTCATCAGCAGTGGATTGCGGGTGCGCGAATTATAGTTAGCTGAACTTACTATAACTGGGGAATTTCAATAGTTCTGTATGAGTGAAATGTCCAGCTAACTATAACATGTGTGAAACCTATGTTTTTTTCAGTGAATTTCTGAGGTTTTTTAAATGCTAATTCCTGAATAACACGTGGCTGAAACCTATGTTTTTTTCAGTGAATATATATATATATAATTTTAAAGTTTTAAAACAAATTACAATAATTAATAAACTCTTATCTTTAAAGTAAATATATATATTATATATATATGTCTAAATTATTTTGTTTTTGTGTTTATTTTTTTAAATTAACTTTATTTGTAATATTTCCTAAAAAGGTACATTACATTTAATTTATCGTGGTAAAACATATATATTTTTTAATATATTTAATATATATCATCCCCTTCGCTGCTAGGCCTCCCCCCCCCCGCCCCCCCCGCCCCTGTGCTAACTCTTTTTTTGGCTATTTGCTGTAGTTTGCTCTTAGGCTCCTGTAACTTTTTGACAGCATAAGGTATCCATGCTAATCTTGCAGTCGTTTCTTCCAACATCATGGGAATTCTAAAGTTACACAGAGTTTATGGATTCCCCTGTTTGGGGACCCAGAACTTAGCCAAAATACAGCTACAATTTTTTTTAAATCGTAAAAAAGTGCGTCAATTTAAAGCATCTGATTTTTTCTCTGCAAATGTCATCAACAAAGGGTTTGTGGGGCAGAAATCACCATTTTCCCAGCTTTCGGGGACTGATAGAAGTCTGTCAGAAAACCAACGTTTTTTACACAGTTTTGCCATTTTACTGGGACAAAGCCTACTTTTGCTATTTTTTGTGCTTTCAACCTTCTTCCAGTTAATGGTAGAAATGAGTATGAAAGCAATAATGGATTCTGGAAAGCTATAGTTTAGAAAAGTTGACATAATTCTGAATTCAGCAAGGGGTAATTTGTGTAGATCCTTCAAGGTTTCTTTATAGAAACAAACAGTTGAAAATAGAAAATATTTAAAATGAGTTGAAAATACAGCCATTTGTGACAAGGTTTTCACCTGTAGCTTCTTTTAATTATGACAGATGTTTAAAAACAATATACTGTTACATCTGCTGGACCTTTTTGGTTGTGAGGAGATATAGGACTTGTAGGTTCACCAAGACTCTGACAAACCCAGAGCCAAAATCTGAGCTGCGTCTTGCAATGGTTTTTTATGATGTACCGGGTATGTAGCAATTACTTTGGAAAAATATGTACAGTGAAAAATCGGGATGAAAGAGACCGATGTATTTCTGAAATTGGAACAAAACATAGAGTTCAGAAACAGTACCTATTTGCACATTTCCGAAATTGTGAGTACCCATACTAGCATGAGAATTATAGGAAATTTTTCACAGCAACTTCTTTTTGACACACTGTCTTTCATTTGGAAGGCAGATATGCATCGAAAGTCAATAGGAAATAACAGTTGCCCTACAATTCTGTGTTACCCAAAGTCTCATCTATAAAAATGGTACCTCGGTTGTGTGGGTAGGCTCAGTGCCAGCGACAGGGAACGGCTCAAAAAGCAAAATGGACACACTTCATTTTTACAGTTAAAACTGACCCTTTTTTTTGCAAAGTGCCTAGCTGTAGATTTTGAACCCTAGCTCGAGGTAGAGGCAAGAGTAGAGGTAGAGGCAAGATGGCGTCCGCACGATTAAATGCGTAAGCTCACCGTTCCTGCCAGACCTCACAAGCTGTCGGTGGAGGAGTATGAAAGCAAAGACGATGGAGTAAAAGAGACAGAGACATTTTTAATCATGGCGCCCTGAATATTTACCCGATAAAGATCTGGGAATTGTCTTCCTATCTTTGGGAAAAACCTTTTCTTGGGTGCAGCGCGGGAGGCTACTCTCTCTGCTTGCATCGGTGAGGGACAGTTGAGAGGACGGCTGATGCTTGAGGCGTTGTCTGCGCTTGCGGCAGGAATCTCCAGGTGCCGACGCGCTTGATGGGCGGTCACAGATGGTAAATGGCTGAGGGAGATAGCGATTGATTTCACCTGGTGCCATTCTACTCAGCGGAGCACCAGAGCGGCTCGTCTAAAAGGTATGCCGCCAAAGGGAGCCTGCGGCACACCTTGAGGTCAAGAAGGTGATATTCTCATCGGGGAAACAACGATGCTGAAATAAATAAAGATAAAGCGAGTGTGGTGGAAAACAGAACTATTCTGGCTATTTTCTCAGCCTCCAAAGAGAAACGGATGGGGAAAACGACACTTATTGCTCTTGAGGGGAAACAAGTATTACTGAGTGCCTGTTCAGCGGAGACTGTGGAGTTAACTGCAGAGGGAGGGGATAGCACTGAGAATGCCAGATTACTGGGAAGTAATTCTGTCGTAGCCATTGACACAACCTCACTAATAACCTCTACTGGTCTAGATGGTAGCGTTGTTATAAATAACCAGGATGACTCTCAGAGTATCAATACAACAATTACCCTGTCACCTGGGTGAATTGTATATCAGTTTATTGATTGCAGAAAGAATATCTTGTATTTATTTCTTCTGCTATGACCCGCCCTATTCTCATAAATCAGGAGGTGTCAGAACTGTAGATTACCAGATGTTTAAAATTTTTTTTATTTTTTAAACAATTTGCTCTTTTTATTTTAAATATGAATAACATTTCCAAATGACAGTCAAAGGAAAACTATGTCTAGATCACAAGCTGTTTCACACATCAACCAGTGAAAAAAATGTGAAGGACAAAAATGACCTCTCACGGGCTCACTACCTTCGGGGTAACTGGCAGGTACTCACCAGATTGGACCCCTTTTCTCATCACACGTACCCTGCGATTTGCGTAATTGCTTTTAAAAGTAATATACGCTTATTAAAGGTAAATAAATGCTATTTTCATGATTATCTCACATAATGTCATGCCTTGATATTTACATTAAATACATAGATATATCTTTTTAAAAATTAAGAAACTTTCGCGCAGTAAGCATACTGTGTGCCGTACAAACGTACATGACGTGAGGCAGAAGCGCCGATGCAAAGCGAAACGTCAAAATGTATTCGTAACGTATGAGCGTGTACGCGTGCAGTACGATTGTAGATACAAAGGATAGTGCGAGGACGGTACGTGAACGAGACGTTTACCACAAAAAATGCAAAAAAAATATATAAAAATGAATTTTAATGTATTGGAAACAAAATATTTAAAAAAAATTGCATTTTGTTTTTTTTAATATTTTACATTAAAAATATGTAATGTGATTTAAAAATAAAATAGCTAAAAATAATTATTATGAAAAATGTTGTAAATCAGTATCAAAAAAATAAATATAACAATTAATACATTTAAAAAATGGCATTATAAAAACCTATGAAATTCACTGAAAAAACCATAGGTTTCAGCCACGTTATAGTTAGGAATTAGCAGTAAAAAACCTTAGAAATTCACTGAAAAAACATTGGTTTCACACATGTTATAGTTAGCTGAACATTTCACTCACACAAAACCATTGAAATTCACCCGTTATAGTTAGTTCAGCCAACTATAACTCACGCACCCGCAATCCACTGCTGATGATGTCACATATTACATCACTCATGACAAGGTCAGTGACATCACTCATGACATCACTGATGACATCATCCTTGTGAAAGAGTGGCAGACCTCCTCTCACCCTAATATATCCTTTGATACGAAGACAGAATGGAAGGCGCACTCAAATAAATTACGCAGGTACTTGTAGTCTTGATTTTTCTTTTCATTATTTAGGTAATTATACCAAAAGGGACATACACAGCCAACGTGTTTCGTTACGTGTTGTAACTTCGTCAGGGCTAGGTCTGTGATGTTGATATAGAATAGTGAGATAGACGTAATATGGAGCAGGCACCGTAGAAGGTAACGGAAAATCTGAATAATATACTGGGTAAAGCTGCTCAATATGCCTGGTTCCAAAAGAAGTAAAGCATGGCCTGCCGCCGTTGATGGAGATCGATATTGGTAGGTACAGAAATCTTGTCACTTAGATACAGCTGATGGTGGTTTCTATACCGAAGGTCGCTCAGCAACATGTGTAGAACTCCTAAATGATTGGTGCGATGTATGCTCTTGGACCGCGTCAGAAGTCAAGACAATGGCCCACTGGACATAATAGTCTTCCCCAATAAGGGTTGGCGGTCTCCCGGCATGGTAACACGGGGTCGAAGCAGGATACTTTGATACACACATTCAAAAATATAAACAAAAGTTTTCTAAAAAATTGAGATACCAGTTACAACAACCTATTCAGTAATTCCAACATCTACATATGCATCCACTCCTTCACCAACAGTTCTATATAGTCACTCATACATGTACTCACTCATCATATGTACTCATACATATATACATCTTGTTACACACAATACTCTTCCATAGAGTTACTCACACACATATTCACACATGCAAATAAACTATCAAACATCCATTTACTTGCATATACAGCTATACACACACCACAACACTTCTGCAGAAACGTACACATACTTACTCTCTGAAACAATCACTTATAGAAACACATACTTATTTATACAGGAACTCTTCCAATCTCTCACATAAACTCACTTATGTACATCAATACTCACATATACTAGTTAAAAACATATGTAGTTTCTCATAAAGATACTATTGAGACATTCATTCACTCACTAACACACCCATAAACACACTCATCCACCCATACAGTCCTGCACACATGCTGTCTTCAAAACACATAAAAACAGTGAGTCAGTCATTCATACATCTGTGCGCTAACTAATACCCCCCACCAAACCATACAGACATTCCTTCTGATACTCAAAAAACCAACTAATAACCCATATAGACACTCATGTAGCTACTCACCAACCCATGCAGCCACTTATACACAAAGTGCGACACTGATACAGATATTTACATATTTAAACATTACTCGCTAATACATGTATTCACTAAGATGCACTTAAACCGTTCTATGCTCATGACGGAGCCGCTCCGTCATGAGCCTCGGTTGAGCTATGCTCATGACGGAGCGGCTCCGTCATGGCCCGCTCGGCGCGCCTGTGCGGCTCGAATTTCGCGCCTGCGCGGCGCGTTCCAATGAGCGGGCGCGTTCGTGACGGAACTGCTCCGTCACGAGCACAGCTCAACCCCGGCTCGTGACGGTGCGGCTCCGTCACGAGCATGCGAGCGCCGCTCGGCCGCCCCACCCCCTTAGCGCTGCGGTGTATTTCCCGCTGCAGCGAAGGGGTTAATAAGTCAGTTATACAATCAATTTTAGAAAGAAAACCATCCATTTAGACACTTATTTACCCATTTATTCTTCCATCGGCCTATAGATATACATATATAAAAAATATTTAATTTTCAGGAACACACACATTCACTGGATGATGTCATCAGTGATGTCATCAGTGATGTCATTTGAGATGTCATCAGTGATGTCATCAGTGATGTCACTGACCATGTCATGAATGATGTAATATGTGATGTCATCAGCAGTGGATTGCGGGTGCGCGAATTATAGTTAGCTGAACTAACTATAACTGGGGAATTTCAATAGTTTTGTATGAGTGAAATGTCCAGCTAACTATAACATGTGTGAAACCTATGTTTTTTTCAGTGAATTTCTAAGGTTTTTTAAATGCTAATTCCTAAATAACACGTGGCTGAAACCTATGTTTTTTTCAGTGAATATATATATATATAATTTTAAAGTTTTAAAACAAATTAAAATAATTAATAAACTCTTATCTTTAAAGTAAATATATATATTATATATATATGTCTAAATTATTTTGTTTTTGTTTATTTTTTTAAATTAACTTTATTTGTAATATTTCCTAAAAAGGTACATTACATTTAATTTATCGTGTTAAAAAATATATATTTTTTAATATATTTAATATATATCATCCCCTTCGCTGCTAGGCCTCTCCCCCGCCCCTGTGCTAACTCTTTTTTTGGCTATTTGCTGTAGTTTGCTCTTAGGCTCCTGTAACATTTTGACAGCATAAGGTATCCATGCTAATCTTGCAGTCGTTTCTTCCAACATCATGGGAATTCTAAAGGTACACAGAGTTTATGGATTCTCCTGTTCGGGGACCCAGAACTTAGCCAAAATACAGCTACAATTTTTTTTAAATCGTAAAAACGTGCGTCAATTTAAAGCATCTGATTTTTTTTCTGCAAATGTCATCAACAAAGGGTTTGTGGGGCAGAAATCACCATTTTCCCAGCTTTCAGGGACTGATAGAAGTCTGTCAGAAAACCAACGTTTTTTACACAGTTTTGCCATTTTACTGGGACAAAGCCTACTTTTGCTATTTTTTGTACTTTCAACCTTCTTCCAGTTAATGGTAGAAATGAGTATGAAAGCAATAATGGATTCTGGAAAGCTATAGTTTAGAAAAGTTGACATAATTCTGAATTCAGCAAGAGGTAATTTGTGTAGACCCTTCAAGGTTTCTTTATAGAAACAAACAGCTGAAAATAGAAAATATTTAAAATGAGTTGAAAATACAGCCATTTGTGACAAGGTTTTCACCTGTAGCTTCTTTTAAATATGACAGATGTTTAAAAACAATATACTGTTACATCTGCTGGACCTTTTTGGTTGTGAGGATATATAGGACTTGTAGGTTCACCAAGACCCTGACAAACCCAGAGCCAAAATCTGAGCTGCGTCTTGCAATGGTTTTTTATGATGTACCGGGTATGTAGCAATTACTTTGGAAAAATATGTACAGTGAAAAATCGGGATGAAAGAGACCGATGTATTTCTGAAATTGGAACAAAACATAGAGTTCAGAAACAGTACCTATTTGCACATTTCCGAAATTGTGAGTACCCATACTAGCATGAGAATTATAGGAAATTTTTCACAGCAACTTCTTTTTGACACACTGTCTTTCATTTGGAAGGCAGATATGCATCGAAAGTCAATAGGAAATAACAGTTGCCCTACAATTCTGTGTTACCCAAAGTCTCATCTATAAAAATGGTATCTCGGTTGTGTGGGTAGGCTTAGTGCCAGCGACAGGGAATGGCTCAAAAAGCAAAATGGACACACTTCATTTTTACAGTTAAAACTGACCCTTTTTTTTGCAAGGTGCCTAGCTGTAGATTTTGAACCCTAGCTCGAGGTAGAGGCAAGAGTAGAGGTAGAGGCAAGATGGCGTCTGCACGATTAAATGCGTAAGCTCACCGTTCCTGCCAGACCTCACAAGCTGTCGGTGGAGGAGTATGAAAGCAAAGACGATGGAGTAAAAGAGACGGAGACGGAGACATTTTTAATCATGGCGCCCTGAATATTTACCCGATAAAGTTCCGGGAATTGTCTTCCTATCTTTGGGAAAAACCTTTTCTTGGGTGCAGCGCGGGAGGCTACTCTCTCTGCTTGCATCGGTGAGGGACAGTTGAGAGGACGGCTGATGCTGGAGGCGTTGTCTGCGCTTGCGGCAGGAATCTCCAGGTGCCGACGCGCTTGATGGGCGGTCACAGATGGTAAATGGCTGAGGGAGATAGCGATTGATTTCACCTGGTGCCATTCTACTCAGCGGAGCACCAGAGCGGCTCGTCTAACAGGTATGCCGCCAAAGGGAGCCTGCGGCACACCTTGAGGTCAAGAGGGTGATATTCTCATCGGGGAAACAACGATGCTGAAATAAATAAAGGTAAAGCAAGTGTGGTGGAAAACAGAACTATTCTGGCTATTTTCTCAGCCTCCAAAGAGAAACGGATGGGAAAACGACACTTATTGCTCTTGAGGGGAAACAAGTATTACTGAGTGCCTGTTCAGCGGAGTCTGTGGAGTTAACTGCAGAGGGAGGGGATAGCACTGAGAATGCCAGATTACTGGGAAGTAATTCTGTCATAGCCATTGACACAACCTCACTAATAACCTCTACTGGTCTAGATGGTAGCGTTGGTATGAATAACCAGGATGACTCTCAGAGTATCAATACAACAATTACCCTGTCACCTGGGTGAATTGTATATCAGTTTATTGATTGCAGAAAGAATATCTTGTATTTATTTCTTCTGCTATGACCCGCCCTATTCTCATAAATCAGGAGGTGTCAGAACTGTAGATCACCAGATGTTTAAAAAAAAATTATTTTTTAAACAATTTGCTCTTTTTATTTTAAATATGAATAACATTTCCAAATGACAGTCAAAGGAAAACTATGTCTAGGTCACAAGTTGTTTCACACATCAACCAGTGAAAAAAATGTGAAGGACAAAAATGACCCCTCACGGGCGCACTACCTTCGGGGTAACTGGCAGGTACTCACCAGATTGGGCCCCTTTTCTCATCACAGGCAGTCATTTTATTGTCTGTAAAAACAAAAAGAAGAAAGAAAAGTGTCCAAATGATTACGAATTATGTAAAGTGCAGGGGAGCGATAGGCAATCTCACTCCACCAGTGACAAAGAGATTAAAATCAAACAGGCACACCACTCACAACACTTTCTTCTATTTTTTAGAGGGAAAGGTAGCTAATATTGCATACCAATACCTATTGTCTGGCACCGGAGGTGGAGATGCCATATCGGATAGCCTAAAACAAAATGCTAATACCCGGACTCATATACACACTTTGCAGGGGGAAGAGCATATGCAGGCACAGGTAAAGGACAGCAAATCTGGGGATTTTTCTTCCCTTTCAGAACAATCAACTTCATCTTGTGAAGACTTGACGTTACAGTACTCCAGACAAATGAATATGGCCAGTGGCAGCTTCCATAGTAGCATCTGTTTGGATGATTCTGTCGACTTCATGGACGGTAGCAAGTCCCCATACAGTGGGGAAAAAAACTGATATGATTATAGATAAGGGGGGTGAAGAAACAAATTCATTGCAATCTACCAATCTAGCGTTAAAATAATATACGGATGATGACATCACTTCATCAATGATATACCAGTCAATTATGTCTCACCGAGACTAGAGGAGAGCCAAAGGGTGCAAAACTCATGCCGTAAGTTGCAGAACTCGGTGCGAGAGTTGGCTAAATCTCATGCAGATTTTGCTTCAAGGTTTAATGAGGCAGAGACAGGAATTTCAAATTTGGAAGATGAACTGGCACAACAGAAGGCAATGATGGAATCGCTACACAACATTAAGGAAGACACCCAGTGGAAACGGTTGATTTTGAAAATAGAGCTTGGCGAAATAACTTGAGAGTGATGCAGATTCCAGAAGGGAAAGAGGGACAGGACCCTCGCAAGTTTATAGTTGAGCTTTTTAAAAATGCCTTTCCTGAACTCTCCAAATGGGACTGGGATAGGGAAATTGAAAGAGCACACAGATTTCCTTTTAATATTCGCCTCGGTGCAGGGCAGGTTGCTGCTCAGCCCAGATCTTTTTTGATCTCCTTTAACAGCTTTTTAGCCAGAGAGGAAGTTTTTCTGCTGGCACGGCCTGACAAGAAAAGGGCTGGGTGGGTTTTGAATTTTTAGTCACGCCTGATTTTTGTTGATATACAATGGTGAATCGTTGGCAGCATCGCCAGCTTATCGCACAATTTCAGGCAAAAGGGACTTAAGCTTATTTAATGAACCCCGCCAAGCCCAAACTCATTTTTCAGGAACTCACTCAGTTTTTTTAGAAATGATGGGCCTGCTAAGGAGTTCTTGAACTCTATTTAGGATTATCAAGTTATGGAAGTCCAGCTAGATGTATTATGATACTGTTAATCTATTCCGCTTCTCCTAATAGTAAATCATAATGTTGTGAATTTGCATGAATAGACTTGTGAGTGAAGGCAGGGGACGCACAGGAAGCTATACATCTGCTGGACCATAAGTCCCAAAGCCTCAGTAAAGGGAGGGGAGGAGGAAGGGTGGAGCAGGGGTGGGGGGTTCAGGGGGTGGGGCACAGCAGTGGGGTAAAAAGGGGGAAAATCCAAAGTTGCAGCAAGGGAGTTGAGCAATAAAATACATAAATTGCTTCCAAATAATTACTAATTCTATGATAAAATGTTAATAGGATATAAGTTAAGGATTTTTTCTGTATAATGGTGCTTAGAGGGATTACAATATGCTCTTTAAATGTTTCTGGGCTCAACAATTTCAACAAAAGGAAGAGGATAGCTGCTGAACCGCGAAATATACAACCTGATCAGGTATGTCTCTAAGAAACGCATTTACCCTGGAGTAACCGTCATCTAGTAGCAGATTTAGGGTACTCTTTAATTGCTGCCTCACAACAGTCATCAATAAATCGAAGAGTTGCGATACTAGCTAAACCTAATATTTGCTCAGTAGGATAATGCCTGGCAGATAAGCTGGGCTGTTGGTTCATAGTAGAATTAGGTTTGGGGGGTCGTCAATTTACATTATGCACCATTTATGGGTCCAATTTAGATGAGACACTCATTTTAGAAGATCTAAATCTGGAGCTGGCATCATGGGGCACTCCCTTGATTGCATGTGGAGATGTAAATATTACAATATTAAAATAACTGCTTAGGAATTTATAAAAGGACCTCAAAATTATAGAGGACACAAACCACAGGTTTTTAAGGCCCTCTATAATTTGTTAAAAGATCACTGTCTAGTTTATGTATGGGGTTGTTTATTCCCTACAGATTTAGGCTATACGTTTTATTCTTTTCCCCATAAAAATTGGTATGACTGGATTATTTTTTTATGTCTTTAACTCTGCTAGCTGGGGCAATTATGCATATATTTCCTAGGATCTCTACTGATCATGCTCCAGTTGTTTTAGAGATACCAGCTTTAGGGATGGATCGTAAAATTAGGAATTTCACCTTTGAACGGAAATTATTTACAAATGATCAATTTAAGGTACACATGGTGAAATGGATAACGGAATTCTTTGATAATTATGAACAATCTGCCCGTATAGATATTATATGGGATTCATTTAAGGCTTACCTTAGGGGTAAAATATTGAGCTATGGTATTTTCCACCAAAAGAATCTTAAATTAGAGATGCAGGAACTTTATTCCGCTTTAAGAGTAGCAGAGGAGAAGTTGACTCAAGGGATAATACAGCAGGGGAACATCTCGGATTTGGAGGATGTAGTCGCTAGGTGCCGAGCTAAAATTATTGGGGTGTGTGACATCGAGACTGCGAGGAAATATCTGGCATATAAAAAGCAATGTCATGAGTATGGGGAAGCAACAGGGAGATGCCTTGCTTTAAGGCTACGTATGCAAGAAACCTGTCGACGTATTGCAGGTTTAGTGGATACGTCAGGAGAATTATTTAGCGATCCGCAGAGGATTTTAGCTATCCTTCAGTATTACACAGAGCTTTATATACAGCAAAGGCGGGAGGGGGGACCGTTAATCAACTAAGCCCCAATGAGACTGAGTTTTTGGATAGTGCATTTACAATGGAGGAGCTAGAAATTGCAGTTTAAAAGCTTAGCAACGGGGAAGGTGGCGGGTCCTGATTATTTCCCAGGTGAGATTCATAAGCTTTTTTTTTGATCAGTTGAAGGATGTGATGCTTGCAACTTTTAAGGCAGCACAATCAGGGCAAGCACCTAATTCATGGGATGAAGCCACTATAGTGGTTTTTAATAGGAAGGCTAAAGCTCTGGAGCTGCCCGGTTCAAACCGCACGATTTCTTAACTTAATTCTGATAGTAAAATTTATTTGAAAATCTTGGCTAATTGTATTTCAAAAGTTATAACCTCATTAGTTTCATTAACCCAGCACGGATGTATTCAAGATAAGGGGACTGTCACACATGTTAATAAAGTGGTGACTCTTTTCGACATTGCTCAAGCTGAGAAACAGAAACTTGGGTTAATTTTATTGGATGCTGCGAAAGCATATTGATCATGTGGAATGGCATTATCCCTGGAAAGTGATGAACTGGGCGAGCTTTAGGAAAGGCTTCATGACTGCGATACAGGTGCTTTATGCTTCTCCATTTGCTAGAATTGCTGCTATGGGCATGAGATCTGAGGTGGTTAAAATCACAAGAGGAACCAGGCAAGGATGTCCCTGCTCTCCTTTACTTTTTGCGTTATATATAACTTCTTTTGTTGAAATGTTATCTAATAGTCAGTTGATAAGACCCTTCTTTGTACAGGATATTCCTCACTCAGTTTTCGCGTATGCGGATGATATAGCTGTGACGTCTGTTGACCTGTTGGCATCTGAGTTTGGCCAGGTTTCTGGTTATAAACTCAATGTCTCTAAAACGCAAATTTTATGTACTGATAATATTGTAATACAAGATCCTAGATCAGTAACCGAAGTTACATACTTGGGTATTAAAATCAGAACGTCGATGAAAGAATTAATAGATACAAATTGGATGGCACTACTATGGAATATAAGAGATTTGTTCGACAGATGGGGAGGTCTTCATTTTACTATATTAGGCAGAGGCAATATCATAAAGATGAACATTTTATCAGAGGTATTATACTTATTTAGATTCCTTTGGAAATATCCCCAATCCAATTGCAACACTTGCAGTCGCTCTGTTCTAAATTTCTTTGGGCTCCCGGTAAACCCCGGCGGGCTATGAGATTCATGACACTTCAAATCGAAAGAGGTGGCGGGCCATACCAGACTTTATTCTTTATTATTATGTTGTTTTTTTTGCAAAGAATGCATATATTACTGACTGGGGAAGAAGTTGGCAATATATAAGGAAGAACCACATTTGGCCGAAATACTACATTTCCCAGCATTACATCTGAATACACGCCACGGAGTGACGCACTACGTCATTCGCGCATGCGCGCTACACACAGCACCCGTCGATTCCATTCACGGGACTATAACATACAGTGCCCTGAAGTCCGCGGCTGCTCAAGCCAAGGACCGGAACCAAACTAGGTACATTGCTGGGTGAGACCTTCAATTGAAGTAAGTGTCCTTCCTTTTTAATGCGTTTGAGCTGACACCGCTCATTTACCTCAAACGCTGCTCCCTGCTTAAGAACAACAGCGTCTAGGACTATCCCATATCACTAGGACCACCCACATGTTGACCGGCCCTGTGTGAAGTAAGCCGACCTCCCTAATTTGGTAAAGTATTTGAGTTACGCAGATGTGCATGAATAACGCATACTGAGGCGAGTGATATTAGAATCATTGAGAACTGTTTTTATAATCAAGTTGATATGATTGAGACTTACTTTTTAGGTATATGTGTTATGATAAGATGTGTATATACACAAGTCGCTTATGAATGTACCACATCAGAATGCGATCACCTTGCCACCGAGACATAGTTTCACGTGCACATAATCCACAATATGTCACGGAAGCATGTACTTGTTGGGCACAAGTAGGGGCTGACACCTCCTTTTCAAGCGTACACTTGGAAGCTAGTGCATGCTCACGATACTGGCCTGCGCTGCTGACCATCGTTTCCACTGCAAAAAACAGTAAACTGGACATAAGTTTGTGAATTTGTTTTACTTGTTTTTTTCCCCAGATGCAGCCTGGCAGCACGCATGAACAGCACACATTACACTTGAGGAGCAGCTACTCTGCCCTCATTAATATATTAATATATTAGGATAGGGAATCCCATCCTCTGTTACCTCACATAGGGGGCTCTCCTGCCCTGAAGAAAGTCCCGGACCTTCATGGCCATTGAGGACTGAAACATGTTGGCACTAGGGTCATAGGACCATAATATCCTTACAAGACCCATTTGTATAAGTAATCTTTATACAGTATTTTAACTTCCAAGATAGACCCTAAAAATAAAGAGAAACCGGGGATCTATCTAGGTGATTTTATTTATCTTATGTAAAGCCCCCTCCTCCAATATATCAGAAGAGCTTCCCAATACTGTGGTTGAGCCCACCCTGACTTGTAGGGGTCGGGGTGACCCGATGATGAAGCATGACACCACTAGGGTGTGTAATATAAACAAGATTAAAGTATTCCCCAAACAAACATGGTTGCATTAGAGACAACCAGATAGTTAGACCACCCTATTAGCTCCCACTTCACCTTCTTATTGATCGCGGGCATAGAACTTTATACTCTACTCAATCGACTTACCTGTGGTCCACTGGAGTATTTTTTCGTGTTGTACTATTTTGGGAGGATATACTCCGGTTACCTCTCTTACCCTCAGGGTATCTGGTTCATCCCAGTGCCCGTTTGTGTTTTTGTAATATAGCGGAAGCACCATCCATATTTCAGTAAATTTTAGGGACCGAGGCTAGAAGATGTTTATTGAAAGAAATCGATGGTAATTATTACAAAAGGACCAGATTCAAAGTTTCTGGAATCTGCATTTAAAGTCTGGAGGAAACTACCTAAAATATTGGTTTTGGATGGACTGACTTATTATACACCAATGAATGCTTTAAAACTGTTCCCTTCTATATTTTGGGATAGGACGGCATTGGATTGCGGAGCAAGGGCATTGTGCAAATTGGAGATTTTTATGAGAATGGGGGACTGATTCCTCTGTATGAAGACCTTGCTAGGAAATATGATTTACCTAACTCTCAATTTTTTAAATATCTCCAAATTTGTGATTTTTCTCAGTCGGAAGCATATGGCCCTGATACCTAATTGCTTGGTAGAGGCTGTACGACGGCAAGAGAAAATTGGGGGGTTATATAACATACTATTATCAATCAGACTGGATGATATGGAGAAACAAAATGTATATTGGCAGGCAATATTTGGGGAACAAGATTTATCAATAGAAAATGCCATTATCATTTCTGGGGAAGTTCTCCTTTCAGCTAATTTGAAGGCACAATTTATCAAAACAGCATTTAACTTGTGTTATACCCCGGATCTTATGATTAAATGGGGCGGCCATCATTATAGTAAATGTTTTCGATGTGGGAGTGATAAGGCAGATAGTCTTCACTTATTTTATAGTTGTGCTAAACTGTCTAATTATTTGTATGATATTGAAAAATTCTTGTCGGAAATGCTTAATACTACTCTTAAAATGCCGCAGGCTCTAATGTTATTAGGGATAGGCCAAGCTGTATAAACATCGGTATTTTTTGTTTCTTGCAATGACTGCTGCAGAATTATGTATTTAACAACAAGGGGTGGTGATGGACAGAGTTTCTGAATTAAGCAGAATACTCTCACCCAGTCAAGAGATCAGGGCTAGATCCAACACCGTTTTTTAGCTCACTGCACCATCCTAGTTCAGAACCCGGCTATATGCAAATTAGTCTGTTCCTGTCCCAGTGCATGATGGGAACAGGGCAAACCAAACTACCAAGCCAATTCTTACACTGGGAAGGAAACAAGCTTCCGGGGACCGGTTTCTGGCATTTCAGCTGTCGTCGGCCCGGCTTGCTTGAATCCTGATGGTGCAATGAGCAAGGGACTCACATCTGAGTATGGCCTTCCACGCTTAGGGTGGACAAAATATTTAACAACAAGGGGTGGTGATGGACAGAGTTTCTGAATTAAGCAGAATACTCGCACCCAGTCTAGAGATCAGGGCTAGATCCAACACCGTTTTTTAGCTCACTGCACCATCCCAGTTCAGAACCCGGCTATATGCAGTTTAGTCTGCCCTGTTCCCATGATGCACTGGGCCAGGGACAGACTGATTTGCATATAGCCAGGTTCTGAGTTGGGATGGTGCAGTGAGATAAATAACGGTGATGGATCAAGCCCTGATCTTTGGACTGGGTAAGAGTGGTCTGCTTAATTCAGATACTCTGTTCATCACCACCCCCTTTTCTGAATCGTTTTTGGCCACTATAGGTGTGGCAGGGTATACTCAGACATGAGTCCCTTTCTCACTGCACCATCAGGATTCAAGCAAGTCGGGCCGACGATGGCTGAACTGCCAGAAACAAGTCCCCGGTAGCTTGTCTCCTTTCTGGTGAAGAATTGGCTCAGTAGTTTAGTCTGCCCTGTTCCCATGAAGCACTGGGCCGAGGACAGACTGATTTGCATATAGCCAGGTTCTGAGCTGGGATGGTTCAGTGAGATAAATAACGGTGATGGATCAAGCCCTGATCTTTGGACTGGGTAAGAGTGGTCTGCTTAATTCAGACACTCTGTTCATCACCACCCCCTTTTCTGAATCGTTTTTGGCCACTATAGGTGTGGCAGGGTATACTCAGACATGAGTCCCTTTCTCACTGCACCATCAGGATTCAAGCAAGCCGGGACGACGACAGATGAAATGCCAGAAACCGGTCCCCGGTAGCTTGTCTCCTTTCTGGTGAAGAATTGGCTTGGTAGTTTAGTCTGCCCTGTTCCAATGATGCACTAGGCCAGGGACAGACTGATTTGCATATAGCCAGGTTCTGAGCTGGGATGGTGTAGTGAGATAAATAATGGTGATGGATCAAGCCCTGATCTTTGGACTGGGTAAGAGTGGTCTGCTTAATTCAGACACTCTGTTCATCACCACCCCCTTTTCTGAATCGTTTTTGGCCACTATAGGTGTGGCAGGGTATACTCAGACATGAGTCCCTTTCTCACTGCACCATCAGGATTCAAGCAAGTCGGGCCGACGATGGCTGAACTGCCAGAAACCGGTCCCCGGTAGCTTGTCTCCTTTCTGGTGAAGAATTGGCTTGGTAGTTTAGTCTGCCCTGTTCCCATGATGCACTGGGCCAGGGGCAGACTGAATTGCATATAGCCAGGTTCTGAGCTGGGTTGGTGCAGTGAGATAAATAATGGTGATGGATCAAGCCCTGATCTTTGGACTGGGTAAGAGTGGTCTGCTTAATTCAGACACTCTGTTCATCACCACCCCCTTTTCTGAATCGTTTTTGGCCACTATAGGTGTGGCAGGGTATACTCAGACATGAGTCCCTTTCTCACTGCACCATCAGGATTCAAGCAAGCCGGGCTGACAACGGCTGAAATGCCAGAAACCGGTCACGGGTAGCTTGTCTCCTTTCTGGTGAAGAATTGGCTTGGTAGTTTAGTCTGCCCTGTTCCCATGATGCACTGGGCCAGGGACAGACTGATTTGCATATAGCCAGGTTCTGAGCAGGGATGGTGCAGTGAGATAAATAATGGTGTTGGATCAAGCCCTGATCTTTGGACTGGGTAGGAGTGGTCTGCTTAATTCAGACACTCTGTTCATCACCACCCCCTTTTCTGAAACGTTTTTGGCCACTATAGGTGTGGCAGGGTATAGTCAGACATGAGTTCCTTTTTCACTGCACCATCAGGATTCAAGCAAGCCGGGCCGACGACGGCTGAAATGCCAGAAACCGGTCCCCGGTAGCTTGTCTCCTTTCTGGTGAAGAATTGGCTTGGTAGTTTAGTCTGCCCTGTTCCCATGATGCACTGGGCCAGGGACAGACTGATTTGCATATAGCCAGGTTCTGAGCTGGGATGGTGCAGTGAGATAAATAACGGTGATGGATCAAGTCCTGATCTTTGGACTGGGTAAGAGTGGTCTGCTTAATTCAGACACTCTGTTCATCACCACCCCCTTTTCTGAATCGTTTTTGGCCACTATAGGTGTGGCAGGGTATACTCAGACATGAGTCCCTTTCTCACTGCACCATCAGCATTCAAGCAAGCCGGGCCGACGACGGCTGAAATACCATAAACCGGTCACCGGTAGCTTGTCTCCTTTCTGGTGAAGAATTGGCTTGGTAGTTTAGTCTGCCCTGTTCCCATGATGCACTGGGCCAGGGACAGACTGATTTGCATATAGCCAGGTTCTGAGCTGGGATGGTGCAGTGAGATAAATAACGGTGATGGATCAAGCCCTGATCTTTGGACTGGGTAAGAGTGGTCTGCTTAATTCAGACACTCTGTTCATCACCACCCCCTTTTCTGAATCGTTTTTGGCCACTATAGGTGTGGCAGGGTATACTCAGATATGAGTCCCTTTCTCACTGCACCATCAGGATTCAAGCAAGCCGGGCCGACGACGGCTGAAATGCCAGAAACCGGTCCCCGGTAGCTTGTCTCCTTTCTGGTGAAGAATTGGCTTGGTAGTTTAGTCTGCCCTGTTCCCATGATGCACTGGGCCAGGGACAGACTGATTTGCATATAGCCAGGTTCTGAGCTGGGATGGTGCAGTTGGATAAATAACGGTGATGGATCAAGCCCTGATCTTTGGACTGGGTAAGAGTGGTCTGCTTAATTCAGACACTCTGTTCATCACCACCCCCTTTTCTGAATCGCAGAATTATGTATAGCATCGAATTGGCTTCAACCAGAGCCTCCAGCATTTGAATTTTGGTGGGCCAAAATGTATAATTTATTTAACTTAGAAGGGAGCCTGTTTTCTAGAAAGGGGTAAAGAAAGTGTAAAATTGGTATGTATATATGGGGGTCCTCTATGATCACATGAAAAAATGAAAATATGATGTATGATGTATGAATATTTTTTTGATGGGTTCATGTTTACTGATTTTGTTTTTTCTCCTATATTGCAACTGTGGAATAAAAAATAAGTAAAGAAAAAAAGAAAAATCGGGATGAAAGACACCTATGTATTTCTGAAATTGGAACAAAATATAGAGTTCAGAAACAGTACCTATTTGCACATTTCCAAAATTGTGAGTACCCACACTAGCATGAGAATTATAGGACATTTTTTCAAAGCAACTTCTTTTTTACACACTGTCTTTCATTTGGAAGGCAGAAATGCATCGAAAGTCAAAAGGTAATAACAGTTGCTTTACAATTCTTTGATACTCAAAGTCTCAGCTATAAAAATGGTACCTCACTTGTGTGGGTAGGCGTAGTGCCAGTGACAGGGATCGACTCAAAAAGCAAAATGGACACACTTCATTTTTACAGTGAAAACGGACCCTTTTTTTGCAGATTTTGAACCCTAGCTCTGCTGGCACCCAGGGAAACAGGGACACCCATACATTTCTGTAAACTAGATACCCAGTGGAATCTAGGAAGGTGTGACTTGTCTGGCTTTCAGCAGGTTCTGTTACCTAGAACCCCTTGTAAACCTCAAACTTTATCAAAAAAACATTTTTCCTCACATTCTGTGGTGGAAAGTTCTGGAATCTGCGTGCATCCACAAAATTCCACCTACCCAGCATTCCCCAAAGTCTTTCAAGAAAAATAGTACCTCACTTGTGTGGTTAGGCCTAGTGCCCTAAAAAAAAAACGACCCAAAAGGCAACTTGGACCCACCACATTTTCACAGTGAAAACCGCCTAGCTGTAGATTTTGAACCCTAGCTCTGCCGGCACTTAGGGCAACCTAGCAAGCCTATACATTTTATAAAACTAATCACTTAGGGGAATCCAGGATGGGGTGACTTGTCTGACTCTCACCAAGTTCTGTTGCCCAGAATCCCTTGCAAACCTCAAACTTTGAAAAAAAACACATTTTACCCACATTTCAGTGGTGGAAAGTTCTGGAACTTGTGTGGATCCCAAAAATTCAACCCACCGCACATTCCCCAAGGTCTTCTCAGAAAAATGGTGCCTCGCTTGGGTGCGTAAGCCTGGTGCGTGCAACAGGAAATGGACACACACTTCCACTGTGAAAACTGACACTTTTCTTGCAAAGTGCTTAGCTGTAGATTTTGAACCCTAGCTCTGCCGGCATATAGGGAAACCTAGCAAACCTATATATTTCTTAAAACTAGACACCCAGGGGAACCCAGGATGGCATGACATGTCTGGTTTTCAATGGTTCTATTACCTAGAACGCCTTACAAACCCACAACTTTGTAAAGAAAAAACACATTTTCCTCACATTTCTGTAGTGGAAATTTCTGGAATTAACATGGATCCACAACATTCAACCCACCCCATATTCCCCAAAGTCTTTGAGCAGAATGCTACCATATTTGTGTGGGCAGGCCCAGTGCCCATGACAGGAAATGGCTCGAAACGCAACATGGACACACCACATTTTCACAGTGAAAACTGACCCTTTTTTTTGCAAAGTGCCTTGCAGTAGATTTTAAACCCTAGCACTGCTGCCACCAAGGGAAACCTAGCAAACCTCTACATATTTGAAAAGTAGACACCCAGGGGATTCCAGGATGGCATAACATATCTGGTTCTTACCAGGTTCTGTTACCCAAAATCCCTTGCAAACCCACAAACTTTGTAAAAAAAAACCTCACATTCTCCCCACATTTCAGGGGTGAAAAGGTCCGGAATCTGCATGGATCCATCAATTTCCTACCACCCAGTGCTTCCCAAGGTCTCCTGATAAAAATGGTCCCTCACTCATGTGGGTGAGACAAGTTCCCACAACAGGCAAGGGCCCAAAACGTATTGAGAAGACATCAAAATTACCTATCACAAAACAACCTGGTTTTGCAAGGAGGTCACCTGGGTTTTTGGGCTCTGCGGCCAGTTGGGGAACCTACCAAACCCATACATTTCTGAAAAGTAGACACCCAGAGGAGTCCAGCGAGGTATGGCTTGCATGGACCCCCCCAAGGTTTTCCTACTCCAAATCCCCCGCTAATCTCAAATTTAGCTGAACAAATCATTTTATCCTCAAGTTTCTGTGTAGGAATCTGCATGGATCCACACATTTCCTACCACCCAGTATTCCCCCAGGTCTCCTGATAAAAATGGTACCTCACTAGGGTGTGTGGGTCAAATGCCAGTGACAGGCAGGGCCCAAAACATATTGAGGAGACATCAAAATTACCTTTATACTAAAACAACCTCGTTTTGCAACGGGGGTCACCTGGGATTTTTTACCTCTGGCTCGACGGCCATCTTGAGAAACCTATTAAACTCACACTTTTCTGAAAACTAGACACACTGGGGAGTCTAGCGAGGTATGGCTTGCATGGAACCTCCAAAGTTAAATGTAGCTGAAAAGAATCACATTTTGCACAAATTTCTGTGTGGGGAATCTGCATGTTTCCACAAATGTCCTACCACCCAGCATTCCACTAGTTCTCCCAATAAAAATGGAACTTCACTCATATGGGTGAGTCAAGTACTCGCGACAGGCAAGGGCCCAAAACGATTGAGGAGACATCAAAATTATATATCACAAAACAACCTGGTTTTGCAAGGGGGGTCACCTGGGTTCTTTGGCCCCGGACAACCCGGGCACCTTGGAAACCTACAAAACCCACACATTTCTGAAAACTAAACACCCTCGGGAGTCAAGCGAGGTATGACTCGCATGGACCCCCGAAAGTTTTCCTGCCCAGAATCTCCTGCAAACCTCAAATGTTGCTGAAACAAATCAAATTTTTCGCAAATTTCTGTGTGGGAAAGTTTTGGAATCTGCATGGATCCTCAAATTTCCTACCACCCAGCGTTTCCCTAGTTTTCTTAATAAAAATGGTACTTCGATCATGTGGGTGGGTCAAGTACCGGCCACAGGAAAGGGCCTAAAACTTTTTGAGGAGACATCAAAATTACCTATCACAAAACAACCTGGTTTTCTGAGGGGATCAAAATTTGGGAAAGAACCGGGGCCCCTGTATACAGGATAAATGTACTCTGACAGGGAATAAACAACAACGGGTGGGAAGACACCCGGGCAGGGTGTATTACAACAAATGCGGGCATAACAATTTCAGATCAAGCAAAAGACAATAACAATAAGTCAAAAATATATACATTCAAAATAGATATTTATTAAATAACGTCTTAGATACAAATCATTTTTTTTGTGTGGTATTTCTCGATATATGTTTGTATCGATAGTCAAACAAGTTGGTCCATTGATATTAAAACCAATAGTACAATCATTCAGTGTTGTGGTTGCAGGAATTGATATTGTACAATACAATATACAAAGGTAAAGGGACCTAGTTATATACAAAAGACAATGCAAGGATGGAATCCATGATCACAATACAACTGTGTGGCAATGAATACACATGGTGTGTAGAAACTGGCGGATGTTGTTGTACTACGTGCGTTTCGGCAATGCCTTCATCAGGGTTCCGTCTCAGAATTCACTGAATGAAACACATAATCACAATGTTAAATATTGAAATTGGATGCCCGCTATTTACACTAATTTGAAATTTGAAATTTAAACTTTATTGTTTAGTTAATTAAAACCATAACAATTTCATGAGCATCAAACAACCAATATTAAAACTATTAAGGTCCTCATAAAAAAAAGAACAGTCACGTAAAAATTTAGTATGAACAAAGATAAAAACTAGATAATTTTCCTCCAGTTATTCGAGTCATGATAAGGAAATAAGGCAAAAGAATAAACCAATAAAAATTATGGACTTCCTGTAGTTTTAAGGCGTTTCTCGAATGCCTGCAAGAACTTTACCAGCTTGCAGTGTATTCGGGGGGCAGTTGAGTCCAAACCTTCGATAATGGCAGATCTGCATGTCCGTAGTCTCTTAATCCGAAAGATATGTTTTAAAAAGTATGTCCGTTCCTTGGTCACCATCTTGCAATGGCAAATTATATGAATTAAATCTTCTTTGGGACTACCACAAAGACGGCAGGTGACGGCTTAATGCTGCTTCCAGGCGGGCTCCTCAGCTAAGGTCGGAAACTTACCAAATCTCAATGACATCAGTTTTTTCTTGATAAAGATAGAATAGGTTGTTTCCAAGTAAAGTGCTGGGGTAAGGGACTTATAACCGTTGATGACGGCCCAAGAGTGGGAACGATGGGAAAGGATTTCTTTGTCCGTAACCAATGAATGAAATTTAGCCACTTTGTTTAGTGCCTGTTTTAATGTAGCAAATGGCAAATTTTGATCCCAAAGATTTACCGAGCATGTTATCTCCAGAGCATGAGAAAGGAATTGATTCGCTTTTGATTTTTCATGTGTTTTCAACTCCTGCCACAGAAAGGTATTAAGATTATTGTCAATTGCTTTTTTCTTAATCTGGTACCACACCTTGATTTAGGAGTGTAGTCTTCCCAATGATTCATTTTTTAAGCCAAATTCAAGGCGCATTTGCGCTGGAGAAGCCATGTTGGGTGGTCGAAGTACCTTTTTGTAAATTTTAGTTATTAGGCTGTTTAATAGGTCCGCATCCTTTCCATGCATTGCTACACTTGCATATGTCAGGGTGGGAAGAACCTTATTCACCATCACATTTAATAGAGGTTTTAATGATGGACCTTCCAATTTCTTCGACAGAGTGCTTAATACGAATATCAAGGCTCCTGCTCTTTGCTTCAGATATTTTTTCTGGTCTATTAGGTCAAGCTTACCATCAATAAAATAGCCCAGGTATTTATAATTTGAGACTTTCTCCAACGGCTTTCCTTCTAGCCAAATATTGTGTTGTGATACTCGGCGGTTGGTTATTAACATTGTTTTAGTTTTTGTAACATTTAGAGCCAACTTGTTTACTGACAGGATAACTGAGAGTTCAGTTACTAGTCTCGTTAGACCCACCTTTGTTAGACTCATGAGAACAATATCATCAGCAAAAGCCAGATGTGTGAGCTGTAAGTTACCTAGTTTCGGAGGATGTGCATTGCAGGTATTCAGCTTCCCGGAAAGATCTGAAATAAAAAGGTTGAATAGATGAGGCGCAAGGACACACCCTTGTTTAAGGCCAATCGATGTAAAGACTTTTCTTGATAGCCGGGAACCGTCCCCTATTTTGAATTGAGACCAGGTATCAGAATAGAATAGCAACAGGCCCCTTAAAATGTTCTCTGGTATGGACAATGCGCTTAATTTCGACCATAATAAATCTCGGTCTACACTGTCAAAGGCGGCTTGAAGATCTATAAAACACAAGTTCAAGTCCTGTTTACTGCTCATGCATTTTTCCGCTATTATGCAGATGGATAAGATATTTGCCGTTTTACCGATCCCCTTTCAAAACCCTGTTTGATTAATAGGGATCAACTCTCTTTCGCTTGACCAAGTTACCAGATCATTTAAAAGAAGCGATGTTAAATATTTTGTCTCCACATCCTGCAGCACTATTAATCGATAATTAATTGGAGTAGATCTTTCACCACCTTTATATATTCGCATAATTATAGATCCTTGCCAGCTTTCCGGGACTTGGTTATAATTTTGCACGTCTGCAAACAATTGCGGAAGTCGCGGACCCCAGAATTCTGGTGCATATTTGTAAGCTGCTTGTGGGATGCCATTCGGGCATGGTACCCCATCAGGTTTACCTTTTTTAATTATTTTTATTATCTCTTCTGCTGTATATGGATTATTCGAGAGATCAGTACTTAATGCATTGCTTAGATTACCGGTGGAAGGCTCACTAACCTGGTCTTTAACTGAGTACGTTATATTATGTTTTTTATGGAAAAGCTCTCTACCTGGAATTTTTATGGAGGTATCAGTAAATTTTGTCACAAGAAATGTAGTCCACTCAAATTCCTGCACATTCGATGTAAGTGCATTACAAGGCCTTGTTAGCTGATTTATAATTTTCCAAAATGAATTTGAGTTCTGGAGTTTTGAACTAAAAAACAGTTTGGACCAAAAGCTCTCGTTAGTCCTCTTTTTATATTCCCAGACCTTGTTTTTGTATATATTTCTTTGGCACAAAAGGTGACTAACTGACAAGCACCATTGCCAGCTAACTGCAACTTCTTGTGGGTTCTTCGCAGATTCCTTCGTAGGTCTTGTAGTTCTTTCGAAAGTTTTCTCTGCAAACCATCACTGTTGGTTTTTTTGACGGGTAGCTTAATTTTTTGTTTTAATTACTTCAAAAAGAGAGACCATGCTTGGATCGTATTCATTGAAGCATTCCCTGGACCATTCAATGTGGCCTTTATTATCGTAAACCACTCAATTTCATTTGAGTTGGACCAGTTTATACGTTTCAGATTAGCTGAACAAAGATGACCTTCTAGTATATATGATGGTTGCAATCTTTCCGTGTTAAGGTTGAATTTGGTGTGTCGCATTGCATGATCGCTCATCGGGGTGTATTCAATATAAAAGCAATTACTAGGGGGATTATTGAAAGGCTAACATTTGTAAAGTCCAAGGTTGACTGAGCAGGTGGACCATAACAAGTTTTACTTGGGGGTTGGTCTTCCGCTGTTCTCCCATTCAGGACCCGCATACCGAGAAACTCCATTCCGTGGTACTAATTGGATCGCTAAGTTATCCTTCCGAGTTCCTACTCCCCCTTGTATCAGTTGAGGAACAATCCAATGGATGTTATCAGCCGTGAGTATATCATCTTCCTCTGGAGTTAGTATCAGGTTAGAGTTGAAATCACCAGTTATTATGATATTAGACAATGGTTCAGTTGAGCGTAGATCCGTGATTACGTTGCACAATATCGCATTCTTTGTCTTTTTCACCTGATATTTGGGTTGCGTATAATAATTAATCAAGATTGTTGACTTGGTATTATTTATATTTTGATCTGTTAATTTAATTAGTTGGATACTTGGGTCTGGAGATTGTAGTGGTTCAGAATAAATTTTTAGAGATGTTGACACATATACCGAAAGGCCATCGATGGCACGGCCATAGATCATACATTTTTCAGCAACTGCACGACGGTGTATAAAGCCAACAAGAGCTATTTCTTCTTGTAGCCATGTTTCCTGTAGCGCGATTACGTCCCATCCCCTCATTCATCCAATGGCGAACCTCCCTCCAATACTCTTTTTGCGCCTGCAATGTTCCAAGATAACACATGTATATCATTATTGCTAGGTTGTTTAGGTTTATCTTTAAAATGTCATATCTTGGGGCGTGGCTAGCAGCCGATGATGGCGGCAGCAAACTAGAGAGGCTGCCGTAGCGTGGGGGCTTCCCGCATCAATCCGCATTCCTATCCGCTCAATAACGAACCCAGAAGGGGTGCCCCGGGTCTGGTGACCGAACGACAGCTGCAGGATAAATCTGGGTGTGTTTATGCCCCGGGAATGGGAGGAAAGACCTACTTCAGCTAGTCTCAGAGTGCGGCCTGGTGGCACGAGTGCAGCCGCGGTAGCTGAGTTGAGTTCTATCCGGGCGGAAGTGGATCGTGGCCGGCGCGGCCAAACGGAAGTGCCCGCAGCGGCCCCAGACCGACGCCAGCGGGACTTCGGACTGGCGGGTCCCTCTCGATTACTCGAATTCTGGCTGTATCTCTCCGGCGTCAAGGCAGCGCAGTGGATACCGGCACCGATAATTAAAACTGAAGTTCTAAAGTTACTGCGTAGTCGCAGCCATCTTGCATCACGTCTGCCAGTGCTGGTGCAGACTCACTGCTGACGGGTCTCGACACCATTAGTGACTTGCAAACTATACCTGGCGTGACTGCCCGCCCAGACGCCTAGGCGCCGCTGGACAAAGGCGACCAGACTACCTGTCCACCGAGAGTGCTCCGACATCGAGCCACAATGGCGGGGAAGGGACCCCGACAAACCGCCGCTCAGGATAATCACGACAAACAGACACTTTCCCAATCCGAGCAGCGCAAGTCTTTGGGCAAAGGCACGGAAGGTGAAGGGGGTAAGAAGGCTACCCTGGAAGATGTCCTACACGCCCTGGCACAGGTACAGGCTACAGTGGGCGCGACTGCTACCGAGGTGACCCTGATAAGAGCGGACCTCCAGAAGATGAGTGAAAGAGTAAAGCAGGTGGAGGTGGTAGCTAAATCACTGGTGGAGGATGTCTCGGACCTACAGGTGGCGATGGAAAAGTTGCAGGCTGATAATAAACTATTAAAGGTCAAACTGGACGATCATGAAGGACGCTCCCGGCGGAACAAAGTCTGCATTTTGGGGGTCCCGGAATCTGAAACCAAAGGGGCCATGGACTTGTACGTGGAGGACTTGATTAAAAATCAGCTGGCCCCCAAGGGGCTCTCCAACTTCTTCACGGTTGAACAAGCCCATAGGGTACCCGGAGGAACACCTAAGCCAGGGGCCACCCCACATCCGATCCTTGCAAGACTTTTTAACTTCAGAGATCGTGATACGATCCTACAGGTGGCCAGAGTGGCACCACCCATCCAGATCCAACACTCGAGCATATCCTTTTTTCCGGACTACACAGCGGAGGTCACGAGACGGAGGAGAACTTTCCTGGAAGTGAAGAAGACGCTGCGCGAACAGGAACTGCCATACTCCATGCTGTACCCGGCCCGGCTACGAGTGGTGGCCGACAAGAAGGTCTGGTTTTTTGACTCCCCTGAGGCGGCAAGGGACTGGCTGGAGGGTTGGCGCACAGTGGATCGCACGTCTGGCCGACAACGCAGCAGACACCAGGATGACAGCCGGCCCGGCTCACAGACTTCGGCTAGAAGGAGTGCGAGTGCATCGCCAACACAAGACCTGTCCGGGGCTGCCGGTGGCAAATAAGGTCAGCAGGCCGTGAAATGTTTGGAATTTGACTTTGACTTCTTCCCACTTTAGTTACGCAACTACGTCGTTGGTGGACGCCGGCCTGGGCATCCCGAGGGCAGCATGGGTGCCGCCTGCTTTGGGGGACACTCTCCCCCGACGTGCAAGTACTCTGTTTGTGGGATGGGTTAAGCGCTCTGCTAAGTTGGGGTGGCGGGCAGTTGTAGGTCCGTTAAGCAGGGAGGCAGGGTGGGAAGGGGTGGGGGGGTTGTTTCTTTTTCACTGGAAATTCACTAAGTCGATCAAGAACTGTAAAGTGTGTTGCTACTAGAATTGTGTTACTGCAGGTACAATTGATTCTTTCTGGATGATTCATGTGTGGTTGGGTGATTAAAGATGGCGGATGAGCAACTCAATGCCCCGGGGCTGGATGGGGCGCGGACTAGTGGCTCCGCCCTTCGAATACTTTCCTGGAACGTACGGGGCCTAGGGGACAAGGTGAAACGTGGCCTAGTCCTAACCGAACTGAAGCGCCATAAACCCCAAATAGCACTCTTGCAGGAAACTCATTTGGTGGGAGGGGCTACCAAGGCCCTGGATAGGAGGGGGTATAGGATGATCGTACATTCGTAATTTTCCTCGGGTTCGCGGGGCACGGGTGTCCTGATTAAACAATCCTCACACTTTATTCCACTGAGTACGAAAGCTGATAATCAGGGATGCTTTGCGGCGGTGGTGGGGCAGTGGGACGGTCGTCCATTGACAGTGGTTTCTGTGTATGTTCCGCCATCCCTCCATTCAGTAATGCTTCCAGCCCTGAGTGAATTCTTGTTATCTCTCCCCGACAGTGATGTAATTTTGGGTGGGGATTTCAATGCAGCGGCGGATCCACAGCTTGACAGGTTTCCGGTGGCTGCTTTGCCGGGGGGGACCCTCCCGGTTTCAGCGGTTCCTGGAGGCACTGGGACTGGTAGACATTTGGCGTCATGTTCACCCTCAGGTCAAGCAATACACGTTCCACTCCACAGTCCATAACAGTCTCTCCCGCATTGACTATTTTTTGGCATTGGGGGAGGGGATACAACGAGTAGACACTGTTGATATACACCCTCAAGGCATTTCAGATCACTCTCCGGTAACTCTTACCATTTCCACCCAGACAAAGTCGCGTCACCGCATCTACCCTATTCAGGCCTCTTACCTTAAAATCCCGAAACTCAGGAGGGCTCTTCAAAGGGCCACGGAGCAATATTTTGTTGAGAATGAGTCGACTGTGGCGTCCGCCGAGGTTCTCTGGGAGGCCTACAAAACAGTGCTAGGGGGGCAGGCTATAAGCTCCATAACGGCTCATAGCAGGGATCAGGCAGCTGAGCATTCTACACTTGAACTCCAACTGCGCACAGCCACAGCTACACACGAGGCTGACCCTACAGAAGACACAGCACACAACCTTGCACTCCAGCAGCGTCTGTACACAGACCATGCACGCCTCACAGTACAGGGACATATCACAGAGACGCAGAATCGGGTGTACGATGTAGGCGACAAGGCGGGAAAGATGTTAGCCTGGCTTGACAAGAGAGGGGGTAGCTCCAGAGGGATTCAGCAGGTGAAGGATGTGACTGGCGTGATGCTAACTAACCCCGAACAGGTAGTGGAGGCTCTGGCGGCCCACTTCGAAAGGGTGTATACTCCCGAAAGGGAGGTGACCGCGATCATGGCCCAGAGTGCTTTGTGCGACATAGATATCCCGAAACTGCAACCGGAAGCAATGGCCGATTTGGATGCGGCATTAACCATTGACGAAATACGGATAGCCATAGGGGCGCTCAAACCTGGAAAGGCCCTCGGTCCGAATGGCATCCCGGTGGAGTGGTACCAGGCACGGTCTGAGGACCTTTGTCCTTATTTACTTAAAATGTATGAAGAATGCCGCGAGAAGGGGCTGCTCCCACTGGACCAGCATACGGCCACGATCGTGGCTATACCAAAGCCAGGTAAGCCTCAGGAGGAGTGCTCCTCGTACCGCCCCATATCCCTACTGAATGCAGAAAGTAAAATCTTGGCTAAACTCCTGGCAAACCGGCTGTTGGCTCACCTGCCTGATCTTATCCACCCAGATCAATCGGGGTTCATGCCTCATAGAAACACTGTGCTAAATCTTCGTAGGGTTCATGGGGTGCTGGCGAGGGCAGACCAAATTAGTGATAGTGCAGTTATATTGGCCCTGGACGCAAAGATGGCTTTCGACCTGGTGGAATGGGTCTACCTTTTCGAGGTGCTGTCCCACATGGGCTTTGGCCCGAACTTCATATCATGGATAAAGCTACTCTACGCGGCACCAGTGGCGCATGTAGTTGCAAATGGCCACATCTTGCGCACGTTTCCACTTGGGAGGGGCACCCGGCAGGGCTGCCCTCTGTCCCCCCTGCTCTTTGCGCTAACCTTGGAACCGTTGGCTAATCGCATAAGACAAACTCCCTTACTCAAGGGGATACAGTGGAAGGAGGGGTGGGAAGACCGCCTGTCCCTCTATGCGGACGACATGCTGGTGTATTTAACGGATCCCGAGCATGGAGTTCCAGCTCTTCTGAACTTGTGCGACGAGCATGGCAAGGTTTCTGGTTACACCATAAATTGGAGCAAATCAGAGATGTACGTGCTGGCAGGTCAGACCCCGGCGCTTGGACCAGACTGCCCTCTGAGACTTGCTGGTTCCTCCTTTAAATATTTAGGCATTTATGTTACGAAGGACCCACTTGAGTATAAGAGACTGAATTTAGTACCACCGCTGGAGCGTCTCAAGCAAGACGCCAACTTCTGGGCAGGGTTGCCATTGACCATGCTGGGGAAAGCAGCATTGTACAAAATGAAATCGTTGCCCCGTTTTCTATACATCCTAGATAACACGCCATTTCCGGTGGCAGCGGGTTATTTCAAGAAGGTCACAGCAGTGGTTTCGGGGCTATTGTGGGGCAATCGGCCTGCACGCATAGCTCAAGCTAAACTCTGCAGGGGCTGGTATGATGGGGGCATTGCACTGCCGAATCTGCACCTGTACTCTTGGGCAGCACAACTTAGGCCCATTAATCAGTGGCTGCACGCCCCGCATTCTGATCCGGCATTTCAAGCAGACAGGGCGCAGCTGGGCATTAACAACATACTTGCCCCACTTTATGATCGGAGAAAGCTGAGACTTCTCACAGGGCCCACTAAGCTCACTGTGGAAACCTGGCACGCGGCGACAGCTGCGTTAGGCTGGAAAGGGAAAATCACCAAGCTCACCCCGCTCTGGGATGCACGCGCCTTGGGCAATCTGAGAAATAGCAAAGGATTTTCCCTCTGGGATTCCATCGGCATCTCCACGGTGGGGGGCGTGTGGGAACGGGGTGACGTTATTTCATTCACCCCCTGAGAGAAATATATGACCTAGGGCCATACGAATCTTACCGATACGTGCAGATTCGTCATGCACTGCTCTCGGCTATCCCCTCTGGAATGACTCTCCCTGAGTCCTCCCCGTTGGAGGATCGCCTCCTGACTGACTTCATGGTGGAGAGAGCAAATTCACTGACGTATCGTAAGCTCCTGAACAACTCGCCAGATCCTCTGGCTCCCCTGAAGGAAAAGTGGGAACAGGAAGTGGGCGCCCTAGATGAGTACGAGTGGAATGAGGCTCTGGTGTCACCGAAAGAGGTGGGCATCTCGGCTAGGATGAGACTAGTCCAGCTCAAGGTTCTTCATAGGGTATACTATACAAGAACACTGCTACATCGCATTCACAGAACACCACACCCCTTTTGTCTGCGTGGCTGCGGGGAAGAGGGCACCTTCTTCCATACGTTTTGGGACTGCCCACTCATACAAAATTATTGGCGACAGATTCTGCGTACTATAGCCCAGGTACTAGAGGTTGCGGTTCTCCCAGAGCCAAGGCGGTGTCTCCTCAACGTGTGGGAACCGACAGATCTGTCCCGGCATGGTCGACTCTGGGTAACGTTAGGGATGATTGTAGCGAAGCGGGATATTGCACAGCGTTGGGGGGCGGCTGACCTTCCAACGACGTCACAATGGTGCATGAATATGGACAGAACAATGATAACTGAAAGGGCGGTGTACTTGAGTCGTGCATGTCCAGGCAAGTGGAATAAGGTGTGGTTCTCATGGAATGTGTATCAAGGTGACATCTGTGATCCACTTCCAGAAGATGACCCATTGGATTCGGATGATGAGGGAGGGTTGTAGTGAAGGGGGGACAGTCGAGGTGGGGACACCTTTTGGGTAAAGGAGTGGGGGCGCGGCAGTTCTCCCATGTTCTACGATAGATCCTAGTTATTACATGGCACTTTATCCTGCCCTGAAGATCTTTCCTACAGCTATCCTGCAATGTTATTCTTCATTGATCGCAATGTGATTTCCTGTTGTTCTTCTGTTTCTTTTTCAAAAAACAAAAAATGAAAACCTCATTTATTTTGAATTGTGATTTAGACTAATGACCTTCATTTATTTTTGTGGCAAGCCTTTTACTACGGTAACTTCTTTAACACATGGACCTCATTTCTGCAAGGCTGTCTTTGTTGTCTCCTCTAACTTAGCGGCCGGCCCCTCGGGGTTGTAGGCGACTTGCTGTGTATTTGTATGAAGGTACAATAAAGGTTTTATAAAAAAATAGAAAAAAATGTCATATCTTCCGTTTTTCATTCAACGTACTAGCAAGCCATTTCCAGGTATCCTTAGTATGTTGCGTCTCCCCATTATCAAGGTCCATTCCTGCCCATGCGTGGGTGCTTCACTTCTACCCTTTGCACTATATAAAATTGAATAGACTGGTTTTTGTAGGTTTGGATGTACTTCTGTAATTTTCCTGATAAGTTGAACACTGCCCGGCTTCTTCAGAGGAGGCGGATAGCGGGGGGAAGTGGGATGTGATATTTGTATGCCCCAAGTCTGAAAAATGTCGGACCTTCCCATGATTGCTTTAGCCATTACTGGCGTTTTCCAAGTTGTCAATGTTTGTTCATGTGTTAAGTTGTTAGGGCCTTTAAGAAATTGTACCTGATCAAGGTCAGTTTATTTAATATCTTTTAAGTCCTCAAATTCAGCCATGAGCTTCACGATATTGCTCCTATTCAGTATATCGTGGGCTCCCTGTGTCTTGTACTCCGGAATCCAAATAATTTGGTGCAGCTCTTTGCCGGATTTAGGACTGTTAGAACTATTTGTCCGTATCGTGATGCCCGCTTCATCCTTTACTTGTACCAGATCAGTATTTTTTACACAAAATTTTTAAATTCCCTGTGGCAGAGTATTCAATGTTTCTGAGGACAGATCTTGACGCTCACAGCGATCGTTATCCATGAGTACTGGAACGTCGGGATTTGATATTGTAGAGGAGACTGTCATTGCCTTTGCCTCGTCTTCACTACACAATGACAATTGTGCCTGGCTAATTATACCACCTGGAGCGGTATTTTGACCTACTGGCTGATCATGAACTTGCAATGTTGGGGGTATTGATTCCAATATAATACCACTTGATTAAAATCGCCCCTGCTTGTCGTCATTATCTGAGCCTTGGACTAAATCTTCCGAGGACTTGGCCTTATGATTAACTACTGGGTGCGTACCCTGTTCGCCAATTTTAATGCAATTTTTGTCAGAAATTGGAATGGACAAGTGATTCATACTTAACTTCTCTATTCGCAGATTTTTTATGGTGTGTAAGGGACTAGTTATGGTGATTGATAGTTGGGAGTCTTTAGGGGCTATTTTGGTCATCAACTTTCCTCTGTTAGACGTGTCATCAGAGTGACTTTCACTAGTGCAAACGTTTTTAAATAATCCATGGTTTGGGTTTGAAAAGATGGAATATATTCCATTACCTACATTTGGAGCGGCTTCGCTTTTTTTGTTTCTGGCTTTGGGCTCTTTTTTCCTTTGTCTCTTTGTTAGTATTTGCTTTATTGGCTCATCATTTCTTGTCTCTTTCTCGTCTGCTGCATTGGTGTCTTCACTCATTTCACTCTTTCCAAGAGCCCTAGTGCTATTTACACTAAATAAGCAAAGGAAGATAATGAACTACATGGGTACCTAATGAAAGACGCTGTGTTTCACTGTTAACGCTTAAAACATCATACTTAAACCTTAAACAAAATATGTGTTTCAATTTTGCAAACAGAAAGTGTGAAAAAAAGATAAAGATCTTGTGCTCGACTCGCAGAATAAAGCATAGATATCTGAGAATTTATTCATGTAGATATTCCAGTGAGGCTCTCTCACTCATAAAGTGTGGTCATGCATAGACTTCATAAATAAGGATTAATACAACCCTACATACCTGTGTATAACTTGCCTAGATGATATTTGGAAGATTTCTGCTGGTTAGAGCAAACGGTCACACAGTATGATTTGTGAGGTGCATGATAGCAAGAGAGTTAAGTGTTTGAAGAGGTAAGCCCAGTTTCACAGAGTAAGAAGAGACCAAAATGAAAATACAGATGGGGATAACCCAAAAATAACATGTATCACTAATTCTTAAAAGTTCCTGAGGTATAGATTGGCTTAGTACTATGCCGAACAGTCCATGTATATTGCAAATAAATGAAGGGAGGTATTGGCATAACTATTTCTTAACAGATGAGCTGGAAGCAATGTGATATTCTATATGAACACCAGCAGTTCAAAGTGCTGCACACTGATACACAGAAACAGCTAGTTATTATGTGTGTAACTAAAACACATCAATATATATATCGATGGAAGAGATGGTGAAAATTCTTTATAGTAAAATCTGTAAGGTGATCAAACGCACATGGCGCTATGTAACACAAGAATAGAAAAATGAAACATAATTATTATGAACCTGCGGATAGGCAAGCCAATGATAGGTATTAGATAAAAGGGTCCCTACAGTATATGGGTTTTACTTGATGTGTAAATATACAATTACTCAGTGTTAAGTTCCCAGATTCACGATGTAAGGTGTGTAAGGTTTAAAAGAAATTATTTGTCGGCGATGAAATTTCTTCTAAAGAAGAAAGTAGGTCAATTCTGTAATGGCATCAGTGCCCAACCCGATTACTGACCTTTAGATGTGCGAAGCTGCTTAAAGATTAAAACATGATGTCCTGGGTGCAGTACTTCTCACTTCCTCTGTGAGTTAATGTCTAAAAACACCTAAAAGAGTTGTGAGGTAAGTGGAAGTGCAGTACATAAGCGCACCGTTCTTATTCAAATCTACAGAATGGCATAGTGGGCCAAAAATTGTCGTAGTAAATTAACTGGATTTTCTCAGCGAGCCGGGTGCATCCATAGTGACACGGCGCTCCGCATAGCTAGTCAAAATTATAGCAGTTCACCGGCCTACACGCCGAGTCCGACATGAGTAAGCTGTTGCAGGTAAAGAAAACATTGGCATAGAAAGAGGACTCAGGAGAGCCTCAAGGTAGAGAACTGACTATATTCAGATGCGCCATGTCAAAATGATAAGATTTACAGTGAAGTAATGACACTTATAGGATCTTATGAACGTATACAACTACAGACAACAGGGAATATCTGCACTTGCATGAAACAGACTAATCGTATGTTATAAGAGCCTGAAGGATAACTAGAAAAATGCTTTATGCTAATGTATGGTGATGGTCTAGCTTTCCAATCAGCGAGGACCGGAACCGGAAGGGCTTGGCAGGAACCGGAAGGCGGACATTTTGTGGCGGCGCCGAACCGGGTAGAGTGAGACGCGTTCCCCCGGCGTTCCGAGAATAAAGGAGTTTAACAACAGATACGGCTCCGTGTATTATTCCCGTGGTAGACCAGCATTTCTACAATGGCGACGAGGCGGGATGCGTGACAATAAAAAGAAGGAAAATAATATATAAAGAAAACATAACGATGCGAGAAAGAGAAAATTAATGGGAAAGGAGCACACCACCACCTGAATAACACATAGTGCTCTCGGAGCGCGGCAGAGGGCTAAAGTCAGCAGAAGTGATAGACACAGACAGAGAAAGCAGACCAAAGAGAGGGCTGAGGCTCCCGGTGAGAGGGCAAACACCCGGATACAAGCACAGACGACCCACGGAAAGGGCGCGAAGGGCCATACAAGAGGCCTGCACCAGAGCACACGACGATGAAGAGAAAAAGGCGCAAAGAAGCATCCACCATCTGCCACCAGCCACAGAACGCTGACGGGTGAACTCGCACAGGGTGGAGCCCGGCACAGGACAAAAAGCAAGGCGACAAGCAAACCTGGAACCCAGAGGGGCAGCGGGAGGTGAGAATAGCAGCCTGGACCGAGGTGAGGAGGACACAGACGCCAGGCAAGCACCTGGCAGCCCGCCCAGCCGTAACGTTCCCGCCCAAGCAGACCCGAGGGGCAAAGAGAGGATGGCGACCCCATCCACGTCCCTCACCAACATGGTACCCTTCCTCCCGAAGAGAGGAGAACCCACAATGCCATGGGAGGACTGGAAGAGATACTTCCTGAATTACCTGGAGGCACTAGAAGAAGAAGGCGATGCAGAATATTCTAGTCCGAGGAGGAAGAAAATTCTCCTGCACAATTTAGGTCCAGAAGGTTTACGGGTGTGTGACTACTTGATGAAAATCACAAGGGACGCGCGGACACGGATGTGTTCGAACACGCGATAGAGGGCCTAGATGTGCACTACAGACCGGTGGTGTGTGTGGCCATAGATCAGTGCAAATTCTTCCAGAAGCAGGAGAGTGGGGAGACCATAGATGAATACGTTGCAGCGCTACAGAAACTGGCGTTAACGTGCAAATTCTGAGACCTACATGACGAACTGGTAAGGGATCAAGTCATCATGCACACGTCGAACTCGGCAGTACAAGAAAAACTATGGGTAAATGATGATACCCCCCTCAAGGAGGTATGGGCCTTAGTCAAGAAAGCTGATTTATCAAAAAGATGTGCACAAGCAGCCCAAAAAGATGCAGGGAGCACGCAGACGGTATGCAGAGTGATGGTGCCCAACAAAGGAGACAAAACCAGACAACATGGACCACCCAGGAACCAATATACCAAGAGGGGCCAGCAGAATGTAAGATCGTTTCCGAAAACTGGTGGGGATAGAAGAACCAGTTGCTACAGATGTGGGAGCGCCTCACACCTAGGTAATGACAAAGTGTGTCCGGCGTTCAGGGCAAAGTGCGCTTTCTGTGGCATATTCGGACATTATGAAAAAGTGTGCAGGCGGAAGCCCAAGGGAGCAGCGGTCAAGTATATTGCCCAGGGCAGCTCAGATGAGAAAGAGGCGCAAGCAGAGGAGTACCTCGAAGAGGTCCTATACATAGATGCACAGGCCCTGGATGTGGACTGCAAAGGGTCCAACAAACCGATACTCAACATGAGCATTGGGGGTGTGAAGATTGATATTGTAGCCGACTCGGGAGCTCCCATCACGATAGTACAAAGGAAAGTGTGGGAAGAGGAGTTCTTAGGAAAACTGAAGGAAGAACTACGACCAATGGATTTGAGACCAGTCACCTACACAGGACAGAGGATCCCCATGTTAGGGTATTGCCCTTTACCATTCGAATTTAAAGGACGCCGAGCCAACTGTAAGCTGTACGAAGCAGAAAAGTGACCCTCGGTGCTGGGATGGAAGGGCCAAGGCGCGTTAGGGATCCAACTAAATCCCGGAGAAATAGATAAAGTGATGCTAATGGACACGGAACAAGGACATGAGGGAGAAGCATGGTAAAAAGAGTATCCTGACGTGTTCAACGGGAAGATAGGAGAATTAACAAAATTCAAGCACATGATCCACCTGAAGGAAGGAGCAAAGCCGGTGTGCCACAAGGTCCGGAACATACCGTTCCGCTGCAGAGAGGCAGTGCAAGAAGAACTTGATAGGTTGGAGAAAGGAGGCATGATCCAGGCAATCGAAAGTGCGGAATTTTTGTCGCCCTTAGTGGTGGCACAAAAACCCAATGGGAAGGTGAGGCTGTGCGTGGACCTCAGGGAACTCAACAAGAACATTCTTATAGACAAGTTTCCGCTTCGACAGAAAAATGAGATGCTCTGGAAGACTAAAGGTATAAAGTGGTTCTCGACAGTAGACATGTCCTCCGCGTACCATCAGGTGACACTCCGTCCTACTTGCAGCCACCTCACATCCTTCATAACTTCTTTTGGGTGTTATAAATTCGTGAGAATGCCATTCAGACTGGCGTCAGCAGCGGCAGTGTTTCAAAACCTTATGCACAAGCTATTCAAAAAAGTGGAAGGAGTTCAATACTTCTAAGATGATATTCTCATAATGGGAAAATCCAAGCCAGAGCACAACGAAAAGCTGCACACCTATACTGAGGGTGCTACAAAACAATGGACTCACCGCGGAGTGGGTGAAGTGCAAATTTGGGGTGCCGTCAGTGACATACCTGGGGCACGAAATAAGCGAGAAGGGAATTGAACCAAAGAGAGCTAACATGGAGGTGATAAAGAACGCACCAGCCCCCTTGAAGAAAGAAGATGTCAGGTCGTTTCTCGGCATGGCGGAATTCTATAGCAAGTTCATCCCTAACTTTGCCACCAAGACACACTACCTGCGTAAACTGTTGAAGGAGAGGAACGGATTCAAATGGGGCAAAGAGGAACAAGAAGAATTTGAGGCCCTGAAGAAGGAAATGAGCGAAGCCATCCCACTCAAGGGCTTTGACCAAGCAGCTGCATCCATACTCACTACGGACGCCAGCGACCGAGGCCTAGGAGCGGTATTGATGCAAATGTCAGACAAAGGGGAGGTATCAACGGTCTGCTTTGCCTCCAGGTCCCTGGCACCAAATGAAGAAAAATTCAGTGTCATCGAAAAAGAAATGCTGGCGGTGGTGTGGGCGATGGAACGTTTCCGACAATTTCTGTGGGGGGCCAAATTCTTAGTTCGCACGGACCACAAACCATTAATAAAAGTACTGACTTCAGGTGGACATGCGCATGCCACCCCGAGGATAGTGAAGATTACATTGAGACTCCTGGACTATGTGTACGAGGTGGAGTATTTGCCAGGACCCAGGAACAGGGTTGCGGATTTCTTGAGCAGAGCAGCTGCCAAAGAGAAAGCAGACGAACAGGAACCCCCAGGATGGGAGGGTTACATGGTGGCGACTATGCAGGACATGGAACAGGTCATCAGCAAACAGGAATGGTCAGAAGCGTACAGGCAAGATGATGACGTGGAGGCGATCAAGGGGTATGTGACACATGGTTGGCCGGAGAAAAGGCACCTAGATAAAAGCATGAAGAAATACTGGGAGGTGAGAGAAGAATTGTCCCTAGGAGAGAACCCCATGTTCCTAATGAGAGGGGACAAAGTCATTCCACCCCGAGGACTGATAGAACACCTGTTGGCCATTTTACATGAAGGACACCAAGGGATCACCAGAACCAAAGCATTGGCTAGACAGGCGTATTGGTGGCCGGCGATTGACGCCCATGTGGAGAGATACGTGAGGAATTGCGATTCTTGCTCTAGGGCAGACAAAACCTAAACCCTGGTAAGACCAAAATTGGGCAAGTTCCCTGTGACCAGCAGCCCATGGGAAATGGCATCCATAGACATAATAGGGCCCATCTTGAACATTGAAGGGATACAGAAATATGCCATAGTATTGGTGGACAGGTACTCTAAGTGGTCAGAAGTGGAGGCCAAGGAAACAGTGGACACTGATGCAGTACTAGCATTTCTCAATGCGATATTTGTGAAGGAGGGAATCCCCAAGATAATAACATGTGGCAACGGACCACAGTTTGTGTCAACCAAATGGGAAGCGTTCATGTCCAGAAACGGAATAGAGGTGAAGCACACTCACATGTATCATCCAGCAGGGAATGGACTGGCCGAACGGTTCAACAGAGTCATAATGGGAACCATCCAAGCAGCCATAGGCGATGGACAAGATTGGGAAAAGGAATTGCCCAAGATGCTGTGGGCATACCGCATCACACCTGGAAGTACAGGTTACAGTCCCTTCAAAGTCTTGAGTGGAAGAGAACCGTTCACAAAGGACAACATAGTGTGCAGACAGATGGTAGTGCAAAGCAGATGGTTTCCGGCGATAGGGAAAAGGAACCTGGAAAGAGCACAAGAGGCATATACAGAGCACTACAACAAATGACGAAATGTGCGAGAAGTGACACTGGAGAAAGGAGACTGGGTGAGAGTGAATGTGGCGACATTGAAAAGGAAAGGAGAAAGTAAGTTCACGCCACCCCTTCAAGTCCTAGAACCATATGCCAGATCTGCGTTGCTGAGCGACGGCAAAGTGTGGTCACAAGACAGGATGGCGAAATGCAACAAAATATTGAGATGGGAGACGGAAACAGAAGGTGACATGGAGTTGGAAAAGGAAGTGCCTAGCCAAGGAACGGGTGGAAGAAGGAAAGAGCAAGTAGAGAGAACGGAAGAGCAAGTAGAGGTTACAGAGAACGGAAACATCGTCGATGGTGAGGTCAGAGGTGTTGCAAGTGAGGAAGAGATGGGCAAAGAGAAACCGGTAGTAGCTGAAGGTAGCAAGAGCGAGAGACAAGGGCTACACACGGTCCCAATGACCCTGGGAGGTGAGAAGGGAGCAGAAGCAGTGAGAACAAGAGCAGGTAGAATCGTGAGAGTTCCTAAGAAGTTTGAGAACTTTAACATGTGCATCAAGTAAGACTAATTGCGCCATGTAATTGTTGTTGAAATGTTTAAGGGGGAAGATATGTGGTGACGGTCTAGCTGTCCGATCAGCGAGGACCGGAACCGGAAGGGCTTGGCAGGAACCGGAAGGCGGCCATTTTGTGTTGGCGCCGAACCGGGTAGAGTGAGACACACTGCCCTGGCGTTCTGAGTATAAAGGAGTTTAACAACAGATACGGCTCCGGTTATTATTCCTGTGGTAGAGCAGCATTCCTACATAATGCAGGACCGGTAATACACACCTAAATAAGGTTGGAACATTTGGTGTTATGATAATCATGTGACTCTGTTGTCGTCACAAAGCCAGCGGATAGATAAAAAAGTGAGAACTAAAAATCTGGAGGCAAAATGATAATAAGATTCTGCAGTTTCTGGCATGGATTAACTTGTTTGATAACAATATACATTTTACCAGTCATGTCAGCAATGAGCACGGGGAATTTTTGGATGTGATCATTAAAAATGAGGCAGGAGTATTAGCTGTGGACCTGTACGCCAAGCCAACAGCTCACAACACACTGCTCCCTTATGAAAGCATCCATACCCCACTCAAAAGAACAGTAGTATCCCGTTTGGCCAATTTTTATGCCTTAGGCATAATTGCATGAGTACTAAAGACTTTGACACAAAAGCTATTGTCATGCGAGACAAATTCCTTACCAGAGGATATCCGAAAAGGTTAGTAAGGGAGTGGACTCCATGAAACGGGTACGTTTCTATGACAAACAACATTTACTTTCCAGTTCCTCCACCAAAAACAATGCTTTCATTGCCTTTGTTACCCGTCATTCCATGATGAATGAAAGACTACGGCAGGCAGAGTGCTCTAGTTGACACATTCTGAATGTCAACAAACTGAAATCTGAGCAGTTACCTAAGCCTTTATTCGTCTACAGGCGGAAAACAAATCTGAAAGATCATGTCGTACATTCTAGAATGAGAACCGTGAATACTGTGACACAAAGGTAATTACAAAGTGGACAACCAGGGATTGGTAATTACAAATGCAGTACATGCATAATCTGCCCTTTTGCCATCGAAGCTTCCACTTTTTAATTCAGAGGGCATCTTATCCAACCTTCGTGCCTCACCAACTGTTAAATGAAAGATGTAATTTACTTACTACTCTGCCCGTGTAACATGGGCTATGTGGGTGAAACTTCCAGGGAGTTTAACACACGCCTTAAGGAACATAGGTCTTCCAGTAGCACTAAAAGGACGTCAGCCCAATTAGTACTTCACTATATAGAGAAAGACCACACTCATAGCGCCATGTGCATTTGATCGCCTTACAGATTTTACTATAAAGAAGTTTCACCATCTCTTCTATCGATACACCAGATTTTTCAGGTATATATGGATGTGTTTCAGTTGCACACATAGGGCCACATGTATCATCAACCTGATTTGCGATTCTCAAATAGCGTTTTTTAAGAAATCGCTATTTGAGAATCGCAAATAGGTATGTATGTACAAAATTGCATTTCTTTTTCGATTTCCTAAAATTCCTTAATTGCTGGTTCCAGCCCACACGGTATGATATTGTTGGATGCCGAGAAAGCTTTCGACCGAGTGGGGTGGGATTATCTCTGGACAGTAATGACAACTTTTGGCTTTAATGGCCAATATATAATGTGGATACAGGCTATATACGATCACCCAACTGTGAGAATTAGCTACGCTGGCATGATGTCTTCTAACTTCACAATATCCCGGGGCACTCTGCAAGGGTGTCCATTGTCACCCTTGCTGTTTGCGCTTTCAATGGAACCATTCCTTTATGCTTTACAGATACAATCTCAAATAATTCCTTTTAAATTAGGCCCTTACTCCCTAAAAACCACAGCTTATGATGATGATATTGCCATATACTCCACAGATGTGGTAGAAGCTCTACATGAGATGAATGATGAAGCCAATAAATTCGCGGCGTTGTGTGGATACAAATTAAATGTAAATAAAACACAAATAATAGTGAACTATAAACCCACGGCACCTACACAAGGCATTTGCAGAGCAGCTACATATCTGGGTGTTAAAATTTCATCTAAAATAAGTGAAATAATTACACTTAATTACGAGGCTCTATTAAAAGAAATTTCTCTTACATTGAAAAAGTGGCATATGGTTCCATTGAATATTATTGGCCGGATCAATCTAATTAAAATGAAGTTACTTCCCAAATGTCTTAATTTATTCCGGTCTATTCCGTTATGTCTTAATAAATCTTTTTTGAAAGGCTCGATGGGATACTTAGTAGTTTCATTTGGGGATATAGGAAAGCGTGCCAGTCAATGGCCTTACTTAAGCTCTCTTTAGATAAAGGTGGGCTTAACTTCCCCGATTTTAAATTATATTTTTTTGCAACTTTTCTTGGTCGCCACCGTAGCTTATTTCATCCAGATAATCAACTCTATTTTCATATGTTTATGTTAAATGCTGACTCTAATATGTTTACTTTAAAAGGGTGACATTCAAGACCGCAAGAGAGACAGTTAACATTTGGTTTATGATTTTGGCTATGTGTAAAACCTCTCTTTCACCCTAAACTTTTATTATAGGGCAATCCGGGACTCCATGGAATCTTTAATGATGGAATGGCTAATATATGGATTACTTGTGGAATTAAAATTTTAGGGGATCTTCATGGAACCAATGTCTTTTTGGACTTCAAAATACTTAAAACTCTTTATAATCTGACGGAAGCTATGCGATTTAAATCTATGCAAATTCATGATGTTTTATACGCTAGATGAAGCTGCGGGAATCTTAGACTCAGATATTTGGAACTGCTTTTACTCAACCAAGATCAAGTCACTAATTAGCGAAGGTTATAAATGCCATCACTCGTATAAAACTAACGATTGTGTGAAACTTGCGGAGAAATGGAGTATAAAGCTGGATTTCCGCTTCTCTCTGCAGTATTAATAACTTAGTACAATCTTCTAGTGTAAGAATACAACAATATAAAACTATATGTTTTTTATATCATTCACCAGAAAGGATATCAAAATGGTCCATAAACAATTTACCAAGCGATAGATCTAAATGCCCTAAATGCGATCGTTTAGCGGCTGATTTAGAGCACATGTTATTCTCTTCTCCAGCTCTGACTGAGTTTTGGTCAGGCTTGGACAAGGTGCTGAAACAAAAACTTGTAAGATTCCCTTCTCTTACCGCATCAATGGTATTATTAGATATACAAACACTTAATATCCCGCAGAAATATTTAGTAACCATTTTAATGTCATGTGCTAAATTGACTATCGCTCGATATCCCCAAAATCGTCCCATATTATACAATGGTGGTCTTTGGTCAAAGAAATCTACACTGTGGAGTCCGCTTTAGCTAAAATAAGATGAGTGCGATCATTAATGAAATTGGATAAAATTTGGCGTACTTTTATTTAAATTGTTTAGTAATATCATTAGGTGTAAATCTCTTTTTTCTGCTGTTTAATTTTTTTGTATTCACAATTGATTGTTTTGTCTTCTTTCTCTGCAACGCTCGTATCTAACTGTATGTTACAATTGCATTTTCTTGTGTTGTTAATAAAAACAAAATTAAACGAATTTTTTTAAATCCTTTGGCGTTGCCACAAGATCACCCTGACTGTAATAGTCTTTCTAATATTCGGCCTGTACTTGATCACTTTGTAGATCGATTTTCAGAGATCTATACTCCGGGGAAAGAAATGTCTATTGATGAGTCTTTGGTCCTGTTCAAGGGTCGTTTGGTTTTTAGGCAGTACATTCCTAGCAAGAGGGCACATTAAGGAATTAAGCTGTATATGTTGTCTGAAAGAAGGACAGAATATGTTTTTAATTTCTGTGTGTACTCTGGTAGGGATTCCACTATTGACCCCCCTGGTTGTCCATCCACTTTTGGAGTCTCAGAGAAAATTCTGTGGGATCTTGCTAGAGGACTGTTTAACAGTGGCCACCATTTGTACCTTGATAACTTCTACACAGCTGTGCAATTGTTTAAGGAATTGTTCAAAGTGGACACTTTTGCTCATGGCACAATCCGCTCTAACCGTAAAGGTTATCCAAAAGAGCTTGTTTGCAGAGAACTTCAGATGGGACAGTGCAGTTTATTGCATAGTGATGAACTAAAAGCTGTGAAATTTGTGGACAGGAGGGATGTGTACATGCTGACTACCATCCATGATTTAAGCACTTCACCTGCGACTCTTTGGGGTCAGGTTGCTGAAGCTCACAAACCTATGTTCATTTTAGACTACAATAAGCACATAGGTGGTGTTGATAGAGTAGATCAGAGGTTGGAACCTTACACTGCTATTCATAAGGCTTACATTTGGTATATGAAGTTGGCCATCCATCTCTCTATAATTTAGCAACTTTCAATGCTTTTGCTGTGTTCAAGGAGTGTTCTCCTGCGTCAAAGTTGACTTTTGTTCAGTTTCAGGAGTCTGTGATAGGCAGTCTTGTTGTTGTGGAACAGGCAGGTGTTCCTAGAGTTGGAGTGGAGGAGGATGTGGCTAGATTGAAAGATTGCCACTTTCCTGATTTAATTCCTCCCACGCCCAAAAAACCCAATCCATGTAAGAAATGTAGAGTCTGCTTGTGAAGAGGTGTGCGGAAAGAGAGTCATATGCACTGTGTCGATTGTCCTTCTAATCCTGGGCTGTGTGTGCCCACATGTTTCAGATTGTATCACACTCAAAAGAGTTATTGAAAGCAACCATGAGTCTAATAATGTACTGCCTGGTCTGTATGGTTTTATATAGTTCAGTTTAACGTTTGGCAATAGAAGGATGTCTTCAGTTACTGCTGTTGGTTTTGTAGTTATAGTTTTGTATTTAGTTGCAATTTGTTTGTGTTTTCTTTCTTGTTTAAAAAGAATTATGATGGTGTGCCTGGACTGGCGCTTTGCTGGCGGAGTGCGTGGACTGGAGCTTGGCTGATGGTGTCGTGGACTGGCACTTGGCTGGCGGTGAGTGGACTGGAGCTTGGTTGACGGTGAGTGGACTGGCGCTTGGCTGGCGATGTATGTGGATTGGTGCTTGGCTGGCAGTGTGAGTGGATTGGCGCTTGGCTGATGGTGTGCGTGGACTGGCGCTTGGCTGGCAGTGTGCATGGACTGGTGCTTGGCATCCGGTGAGTGGACTGGCACTTGGCTGGTGGTGTGCGTGGATTGGCGCTTGGCCGGTGGTGTGTGTGGATTGGCACTTGGCTGGCATGCGTGGACTGGCACTTGACTGGTGGTGTGCATGGATTGGCACTTGGCTGGTGTGCGTGGACTGGCGCATGGCTGGTGGTGTGCGTGGACTGGCGCTTTGCTGGCGGTGTGAGTGGACGGGAGTTGGCTGGCAGTGTGTGTGGGCGGGTGCTTTGCTGGCGGTGTGCGTGGACGGGCACTTGGCTGGAGGTGTGTGAGTAGTGACTTGCTTCTGTTCACTACACACACTGCTAGCTAAACGCCACTCCACACAAACCGTGAGCTGGTGCGGTTGATGTGTCAGGAATGTGGACGTGTGAAAGTGATGGGACCTTGAATGACGCTCTCTGCTGGTGTGAGTTTTGTAAAGAGCTGAGCCCGCGGCTGGCGGTGTGAATGGTTTTGTATGTGTCACACGTATGAAAGGTGCACAAATGGCCTGTAAAGCGGTTGCTGCCTTGGCGGTTGGTGTCTTGTCGTGGCTTTACAGCTCACGAGCTGTGATTCAATGGTTCAGTTTCTCGTACTTTCAATTATTAACAGTGCATTTCATTTTTGTGAAATCTCTGGTTAATACAACTGTATATACTGAACCATCACTCACCCTCATGCCAAATCCAACCAGTATGTCTGTGCACTTGAAGAATAGGTGGTTTTGCATAAATATTTGTATTTTCTGTCTTTCTCAAGCAGGGTGTACCTTGTCCTTTTTTGTGACATTTTCCTTGCATTATTGTGCCAAAATGTTCACGCTGCAGAAGTGAACAACACATTTCCAACCCCTGCGCCTTTCTCCAAGTATCCCAATAGAAATGGTACCTCACTTGTGTGGGAGGCCCAAGTACCCGTGACAGGCAAGGGCCCAAAACGTAGTGAGGCGAGTACAAATTTGCCTATCACAAAACAACTCGGTTTTGCAAGGGAGGGGTCACCTGAATTTTTGGCCCGTGCTCGGCGGCCAGCTAGGGAAACCTACCAAACCCACACATTTCGGAAAAGTAGACACCCGGGGAATTTCAGCTTGCATGTATCCCCCAACGTTTTCTTACTCAAATTTAGCTGAAAAAAATCACTTTTTCCACACATTTCCATGTGTGAAAGTTGTGCCATCACCAGGCTGACACAAATTTCCTACCACCCAGTGTTTCCCTTGGTCTCCCAATAAAAATGGTGCCTCACTCATGTGGGAGGCCCAACTACATGCAACAGGCAAGGGCCCAAAATGTATTGAGGTAACATCAAATTTGTCTATCTCAAAATGACCTGGTTTTGCAAGGGGGGTCACCTGGGGTGTTGGTCCGTGCTCTGAGGCCATTTAGGGAAACCTATCAAACCCAAACATTTCTGGAAACAAGACAGCCTGGGGAGTCCAGCGAGGTATGGCTTACATGGGCCCCCCAACATTCTCCTACGCAGAATCCAATGCAAACCTCAAATATTGCGGAAAAAAATCACTTTTTTCTCAACTTTCTGTGTGGGAAAGTTCTGAAATCTGCTTGGATCCACAAATTTCCTCCCACCCAGCATTCCTCCAGGTCTCCGGATACAAATTGTACCTTACTCGCGTGGGTGGGTCAAGGACCCGTGACAGGCAAGGGGCCAAAAACCTATTGAGGCGACATAAAAATTATCTACCTCAAGCCAACCTGGTTTTGCAAGGGGGGTTCCCTGGGTTTTTGGCCCTGGGCTCGGTGGCCATCTAGGGAAACCTACTAAACTCACACTTTTCTGAAAACTAGACACCCGGGGGAGTCCAGCAAGGTATGGCTTGCATGGGTCCCTCAACATTCTCTTACTCAGAATCCACTGCAAACCTCAAGATGTGCTGAAAAAAAATCACTTTTTTCTCAACTTTGTGAGGGAAAGTTCTAGAATCTGTGTGGATCCACAAATATCCTCCAACCCAGTGTTCCCCCAGGTCTCCCGATAAAAATGGTACCTCACTTGTGTGGGTAGGCATAGTGGCTGTAACAGGAAATGGCCCAAATCTTACTGTGGAGACTTCAAAATTACCTACAAGAAAATTACCTGGTTTTGGGGGAGCAACTGAGATTTTGGGCCAGGGCTTGGCGGCCATCTTGAGAAAGTACCAAACCCAAACATTTCTGAAAGCTAGACCCCCGGAGGAGACCAATGAGGTATCGCTTGCGTGGATCCCCCAACGTTTACCTACCCAGAATGCCAGGCTAACCTCAAATTAAGCTGAAGAAAACACATTTTCCACATTTTTTTGTATATTATCACAGTGCCGGCACAAGTTTTCCTTTGTGTCCCGAGTAAAATGATACCTCACTTTTGTGTCTGTCATATACAGAATTGGCAAAAAACGTATTTTAAAAAAAATGTGGCACTTAGAATTCTCTGTGATATTCCCTGATTCCCCATGTTTTGGGCTCTTCCCAGTCACAGACCCTTGCCCCATTCACACATGTGAGGTATAATTTTACTCAGGACACTCAGGGGAACGCTGTGGGGTAGGACATTTGTACCGGCATGGTGATTCCACACAAAATTATGTGGAAAATGTGTTCTTTTAGCTAAATTTGAGGTTTATAGCATTCTGGGTAGGAAAACGTTGGGGGATCCACACAAGCCATACCTCATTGGACTCCCCGGGTGTCTAGTTTTCAGAAATGTTTGGGTTTGGTACTTTCCCAAGATGGCCGCCAAGCTCGGGACCAAAATCTCAGGTGTCCTTCCCAAAACCAGTTAGTTTTGCTATAGGTAATTTTGAAGTCTCCACAGTGCGATTTGGGCCATTTCCTGTTGCAGCCACTATTCCTACCCACAAAAGTGAGGTACCAATTTCATCGGGAGACCTGGGGATTGCTGGGTGGGAGGAAATCTGTAGATCCACGCAGATTCGAAAACTTTCCCACACAGAAATTTGAGAAAAAAGTAACGTTTTCAGCAAAATTTAAGGATTGCAGGAAATTCTGGATAGGAGAAGCCATACCGTGCTGGACTCCCTCGATGGTTGTGAGCCCAGAGCCAAAACCTCATGGGACCCCCTTTGCAAAACCAGGTTGGTTTGTGATAGGTAATTTTGATGTTGCCGCAATAGGTTTTGGGCCCTTGCCTGTCGCTGGTCCTTGACCCACCCACGCAAGTGAGGTAACATTTTTCTCAGAAGACTTTGAGGAACACAGTGTGGGTGGAAATTTGTGGATCCACACAGATTCCAGAACTGTCCAGAACTGTCCAGAACTGTCCATCACAGAAATGTGAGGAGAATGTGTTTTTTTATAATGTTTTAGGTATGCAAGGGATTCTGGGTAACCTGGAGAGAGGCAGTCAAGTCACCCAATCCTTAATTCCTCTGGGTCTCTGCTTTTCAAAAATGTACAGGTTTGCTAGGTTTCCCTAGTTACCGGCAGATCTGGGGTTCAAAAACTACAGCTAGACACTTCGCCAAAAAAGGGTAATTGTTCACTGTGAAATTGTGGTGTGTTCACGGTGCGTTTTACGCTGTTTCCTGCCGCGGCTACTAGGCCTACCCACACAAGTGAGGTACCATTTTTCTTGAAAAACTTTGGGAAACGCGGGGTCAGTGTAAATTTGTGGATCCTCAAAGATTCCAGAACTTTCCATCACAGAAATGTAAGGAAAATGTGGTTGTTTGGCAATTTTTTAGGTTTGCAAGGAATTCTGGGTAACAGAACCTGCTGAGAGGCAGTCAAGTCACCACATCCTGGATTCCCCTGTGTGTCTATTTTTCAGAAATGGTTAGGTTTTCTAGGTTTCCCTAGGTGCCGGCAGAGCCAGGGTTAAAAAAACGACAGCTAGGCACTTTGCCAAAAAATTGTCATTTTTCACTGTGAAAATGTGGTATGTCCATGAGGCCTTTTGCTCTGTTTCCTGTCACGGGCACTATACCTACCCACACAAGTTAGGCACCATTTTTCTTGGAAGACTTTGGGGAACGCGGTGTGTATGTAAATTTGGGGATCCACACAGATTCCAGAACTTTCCACCACAGAAATTTGAGGAAAATTGTTTTTTTTTTAAAAATGTTAGGTTTGCAAGGGATTCTGGGTAACAGAACCTGGTGAGAGACTGTCGAGTCACTCCATTATGGATCCCCCTGGGTGTCTAGTTTTCAAAAATAGGTTTTCTAGGTTTCCCTAGGTGCCGGCGGAGCTAGGGCTAAAAAACTACAGCTAGGCACTTTAACAAAAAAATATCACAGTGATATTGACGTGTGGCCATGTTGTGTTTTGTACCGTTTCCTGTCGCTGGCACTAGGCCTACCCACACAAGTGAGGTACCATTATTCTCAGAAGACTTTGAGGAACGTGGGGTGGGTTGAAATTTGTGGAACCACGCAGATTCTAGAACTGTCAACCACAGAAATGTGAGGAAAATTAGTTTTTTTGACAATTGTTTAGGTTTGCAAGGGATTCTGGGTAACAGAACCTGGTGGGAGGCAGTCAAGTTATCCCATAATGGATTCCCCTGGCTGCCTAGTTTTACACAATATATAGGTTTGCTAGGTTTCGCTAGGTGCCGGGAGAGCTAGAGTTAAAAAACTACAGCTAGGCACTTTGCCAAAAAAGGGTCATTTTTAACTGTGAAATTGAGGTGTGTCCACGTTGCGTTTTGCGCTGTTTCTTGTAGCGGGTACTAAGCCTACCCACACAAGTGAGGTAACATTTTTCTCAGAAGACTTTGTGAAACGTGGGGTGGCTGGGAATTTGTGGATCCATGCAGATTCCAGAACTTTCCCCCACAGAAATGTGAGGAAAATTTTCTAGGTTTGCAAGGGTTTCTGGGTAACAGAACCTGGTGAGAGGCAGTCAAGTCACCCCATCCTGGATTGCCCTGGGTGTCTAGTTTTCATAAATGTATAGGTTTGCTAGGTTTCCTTAGGTTCTGGCAGAGCTAGTGCTCAAAAACTACAGCTAGGCACTTTTCAAAGAAAGGGTAATTTTTCATTGTGAAAATGTGGTGTGTTCATGTTAAATTTTGAGCTGTTTCCTGTTGAGGGCACTATTCCTACCCACACAAGTGAGGTAACATTTTTATCAGGAGACTTAGGGTAATTCAGATTTACAAAGCAACTGTTACTACCTATTGATGTTCGATGCATTTCTGCCTTCCAAATGAAAGACAATGTGTAAAAAAGAAGTCATTTTGAAAAATGACCGATAATTCTCATGCTAGTATTAGTATTCCCAATTTTGGAAATGTTCAAATATATACTGTTTCTAAACTCTATATTTTGTTCCCATTTCAGAAATACATTCTTTCATACCGAATTTACAATGTATAGGTTTTCCCAGAATAATTGCTATATACCCGGTACATAATAAAAAACCATTGCAAGTTTTTGCCTTTGGGTTCCTCGGGTACTTGGTGAACCTACAAGTCCTATATATCCCCACAACCAAAGTCCAGTGGATGTAATGGTATATTGCTTTCAAACAGCTGTCATAATTAGAAGAAGTTACAGGTGAAAACATTGACACAAAAGGATGGTTTTTGTTCAACTAATTTTCAATTTATCCTATATTTAACTGTTATTTTCTATAAAGAAACCTTAATAGATTTACACAAATTGCCCCTTGCTGAGTTCAGAATTGTGTCTACTTTTCTAAAAATGTATAGCTTTCCAGGATCCATGATTGCTTTCATACCTATTTTTACCATTAACTGGAACGAGGTTGAAAGCACAAAAAATAGCAAAAATAGGCTAAGTCCCAGAAAAATGCCAAAACTGTGTAAAACATTTTGGTTTTCTGACAAAAGTCTGTCATTCCCTAAAAGCTGTAAAATGGTGATTTCATCCCCACAAATCCTATTTTGATACCATTTGCAGGGAAAAACCCAGACGCTTTCATTTGCAGCACTATTTCCCATTTCCCCCCCCCCCCCAAACAACATTTAGCTGTATTTTGGCTAATTTCTGGTACCCCTCCAGGGGATTAGACAAACCCTCGGTACCTTTATAATCCCTATGATGTTGGCAGAAAAGGAAGCAAATTTGGCGTGGATACCTTATGTGGTCAAAACGTTGCAGGGACCTAAGCGTGAACTACCCCAAATAGCCCAAAAATGGCTTAGCACGGGGGGATGGGGTGGGGGGAAGGCCTTGAAGCGAAGGGGTTAAGAAATAGTTATGCCAACATCTACATTAATTTATCTACAATATACAGGGACTGTTCGGAATAGTACAAAGCCAATCTATAACTCAGGGAGACGCATCACGCTGCTGGCTGTGTGCACCTAGGGGGCTGTAGAGGACTTCAAGCCCCAGGACGCTGCCGGGCTCTGAACGGAGGACTCGCCCATCCCCCTTGGATCTGGGGGATATTTCAACTGCTCATGTCTCCGCGGGAGACGCATCACTCTGCTGGCTGTGTGCACCTAGGTGGCTGTAGAGGACTTCGAGACCCAGGACGCTGCGGGGCTCTGAACGGAGGACTCGCCCCTCCCCCTTGGAATTGAAGGGACATAACAACAAGCAGCTACTCCCACCATGCTGGATGCACGTGGGCGTGCGCCGGGCTAAGTCCGGGCAAAGGGGGTCCGTCTGTGGCCGTCCGGGGCAGACCGGGGCATTGCAGGGCCCGGTCCCTTGGTGGTTTTTTATGAGCTGAATCATCAAGCGGACTTGTAAGGATCTTTGTTAAGCGGACACAATGGTGGTTGTTCACCCCTACTTTGTTGTATGAAGAGCTTCTGGCCGTTTGGGTGAAACTTTGTGTCCAAGCCAACAATTGTGACTTGATCGTTGGGTCCGATTGTATGGTGTTTACTGACTGTTGAGATTTGCGTAGAGTACTGCCATCGATGGAGAAACGTAAGAGCACTGCGGGCACCTTGGACACTTACCTATTAAGAGCTGAATCTATAATTAACCACAAGATCCAATTAACCGAGCGCAGGCTTTCACTTGACCCTTCACAACTTCCTCTGACCAGGGAGGAGGAATTCAATAGTCCTTGACCAGTGAACAAATCACCATCCCTAATATTTTCTTCCCCTTCTGTGGACTCCCTACTAAAATCACCTAACTTGCGGGATAGGGAAACTGTTATCCCTACCCCAAGAGGGAAAGGCCCCTAGACTTGGGGACAAACCTAACAAATGAAAGGCCGAGCAATGGGCATAAATCAGAAGGGAGATAAGCTGACCAAAGAGGGAAAGGTGACAGCTGGGGTTGGTTCTAGCTCATTGGGAATTCCAACAGATGAAAGCCCAAACCATCCCGAAGTTCAGTCAGGTCCCTCCAATAATAATCCTGAAGTAAGTTTACAAGATCTAGGGAAACATATGGAAGGCCTTGTAAAAAACATTCTAAAACAAAAAATTGGAGAAATTACTTCACTCCTGTCTTCCCTCTTTGATGAAAGATTTGCTCGAATAGAGAATAACCTGGGTCAATTGAAAGGGGATGTTGACTCAATTAGAGCCCGTTTGGAAACTATCAAGCCGACCCCTAGTATTAAGAACATCGCCTCATTACAAAGGGATCCCTCTAATCAACCTAATCAAGCCCTTCGATCTGGTATTTCCAAGGTACCGCAACAAGAGAACCAAAGTTACATAACCGAGGGTACTACATCTAAGGTTAATGCCAGTATGGAGAATACTAGTAACCTCGGGCAGAAAAACGTGAGCCTTAACTCCACCAATTGTACGGCCCAATCCAATACAGATAATTTAAACTTGCCACCTGCATCTTGTCCCTATGTTTTGGTTCTAACTGGGGTTCCACCTTTGAAACAAGGAGTGACAGAATCTTGGTTTTCCCTCCGGAATAAAGTGGTGTATTGGCTGGTTAAACACAAGCATTTTAACCCTAAGAACATCAATCACATTCTAATGTTCGAAGAGTAGGATGGGTGGGTCCGGACCCACCCAAAAATCTATCCAGGGTGACTGTATTGTCATAAACTTCAAGACCCCCAGAATTGTCCGTTCTCTCTTAGCTGACAAGGAGGAAACACCGATAATACCTACAGTAATTTTCTCTGTCCCACTTGGTTTCTTCTATAGGCCAGAACCCAATTCCACCTTGAAAACAAACGGTTTTATCCTAACGCAGAATAGCTTTGAATTTCTGTCACTACTAGAGGAGGTGGACTGACAACCAACTTCTGTGTTAGAATCTACTCGTCCTAACCCTGAGAGAGAAATATGTGACGGACAATTGACTCCAGTCTGCAATCTATGTCAGGAAACACCATTTTTGGAAAACTGTCCGATTTCGCTAGTTAATCCTGTCCCGCTCTCTTTTGAACAGGCTCAAGAACTGCCTATATTCAATCATGGCCCCAAGTCAAATCAACCAAGACCCCAAGCAACAAAAGCCCCAGAATTAGCCGTGGTTTCCTTAATAAATAGCATCCCTCGAAAGAAGTTACTTAAACATCACCTCTCAGATTGATGTTAACACCTTAAGGGGGGCCATTTTTAGCGCTATATTTTGGAATATTGCTAGACTTCAACCTAAGTTCAATCAAGAAGAGTGGTTAACATTTGTGCAGTCCTATGACATCCTGTGTTTCCAAGAGACATGGGCAGTACTACCAATCCATCTAAACGGCTATAAAACATTCTACTCTCCGGCACTTACTTCAGCTTCAGGGCGAGCGAAAGGCTGGCTGGTGGTGTACATTTCAAACTTAATCCAAGTTAGAGAAACAAGCTCCTTAAAAAATGAGGAGAATTACCAGATAATTTTGATAACCATAAATAAATCAGCTCACATCGTGGTAGTTACTTTTATAATAACCTACAGCAATCAAAACTAGTGGAGACACTGGAGGAAATACGTTATTTCCTTCTAGATTAAATTAACATCAACCACAGGAAAAATTCCATAATTATGTGGGGTGGTGATTTTAATCTATCTTTATGCGAAAGAAATAACAACATCACTTGTGGTCTTCTGGACCCCCGAGAAAGTAATATCACCCATTTTCCTCACTCTCTCACAGGGGAGTGCATGAATGAGACAATCTCACTCCTCCAATTGGCTTTCGCTAAACCAACTGTCAACACCTGCTGTTTCCTTAAGCCCAACCTTTAACGGCAGAGGAGCCTTCAGCTGCATTGATTTTATTTTCATGGCAACTAGGGCTTCAAACTTTTAACCAACTTTACAACACATGATTGCGTATATAGCGATCATTTTCCTATTTCCATTACCATGCACCTGGCGGGAGGTAGAATAAAGCCAACAACCCTGTACCAGGATGAAAATCTTACAATGAATAGACTAAATGGTTAAGCAATAAAGTGGGCCCGCTCAGACCCCGAACTATTAAAAGAAAAGGTTGTCAGAACCTCCATGTCAGCAGTTAGCTTATGCTTGGTGGAGGGCTCAACTTCTCAGGAGATCGTAGGCAATTTCAAAATAGTAACTAAATCCGTAAGTGATGCTCTAACTATTATATCTAAAGGCAAAAGAAAAATGAAGACTAGCTGGTTTAATTCATCTTGTACTAATGCATACTCGCCCTTAAAGCAGCTTTAAAAAAATGTCTGAGAGATAGGACAGAGATTCACCATCTAAGGAAAGTATACAACAAAACTCTACGGCAGAGAAAGAATGAATTAAAAGAGGAATTATGGGTTGCCTTACAGAATAGCTGTGAAATTAACGATAGCACAGCGTTCTGGGAAGTCATAAATTCACCATTCCTTTCGGGCCCAAGAGAGAGCAGTAACATAGAAGTTACAATCACTGAATCTGATTGGATAGCTCATTTTTCGCAGATGTTTGGTCTAACGGTGGACCCTACCCAAACCCATGGTAGTCCCGGGTTAAGGCTTAGTAGCCCAAGTGCTTCTCCTAGTTCATTGGCCCCAGATTTTACCCTGTCCGAAGTCAAGCAATCTCTGAATGCAAGCACAGGAGGAAAGGCCCTTGGCCCAGACGGGGTCCCAGTGGATTTATATAAATTTAAAATCGACCTATGGGCCCCATTATTACTCAAGGTCCTGGAAGCCACTGAAAAGTTGGACTTTTGGACTCAGTCATCCTGGTTCCGGTTTTTAAAAAGGGGACCTCAATAGTCCAACGTGCTACCACCCTATCTCCTTACTTGATTCGCTGGGAAAGATGGTAGGCGGTATCCTGTTAGAATGTTTGCAGTACTGGCCTGAAAATAATAACATCAAATAACCATCGAGCAGGTCCTAAACATTTCGTTAATTAGGAGTAAATATGTAGATACGAAGGGCGGAAGTTTGCACGTGGCATATGTAGACCTCACTGCAGCGTTTGACTGCGTGGGCCATGCAAAACTCTGGGACATCCTGACAGCAATGGGGGTCGACACTCTATTGGTTAACTATCTGCGAGAAATCTATTCAAATGCAACTGCAAGAGTGAGTTATGGCTTGGGGGGCCAGTTATCCGGACCCTTCAAGGTGGAACGGGGTGTAAGACAGGGCTGTGTCCTGGCCCCCTTCCTTTTTACATTATACACAAATGGCCTGGAAATAGCCATGTTGGAGGGGAGTCAGGGCCTTCCCCTTGTCCAGAATCGCCCAATCCCTGCTCTCTTATATGCGGATGACGCTGTTATCATTGCCCGTACTCCTCTTGAACTGCAGTGCTCTGTAAATCGTTACCACTTATTTATGTCGAATTTAGATTTAAAAATACATATAAAAAAGACCTTCATTATGACTTCTGGCCGAAAATTAAGAAAAGGAAATGATATCTATATAAGCAATTCCAGGGTAGACCACACTCCCACCTATCCTTACCTAGGAGTTGTTATAGATGAAAAGGGTACTTGGAAAAGAGCAATTGAGGTCAGAAAACTGCAGTTTCAAAAAGCTACTATGGCCTTAGTAGCATTTACCCATAGGCTTGGGAAACGACCCCCGGAAGAGATGCTACGTATTGATCAGGCCAAATGTTTTAGCACAGCCACCTACGGGGCAGGGGTTTGGGGGTATGCGCAGGTTGAATCCATCCAAAATGTTGAAAATAGTTTCTTAAGATTCCTACTTGCAGTACCACAAAGTACGTCCACATTCAGCTGCCATTTAGAACTGGGCGTACCCTATATTTCTGACATCATACGAATGCAACCAGTTCTATTATGACATCGTCTCTAGATGTCCAATAAGTTACCGTTTACCCAAGCAATTGTGACAGACTGCGTTAAGTTAGAACACTCTAAGAAAATCCCGTGGTTACAATACGTTAGGAAGTTTTTATCTGATTTAGGTGTGGAGAACTACTATCACAACCCCCATGAAATGGCCAGGATTTCAAGAAAGATGCTAAAGAATCAATGTCTAATGCACTTAGCTGGTCTTTGTCTGACTGCTGAAGCTAATAAAATCTCTGTTCAGCGTTCACTGTCAATTCAAACAACTGTCAAGATCCAGCCTTATTTAACTCTGAATTTACCCAGTTTTGATAGATTTTTATTGATTCGATTCAGATTAAACCTCTTTCATCGTTTTGTTACTTTTCCATCGCCAAATGATTGGTCCAAGCAGTTAAACTATTGTCCATGGGATGGTATATCCCCACAGTCGCTCCTTCATGTAACTCTTTTTTGCAAATTTTACATTGAACCCAGAAAGCGATGGCTGATTCCGATTCTAATAAACCATGGGCCTTCGCCAATGCTGCCCTGCTTTTATGATCCTCCAATTTTTGGAATCAGACCTCATAGCCATATAAAATGTTGTATTCGGCACATAACTAATTTGTAACTTGAGCTCTGATGTACCTTAAGGCACTGTTATATAGCGTTTTTAACTAGAAATGATTTTTATTACAAAGTTTATATCCGTAAAGTATTTATTGTGATGCTTTCTTTTTAATTAAATATTTTTACTACTGGAAAATGTAATGTTTTCTAAGATGTCTTGATACTTTAATGGTTTCTTAGTTAAAACTGAATAAAGTAATTAATGAAAATATAATTCAGGTACTTTTAAGAATTAGGGACACATATTATTTTTGGTTTTTCCCCTTGTGTATTTTCATTTCAGTCTCTTCTTACTCTGTGAAACCGGGATTACCTCTTCAAACACTTAATTATGTTTTTTCCAATTCCCTTGTCCCTAGGATAAGAGTCTGGGAACTCTCTTGCTATCATGCACCTCACAAATGGTACTGTGTGACCCTTTGCTCTAACCAGCAGGAATCTTCCAGACATCATCTAGACCAGTTACACACAGGTATGTAGGGTTGTATTAAACCTTATTTATGAAGTCTATGCATGACCACACTTTATGAGAAAGAGAGCCTCACTGGGATATCTACATGAATACATTCTCAGGTATCTATGCTTTATTCTGCATGTCGAGCACAAGATCTTTATCTTTTTTTCACACTTTCTGCATGCATAATTGACACACATTTTTTATTTAAGGTTTATAAGTAAGATGGGAGCCCACTCTGCTTGTCGCAGTACAGTACCTGTGCCCTTGTTATTTGATTCCTGCTGCAGCTGCCTGGGTCAAATGCTGGGGAGGCGCAAGGCATTGGAAATCGCAGCTACATGCCAGAACTCGCCTGGACCCACTAAGCCCGCCAAGACCAAACTTCCCAACATCCTGTGCGGCGCCCACGTTGCGCACTGCACTGCTGAGCATCAGGAGGCGCACAAAAGGGGGTGAGGGCTCCCGCAACGTGGGACGCGTGCGGGCTTGCCCGGGCCACTCTATTGCAAAGCCCAGGCCAAGGGCAGGCCCATCTGCACCCGTCAGAGCCCAGAGGAGGCCGGGCTGGACCAGACCACTGACATTTGAACTGTGAGCCTGCAAGCCTGTGTTATATATACTGAATACTGCTTGTGTGTAGTAGCTAGGGTATATTTGTGTAACTTGGTAAGCTGGAGTTCTGTAAACATGAGCAAAAGAATTCGGGTGATGGGTTGTAGGTACCCTTGATGCTTTTCTAAGTAGAGCTGAAACTGTTTTAATGCACAAAATTCAGCTGACGGAGCGTAGGCTCTCACTCGACCCTGTGCTATCACTAGGTAGCTGCAGCTCTACAGTGCAATCTTCCCAACATTCCATAGGAAGTGCAATGTATTCTGAAAGCCACAGAATCTAGCCCCACACGACCAACAACGATCAGCGCCCATAACCTGAGGCACCTCACAAGGACAGGAAAGCCCACCAATTACATCAATGGTTACCACAAGGGGAAAGAAGGTTAATGGGGCCACAGACGGGGAACCGCCATCTAAAAAACGGAAAGGTCGTGGACCAGAAAAGCCATATCCATCTGTCCCCAGAACTGACAAACTTAAAATAGCCTCTGTTGGCAAAACGGGTGGTCTCCAACCTGTATCAAACTCTACCGACATCACTGCAGAGCAAGCCACAAACCCAGCCCACGTAGCTCATACATCCCCTCAGTTTAATCTAGATAAGCTATGCTCCCTAATAGGAGTGCAAATCTCAGCTATGATTGACCCCCTACTTAAAAGATTGATTTCGGTTGATAATAGCTTAAAGAAGATCGAACAGGGTATCTTCAGTACCAATCGAACAAATCCTGTCCAATCCAAAGTACAGGAGATTGGGGGGCAACCAACAATCAGTTGGGGGCTTTAGACATTGCACAAAAGGGAATCCTGGTTAATATTTGCAATAGTTCAGTTCCCACTGTAACAGCCACAAGTACTGAGACCAATTACTCCACTAGAGCAAGTAATGGTATTCCTACGAAGTTGAAGCCTCAGCAAGGGGAAAATGGCACTAGGAGAAGGCCCCTAGAGATAGGTGAAGTATGCGATATGAATAAACATACCTCTCTGCATCCACCTCCGGAGGCTACACCGTATACAGTGGTACTCGCTAACGTCCCAAAGCTTCCACCTGGTGCACGGGAACACTGATCGATGCTCAAAAACAAGGCATTACATTTGCTGGGCAATAGGACATGCATAAGAGATCATTTCTTGGGGAGTTTCAAATGGTTCGTAGAATCAATTGGATGGAAAGTCACGTAAGTCCCTGCTAGGTGACTGTGTGGTCCTTAGTTTTAGATCACCAACACTGGTTAAGAATATATTGGAAATGGCCGAGCCATTCTTTTACTGAAGGAGTTGACATAAAAATTCTCCCTCTAGGCTTTTTTTTTATAAACTGCAGAACATATTTAGGCCTAACGAGTGGCAAGGACTACATAGAGCACACAATCAATATGACTTTCCAGTCCATACAAGTAACCGATTTGAAATTCTTTCTTCCTTAGAAGAAATCGATTGACTGGGAACACTTAATATCTCCCCACCATCTGTTTCAGAGCAAGATATGGGTGAAAATGAGGTCGAAAGTAGCTTGGGTTTTCCCCTCATATTCCGCTGACCTAACAGGAGGTAGCCTCCCAGGGTAAACAGGTCCACAGTTTAAGTAGTATAGGTGTAGGGAGCTCACCCCCACAGAAAACAAGACATAGTGGTTCGGTGATTGCAATTTCGCTGAGATTAGTAGCTTGCTCCCACAATACAATCAGAACCCTAGCGACAGTTCACTGCAACATGACAGTTGAGGAAATTAGTAGACATTAGGATATTGGTAATGTCACTTAAAAACCTATATGACCATAGCTTCCTGGAATATCGCAGGATTATCATCTAAAATCATGTTGACAGACTGGACATCATATATTGATGGTTTTGATAGCTGGCTATTCCAGGAGACCTGGTCTACCATCCAGGCTTCTTACATTTTTCAAAGGCCGCAACAGGAGGTATGAGAGGAAGACCGATTGGCAGGTTGACCTGCTGGGTTAGACAGCATGAGGGTATAAGGTTGGAAGAGATTACAATAGACAGTCCGGATATTATGGCCATATGAGTTAGATCATCTAAAGGCCTTTACATAACGATTATTAATACGCGAGGGCAGTCGGGTGGCAGGGGATCCACTGTGGCAACTGCCCTAGATGGTTATATGGACAATGTTTGGGGCACTGGTAATTTGATCATAGCTGGAGACTTCAATTGTAGCTTCAAGCCCCTGGATCAGGAAGATAGAAAGCTTAGCGAAGATGGGGATGCACAATGGAATATCCCTTAATTAGAACTAAAACCTATTAAAAAATGGACTGAGGCCGCATTACAACTAAAGGGCTTTTGTTTGGAAAGGAGAATGAGGGCAGCAAACGAGAGGACGCAGTCAGATAGGCTGGGTGCACACACCTTTAATAACAGACTAAGAAGCAGTCGGATAGACTACATCTTCATTAAGGTAGAATTCTGGTCATTTGTATTGAACATGGAGGTTCAGAGGTGGACCGAAAGTGACCACAATCCATTGGTTTTAAAACTTAATGATGTAAGCTTTTGCTGTGCAAAAACCAAGAAGGTTGAGTATAACACAGAAGAGGTCATAGTAACCAATACTCTGAGGAGAGTACAGAAGATTGTAGCCAGACTAGTGCTTGTCAGAATCCAGGCTTGGATGATTGAAACTGATATTTTAACACCTTTACAAGCGGAGTTTTGGCCACACACAAGCAATCTCGACCAGGTCCTCAGGTTCGTGTTAATATACTGGCGGGTGGTTATCATAGGTGGGGGTACAATTTATGCTGCTTTCGTGGATTTAAAATCCGCATTTGACCTTGTACCCCACGTGAAATTGTAAAATGCTTTCTTGGACATGGGGATGCCTCTGGATCTGGTGGCTCCAACAATAGCCGGCATGAAAATACCCTTGCTCATGTTCGCGGATGACACCTTGATAATATCTAAGACAAGACAGGGGTTGCAGACCGCCCTGTCACGGTTTGAGGTGTTTTGCCGCAAACATGAGCTAAGGGTTAATGTGGAGAAAACAAAGTTCATGGTGCTCCAAAAATCCAAATCCAACAAAGGGAGAGTATACATGAATGATGTGCCTTTAGATCAGACTGATGTGTTTACGTATCTGGGTATCACATTAAGTAGAAAGCTAAGTTGAAAGCCCCAATTGACACAATGGGATTAAAGCACGTGCAATTAGCAGGTGTCCTGGTCTAGGAGCATAGGCTCTCACAAACTAAGCCCTCTGCCCCCCTTCTGCAAATATACAATACCAAAATCAGCCCAGCAATATTATATGGCGCCGAATTGTGGGGCTTTGATAATTTAACCTCCCTTACATCAGCTCAAAATAAGTTTGTCAGATCATTAGTTGGCATCCCGCAATCCTCCCACCTTATACCTCTTTATTTAGATCTGGGTTGACACAACATCGAGGATGTAGGCGCTTTAGACCATTAGCATTCTGGAGGCGACTTTGGATTACTCCAGAGCTCTCCTTGTATGCCAAGGCTCTATTAGAAGTAAGGAGGCTGGGTCGACTACATGCAATCCCATGGTTGTACAACTTTAGAATTATGGTGTCCGTCATGGGGATGAGCATTTTGTGGGAAAACCCCGACACCACAGAATTTCCTTCCAAGAAGATCTATAAAACAGCCTACTGGGATATAGTTAAAACGAAGAAGTTTTCCTCCCTCAGAAGTCCGACATTGTCTAGGGAATTCCTAGATGTAAAAGATGAGGCCAAACTAGAAGCTTATTGGGACCTCATTTCCAGGCCAAATGACTGGAAACGTTACCACCAATTCAGAATAGGCTCACTACCAGTAAGATGTTTGACAAGTAGTTGGATCTCATCAGTGTGTGATAAATGTATCTTTTGCCATGTCCATAGTGAGACCATAGCCCACATTTTATTTGTTTGTCCAGCCTACCATCTCCCTAGGACAAAATGGCTCAAACCGGTTTGTACGGTCTTGGGTATAAGGTCCGCGAAGGAAGCTATAAGGATCCTGAGGTCAGATACCACTGACCTTATTGTAATCGGATTGGCAACATTTTTTAGATGGGCGTGGGCCATTCGAAACAAGAAAATGGGGGTAGAGCAACTGATATTGTAAAGAGGGACCATATTCAATTGTAAGAAATTGACTCTCGGATGAATTAAGGTTTGTGTATAAATGGTGGTATCCTGGTTTTAAGTTTATTTGATATGTCAATTAATGAACGCCACTTAGAATTTTTATACTAAATTTTACTTCTTTTTATTAATTATGATCACGTTTTAAAAATTGACATATATTTATTAATTACTCTATGAAGAATTATGATTGTCGTAGTTGTCACCAATGTTTTAATGATATTTGTTATGAGATGAATTACTTTCACATATATTTCAATATTGTATGATCGTGTCTTTTCTGATTGAACAATCGAAATAAAGACTTTATTGAATTGAATTGAAGTATGACATCTTAAGCATTAACAGTGAAACACAGCGTCTTTCATTAGGTACCCATGTAGTTCATTTTCTTCCTTTGCTTATTTAGTGTAAATAGCAGGCATCCAATTTCAATATTTAAAATTGTGCATATATGTTTCATTCAGTGCATTTTGAGACGGAACCCTGAAATGCGCATAGTACAACAACATACCGCCCGTTTCTACACACTGTGTTTATTCATTGCCACACTGATAAATTGTGATCATGGATTCCATCATTGCACTGTCTGTTGTATATAACTAGGCCCTTCGACTTTTGTATATTAAGTTGTGCAATATCAATTCTTGCAATCAAAAAACTGAATAATTGTAATATTAATGGACCAACTTGTTTAACTATTGATACACACATATATCAAGAAATAGCCCCCCCAAAAATGTTATATAAGACATTATTTATTAAATATCTATTTTGAATATATATATATTTTTTGATTTATTATTATTGTCTTTTGATTGATCTGAAATTGTTATGCCCACATTTGTTGTAATCCACCCTGCCCAGGTGTCTTCTTACCCGTTATTTGTAAGGGTTTGTCAGCCATCTTGGGTAACTACCAAACCCACACATTTCTGAAAACTAGACACATTTTTCACATATTTTTGTGTGGAATCACTGTGCTGGCACAACTGTCGTACCCCACAGTGTTCCCCCGCAGTCTCCGAGTAAAAAGAATACGTCTCTTGTGTGGGTGGGGCAAGGGCTTGTGCCTGGGAAGAGCCAAAAACATAGGGATTAAGGGTCTAGTACAGAGAATTCTAATCACAAATTATTTGTTATTAAGTTTATAGCCAATTCTGCATTGGACACCCACACAAGTGAGGTATCATTTTACTTGGGAGGCTGAGGGGAATGCTGTGGGGTAGGACATTTGTGCCAACACAGTAATTCCAAGCAAAAATATGTGAACATTTTTTTTTGAAGACTTTGGGGAAGGCGGGGTGGGAGTTATTTTGTGGATCCACGCAGTTTCCAGAACTTTCCATCACAGAAATGTGAAGAGAATGTGTTTTTTTACATACTTTGAGGATCTGTAAGGGATTCTGGGTAACAGAACCCTGTGAGAGCCAGACAAGTCTCCCCATCCTTGCTTCCCATAAGTGTCTAGTTTAAAAAAATGTATAGGATTGCTAGGTTTCCCTAGGTGCAGGCAGGGTTAAGGTTCAAAATCTACAGGCACTGTGCAAAAGGTACTTTTCACTGTAAAAATGTGGTGCGTCCACATTTCTTTTAGGCCCATTTTCTGTCATTGGCACTAGGTCTACCCACACAAGTGAGGTACCATTTTTCTCGGAAGACTTTGGGGAATGAGGGGTCGGTGGAATTTTGTGGATCCATGTAGATTCCAGAATTTGCACCACAGAAATGTGAGGAAAATGTTTTTTTTCAACTAAGTTTGAGGTTTGTAAGGGATTCTGGGTAACAGAACCTGGTGAGAGGTACACAAGTCACCCCATCCTGCTAGGTTTCCCTATGTGCCGGCTGGGGGAAGAAAGACTGTAGCTATTTGTTTGGGGATGGGTGCAATAGTATGCCCATTCTGGGCAGCCCCCACCCCCATGCATAAGAAAGCCAGCGTAATCGCTGGCACCTAGTGGGCTCTCTGACACCCCCTGGGGGAGCAGATCAGGGGCTACTGCCCCCATCTATCTCCTGGCAGGGGCAGCGAGGCTGTGGCATTTTTGGGGTGTGGTGGGGGCATTGGCATGCCCATTCTGGGCAGCCCCTGCCCGAAATTTGGGAAAAAAAGATCACTGTTGCCTAGTGAGATTTCTGCCCCCCCCCGTGGCAGGTAATGGGCTATTGCTGTAGCATTTTTTAGGGGGGGGGCATTGGCAGCCCCTACCACAATGTACATATAAAATAAAGAAATCCCTGGGGCCTAGTGGGCTTTCTGCCCCCGGGGGCAGATCAGGGGCTATTGCCCCATTTGCCTCCTGGGTGGGGCAGAAAGACCTTGGAAATTGTTTGAGGCATGCGGGCATTAGAATACTCATTCTGGGCAGCCCCCACCCCTATGTATATATAAGAAAAAAATCCCTTTTGCCTTGTGGGATTTCTGCCCCCCAGGGCAGATCAGGAGCTACTGCCCCCATCTGGCTCTGGGTTGGCAGTATGATTTGTGGCTTTTTTTGGGGGGTGGGTGCATTGTAATGCCCATTCTGGGCAGCCCCTGCCCGAAATTTGGGAAAAAAAGATCACTGTTGCCTAGTGGGATTTCTGCCCCCCCCGGGGCAGGTAATGGGCTATTGCTGTAGCATTTTTTAGGGGGGGGGGATTGGCAGCCCCTACCACAATGTACATATAAAATAAAGAAATCCCTAGGGCCGAGTGGGCTTTCTGCCCCCCGTGGGCAGATCAGGGGCTATTGCCCCATCTGCCTCCTGGGGGGCAGAAAGTCTTATGCCTTCTTTGGGGGGTAGAGTGGGGGCATTGGCATGCCCTTTCTGGGAAGCCCCCACCCCTGGCATATAAAAAAAACTCCCAGGCACCTAGGGGGCAGATTGGGGGATACTGCCCCTATATGCCCCCCCGTGGCGGCAGAAAGGCTGTCTGGTAAACTTTTATGGGTAAGCAAAGGCCCTTGCCCAAGGGGCCGCTCCCCCCCTCCTCCCTGGTGGCTAGTGGGTGGATCCCTGCTTGGGGATTGCCCTCCTGTGGCAATTCCCAAGCAAGGATCCACTAGGGAAGGGTACCATTGTAAAGAGGAGATTCTCCCCTTTTCAACAATACCTCTCCCATGTTTTTCGGTGCTCGGGGGCTGAAATACCCCAACAAGTACCGAAACTGTGAAACTGAAACTAAGTTTCAGTGTTGTTTTCATCGTAATGACTACAGCGCGCCATGCACCCGATCGTCATTACAATGAAACCCTTAATCCTGCTTTGGCAGGTTGGGGAAGCTCTTTCCCACCTCCCAAAGGAAAAAAAAAGGGAAATCCTTTTGCTGTTTACAGCAGAGGGATTTTTTTAAAGTGTGCTCATAACGGAATGGTTCCATCATGAGCACACTTTCACTTATGTTCATGACGGAACCATTCCGTATACATATATATATATATATATTCACTGAAAAAAACATAGGTTTCACACCAGTTATAGTTAGCAGGAAGTTTTACTCGCATAAAACCATTGAAATTCCCACGTTATAGTTTGTTGGACTCACTGTAACTTGCGCGTGCAATGCACTGCTGATGACGTCAAATTATTACATCACTCATGACATGGTCAGTGACATCACTCATGACATCACTGATGACACCATCCAGTAAATGTGTGTCTTTTTGAAAAATACATTTGTTTTATATATGTATATGTAAAAGTTGATGGAAGAATAAATGTTTAAATGAGTGTCTAAATGGATGTTTTTTTTAATAAAAATTGATTAGTTAACTGGCTTATTAAGTGTTTCTTAGTGAATACATATATTAGTGAGTAATGTTTAAATATTTATATATATGTATTAGTGTTTCACTTTGTGTCTAAGTGGCTGCAGGGGTTGGTGAGTCGGTACATGTATAGGTATATGGGTTATTAGATGTTTTTTTAGTATCAGTATGAGTGTTTGTATGGTTTTGTGGGGGTATTACTTATCACATAGATGCTTGAATGACTAACTCTCTCTTTGTATGTGTTTTGAAGACAGCATATGTGCAGGACTGTATGGGTGGATGAGTGTGTATATGTGTGTGTTAGTGAGTGAATGACTGTCTCACTAGTGTCTTTATCAGTAACTACATGTGTTTTAATCTAGTATATGTGAGTATTGATGTATATAAGTGTGAGATGTGAGAGTGAGATATTGAAAGAGTTCATGTTTAAATAATTATGTGTTTCAATAAGTGATTGTTTAAGAGAGTAAGTATGTGTAAGTTTCCTTAGAAGTAAGGTGGTAGTGTGTGTATAGCTGTATATGCAAATAAATGGATGTTCAATAGTTTACTTGCATGTGTGAGTATGCGTGTGAGTAACTTTTGGATGACTGTCGGTGTGTAACAGGATGTATAGGTGTATCACTACATATGATGAGTGAGTATATGTATGAGTGACTATATAGAACTGTTGGTGAATGAGTGGATGTGTATATAGATGGTGGAATTATTGAATTGGTTGTAGTAACTGGTATGGGTATCTCCATTTTTTAAATTTTTTTAATTTATATTTTTCAATATGTGTTTCATGGGTTACATTACAGTGAAAGGAGGTCTGTCACTCTGTCACAAGGATGATGTCATCAGTGATGTCATGAGTGATGTCACTGACCATGTCATGAGTGATGTAATATGTGACGTCATCAGCAGTGCATTACACGCGCAAGTTATAGTGAGTCCAACTAACTATAACGTGGAATTTCAATGGTTTTATGTCAGTAAAATTTCCAGCTAACTATAACTGATGTGAAACCTATGGTTTTTTTAGTGAATTTAATAGGTTTTTTAAATGCTAATTCCTAACTATAACTGGTGTGAAACCTATGGTTTTTTCAGTGAATATATATATATATATATATAAATGTGTATTTAAATAGATATTTTACTTTTTTTTACACCAATATTTTTGGTTCAAAATGTTTGTACTTACCTGCGTAGGTATGGGAATCGATATTTTTGTAGTCTATATATTTTTTCTTGATATTTTGAACATCGATATTTATAGCATCTACATTCCAACAGTGTATCCTCTACTCGATTGAGTATTGGTTGTATAACATCTTATGACTATGCATTCTGTTCATGCAAATGTGTTAAATTGTGATATTTTATGAATTGTCCTACCTAAAATGCAGTTATGTAAATAATCCTATTTTGTACTTTTGATCAGTTTCGAGAATATTCTACTACCCTGAATTTTGTTTTGTGTAGTTTGTATGTTTAGAACATGTTTCAATGTAGTTTTACAATATGTTTGGCATTTGTCTTTGGCAAAAAGAAAAAAGAAAATGATTAAGCCTTGTTTCCTGGTGCTCAGAGGGTTAACAGCAGTTAATTCTCTGACTCACAGTTACAGGCCTGAGCTAAAGGAAAGGCTGAATTGTGAGTTGCAGGGCACTTGGCATTTGGTAATGCTAGCGAGTATGAGGAGTACAAAGCCCTTATTAAAATATGTAACAACGTACGTATTGTGCGTTTCTTTTTTTCCTGGTCCTTAACTCAATACTCCGCTCAGTCACCACACAGTCGTGTTCTTCATGGTCTCCTTTTCCTCATTTACCTCATTTAGCTGTTCCTACAGTTTTGTATTGTATCTTGTGTTCATCTTTCATCAGTGACATGAACTGTCGGGGGTGCCGAGCCAGCCATCAATGATGCTCCCAAGTTTACCCTCCTGCCATGGCCAGCTGTTCCACCTTGAAGATTGAGAGGAAACTAAAGGCTCTCTTTAGGACTGAAAAATAAATTGCCAATATTTTGTAGATATTGCCATGGAATATGGTCCCTCAAAAATGACAATGGTGAATATTCATCTGCTCAGTGTCAGGGTGATTTCCATGCGTATTATAGGGGTGTAAAAGTTCATGTGCATTTTTACCAGTTTCTAAATGGTAGGTATAGGGCTAGTACAAAATGTTTGCCCAAGACAGGACCAGTATATTATTGTCTTTTGACTACCATCCTTTCTCCTCAACTGAGCAGGTAAGGTAAAGAGCATCCTGGTTGCTGAAAACTGCCTTGGCGTAAATTAATCCTCGACTAGTGGTGCTTTGGTAAGGCCCTTCGTGGTGTATACTGAGTTAGAATGCACATTACACAATTTCAAACTGATGGCCTCATGGATTTAGCATCTTCCGCATTACAGAACTATTGTGGCCACTGTGAGAATAGCTAGGGCTCCACGGAATTAGATTCAACTGAAAGTAGAAATTGATTAGGCAGCACAACCACGAAAATTGTATCTGAACCATGTTTTCAGTGCATTGAAAGTACCCCAGGAATTGAGTGATCCAATACTGTGCTGTGTTGGGCCCCTATCTCAAGGAAAATGTGCCTTCTCAAAGAATATACTGCTTTAAAGCTGCAACTCTAGAAATCTAGTTTATCGATTGTTGTTAAGAAAAGAGTTTAGCTTTCCATTTGTCAAAGATTACTTGTGATCTGTTGAATTGGGGGGTTTATCCAATAAAATTATTTCCCTTGATCTAAATAGATACATCTGTTTTATCGATCTGTTAAAAGGAGCTATCTTTCGAATTTCAAGTGAAATTAATTTTAGCTGTGATTTCTCTTTCAGAATTCCCTTCATGTCACTCTGCCTACGCCATTTCCAATGTGGGACCTAAGCTTCTATAAAATCCACACCATGCCCAACCCATACATAAACCTCGTGCCCTTTTTAAATGCTACTGAGATGCTGCCCTTCTGATGTGAGAAATCTGTTCTGATTAGCACTGCTTGCTTAAAAACAGTTTATATGCTCTTTATCAGATTAACCATCTGCACAAATGCCCCTTCTAGATGTTCTAGCTTTGGTTGAGCATCTAAATATCACCATCACCATGTATTAAAAAATGTGTATTGCACTGCATAGTCTGATATTTCCAACAAGATTCTCTGTTGCTTTTCATGTCATTCAGCAGTAGCTGATGAGTGGAAGTAACTAAGCAGCATACCAAAACTGCCCGGGAGCATACTGGTCTTTTGGGCTAAACATCGCACTGTAAAACTACAGAGATGCGATGACGCCCTCATATAGCGCCCTTAATGCAGATTTAAAGTTAGCACCCTGGAAATACGGTGCAGGTGGGAATCCATTTGCTGAGATATGATCCCATGCAAATGTGCCTCCTTGTTTGTGCAATGGCCCTGCTTTGCAGGAAGTAGCATACAGGCAAAATGCCTTTTGGGATCTACTAAACAGTTCACCGCTATCTCGCACATTCTAGGAGGTTCCAGGGCTGCACAAAGGACACTACCACAGGGGAATGACCTTCGCCAAGTTAGTGCCCCTGCGGAGACACTGACAGAGTGGCATGAGCCACACTTCTAATGTATTTGCAAGTATATCCCGCACTCTGGCTCTTGTGGGGAACCCAAATGTTCCCAGAAGGGGGGATATACAACACAAAAATAGAGCAGACGTGTTCTTAGGAACTTGCATCCCTAATGCTAGTGATCTTAAAAATAAAAACATAAACTAGTTCGTCCCAGGAAATCGCAGTTGGAGTAATGGAAGGGGTGATTAAAGTAGTCTCGGTCAGTTTATTTATTCATTTGAATATTTCCTTAGTGAGTAATCTGAAGATAACATTTTATTTGTGTTGAAACCTGCTGCACATTCAAATGGGAAACCATCCAGCACAATTTGTACTAGACACGGGAGCATCCCTAAACTAAATATGTGCTACTGAATACTGGAAAATGAACCCAAAACCCAAACTGCAGAAGGTTGCTGTACAAGTCTACACATGGCTGTCCAAAGAACCCCTACCATGCCTAGGACAATTTCCCACATCCTTGACGTATGAAGACAGAACTGTCCACACCCAAATCAATGTCCTAGAGGGACCTGAAACCGCTGACTGCCTTCTCAGCTTGCCCACTGTGGAACACCTGAAACTTGTGGAGATACTATACAAAGTAGATGATACACTAGACATCATCAGCAAATTTCCCAAACTATTCACAGGACAAGATAAACAAGCCCATTTTAAAGTCTGACTGCATATCAATGAACAGATATCGCCTGTAGCTCAACATCACCGGAAAGTGCCATTTCACCTTCAGCAAGCTGTAGACGAAGAGTTACAATACCTATTATGAGACGACATCATCAAGAGGTGGCCTGGACCAGCTCCTTGGGTGTCCACAGTGGTGGTAGTACCCAAATGGGGGTCAAACAACAAAGTGCGCCTATGCATGGACATGACAGCCCCAAACACAGCCATAGAACGAGACCGACATATAGGGCCCACATTTGCGACATGATCACCCAGCTGAATGGAGAAAAAGTCTTTTCCAAACTGAATTTAAACAAAGGCTGCCATCAGCTCGAGCTCCATTAGAAATACCGCAATATCACCACGTTCTCAACTCCTCAAGGCCTCTTCCAATACAAATGTCTTAACTTTGGCATTTCGGCAGCTGCAGAAATATTCAAAGCAGCAGTGAGGTGAGTCATTCATCGAATTCCCAACTCATTCAACTACAGTGATGAAATCCTGGTGTTCAGTGACACCTTCAAGGAACATGACAAAGCTCTGGATTGAGTGTGTCATGTCATGCTTTCCTAGATACCAACCTCTCACTCAATCGAGATAAATGTGAGTTTCACAAATCCACATTGAAATTTTACGGCCACATTTTTCCAGTGAAGGAATGCGACCTGTCCATAAAAATGGTGACTGCACTAGCTGATACCCCCTGTCCACGAGATGGTAGTGACATACAATCCTTTCTAGGCATGGCCATCTATTGCGCCCAAAAGATAAGGGATTGTGCCACAATCAGCTACCCCTTGCGGGATAGCTGATGGTCAAGCCTTTCGATGGTCAACAAAATGCGAGCAAGCATTCAACAAAATCAAAACACCCATGGCTTCTGCCATCAACCTGGCATATTTCAATCCTCTCAGAAAACTGATATCAATGTAGACGTCAGCCTGGTAGGACTCAGAGCCATCTTAGCTCAATATGAAATGAAGGTGACCAATGACACATCATAGCGTACACCAGCCACAGCCTAACAGACAATGAGAAAGCATACTTACTGCCTGAGAAAGAAAGCCTGGAAGTCGCCAGGGCATTTGAGCACTTCCACATCTATGTCTATGGGAAGCACTTCACTCTAATCACGGACCATCAAGCTCTCATAATATTTGGAAACCCCTGCGCAAAAATGCTATCTTGGATAAAGCACTGGGGTATTCACCTTTCAAGAATACACATACAACATTGCCCCAAGCCAGGAAAGGCGGAAAATCCAGCTGACTACAAGTCAAGACATCCCAGGACCACATAACAGACGAGACACTAGCTGGCTCAAGAATACATCCACTTTGTCATCGATCAAGCAAGACCGCCAGCTGTCCCACTGGAAGCGATCACAGAAGCCACAGCCAAAGATGCTATGCTTCAAAGCATAATGCATAACAATCAAACGAGCTCCTGGAGACATCTTGACAATACATCAAATGACAAAGGAGTCAATCCACATGATCTTGCGTCCTTCCGACACATCGAAGATGAACTCACAATCAGCGAAAATTGATTACTTCTGTGAGACAAACGTATTGTCATACCATAGCAGCTACGACAAGGCATCATCAACCTGGCACATAATGGGCACAGAGGCATAGTAGCAACCATAATGATGCTACAGGACGGTTCTGGTTCCCCTCACTCGATCAAATGGTTGAAGTCACACTTCGAGACTGTCCTCAATGTCAACTGGTAGGGTTAGAAGAATCGCGGACCATGCTACAGATGTTCGACCTCCCAGATAGCATGTGGCAACAGGTAGCTATTGACTTCTTTGGCCCTTTAAAATCCGGCAAGTACATGATCATCACAATGAAGGAGTACTCAAGAATCCCCATTGCGCAAGTATTGTCTACAAGAGCGACCACCATCATACCAGTCCTAGATGAAACCTTTGTCGCATGAGGAATCCCAAAGTAGTCAAGACTGAAAATGGCCCCCATTCAATGGACATAACTTTGGAATTATAGACATAAACGATGATAACCACTCACACCTGTCCGTCCCTTCTTGCAACACAACACCATTCTTAACATTATACCATTATATCTGTGATGACAGCACTGTTAAGCATTTGGTTAGATATTTCTGATTAAGTAGGTTTTCAGAAGAGCAGGGCATTGTTTTATGGTTAATGCTCATGTTGGCTGCGGCAGGAGAAATGGAATAAATGGCCGTTTTCAGGTAATCACAGAGGGCATTTGCTTTAGAATCCAGAAGACCATTCAGGTTATTTCAGAACTGGCCAGTGATTATTCTCTTCCATTTCCTTGAAATATTTATGGTAAGAGTAGAAGGGCATGCATCCCCAAAACAAAAATGAGTCATTCCACTCCTTGCTCATGTTGCCCCAGATCCACATCTCCTCCAGTCAATCCATAAACAGGTATACGAGAGAGAGAACCTGAAGCCATTGCAACTCCCTGTTTTTTTGCGATACCATGTGTCTTTAAATAAAAATACATTATTGTCTAAATTCAATTGTATCATGTTGATCAGCATTTCCGTGTGGTCCCACAGACTTGCCGACCTTGTATTCAAGATATGTCTTATTGCATGTGATCCAGCGCCCCTATAGAAAACCTGTCTCAATAACACCTCCCAACACCATGATACTCACCATTAATCATAAACTTCTACAAGGCCCATAAGTAACCGAGACAAATTTTGGGCAACTGAATCATGTGACCTAATTAATCGGAACTATTCACAAACTATTTACACTTTATATACAACTGCAGTTTGTCATCATCATATTCATGAAAATATAACGGAAACATTTAATTAAGTCACTTAGGTAAATGGATCAACTGATGGTAACTAGACTAAAAATAAACAAGACCAGCTTGTAATTTCAAAATCTATTTTATTAATTTTATTATCAGTCAAAGTGCATTTTTAAAACATGAAATCTTTTTATTTGCAATCTTGAAAGCATCATTTAATCAAATAAAGGCACATTAGACTGACACTTCAATACGGATTAGCTTGCAAAGTATTAAAGCAGCAAAGGTCTCATCCCCTAAATTCTAATACCCTGACTAAACTTATTAAAACCTAAAAGGAAAAGTCATTAGTTCAGCTATCCTTATGTGTGTCAAAAGTCGGACAGCACTTCACGCCCTTCAGGAATCAGGAACAAGCCAACCATCCCCCTCCCAAGGGGCCAGGTTTTATACCTTTTCTCTATCTAAAAATTTACAAATTCACACTAAAAGAATACTTTTTCTCCGTCATCCAGCATTTCTATTGGCTGACAGCCGTCAGTCCATATGAGATCATAACCTTTTCAATTCAAAGTTGTGCCTTTCTAAAACGTCTTTGTCCTTTATTCACAGGCGACATTAGCTTCCGAGGATTTTGCAACATCTTATTAAATAGCAGTTCGCTGCTTCCTCAGCTTGGCTGTTCTGCCGCTTCCTGTCCTTGAAGTTATTCAATTTTGAAAAGGGGGTGGTGATGGACAGAGTTTCTGAATGATGCAGAATACTCTAACCCAGTCAAGAGATCAGGGCTTAATCCATCACCGTTTTTTAGCTCACTGCACCATCCCAGCTCAGAACCTGGCTACATGCCAATTAGTCTGTTCCTGTCCCAGTGCATGATGGGAACAGGGCAAACCAAACTACCAAGCCAATTCTTATACTGGGAAGGAAACAAGCTTCCGGGGACCGGTTTCTGGCATTTCAGCCGTCGTCGGCCCGGCTTGCTTGAATCCTGATGGTGCAATGAGCAAGGGACTCACGTCTGAGTATACCCTCCCACACTTAGTGTGGACAAAATCGATTTTGAAAAGGGGGTGGTGATGGACAGAGTTTCTGAATGATGCAGAATATTCTAACCCAGTCAAGAGATTAGGGCTTAATCCATCACCATTTTTTAGCTCACTGCACCATCCCAGCTCAGAACCTGGCTACATGCAAATTAGTCTGTTCCTGTCCCAGTGCATGATGGGAACAGGGCAAACCAAACTACCAAGCCAATTCTTATACTGGGAAGGAAACAAGCTTCCGGGGACCGGTTTCTGGCATTTCAGCCGTCGTCGGCCCGGCTTGCTTGAATCCTGATGGTGCAATTATTTATTTATTTATTTATTTTTAAAGTTTTATATAGCGCGAACAAGATCTTTGCAGATATCAGAGCACTTTACAGAGACAGTAGGTAGGGTAAACAAACTCTTGAAAACAATATAATATTCGGTAGTGAGTGAGTTGCAAAATAGGGTAGCAATCGCACAAGAGTATGCACACTAATAACAATCAAGAAACAATAATATAGAAGCCGTGCAATGTCGACTCGAATAAGATTATAGCACCCCAGAGGGTGAGTAAACACACTGTTGAAAACAGAATAGTAGTCAGTAGTGAGTGAATTGCAAGTTAGTATAGCACTCAAGTCATAGTGTACAGCCCTAATAAACAATCTGGAAACCAATAATATAGCATCCGTGCAATGATTTTGATCCAGTAGCAGTCATAAAAGAGTCTAACATAGATAAGCATTCAGGTAGCCGATAATATAGGAGCCATGTACTGTCATTGTTCCAGTAGCAATAGGGTTCAAGTGAACTTAGCCATAAGGATGCCTTTTACCTCTTTCTTGAAGAGTACAGTGGAGGGGATAAGCCTAGTTTCTGGTGGGAGTGCATTCCAGATCCTAGGTGCCATTCCTGAGAAGGAGCGTTTGTATGTTTTTTCCTTCCGGAATCTACGAGGTTTCAGGAGGAGATTCTTTGTGCTTCTGTTTGATCTTGAGCCTCTTGATATAGTCAGCTTGTGAGTGAGGTAGTTGGGTGACTAGTGGTGTACGGCCGAGTAGGTCATACAGGCAATTTTCAGCTGAACTCTGGCTTCAAAAGGCAGCCAGTTCAGGGCTTTTAAGTCAGGGGATATATGCGAGTGTTTTCTTGAACCAGTGATGAGTCTCGCAGCCGCGTTCAGGGAGGCTTTTAGGGGAGCCGTTGTTGTTAGGGGGAGCCCGCTGAGAGCCACAATTCCGTAGTCTATGCGAGGAATGACTAGGGCTTGTACAACAGTTCGGAAGTCCTTGGGTGGTAGGAAGGGTTTGAGTTTTCTCAGCGTGTTGATTTGGAAGTTGGCTCCCTTAGTTGCTTTGCTAATATGCTGCTGCATGTCGAGATTGGAGTCAAGTGTGATGCCAAGGGATTTCGCATAGTCCACGATGGTGGGCTGGACATTGAGTGCGGTTAGATGATTGAGCCAGGTTTGGGTGATGGCCTTTTTCGCAGGAGGTGAGATCAGAAGGAACTCAGTTTTCAGAGCATTTAGTTTGAGGTGATTGTCGGCCAGCCATGCTTGGGTGTTTCTTAGTGTGGCATTCAAAAGTTTGATGTCTTCAGGGGATTGAAGCTTGAGGTAGAGCTGAGTGTCATCGGCGTACATATGGAAGTGTACATTTGATGCTTGAAGCAAGGTGGTGAGTGGTTCCATGACGAGGTTGAACAATGTGGGGGATAGGAAGGAACCTTGAGGGACGCCTAGTGTTACGGACACAGGCGAGGACAATGCGTTGTTGATCTTGAACTTCTGAGACCGGTTGTGCAGAAAGGACGTGAACCATTTGAGAACAGTCCCGGATATGCCCATTCTGGTATTTAACAGCTCCAGTAGATTCTCGTGTTTGACCGTATCAAATGCTGAGGAGAGGTCAAGAAGGATGAGGAGGCAGGACTCATTGTGATCAAGGATTTGGAGGGCGTCATCAATTATGTGTGTCATAGCCGTTTCCGTGCTATGTTTTGCTCTGAATCCTGATTGGTGAGGGTTGAGGAGGTCAAACTGCTCAATGTGTTTTGTCAGTTGGAGTTGTACGCATTTTTCTAGCAATTTGGCCAGAGTGGGGATATTGGTGATAGGTCGGTAATTGTTTAGGTCGGCCGGGTCAGCTGTGGGTTTCTTGAGTATAGGCGTGACTTGCCCTATCTTGAGAGAGTCTGGGATGAGTCCTTGTTGCAAGGAACAGTTGATGATTTTAATCCAGAGTGGGAGGAGCAGGGGGTGAGGGCTTTAACAGCATTGGCAGGTAGGGGGTCTGTCAGGTGATTGGCGGGTTTCAAGGTGCCGAGCAGCTTGTGAATTGATTCTTCAGTATAGGTGTCGAAGGACATCCATGAAGCGTTGTTTTTAGGTTGAGTGTTAGTTATGCATATGGAGCAGGAGTATCGACTTACATCCTTGAGGAGATCACTTCTTATATTGTCGGTCTTTTGCTTGAAGAAAGCATAAAAGTCTTCGCAACTTGGAATATCCTTTGTTGAGCTGTTAGGTTGTAGAGGTTGCGTCTTGGTTTGGGTTTTGACTAACTCGAACAGTTTTCTTGGTCCGTTTTTTGCTTGATCCAGCTATTGGCTAAAGAAGACTGATTTCGAGCGTTTGATTTTTCTGAAGTAAGCGTTTCTCTTACTCTTAAGCGCTCTAAGGTGCAGTGCTGAGGGGTCAGATCTCCACGTGCGCTCTGCCATGCGCATAGCACGTCTGTCTTCATTGAGTCTACCATCATACCATGGGTTCGAGTTCTTGGTGGCGACTCTCTTCATTTGCAGGGGTGCGGCTTCATTGATTATTGCAGACATAGTGTCTAGGTAGAGGTCGGTCAGTGAATGCACATCAGAGACGCCCGTCGGGGGAAGAAGGAGACTGCCTGTGTGGGCAGGCAAGGAGTTTGGGTTAAGATTCTTCACGTCCCTCTTCCAGATCTTGGTTTTGGCAGGTTGAACCGGGTTATGTTTGACCTTTTCGTTGATGAAGATTGTGATGATGTGGTGGTCTGACCAGTCACAGGGTTCGATTGCCTCCAGCTGGGTAGAGTCTTTTTTGGCAATGATAAGGTCAAGGATAGAGCCTTTTTCATGTGTTGGACGGTTGCAGATTTGGGTGAGGTCAAGCGCGTTGAGGAAAGTCTTAAGGCTATTCACCACAGCGTCTTTCTGGTCGTTCCGGTGGAGGTTGAAGTCTCCCAAGTAGATTTGATTGATCTGTCGACCGGCGTTGGTGGATATCGTGTCCATGAGTTGTTGGGAGAAGGTGAGGTTGTCCCCGGGTGGGTGGTAGATAACATGAAGGGAGCACACAGGTTTGCCCTCGCTAGTAATTTCAAGGCAGATGAGTTCGCAGGAGGTGAGGGAGGGAGAGGGACCTTCAGTGACAACGAGGTTGCTCCTGTAGATGCATGCGATTCCCCCGCCCGTCTTGCCATTTCTGTCGAGTCTAATGATGTGATAGTTGGGGGGGACTAGTATGTCCATTATAGGAGTGGAGGCTTCAGTTAGCCACGTATCAGTCAGAATGGCTAGATCGAGGTCCATTGATAAGATGAGATCCGTGATGCCGGAGGAGTGTCTCGGGGCCGATCTGCAGTTGAGCAGGATACACTTTAGTCTGGGGGTGAGGAGAGTGGGTGAGTGTTCTAGGGAGAGGGGGACTTTTCTGAGATTACAGGGGACGGAGCTTCTATTGCTCAGTGTGGGGGGCCTGAGGGGATTTGTGAGAATCGTGGGTATGGGAAGGTGTGTGGTGAGTGGGAGTTTTGTGGGACCTGGGCCATATGAGCGGAGTAGAGTGTGTAAGTCTCCGTCAGACAGGGGGTTTAGGGTGCGACTGGGCGGCCGGTGGCCTTGCGATCGGGGATAGAGGGCCAGCGCGGGGAGTGATGAGTGAAAAGGTTTGAGGGGCGAGTGGTGTACTTGTTGGGCGTGGAAGTGGAGGGTAGGGGGTGTCTGGGGTGTGTAAAAAGAAGTTCTTTGATGGTGTGAAGATCTTCTTTGACTTGTAGATGGGTGGATATGATCATGTCCAGAGTTGGATTGTGGATGGTATTGGGAGTGAGAGCAGTGGGTGAGTGATTGAGTGGGGCAATGGGGTGGGCACTGGATCGAATGGGGCGGGATGTGCACGCGATGGTGCAGGGCTCTGCGGCCGTAGTAGGTGGGATGGCATTCGATGGATGAGCGAGTTTGTGAGCAAGGGGCGTGGATGGCGTGGATGAGGACAGGGGGAGGTTGGTAGCGTAGGTGATGGCGCTGGTGGAAGGCGGCACAGGTGAGTTGAGGGATGAGTGTAGGCTGGAGAAGGAAGGAGTGACAGTAGGATGGTGGGGGCTAAGAATGGGGGGGGATAGAGGATAAGGGGTTGGGTTGAGGGAGGTGGTGTGTTCTGTGAGTCTGGCCGGTAGAGTGGGGTAGTGGGGAGTGAGAGTGGGAGGGGAGAAAGGGTGAGAGTTGGTCATGTCGCGGGGCGTGGGAGATATGCTCAGTGCGGTGGAGGTGGGTTCTGCGAGACTCGTGTGAGGTGTGGGGTGGGGGTATAGGGGATGTGTGAAGGGGGGTGATATTCACCAGTGCATGAGGGGTGTGGGGAAGTGAGATCGCATGGGTGATTGATTACAGTGGGATCTGCGACGTTCGCAGGAGTCGTGAGGTGGGGGGTGAGGAGGGTGGGGGTATGGGGAATGTGCGAAGGGGGGTGATCTTCGCCAGTGCATGGGGGATTTTGGGAAGTATGATCGGGTGGGTGACTGAATACCGCGCTGGTCAGAGGGGAGAGGTGTGAGATGCTCCTCTGCTGTGATGGTTTAGGCAAGAAGTACTGATGCTTGGAGTTAGGGGGTGTTGTGTAGCCCGTGGTTTTAGGCGTGGTGGACCGCCTGTTGGAGATATGATTTAGGAAGGTGGGGAACAGATTGTCGAGTAGGTCAAGGTTCCTATCTGAGGATTGGAATAGGATAATCCCATTGTTATAGATGGAGATGGTCGCTCTTCCCGGGAAAAGTTGGGATGGTGTAATAGAGAGTGTTAGGCCATGAGCGATTTTTCTAGAGGTGGAGATGGTGAGGGTGGCGAGGAGCACTTTCCTCCACTGTGCTCTACGTAGGGTGTAGAAGATGATATCAGTGCTCGTGGCCCCATTAGTTAGCGAGAAGTAGGTGTCCACAAACGGGGCTTCGGGGTGGGCCTTCAGGAAGTTGTGTTTGAAGCGTTTGGCGTTTTTTTTGGTGAGCTCGGATGGATAGTTAATCTTGATGTATGCTTGCCCATGCCTTCCATGACAGAAGAGGTGTAGGTAGAAGAGGTAGAAGAGGGGGGGTGGAGTGTGTGGGTGGGTGGACGTGGTTATAGGGCGGGAGGCATGGAGAGAATAGAGGAGAGAAATAAAAGGTAGCTATAGGTGTGGATGCGGTTATAGGGCGGGAAGCATGGAGAGAATAGAGGAGAGAAATAAAGTATAGTTATAGGTGTGAGTTAATGAGGATGACTGACTAGTCTAAGATGGCCACCGCAGTGGTGTACTAGTCTAAGATGGTCGCCAAAAAGAGAATAGGGAGGCAGGAGTATGAGTCCTTTGTCTGTTATTGTTGGGTTAGCAAGTCCAGTTTCCCTTTCTATTAATGGGCAGGTCAAGTTGGTCCAGCTTCTATGTTGCTGCTTCCATGTTGCTGCTTGGTGAAGATGAGAGAGGAGGAGGGAGCCTTATCTCAGTGCAGGTGACCCCTGACCGAGTTGGTATGCAGCCTCATGGTCAACTGTGGGCAGTGGGGCGATTTATTACTCTAGTTTATAGCCCCCGCCATTTTAGCCAAAAGAGAGACTCTGCCACGTCGACACAAAACCCTTTGTTAGGGGGAAATTTTGATTTGGTCAATCAAGGTAGCGATGAGGGAAACCGGCAGGGAACACCGGCATACATGTGTATTATGGTGAAAGTGTTAGAAAGTTATGAGCACACACCTTTAGGGCTGCAGGCGGCCACTCGTAGCACCCCTGCATACACTGCAGCTCCGTGTTCGCCACCTCCCGGCGGCGGCAGGGGGGGGGGGCGCAGGGAATGGTCGATGTCTTGGTGAAGTGTGCTGCAGCTGCCGAAGGAGAGGGGTCAGAGGACGTCCCTTCAACAGGCTCGCGCCTGCAGTCGCCGATGTAGATGGGAGGGAGGTCCACGGGGGTGAGCTCCAGTCAAGCTCCGCGGAGCCAGCTACCTCGTTGCCTGCGAGGGGGGGATGGTGTGCCGCGGTGAAAAGGAGCCTGCTCCGGCGGATCCAATCGTCTGCGCTCCTGGCGCCCTCCAACCGCGCCCAACGGCGCCACCCACTCCGCCGCAGGCGATGTGCATATGCAGGCGTGCTGCTCCCGGTCAGACCCGCCACCGCTGGAGGAAGGCCACTGCAATGATCAAGGGACTCACGTCTGAGTATACCCTCCCACACTTAGTGTGGACAAAATCGATTTTGAAAAGGGGGTGGTGATGGACAGAGTTTCTGAATGATGCAGAATACTCTAACCCAGTCAAGAGATCAGGGCTTAATCCATCACCGTATTTTAGCTCACTGCACCATCCCAGCTCAGAACCTGGCTACATGCAAATTAGTCTTTTCCTGTCCCAGCGCTTGATGGTAACAGGGAAAACCAAACTACCAAGCCAATTCTTATAATGGGAAACAAACAAGCTTCCGGGGACCTTTTTCTGGCATTTCAGCCGTCGTCGGCCCGGCTTGCTTGAATCCTGATGGTGCAATGAGCAAGGGACTCACGTCTGAGTATACCCTCCCACACTTAGTGGTATTCAACCCAGAGCACATTTTGCACAGTTCCATTTATTTATTTTTTCTGAGGAACGTCATTGTGGCAAAACTTTTCTACTTTCTTAACTGTGCTCGGGTCATCACGACAGGATTCCAAACTCGTTTGATGCTTGTATATGGAGCTTGTACATCCAAAACTACCAATATCATGTTAGCTTCCCAAATCCGACCACCCATTAGAGAGAAAATTTCACTAGACTTAGCATGAAACTAGTGTTACTGTCAGAGCTGCCGACTTACCACCTGAGGAACTGGTTTTGAGTCTTGGCATTGCTCCAACACCCTACATTGCCAGGCAAATCACGTAATCACCCCTTGCCTACAAAACTGAATGAATGTGTATCCATGTGTATTGTAACTGGGGCCCTATTATGCAAAGGGCACACTTTCCCTGTTTGTGCCTGGTGCACCTTAAAACATGTGCGCCACGTGCAAACAAGGAAAGTGCACCCTATTACATGGAATGCGCTGCCCCAGGACAGCTGCGAACTGGGCACTGAATTCAAGTGAAAAACAGAGCGGCTGCTGTGAAGCTGCTCTGTGTTTCACTGTGCAGGAGGCAACTCATCTGCGCTTTTAAAGGTGGTGTGTGGGGTTCCAGGGGACCCCCTTCGTTTCCTCCAGAAGGCTGCAATCAGGGGATTCACTGACAGTGTGCCACCCTTTAGATGGCATATTGTCAGAGTGCCTGCTGACAGGTTCTTTCCCCTCGCTCCTGTTGTGTTCTGTGTGTGTGTCGGGGGTTACACCAAACACGGGACTCAGGTTAGTCTCACATTTCTTTATTTGCATTTCTCATTACTACTGGTTAGCCCCTCACGCAGCTGCTGGTCAGCACCTCCGTCTCCGTCCGTGTCCTGGTCATTGTCTGTCCCCTTTCCTGTCTCGTCACCGGATCTGGTGTCTGGTGACCTGGTCACTCTGCCTGAGGACCCACAGGGTCCTAGCGCCCTACTGTCCGTCGCCCACACTGTCGGAACACGACAGCTCCCACGACCACAATGCAGCTCTGGTGCAGGGGCAAAGGGATTCCCTCATGTGCATGGGGCCACGCCCCCATTAAAGTGAAGGACCGCCCTCAGAAGATAACAATGGCGCTTTAGGTGCACCAGCGCTATCTGTATTACAGATGGGCCACACAAGCATGTGCTGCCCCTTCTGTAATACCAAGTGCCCCAGGAGTACGCAAAGTGGTAGCAAATGCCTGTTACACCCCCGAAAAACTTCCATAGTATGGCCTCTGGTGTTCATGTAAAGCGCTCCAATACTTTTGGGTCGAGTTTGCAATATATAAAGCTGCAAAAAAAAAAACTTTCCTCAGAATATGGCTTTTTTGTAGTTTGCTGTAAATCTGTCCATGAATATTTAAGTTAATTTAATTACAAAAATGTGTTATTAAACTTCGAATGGTTAAATTGCAGAGCTTTCATGTCCTTAAATCAACGCAAGTTAAATAGGGGTGGGCGGTACATCTGCTCTACTGGTGAAGTTTGCAGAGTTTTGCCACTCGATGCGGCAAAAACTCAGCTGACCATCGCGTGGTGGAGTTTGCTGCCCACCAGAATGTGTAATGTGTAAGAATGCACAGGTTTCTCAGTTATATTTTCTCTCCCTGGCCACCGCATACCTCCTTGACACAAGGCAGGTTCTTGTTGCCATAGCAATATCTGAAGAACAATATACAGTATAACCTGCTGGAAAAGAGAGTTGTGAGGTTAGACTTCAGAGCAAGGTATTTCTCTGCAGTTATCTGAATAAGGACTGGATACAACATAGTAGTTTAGCTGGGGAAGGGGAGACTTTTAAATTCATATAAAAAATGTGTATTAGAATGTGTAATGGAAAATAAACCGTACAAAATGCCGTGATGGACTCCAGAAGCCACCACAATCCCCATCAACTGCTACAATCCCGTGACAAAGATGGTGTGTGCGCTCGTGCGTGGCTGTCGATTCTTACAGTACTGCATAAGGTTTATGCTCGTGTGCCAAGAAGCGTGTTCAACACTTCTAGATGCTCCATACACTGGACACAAATTTTCTATACAGATTGACTACATCCAACGCCCTTTCAACGATGAGCCCAATACCAAACTGAAAGTCAGTGTGTTGAAGTAATCTTACGGAACTACGAGGCGCCATATACATGACATGATACGTACACAGGAGATTGAAAACGGGGCAAAATGTGCCTTAGGCCTCTTAAGGGTGATAGAGAGAACTATATCTAGATCAATAACCACACGATGCAATACAAAACAGTCCCACACATACAACTCAGGCAACACCAACAATGTGCAATCACAGACAAGGACACAGGGATTATGGAATGCTGCTAATGCATGTGCACCCAGGATCTTGAGAACGTGACGGTGTAGGCATAGCACAACAAGGATATTTAAAAGGACACAGAACTCAAGGGGAGAGGTCTCTGGCTGCAGAGTGCAGATGGGGAGGGCCTGAGGAGACCCATGGCCCAATCCATGGGATTGGCTGGTCTGTGAGTGACAGTGTTTTTTAGACATTGAGCGTTGTGTTGAGATGTATGGGGCCACCTCGTTGCGCATTCTACCACTGAAGGTTGGGTAGTGACAGTGTGCCTGACACCGACATGGACATCTCTGAGGACTTGTCATGCTCTCATTTCTGCACAGTCGCAGAATGGCTAGCGGTGATTGGAGAGATGAGAAGGAGGCTGCAGTTCTCCATAGTCATAGCTCTGTCCTCCTGGGGGCCATGCCGGGTTGCAAGAAAAGAGGGCCCCTCCTTGCACGTCCCTGGGGGTCCTGCTCGGTTGAGCACTTTGGCCTTGTGAGCCATGGACCCATGCTTGTGTGCTGTGGAGTGTGCAGTTCAGTGTCCCATCTTCTGATGAGCCGGGGAGCTAGAGCAGGAGCTTCTTGGGGTGAGTGTGAGGTCCTCCACTATCTACACGGTGTCATGTTTGGCAGTGGTTTGGCATGGAATTTTCTTGACTTTGTTGGACTCCGCTCACAGACTGACATTGACTCAAAAACAGGGTGTTTGGGACTCTTGACTCAGGAGCAAGTGCAGTGGACTGGCGTACCGGTGCTTGCAGAACTCTGAGGAATCTTGCTGAGTTTTTAGGTAACTCTGCAGAATTCCACAGAGTAAAATTCTACAAGTTCCACCCACTACACGCTGATGCATTCTGGTCCAGACCCCTGCTGGGTTCCATCCAAAAGCAATGTAAATTAGGTCTCCTGCCTCGTTACTCACCTGCCCTTTGGGGAGTGCTGTTGCCCTGCTGGCTGGGGCTCTTGATGCCCCAGAGTGGCAGCAGCATTGCCAAGACCAGGAACGAGCTTCCGAATGACAACAGGCACGCCCCCTCCCTGAACACCTTCAGGAAGGCTCTCAAGACTTGGGTCTCCGGCTGAACAGATCTGCGGACCCCTCCCCTCAGCGCCTTGGGACCCCAACGGGTGGGTAGCACGCTTACAATTCCCTGATTGATTGATTGTTCAACTTGACTGGGAGAATATCCGGGACCAATCAAAGTGCAGGAGCTGCAGTCAGTGTAAATCGTAAATCGTAAATCATACGTTCTTATATAGCGCCTTTCACCATAAGGTCTCAAGGCGCTTGCTTTGGGAACCCGTCCTGGCCTTTCTCTGCGAGATTACCCATACTGGGCATCCCCAAGGCGAAGACCAGGCATCCCATCGCGGTGGGGTCTTAGTGGAGATTAAGCAAGCTATTGCCCAGAGTTGCAGAGTGCGAACCCACGATTCGAGTAGGCACCGAGGTGAGAATTATCGAGTCCGTTGACATTTTGAGCTCAAGGCCCTGCCGCGTCGGGAATTGAACCCTGGTCCCGGGTCTGACCTCTGCATCGGGGACTGCCTCCTCCAACCGGTGAGCCACACTTCTCCACGATGGTTCATTTTGCTGGAGGTGTTATTTCTGCACAGCAGCTGCAAGATTTCTGGCTGAGTATCTGGGAGGAGTAGAGCTGACGTTTCCTTATTTGACTCTCCTCAGGGGAGACCCTCATGTTACACTCGCCATATTGGTTACCCCGCAGTCACTGAATTAGGTGTCAGATCGACTGATACTCTGCTTTTTGAAGGGCTCCAATTTGTGCCTCCAATTGTGCACCCCTAAGAGTTTTGCACCCGGGGCAACCATCTCTGTGCTCACCTCTCAAGCTACGCCGCTCGCTCTAATTTCTGCAGGAGTAGAACACAAGGCAGATCAGTGAGCTCATTGACCCACTGGTTTATTCTTTAGCATTGTTCTGTCACTCACTGGGTGGGATGCCGGTTAAGGGGAAAGTAAAGAGTGGAGAGGAGGCTGACCGCAGCTGTTAATCTTACTCCACAAATGCTTGGCAAGCAGCAGCTTCTTCCATGCAAGTCAGGAGACAGCAATTTTGATAATCCTGTCTGTCTATGGGGCATTAGAAGCTCCTCGCAACTTCCTGGTGCCATTCCTCACCTGTCAAACCCAGTTGGGGGAGACCTGAGTCTGCCTGAATTGGCTTGTAAGTCTCCAGGCATCAAGTCTGATGCATCTTTCCCCAATAATCACAGTACGACCTTTCCCACTGTGGACTCTGTGGGGACAGGTCAAGGCGGGGTTCCTTTATGCTCTGAGAAAACATTGGATTATTTCATCACCCATGACCCTCTTCCTGCCCTAGTTGTTACGAAGAAGAATGAAAATAAAGAAGCACCTTTGGATGCAGTGCCGCAGACTGAGGCCTCTCCCCCTAATACCGGGCCCGGTTTCTCTCTCTGCTTCTCCAACCTTCGATACCACATCAGTAGGGGGTCATGTTCTGGGTACTGAGGCTTCTCTTCCCATCTCTACTGATGTTACCTTAGCTCAACAGGATGTGGTTGACGTAGTTGGTGTCACAGCAAAGAAGTTCCACCAGCCTGAACCAGGAAACATGTCCTCCACATTGTACAGTCTTCTCTACATGGGGTAGCAGCTACCTCAGGGGGACCACTTCTTGACTATGCTGCCCTGGGGTTGGAATGCCAAGGGGATTTTTCTTTTCTTTCTGGCTCTGGTACCTTGTCCGACAGTGACGATCACGCAGCTCAACATCATTCCACTTGCCCCGAGGTCGTGAAGAGATGCCTCTTGCCTTCAGATATTCTAACTCCTGGTATTGTTTTCACTGCCCTAGTTTGCCTGAGTGGCACTGGGGACGTGTCAGACACATCCTGTAGGACATAGTTATGGCTGCCTTTGATCAGGGGGTCCTCAACCCTGTTTTTTCATCTAAGCGAAGAGGGGCTGCTTTGAGACCAATATGGAACTGAGCTAACACCTGCCAAAGGTTTTTCATCAGTTCCTATTCCTCCTGTCACCCCATCAGATGTCAATCGGCCTACTCCTAAAGATCTAGCGTCGGGGCGGCAAAACCCCTGCCGGTGTCATTACCTGTTCAGGAGGCTCGTACCCTGATTGCCATATATAATCTCCTTCTACAGCATAGGGAGGTGCGTTCAACTTTTAAACCTTTGTGCTTTTACCTGTTTAAGTTGGTTGGCGCCTCGTTCCACCACAGCAAGTGCTGATTGTTGTGGAGGGCGTCTCCGACCTGGGCCCGCTCCCTGAGGGTGTTTCACTTCCGCCAGAGGCGGGGACGGTGCCTATTTAGTCAGCTACACACTGTCCCGCGCAGCGGACGCGCCTGATATGAGAGGCGCTTACGGTGATGCTGAGAAGTGTGTGTGATTTTTAAAACTTGTGACAAATGTTATACAGAGTTGTGTTCAACTTTTAAACCTTTGTGCTTTTACCTGTTTAAGTTGGTCGGCGCCTCGTTCCACCGCGGCAAGTGCCGTTTGTTGTGGAGGGTGTCTCTGACCTGGGCCCACCCCCCTGAGGGTGTTTCACTTCCGCCAGAGGCAGGGACAGTGCCTATTTAGTCAGCTACACACTGTCCCACGCAGCGTACGCGAGCGGCGGGTAGCCGGCGGGTCCCCAAAGGCGAGCCTGTTTGCGCCCGTCCGCGCCGGGACGTCGCCAGGAGTCCTGGCCTATTAGCACAATCATGGGCCATTTTACGCATGAGGAGTTAATCGCCCTCCGCAGCACGGATGGTTGTATGGCCCATCTTTGGCCCCCTGGTAACTTAAGCTTGTGGTGTCAGCAATGCGGATTTAAGGCCACGGAGACCCCCAAGCCCCCTCCTGTCACTACACTAACATCAGAAAAATCGAAATACTGAAGATCCTCAGCTTAAATTGTAGGTCTATGGTCAAACATTATGAAGATGTTTTTGAACTTCTTACGGACCAAACTCCTGACGTATTATGCCTAGCTGAAATGTGGTTAGTTGAGGAGTTGGGGGCCATTCCAGCATTGACCCTCCCCCTTGGCTATTCTATTTGTGTTCAAAATAGGCCTAAGGTGAGGGGAGGGGGACTAGCGGTGATTTTGAAATCTAACTTTTCTTGCAGCCTTTCCCCAGCGAACATCACTGATTGCGAAAGTGCTCTATTCAAGATCAGATTCTCTGATACCTTCACTCTCAAAGACCTTTTGATTTACCGCCCGCCGGGGCCTGCTAGCACCTTTCAAGAATCCTTAGCCTCGACCGTCTCCACCCTAACCCTACAGTCAGCTAACTTTAGTGTTCTGGTGGATTTAAACCATCACCTAGAGTGCCTTGGCTCTCCGACCATACAGAACTTTTTGGGTGATATGGAGGCATGTCAACTAACCCAGCTGGTCAAAGGGCCTTCGCATTCGGCAGGCCATCTATTGGATCCTGTGTTTTCCAACACTGAAAACATTACAGCCTATACTCCCCTTCCTCTAAGCTGGTCAGACCACTTTCTCATTCATATTTCTATCAGGATACCAGATGGTCCAAGGCTAAAGGCCCCCCCCCCCTCTGGAGACGCCCTTGGCATAAACTCAATAGTTTAACATTTGAGTCCAGACTTAAAGCCTCAAGACCGGACTGGTCTAGCAACTTGGAGGAGGCTGACAAGGCATATAGGGATTGGATCACTGCCACACTGGACTACCTCATTCCTATTAAATTGTCTAGGCCCAAATGCGACCAGGCCCATCCATGGTATACTGGAGCCCTTGCCTTGGAAAAAAAGCATTGTAAAAAAAATCCTTGAGCCTAACTGGAGACGCTTGTATGACCCCCTAGCAAAAGCCACCTATAGATCTGCCACCAACGCCTATCACAAGCATGTAAAAAAGGCTAAAACCATTTACTACTCCAATCTGATTAACGCTAGTACTGACCGCTCTAAAACCATCTTCTCCTTGATAGAGGATTTGTCTAAAACTCCTGAGGCAACCGAAAATGCAATAGGCTCTAATGCACAGTGCGAGGGAGCTGGCCTGTTTTTTTGTAGGAATAGTCAAAGGCCCTTAAAACGCCTTAAATTCCAGTTCACTGGCCCAGTCCTATGGTGTTACCTTAGGTCCATCCGTCCCTCTCTATTCCCTCCTAATTTTCCCACCGATCTCTCAGACGGATCTGGAGTCTCTGGCCTCTAAAGTGAAGTCCGGGTCCCCAGACGACCCAGTCAAACCTGAGAGGTTCAGATTGTATCATGACTCCATTTTGCTGGAGGGATGGCAGCTGATTAATCGATCTCTCCAATCAGCTTCGGTCCCCAGCTCCTGGAAGCATGCCAAGGTGGTTCCCTTACTAAAATAATCCACCTTGGATCCCCTACGGCCGGAAAGTTACAGGCCAATTTCCCTTTTGCCTTATTTAGCTAAGGTGACAGAATCTCATGTAAATGCCGTCCTGACTAGGTACCTGGAGACCAATGATATTCTGATCAAGTCCCAAAATGGCTTCAGAGCCATCACAGTACAGAGTCGGCGCTCCTGCCAGTTACTGAGCAGCTGAGGGTGGCACAAGATCTGGGTTTCACCTCTGCCCTTATTCTGCTGGATCTAAGTGCGGCCTTCGACACGGTCTCCCACAGGACCCTACTCAGGCGTCTTGGGGAGATCGGGGTCGGGGCAAGGCCCTGGATTGGTTTGGGTCATTTCTATCGGACCGGTCATCCAGGTGCACGCCCCTCCGTACTTGTCCAGCAGGCACCCCCTCAGCTGTGGGGTTCCTCAGGGGTCAGCTCTCTGCCCCACGCTGTTTAATGTGTATGTCCACCCTCTTGCTATGTTAGCCAGAGTTCGTGAAATTAATTTAACATCATGTGCTGATGACACACAGCTGATTTTTACTTTTTCCAACAATGCTGAGTCTGACCGAGCCAAATTTGGTGAAGATCTAATGGCCGTCGCCAATTGGGTGTCTGAGAACTGCCCGCAACTCAATGCATCTAAAACCGAGGTGCTCATAATTGGCCGGGACCATCAGAAATGGGATAAGCGCTGGTGGCCTCCCTCTTTGGGTCTATCACCGACTCCGAAACAAGAAGTCAAAAATCTGGGGGTTCTACTGGATAACGCTCTAGCCCTCGACTCCCATGCAAAGAGAGTGGCAGGCACCTGCTAAGGCTGTCTTTGCTCCCTTAAGCCCATCCTAGGATTCTTTGAGCCCGCCTCCCGGCAAATAATAGTACAATCTATGGTCCTTTCACACTTGGACTATTGTAATGTCCTCATGCTAGGTTCTAATATGACGGTCATTAACAGGCTCCAAAGGGCACAGAATGCTGCTGCTCGTACTTTGCTTGCCTTACCGAAGCATTGTTCTATCTCACAGGCTCTAGTGCGGTTGCATTGGTTGCCTGTAAAACAGAGAATCCAATTTAAAACCTTATGCTTAGCTCATAAGATTCTCTACGGATATGGCCCCCAAATACTGCAAGGACTCAGCAATTTCTACACCCCGACGCGTGCCCTCCGCTCTGCAGATATCTGTCTTGCCTGCACCACGAGGGTACGCAGGAGCAGAGCGGGAGAGCGCTCATTTAAGCATAGAGCTCCTTTACTCTGGAATTCCGTTCCACTTCAGGCACGGTCCACCTCAAACCATCAGGTCTTCAGCAAACTTATCAAAACCTGGTTGTTCTCCTCTGTTTAGCTGGCCCCAGCTGCGCACACCCCAAATTCATCATATTCCTCTTGTGTGTCCGCTATGTCATTCTGCGGGCCCGTCCGTGAGCGCTGGGACGCCCCGTTGCTGGGGTAGCCATGCGCTATACAAAACAACTTAACATAACATAACATAACATTACCTGTTCAGGAGGCTCGTACCCTGATTGCCATATATAATCTCCTTCTACAGCATAGGGAGGTGTGTCAGAAAGACTTTCTTGCATTGAAGTCGGCCAATATAAAGACGCAGGTAGTTCTGAGGAAGAGGTCTAAGAACACGGATATTAGTCTGTTTCAATTCAATTAAAAAATAGCTGTACCTGGTTGGGACAGACAACCATAAAAGCACACATACAATACCAAACAATACAATTCAGTATACAGCCTTTTCTTAAAAAATAAGTATTGTATATATCATTGAAGATACAAATAACTTTTAACAACTGTAAGATTATATCATAATTGTCAGAAATGTAAAGTGCGGTATGCTGATAAAAACAAATGACACATAGCAGCTATGATATTACATCAGGTAATACAAAGATTATGAAAGTGCATTAACTCTTAGCAGCTATACAATTACATCTTAATGAATAAGAAGTATAAATAAAGTGCAATGTGCTGAATGTAAACAGTAGACACTTGGCAACTATAGAATTACAGTCAATCTTGCCTCAGGGAGGTGGAGACATCCCAGGATGCCCTCCACATGCTAGTCGAAGAGAATAGATCAGCCATCACCCAGCATGGTTCATAGTTTTAGAGTCTCTCATCTGGGATGGAAGACTTGGGGAACCGGTCACATAGGAACAACCTGCGATTCCTTGTATCCCAGAGGGCATGAAAGGGAATGACCCCAGGGTCCATGCTGTTCGCCTGTTTAGAGATTCCTCCTGTCATTGAGTGTTTGGGACATGGATAGCATGACAAAAGGGCACATTGTATTCCATCGAAGTGTCCCAGGAAGGGTGAGTCCACCAGGTATCCCCATGCCATTCTCATTTATGTAGGGAATTTCATACTACAGCAGGATAGTTATCAAACACTCCCATATGAGTCACCTATCAAGGTTTGTGGGGTGCAATTTTTTGTCAGGTTTTTTGTCAGGTCAGATTTCCGCCATCAAGCTTTGGTGAAACATTTGTAGCTCCAGGAACATATCTTGGCTTTACAGAAGATTGGGGCAATCGTCTTTCCTATAGAACCTGCAACATTGCTGATTAGACTTGATGGTTAGACTCATTTTTGTTATGATGGCCCAAAGGTTTTGTAGCTGTTAGCTAAGTGGCAGTTAGGAATTGAGTTTCTTTTTCTGTTGTCTTTTTTACTCTTGCTTTTTCTTCTGCAGGTAGAGTGGTTCTCAGCACTGCTGTCCTCTGGTAATTTTTTCGGCTGAGGTCAACTGTCACCGGTCCAGGTCTATTGGGGCCCCTGACCCGAGGGATCAGGGTGAACTTTTTGTATATGAGGTAAACATTTTGTTTGGATCATTGGTTGAGGTTCTTGCTATCTTTTGGGTTTAGGTTAAGATGCACCTGGAGGGGTTTCAGTCCCGGGACTGACAGTGGTTCTGAGCTATCTAGCTGTATGTCCTGAGTTAGGAGGGTGATCGCCCCTCTGTGAGGGCATTTTGCAAAGGGGGTGTGTGGGCTTCATAGGTGTGGGTTCTGGGGTGTAGGGAGGGAGGACGAGGAAGAACATTTGGTGGAAGCTTGGGTTTGTGGTTTTGCTTTTTGGTTATAGGGTTGGCAAGGGCTGAGGATGCAATTTGGAGAAACGTGAGTCAGCAGGGAATAATTGTGGTATCAGATTTCAGGGACCATTCTCAGTGGAAAAGGTTGCAGATGTATAATCTGTTTAGGTGAAGCTCATGGATTCTGACATGTACTGATAGTGGCTGATGATAAAAGAGGTCCTGCTCAGCAATTGAATATTCTTTTCTGGAATATCAATGGGGTTAAGCCACCTCATAGGCATAAAAAGGCCAGGAACAATTATATTCTCTTAAACCTCAAATTGTTTTCTTCCAAGGGAAAACCCCTGTCATCCGCAGAAACTCTACTGCTAAAGCAGCTTGGTGACAGAGTTTTCTGTACCTTTTATTCTACCCATAGAGGTACCCATTATTGGCCTGGGACAGTGGGTGGGGGGTAGTGAGGCAAAAGCTTGACCCTGGTGGTCGGTGGCTTCTCGCAATTATTCAGAAGAATAACATGCACCTTACTATCAGCATAGTCTATGGACTGAACAATACAGACACATAAATCATTGGCTTTCTGTTGGCTGAACTTTATCTCTGGCCATCACCCTTCATTATTTGTGGGGATTTTAATTTTACATTATGCCCAAAAAAGATTTCACATATCAGGCCAAGAGCAACCTGTGCCCGGCATTCTGGAGAAGCAACGCATTAGGGGGTCACTGAAACAGCTCTTCTCATCCTATGCACTTGTTGAACTATAGCGTCTTGAGAGAGCAAGGAAACCTGGCTTTATGTTCTACTCTACCCCATAAAACTCTCTCTCGTATAGATATGTATCTAGTGAGCAATTCATTGATCTTGCTTTTGATGACGTTTCTCAATCCAAGATTCATGTCTGATTTTAACTATTTATCTCTGTTTATCCAATCAAGTGGGCTACTTCATCCCTTCAGGCTATGAAGATTGATATTTGAGCAAAGATTACTTCCGGAAGAGGACTATATTCACTTTATATATGCACTCCCACAGGAGTCCTTGGAGGCTAATATTGGCTCTGCAGCTATTGTTATCGTTTGGAATGCTCTTATTTGTTTCTGTGGCAGACATAGCAGGAGATTTTGACCTACCAGCAGAGGGTGGCCATTTTGGAGGAGACCAAACTTATCTCTACCCTTCGCACTTGGGAGACTAGTTTGGGGCAAAGTATAATTGTCATGGATAAGTGAGAGATCAGGTGGTTAAAAAGTGTTGAGCCTTGCAACTGTCAAGTTTCAAACGTAGTGAAGAGATGTGTCAGTTGCTCTCCTTCAGAACAAGTACAGTGCTGGTATGAACATCATTCAGCAGATCAGGATTGAAAAGAGGAAGCCAGTTGTAGACCCGACAGGCATCAGAGAGTTCTTTCTACCGTTTTATCAGGACCTGACTTAGGTCAGAGTGGCTTAGCTAAGGGTAAGACCTCTGGACCTGATCCACTTCCTCCGGAATTTATGGACTATTCTCACACATCTTTGCCCCAGTCCTTTAGGTTTTGTTTAATTCCTTTAATGTGCTTGGTCAGATACCTAGGTCCTGGGGTGACACCAATATCCTCATCTTTCCTAAAATAAAGAAATATCCTAGTCTCTGTGGTTTGTATTGTCCAATCTCTTTAATCAATGCAGACTCTAAGATCTACACCATTGTCTTAGTCAACCGGCTATCAGCTGTAATCTCCGGACTGGTTGATCCTAACCAGCAAGGGTTCATTCCCGGATATGATATCACTGCTCTGAAGGCCGCCTATGCCAATGGGGCTCATTCGGTATTATTATGTTTGACATGGAGAAGGTCTTTGATCGGGGCTCTTCATGGTTCCTCTGGGTGGTCATGGAGTCTGGGGGACTTGGCCCTCGTTTTATTTCTTTCCTCAACTTTACGTTGGCCTGAAAGCAAGGACCTACCGCTCGGGATCCTTCACTGACACTATTGATATTTCTTATGGCACTAGGCAGGGCTGTCTTCTTTCCCCTCATTTTATACATCGAGCCCTGAAGTAAAGCTCTTAGAATGGTGGAGGATATCCATCTTTTGCATATACATGGATTTTAGCTGTACGTTCTAACATATGCAGATGATGTTGCAGTCCCTAACCCCCACCCTGGTAGAAACATTAGGGCAGCAGAGGTGGCAACACAGGTATATGGTAACGTTTCAAGATACAAGCTAAACCTTGACAAAACACAGATTCTCACTATTGTTGACCCTCTAGTTCAGAATAAGCAATGGGTACATTCGGCCATTTATCTGGGGAAAAACTGTCAGTCCAAATGGAGGACATCATCGAATATAATTACAGAAAACTTCAACAATGGACAGTTAATGTCCCTACTAATTGGAATTGCTTGCACCACTGTCTGGTCGGCAGCTGTAATCTTATCTCTGACATATCTCGATAAAGATGAGATCAGCAGCTCCCAAAATACTCTCTCAGATTTGGTAGCAAGAGCTCCCATGAAGGGGAACATTAGTCTGGCTTTAAGCTAATCTTGTCAGCTGAACTTGATCAATGGGCTTATCCTTTTCAGCTGAGGGCAATTAAATGAAGTAGGCTCTAGGACACAGTTGTAACGGTTGAGGTTAACAGGCTCAGTAAACTTCTTGCACAGAGAGCATCCTAAATGTTTCCCAAATTAAGGTCCATCATATGAAATGTATCAATGATTTGTATTTTACTCCCCACAGTCTTCGGGTCATGAGCTCAGAGCGGATGACTGCTGTTTTCGTTATGGGGCGGGGGGGGTTAACGCAGTTTATGTTTTTGCTAAGTTTCTTGTCCTACGTGAATACTGGGCTTTCGTTCTCTGGAAAATTAACAGTGTATTTTCATTTATCAGGAGCATGGGACCCGAAACTGATCATGCTGGGGCACTCACTTGTTATCCAACAAATGTGGTGGATCTATATTTGTGTGGACTCATGTCCATCGTACATCAGTCCCCAGCACACTCTATCAGTGTATCAATTATATCAATAACAGTGAGACAAAAGCTTGAGTCTTTGCTGGAACATGCACTTCAGTTTATTCACAACAGCCTTAGCCGACACTTGTTTCGTCGTGCATGCAGTTGTGCGCAGTGACTTCTTCGGGGCTATGCTCAATGCTTGTAGATTCTTAAATCTGGTTGTATTTCCATCCTGAATGAGATTCAATATGGTCCAATGTTATATCCAAACCTAAGCACACATCAAGGTAATTATACAGTATGTATATTGCTACAACAACTCAATACAATCAAAACAATGATCCATAATCATGTAGATGTGGTGTTGCTTTATCTTTAATTCAGTTTTCATTGAGCCACAACAGAAACCAGCAAACACGTGTTTCATCACATGTGGAAAAAATGTCCGCGACTTCTTCAGGGCTGAATGACGAAGTGTGAATCTTTGTAATAACACTGCCGGTGATAATTCCAACCCTGCTGTGCTAAACAGTTTCTGTAGTCGATATTCTTTAGAGAACGCCGTGCTGCCAGTTGTTAGGTTCTCTGGCTAGCCACAACGATGTCCCTGAGTATTGAACTAAAAGGTATCAAAACCGTGCTGCCTGTAAAGTCATTCCCCGGCTAGCTAGTACGAAGTCCTGAAATACTGAACTCGAGATTTCAAGAAACTGTAGTAGTGGTTATTTCTATGATAGAGGCGCCTTGAGGGAGATCCTCTGTAAAACGGCAATCATAGTTTGTGTGAGATCAGTAGTGTGTGCGCTAAAGACTCCTCACAGCAGTCATCTGTGTTCTGGGTTGTGGACCACAACCCGGAACACAGATGACTGCAAGAGAACCTCACAACCAGCAGCCCGGCATTCTCTAAAGAATATCGACCACAGAAACGCTTTAGCCCAGCCGGGTTGGTATTAACACTGGCAGCGCGATTACAAAAATTTACACTTCACCATTAAGCCCTGAGGAAGTCGCAGAATTATTTCCCACATGCGACAAAACACATGTCGGCTGGTTTCCGTTGTGGGTTAATGAAAACTGAATTAAAGATAAAGCAACACCATATCTACATGATTATGGATCATTGTTTTGATTGTATTGAGTTGTAGCAATAAACATACTGTAAAATTATCTTGATGTGTGCCTAGGTTTGGACATAATTTTGGATGTTGTGAGGGATTCTCCCACACATATATAGAGGGGTTATAGGGCTTATCCCCTCTCCTAGTAGCACCATTTGACTTCTTGTATATTCTAATTTGCGTTACATAGCAGAGCGCCTTTAATCCCTGGCATCTAAAAACCCTTTGCTGGAGACCCACTTATGGTCCAATGTTAGGCACACAGTTAAGACTGCACATATCTTGTGCCCAGAAATAATTCCTCCTATTCACAGTATATGTATCCTGGATGTGTTTCTCAATAAGGAGTCCTATAAATGAGGATTTAGTAATAGTGCAAGTTTATTCAGTCATGAATAAATAAAATCTGTGGTGCATTGCACCCACTCAATGCAGGTTTTGAGACCAGCGTACACAGCGGAAGTAGCTCTGTTCATCACAGAGGCAAAGTCCCATATTAAAACCAGCAAGGATATGGCTGCCGGTTATTTTCTTTAACACAACCTGCAGCGAGTGGGTGCAATAGGCATGGCTTCGGAACTAATAGAGCTTTATCTTGAAGAGGCCCCATTGCCTGCAACCGCTTAGCTGGGTGTGAAGTTGTAGGGAATCTGGAGGCGCAGTGTTTGTGAATAGTCAAGAGAAGATGTTGCATTTGAACAAAATGTTTGTAAATTGCCTGTGTGTTTGTCATAATAATGTTGTCAATATCACAAAAGCATAATTTTGGCTTAAACTTTGCTAAGCCGTGACATGGAGGAAAAAGTGAGATTAATCTTTACGGATTTTGATTGAACGGTTAAAGTCCTGAACTGCTAGGGGAGTAAGCAATAATTGATTATTTCTAAAGGAGATTTTTGCCAGATTGAGAGATCTGTGTATTATCCCTGAGAAGTTGTCTTTTTAGCAGCCCATATCTGGTCTTTGTGAGTTCCTGCATAGCTTGGGTATGAATGGAGACACTTCTGATAACAAGATCTCTTGCAGTTTCTTTTTGAATGTCTTACTTCCAGTTTGTATTTTATAGAGCTCAGGATAAAAAACATACTGTGTCTTGTATTTTGAACAGTGACGGCAACAATTGTATGCAATTAGTGAGTATCATTGGAAATTGCTGAGGAATGAGTAAGATAATGCTTAACTGGTACATTGGAAGAGAGTTCTTGCAATGTGGTTTGGACAGCATGGCAGGTGCAGGATGACTAAGATTTATTATTTATTTATTTTATTTAAAACATTTGTAGAGCGCGGCTGTCACCTGGCAGGTATCCTGGCGCTAAGAAGCTTACTCCTAATTTACAGGCAAAGGGAGTGATTATGGGGGATGGAAGTGGCAGGGGAAAGCTAGGGGAAGAGCCATGTTTTTATTTGTTTCCTAAAAGGTAGGAGCTGTGGAATTTGGCGAATGTCGGCAGGCAGGCTATTCCACAGCTTAGCCGCAGCTACTGTAAAAGATCTTCCCCCGATCCTGGCCTTCTTAAACCTGGGCACTATCACAAGGCAGGCGGTTGCGGATCGTAGAGTTCTGGTTGGGATGTACCAAGTAAACATTTGTTGTAGGGGTCTTGGTCCTAATCCGTGTAGTGCCTTGAAGACAAGGCAGAGAGCCTTGAAGGCTATTCGTTGCTTCAAGGGGAGCCAGTGTAGCTCGGCTAAGGCAGCAGTGGCCGAGGATCTCCTGGTCCATCCAAGGGCCAATTTAGCTGCTGCCAATTGGACTTGTTGGAGTCTGTCCAGCAGTACCATGGGAGCTTCGAGGAGGAGGGCGTTGCAATAGTCAAGGCGACTGAGAATAGTGCACCTGACTATCAATGCTCGGGCCTGAGGTGGTAGTAAAGGCAGGATTTTACGAAGTGAACGCATAAGGGCCGAGCAGGTGGCGACTGTTCTCGTTACCTGAGTTTCCATGCTAAGTTTGTTGTTTAGCATGACGCCGAGATTGCAAAGACTGGTGACGGGTGGCGGATTGTTTGAGTTTTCCGGGGGCCAGAACTCCACAGGCAGAAGGCGAGAGATTCGGCTCGCAGGACAGAACAAAACCTCGGTTTTCGAGGAGTTGAATTGGAGGGAGTTACGGTGTAACCAGCCAGCAGTGTCCCTTAGGCAGTCGTGGAAGGCATCCATGGGGATGAAGTCTTCCCCCTCCCAAGAGAAAATGAGCTGGGTGTCGTCCACATAGTTTACTGTAGTCATATTGTGACTTTTGATTAATGTGACCAGAGGCTTGAGGTAAACATTAAAAAGGATCGGACTGATAGAAGAGCCCTGGGGTACACCGTGGGGGACTGGGGAGAAGGCCGATTGAAAAGGGGGGAGGTATACAGCCTGATTCCTATCTTTGAGAAAAGAGTGAAACCAGAGCAGGGCAGTGCCGTCAACCCCCGCCTCTCTCAACCTCTTTAGCAGGATTACATGGTTGACCGTATCGAATGTGGCAGACAGGTCCAATAGGATCAGGGCCACGGCTTGGCCCCTGTCTGCCCGCACTCGAAGTTCTTCCATGGCCGTAAGTACAGCTGTTTCGGTGCCGTGGGCTGGACGAAATCCGAATTGGAAGTCGTCCAGAGCGTAATTCTGCTCAAGGTGTGTTGACAAGCAGGTGCTGACCCATCGTTCCACCACTTTCGCCGGAAAGGGCAGAAGTGATATGGGTCGAAAATTAGAGAGGCATTCTGGATTCAGAGATGATTTTTTCAGTAGCGGGGTGATGAGAGCTTGTTTCCAGGGGTTGGGAACGAGTCCGCAGCGGAGAGATTGATTACAGATCCTCCGAAGGGTGTGAAATAGCTTGTTCCCGCATGCTTTCCAGGTTTTGGGGGGCAATGGGTCAAGGGGGGAACCCGAGGTAGAGAACAAACTACATAAATGGGCTCTTGGAATGCCATTGGTGCGCTATTGATGACACATCGGCTGAACAAGCAGTCAAGTATAAGCAGAAGTTGACAAGTCGGCACAAGTGTAAATTGTGTGCATAGGCTGCTGACATTCAATAAATGAGTGATTGAAAACCCCAAGATTGCGAGAACAGTGAAAGGTAAAACAAACTACTTATCGAAATTTCCTAGAAGCACATAAAGGCAAGGAAAATATAAAACAACCCAAACATCAATTATGATTTAAACTGCAACAACGGCTTAATAGGTATGAAAACATCTACCACTCAACATAATTTGAAGAATCTGAAACAGAACATAGTAGACTTGTTTGAAATGGGAATCTCTGGTTGGCTAAGGCTTGCGCCAAAGCCAGGCAGAGACCACCACTCTAGTCTGGGAAAGGAAATTACACACCAACGATAACCCCTGCTCACCCCCTGGGTAGCTTGGCACGAGCAGCTAGGCTTTATTCTCGGTGGCGATGTGTAAAGCATTTAAACAACACACACAGTAACAACACACTAGGCACACCACAAAAGGAACTCCACACAAGGTTATATATAAAAATAGCCTTTGTATTATAATAAAAACACATCGGATAATAATCACACAATACACACTGTGCCAACTGGCACGCAATATTTACAAGGGATTATTTACACATGACAGGGCTACGTGGACCACTGTCAGAATTCGCACTTGGTAAAGAATAGTAAAAGTAAGAATAAATCAGGAACTTAAAACACAGCCAGTAATCACTGGCAGACACTATACTCAGGGTCAACCTGTAACATAAATCATACCAGGTGCGGTATCACATAATGCGAGAACTCTATTCTGTGCCAACCTCATAAGCTAAAATAGGATAAACCATAATCCCCTAAACATAACTTGCATTAGGAAATAAACTTAATAGCACAACCTGCAGAAGGGAATAAATCAAACCTAGACCACAGCAGAGAAATAAAACTTCAGGCAGTAGGTAAAAACCTAATAAGCATAAAAGCACATCTATGAGCATAAATCACAGTGCGTAATCATACTACAAACATTACATTTCCTAGCACCTATAAAAAGGACCCTAGGGCCTTGCGCCCTACAAAACATAATAGTCCCCGGGGCCAACTGGCCATCTCTAAGGGGCTCAAATGCCCTCTGTCCACAAAGTCAGGGCGCGCTGCCAATGCAGCGACAGTCACGGGGGCGCACTTGGCGCAAACCTAAACTTAGCAGCTGCCCACTACTTGCTGGGCAGCTGGGAAGCTCAATGAAGGCCTAAACGTTACAGCTGGCACTAAGTGCTGCGCAGCAGTGCAGGCCAAGGTAGGGATGGGGCAAAGGAGTGCATCTCACTCCTGGATTCAAAAGCACATGTCCCCTAAAAGAGATACCTAAATGGTGCACCTGCCCACTACTTGCTGGGCAGCTGTGAAAGTCAGCAAATGCAGCAGGGGCTCTCACTGGCCCTTGAACAAATGTGCCACACGTTGGAGCCCTCCAGGCTCTAGAACAAATACTGCGGGATGCTGGAGCCACACAGGGCTCAGTAAATAAATAATGTACCCCTGAGAGCAATCTAGGCTTTAAAGGTAATGGGGCCAAACTGTGGAAAGAACATGGACCTCTAAAAGAAATATAGCCCACGCTGGAGCCAACGAGGATCAGGAACCATTGAGGCACCTGTTGGAGCACTTTAGGCTCTGGAAATCAAATATGCCCCCTAAGCAATGAGCATGGGCCCCTCTGGGCCCGGGTAAACAATTATGGCCAGGGTAGAGCCACACATAGGCTTTTTAAACAAAATACTGCCATCACCATTGGAGCGGCATGCTGCCAAGTGGGGCCGCTCGGGAAAAAACCACGGACAACCCCCTCCTTACCGGGTTGCTCTCGCTCACCGGTGCCGTCTCCTCTCTGGGGCCGGTGGGCTGAATTCGGCCTCCGGGGCTCCGCTCACTCATGGGAGCCCCACTGCACTCAACACCTCGCTCCAGGCTGAGGAGCATTGGGCGCGTCTTCACCCGGTCCCCCTTCTCGGACCCAAGACTTGGAGATAGAGCCTGCGAGGCTCTGCACCACTTCTCTCAATCACAGCGCGGCGGCGGGGGCAGCACTTCCCTTCCAAACCGGAAGTCCCGCCCACCATCAGGCAATACGGTGTCTGATTTCCTCCCCGCCCGAGGCTCGGCAGTGAACTTCATCGGGGTGCAACGAGGGGTAGACTCCCTCTTTTAATTTAAATGGAAATCCGGGCAAAGTCGCGGGATGGGCACCCGCGCATAGGAACCATCAATAAGCATAGGCACCTTCCTCACGCGGGGTAGGTACCTGCAGCAATTTCACCACCAAACACGTGGACGCAGGGTGGGCACCTGCGCACCAAAATAATCAAATAAGCGGTGTGGGCAACCACAAGGAAGGCAGCACGGGTGGGGGAGTCCCCATGTCGGGAATCCCTCGCAGAGGATTGCAGCCCAGCGCTGCAGAGCCAAAACAAAGCGCTTCCTCAAGGAAATGCAGATTAGGAGGAGCTAGGTGCCCCAAAAACGAAGCCAGCACTCACAAGGTGTTGGGGCAGCCCCCAAAAGTCTCTCTGTTGTCCTGAAGGTAATAAAGCAAAGTAGGAGAGTCCCACAAAGTCCCCAGGGCATCCAAGGGCTGGGCAGGGTCCAGGGAGGCAAGCCTTCCCCTGAGCTCCAGCAGCAGCACGCCCCTGGTAGAATCCAGTCCAAGAACAAGAACATTTACTTTGGGTCACAGCCCCTATATTTATACCACAAAATCCTTTGTCTCAAGGGTGCAGGGCAAGGGGAGTACCAGATACAACTAGTTCTGGAGCACTTTGTTTTGCTTAGCCCCGCTCCCTATTCACGGGACAGGCCAGAGACATCAGACGCACCACAGGGGGCGGAGCCAGCATTGTGGTGGGAAGGCACAGCTCTATTCAGGTCCCAGGTGCAACTCCTCCCTCTCATCTACATGCAGATCTCCCTTTTCACTACCTGGCAGAGTCATCCTGACTCCTGGAGCCAAGCATACCAGCCAGCCTCTGTCACTCAAGCCAGACAGGCAATTCACATCTCACAGCACACAGATATGCCAACTTAGAAAAGTGGCACTTGTGCACTAGACACAATACATCTGCGGACACCATTGCGCAGCATTTATTACCACGAGTATGCACATACCAAACTCGACCCTGCACTCCCCACATATCAGGAATTACCACAGGCACACATATCCCACATTCATTCCTATATGAGGGCAGGCCAACCCGTAAAATAGAGAATGCATGCAAAGGAGGACCTGGATATTCAATGACAGTTCATAGGGGCGCATACAACTAAGAGAGTTAAAACAATACCATAACAGCAGTCACAATTTAAAATGCAAAAACAGCTTAAAACCAAAGGAAAATGTTGCCTCTTGGCAGACAGAGTCGGGCATGGTTTAAACAGAATGAAGCAGCACTGAAGGAAACTGCTGCTCATCTGAGAGGAAACAAGTTAGTCAGCATATCAGAACTTTATTTTTGTCTTATTTATTGTTTTCTTTTCCAGCGCCTACATGTGCATGCTTAGCCGCTAATACTCTACAGATTATATCTTAATATATTTATCTTAAATACATACAAAATGCGATACCGAAAAAGAGCTTTTCATAAGGAAATTTCACGCAGTCAGAATTTCATATAATCTGCTGCACTTTACCTTCGATGCAAATACTACAGTCTTCTGTTTCCGAGAAGGCACCTTGTTAAATTGTTGAGAGGCTAATGTTTCAAGCCTTAACATTTCTTAGAAGCACATGTCTAATCCATTGCAATTTTCTATTGTATTTTCTAACAATTATAATTTTACTGATTCTTCTATTTAGTTACTTTCACTTAGACATTATTAAAAAATGTCACTCTTGTGAATTAATACCAGTATAAAAGCTATTTTCTTTTATAAGGCCAACAGTAAAATAAAAACAGGAAAGCAAAAGGCATCATGCCATCTTTGCATCCAGGATCTGGTACAACATCATCCCTGTATGCATAAGGAAACCCCAAAGCTGCTCCAGTAGGTTGCACTCCTAAGTGCACATGTGATCTTGGCCCGCTTTCCTAGGCTGGGCAAACACACATGCCCACTTATTGGAGAAAAGGCACAGGCTCCTATGCAGTGTCGTCTAAGCTGCAAACGAGGCCGCTCATGATCAATCCTGGCACTGCTCTCATGTGAGAGCAGCATCTGGATTGGGTGTGGAGCCTGTGCCTTGAGGCCCATCCCCTTCCGCCCGATGCCGACGAGCGAGGCAACAAGGCAGCCGTCATCGGGAGTGGAGTGGCAGGTATGTTTTCTTTTTCTGCTTTTATATTATTTCATCCCCCCTCCTTAAACCCTTGCGTTCACCCATGGCCGCCTTACCACTCAAGATAGGCGGCGACCACCACTAGTTATATACAGGTTTGGCAAGCTTCCTTACATGTTACACCCAAAAGCACAGTATAGACGCTAACTGAAGGTCTATCAGAGTCGAGTATGTAGGACTGTATTTACAACGCAAACCTAAGTATTCTGGAAATTATGGCATGTGTCTTTTAAGTAAAACACGACGACCAATCCAAATGAGAAGATATTTGTAGGTCTGCATTTCTTAAAATGGACTTGCCATTTCTTGCCATTCAAAATATTATTGTGTTGAGCACAAAATAGACTCAGGTTGAATTTACTTTTCTGGTGTTCCTGTTGAATTCAGCATTCAGAAGTGCTAGAACACTGTTGATGGTTTGGCCATTGTCCATTACGTTTGGCAGAGTTGTTGTTTCAGACATTGAATGTCAAAGGACATTTCTATCTAATCAGTATTGTGAAGTGAGGCATCCTTATGAAAAATGTCAGCGCCTATGACAAAATATATTTTAAAATTGCCAGTCGACTTACACTGATATAAGAAAGTACTGTGTGCCCAATGAATTTAAAATTGCAAAGCTAAAAAACAACAGCATCCTTGACTACAAGCGGTTGAACATTTCTCCTTAGTTAATTATACAGTGCCGGCAAATGCTTCTTGTTTACCTTCGATTTACTCTCATTCTTTGTTGACAAATGAGCACAGCTTGGCATCGGTCAACAGTGAATGTCAAGTCAATCATTTGTACTCTGAAAATGAAAACATGCTCATCTAACATCGGGGCTCTCGGCTCTGTTGATTTCAAATCCCATTTTCATAGACTTTCGTTTCTTTTTGCATTAAAAAAAAATACAGACTGTTGATTTTTTTTGCTGTCCATTCATTGTGAGACTAAAGTGGAGGACTACAATGGCATGCATTTTCTCCTAATCTACTGGGTTTAATGTCTAAAACTTTGACAAACTGTCATAGTTTTTGCTACGTTGTAACCCCAATTAAATTATTTCCTTTTCTCTTTATGTAGCAGCTTTGGGAGAGGTTAAGGAACGTAAATAATAATTTTACAAAAAACAATGGGCCATATTATCAAGAAAGGCCGCTACATTATTGCTGCTTTTATCGGCAGGAAACTGCAGCTAAAGAGGCGATAATGGACTTGATAATACGCTCTAGTGAATTCCCATAGAAGCCCATGTTCTGGTGTTAATTTGGGCGTCTATGGGAATTCACAAGGGCATATTATCAAGCCCATTATCGCCACTTTAGGGGCAGTTTCCTGCCGATAAAAGCGACGACAATGTAGCGCACTTACTTGATAATATGGCCCAATGTTCCTATTCCATTCTTAAAATATTTTCTTAGGCAGTCGGGTCACAGACTGGAGGAAATTTGTGAAGAAAGGTTATATTATTGGATTTACTTGTGGTGAGTGTATTGCAGGTGAATATATCACAAAGCTGATCTTAGCATATTTGATTCTCTTAAAATGTAATATTAAACATTGGTGTAGAATGTCAGACTCCCATAAAAAATGAGACGCAAACTCCTCAGAATCCGGGTGATGCACAAAGAGGTCCACATCTTGACATCACCAACTCTGATTAGAAAACCACAGAGGATTAGGGCGACCAAGTGATGGAAGGGAATTAAGGATGGAACAGCTGAGAATAGGAAACCTGCAAAACAAGAAAGGACACAATATTTGTATGGGTAAAAATGTTTCTACTCGCATACGATCTCACTAAGAACAGAGCTGTACCTCAATGAGCAGTCATCTTTTCACCCCTTGCCTCTAACTCAAAAATAGAGCTACCAAGCCACCTGGCGAAAACACCTATAATGAGAAACACATGATTAAACATAGTCTCTTCCTTCTTTCAAATATTATATACTGAATAAGTTAAATCACGCACTTACATACTGAAATCATATATGAAAAAATAAAAAGAGACTTCCAAAAATGAAGGTAATAGCAAAAATATAGAGGCAGACACTAATTCACTATTCTAAAAGTGTTACAAGCTAAACGTTCTGAGCCTTCAAAGAAGAGAGATCATGAAATGTCACTCATTCCAAAGCTGTGTGCACATGTTGTAATGCCGGTGTCATTAAAGGGAGAGGTAACTTTCAGGGAGTAAACTGTCAGAAATGATTAGGTAATTCAACAGACTGCTTAAAATCCTTTAATGAAGCAAACTGTGATTGTTAATTGTTATTTCTACTTCCTACCTGGAAGTTGAAATGCCCACCCAGGCAAAGAGGAATCGAAAAGAGGGAGTCAGTAATAGACTTTCTTACCACTACCCTGAAAGGAGGAATCTCAGGTCTCACTGCACTCTCCAGAAGCACACCCAGACCGGCTGCAGTGAAGAAGAAGAATGCTACACAGAAAAGCGGGTCCACTGTGACTGAATGTCAGGAGAAACCAAGTATTGCAGAGAGCAGCCGCCCTCAACCACAGAAGAATGTCAGCCAAAACCAGAAACAAAAAGCTCCCAATAGCGACTAGCCACTGCTTGAAACCGGCGAGGAAGGTAGTTTCCAATACTGTCAAAGAGCGAAGACCTCAGAACCGTAAATCTACTGAAACTGTCTCGCTCAGCCGAACAAGCCTGCAGGAACATGAATGAAAGAACTAAGCACGCCGGCTGTTATGCGAAAGTCCAATTTATGCCCATACTCTTCCTCTTCTTCCCACCAGACCTTATGGGAACTGTAGTTTGTAGGCAGCCCGGCAATGGGGAGAGTCAGGAAGGCGCTACCAGGCCTGGATCTTGACTGTATGCCCTCCTCCCAGGTGCCTCTTAAATCCCGGTTTGGTTGGATTCCTCAAATGAAAAGAGCGCACTGTGGAAGGGGCACGAATATTTGTGCAGGGTTCCCAAGAATCGTCCTCAGCTGAGTAGTCCTTTCATGAGATGAGGTACCACAATGTGCCCTTCCTATGCTTGGAGTCCAATTTGCGACGTACCTCGTAATCCAAATCCCCGTCTCGTATGATGGGGGGAGCTGCGTGACTTTGTGCCTGAATAGATGGTTTCAGGAGACTGTAATGGAACACAGGGTGTATTCTGAGGTTGGCAGGTAATTTCAACTTGTAAGTTACTGGCTTGATTCTCCTGAGCACAACATAGGGGCCAATGTATTTAGGATGAAACACATTGTGTAAATTAAACCTTATATTTCTAGTGGACAGCCATGCACGATCTCCAGATTGATTTTGGGGACCTTCCTTGCGATGTTGATCCTCTAATTTTTTGTACAACTGCTTGCCATTATATAGGAGAACTTGTGATCTTGTGCACTTGTGTTTGGATGTTTTTGATGTGCTTCATTACTGTTGGTTGGTCCACCACTTCGCTAGGTATAAATATGGGCAATGTCTTAGCATGAAAACCATATTTTGCCAAACACTGAGTCACTCCAGTAGAACTGTGCAGTGTGTTGTGTATGCCAGTTCGGCCAACCATAACAGTTATACCCATGATTCGTTGGCTTCTTTGGTGTAGCAACGCAAGTATTTTTTAAGAGTCTGATTAAGTCTTTTGGTTTGTCAATCTGTCTGTGGATGGAAGCTAGTAGACAAGGCAGATTCGATTTGTAATACTTTACACAATATCTTCCAGAATCGAGCTTTGAACTGGGGTTCTCTGTCAGACACGATTACCTTTGGGAGTCCATGTAATCGGTTTGCATGAGTTAACAACAATTGAACTGTCTGGTCAGCTGTGCTTAGATTTTTAGAAGGTATAAAGTGTCCCATTTTGGGAAGACTGTCTACCACCACAAGAACGGCGGTGCAGCCTTGATCCTTGGGTAGACGGGTAATTAAATTCAAACTGATGTTTTGCCAAGGTTCAACTGGGTATGATTTTTTCCTTTGTATTTGTTTGTTCACCTTTTGCTAGGGCACATACTTCACAACGAGCCACCCGCATTTTCACATTGGTCAGTAAAGAATCCCACCAGAAACGTAGTTGTAGTAAATGTTTAGTTTTTAAACACCCTGGATGACCGACAAGGACGGATTCATGACATCAATTTAATGCCTTTAATCGGAGTTCCTGAGAAGGCATGTACAGCTTGTCTATAGAAAGGTAGTCCTTGTTTCAGCATTTTGTGGATATTTTGGTCTGCCCATTTCTCCTAGAAAGTAGTTGGTCTGTGCTTCTTTACCTCCTACAAGAAATGTTTCATCTTTATCACACATAGAACCTTTTTCGGACTAATAATTTGCTCTGTAACCCCTTTCTTAGGTCCATCACAGGAGTCTTGCTGGGATAGGGTGTCAGCCTTTCTGTTTTCTGTTCCAGGACGGGCATAACGATAAAGTCATAATCTGCAAAGAACACCACCCATCTCATTAGTCTTTGAGAGAGTTGTCTTGCTGTTTTCATGTATTGGAGATTCCTGTGGTCAGTGTACACTGTAACTGCTAAGGCTGCTGCCAGCATTGAGATATTTTGAGAATAGTTTTTAACTTAGTTTTAAATCATTTTAACATGATTGGCAGCAACTTCCAATTAGTCAGCACTTCCGATGTAGGTGAGGGCAGAGCTATTTTGCCGCTCGCTCTCCTACTTTATTCCGATGGGACTGCGGACACGCTGCGGACACGCTGCAGACGCGTGCAGTTGGCGTGCCAAAGGCAAGCCCTCTATGCTCATCCGCGTCCGGCTCGCATCCAGCGCCAGCCATGCTGCCCACCCTAATCCACCAACAAAAATTGTTTGTTCTAGTGGGCAACTACTCGAGTTGATCTCAGGAGGTTGCCCTCGGCTTGCCAGTTTTGATCCATGTACACTGGAAGGACATGGCCAGGAGCTGTATTCTATGTCATGCTCTTTTGCACTTGACAGAGGGCGGATCTTGGGAAGTGGATGTGAGGGCACTCACACAGCAGTGTTTCATAAAGCACGCACCCCAGCCTCTAGGTCCAATATTAAGGCCTGTCTAATCAACTGCAGATCCCTTCCCAAACATGCGGATGATATTTGGCTCACACTTTAATCAAACAAATGGAACCTTATGTTTTTTACTGAAACATGGCTAAGAGAAAGCTCCAACCCTGATATAGTGCTGGCTATTCCAGAGGGTTAGAGAATAACTACAGTTAACCGGGCAGGCAATAGATTGGGGGACGGGTTTGCTGTGATCCCGAGAGATGACATGGAGATCTCGCATAAGAGGATTGAATGGACAGGATTAATTGAGGCATTGTCCTTCTGTATTGAGATCTCCTCTACCATCTCTGTGGCAGGATTGCTGGTCTACAGTGGACTCTGTGTCCACTGAGCTGCTGGAATTTTGCAACCTGATCGCGGATCTCTCATTGAGACATGCTGAATTTATAGTCTTGAACGACTTTAATGTCCATATGGACAATGATAGCTGCCCAGCTGGCCGATACCCTCAAGGGGTTAAACCTTACTCAAAAGGTTGCTATGCCCACTCATAAAGCAGGCCACATGCTGGATCTCATTTTTACCAATGTCCTTACCCTAAAAATGGAAGACCCTATTCCTCTCACATGGTCAGACTACAGCCTAATACCTTTTAACCTCACCAGTAGCAGTTACAATAATCCAGTGAGATCGACATACGAAGATACAAGAAACTGGAGGAAAGTTTCCCTTGAGTCTATGGGTCCCGCATTATTAAATACTCCTGAGCTACTCATAGGGGACCCAACTGCGACACCTCCACCATCAACCGTTGGGTTACTGCAGCCCATGACAAATTAGCCCCTATCAAAACCATGAACCTGACTAGAAATAAGCCTTCTGTCCATTGGTTCACAACTAAACTCCATTTGGAGAAAAGCCTCTGTAAAAAGCTGGAGCGGGTCTGGTGGAAAACTTACAACTCAGAGACCAATAGTGCCTACAGAGCAGCACTAAAAAAGCGAAAGCGCAACACTATCAGGGACTTTGTTGCTGATCAAATTAAATCCTGTGATAACTCTGCTAAAGAGGTTCTCAAGATTGTTCAGGCTTCATTAAACTAGGGGCCTTGAAAAATACCATAGCGCCTTAAGCCACCCTGTGTGAAGCTCTTTCTGTCTTCTTTCAGGACAAAGTTCAGGCCATCTACTCTTCGTTTACTCTGACAGGGTTGTCAGCCATGCCTCCACCGATCCCACACCACCCAGGCGTGTGGTCTGAATTTCGCCTGTTTTGCCCTGAAAAGTCCCTCACTGAACTGAATAAAACTAAATCTGGAACTCCGATCGACGCTTGCCCGGACAGGTTTTTTAAACTGCTGGCCCCTCCACTCAATCCCCCACTAAACCTGATTTGAAATTCATCTCTGGAATCAGGAATCTACCTATCCATCTGGAAAACGCATTGGTCCATCCAATCCTCAAGAAAGAAGATGTTGATCCAGCAGAAATTAAACACTTTAGGCCTAGCTCCCACCTGCCAGTGCCGGCCAAGATTCTTGAGAAGTAAGTGTAGAGACAACTATCAGAATTCCTGGAATCCAACAACTTGCTCCATGACTCCCAGTCAGGATTTAGGTGAGGCTACAGCACAGAGACAGCTCTACTTGAAGTGGCGGAAACTAACTGGGGAACTCTGGACCAGGGTAGCGGTGCAATGCTAGTGCTGTTGGACTTGTCTGCAGCTTTTGATACGGTTTCACATCAGATCCTTCTAGAGAGGCTCAAGCTGATGGGAGTGATAGGAACCACCTTAGCCTGGTTCCACTCCTTTCTTGAGGGCCGTTCCCAGAAAATCCTTCTCTGCCCTCATGTCTCTTCCTCTCGCCCTCTTGTGTGAGGAGTTCCTCAGTTCCCGGCCCTGAGCCCGACTCTATTTAATGTCTAACTCGCTCCCCTTGCCTCACTAGTCGAGCAATGTGATGTAAGGGTTGTCTCGTAAGCTGATGATACTCAGCTTGTGTTCTCTTTTAGGGATCACTCTAGGGCAGCATTCACCATCTTCAAACAGTGTCTGATTAACATCTCATCTTGGATGACTGACAACTGTTTGAAGCTAAATACTGGTAAAACAGATGTTCTGTTTTTTAATCAGCCTTCCCCTCCATGACCCGGTCTCTGGTGGCCAGCGGAGCTCAATCCTCCTCCTTCTCCAGTCTCTTTCTCTAGGAATCTGGGGTTCAAATTGGACTCTACCCTCTCAGGCAAGGCCCAGATATGCCAAGTTTCCTCGCCATGTTTCTGTAAACTGAAATCCCTGCGGAGATTCCTCCATCTCCTACCAATCGACTGTAAGAAAACGGTGGTCCATGCCTTGATCACCTCTCAGCTAGACTATGCCAACAGCCTGTATTTGGGTCTCCCAGCCTACTTTATCAGGAAACTACAGGTTATTCAGAATGTGGCAGCTAGGCTCGTCAGAAATGTGCCACTCCACCACCACATTTCCCCCCATTTGAGTAGCCTACATTGGCTGCCTGTTAAAAGGAGAATACAGTTTAAGGCTTTGACCCTTGCCTACCGGGCAGCTAGAGACACTGGCCCTCAATACTTGAAGCAGATACTTCAGAAATACCACCAGACTAGGCTCTGAGGTCTCATCACCGGGAACTCTTAGTCATTCCCCGCTTCACAAAGAACAGGCTTGGCGGCCAATCGTTCTCCCTTAAAACCACCTCTCTTTGGAACTCCATGCTGAAGCACATACGGAAAGCCAAATCAGAACCTTTATTTATGAAGACTCTGAAGACCTGGCTTTTTGGCCTACCTTAGAGCTCTATTCTACCAGCTACTACCACTCTGCACCCGCTGTTAGCACCGGGACACTTCCGTTGGAGGTAGCCATGCACTCTATAAGCTGCAATAATAATAATAATAATAATAATGAGCCCCCCACAGATAGTCTCTCCATTCCTGGAACGCTTTTTTAATGGCCAACAGTTCCTTTTCCACAATGGTGTAGTTCATCTCAGCAGAGTTCAACTTCTTAGACAAATATGCCACTGGATGAAGCTGTCCTGTTTGTTTGTCTCTTTGGTAAAGAACGTCTCCTACAGCCACATCTGAAGCATCTGCTTTCACTATAAATGGGATTTCTGGTTGTGGGTGTTTCAGAACAGGAGCAATGGTAAACACTCACTTTGGAGAAAAAAAAGATTCCATTGCATCACTGGTCCAAACAAAGGGTACTCCCTTTCTGAGCAGTCTTGTGATGGGAGCCACCACATTTGAGAAATGTAATATAAATCTACGGTAGTAATTGGCAAAACTCCCAAAACATTGTACATCCTGCACATTCTTTGGAAATCGCCATTCTTGCTCTGCTTGAACCTCTGTTTCAGTCATCCTCAAACCCCTGGGACACAATATCACGCCCAAGACCTCTACCTCACACACATGGAACTCGCAATTGCTCAATTTACAGAAGAAAAGATGTTCGCTTAACTTTCTTAGTATCAAAACGACTTGTTTCTCATGCATCTTTTTTATTAATGGATTACATCAATATGTTGTCTATATAGACTACCACAAATGTTCCACATACTCTTTAAGTACGTCCTTCAGAAAATACTACAATACTTCTAGGGTGTTGCATAGCCAAAAAGGCACCACAGTATACTCGAAAAGACCATATCACTTTTAAATGCTTTCTTCTACTCACCCCCCTAGCTCATTTTTATCAGGTGGTAGGCTCCTCTCGGATCTAACTTTGTATAAATAGCGGCTTCTTTCACCTGGTCCTACAACACCAAGATGAGTGGCAGAGAGTATCTATTCCTGACAGTGATTTTGATCAACATGTGGTAGTCAACGCAAGTTCGCAGATCACCATTCGCCTGAGTTATACAAAAAAAGACGGGAGGCTGCAGGGGAACAGGAGGGCCATATAAAACCAAGGTCTAGGTAATGGTCTAGATGCTCTCTTATGTGTTTAGTGTCAGGCTCTGACAATGCATAGACTCTACAAGAAGGAATTGTGGCCCTTGTCACCAAGTCAATTTGACAATCATATTGCCTGTGAGGAGGGATTTTCTCTGCCTGTACTTTGCTAAACACATTGCAGTACAGCAGATAAACTGAAGGTAAAACAATGTCTTTCTCAGCTGCAGTAGCAGTGTAAAACGGATGTGCCAATACTGCTGCCTGAGAAAAGGTGTGTTGCACACAGTGATTTTTGTAATCCTCAGACAAGAATCTCACTGTTTTGTACTTCCAGTCTATGATGGGGTCATGATGCCATAGCCAAGGCATTCCCAAAATTATCTCATACTGAGGTGCCTCGATTATATTTAGCGAAATACTTTTCACATGCCTTTGTTTGGTGTCTGTCACTGCTAACCCCACCGCTTTGGTTTGTTCTGTGATGGGACCAGATTTCAGTGGTTTGCCATCAACAGCCGAAACCTTTTCTGGAACCTATAGAGGGATAATCCTCAAAGCTAAGCATTGAACTAAACCACAGTCGATGAAATTACTTGTGACTCCCGAATCTATCATAACCAACACCTGGTGTTGCTGATCGTTGCTCTTAAGACTAATGGGAAGCAAGATATGTGAATCAGTATCCTTAAGCTCTGATGTTGATGGGGAAGGGACTTTCCAATCCTGATCTATTGGAGGTAAAGACCTGGGGACATTGGATGAGTCTGATTCTGTACGCAGAACAGAGACTGCTACCTTTTTACTAGAAGAGAAAAAGCCTTGAGATTTTGGTTTCGAAGGACATTCGTTCACAAAATGTCCTTTCTTCCCACAATACATGCATAATCCATTTATGCGGCGGCTCTCTCTTTCCTCCCTCACAGAGGAGCTATAATTGCAGCTAATTCCATGGGCTCTGCACCTGTTTTGTTATTTACTACTTGTCTTCAGATACTTCTGTCAAATCTAGTGTAAGATCTGTCACCTTTCCTTTAATCCCTCGCTCTCTGTCAATCGATGATCCAAACGTAAGGTTAGATTCATCATATCCATATAATTCATTGGTTGAGTATCAATTTGGGCTAGGATGTCCTTCATTTCATCCCATAGTCCCTGATAATACAGTGACATCCTCTTCTCTTCAGGCCACGCTGTTTCTGGTACCAACCGATTAATGGTGGTTAGATAAGTCACCAAATCATGCTTTCCCTGTCTTAGCTCCAACAATGCTCTGCCAGCACTGAAAGAACTGGCTTGTCTGTCAAACACTCTTTTAAATTTGCAATGAAAAGCATTCCAGTCCGCGAGCAGAGGATCATTATTTTTAACTAAAGGCACTGCCCAATTGACAGCATTGATGGAGCAAGGTTTTGCATATAAGCAGCTTGCTGGATGAATCCTCTCCTTTAATCATAAGTAAAGTTTTAATAATTGTTTGTTAAACTAATTTACACAAATTTCGTACACAATGTAGAAGCAGGGGAAGCTTGTCTATGTGTCTACTAACAAGTAACTGAATGAGACTAAAATGGCTGCTAAAAAAATGCAGGAAACAAATTGTGCATGGGCCAATTGCATGATGCCATAACGCTTGGAGGGAAAACTTTGCTTCTGCGCACTAACGTGCAAAATGGCCGCTTCAGAACTCACATACTAAGCATCTGCTTTGCTCAAAACTAAACTGCGTTCATACTAAGTGCTAATGCATAAAGAATTATATTTTATTAAATGGGAATAGAGTAGACATGAGAGGTATACAGTGAAACCATTTTATTTTAATCTAACATCTTGTCTTTTTGACATATCTCTTAGTTCATAAATGGGCTAAAATTGAGAGACGAGGCTTAAACCCACGTGGGTAATGTGTGCAGACTCCGTAAACAGCAACCCTGGAGCTGTGATCTCAAGCCTTGGAACATGGTCAAGGTCAATCTTTTCTCATAGGGAGAAATGATGGAACATCCTGAAGACTCAATGAACAAATGTATAAATGTAATGCAATGTTTAATTTTAATATGAGAAATGGGTGGGAGTAAACCTTGGGAGAAACAATTTAAATGGGTGGAACCATAAGACAATACTCTTTAGAAAAGTAATACATTTAGTATGGTGTGACGATCATCTCCCTTGGCTTGTTCAATCAGAATACACAATTTACACAAGATTGAATCATTCGGGTGTGGAACATGCCACCACAAGGTATATTTGGCATAGTTAGCAAAATGAAATTAGCTGATTGTTGCCAGAACGCTGAGAGATAGACATGCTGTCCGATTGCTGATTGATTACCTGAAAGCAGACTGAAGTGAGGTTACTCATTGATTTAATTGAGTAAGGTGAGAGTAATTGATAGTGAAGAGTTTACTGTTAAAATTTTGGTGTTTTAGAAAGAGTAACGCTGGAAGAGTAGCAGGTTCTTTTGAGCTTGTGTGAAGAGTAAACGGAAGAGATTTTCTCGTAGTGTTTGAAGAGTAAGCAGTAGGTTTTACTTGTAGTGAAAGAAACTAGATATTAGATTTATAAAATCAACAGAGTAACAAATGTATTTATGTTGTCATCTAATGCAAAGTTTTGTAAAAAGTAAAAGAAAGTAAGTTTTCGTATTGCCATGTGAAGGGAGAGTAAGTTGCCGGAGCTGCACTGATGTCACAAAGTGCCGCGCTGGGATTGGACAGCGGGTGTGAGAGAGAAAACAAGGAATTGTAAAGAAGGGGTTGGTTGCTGTGCTGACTTCGTCAGGTGCCGCGCTGAGATTGGTTGAGACAGCAGGCGTGTGAGTTACGAAGGATATGTAAAAGAGGGGTCAATAGTGAAGAGTGAATACTGACGTTTTACTAAAAAAACGGGCTAACATTGGTTAAAGAGTTTTGTAAACTTAAACCTGATTGGAATAAAAGTCTGAAAGCGCTAACAAGATTGGAGGACAAAGTATAAACAAAGGTACAAATTAATTAGAAGGAAAATTATGGATTTTATGTGGAGACTTGATCCAACCTTTATAGGGAATCGTCCGAATAGGATAGATTTAGGTTTTGCTAGACAAGAATTCATAGGGAAAAGGACTTATAACATTTACGGAGAAAAGAGAAAAATTTCCTTTATGCAGAAATAAAGAATTATTTCAAAAAAGATAAACCTATTAAAACTAGAAAAGGAATTATTATACCACCGCCCCAGACACCAGCTTCATTTATGATGATGGAAAAGGGGTATCACACTTGTGTATGGTTAGAGAATTGGATCGAATACACCGAAAGTGATGGAAATATTGCTTTTCAAGAACATGGTACATTCAATGGCAGAATCCTTTATAATTTAAGAAACAGGATGAATGAACTAGAACCCAGACCTATATTCACTCAGGACGAAGCACTAGAGGAATGGGAGATGGAGGCATTTGAAGGAGATAGAACTAGGAGTACTAGGGGACATAGTGGATTCTATCCCAAGACATGACATGACATGTGAAAAGTGAAGATGAAACAGTGGAGACAGGCAATGGTTGCAGAAGGATTGCATCCTGTAATAATGACAGATGAGCAGTCAGCAAGCAAGAGTACAAGGAAAACTAAACATATGACAGGTTGTGGTGAGTTCATGGAAGATACTTTAACAAAGAATCCTCCGCCATATCAGGAAAGACCCAATGGAAGTATACCAAGTGCTCCAGCTTTAGAGATTCCTTTGGTTCCACACGTATTGCATGATTCATTAAATGAAAGAATTTTACAAGAAAAGGAAAGGGAAGCTATTAAAAAGAATACAGAATAATTAATACAAAAAAATAACCCAATTAAGTGTAAATCCAGAAACGTTAACTATACCAGAGACCATAGGTCCAGTTGCCATTATATGGGGATAAAATAATGTGTCCTAATCCACCAGTTATGACCACTTCTGTAAAGGAGCCAAGAAAAGAAAATATAATAATCGAAGATCAAGCAAGTGAATGTGAGTCAGTAATATCATTAATGGACTTACCAATTATGGAACAAGTAAATGAAACCCCAAAGAGAGTTACCTCAAATTGTTCATGAGAAATACATATTGAGACTTCCACAGGAACTAGAAGCGCTACCCTAGTATCACCAGAAGAATTAGAAAGATGGGCACATGGGGTGGATAAAACAGTACCATCACCAAAGATTCTGGATATTTATAGTTTGAAAATAGAATTAGAATTAGAAGAAAAGAGCTGGAAATGTGGGAATAGACAGATTAAATACATATTGTGAGGAAGAGTTATTATTTATATGCCGAAGCATAACAAGAAATGTAAACTTATTTCATGAGAAATTAACAGAACGTGCTTCCGAAATGGGAATTGACATAGGGAAGTCCAAAGTATTTCAAAAACCTTACAGAGCAGAGTTCACTGACAAAGATTTAGAAAATATGAATATGTCAGGAAGAAAATTGCAGATCAAAGAACTGATGTTTATTTTACCCAAATGGGGAGAATTAAATAGGTGGAAGGCAAGGTGGACTAAAAAGAAGGAGGAAACCCAAGCGAGTAAAGCTGGATCAGAGTATGTATTAAGAGAAACTAAAAAGACAGAAAGATTGTGCCCTGTGAGAGAAGTACCCAGAAGGGGATATGTCATGTTCCATGGACAAGGCAGGATATTTTATCATTTACAAATGATTTCCCAACATTGAGGGAGAAGCCTGTAGAATGGTACAGACAAGTCGAAAGGTTTGTGAAGGTTTCAAAGGTTTTGCTGAAGGATTTGGATGGGTTGTTTGACATAGTGGTACCTGTTGATTTAGGGACAGAATGTAAAATTACAGTAGATTGTCCTAGTGAAGAATATCCAAGAGATGAGAAAACTGGTGCACCATCAGAAGAGGTAATGAAGAAATATAATCAAGTAATTACATTTTTGAAAGGGAAAATACCTTCAAAAGAAACTGATTGGGTAAAAATAGATAGAACAACACAGGAAATGAATGAGACTGTCCATGCATACTATGAGCGTTTACTGCAAGTGTTTAAACAGTTTAGTGGATTTGAAAACATGGGTGATAAGAGTATGGGACATTTTGTATATCGATTTGTATCTGGACTAAGACCAGAAATTTGTCAAATGATTCTGACACACATGTTGTGCTGGCAGAATAAGCCTATAGATGAGGTTGGCACAAAGTGTCACCAGAGAAATTACAGTTTTGCCAAAACAATGTAAAATATTTGGGACATCAATTAAAAAGAGGAGGGTGACACCTGAAAGAATCAAAATAATAAAACAGATGAAGCTACCCCAGACCCAGAAGGAAGGTAGAATGTTTCTTGGTGTTGTAGGATATTGTATGCAGTGGATTGCAGGGTTATTTGTGCTGGCCAAGCCTCTGATTAAGTTAACAAAGTAACAAGGAAATGATCAAGTAGAGTGGGATGATGAAAGCATGAAAGCTTTTGTGAAATTAAGACAATGCCTATGTGAAGCTCCTGCTTTGAGAATGCCAGATTATACAAAAGAGTTTGCATTATTTTGTTGTGAATGAGATAATTGTGATTCGTCAGTTTTGACCCAAAGAAATGATTTGATGAGACGTCCAGTGGCATACTTTTCTGCCACTCTGGTCCCGGTGGCCGCTGCATTACCTTGGTTGTTTGAAAACAGTAGCTGCTACTTGCACAGTCTTGAACAGAGTGAACCGATTTTGATGAGACATCCTGTTAAAGTGTATATTCCACATTCAGTTGTAATTCTTTTAACAAGAACTCATACTCAGTATCTCACCCCAAGTCGAATGACAAAATATGAGAGAATTATTTTGGGAGCTGAAAATGTGACCATAATCCGGTGCACAGTGTTAAATCCAGCTACTCTCTTATCTGATGTATACGGAGAAGAAGTGAGAGATGATGTTGAACATGATTGTTTAGATGTAACAAAATACTGTACAAAACCTCGCCCAGACATTCGCGAAGACCCATTGATCAATTGTGAAAATGAATTATTTGTAGATGGCTCTTGCATGAGGCATAAAGAAGGAAGATTAAGTGCTGCTGCTTACGCTATGTGTTCATTAGTCTAGGACACCCCCCGCGCCGCACGGCCACCAGCTGCTGCATGTGCCTCCCGCCTGCCTGCCTCGCTGCCCCTGCTGCCGCCGTGTGACCACACCCCCTGCCACCGAGCGGCGTGGTCTCCTGCGTGATAGCGCTGTGCTCGCCTGCTCCACAGGCTCCTGTTCCCCGTTCTCCTGCTGTGTGCCCCCCTGCCTGCTGAGTTATATTTTGTTCATTTTTTTTTTGTTCTTTTTGTACATTTGTATTGTGCTTGTATTTTCGCCTGTCCCCCTGTGTCTCGGTCTCCTCCCTCCCCGCTTCCCGCCGCTAACCACGCCCCCTTTTCTTTCTGTACCTTCCCCGCTCCCGCCTCCCAGCTGCTCCGCCCTCCCTCGCACTTGGCCATATATCGCGACCGTGCGACGCAGGTGAGTGTGACCTAGTCTAGGATACCCCCCGCGCCGCACGGCCACCAGCTGCTGCGTGTGCCTCCCGCCTGCCTGCCTCGCTGCCCCTGCTGCCGCCATGTGACCACACCCCCTGCCACCGAGCGGCGTGGTCTCCTGCGTGATAGCGCTGTGCTCGCCTGCTCCACAGGCTCCTGTTCCCCGTTCTCCTGCTGTGTGCCCCCCTGCCTGCTGAGTTATATTTTGTTCATTTTTTTTTTTTGTTCTTTTTGTACATTTGTATTGTGCTTGTATTTTCGCCTGTCCCCCTGTGTCTCGGTCTCCTCCCTCCCCGCTCCCCGCTTCCCGCCACCGCTGCTAACCACGCCCCCTTTTCTTTCTGTACCCTCCCCGCTCCCGCCTCCCAGCTGCTCCGCCCTCCCTCGCACTTCGCCATATATGGCGACCGTGCGAACGCGCAGCGGTCACGCGCAACGGGCGCGCCGATTGTGCGCCGAAGGCGCGCCAAAGGCGCGCCAAAGGTAAGCCCGTCTGCGTCCGTCCGCGACCGGACCGCGCCCAGCGCCAGGACCCCTGGTCCCCTCCGATGGAAAACGACCCGACTGGCCTACAACGCCACCGAACTCATCGCACTCAACACCGGCGGGATCCCTGGATGCTACCGAGCCACTCCGAAGCACACCCACGGACCCCTTCAGCTGCCACGCCTGCAAGTTCACCTGCATCCGGACCTGCCCCGCACCAGCACCCGCCAAGCCGAACACCAGCAGCAACCACCTCAAGTGCATCCTACTCAACACCCGCTCCGTCCACAGGCACGCCATCGAACTCTGGAACCTCCTCGACACCACAGCTCCTGACGTTGCCTTCCTCACGGAAACGTGGATGAACGCCTCCTCAGCACCCGACATCGCCATCGCCATCCCAGAGGGATACAAGATCACCCGGAGAGACCGCGTCAAACAGACGGGAGGAGGCATCGCCATCATCCACAGGAACACCATCCACATCACGACCAACACCGACGTCACCCTGACAACTGCCGAACACCTACACTTCCAGATCCGGACCGACCCGAACACCACCCTCAGAGGCACCCTGATCTACCGACCCCCGGGACCACGCACACAATTCAGCGAGGACATCACCGACTTCATCAGCCCGCATGCCCTCCCCTCCGCTGACTACATCCTCCTGGGGGACCTCAACTTCCACCTGGAGAACAACAACGACTGCAACACCATCACCCTGCTTGACAACCTCACCAACCTCGGACTCAAGCAGCTGGTGTCCACCCCCACCCACCTCGCCGGACACACACTCAATGCCGTCTTCTCATCCAGCAAAGACATCGCCTTCAGCCACGCCACTGGACTCCACTGGACGGACCACAGCTGCGTCCACTTCACCTTCAGAAAAACGACGATCCACCACCACCAGCAACAAGTTGCTCGGAGAAGCTGGAACAAGATCACAGCCGACCAGCTCGCCGCTTCCCTGAGCCAGCACCCCCCCGCCAGCTCAGCGAACCCCAGCCAGGCCGCCGACAACCTCACGAAGTGGATCAGCAACTGCGCGGACGAACTCGCCCCACTGAGGACCCCGCCCAGCACACCCGGCAGCAAGAAGGCTCCTTGGTTCACCGATGAACTCAAGAGCTCCAAGAAGAATTGTCGAGCCCTCAAGAAAGCCTGGAGAAGGGAACCAACACCAGACAACATGACCGCCCTCAAGCTTGCCACCCGGAAGCACCACCAAATGATCCGCGCCACCAAGAAAACTGCATTCAAGGACCGGCTGGACAACAACGCACACAACTGCAAGGAACTCTTCAACATCGTGAAAGAGCTTCCAACCCCAACGCCGGAAACAACGACATCACCCCATCGCAAGACCTCTGCAATTCCCTCGCCTCCTACTTCCACAACAAGATCGCGGACATACACAACAGCTTCAGCACTCAACCGACGCACGCCAAGACCGAACCACCGCCCACCACCACCCTCCGCGCCTGGACTCCGATCAGCACCGAAGACACCGTCCACATGATGAACTCCATCCACTCCGGATCTCCGACCAACCCCTGCCCTCACCACGTCTTCAACAAGGCCGACGCTGTCATCGCACCCCACCTGCGGGACATCATCAACACCTCCTTCGACACCGCCACCTTCCCCGAGAGGTGGAAGCACGCCAAACTCAGCGCCCTACTAAAGAAACCTACAGCGAAGTAGTGTGGCTCACTGGTTAGAGGCGGCAGACCCGAGAGCAGAGGACGGCCCGGGACCAGGGTTCGATTCCCGGCGCGGCAGGTTTCTGGACCAGGGTCAGCGGACTCAATAATTCTCTCGCCTCGGTGCCCACTCTGATCAGCGATCACACTCGGCAACTCTGGGCATTAGCTTGCCTCATCTTCACTAACGGCCCCACCAGACCGCCGGGGATGCCTGGTCTCACCCTGGAGATACCCATTAAGGGACCATCTCTCAGGGAAGGCAGGAAGGGTTTCGCAGCGGTCGAAGCGCCTTGGGACCCTACGGGTAAGTAGTGCGCTATATAAATGCCTATACATACACAGCGGACCCCACCGAACTCAAGAATTACCGCCCCATCTCGCTCCTCCCGTTCCCAGCCAAAGTCATCGAGAAGACCGTCAACAAACAGCTGGCCGCCTTCCTCGAGACGAATGGATCCCTCGACCCCTCTCAGTCTGGCTTCCGAGCCAACCACAGCACCGAGACCGCCCTCATCGCTGCCACCGATGACATCCGAGCCCTGATGGACAACGGAGAAACAGCGGCCCTCATCCTCCTAGACCTCTCCGCGGCATTCGACACTGTCTGCCACCGCACCCTAGTGCAGCGCCTCAGCAACGTCGGAATCCAGGAGAAGGCACTGGATTGGATCATCTCCTTCCTCGACGGAAGAACACAGAGAGTTCGTCTACCACCATACAAGTCAGAGGCCACCGAAGTCATCTGCGGCGTCCCTCAAGGATCCTCACTGAGCCCCACCCTCTTCAACGTCAACATGAGCCCCCTCGCGGCCATCGCACGCCAACACAACCTCAACATCATTTCCTACGCTGACGACACCCAGCTGATCCTCTCCCTGACCAACGACCCCGCCGCCACCAGAGCCAACCTTCACGAAGGGATGAAAGACGTAGCCGACTGGATGACGACCAGCCGCCTGAAACTGAACTCAGACAAGACGGAAGTCCTCATCCTGGGTTCCTCGCCCTCCGCCTGGGACGACTCCTGGTGGCCCCCCGCCCTGGGACAGACCACGCACGCAACCTGGGCTTCATCCTGGACTCCTCCCTCACCATGACCAGACAAGTCAACGCCGTATCCTCGTCGTGCTTCAACATCCTGCGCATGCTATGGAAGATCTTCCGGTGGATCCCCACCGAGACCAGGAAGACGGTCACCCAGGCCCTCGTCACCAGCCGACTGGACTACGGCAACGCCCTCTACGCCGGAACCACCGCCAAGCTCCAGAAGAGACTCCAGCGGATGCAGAACGCCTCAGCCAGACTCATCCTCGACGTCCCACGACACAGCCACATCTCCGGACATCTGAGAGACCTGCATTGGCTCCCCGTCAACAAAAGAATCACCTTCCGTCTCCTCACCCATGCACACAAAGCCCTACACGACCAAGGCCCGAGCTACCTCAACAACCGCATCAACTTCCACGCTCCCAAACGTCATCTCCGATCAGCCAGCCACGCCCTCGCCTCCGTCCCCCGCATCCGAAGAACGACAACAGGAGGAAGGTCCTTCTCCTACCTGGCCGCCAAGACCTGGAACTCCCTCCCGACCGACCTGCGCCTGACCCAAGACCACCTCTCCTTCAGGAAGAAGCTCAAGACCTGGCTATTCGAGCAGTAGCAGCACCCCCCCCCCCCCTAGCGCCTTGAGACCCTCCGGGTAAGTAGTGCGCTCTATAAATGTCTGTGATTGATTGATTGATTGATTGGCTGGAATAGTCGAAGCATCCTATTTACCTGGAGTCAGGTCTGCATAAGTAGTCAAATTTATTTCTCTAATTAAAGCATGCAAAATTGGTAAATATTGGAGAGTAACCATTTACACTGATAGTCAGTATGGTTACGGGGTTGTGCATGACTTTGGCCAACTTTGGATGAAAAGGGATTTCAAGACTTCTTCAGGAACCCCTATCAAAAATGGACAATATGTGAAAGAGCTTTTGGAAGCATATGGTTCCTAAAAGAAGTTGCTGTGGTCAAATGTGCTGCACATCAGTCAGGAAATGACTAGGTGACTGCAGTACATTGTTATGCTGACCAAGTTGGTCAATATTGTGCTAAACAAATAATGGCAGTAAACAAGGAAATTGAAACTACAGGAATCAGATACCAACTTATGCTTATTTCAGCATTAGACACATGGGATGAAGTGAGAAATTTACAAGATGAAGTAGATGTAAGTGAGAAAGGAGAGTGGATCAAAATATGATGTCTAAGAAGAGAAAGTGATGGTGTCTGGATTTATCCAGATGGCAGACCAGTCATTCCATATTGTTTTCTTTTTAAACTTATCAAGGATGTATCATGGAGACACGCACATAGGTAGGTATGCTATGATAAAACCTTTCAGACAAGATTGGTACAATTCGAAGTTTAGAACTGTTGTAGAGAGCCTTTGCCAGAGATGTTTAATTTGTCAACAAAATAACCCAGGTAGAAAGACAGTGGTCAGCTGGGGAAGGATTGGAAAAGCAGAAGGACCATTTTTGAGATTGCAAGATGATTTCATTCAGTTACCACCATGCAGAAGTCTAAAATACATATAGTCATATTGTGCTTATTCTCATGATGGGTGTAATCATACCCAACCAGAAGAAATGACAGTATAACAGTTGGCAAATTATTGTTGAGAGAAATCATACCACGTTTTGGTTTTCCAGAAACGGTAGAATCAGACAGAGGATCTCACTTTAATAATTAAATAATTCGATTGATCTGTGAAGCATTCAAGATTGAACAAAAGTTGCACTGTGCCTATCGTCCAGAGGCTTTTGTGTTAGTGGAACAATTGAATGGTACAATAAAATCAAGATTGGCTAAGGTGTGCACATCCACTTCTTTGTTTTTGGCAGATGCATTGCCTCTTGTTCTAATGGAACTCAGAAATATACCTGACAAAAATACTGGGTTGAGTTCCCATGAAATACTCATGGGAAGAACAATGAGATTAGCCTTCATACCTGGACACAGATTGTTAAGCATAAATGATGATCTGGTATTGGATTATTGTAAAGGATTTGCTGACCTAGCGCGTTCTGTCTCTCATCAGGTTGGAGAAGATGCAGAGGCCAGGCAACTGGATCAAGCACATGGTCTAAATCCAGGTGACTGGGTGGTAGTGAAGAATCACATCCGAGAAACATGTCTTGCCCCCAGGTGGAGTACCACAAAACAGGTCATACTGGTTGCAACAACTGCAGTGAACTGTGCAGGGATGCCTAACTCGTTACATGCCAGTCATACCAAGAAAGTACCAGCTCCTGATGAAGAGAATCAACAACAACAAATTAAAGTTGAAGGCGCAGAAGGTTGTACAGCTGAAGAGCCTAGAATACCAAACTCTGAAGTAGCTGATCAAGAACAACCAAACACTAGTCAGGAGGATTGGGTACCAGCAGTTGATTTACCTGATGCAGAAATAAGAACAAGGAGCAGAACAAAAACAGAAAATCTCAAAAGTGATGAGGATCAGATAGAGATAGGAGATCAAGTTCAGGAAATAGAAAACAAAATGTAAGCCTTCGAACAAGAAAAGATAAAAAACGAAAAATACACACAGACTAATTTGAGAGTGAATTCTGAAGAAGAAAAACATGAATCAAGCCAAATAAGAATAGGGAATCAAGGATAGGGAGAAGAGAAGATTAGCCAAGAATCAGTACAGGGTCAGTTAGACAATGCAGAACATTTTTAGGAGAAGAGTAATACTTCAAATAGTCCTGGATTCCGTCAACCAGAGAGGGATTTAGAAGACGAAGAACATCAAGTTGTGCCACAACCAAATACAAATAAAAGAATACTCGTAAGTGACTAAGGAAGTGAAAATACAGTGCAACCTAAAAGAGTCAGAAAAGGTGATAATTGGCCCAGATATGTCAGGAGATTGAGGTATCACCTTAAGACTATTGATGAAGAACCTGAACAAGTGAATGAAGTCACTAGCCAATCGAGACAGAACAGTGAAAAACAAAAGCGAAGAAGCCAGAGACTAAAAATATTGAATAATAAATTCAAGAGACCTGAATGGACTTATATTATTCGTGAAGATCTTGGAAATTTAGATTTAAATGAAGAAAGCAATGAAGAAGTAATTGTAGATCAAATTAACGAAGGAGAGGAGAGACCTCCTTGAAACAAAACAATACATTTGTGAATTCTCTGAAAGAAAGAAGAGAAATCTTCTTAAATCGTGGCTAAAAATAAAGTTGCTGAGAGACCAAAATGAAATTGTTTACAAAAATGTTGTAGAATATGAAGCATTCTATTAGTGAATATAGTATGGTTAAGATTAACCATAGCAATACCATATTTGAAGAATTTAGAATTTTTTTTTACTGTTATAGATGGAAAGCTAGCTAACATAAAGGTAATTAGAGATGAATTGGAAGCATCAGATGAGTTAGAAATACATCACACAATAACAAACAATAACACAGATTCGAATGTCTTTACAAAATTATTATTTGAATATGTAGATACTATGGAGATTAGTGATTGTAATGTATGCATGAAATTACCAGCTGCAGTAGCAGAAGGAGTTACATACCACCACCTACCGTTAACATATGGCTTATTATGTAGTATATTAACAAGTTTATTTTATAAAACAGGAAAATTACAGTATTATTATTAAAATCTGGATGTGATATTGTTAGAAGTTCCTGTCAGAAAGAATATGAATCCAGTTCACACTAGTGTAGCTGCACAGTTTATGGGAGAATTTTTCCTAGCACAAAATGCAATAGATGTAGCAGAAGCTCATAAACATAATTTAACATGTTTATTAAAAGAAGAAGAAAATATATTTTTGAATTTAGTAGAAGACAGGAGACAAGAATTTCAGAAGAAAGCCAAAGAAAAGAAACCCAAAATTCCATCATGGGCGGAGAAAGGACATTTTTATACACCTGTCAGGGCTCAGGCTGCAATGGCACTAGACTTTGAAAAGAAGGGAAAGATTTGCATCCACAGGTTAAAAACTGACTATAACAATGTCTTTATTGGTTCCAGTGAACGTGAACATAATTTCTTGATCATTGGGGGATGGGGACTAAAAGGAGAAACAGATCCAGTATTTCCTGGAATCTATTATATAAGTGGGAACAAAGCTTATTTTAAGCTACCGGAAAGGTGGTATGGGAGTTGCTTTTTTGGAATAGTATTTTCTGAAGTTTACCAGGTAAAAAGAATCACTGGCAGTAATGAAAACAATACTTGTGACAGTCCTCTGAGGGGTGTCCGCTTGGAGCAGCAACCAACCATTTGTACTCACAAACTAATACAGGATACCTATGTTGGGTGTGTCATACTGTTGATGTGTAGGCATGACATCATGAAATCCTCGTTAGCAGGTGTTTAACCTCTTCAGTGCTCATGACAAGGTCAACTCGTCATGGGTTTTACCTGGGCTGTGCTTATGACGAGTTGACCTTGTCATGATTCTATAGTATTCAAGCATCTTCAGCGCAGGGGGGGGGGGGGGGACCACCTAGCAGCCAAGGTGTTAAGCAACAAGGTAGAGGCTGAATAGTGAATCATGGTAACCTTCTTAGGAGAGTGTATTCCTTGGAACACGCACTGCATGTGGTTGTGCTGTTTCTTTGATGCTTGGGTGTGTTTGCAACTATGCAAAAAATATTATGATAATCTGGTAACCAGGTCACAATAACCATAAGCACTCTGCAATAAGTGTAGGGAAAGTAATACAGCCTAAGTATCTTGAATGGTGCTCACTGGAAAACATGGTCGGTTACCAAACAATACTAGTATGCTCGTCTACAGAGGAGCAAACTAAATCAACAGAATCATCTGAGCACTTGAAAGGTACGAAAAATGATAATGTCCATCCAAAGTTAATGGATACAAGTCCACTACAATCCATGTTTGGGTAAAAAAGGGGGTGTAATTCAAAAAGTCTTCAGATCAAGAAACCTTGATTTTCACATATCCAATGGAAATTTCAAATACAAATCGTTTAAGAGACGAATTCAGCCAACACATGTTTTGTCAAAAGGTAAGTGATAACTTCACATCATCAGGGCTGAAAGATCAAATTATCATAAGCAAATCAAAATAAAATAGAGATTCTAAGTAGTATTAAATTTAACCCCCCACGGGTGTCTTACTTAAAAAAATAAAGTGCATCAATGCTAGTCAAGCAGATACAAAGCTCCAAAGAACAGTGTTGAATAATGTGCTACACACAATAGCTACAAAGAATTGTATGCATTAAAAGTGACAGAATCTTACAATCGTAAACACCAGAAAATGAGTGTAATTCCTCATGCAGCTACACATGTAAATCATGATAATATCACAACATAACTGGTACAGGAGCCATCTCTAAAAGAATAGAGAGTCCATCTATGTGCTCACATGACATTGAAGACAAAGGATAGGACCAGCACTCCGGGCAAGCAGAGATATTCAAAACCACTGGTGTACAATCTCCCCAAAATTGGTTAACATATAATAACCTGATAAACAAGGAATAGTCCATTCAGAATGAAATATCAGGATAACCAATTCAGTAACGTCATAATCATACACCACAAGAAAAATGCATTGTCTGATAAAAGAAGGGGAGAAAAAACAAATGAATATCTAAAAAGTCGTACATTAGTACCACAATCATAAGACTAGATCCACATATTGGTATATTGATGATAAACAGAGAACGCATCTATGATTGATTTATTCCTAGTTTAGAAAAGTCAAAATGTGCTGGGACTGTCTATAGAATATCTAAACCATTGAATTATTCACTAGCAGGTGGAAAAGGTCGGCATGTAAACTTTGGTCCTATATATCAAATAGTGTAAAATACATCAAAAGTAAACCTAAAATAGGTAAGCAGAGCCGGCACCCTAACTAGCAAATCCATTCAATGTAAAGCTAAAATTGCCATCCCTAACATATATAATAGTTCAGACATATTAAAACAGTGAATCACACTTACAGTAAGCAGCAAATAGCCAAAAACTGAGAGTACTCCTGATCCTACATGTGTTGCAGCATAGAGCAAGTGAGCTGAATAAGGCTCGAAACATTTTTGAGGGCTCAAACTGTATTAAAACTAGGTTAGTGTAGTACTTACTAACTGTACAAGCAGCTCAAATCCACAGCAGGTGTTAAAAAGAAAGAAAAGATACACTTTCACAAAAGATAATAGGTCACCTAACAGCGAATCAAAATATAAGTGTTTTTGTAACCAGTGAAATATTAGGGACATAATATGTAACCCAAAGGGCGAACAAATGAGCTAAAAAGTAGCTCAAAATGGCGGCCATATTGAAGCTGGATTGCAGACAAATCAGTGTGTTTACTACTGAATTTTCAAGCAGCACAAAAACCAGAGTGTTGTAACATTAATGTGACTAGTGACATATAATAGACATAGAATCTCAACTGAAATGGTTAAACATTTGAGTACATGAAAGCCTGAATGGTAATCTTATAATTAAGCCTGGGCTGAGTTTGTGTAGTGTCGCTACGCTAAGTGCAACTCCGCGAAGTTGAAAAAAACTTCGCTGCACTACGTGGAGTTCTGCGAGTGGGCGGAGTTTCTCGTCCCGCATGTTCCAGTGATGCTTCTGCTATACCTCAACGCGGATTAGGTGTTCGGGTGAAAAAATCACGCAAACTTCACCACGCGATTTCAAATGGGCGCAGCCATCTTGTTTCTTATTCTATTTATGGAGCTGGGGCCTACTTTTCCATCCTTATTCAATCTTCGCTATCCTTGCTTTCTAAAACTTTTTTTTCAATCTTTTTTATATTTATTATCTTACCCTTTGTCTTCCTAAATGTGTATTTGTTTTTTTCTACTTTATTGTGTTTTCTGGTGAGTTTTGTACTTTTTTATTTTTTAGCTTTCCAACTTCCTTATTACCCAGTCCTTCTTTCTTTTTTCACATATCTTTTTTTTCTCTTTCCCGCAGCCCCATATTAGATAAGGGGGCACCAAGGCATGAACTAGCAGCTGCATTCCTTGCGGAAGTTGGTGCCAGGCAGGGGTGCAACCCAGTGCCTTGTTTTCTGGGGTGGAGGTGGCAGTGCTGGTTATTTATATCCCAGTATAAGAATTGGCTTGGTGGTTTGGTTTGCCCTGTTCCCATCATGCACTGGGACAGGAACAGACTAATTTGCATGTAGCCAGGTTCTGAGCTGGGATGGTGCAGTGAGCTAAAAAACGGTGAGGGATTAAGCCCTAATCTCTTGACTGGGTTAGAGTATTCTGCATCATTCAGAAACTCTGTCCATCACCACCCCCTTTTCAAAATCGATTTTGTCCACACTAAGTGTGGGAGGGTATACTCAGACGTGAGTCCCTTGCTCATTGCGCCATCAGGATTCAAGCAAGCCGGGCCGACGACGGCTGAAATGCCAGAAACCGGTCCCCGGAAGCTTGTTTCCTTCCCAGGGTAAGAATTGGCTTGGTAGTTTGGTTTGCCCTGTTCCCATCATGCACTGGGACAGGAACAGACTAATTTGCTTAGAGCCAGGTTCTGAGCTGGGATGGTGCAGTGAGTTAAAAAACGGTGTTGGATCTAGCCCTGATCTCTTGACTGGGTGAGAGTATTCTGCTTAATTCAGAAACTCTGTCCATCACCACCCCTTGTTGTTAAATAGGTTATTTATATCCAGCACCACCTCCCCTCCACCCTGGCAGAAGGTGGCAGGCCTGGGCCCAGGTACAGGATGCAGGAGCGCCATCAGCGTTGGGTGAGGGTGCACCAGGAAGATTACCGCTGGTCTGGCGCACCCATCAGCAGTCGGCACACCACTGGGCCGACATCCTGGACCAAGAGCTGGACCTGTTGGACCTTCTAGGAGTTGAGGTTGCTGGGCTAGGTCAGTAATGATTTAAATTATTCATTTTTAATATTACTTGTGTGCTCTATGCTATAACTAATAGTCTATTATTCTAGACAGGTGCTCAGCTTACTTTGCGCTATCCACCTAACCTAGTTATCGAATCGCTCTTGTTGTTGCTCACTTGGGCTGATGTGATTAGTGATGATTATGTAAGAGATTCTGTAACTAGTTATTTGTAATTTCATAACCGCATGGCCCCATGGACGGTACGGGGATGTTTGTGAACAACAACATCCATTTTTCAATGGAAGCTTATGCCGCGGGCCTTTTTCCACACAAGCTTCCATTGACAAATAGAGGATTGCGACTTTCCTATGGCCTATGGGAAATCTATCAATTAGTAATAGAATTGTGCAATCGTCGTTACCGCAGTGCCGACCTAAGGTCGGGAGGTTCCATAACCGCATTGGTGTCCACCCGACATCATTGTAATCATTAAAATAGGGTCCTTAGTGATTAGTGCATTGGCCCATCAAAGGTGGTCGACTTGAGACTGGGGAATTACGAGCGAGATTTGAGAAGAAGGAAACATTATTTGTTGCAATTTGTTATTAGTAATTTTGAAATTCAGTTTACTAAATTTGGAGTGGACTAGGTAGGTGGGTTTTTGAAATTTTTAATAGGATAGGACGGTCTGCGATATACAACTACTAGATGACCTGATTAAGAAAAGTTCAATGTTATAGCGATTGCCTTCGCCTATAAAAATATATTTTGGGGATATATTATTTATGACCACTAATCTTTTTTTGTCTTTATGATTTACATCAGCATCCAGGGGCAAGAAGATGTCTGAGGCGGGTGAGGGTCCGGGAGCTGGAGCTGGGGGTGCCCCCCAGAGTTCCTTGGCTGATGGTTCTGCTGGCCCTAGTAAGTCCTCCTGGTGTTAACATAAATATATTTACCCCCTTAATGTTTCTGCTCCTTTTTGAATAATGTGACGTTTTATATTATTTTTCCAAATCCTCTTCGATCTATCCGCTTCAAAATTCTTGTTATCCCTGCATTATACTTTTATATTATTTACTTATTTTCTATATTTCAAGTTTCCTACTTTACGTCAAACTGTCTCTAGTTACTAGTATGTCTGTAGCTTCATTTCTTCAGCTTTTTTCAGTCAGCTTTTCCTCTCCCCTTTTGTGGACTGCCTATTGGTGGTAATCTAAGACTCAGAGAACCCATTGGTCACATACTACTATTACTACTACTTCTTTGCCATTAAGATTGCATTCCCATTGCCCAAGTAAGGTATTCTACACATGTATGTTGAGATGAGAAGGCTCACTCACAAAATAAGAGAGTGGCAATGGTCACTCTCTTGGACACCCCAACGTTGTGTCTTCTTATTAACTAGGCCTTGTATTATTAGCAGCAGGTGGTGAACTAATGACTGCTCCAGGTCTGGGAAGAAGTACGAGGAGGACGGCCCCATTGCATTTGCCAACCAGGGCAATATGCAATTTTTTTCTCAAAACATCAGATTCAATAATCAATTGCTCCAGCCACTCCTTAACAGCTTGTCTCTTGTCTTGACTAAAAAAAAAATCCACCAACAAAATGCCCAACCTTATATTTTGCTGGAAGATACCGTCTGTAATGTATGTAAATTGTAGTGAATGATATATGTGGGTTTTTTTTTGCTATAAAACAATTAATAGGGGGACGTGTATCTGGCATCTAAAAAATTTGTAGTCGTTTTTTTTGTAGCCGCAGCCCGTCGACCAGTGCTGGGGCCATCAGTGACTGCGCCAGCCGGCCTGCAGATGCAGCAGCAGAAGGGTTGAGGCAGTGATGGGCGGTGGTAAGTCATATTGCTTGTTTATTGTCAATTAATTATAAACTCACTGTAAAGGTGTCGTCCTGATGACTTGTCAAAAACAGGTGAACACAGCAGGAGTTGAAGTTGAGCTGAGTAACTAATGGCTGCTCATATCTTTAACTCAACAGAGAAAGTTTTATGAACAAGGCCTTTAACTATGGGTTAATGGAAAAGGGACAGATGTAAGGGGAAAGGATGGATGAAATGTAATATATTTGACTGAAAGAGACGGATGCATGGATGAAAGCACTGGATTCATAAATAGTACTATAGGGGGCTGATAGCCAGGATGCATGGTTTGATGAAGGGTGGATGAAAGGTATACGAGTAGGAAGCTTGCTTGGGTGGGTGAAAGTGTATATGTGAAAGGATGCCTGCCTGGGTGGGTGATTGGAATCGCTGGTGGTTTCTTTTGATTAAAATACACTTAAGGAGGCATGGGTGGGTAAATGTTAAATGACATTTGTATGTTGCTGAAAGGTTTATACTTGAGATCATAGGACTATAGTGAGACAGAGAGCCATGTTTGGATGGGTGGCTATATGGATGGATGGTTAGTTTTAGTTTCAATGGTGAAGAGTGGATTGGGAGAATGTAAAACTTAAATGATTGTGAGTAGCAAAGCCAAGGGTGAAGAATACAAATTAAAATACTCGAAGAACAATGCAATGATGAATGGAAAAATCCTTGGGAAGGAGAATAAGGGACTAGGGTGCTCCTCGTTAGAGGTGTTCTTCTTACCTTTACTTGCCTGGAATAATGTTTTCAAGGTTTTTTTTATTCAAAGGGTTGGGGAGGTGGTATTTTAGAAGCTCAACATTATGTATCCTTCCTACCCACCCATCATAATCACCTCCCTCCATATCCATGTCATAATGTTTTATGTGTTTTGGTAAGAGCATTGTTTACAATTTGTCTTTTTTATTTCTTGATATGTAGTTACTCCTGATGCTCTAAAAAGACAGAGCAGGCAGGAGATTGCAGACCTGACCTGGCAGCGGAAAATGGAGGCCATTAGGGCTGCGTACAAGTGGCTGGTGGCCTTGGACGATGAGGCAGAAGCTGCTGCAGATGCCCCAGGCCCCAGCCAGACCACAACAACCATCCCACCGCACAGTTGCTGTGGTCCAAAGGGCGCCTACATGCACCGCCAATATTCCACCAGCACTGCTGCACCCCTTTATTTCCGCCGGTTTGAGCACCACATCATGCGAAGGCTGGTGAATATTGAAGCCAAAAGTAAACAAAAACAGAGAGGTCAAATCGGTCTCAGAACAGCCACAGAGACGGAGCGAGAAAGATAGGAATCACACACTCACTTTGAGTGGAAAGGAAATCCCACACACACCGACCTAGTCAGTGTCATGCTTCATCACTGGGCCCCACCAAAGAGGCCGTGTGCCTCTTTGGTGTGCTGCGACGCCAGAAAAGACTGCGGAGCTAGTTGTGTGAAAAGGCCGTGCTGTGAGGGTAACTAAAATTAAAAATTGCCTAAAAGGGTATCAAGAAAAAGTTTAATGAGTGATCCCTAAGACACAAGTGAAGAGTATTATGTGTCTGAATTTAGCAGCCAAGGTTTTAGGATTGGTTAAATTCAGAAAGAATACTTAAGTCAGTCAACATGTTTCTGCCATATGGGTGGTTTCAATTTACCAAGGCATTCATCAGGACTATACCCCGGCGGTATGGACTCTCTAATCGTCCACCCTGACCTGGGGACGTGAAAGTGAAAATATTAAAAGGGTGAAAAAAAGTGCTTAGAAAAGATGGAAGAGCGGGTCGCTCATTCCGAAAAAACTCCAAATTGTGGAGTGTCTCAGCACCTGTAAAGTGAAGTACACATACAAACACAAAAAGACATACATACAACTAATATAAGCCATTGTGTTTGCTCATAGTGCTCCATAGTATGTGGCATAAATAGTGTTCCCAAAGTAGACACTAATATTAACACCATCCAAGTAGCCCTGTAGGGATGATATCAATAACTCTGGGAAGTGCAGTGATAAGGGTGTCTTTAAAAACTAAAGCAGTGGATAGAAAGGATTAAAAAACACAAGGTATGTACTCCTTATGAAGGGATCAATGGACCAAAGGTCTGTGACCCCCTTAGATGGTAACTAAGACTTATATCTCACTTTAAAACAGGGCGCTACTTGCACCATGGGTCTCGGGAGGGGGGTTGGAGCGTGCCTGGCACATCCTGTAAAAGAAAGGGTTTGCTTTAAATCCCTGTTAAACGGGTTACACTTAGCTCGTTTTTGTAGAATGCCAGTGATCCTGTAGCTGGAGTGCACTCACGCCCTCAACGCTCTCAACCCGCAGTGAACCTGGGTTTCGCCTCAGAACCAGACCCCGACGATGGGGAGTGGGGCCGGTGGTTGAGTTTAAAAACGTTCGAACTGCAGGTCGCGTTCTTCCGGGTGGGCGTGCCTGGCCAAACCGAGGCTTGGAACGCAACAGCCCCGTGTGGAGAGGCGTGGCTGGGATCCAAGACGAGGCTTGGAAGAGTGGGCCAATCGTGAGCCTAACCGGCGTCTATGCCGGTGTGAAACTTATTACATATTCTTGTACTGACTGCATTAAATTCATGCAAAGTGCTTGAGTATTCACTCGGTGGCAAAGCCAGTGGGGGCATCTGTGGTTGTTATCACGTAGTGCAGAAAGTTTGTTAGGTGCACACTACTGGTAAAGCTGGTATGGGAGAGCATTAGTGTAATAACGATGATGGATTGCAGAGGCATGTTAATGCTAATTAGTCTTGAGAAAACAAATCAGCCCTTTGCCGTATGAATACATATCGAGGGCAAATTAGCACCTAGAATGGGATATTAATGCAGAGGGGCAGAGATGCACATGTACATGAGCCACATATACAGGTGACATAGACTATACGCAAATCAGTTATTTATGTCTTAATGGATTCATAGATATTCTGCTCAAGATAGCACAGTGTTCCACGGGATGTCATCGTTAAGGCCGTTGGTATTAGTTCCTAGACGATACACCCAGCGCTGCTCTTTTTCAAATAGTCTGCTTGTTATATTTGTTGTGCCTTTGATTACTTCGATTACAGTCCACCTCATATCATTGGGTGTATGGTTACTGTCCAAAAAGTGATGGCTTAGTTTGGTTGTTACTTTTTTGCACCTAACGTTGCTCCGATGTTCGCAAATTCGCTGTTTGACTTTGCGTGTAGTCATGCCAACATAGCGAAGCTGGCAGGGGCAGGCGATCAGATAAACCACATTCATTGAGTTACAGTTTGTGTGTTCTCTCTGTGTCCATACCTTGCCTACTTCCAGAGACAGTGTTTTTGTTGCTTCTGTTAGATGGCAGACACTGCAGTCAGAGCAGGGGTAGTGTCCGGTGATTCTTGGTAGACCCCATGCTGCAGTTACTGTGGGCATAACGTAAGGTGGCTTTTCTTTTGGGCGAGTGTGGACCAAGGCATCTCTCAGACTCCGTCCTTTTTTAAAAGAGGAGAGAGGTTTCTCCCAATTCTCTTTGCAGGATGTTAGAATATTCCAATGTTTATTGATAGTTTTTTTCATCAGATTGGAAAGGCTGTTATATGTGGTTGTTGAATATTGAAACCATGCAGGAACGGTTGGACAGGCACCTCGAGAAGCTCCTAACCTGCCGTTAGTGCTCTCATCAGTCCCTTTTTTAATCTATTTTTGTGTGGGTGGGTGGACATTGGGGGATTGTTGGATTTTTTTTATTTATGGTCATTTAGAGGATGTCGGTCTGAATGGAAAAGCACTGGCTTGGCTCCATTCCTATTTAAGTGACCGATCCCAGAAACTTGCTTTATGCCCCTTCTCCTCTAAACCGAAATGACTATGGTGCGGGGTCCCCCAGGGATCAGCACTTAGTCCTTTACTTTTTAATATTTACCTAGCTCCACTTTTTACTTTGAGTGCCAAATGGGGGGTCAAGGCAATCTCGTTTGCAGACGACACACAACTCGCCTTCCCTTACTCTGAACTGTCCGTGGCAGCATTTGGTAAATTTAAGGGCTTCCTCCGTGATATTGCTATTTGGATGAATACCAACAAATTAAAACTGAATGCTGGCAAGACTGAGGTGGTCTTTTTTGGGAAAGGCATGCGGCCCCCACCGGACCTGTGGTGGCCCTCTAAAATGGGCCCTCCACCGATCCCCAGCGGTTGTGCAAAAACCTGGGGATGAGATGGGATGATAGCCTCTCCTTCTCTTCCCACATCCAGCAGGTCTCAGCGGGGTGCCTTAACAAACTCAGGAATCTCCCTAACTTTCTTGCGTTACTCCCGGAAGAATGCCGTAAAGCTGTAGTCCATGCGACTGTTACATCGAGACTGGACTACGCAAATGGCCTCTACCGTGGCCTACCTAAATATCTCATCCAAGGGCTACAGACCGTGCAGAATGCGGCTGCGAGGCTGATTAAACATATCCTTTTTAAACATCATGTCTCTCCGCATCTGCACGATCTACATTGGCTTCCAGTGGCTAGTAGAATCAAATTTAAAACGCTGACCCTGGCTTTCAGGGCATTACGGGGTACCTGTCCTAATTATCTAAAATTGAGACTTCCCCGATACCACCAGGTAAGATCCCTGCACTCAAACTCTCTGTGGTCGTGGGGTGTAGGCAGGCTGGAAAAACAAGCGGGGAGACCGGATATAGAGGGCTATGCCTGAGACGGTTTTATTGTCAAGGTACAGAATATGGGTAAAGTACAGAAGGGACTGGAACAGAGACACAGAGGAGGGAGTTATCTGAAGAGGTGCTTGGCCGGATGTCGGGTAGTGGTCTTCTTCCGAAGTGTTCTCGTCGGCTGGCTGCTCGGGCTGATGGTTCCTCTGAGGTATGGGAAGGAGAGAGAAAAAGGCGCAGTTAGTCCGGCTACCTAGAAGAAGGTATTGCTTTCTACTGACACCAGGGGGGGTGGGAGAGGAAAGGAGCGTGAGGAAGGTAGGGGAGGGCTCAAGAATCGGAAAGAGGAAGATTAGGAGGGCAGAAGGGTGACAGTGTGACGGGCGAGTGCAGGGGTCCTCTATACAGGCGCGCTCGTGACGGACAACACAGGTGTTATATACAATATATGTACAGTGACGGGTGCAAGGTGTGGGCGTGACTACTATATACACTAGTACTATGCTCTCGAGCAGGGGTTCGGTACTCACATGCCCTGCCCTAACTCTCCTGTGAGTTACGGCTGATCTCCAGCCTCCTCCGACGGGCTCCACCAGTCCTCGGTCCAGACTTCATCTCCTTCTCCGTCACCGCTCTTCTCCAGTTCTCCGCACGCTGTCTCCTGCCACGAGTCCACTTGCTTGAACACGGTGTCCTCTTCGGTTCCGGCTTTTCTGCGCCCCGCCTCTGGGCTGTGGAAGGTACTTCCGGGGTCACTGGACAGTCCTTCCTGGATTCCGCTTGTCGCGATTGGTTCCTGTAAGGAAGGAGAGAGGGGTGGAGTCTGGGTTGTCATGGACACCACAGAATCAGATGGCGAGGCTCGTGATCTTGAGGGAAGGCGTGGTTTTGACGAGTTGGGGAGCTCCTGGGGTCGGAGCACACTCTGTCTGCAGCCTGTATCAGCAAGGGCTAATACCGGATGTCCATCGATTTTCACGGGGCAGTGGTATTTGGGAGACAGACGAAGTTCCGAGCGAGACCCACTTCCATCGATTCCTCCTTCTGGGGTCATACTCTGGCGATGTGTCCAAATCCCCTGCAGTGATAACACTGAGGTCCGGGGGGGTTTGGTCGAGGCAAAACATGGTATGGGAACAGAGGAACGGGTTCTGGTTTCTTGGGCAAAAGAGGCCTCGGACCCCTTTGGAGGTTATGGGTTTGCAGACGGTGCGGGTGCTCGTCTTTGGGTTTATGGAAGTCCTGGGCCCTACTGTAAGCACTGGCGATCTCTATCGCGTTTTCCAGAGTGAGACGGGCATGTTGACAAACCTATTTTTGGGTGGCAGGATGCAGAGACACTAAGAACTGTTCCAAGTATATTTTGGAGAAGATGTCCTCCTTTGAGGCCGTGGCGGGTCACAGCCAGCGATCAGCCAGGTCTCTGATACAAAAAGACAGGGCCCGGGGTGTTTCTTGAGGCCCTTCTTTGGCTTAGCGTAGCCTTACTCTATAGGTCTCATCATCTATGCCAAGGCGTTCCAGGATGCACGTTTTTATGTCCGCATAAGGGGTCTGTCCCTGGATGTTGGCCTGTTGGTAGGCCGCTTGTAACTCGCCGGTCAGAAGAGGACCTAGGTAGTGACCCCAACGGTCAAGGGGCCAGGCAGCGGCCTGAACCAAACGCTCAAAATTTGTAAAAAAGAAGTCCAGGTCCTCTCCTGGTACATACTTCTGGAGGACCACCGAAGGAAGAGAAGTGACTGGTCGTTGTTGGCCCAGTACGTCGGTGAGCTTGCCCAATGCCTGGTCTTGAGCTGCGCCTTGGCCTTTAAGGACATCGTGCAACTGTCCTCGGTCATCCTCTGTGGTCTTGAGGAACTGTTCCATCAGCTTCCCCAACTGCTCCTGTGTCTCCGCTAATTTCTTGACAGCGGCCTCCATGCTTCCAGACAATCCCACTTCTGACACCAACTGTGGTTGTGGGGTGTAGGCAGGCCGGAATAACAAGCGGGGAGGCCGGATATAGTGGGCTATGCCTGAGCCGGTTTTTATTGTCAAGGTACAGAATATGGGTAAAGTACAGAAGGGACTGGAACGGAGACACAAGGGAGGGAGGTATCTGAAGAGGTGCTTGGCCAGATGTCGGGTAGTGGTCTCCTTCCGAAGTGTTCTCGTCGGCTGGCTGCTCGGGGTGATGGTTCCTCGGAGGTATGGGAAGGAGAGAGAAAAATGGGCAGTTAGTCCAGCTACCTAGAAGAAGGTATTGCTTTCTACCGACACCAGGGGGTGTGGGAGAGGAAAGGAGTGTGAGGAAGGTAGGGGAGGACTCAAGAATCGGAAAGAGGAAGATTTGGAGGGCGAAAGGGTGACAGTGTGACGGGCTAGTGCAGGGGTCCTCTATACAGGCGTGCTCGTGACGGACAACACAGGTGTTATATACAATATATGTACAGTGACGGGTGCAAGGTGTGGGCGTGACTACTATATACACTACTACTAGGCTCTCAAGCAGGGGTTCGGTACTCACATGTCCCGCCGTAACTCTCCTGTGAGTTACGGCCGCTCTCCAGCCTCCTCCGACGGGCTCCACCAGTCCTCGGTCCAGACTTCGTCTCCTTCTCCGTCACCGCTCTTCTCCTCCAGTTCTCCGCACGCTGTCTCCTGCCACGAGTCCACTTGCTTGAACACGGTGTCCTCTTCGGTTCTGGCTTTTCTGCGCCCCGCCTCTGGGCTGTTGGAGGTACTTCCGGGGTCACTGGACAGTCCTTCCGGGATTCCGCTCATCGCGATTGGTTCCTGTAAGGAAGGAGAGAGGGGTGGAGTCCGGGTTGTCATGGACGCCACAGAATCAGATGGCGAGGCTCGGGATCTTGAGGGAAGGCATGGTTTTGACGAGGTAGGGGTTGCGGCTCTTTCACACTCTCTGATTCTATTGCACACCTCACGAGTCCGGAAGGCTCGACTTGGGGGCAGGACCTTCCCAGCTGGAACGGTAAAACTTTGGGATGATTTACCGTCCTCCACCCGGTCTGCAACTTCAGAAACTTTGTTTAGGAAGCAATTAAAGACCTGGCTCTTTACTCAAAAAATCTAAACCACCCCCCCTTTCGTATTTACATCTAGCTGCTCTCCTAGCGCCGGGACACCTCCATGTGAGGTAGCTGTTCATGGTTTAGAAATTTCTGTATTATTATTATTATTATTTCTTAGACACCACTTAGACATTGGTCGGGGTCATGAGAGGGCTGGGCCACTTATGGGTTTGGTTTGGCTTATTCAGGGAATAAACTTTTCAAAATTTCACATTTTTTGATTATGAATGATTGAAAAAATATTTGGTGGGGTTATTGGTCGTTTTTTTTTACTTCGGACTGCTGCCTTTTCCGCAGTCAGTTTTAAAAGTCTTCTGATAATGTAAACAAAATAGGGATGCAGTACCCTCCCTTGTCCTACCACTCTCGCCTCTCAGTCTCTGCAGTCTACTCTGCTACTATATATTATTATAAACCCCTAAGGACTCTGAGGAGGTGTTTGTGAATTGTATAGAATGATTATCATTCAACAATGATCAAACAGTTAACTTCTCTTACCTAATTAGATGAAGCGAGGGCTTCAGGGTTTCCCAAGGTGACATCATTGTGATGGCAGTATTAGCAGCATGCATTGATAGAAGTTTCTTTTGATATTATATCATACACTGTGCTAGGGTGGATAATATAATATTTACTGCCGGTGTGGGCCATATGAGCTTAAGGATACAATCTCCCCTAACCCTACAATGAGTTGTGCTGCTTTCACCACGTGTGTGATCAATTAATGCTGTATATTGTTTAGTCACACCTCAATAAATCACACAGCCTGGGGAAAGAGGGTTAGGGGTTTGATGAATGGTTGGGAAGGGGAATTTGAGGAAAAGGTTTGACAAAGACAAACGCTACAGAAGGACACCACTCATCTTGGCAGCCGACCATCATAAATCTGTTATGGAAGGAAAAGGAAATGCATGCATGAAGATGATTAGTAGCAAACCAGAACAGGGCAGTATATGAATGATGCAATTGTATCTCTGTCCCCAGAGAGACCCAAGTTACATTCATTATATTAATGTTCTGTTGTACAGGGCTTAGAAAGATAACAAATACAATAAAAATGTCTGTAGAAATAATATAAGCAAACATAAACAACGCACATAGTTGTAATGATTGAAGAGAAAAAAAGATAGTGTATACATTGGGAGTTGCATCCTTGCAGTCCTCTTGGACTCTCTGCCTGTCAATATTGGGTACCTGGCGGAGGAAAGTGTGATTTGTTTTTTTCCAGTATGGTGCAGGGTAAAGGGTCATTAGATGGAAAAACTAAAAGGATATTAGAAAATAAGAGAGAAAACAAAAAGTTAAACTGCATAAGGAGAGGAACAAGAAAACTTTCAGTGGCAGCCTGGCTAAATCAGACTCTGTTTACAGCAATTACCTCTAACAACAGGCCACCCCCACCGAAACTCCACTTAGCTTTGGATTTGAGCTAGACAGCACTGAGCACACATACATACACACAGCAACATAGCATTTGTCAAATGAAGTAAAAAAACAAGGTACGACAGTGAGTCACACCACACTCGCCACCCACCACCACAACAGAGACATATAGGTCTGGTCTGTGTTGTTGTTTACCTTTAGGCCACTTCAAAGTCCTCATAAATCATCCAAACTGGTTGGTTTCAGTAAATTTCAAAACTTCCATCTTTTTCTGGTGGCAGTTCTCTAAGTAGTCACACTCATGCCTTGAGCTATTCCATCAATCATCTCTGCTCCTCCTGACCTGACTCTGATTGCGAGGATGGTGTCCAACTCCGAGTCCGTACCAACAGTGTCTGATTCCTGAGTAATTCATCCAGACTCGTCCTGACTCAAAATGCAATGGCTCGACCTGTAGTAGTACAATTTTGTTATTGAACAACATGAAGGCATAGATTGATTCAAGTCACTTTGTAGAATAGTAGACATTCACAACAAACAACAATCACTCAGCGTGCAATGCATGCCATCATTTACCTGTTCTTCCAGGGTTGTCCCTCTAGGTTAGAAAAGAATAGATATATAGTAAGGCCCCAGGGTTGGAGGCAGGCACACATTTGTTAGAATTTTCCATTTAATGTCTGGCTTGAGGGACATGGCATTTGGGCGAGTCAGGAATAGACTTTACTTCTTCACTGACTGCACACAGTTGCAGCTCCGATCCAGCAATAAAAAGAGTAAGGCAGTGGGGATGGATTTGTGAACCAGAAAGACAGTGACACTCACAAATAATAAAGTAAATAATGTTCCTTAGCTATATATATTTTTTTTGGGGTGGGGGGAAGAAAGTAACTGGAAAACAAAGAGCCTAGATGTCAGGGAAGTAGAGCTCATCCTCAAATTCTGGTGGTGTGCCCAGAAGTAGATCACCTAACATACTACTTCAATGACCTGAGAGGCTGTGATCCTCTTCCTGCTGTGCTACTTTAGGTATGGAGTAATCCGGTGGTGTAAAGTGGTGATTCATTTTCATCATGGTTTACCTCTCCACATTTTGGGTGAGAGACTGGTCCTTCTCACTGTCAGAACAGTATCAGCAGCACTGAAAACATGCTCAGCAGAGACACTTGCTATGGGGAAAGCCAGATAGTTTATCGGCAGCCTGCTGAGCACTGGACATTGGCGCGTTTTCCCATACCAATACAGCAAGGCGTTTTGATCCAAGTAGACCTCTGTTGGGTCATCCAGATCGGCCTGGACCATCCGGTCAATGGTTGTGGGGGCTCTACTTTGCTCAACCTCCTTTGCATTTGACTCAGCACTGGACTTAAGCACTGCCTGTAGAAACTATTCCTGTGCAGAATTTTGGGTTGATGCTTCTCTTCTTGTTGTTGTTATTCTTGGTATTGTTGGTGATATTGGCTACTGTGAGACAAGTTGAACTTGAAGGTTTCCCTGCAGTACTTGTAGTTCCCTAGAGTTTGGGCCTCTAATTCCCATCCTTTCTTTTTCTAGCTGACTGGTTTGCACAGCTATACCAGTTTTGTAGCTGACAACATCCCCATCTGAAAAAGGAATGAAAGTGTTCAGTAGTGGTTTGTACCATGGCCCAGAAATTGTGGCACACATGTAATGGTTGGATGGCACAATGCCTCTTTGCACCCTTGTATCTTCAGATAAGCAAAGGGTTAAGCCCTCCACAAATTCAAACGCTTCTTTTTTTGCTCCACACCTATGTACATTACAGACACCTTCACTAGCTGTTCCTGTATTATGTGCAACAATGTGATAGCTTGACCCATGGTGTAGTCCTCTTTGCTGACTTCACATGTGAAGACCTTGAAAGGAAGCAGCATCTCTGTCAGGCATTTAACTAGGCCCCATTGGTCCATCTCAATGATCATGCCTTTCACAGTAGCATCCCCTCTTGCATGACAAATTCATTGATTGGTCTGTACTGCTCAAACAGATGTTCAAGCATGTATTAAGTTGAGTTCTAATGAGTTGGCACCTCCTGGATGAGTTCTTTAACTGGCATTCTAGCATCACATTGAATGATCCTCAGATGCCTCCGGGCTTTAAAAGAATGTCTGAAATGTGTGCAAATTCTTCTGCAGGTGGCCAGGAAGTTGCTGACTTGGTCTTCTTTTTTCAGAAAGTTTTGAACAATGATGTTAATGCAGTGTGCTAAACACAGGACCCTGAAATAGCCACCCAATTATTACGCACATTGTCTGTGGCAACAAAAAGCAATGTTAAGCCCTCTTGGTCACAGCCGTTCAAAGACCTTGTTGTCAAAGTCTTCTAAAATGTTTGCAGCCATGTGCGATTTCTCCATGGTGAACATGGCTACTGTTGCATTTTTATGAATCACATTAAAAATCTCAGCAGTGTCAACAACTACAGATATTTTTTCTCTAACACCCACATAAGAGATCCCGTGTGCAGTGATGTACATGTAATAAGCGACTTGGTAACTGGTCTACATGTCTGTTGTCAGGTGGATAGTGGAACAGCACTCTGCTGCAATGGTTGTCCAAACAATTCCAGCACTTCATATGTAGTGGTGGAAAACCAGCTCTGGCAAAATAGAACTGGCAGGGAACCTTCCATTTTGGGCAGATGGCTGCCACAAATTCAAGTAAACCCATCCCTTCAACAAAAGAAAAAGAAGAGGTCCAAAGCTAACATTTTAACCAGCTTCGCGTTGTACAGACGTGCTGTTGGATGGTTGTATTTCTACTGCCCCTCTGACCTAAACATGCTGAAAATGGTAGCCTGGATTTTTTTCTTTTCTGGTGCCACTGATGCAGGGGACTTCTTGACACCAGATGCTAGGCTGAATGTGTGTTTTTTCATTGCAGTACTCTCTTGCCTTGGAGCCCTAACCCAAAAGAACTGGGGAGGTCAACTTGCTAATGCTGCTGGTGGCACTTGCAAAGTCTGATGGACTGGTAGATGGGTGTGATGTTTGCCTCTCTGCAATACCTCCTTCTACTGAGGTGGTTGTGGTAGATGTAGGACGCTGCCAGGACTTTTTAAATAAGACAGCTGGAGGTGGTGTTGGTGGTGTCCATGCCTCATCCCTCAAAGCAATTTGGAATGGGGTAATGTTGGTCTCCAATGGGGCGGTGCTAATGTCCATGATGACTGGTCACATCATTCTCCACTTCTACATCTACCTCCATAGCTCCAAGGCTTTCTGGAACCTTCCTTTTCTCTAGCCTTGTCTAGTGGCGTGTCTCACTCTCAGACTGAGGTGGGATGCAAGAGGTGTCTAGATCATCAGAAGGGGGTATGGAGAAGAAGTTGATGGGTTAACCCTCCTTTTCCTTGCTGGGGATCTAGAAGACAAAGTATCTTCTGAATGAGTGGCTTGCTCGTCTTCTTCCTCAGCAGGAAGCTTGATCTCCTGAACTGCCCCTACTTTGTGAGGAACAACTACTATGGGGCAGTTGCGGCTGTTGTTGTTCACTTATCTGAGTTTCCTGCATGGATTGGGTAATACTTTGCGATAACGATAAGTCAATTTAAACATCACTGCTCATCAATGTTGTCGTGATTAGACTGGCTGCCTCTGTGACAGACATGGGCTTGGGCCTAGGTTGGTGGGGTGGGTCCACTGATGCAGGGGTGCTTGTCCCTGCTTGCTCCCCGGGCACCGCTGCTGCAGGAGCAATTTTTGGTTTACCAAAAAAAGGTCTTGGGGGACATACCTGTGGTGGTATGTGGCAGTGCTCTCTTTTCGCTGGCAACATTCTAGGTACTAAACCTTGAACCTTTCTTTGGGGCCATCTTGAAGATGTCAGTTAGCACGCAGTGGCGCAAATTGAAGAAGTGTCTGTCTGTGGTCACACGTCACGTGACGTCTTGCGCATGGCGCAGGCCTTCTGTCTGGCAGTACAATGGGTGATGTTGTCTTCTCCTCTTTAGTTCACCTAAAAGCAAAGAAGCAAGAAGAACATCAGTGAAATGTGGCATTCAGATACTAGTACAAACAAATGCAATATAATTTACTGTGTATGGTCATACTTGTTAGTGTTATTACTCAGTCATTAAAACAATTAATATTACAGTGTAACCATTTGTAAGACTTTGACAACAATAAGAGCTTTCGTTGTGTACTGTGTACACTACAGTATTGCACTCCGAAAGGACAGGAAAGTAGAAGAACAACAACAAAAATACAAATGTAACGGCTTGGCATTGTGCAGTACTCAGAGAGCTTCAGCTGATGAACGACAATGGAAGCACTAAGCCAGGGGGAACAAGGGGAAGACAGACATGCAGGCCTATATGGCAAAAGCACACTAACTGCCTCCTCAAAATGACTGCCAGCCACATGGTCACAACACAACAATAACAAGCTGGGGGCCTTGAAATAAATGAACACAAGCAGGCCTATATAGATGGACACAGACCTTATAAAATGTCCCCTGGCCACATGGGGATGCTCAGCCAAGACAAATAATGGCCCACTATTGCAAACACACTCACACACTGGCCAGACAAAGGAGACATGCTACACAGCACATCGTTCATAAAATAATGCCAACCACGAAAACCCACAGGGCTAAAACAAATATTTGCAAGTTACAACGACACACATCGAACAAAGTCATTTAACACACAGGAAAAAAGGGAAATATCCCCCCAAAAAATTGCATTTCAATCCAATGCCATTCATGCCATAAATAATGTTTAAATTTAACAGACAGCCCAGAAACAGTTGTTTTATGCACCCATGAGTAGTTCTGGGCCTATTGGAAAACCCATGGGCAGACAAGGCCACATAGTGAATCCATTCAAATCAATAATATTGCACATTTATTAAAAACATGGAGAAAATGTGCTACATTTTTGGGTGAATAAAAGAAGAAAAAATTGCATACAAAACAACAAACAACAGCAAGACATAGCCACCACAAAAAAGTATGCAGTCCTATGGCAGAAGCACTCTGGCTGTCTTCACAAAATGGCCACCAGCCACATGGCCAGGCCATAAAAACAAGTAATAATAAGTCTACAAAGGGAAGACAATGCAGGCCTATGGCAAAAGCACACTGGTTGCCTTCACAAAAAGGCCGCCAGCCACATGGCCAGGCCAAAACAACAAGCAAAGGGAAGACAATGCAGGCTTATGGCAAAAGCACACCTGCTGACTTCATAAAATGGCCACCAGCCACATGATCACAACACAACAACAACAACAAGCAGTAGGCCTGGAAAAAAATGAACTCAAGCATGCCTATACGGACACAGACTTTACAAAGTGGCCCCATGGCACAAGGGGAGGCTAAGCCAAGGCAAACGATGGCCTACTATTACAAACACCCACACACACACAGACACACACTGGCCAAAGAAAGGAGCCATACGAAACAACACATCTTTAATCTAACAATGCCAAAAACTAAAATCCACAGGGCTAAAAAAAGTTTGCAAGTTACAACCGCATACATCCAAAAAAGGCATTTAACACACATGAAATGTAACCCCCCCCCCCCGAAAACATATTTTGTATTTCAATCCAATGCCATCCATGCCAGTTGTTTCATGCACCAATGAGTAGCTATGGGCCTACTGGCTCAAAGTCCTATTGGGAAACTACTGGGCTACATAGTGAATTAAATGAACATTCAAATTGATTTAAAAACTTAGAGAAAATGTAGTGAACTGTGCAACATGTTTCCTTTATAAAATAAGAAAACTTTCTTATAAAGAAACAACTAGGCCCCTACTGAAACTACAGGCCACCCACCACAATAAATAAAATAAGAAAATGAAATGTACAAACACATCTAGGTGAATGGCCCCAACCAAAAAACACCTGTTTTCCAACTTACTTGTGAAATCTCAAATTCAAAAGTCCTCAAATCCAATGATATATGATGCAGCAGACACAAAGAGTGATAGTTCCAGCTCCAAATCCAAATGAAAAGTGGCCAGGAAATGGACAAACCACTGGGAGGAGCCTGCAGGATGGTAACAGGAAATTGGAGACTCCTGGGGACTTCCTTTGTCTTAAAAAGAAAGTAAAAAATGGACTCCTTGCATAAAATGTGCAGTCTAATGTCAATTTGAGGAGTTTTTTTTACTCCAAACCGTCATTGCAAGAAAGTTTTGATGCTGCTCGGTGAGAGAACCTTCTTCAGATTGTGGTCACTGTAGATTCTGCGCATTCGGGAACACGTTCAGCCTGCGTCAATATACTTGATTAATCCTGCCCTCCGAATCCGTATTGTGTTCGTTGTCAGCGCCCTGGCTGGGGAGCGCCTTGGGGACGAGAGCGTTCCTCATTGAGCATATTTTATCCTGCCGGAAGGTGCTGTGGCTGAGGTGGCCTGAGGCACAACTTGGAGACAGCAGCAGGATGCCAAAGCGGACCTGGGGCTCGGAGGTATCGCATGGACAGGAGGAGGCAGCCAACGGCCATCAAACATACAGTGAGGGGGTCTGGAGGGGAGAGCGGCCTCTAGGGTAGGTGGTGTGCGGCGAGGCTGTTTTGCCCCGCACACTTTGGGCGGACGGAGGCGTTTTCGGCAGCTGGAGTCAGGTTACGTAGCATTGAGGTGGGCTACACCCAGCAGTAGAGTCGTACTGCATTGGACGTCGAGGGAACCCTGTGTGCTCCGGCTTTGAGGCTGCTGCATACTGGAGGTTGAGAGCACGCCCCAATGCTGCTGCTTGTTGGGGGTCTCGGGATGTGCGCCTCCCTCCTAGTGTCTTCACGCCCTTGCACCAGCAGCCATCTCGGGTCACGCTTGGGGCGGTGAAGTGACTGAGTGGAGCTGCTGCAGTTGTGCCTTTGAGCCCCCTGGCCTGCTCAAGGGCTCGGCGGAGAGGTGGGAATTCCAGCAGGGCCCTCGCCCTCTCAGCAAGCTCTGTAAGGACGGCAGTGAGATTGGCGGCCTGAGTTGGGGCGCAAAAGATTGGTGTGGGCAGAACCGTGTGGTGGTAGTCACTGAGGGGGCCCTACGAGTGCCGACCTTCGGGCGGCCGTGCTTTGGGGGCTGGGAAAGTCCGACGCTGCTGCTGGCTGGGGGTCTGTGAGTCGTGCACCTTCCTCCTGGGTTGCCGTGCCCTTGTACCGGTGTCCATCTCGGGTTGCATGGGGGCGGTGAAGCGACTGGTGTGCCACTGTAGTGGTACCTGTATTCTTCCCTGGCCTGGCCTGCCCTGGGGCTCGGTGGAGTGGCGGGGATTACGTCCTGGGGTCCTAGAGGGTGACGGAGGGCCCTGCCTAAGTTTGGCTGATGCACCTGGCTTGCCTTATAATCATACTTTAGGATCAAGGCGGAGCGGGCTGGTCCTTGTCCATTCTTTATATAGTTGACGGTGGACACAAAAGGGCCCACTGGCCTCCTCCCTGAGGTCTGTTGGGGCCCGTGTTCGGTGGCCATATAGGGTTCCAGTGATCCTGGTTCTGTGGTGTTTGGAGCCTCCCTGCCGAGCGTTCTGGGGGACCTATACTGGTGATCCAACGGTTGGGCCCCAGTGGACATAATGACTCGCAATGAACCAGGGGCGGGTTCTGCAAAGCAGAGTACTCTGGATAAATTCATGGGCCCTGGGGCAGCTGTGGCACCTCTGGCTGGGGGCCAGGGTGCGGCACCGGAGCTACCAGACAATGCAGCACTCATAGCTGCGATCGCGCAGTCCCGGAAACCCTGGAGGCTAAGATCGGGGCGGTTGGGTCGGCTGTCATGCTCCTCCGCCAGGACCTGCAGAACGCAGTGGCCCGCATTACGGAGATCGAAACGCGCATTTCAGGAGTAAAGGATGATGTTAAGACCCTACAGAAGAAAGTGGCTGCTCTGGAGATGACCCAGCGGACCATGGCAGCACAGGTGGAGGATGCAGAGGGCCAGGCCCGGCGCAATAACCTTTGCTTTGTGGGCTTCCCAGAGGGATTTGAGGAGGGAGAAATGGAGCTGTTTCTTACTCGATGGTTGGAGGGTTGGCTCGCCCCGGAGTCCCTGTTCTGTTGCTTTGTAATAGAGCTGGCTCATTGTGCCCTCATGCAAACACCACCACCTGGGGCCCGTCTGAGGCCAGTCATAGACAGGGTCTTAAACTATCACAACAGGGATGTCATTCTTAAACAAGCCAGAGTCAAGGAACTGTTGCTTTTTGACTATGCACATATGCTGATATTCTTGGACTACACAAAACTGGTCCAGCAACAGAGACAGTCCTTCCTAGCGGCCAATGAGGAAGGACTGCCTACGAGACCTTAAGCTTCCACATGCCCTGCTGTACCCCACCAGGCTGCGAGTGGTGTACCGTTCCCGGACCCACTTCTTCGACACCCCCAAGGAGGTTTTTCAATGGACGGACGATGCAACTGCCACCCCATTCACCACCCAGGTGGGACTCTGATTCCTCTTCTGGGAAAGCTGCTCGCAAGCAGTCTCAATTGAAACCTAGCGATACCAAAGGGGATGACGGACGGAGCGTTGGAGAAAATCAAACACTCACCCCCAGTCAACTGATCTGGGGGTCCAGCCCGAACTGCCAAGCCATGTCTTCCCTGGACCAGAAACAAGCATCCTGGGACCGGTTTCGGGTGCATAACCTTCATCAGCCAGGCAATCTTGAATTCAGTGGCAGAGTGAGCAAGGGATCCACATCTGGGCATACCCTGCCAACTTAGGGCGAACAAAGGGATACAAAAGGGGATAGATGGACGGAGCATTTGAGCAAATCAAACACTCCCCCCCAGTCAACTGATCTGGGTTTAATTCATTATCATTCTTTAGCTCACTCCACCACCCCAGTTCAGACATGGTCATATGCAAATCAGTCTGACCCTGTGCCTCATGGGAACAGTCCAGCCCGAACTGCCAAGCCATGTCTTCCCTGGACCGGAATAAAGCATCCTGGGACCAGTGTCGGGTTCATAACCCTCATCAGCCAGGCTACCTTGAATCCAGTGGCCGAGTGAGCAAGGGACCCACGTCTGGGCATACCCAGCCAACTTAAGGCGAACAAAGCGATACCAAAGGGGATGATGGACGGTGCGTTTGAGCAAATCAAACACTCACAACCAGTCAACTGATCTGGGTTTAATTCATCATCATTCTTTAGCCCACTCCACCACTAGGGGTGGGCGGACATCTCAGTTCCGCCCACGGAATGTGCAGAGATTTGCCGTTCTGCCCTTGCACAAAGAAGGTGGAGATTTGAGGCAAATCTCCGTACAATCAGGGGCGGAACAGAAGTTGCCCACCGCCCGCCTCCCGCCCACCTTATTAAATTATATTTAAAAGCCTAAAATTAAACTTAAATCAAACTAACATTATTGCAGCCGCATCCTTGCCCATCGCGGTTTCATCGGGAAACTGCACATTCGCAGTCCTGGCAAGGAATGCGCAGGCTCCCGCGCTTGCGCAGTTTCCAGATGAAGCCACGATGTGCAAGGATGCTGCCGCAATAAGGTAAGTTTTATTTAAGTTTCATTTTAGGCTTTTAAATATAATTTAATAAGGCGGGCGGGAGGCGGGCAGGAGTGCGGGCATCGCGTAACGGAAATATGCGGAGAGGCTTGAAGATTGGTTTAATCTCTGTCGTCTCCGCGAAAGTCTCTTACGAGACTCCCACCCACCCCTATCCACCATCCCAGTTCAGACATGGCCATATGCAAATCAGTCTGACCCTGTGCCTCATGGGAACAGTCCAGCCCGAACTGCCAAGCCATGTCTTCCCTGGACCTGAAGCAAGCATCCTGGGACCGGTTTCGGGTTGATGATGGATGAAACTCGGATCAGTTGACTGGGGGTTAGTGCTTGCAATGTTTAACATTCTGTCCATCATCCCCTTTGGTTTTGCTCCATTAAATCCTTAACACTGTAGGAGGTCCAGGTCTCATCGCCGGCCCCACTCTTGCAGTGTCTCTGCGTTTGCTGGCTCTGCCTCTCGACAGGCCTCCTCGGGCACTTGAGCTGAAGGAGATCTTTACACCCTTGAAGATATGGACACAGTGGACAGGATTGGAGGGCGTTACATGATGGCAGGCTTCTCTGTCAGACTTCAGGCCTAGGGGCTGACCTCTGACTTTGGGCTGTACAATGGGGATCCATTGGTCGAGGTCCTGAGACTCCCTGTTTGGGTCTGCGGGCATCACCCACTGCGACAGATGCTTCATCTATGCGGGGGTAGACATCTCATATTGTGCAACGGCTCGTAGGACTCGGAGGGAGGCTCTGATACAAGCGGAGATGAATGACCTTGAACAAGGAAGTCGTAGTGGGGAGGGCCATCATATACGGCAACAGTTAGTAAAGGCGCAGCAAGATGACACTGCCCTTCTTATGGACGAGGCCCGACTCGCATGGTTGGGCACCCGCAGTCTCCTATATCAATGGGGAGATAAATCCAGGAAGATGCTCCATAGACTTTGTGAGGGATTTTTTCACGCTCAGCCCCTTCCTGGGATAGTGGGCCTGGATGGACGGCCCCTCACAGATTCCCTCGAGGTGGCCGAAAGCTTGGCAACATATTTCACGGAGCTGTATGTCCCCAAAGAATGTCTCAGTGAGGAAGTGATTGGCTGTTTTTTAGACAATCTTCCCCCTTAGGGTCTGCCGGAGGATGTCAGCGCGAAATTAGACCTTCCGCTTAAAGAGGAGAAATTGGGAGCGGCCCCGGGTGATCTTAACTCGGGCAAGGAACCAGGGTCCAACGGGGTCCCCTGCGAGTTCTTCAAGAAGTTCTTACTCCAGTTAGGGCCTCACTATCTTCGGGTGGTGGAGGAATCACGTGAGCGGGGCTGTCTTCCACGGGACTGGCCGCATGCTGAAGTAGTGGTGTTCCATAAACCCGATAGGCTCCGGATAGCCATGCTTCTTACCGCCCCATCTTGCTCCTCAACATGGAAGCCAAGATTTTGGCCAAGGTGTTAGCCAATCTCCTGCAGTCTCATATCACTACGCTTGTTTGCCCAGATCAATCCGGGTTTATGCCCCAGCGGGTGACCCGACATAATATACATTGTGCTTAGGTGGCTGTGGAGGCCGTTCGGGAACGAGGTGGCAGATATGGACCGGGCGTTTGATTCCCTTAGTTGGGTGTATTTATTCGCTCTATTGCCTCGTCTCTATCTCGGTCCGCGCTTTTTGTCCTATCTATCTCTGCTCCATACTGATTTTACAGCCTCGGTACTTGTGGCAGGCGTGGTTTTATCCACCTTCCATTTGGGGCGTGACAACCGACAGGGTTGCCCGCTGCCTCCTTATCTCTTCGCGTTGGCAGTCAAGCCCTTGGCTGCCTTGGTCCGTATGGATGCGCAGGTGACTGGCTTTGAATGGGATCATGGGTTGTCGGACCGTATTGGGCTTTATGCTGCCGACCTGCTGTTTTTCTTGACAAATGTGAATAGGAAAGGTCCGCGACTTCTTTGCATCATGCAGATCTATGGAGAATCGTCTGGTCTTTACATCAACACAAATAAATCCACACTATGGCTTATCTGAGATGCATTGGGGTGGGCGATTGGGCCGAGTCGGTCCGGGTGGTTACTACTGGTGTGAGGTACCTTGGGGTGTTCCTCTCCGAATCTCCTGAAGTGGCTTGGGGGAGCAACCTGGGTCCGGTCTGGGAATGCCACTTGAAAATCTGGTCACGCATGCCTCTGTCAATATATGGCGATCAGCCATATTTAAGATTGTTGCGCTTCCTTGCTTATTGTATCAGCTACAGAACTATCCCTACCCGATTCCCCACAATGGTTTCGACAGGTGAATTCGGCCTGGGAGCACTTCCTGTGGGAAGACAGGGCGGTACGCATTGCCTTGCAGAAATGTTTCTGGTCCACATATTATCGAGGCCTGCATACGATCTGGCATTGCTCCTCCCGGGCGCGGTTCTGGCTGGGGGTGATGTCCTGCCTCTCGGAAGTGTTGGGATGGGACTTGCCCTAGTCACCAAAATTGTAATTGCTACACATCATGGAAGGGATTAGGGCAACATTTATAAGAGCCATCTTATGATGCTGGGTTTTACATTTGCATAAGAGGGATATTGCTCGGGCTTGGAAGGTGCCACCATTGGTGTTGGTATGGAAGAGGGTCTGGACTTTTGCATGGGGTTAGAACTCCCTATTTTTACAGCCAGAGGTTGCCCGCAGAAACATTATAACATCTGGAAGCGGTGGGCGGATTATCATGGACTAATGTTAGAACCGATCGTGGAAGGAGTCCCCCCCCTTTTCAGTTTGAGGCTACCTCATGTGGGTACAGGGTGTCTGCTTGTATGGGTGTATGAGTTGGGGCAGCGGGTGTGGTGCATGGCCTGGTTCTGATTGTGCTTTGGGGGTAGGTTGAGCGACTTGGGGGGTGGGCGGGTAGTTGGGAAAGGGGGGAGGGTTTTTGTTTTAAAAATAAAAGGAAGGTGAGTATTTTTCATCTGCATTGCATTTCTCCATCGTTGCTATAATTCTTCCCTTTGGGTAAAAAAAACAAGTCAGTCATGATGTTAGTTATTGATTTAGCAGAGGGCTCTGGGGTACAGAGCCCTGCGATATACGTGGCATTTGTTGTATAAAATTTGTTTTAATAAAAACCTCAGCTGGAAGTCCGATGGTGCACCCGAATAGCGAGTTTGAGATCGCAAACTCTTGCTGGACCATGCGCCCGCCTAGCAAATCTTGTGGCGCTTGCAAAATCTATGGAAATCTTGTCTGTGATCGCAGGCACCCGGTAAGTCACTCCAGCGTGCACAAAAACACATTTCAGGTGCGCAAACACATAAAAACTCTGCTCTGTTGCACAGTGCAGATTTTTTGGGCAGCTTGTATTCTACACAGAACGCAAAGTTGCCAAAACTCTGCAAACTCCAAAAGCGGAGCTGAGTTTTAGGCCCAGGGTTAATTATAATTAAGGCTCCCTGTTTTCCATTTTTTACAGAATTTTACAGATAAATACAGACAGAAAACCATTTTTTTCTTGTCTGTGTTTATTTTTAAATGTGGATAAAAATAGAAACTGGGTGCCCAAGAAAAGCATTTTAGAAAAAAGCCTTAAACAGCAGTTGTTATGCACAAGGCTGATGCTGAAATGTGCATAGTTTCATATAAGTGCAATGATTTATCTTCTGATGGTGTTCATATCACTGAAACGTGGCAGGCATTCAAGCATGACTGCATATTTATTGGTTTCATTTTTTTTTTTAAATTTATGTTTTAGCTTTACTTTTTTCACAAAAGCCATAATAAATATGGATAAATACAGATAAAGTTGACAAAAAATAAATATGGATACATACAGACGGATATGACAAAATAATAAATATAATAAAACCGGGAGGCCCACTTATGATTGTCTAATAGAAATTAAATACAGTATAAATAAATGCAATAGGCAAGCATGTGAATACATGAACCAGCGGTGGCCATCTTGTTATTGTTGGAGAGAATTTTTACATACAATCACACTAAATATTAAGGCGAAAGTAGTCTACCATCAAAAGGGTTAATCTGTAATACGGAAACATCATAGCGATCAACTGATCATTACCCAACTCCATAGTGGTAAATACAATCAGTGAGAAAATAAAACCCTAACAATAATAATAATGAGACAAAGCTCCAGACACAACATCCATTCATAAAGAAGGGTTTAAAAAACAATACCAAAGTACAAAAACTTGTTAAGCGACTGAACATCAAATAAGATAACGTCCAAGAATATTGTCAATATAATAGGAAAAATGTAAATTAAATATTAAGTCAAGTTATCAACTCTAATACATAAATCGAGAGCCAGCAATACAGGTTTAGATAGATCTTTGCAAAACCGACAAGATACCAATAAAACAGATAAGAATAGATCGATAGGTCCATCCCAATGTCATCCCACAAAAGCATCTCTGTAACACATTTCTCGCAAGTTGTGTGATCAGACAACTTGCAAGAAATGTGTTACAGAGATGTTTTCATGCGTTTATCTTACCTGATTACTACATGAACTTTGACGAACTTACTTTGGGCATGGTCTATGCTTGGAGGTAAGCATTATCACGTAATTTACTGTTTTAGTTTTGCATGTGCCAATGATTACATTGGGTCGGACCTATCTATCCATTCTTCTATTTTATAACATGTCCAGGCCCCCATTCTCCATCTGAGTGCCGAACCACAGCACTCTGACCAATCACAACAATGCACTGCAACTTTGTGAGCTTAGGGGAGCCTGGGTGCCTCCTGGGTCCTTTGTATTCTGGCTGGAGGAAGGAGTGGAGAGACGCGATGAGGAGTACCAACGATGAATTACCTTCCCCTGCCTCCCCGAACTGCCACCCCCGACCAGTTCTGGCTGCCACTGTATGAGTGCAGAATACTTAATACGAGTGAGAAGCTGCTTATTTTCAACTGTCTCAGTGTGCTATGGGGGGCATGTAGTCATGACACGAGTGTAAAATATAATTTTCATGCTAAATGTTTCACCAACAGATGGGTTTGAAAATAGAATATCTTCTGTGACACAAGGTAAGAGTATCAAGATTCTAAACCCCACATGTCCTTTTTCAAAGCTACACATCTGCCTCCCCAAAAAATCCATGCCTCACCTCTCTATGACAAGAAAAAAAGGAAAGTCCACAGAAGGAAGCGACGCAGTCTACGATGTTTGTTAATAGTGCAATACTATTTATCATTGTATTCACATATATTTTACCAACTAAATGCAAGGTAGGCCTAAGAATGTAGCAAAAATTGTTTACTACGTCTAAAATGCATGTGTTTTTGTATATAAAAGTAATTGCTGAATGTCAAACAATTTAAGAAAATCTGTATCCTGAATTTTAACACTCACACAAAACACTTCGTCATCATTTAACTTTAATTTAGTTTTGGTAGAAAACCATAAAGTACAACATAACATATACAAGGCTATTAAAACAACAGCTAGGAACTCATAATAGAAGTCATTCTTGTAGCACTGCTTATTAAACACACAGTACTAAAAAATTCAAATTCACTAGGAAGCATTTGTTGGTAAGTCAGGGCAGGCCTGGCCTCTTAAAAGTGGGAATACATATTTAAACTATGCCAATAATTCTAATTTAGTGTAAATATATAAATGTTGTAGGAATTTGGCTTTTAGTTGCTGGTGCTAAAAACTCCACTCTGTTACAAAAGAGGGGTTTTACCCATGCAGTCGCGGGGACCTGGGCGTTTAAGTGGTAAGTGTAGAGAGGGGTCCCCACAAGGAGAAAGTGTCATGTGTAACACACACTAACATTGACTAGCACAACCATTAATCAGGAGATATAAATCAAGTTAATGACGAGTATTGTCCTTTATTTTACAATACCGAATTATAGTCAATATAAAAAGGTTCATGTCTAATTAAGAGCCCCAAAGGGGGGAGGAAAGGAAAGGTAAGGGAAGTGCTCAGGGCAGTGTCAAGTCAAAAAGAGATACACACACTCAAAAAAGTTCACACATTGTAACAGTTTGCAATTCAAAATCAAAACAAATCTAATACAACAACCCAAATTTTGGGCATCCACTTGAAAGCTATTATAATGTGGACATTCAACGGACACATACACAATTGCAATTGATCAGGGGCATGTGCCGGAGGTCTAAGAAGAAAAGGCTGTCGACGATTCGACCCCTAGCCATAGGCTATGTTAAATCCTTATACGGGGTCTTCATCAGGACGTGTGCAGGAGAAGGGAAGGGGGATGGCAGGGGCAATTCTTTCTCTAAGTTGATTAGAGATCTTCAGCGGCAAATATATCAGACCCTCGGGTCACGTGCTGGACCTGTAGTTAAAAGGGTGCCACAATACCGAATCACATATTTGGACGTTCTTCACTGACAAAGATCTACACGTGAAATAGCCATTTCCGTGTATGGCGGGTAGCGGCGATTATATCAAGCACTCAGTTCTAGCACTGGAGTTTACAAAGTCATCAGTGTGATAAAATCCAGAGAGCTCTTTATATAACGCTGTGGGAGGCTGAAGAGGCTGAAGAAAACAGCTGAACTGTGAAAGTTTACAAAGGGTATAAATAGAACTATATTAGCTCCAGTCTGGCGCTCCTGTTTTTTTGGGGGGGTTGTATTTGAAGGCTGTTATACATCATCTATTCACCCATTGCATCACCGAGCTATAACAGCAGGGCGGTGTCTGGAACGTTCCTTGGTCATTTCCTTTGGGACACTTAATGTTGCCATTGGTATACGGGTGAGCAGCTGGGGGAAAGTCAAAAGGCCCAAAGCAGGATGGGAAGACATCTGAGACAAGTGAATGTGGTGGCAGCTGCAACAGGATTGAAAGCGAAAAAAACACAAAACACTGGCTATAGGGATATTAGCCCCGGCAAAAGCTTCAGGTGCCTTAAATCGCTCCGGATCAATCGCAAGTTTGGGGAGCTCTATAGAAGAGCTAACGGAGCCTCAAGAAGTACAAAGGGAGGGGGATGTGGGCCTAGGAACCAATGGATTACAGGATGGAGTACAAGAGTAAGCATGGGCAGATTTTGCGAATCTGGCGTTCGCGAATTTGCGTATTTGCGAACTCGCAATCCGCAAAATCCGCGAATTCTCGCGAATTTGTGGATTTTTTATTTTTTTGTGTTCGCAAGGGTTTCTGCCAGTTCACGAGGGTTTTGTACCAGTTCGCAATTGCGAACTTACTTGTCGGCTCGCAACGGTCGCGACTATGTTGTTTCTACATCTGGTTCATCATCACAGGTTCACAGCACCCTCTGTTTCACCACTGCCACCCTGTTTCACCCATACCACCCTCTGGTACATCAATGCCACCCTCTGGTTCATCGCTGTAGATTATGGGGGGAAAAGCAAGCACAGCTGCCCTGCTTCAACTGACATGAATTAATTTGGGGTTGATTTATTAATGTGTCACTGTTTTAAAATTCCAGTCTGGCACCTGCTTCCTTATCTGTAATATGCTTTCTGTTGCAGTGCAATTTTTTTTTCCAGGACCTTTGTGGCCTACTTGTAGCTATTCTATGAGCCTGCTGTGAAGGTCAGAGCAGGGTCATAGAATTGTTGCAACTAGCAACTGAACTATGGAGGGGCCCCAGTCAGGAAGCACTACAGGGAATGGTTACTAATGATGAGTTTGAACTTTTGCACCTGCTGAGTGCTTTCAGTTTTGCAAAACTCGTTTTTCTGCAGAACAGCAACTGTAATGCCCCAAACAAACGTAGGCAACAGAACTCTGGAGGGGCCCCTCAGGAAGTACTACAGGGAATGGTTACTAATGATGAGTGAACTTTTGCACCTGCTGAGTGCTTTCAGTTTTGCAAAACTCGTTTTTCTGCAGAACAGCAACTGTAATGCCCCAAACAAACTTACTTGTGAAAGTTGATATCTAATCCAAAAGTGATCCAAAGAAAGTCAAAAGGCCTCAAATCCAAAAAAGTGTAGGCAAATGTCAACCTGAGGAGTTATTCTGATAAAAATCATCATTTTCAGAAGGTCTATGCTGCTTGCTAGTGGATTTCTTGTGCAGAATTGCAAATTTTGTAATTTTGTGAGTGCAAGATTGTTGCTGCCCGCCACACCTACATGTTCGCAATTGCGAACTCTCGCGATGCGTCGCCAAACTCCCGCGGGATCCCGCAGCAAGATCCAAAATGGCGCAGCAATTGCAAAATATTGAGAAAAACAACTCGGCAAACGCTGAATGACGGTAAGTGAACACCGCACGCCGCAATATTGTATCACCAAGAAAAAAAATCCGCTGCGTGCGAATTTGCGGACTTTCGGTAAATTCGCGAGAGTTCGCGGATTGCGGATTGCGAATTTACCGAAAATCCGCAAAATCCGCGAGCGGAACGATTTTCCGCCCATGCTTATACAAGAGGCACCTAACGAATCTCCCATACCAACTAGCAACAAGGCTGAGTCAAAAAATAGTAAAGACTTTCCACTATTCGCCAAAAAGAGCTCTCAGCTTATGAGGACCCCCGCAATTCTTTCTCCTTCACTGGTAACCGCAATTCCTCCTGCTACACCAGATGAGGCTGTAACAATTGATTCCCTTGCAAAGCTGCATATGTCTCTCTGTAGAGGTTCTGCCTCTAGCCCCGACACTGTCTGCCACAGCAGTTCATAGAGAAGAGAATATACCTTCCCTCCCTGTAAAAAAAGCTTGCCTGGGAAGATATGCCACTTCATTCTTTCGTGGCAATAAACAGCCCAGAACAACATCTAGAAAGCCCACAGCAGATACAGGATCAGTTAGGTCTATGGCAGGAGAAGGGCCAGGCTTCTTTAAACCAGTCGGAATAAAAACTCGCAAGAGAAATCGCAAGATAAACTGCATTTGCCATCCTCTATGGCCAACTCACAGCAGATGGACGTAAAAGAGCTGATCAATCTGGTACTGGAGGAGATCCGGGAAATGAAAAAGTCCCAGGCACAGGAGATGGCTGTTCTCCATCTCAGACTCGAAAAAAATTGAGGAATCAATCTCTGGCATCCCGTAAGGCTTGAGGAGGGGAGTCAAGAATAGCTCAATTGGAAGATCAGATGAGCTCTACAATACAGAAGATCAATGAGGTGACAGCGGAAAAGATTGCCTTAGAGTCTAAAGTAGAGGAGCTGGAAAATCACTCACGCAGCTCAAATTTTCGCATTGTGGGAGTGTCTGAAGTCAAAGATGGCACCAACTCCCTTTGCTGGGTTGAAACATTTATCAAACAAAAAATGCTCCCTGACTTTACGGGGGATCTTACAATAACCAGGGCACATCGGGTCCCGGCATATCCGATTCTGAATTCCAAATATCCTCGTACAATTTTAATTCATTTTGCAGATTATAGAATCAAAGAAGATGTATTAACTAAAGCAATTGAGCAAAAACAATTGGTCACTGACGAGAGATCCAAATGTCGGATTTTCTCGGACATGTAAGCAATGGCAGCCCGTAGACGCAAGGAATTTGTTAAGCCCTTTTTTTATATTTAAAGCACAAGGGGCTCAAGCGTCCATTGCTCAACAACCCAAGTTAAGGGTGTTGGCTAAAGGCAAATTTCACATGCTCTCACGGGTTAAAGAAGCTCAGGAATTGTTGAGAGATATTTCTACTGCAAGATGAAATTGTTTTGACTAGATTTATGAATATGTATAATGGTTCAGCTTTTATCCACAGGTCTTTTTCTAGTTTGGGGGCTGGGGGGCGCTCACCAAGGGTGCAGGACCAGGGCATCCCATTAGTGGAAAGGGGTTAATGTGGTTTGCGGGGCCTGAAGAGACCACGTTAGGGAGGAGGGAAGGGTTTGAGGGGGGGTGAAAGCAGTTGTAAAATCAATGAGCGGTAGCAGGGCTTTTTGATTGGAATAAGAGGCAGGAGTATGCAAAGTTTTGTTGTAGTTGGCATGGCTTATAGACATAGGTTTATTAACGATGAGTAAATGTAGTATTCTTTCGCTCATCGTATATGGAATTTCAAACAAACAAAAATATGGAGCACTAATTAGATGGCTAGCTTCCTTAGCACCCCAAGTACTATTTTTACAGGAGACACATTCAAAAACTAAATTCCATACAATATTTCTCCCAAGAATGTACTCACATGCCTTTTTTGCTTCTGCAGGTTTGGCTAAGCGAGGAGTAGCAAATAATTTCTGTAGGGGGTCCCCCATGCATTTCATCAACTATTAAGGCCCCATTGTGTGGATGACACTACTGCCCTGTGTAAAATTAGTGAATTATTAAGGGGGGTACCCAGGAAATTTATTATGGGAGGGGATTTTAATTTTATTCAGGATTTAAATAAAGATACCTTGAATAAAAGTAAAAAAGAGCTTAAACCTAAAACTAAAAAAGGTAAATGAGGCCTTAAAACAAGAGCATATTTTGATGGTTCCCTGGCGCGTTGCCAATCCATCAAAATTGGAATTCTCATGCTAATCAAATCAATTTCATACGGCCTCTCGAATTGATTTTTTTTTAATATCACAATCTCTGGGTTGTACAACCTCCGATATAGATATTAATCAATTTTCCGACCATTCACTCATTAAACTTAGTATAAAAATTGGGGTAAACAAGAGGCCAAGATCCAGGTGGCAGATGGATCGCCTCCTTTTGCAGGATTATCAATGGGTGGCAGATACAAAGGATTGGATCGTTGAATTTTTTAAGATTAATGTGAATACAGGAGATATTTTCTCAGTTTGGGGAGCGTTCAAGGCTGCCCTTCGTGGGCGAATGACTGCACTATCCGCCTCTTTAGTTAAATCAGGAAAAGATAACATTTTAAAACTTCAGCAGGCCGTAGTAGAAGCAACAAAAATCAGATATGCACCTTTTGTAGGTACAGGAGACACTAAAGCAACACTAGATAAGGCCAAATTTGAGTTAAAAGAGTTCTTTACTCTGGAAGAGATTTCTAGTTCTAGAACCTATTTACAGCGTGTATACAAGGAGAGTCAGATGGTTGGCAAGGTGCTTGCTGGTAGCGTGATAACCAAACTGGAGGCATCCACCATTACAGAAATTACAGACCCCAAAACTAGATTGTCTGTAACAGGCAAAGAGGAGATAGCTCAAGTCTTTTTAGATCATTACTCCTAGTTATATACAACTAGATATAAAGCTGGAGCATTTCAAATCAGCAATTATTACGACAGAGTCGAGCTTCCTTCTCTTTCAGGGTCTAGGGCGGAACAGCTGCTGCTAGACTTCTCTGAAGAAGAGATTATAGGTGTTATCAAGTCTAATCCAGGAGCAAAAGCCTGCGGTTCTGAGGGCCTTCCCATAGAGTTTTTTTAAAACTTTCTCAAAAGAGCTGACCCCGTTTATGGAAAATCTATTTAACAAAATCACCCAAGGATGCTTTGTTCCCACAAGTTTTAAGGAATCTATATCGGTTAGTTTTGTTAAAAAGGGTAAAAATGCTAAAGATATTAACTCATATAGGCCTATTAGTCTGCTCAATACGGACTTTATAATACTAATGAAAATCTAGGCACAACGCTTTACGCCTATTACCCAGGAGCTTATTCACTGTGACCAAACTGGGTTTGTTGCGGGGAGGTACATGTCTACAAATACTCGATTTTTTATTCAAGCGCTTGATTATGTGACAACCAATGAAATATCCACTCTCATCACCATGGTCGATGCTGAAAAAGCATTTGACTTGGTTAATTGGGATGCACTTTTTTTTGGTTTAGGTAAATTTGGCATTCCAGCTCAAGTGTTAAACATGTTAAGAAATATCTACCAAGGTGCTCAAGCCCGGGTGATAGTTAATGGAGACGTAGTAGGGACCGTGGAAATAAACCGCGGTACTAGACAAGGGTGTCCGATGTCCCCTCTTTTGTTCACTTTTTTCATTGAACCCCTTGCTGTAAGAATTCGTGGAAATTTCCTAAAAAGAGCTCCATGCGAAGGGATGCCAAAGTTAAAATTATTTGCAGACGACATAATTATGTACCTTTGCCCAGCTAAACAGATCGTGTAGCAAATTTGAACAAATAGGAGTATATAAGATAAACCAAAAGAAAACGGAGATGTTATTACTTAACTCGAATGGTAACTGCTTACCCACGATTTTTAGAACTCAGGCCATGAAAGATGAGCCATTTAGATACTTGGGTATTAGCGTCTCATGCCACATAGATCAATTATTCAATCTGAACTATACAGCTGGGCGAATTAAAATTAAAACCTTATTAGATAATTGGTCCCTCTTGCCTTTGACATTGATTGGGCGTGTTGCACTCCTAAAAATGTGAATTCTTCCTTTATTAATACTTTTTGTTTGTCAATGTACCCTTAAGAATTAGTGATAAATATTTTAAGGAAATCAACTCTATGTTTAGGGAATTTGTTTGGAACAAAAAGGCGTCTAGGGTTAATTGCCCATACTACAATTGGAGGCAAATCAGGGGGAATAAGCCCTACCAAACAGCCGCACATACTACGAGGCTGCGTTACTAGATCTTACGGCACACCTGGTGGAACCGAATGACCAGATGGACACATTATTTTTTTTTAACCTCATTGCTACGGCACGAATTCGGCCGCAGTGCTGAAGATTCCAATCGCAGGCGTGGTCATGAGGGCTCCCGGCCATCATCAGCACACGGCCACCGTGACTCATGACGGCCGGGAGCCGTCATGAGCATGGAAGAGGTTAAATGATTGTTGAGGCCGGCACACAAATCCCAGTATTTCTAAAAACATCTAAATTACCGAAAAAGGCGCGCTATAAGACTGTTCATGACTATTCCAACCGACTTCAGTTGTTGTTTAAACAAGCAAATGTTTCTGGATTTGCCCAATTAGGACGGAAGGCCCTAAGAGCGGCTAATTTTAAAAAGATGGCCTTCTTTTCATGATGGCTCGCTTAATATACTCCAAAAAAGCTAAATAAATGTAATCTCGAAGTAGATAATGAATGCATTCAATGCCTCTCCCAAGGCGAGGGAGACTGGCTTCATACATTTTTTACATGCCCGAAGCTTGAGACTTTTTGGAAAAATATTTTTTTAGCAATGAGCCAGTCAATTAAAAAAAAAATCAACCCCAAGACAGAAGTGGCTCTCTTTGGACTCTCAAAAGCTAGGTCAGATCTGACCAGAGCCGAAGAGATGTATATATCAATTTGCTCTACAGTAGCACGCACATTAATTCTCCAAAATTGGAGGTCCGAAGAGATTCCATCTTAAAATAAAATGTATATGCTGCCCTAGTGTGTAAATTTAGATGTTATAACTAATCTATGAGCCACATGTGCCTGAAATCCCCAACAAACAATCAACATTCAAAACATTACTGATGAAATATATACCTGTTCTGTGTCTTTTCAGGCATGGCAACACAAACATCAGTAAAGCAGCCCTGGCATCACAGACAGCTTGAATGGTGATGGTGTGCCACTGCTTTCTGAGGTGGAAAATTGATTTATTATGGTGAGGTTACTGAAGTGTCACTTTGAATCAACTGATGGCACCAAATACATCAGGAAAGAGGACAAATGCATATAATTCCCTTGCTGCCCTTTGCCTTTCCTCCATTAACTGTTACACTCTACTGGTGATAGACTTGGCATCTTTTGGCGTGTTTTCCCTGTCTTTGCCTTTTGACCTCCTATTTTTGATGGTATGCTGGAATTCGTTGTTGCTGGGTTTGTGTCTCTGCACACTTTTTCACAGCTATCCAGTGTTGAAGTGCAAGTGCTCCAACTGTAAATTGTGTAATTATTAGTTTTCCATGATTGGCATATTTGAGTTACCAGTAAGTCCATAGAACAGTGCACTTTGTATGCACAGAGCCTGTAAATCAAATGCTACTAGTGGGCCTGCAGTACTGGTTGTGCCATCCACACAAGAAGCCTTTCAAAGGTATCTCAGACCTGCCACTGCAGTGTCTGTGTGCAGTTTTTACTGCCTTGTCGATCTGGCAAGTGAACGTACTTGCCAGATCCTAACCTTCCCTTTTCCTACATGTAAGGTAGGCCCAAGGAAGCCCCATGGGAAGGGTGCAGTGTATGTGAAAGGTAGAAAATGTGTTTTATGTGTCCTGATAATAAAATACTCTGCATCTGGTTTTTCCCTACTGAAAGGCTGCCTTTTCCATAGGTGATCATTGGACTTTCCTTGTAACATTTTACAAGTGTAACTTTCAATTGGAAATTGATAGAGAAATGGAGTTTAGGCTCTCATAATTTAATAACACACCTTATATAAAGATGGTTTTTAAATTGTGTGTTTGGAAATGCCACGTTTTGAAAGTGTTTGAAGCACACCTCAATTGCCAATGCTGATAATTACTATATTTTTCTTTGTTCACAATCACACATGACACTCAGAGTGACTGTAAAAAATAACTTTTTTTATTTTATCATTATTTTTTTAATTCACTTTTTTTCTATAGTTCATTTTTGGAAAAAGAATTCAACATAAGTTCATAGGAACCACAAAACAATAACATTACACTTATAAATTCATGATACACTGATCACATAAATCACATCACAAAACAACAACAACACATTATTTGTATGACATGAAAAGGTCAAATAAGTGAACTAGCTCTAGTTCCTAAGCATGAATTGTGTGAATAAAAAAGAAGGAAACATGGTGAAAGAAGAAAAGAAAGCCCAAGATGGGGAGAAAGCAGATCTAGACTGGTTTTACTGTTGTCAACAGAGCTCTTCAAAAGAACAACATTACCCCAACTTTTTGAAAGTGGGCATTTCTTACTTAACCATACCTGTGTGTCTCCACCTGTTTGTGTATTCACTGTCTTGTTTTGTAGTGACAGAAGCTAGGGATGTACAATCACACTAGACAGTCAAAAAGGGGGTTGAGGTGCGTCCTGCCTTTCCTGTGTGAATTGACCTTTCTGCATTTCGAGTGATGAGAAGAGTTTTTACTAGCACTTTAATAGGCTGTGCTTCCTCTGCATAATGCTGACTCCACCTCCCGTGGTCAAGATGGACCAGGGAGGACAGAACTTGCTTTAATTGAACTCAGAAACTTTCTGCCTAAAACTTCAGGGGGGAAAGTAGTATACATATTGGGGCCCTGACCCCTGAACTTTTTTGGCCTAAGGACCTGCCAAGAAGAAGGGCTGGAGAAGCTGTTAGGGGGAACTATAACTCTGCTGTGTGCTTTGCTGTGTTCGCCTGTAGTGGCTGTTTCTGTCGTTGGCAGCAAAAGGACTGGACTAGACTTTCTGCAACTTATTTTCCTGAATTTCTCCAAGGTCTTGAGGTAGAGCTTGTCCCTTGTTCAAGAAGTCTCATGAACAGCAAAGACTAACAGCACTGGGAGATGTGTGTTTTGTGCTGCAACAGAAGAAAAAGCTACCCAATGCCTTCAATGACGCCGCTGTCAGCTCTGTGACCTGTTGACACATCAGAGAGCATTGCCCCACTTCGCACCACAGCCCTGGTCTCACCCACGCTGCTGCCGCCACCGAGCCTACGCAGCTCCACACTGACATCAACTCCACTGCCCTAACCATGTCCTGGGGGCATGGCTCGTATGTTTCTTGATGCACTGCCCCCTCCAACACAGCAGCCTTGGTCCACCGAAGGCTGGCACCATCAACTCCATATTGTCCACCGACGACAGCGCCTCAAAAATAATGAAGACGCTGCTTGCATACTGTCCTGCCAGCACTGTGACAAGCATTTCCCCACTTCGCACTCACCAACGGCGCTGGACGTCATCACTGAGCTGCTGCCAGCACCGCGAGCTGAGGGTACTGCATGCTGCACAACTCCACTTTGCACCAATGCCTGCCTATGCCAGCACTTCTGACTTCAACATCAGGCAGTTTGATCTGAGTGTGTGTGACTTCAAAAGCCCAATGACTCCTGCACCGATTTCCGGAACAGATGCTGACTTCGACGCGCCTCCAGGGCTCATCGTAAGGTCCAAGACACCCTGCATTTCTAAGGTATTGTTTGCAGGTCTTCCTGACACTGTAGCAGGCCTGCACCGCTGCGGTCAGCCTGAACTGTTCAATTTGTTTGTTCATGATGCCATGATAGCCCCAGATGGCGCTATCGACAAGCCCATCTTTGCCCGACCGCCGCTGTCCAGGGCCAGGACCCAGCCCCCTTGTCATTTCCAACCCCAACTGAAGGCAATATTCCTACAGCAAAATTAAGGACCGTGCTCTCCCTTCCTGAAAAAGAGTGCACTGAGTCTATACAGGTAGGAGAGGCCATTTTGAAATGTGTACATTGTGACTTCTCGTTTACACCTAACTATATAAACTTTTAGAAATGTCCAGCAACCCTCAATAATCACTTTAAAGGTTTTTTATCTGAACTGTTGCTCGCTATCCAAGCATAAGCAAGAAATATTTTGACATGTTGAATGATAGGTACCCGGATGCCCTGTTACTGAAGGAAACTTGGCTTTCAGACAACTCAGCGCCAGATATTCTCGATGATTTACCTTCAGACTTTAGGATAGTTAGACATGACAGACCCTTTCCAGCGTAGTGGCGGTATCGCTGTCATTTGTAAACTCTCCTAGAAATGCACCTTGAAGTGGGTTGATATACCAGATTGTAAGGCAGTTCAGTTCACCTTGAGTCTCTCTAGCAGCAAAGCCTTAACAGGACACCTCATCTAGTGGCCTTCTAGGCCTGCTACGTATTTTATCTCCATTGCCAATGCCATCACGTAATTAGCTTTGCACCATAGTAAACTATTAATACTTGGGAACTTCAATCTGCAATTTGAAGCCCCGACTGACTGGCAGTGACCTTTCTTTTAAAACGCTTTTTCTTGTCCCAATTACTTTCGGATCCTACACATGTAAAGGGACATATGTTAGACCCCATTTCTTCTAATGACCAATCCCTAGAGTAGGTCTTCCCATCAGAATGCCCTGTTTGGATCACTATTTGATCCCCTTCTTCTTTCTGGTGACTCTAACAGCACCCGCTAATCACACTGACCATCCCTCTCTCACTAGTAAATGGGCAGGATCAACTCCAAGAACATTTCCATTACTTTGATGGCATCTAACTCCTCCATAGGTGAGTATACTGATCTCAGTCTTAAGGCTCATAACTTTTACTCTTGGCTAACTATGCCCATAGATGTCTTAGAGCCCCTGTCAACCAGATGCAATACTAGAACATCTCCTTCTGCACCATGGTTTAATGAGCAGCTAGCAGTGGCCAAAAAGCATTGCAAATGCCTCGAACGAGAATAGAGGAAAGATTGCAACACGATCAGCCACTACTGACACAAAATAGCTATGAAACAGTATCACAAGCTAATTAGAACCTTGTGTGAATAGTTCTATGCCCTGAAAATTGATTCATCAAGCACACCTCAAATCTTTATCTTCTCTTGAATGGGTATGCACAATTGCTAGATCATCTATAGACAATTTCTACAACATTGCCTCTTTTATCTCCTCAAAATTTTCTAAAGTCTGTGATGCATGGCAGTACATAAGGAAGACTATCCATCAACGGGTGACCACCTCGGTGACATGATTAGTTTTGACATCCCTTCTCCGGATTAACTCAATTCTCTCCTTTTGACTATCAAATCAGGTTGGCTGCTTGACCCCGCCTGCTCAAATTCTTCGCTTGGGCACTACTGTTATTCTTTCCCAGCTATTAAAACTGAATATCAAGTTTATCAACTTAAGTTCTGTTCCCAAGAAATGGAAACATGCCATGCTACTCGCCATTCACAAAATTCTCGCACTGGATCCCTATAGCTTAGAGAATCTCAGGCTGATATCTCTATCTTTCTGTGCTGACAGTTTAGAGAAATATGTGAACAATCTGCTCACCACTCTTATAGAATCGAAAGAAGCTCTTCATCCATCTCAATCCGGCGTTAGGGCTAACCACTCCACTGAGTCAGCTCTTCTCCTGTTGGAAGAGTCCTCCGACAGAATGGGGATAAAGGTTCGACTACCGCCCTTATATTACTGGACCAAAGTACCCACTTTGACACTGTATCCCACGGTCTCCAAATTCAAAGCTTTCAGGAGTACGAAATTAGTGGAAAGGTGCTTTAATGGTTTAAGTCTTTTATCCAGGTTCGAACCTTTTAGGTCACTCAAAAGCCCTGTGTTTTCGAGAACTGAACCTTGGCTGAAGGAGTTCCACAAGGATCTATCAGGAGTCTGACCTTGTTCAATATTTACATTTGACTAGTAGTGAAGTTTATTGCCAAATAAAAGGTTCAATTGGTGATGTGTGATAACAACACCCAACTTCTTGTTACTCTCTCGGAACCTGTCTATATCTCAGCAGATCATTTCAGATCATGTCTGTCAGAGGTGGCCACTTGGATGCCCAACAGGTACCTGAAATTGAACACAAATAAAACAGAACTTCTGATAGTAGGGAGAAACCCTTCGATCTGGCCCTCAGCCTCCCTTGGCTAGCCCCCGGAACCTTAACAGAAAGTTAAAAATCCAGGAGTTTGGTTTGATTCCAAACTCTCCTTCAAGGATCAGATCAGAAACACGGTGGGCATGTGCTTCAGTACCCTTAAGGCATTAGAAAAATATCAGACCTAATTTTCACGAAGTCTCGTAAAACTATTGTGCATGCTCTTATCACTTCCCAACTGGACTACTGCAATGTCCTGTATCTAGGGGCTACCAAGTGCAGTCTCAACTCACTTCAGAGAGTTTAAAATGCCGCGGCTCGGCTTGGGCTTATTTTTCCTAGAAGATCCTCCACTTCAGAAGCTCACAATCAGGTGTACTGGCTTCCAGTACCCCAAAGAATTAAATTAAAAGCCATGTGCTTCTGTCGCCGGATTCTTCACCTGCAAGGTCCCAAATATCTGCATTCCATAATCCAACCATATATCCCTGGTCACGATCTCTGATCATATGCAGCAAAACTAGCTAGGTTACCTATGGTAATGAAAGTCAGACTGGGGGCACGTTCTTTCTCCTTTTTAGCATCCAAAAGGTGGAACTTCCTCTGTTATGATCTGAGAACGGCACCCTCAGGGAAACCTTTCAGATGCAAACTCAAAACCTGGCTCTTTCGCTCCTCGTGACAACTTCCCTATTGCCATCTGTTTTTGATTTATTTTGTTAGTCAGGGCCTCACTGTGGGACACATTGCCTGGTGTAACCAGGCGCTTTCCAAAACACCTTATTATTATTGTTGCACTTTTCATAGTTTGATTACTGCATGATGGATTTTTACCATTTTTAACTCGTTTTGCACAGATAAATATTGGCTATTTTTGAAAAACTAGTGTGGTGTCCTTTTGTAGTGTTTTCACTCCATTACTGTGTGTTATGTGCAAATGCTTCACACATTGCCTCTGACAAAAGCCTGACTGCTCATGCCAAGCTACCAAGGGAGTGAGCAGGGATTATTTAACAAGTGCAATCTTGTTTGCCTGACTAAAAGGAAGGGTCCCTAGGTGGACAAGGTAGATTCCCTTAAAATGCACCTTTTCACTGAAGCGTACAATTAGTTGTCATCCTCTGTTATGTTATTTTCTGTCTCTCCTCCCTGCTCCCTCTGTATAGCGCCAAGGAACCTAATGGTGTTAGTGCGCTCAATAAATTAATTTAACATAACATAACATAACATCTCTGCCAACTAGAGACCCCAATTTCTAACAATGATGCACTTTAAAAAGACTCAGTGGCTATGAAATGGTGTAGCCAATATTTTTACATGGGCAGGGGTCTCTGGGAGCGACTGTAGTGAATAAAGATCCTACTCACAATCTGCAACCATGTCGAGGATCAATTCAGGGTAGTAGCAGTAGCTTCCAATGGCTTCTTCCCTGGAAGTGCCAGAGGTGTTGATCCTGGTTAGAAATGGGGTTTCTAGTTGGCAAAGGCTTGCACCTTTGTCCACGTCAGGATGAGGAAGTTACACTCCTAAAATAGCCTCTGCTCAACCCCTTAGTAGCTTGGCACAAACATTCAGGCTTATCTTAGAGGCAGTGTGTAAAGCAGTTGCACATAACTGACAGTAATACAGTGTAAGCATTACAAAAGGACACCACACAAAGTTTAGAAAAATAGCCAATATTTTTACACACAAGTCCAAAAACGATAAGAATCCACAGTACAGTACTTAAAAATGTACAGTTATCAAAATACGCTTTAAAAACAGTTCCCTGATGTCAATAGCTCCGTTCAGGGCTATCACGGCATTGTGAGCACCCAAATCCAAAACACTTCAGGCTGGTCGCGGCGTTGCGGACCAGCTACAGTGTCGGGAAGACCCGCAAACAGTACCTGTTAGAGATGCAGGGCACCGAGGATCTTGAAGTCACTCACTCTGCAGGTCGAGCTCCTTTCTGTTGGGATCAGAAATGCTGGCGTTGGCAGGCATCGGGTGCTGTGGTGTGAAGTGCATTGGTGCGGTGTGCGGTGCCCTCAGGTCGCGGTGCGAGCAGCGGCTCGGTGGCAGCATCAGATGGCGTCGTTGGTGAGACCAGGGTGTCAGTGTGAGGTGAAGGCGGGGCTCGTTACGGTGCTGGCAGGTCACAGTGCAAGCAGCAGCGTCTTCGTTGCTGAAGCACTGTCGTCGTCTGGCAAACGGGAGTCGATGGTGCTGGCATCGGTAGGCCAAGGCTGCGGTGCGGGATGAGGGCGGTGCGTTGTGTACCTTTAAGAGTGGTGCCCTCGAATCGCGGTCCAAGCAGCGGCATTGATTTCAGCATGGAGCGGCGGTGTAGGGGAGGCCAAGGCGTCATTGTGAAGCAAGGCGGTGCGGAGTGCAGTGACACCAGGTCAAGGTGCTATCAACGGCTCAGTGGCAGTGTCAGCAGGCTTCGTCGGTGAGACCAGGGACGCGGTGTGGCAGTGCTCTCTGTAATACCCAGGCTTTGGCTTGAAGCAAGGCAGTGCAGAGTGCAGAGCCCACAGGTCATAGTGCAAGCAAGGGCTCGCTGCCGACATCAGCAGGCGTCGTCGTGAGACCAGGGTCGCGGTGCAGCTGTGCCCTCTGCAGTGCCTTCAGGGCACGGAGTCGGCAGCGGTGTTGTAGACGTCATCAAGTTGCTTTTCTTCTGTCGCAGCACAAAACACACAGTCCTAGTGCTGAGGGCAAAGGAGCTTGTTGTCTTTGCTGTTCCTGAGACTTCTTGCACAGGGGGCAAGCTCTACCTCAAGCCCTTGGAGAAACTCTCAAAAGTAGATTGCAGAAAGTTCAGTACAGTCCTTTCACTGCCCAAGACAGAAGCATCCACTGTAGGCAAACACATCAAAGCACACGGCAAAGTGGTAGTCCCTCCTCACTGCTTCTCTAGCTCTTCTTCTTGGCAGTCTTCTGGATCCAAAAGAGTTCTAAAGTTCAGGGGTCTGGGCCCTAGTATTTGCATCCAGAAATCCTTTGATCCTCTAGACAGAGGGTGTTTGTGCCCAGCCAGAACCAGTTCTGCCTTCTCTGGTGTGATTTTCCGGCAGGAGGTGGAGACGGCATTGTCAGAGGCAGACCAGGCCCTTTGAGGTGCAAGGAAATCTCCTCCCTCTTCCCCATTCACAGCCCAGGTCTATAAAGCCCTTTCATGACCAACCTGGAATATCAGGAGCCATCCTTGCTTCCTAGCCATCTGTCGTCCAAACCCCAGACAGGCATTTCACATTTCAGCAGAGGCACACGGAATGACTTATTTTCAAACACAGAATGTAAAAATCACCTTTACTAAAAGATGTATCATTAGATTCTGAGTTCAGGCAAACTAAATTTCATTTTTTCACCTAGTTCCCAGGGCCAGGTATGTTTAGAAGATGTTGTAAACAAACTTCCCATTCTGTCCTATGGGGAACAGGTAGCCTTGCAATAGTGAAAAACAAAATGAGTTTTAATTCACTATCAGGACAAGCCACACACACCAGGGCATGTCCTACCTTTCACATACACCGCATCCTGCCCACAGGGGTACTTTGGTCTTGTCCTGCCCCAAATGTCCTGCCAAAGGCACATTGTGAGCCAGACCCCGTAGGAAGGTCCTGAACCGCTGGGGTACCACCAGCACATGGGCTGACCCAGGCTCAGCGACCTTAGGCTCGCTAAACAGGAGATCATTCTTCCAGTAGGTCCAAAGTGATCCGAACTGATCACCAGTCACCTGGGCGGTGGCCTGCCACCGCAAACCCTCCAGAGAAGGGCACTCTTTCTGCTTCCGGCAGAACTCCTCCCTGTTAGGACTCCCATCTTGCTGCCAATGGGTCAGCTCAGAGATGTCACCCAGTTCGGCTACCTGTTCCCGTGTAGGCACTGGGGCGTCCCCCTCAAGGTCCGCCTCCTCCCAGGCTGTGGAAAATTTGGGGTCCGGTTTCCCGTACCCCTTGCCCTTTCTCTTGGCAGGGACCTGGGCAGGCTCCGGGTCACTCTGATCACCCTCTTTGGCCGCCATTAGCCGAGTGACATGCTTGCCCACTCTGGCAACCCACAAGAACAAAAAAGTATCGAGTTCCTTGTGTAAGGAACTCTCTTCAGGATCTCAAATGTTTCTGAAAAACATAAGAGAAACTCATCTTACTATCTTACATATGTACATCCCCAAGTGCCCACTCACACTTCAGGACAGGAGCCTGGGCTTTTCTTACCTCAGGGTTCACATATCTTAGTTCAGCGTTGTTTTCATTCACACAGTTTATAAAGCTGAAAAACATAGATTGAAAGGTTCAGAAAAGAGGTCTGTCTGTGGGTTCCACAAAAAATCTGTGGTAGCTGCTAAGGCTAGGCTGTTCTTACTTGAAATAGTCATGTGTTGTCTCCCCGAGAGGGGCTCCAGGCACGTGGGTGCTTCCAGATCAGTTGAATTCTGGGGACAGTGAACAGGGATAGGGTCTTAATATCTAGTTGCAATTAATTCGGAGCAATTGGTTTTAACAATTAAGTGAAAGATTTGTACCTTATTAAAGCTTCTTAGGATTGAACTTCTTAATTTTGATTGGTGCAAGCTGCAGCTGTAAGCAAGGAAAAAAGAAGTGAGGATCCAATTAATATTGTGCTCTATATCTCCTGCTGGTGTTAGCAAGAAAAATTAAGACCCTATACCATTCCTGTCCCAGTCTGCCATAATGGTGTCAGAAAAAATTAAAGGGGGTAGGGACTTGTTCCTATACAGTCTGGTATACCTATTAAATCTCCCTAATCCACAATTTTTTGCAACAGCTAACCATACATTATAAGCTGCAGCAACTGTCTTGAATCGTGTACGTTTAACAAAATTTATGAGGTGATACCCCTTACCCAAAGCTATTAAAGTGTCTCTCACTCCTTCAGGAAAGAGAGGCCAAAATCCTGCTCCCCAATTCTCCTCAGGGACCCTATTCATGTGGATTGCTGCCTTGTACCCCTGAAACCACCTTTGTATGTCATACCCTTCTTGAATTCCTTGCCCACATTCTTAGGGATGTGTACGATTCTGTCTGCCTGTCTTGACAAGTTGCTGCCACCATCTGAGCTGGGCCTACTCCTTAGCTCCATCTCCTTAACCCCTTAAGTGCTGCTGACGGCCAACGGTCGTCAGCAGCGCTACCTCCCCAGTGCTGCGCACGACCATTGGACATCCATTCAGCACTGGTTCCAATGGACAGCGCAGCACTGGGGAGGGATGTTTACACGCAGCTAAGGTGTTAAGACTTCGCTCATGTTCTAACACCATCTTCCTTTCCTCCACGGCTATTCTTTTGTTTTCCCTCTTGCTTTCCATCCTGAGTTTTTCCAGCTCAAACTTCCTTGCTTCCCGCCTCTCCTCCAGCTCCTCTGGGGACAGTCTACTGCTGACTGACCTGAAGAGATCCCCCTCTCCAAAAAGCACATCCACCCTAGGAATAGGCCCCTCCGCCTCTCCACTAAGATCGCCAGATTGCCCACTTGCATCTCTGGCTGCTACCCAGGCCCTCAGTGCCTTTTGTAGCTCATCCTTCCTAGTGAGGCCTCTGACTTGGACTTTTAGGCTCTTGCAAATGGATTTCAATTCCCTAACATTGTAGAGTTTCAACCTTTCCTCCTCAAAGGCAATTTCCAGGGATGCAATGGGTGATTCTCTTGATTCCGGCATGATGAAGTAGCAAGTTAAAACTGGCAAGATAAAAAAATAGGCCAAAAAAGAAAACGGACTAGTATGTGGCATGTAATGGTCTGCGATATGGTAGTAGTACACACCAATCACTGTAAGTCAAGTGCAAACGCAAATCCTATCCTCACCGCTGACAAACAATGTTAGAAATGGGGGTCTCAAGTAGGGACCCTTCTTCCTAGTCAGGATAAGGGAGTTACACTCCTAAAATAACCCCTGCTCACCCTCTTGGTAGCTTAGCATGAGCAGTCAGGCTTATCTTAGAGGCAGTGTTTAGAGCATTTGCACATAACTGACAGTAATGCAGTGTAAGCACTACAAAAGGACACCACACCAGGTTAGAAAAATAGCCAATATTTTTACATACAAGACCAAAAATGATAAGAATCCAGAATACAGTACTTAATAATCTATAGTTATCAAAATACGCTTTTAAAACAATTCCTTGATTTTCATAGCTCCATCCAGGGCTATCACGGTGTCGTGAGTAAACAAATCGAAACAGTTCAGGCTGTTTGTGGCGTCGCGGGCCAGCTACGGTGTCGGGAAGACCAGCAAACAGTACCTGTTAGAGATGCAGGGTGCCGAGGCCCTTGAAGTCACTCGCGTTGGAGGTCAAGCTCCTTCCTGTTGGGATCAGGAGCATTGGCGTAGGCAGGTATCGGGTGCTGTGGTGCGAAGTGCAGCAGTGCAGTGCACTCAGGTCGCGGTGCGAGCGGTGGCGGCGTCAGATGGCGTCGTCGGTGAGACCAGGGTCACGGTGCGAGGTGAAGGCGGTGCTCGCCATGGGGCTGGCAGGTCATGGTGCAAGCAGCAGCATCGTCATTGCTGAAGTGCTGTTGTCGGCTGAGGAACAGGAGTCGATGGTGCCGGCGTCGGTACGCCATGGCTGCGGTGTGGGATGAAGGTGGTGCAATGTGTAACTTTACGAGCGGTGCCCTCGAACCACGGTGCAAGCAGCGGCGTTGATTTCAGCATAGAACGGCAGTGTCTGGATGGCCCAGGCATTGTTGTGAAGCAAGGCAGTGCGAAGTGTGGTGACCCCAGGTCGCGGTGAGAGCAACGGCTCGGTGGTTGCATCAGCAGGCGTTGTTGGTGAGACCAGGGTCATGGTGCGGTGTTGCAGCAGTGCTGTCTGCGGTGCCCAGGCTTCAGCGTGAAGTGAGGTGGTGCAAAGTGCTGTGCACTGAGGTCGTGGTGCGAGCAGCGGTTTGGTGGTGGCTTCAGCAGGCGGTGTCGGTGAGACCAGGGTTGCGGTGCAGCATTTTGGTGATGCCCTCTGCAGTGCCTTCAGGGCACGGAGTCGGTAGCGGCACCGTCGAGTTGCTTGTCTTCTGTCGCAGCACAAAACACACAGTCCCCAGGGCGGAGGGCAGAAGAACTTTGCTCTTCCTAAGACTTCTTGAATAGGGGGCAAGCTCTACCTCAAGCCCTTGGAGAAACTCACAAAAATAGATTACAGAAAGTTCAGTCCAGTCCTTTCACTGACCAAGACAGAAGCAGCCACTGTAGGCCAACACAGCAAAGCACACAGAAAAGTGGTAGTCCCTCCTCACAGCTTATCCAGCTCTTTTTCTTGGCAGTCTTATTGATCCAAAAGAGTTTTAAAGTTCAGAGGTCTGGGCCCAAGTATTTGTATCCAAAAATCCTTTGATTCTCTAGGAAAGGGGTGTCTGTGCCCAGGCAGAACCAGTTCTGCCTTCTCCGGTGTGATTTTCCAGCAGGGGGTGGAGATGGCACTGTCAGAGGCAGACCAGGCCCTTTGAGGTGCAAGGAAATATCCTCCCTCTTCCCCCACGCAGCCCATTTCTATTCAGCCCTTTCCTGACCTACCTAGACTATTGGGAGCCACCCTTGCTTCATAGCCATCTGTCATCCAAAACCCAGATAGGCAATCCACTTTCCAGCAGAGGCACACAGGATGACTGAGCAAGACAAAACCTACTTCCTAAAAGTGGTATTTTCAAACACAGAATTTAAAAATCACCTTTACTAAAAGATGCATCGTTAGATTCTGAGTTCAGGCATACTAAATGTTATTTTCCTACCTAGTTCCCAGGGCCAGTTATGTTTATAAGATGGTATAAACACACTTCCCATTCTGTCCTATGGGGGAACAGGTAGCCTTGCAATAGTAAAAAATTAAATGGGCGGTAATTCATTATCAGGACATGCCATACACAACAGGGCATGTCCTACCTTTCACATTCACTGCCCACAGGGGTACTTTGGGCATACCTTAGGGGTGTGTGACATGTAAGAAAAGGGAAGCCTAGGGACTGACCAGTGTGTGCAAGGGCCAAGTTGACAAGACAGTTACAAACTGCGCGCAGACTCTGCATTGGCAAGTCTGAGATACCTTTTCCGGGTTAATCACGTCGGTGGCACAATCCGTGCTGCAGCACCACGCGTAGCATTTGATTCCCAGGCACTGGCACACTCAGTGCACTTTACTAGGGGCTCACAAAAAAACAAACAGCCAATCATTTCTATTCAGCCCTTTCCTGACCTACCTAGACTATTGGGAGCCACCCTTGCTTCATAGCCATCTGTCATCCAAAACCCAGATAGGCAATCCACTTTCCAGCAGAGGCACACAGGATGACTGAGCAAGACAAAACCTACTTCCTAAAAGTGGTATTTTCAAACACAGAATTTAAAAATCACCTTTACTAAAAGATGCATCGTTAGATTCTGAGTTCAGGCATACTAAATGTTATTTTCCTACCTAGTTCCCAGGGCCAGTTATGTTTATAAGATGGTATAAACACACTTCCCATTCTGTCCTATGGGGGAACAGGTAGCCTTGCAATAGTAAAAAATTAAATGGGCGGTAATTCATTATCAGGACATGCCATACACAACAGGGCATGTCCTACCTTTCACATTCACTGCCCACAGGGGTACTTTGGGCATACCTTAGGGGTGTGTGACATGTAAGAAAAGGGAAGCCTAGGGACTGACCAGTGTGTGCAAGGGCCAAGTTGACAAGACAGTTACAAACTGCGCGCAGACTCTGCATTGGCAAGTCTGAGATACCTTTTCTGGGTTAATCACGTCGGTGGCACAATCCGTGCTGCAGCACCACGCGTAGCATTTGATTCCCAGGCCCTGGCACACTCAGTGCACTTTACTAGGGGCTCACAAAAAAACAAACAGCCAATCATGAAAACACCAATCCATAACATTCTTTACCACAGAAGCACTTGCACTTTACCACTGATCAGCAGTGCGAAAAGTGCGCAGAAACACTACGCTAGCAAAAACAGAGTAAAAACCTGGAGGGCAGAAAGAAAGAACCCAGGGGAAACTCGCCAAAAGATGCCAAATCTAATAATCCTTTGCTTGTAACCCTCTCTTTGTCCTCTCCGACATAATTGTTTCTCAAAATGAGAAGCAAAGCTATAAAGACATTCATTGGCATAGTAAAGAGAACAAAGTAGTTGGAGTTAAAAGTTCATTTCTTATGTGAATAGCCTGCATGTCATTAACTGGGGTTGTAATGAGTTTTATCTCTTAATGAGTGATGAAGTTGTGGGTCATCACTCTTTCCCTCCTTGCATTAGCAGTCATATTTCATGTGTTGGGCGTCTTGTTGTTATTTCTAATAAATATTTATAAGTAAAAAATAAAATGTAAAGTAATAAAAAACAAGTGTTTTCTGTATTCCCCTTCAGCTGTGGCCAGTCCGTTGGAGCTGAGGGGCTCACTCCCCCTGTCTCTCATGAACAGTGTGTGTCGGGCTGAACAAAGGTCAGCCTGACAGACACTGTTCATTTTCAGGACAAGCAGCCAGGAGCCAGACATGCGCTAAATATGCAGGCTCCTGGCAGACTGAGCTGAATTGACCTTTGCTGGGCTGAGGAAGTCATAGCTTGTGTGGGCGTGACCTCCTCAGCTCAGCCAAGGTCCCTGAGGCCCTCCTGTCAGTCACGAGGGGTAGCGTCACTGATTGCCTTGCACCTGGGGCCTCAGTTTTAAACCCTGAATGGCCCAGAGTCGAGTGTCAATCAGTGACACTTCATCACAGAGTGTGGTGGGGTCAGCAGTCTTACTGACTCCCTTCCCACTCTGTGATGACGTTGAGACTGATGCCTTCTCTCACTGGCTCACCTTTAATCAGCTAATGAGGGAAAGCAGAAGTCCCAAGCCTCTTGGGACCTCCGTGACAGAGCTGCAGGTAAACGTGTGTGTTTTTTAAATGAATGTTTGGTGCTTGTGTGAATGTGTGTATGTATGAATGTTTGGTAATGAGTGTTGTGAATGGATATGTTTGTTTGTGGGTGCATGTGTGTGAATGCATAGCTGTGAATGTGTATGTGTGCTTGTGTGTGTCCCATCTACCCATCTCCCTCCTAAACTTACCAGCCACCACTGTACCCCTTGTGCTATTTCTGCCTCCATTGCATTACATGGCATTGTGCTTCTCCAGTAATTGGTTGTGTGTGGTGCTTGACTTACTTCAAGGCTTGGTTCAAGTACATTCGAGCCTGTTTTGTCTGAAATAGAATGGCAGTAGAGTTAGAAGTATATTTTGTGAATAGCAATTGTCTTACTCTTTTGTTGGTGTGTTTCTATACTCCCGCTTGTCCCTCATATATTTACAACAGAAACATACACCTACATGTGCAGTGATCTCTGCAAATCTGGCTGAGACATCAGCACTGGAGGCGGTAATGTCCAGCCTGAGGCTTGTGAATTGCTTTTTAAGTCTGGCCTACGCAGCGCGCATGCGATGCATAGGAAAAAGACCTTTAGCAATGGATTCAGTTTTGGCCCGAAAAACGTGCACGTGTTGCATTGCTTTCAATGGCAACGCATGAACGTTTGGCGATTTCCTTGCTGGAGCGAGCTTTGACACCATATGTTTGTAATTAACTTGCAAACACATGGTGCCCTTGGCTCGCTCCCACAAGGGAAACGCTTTGTTGATTCTCGGTCCACTCCCCTCACAGCTTAGAGCGAATGACCTGCTTGTTATACGTATCACTGCCACAAGTTAATTGGTTTTCTATCGTTAATTATACCATGTTTATCTAATGGGGTTTCTACGTGTCGATCGCTTCTTTAAAAAATATATATGCTGTGCTTTATTTGCGGCGTTAATTGTTTGCTGTAAATGTGAACAAATAAATAACATATATTAAACGACATCAAAAAATAATACATCAACATTACATTTATAATAATATTTATTGCTAAATCAGTCACTAGATCACATCAATGGCTACTACCATCTGCGTCCCAGAAATTTAACCTGAGTATCCTCTGTAAGACCTTGATATGTACGTTTGAAATGAGTCTTCTAATCTGTATATTGCTGGCATATACGCCTGGAACTCCTGATATCACTATTGTAACTCATACCGAATCCCGAGTCATATCCCCAGTTTAGCTGGCTTAGGATAAATGTGCACAGAAATCTATTATGAATGTTCATGTTTACTAATGATATAGACTTGTCTGAAGATGGGCCTCCGACCAATTCTCTGTTATGTTGATGTATTATTTTTTTGATGTCGTTTAATATATGTTAAGTAAACATACCCACATTTGTTAGTTGGAATGTAATAAAAATTGTTTTTTTTTGGTTAACGCAGTAGTTTATGCATTTGCCTGACGCTGAATATATGCTGTTTATTATTATTTAGGTTACCTTGTGGCTTGTCCTGAAGGAGGCGCTGGTCGCCGAAACGCGCGTCGAGATTAATCATTTCTGTGCCACGTATATCTGTTTTTTATATTGTGTAACTTATTTTTAACTGTTTTTTGTGCATATTGATTGTCAGCACATTATTTATTTCCTCCACCCTGATCTCTGGTTACAGCCATAATATCAATAATTTAACACATTTGAAACCCTACGCTGCCGTCAATAACATGCTGAGTTACTTCAAGTGTCTGGGAATGCACCCTGCATTCAGGTCACTCACTCCTCATTCTCGCCCTTCACTTTCACTTTCACCCAGCACTCACACTGACCCGATGCACTCACACCATTCACCCACTTACCCTCCACTCACAGTGATCACTCAGCACTTACAGCGATCACAATGCGCTCACACTGATCACCATGCACTCACAGCATTCACCCACTCACCCTGCACTCACACTGATCACTCTGCACTCACAATGCACTCGCTTTTCACCCTGTACCTCACCCTGCAGTCACACAAGCACACTGCTCAACCTGCACTCGTGACACTTCACTCACCTGTCCCCCTCACTGTTCAATCTGCAATCTCACTCCAAAAAGTTCACCACTAACCATACATTCATTTGTCCCACTCTGCACTAACATGCACACCCAAATTCATATGGTCGTCTCACTCACCCCTGTACACAAGTATGGGAATGTCGTGCCCTATTAATGTTTTCGTCCTAAATTACAAAAGAAGGCATCTAAATGCACTACAATCCAGCCTTCCAGGGGCCCCTTGATAGAGACACTTCTGAATATTAGCTGTAAACGATTTTAGAATTTCAACTACAGTGCCTGTGCACCGTTAGTAGCCTGGTAAATAGGGTATGGCAGAGCTGAAAATAAATCATTTAAACTCAAACTTGTACTGAACAGGGGCCCCCAAAATAGTTTTGGACCAGGGCACCCAACATCCCTAACATGTCCATGCCATCACAAAGTCTGTCAGACAACATTACTCTGAAGTAAACTAGACAACATCATTAATTTATTATTAGTTCTATTTATTTTAAACATAAGCCTGACGTGTCCCAAACCCCCACTACTTCAGGCAAGCAACTTATCGTACCACTAAGGAATTCTCAATGAGGTGTTTGTTCAGCACCTTCTCTGTGGACTTTCAACTGTCTTCGGATCCATAACTGGTTGGTGGGCAATTATCCCATAATAATGCTGCCTAAAACGTTTGTTAATGATTAAGTTCTCGAAACATCTGACAAAACTGTCTACCTTACAGTCCCCATCTTGGCTGAAAATGTCTGCAGAATATTCAGCCATGGGAGAAACTGCTATAAAAACTCTCTTGCCTTTTAGCTCATCCTATTTATGTGAGATTGGGTTCTCAGCACTTGCGGTATTAAAGACGAAGTACCGTTCAAGACTGGGGTGGAGCACAACCTGAGGATGGCAGTAGCAAAAATCCATCCACAGATTGACCGTCTCTGAAAAACAGGCAGACATGTCACATTTATGTTGGTGGTGTTATTATCAATCCATATCATATGTAAAACAAAGCATCCTAGTAAAAACAATTTGCACACATTTTATCTTGGAAAGTGGTGTTTTGAGCTGTGTAATAAACCTCTGTCATTTCACCATACCCACCCACACACAAACCTGCAGTTTACTAAACACTCTTATTGTATTGAATGTTATTTACAGAATATGCCCGGAATGTGCGCGTGGCGGTCGCGTCCAGAAAATTCTGTCAGGTGGTGGGGGGGCCCAACATCTAAAAAAATTCAGCTGAGGGGGCTCAACCTACAAAAGTTTGAAGACCTCTGTACTAGGGTGACCAGATTCTCAAAACAAGCATTGGCATAACCAATAGGTCTCGACTTCGGGATCTTATAAGTGTTTAGTTATCCAGCACAATATCCTTGGTGCAACAACATCAAGTGTTGCATGGCTAAACACTTATAAGGTCCCAAAGGTGAGACCTATTGGCTATGCCAGTGCATGTTGTAGTAAGTAAGTAAGTAAGTGAGAATTTCTAATGGAGCACTATTTTATGTAATCCAAATGCAGTTTGTAAATTGAACCCAGTGAACTTTCATTTTTTAAAACTTTTATATAGCTTTTTGGCATAAAAAAATATACCTGGGACCTCATTATATTAAATAAATCAGCTCCATATGTACCGAATGAGAACAGTGAAAGTTAGAGCAGGTTCCACAGCCTGAAAACATAGTTGCGCTGTGGTGTAAGGGTCAGCTAACTACTTGTTGACTCGGAATATTCTGATGACCTAAATGGAGGAACTTTGCATATATGACCTTTAATTAACTATGAAGATGGCACGTGTGAGAAAATAGGTGTGAGAGATCCCAAATGATTAACCTCTGCTACCATGCCGAAGAAATATCATTAAATGTTCTTGTTTAAAATAACGTCAAGAAAAATTACACTTGTATGTCATTTTCAAGGTTCCATTTGGAGCAAACATAATGAACATCTAAAGTTAGCTAAATACTATAACACAAATATCACTTGGTGTACAATATTTCTTCCATCAGTCAATCATTCTCTTAGTCGGATGAATCTTCTGTCTTGTAAAAGCATCTACTGTTCTCTGTTTTTACTACAACAGCTACTGAAGAACATAAGGCACATTTATTGTAGAATACTCCTTTTGAGCAGATACAGTAGTAAATGTGCTGTGCTGTAAAGGCTTTAGCATGCAATAAAAGTTTATTACAATTTACAACACCAGACTGGAAACATAATCTTCTATTTAACTTTCCCGAGGGAGCGCATATTCTAATATTTAGTAACGTTAAGTATATTGTCTTTTAGAGCATCCTATCTCAAGAGAAAGTCCTTGAATGGTTCTACACCTAACGGCAAACTAGCGGCGGAGGTAGCCATATGTTGCAGAGATTTTGTGTGCACTCTTCACAAAAATGTGAAACAGATAACCGGAAACGAGGCCCTCTTGGTGCTGTGGAAACAATATTTTGCATGCGGATTTTGAGCCACACATTATTAGATTATTCTTTACTGGTGGAAAAGCTTTTCAAATAAAGACTGGCATCTAATAAGAAAAGTTAAGAATGAAACTTGTTGTGTTCATCATCTTCCATTCTATGTTTGCGGTAGAACTTCACGGCACACCATCCTTTAACATCCTAAACGGATGCGATATTATTGGATAATGACCTTTAGGTTTGTTGGCCAATTGGAAGGTCCGCAGCATAGCACTCTGCAACGTGCCCTCACTCACCAAAACTGGGTGAATTTGTCTCTCTCTAACCCAAACAATACAATAGGGTTTTTACGGGTAACTAAAACATTCTGAAAATGAATAGATTTCATGTCCAGAAAGATAACAGTGCAGCTAAATAGCAGTCTTTCATAAAAAGAAAATACATGAACTGTTTAGATGTCTGTTCAAAGGGCATGTTTGGAAGATATTTACCCTCATCTGACAGAATCAGAGCTTAATTTAAGCAAGTGGTTCTTATTTATTGGCACAGGCGCATATTTTCCCGCATCACATATTTACCAAGTGAGCCGGTGGAGGGTGGGCATAGAGCGGAAAGACGGGGAATCGTAAAACTACATAACTTACACAAAGGAATAAAGCAGGAACCTGCAGGAGAGAGAGAACGGGGCAGGTATGGTCTGGTAGTAGATTAAAGACTACGGGCCCGATGTAGGTAGGCCGTTACCGATCGGTAACGGCCGAAAATACCGATTTTCGGCCCTTACCGATCGGTATCCAGCCATCGAGATGTAGGGCGATGAAAATCGTCCAAATCGGTATATATACCGAATCGGAAATAATCCGAATCGGAAATACCCCGAGTCGGTAAAAGAACGAATCGGTAACATACCGATTCGATAAAAATACCGATTCGGTACATGTACCGAATCGGTAGTGACACCGATTCGGTAAAAATAACGAATCGGTCCATGTATCGAATCGGTAGAGACACCGAATCGGAAATTATTCCGATTCGGATAATCTACTGAATCGGTAGAGTTACCGAATCGGTAAATTACCGATTCGGACAGGGCAAAACTCTGATTGAGATGTAGGAAAACATGGAAATACCGATTTTGGCTCAAATTCGGTATTTCAAAATCGGTATTTACCATGGATTACAATCAGGTGGTAACCAACTGCAACCTATAAAAATAGACCCAAAATGCATTGCAACTTGCAGGATGGCGGCATTTTATGTCATTGCAAGGTGGCTACGGCTACAGCAGGAAGGAGAGAGGGAATGCAAAGAGAGGAACCGGTCTACAGACAGAGGATCACCCTGTTCATGCTCACAGAGGCAGAGATCCTACAGAGGTACAGGCTGGACTCAGACACCATTCTGGAGCTCATCAGGGACCTCAAACCACTGTTGGACCACCCCACCCCAAGGGCACACGCCATCCCAGTGCACGTGCAGGTGCTATGCAGCCTACACCTGCTTGCGTCTGGCAGCTATCAAAGTGGAGTAGCTGCGGTAGGAGGGGTGACCCAGAGCAGCCTGTCAAGGTTTTTCCACAAATTCCTTGACGCCATGATACAGAGGATGTAATGTAAATGTAAATGTATAGGCATTTATATAGCGCACTACTTACCCGGAGGGTCCCAAGGCGCTTCGACCGCTGCAAAACCCTTCCTGGCTTCCCTGAGAGATGGTCCCTTAATGGGTATCTCCAGGGTGAGACCAGGCATCCCCGGCGGTCTGGTGGGGCCGTTAGTGAAGATGAGGCAAGCTAATGCCCAGAGTTGCCGAGTGTGATCGCTGATCAGAGTGGGCACCGAGGCGAGAGAATTATCGAGTCCGCTGACCCTGGTCCAGAAACCTGCCGCGCTGGGATTCGAACCCTGGTCCCGGGCCGTCGTCTGCTCTCGGGTCTGCCGCCTCTAACCAGTGAGCCACACTACTTCACACAGGATGGACAAATACATATCTTTCCCTGCAACTCATGCGGAACTGGTACAAACAAAAGCAGACTTTTACCAGATGGCACAATTTCCCCAAATCATCGGCTGTATAGATGGCACGCTCATTCTGATTTGCCCCCCTGCTGACACAGAATACACATACGGCAATAGGAAGTCTACGCACACCATCAATGTGCAGGTGATCTGCAATGCGAAGTGCACCATCACAGACCTGGTAGCAAAATTCCCAGGGAGTACCCACGACTCCTACATTTTTCAACAGAGCGGCATCTATGCACGGCTGATGGCTGGCGAATTTGGTGAAGGATACCTCCTAGGTGAGACACATCATCAGACCCCCATAACACAAAGTAGCTAAGTAAAATACATGTATGCATGTGAGTAATGTTACCCCTTTTCCTTCTAGGCAACCCAGAGCAGCCTGTCAAGGTTTTTCCACAAATTCCTTGACGCCATGATACAGAGGATGTAATGTAAATGTAAATGTATAGGCATTTATATAGCGCACTACTTACCCGGAGGGTCCCAAGGCGCTTCGACCGCTGCGAAACCCTTCCTGGCTTCCCTGAGAGATGGTCCTTTAATGGGTATCTCCAGGGTGAGACCAGGCATCCCCGGCGGTCTGGTGGGGCCGTTAGTGAAGATGAGGCAAGCTAATGCCCAGAGTTGCCGAGTGTGATCGCTGATCAGAGTGGGCACCGAGGCGAGAGAATTATCGAGTCCGCTGACCCTGGTCCAGAAACCTGCCGCGCCGGGATTCGAACCCTGGTCCCGGACCGTCCTCTGCTCTCGGGTCTGCCGCCTCTAACCAGTGAGCCACACTACTTCACACAGGATGGACCAATACATATCTTTCCCTGCAACTCATGCGGAACTGGTACAAACAAAAGCAGACTTTTACCAGATGGCACAATTTCCCCAAATCATCGGCTGTATAGATGGCACGCTCATTCTGATTTGCCCCCCTGCTGACACAGAATACACATACCGCAATAGGAAGTCTACGCACACCATCAATGTGCAGGTGATCTGCAATGCGAAGTGCACCATCACAGACCTGGTAGCAAAATTCCCAGGGAGTACCCACGACTCCTACATTTTTCAACAGAGCGGTATCTATGCACGGCTGACGGCTGGCGAATTTGGTGAAGGATACCTCCTAGGTGAGACACATCATCAGACCCCCATAACACAAAGTAGCTAAGTAAAATACATGTATGCATGTGAGTAATGTTACCCCTTTTCCTTCAAGGCGACAGTGCATATGCCCTCCGCTCATTCATACTCACCCCCTACCTACACCCCTCTACACCCAGCCAAAGGAGGTATAACCGGGCCCACAAAAGCACAAGGAATGTAGTTGAATGGACCTTTGGCATCTGGAAAAGCAGGTTCAGATGCCTGCACAAGAGTGGAGGTGCAAGGCAGTATACCCCCATCACCTGCTGCAAGATCATAGCTGTCTGTGCAATGTTGCACAACCTTGCGGTGAAGAAGGGCACTGAGGTGGAGTTGTCAGACTACGAGGACCATGACGACGACGTTGCTGTGCCACAAACACAACCTGCTGGGGTGTCTATGCCAAGTGATGGCAGATACAGACGTGAGGAGATTACAGAAAACTATTTCTGAGTGAGTACAGATGCACAGACAGGTCAATGGATGTTAGAAAAAGAAATATCTAATAATGTTCGCAACAACGTTACTGCACTGATGTGCAACAAAAGAAACAATATGTGGGTAAATGTCAATTGTCCGGGTTGCCTCACCCGGCCTGGCAGTCTTATTTCTTGCTGCGCTTAGCAGCCCCACTAGGATGTGACTCACCCCCTTCTGTATGTCCAGCAGCCTCAGCTGAGCGCCTGCTGCTCCGGCGCGGCTTAGACACTGTGCTGGCCGGGCTGCTGCGGCTGCTGCTGTCCCCAGCCTCGCCCAGGTCCAGGGCTGTGATTAACAACTGTGTTCGATATGATAAGTGCCTCCATGGCGGTGGTAATGCGGGCCATGCCCCTAGTCAGCTCTGCCGTGTTCTGGGTGAGGCTGGCCTCCATGTTTGCCCCACGTTGGCATAGCTGGGCGGTTGCAGCAGCAAGGCGGTTGATAGCCCTATTCTGCACACGGGCATCCCTGCAGCGACAGTGCTCGTGTTCATCCATTTAATTGCAGAGTTGGGTGATGGCAGTGGTCATTTGCCAAAGACCTGTTGCAATGTCCTTGTTGCTCTCAACAAATGTCTTGAATCCCTGTGCCATCTCCCCCATCAGCAGGTTGTGCACCCGCAACTGGCGCTGGCAGGCCAAGATTGATTTTGCCTGCATCCTCTGGATTCTGACCATACTGCCCTCCAGCCCTTGGAACACACTGCCCTCCCGTGCTGGAAGAGCACTGCCGGATGTACGTGGCCTCCAGGGATTGCTGCTGCCCTGCTGTGTGGGCTGGGGTGCCACAGGTGTTACAGGGTTGTCTGCTGGAGCCTGACCCGCTGCTCCCTCCATGAGGTTTAATGGAGCAACAATTATCCTCCTGGCAGGAGATGTGGCAGGTGCAGGGTGGCTCTGTGGTGGTGAGTTCTCCGGGGAGAACTGCAATGGGGCGTTAGAAACAGTCGGGGGAGTGTGGAAATGTGAGGGTATGTCCAGTGTCTTCCTCATTGCCCAGGGCACTGCTGTTCTCCTCCTCCTCCTCCTGTGCTGGTACACTGGTGCTTGGCCCTGCCACCGCACTGGCTGATGGTGCTGGAGCTGGTGCATGAGTAGCTGCTGCTCCCCCGCCTGATGGTGCCCCTAGGTATAAAGAAGCATTTGTTACCTGAGTGCTAATGTATTCCAGTCACTACTATTAAAGCATTGCACATCTCATTTCAAATACTTTGATTCAGTTTTACAGTTCATTTCATTATGCTTCTGCAGTGGCATTTTTGGCTACTTTTGCTGACTACATTTACCATGATGCATTGCTCATGTCTGTTGCTAGCAGTACGGGGCTGGGGTTTGGCTGTGCATTGGGTCTAAAGGGGAGGTTTTTGGTAGGGTGTGTCAAGATGCGCATGCTTCTTACCTTTAGCTGTAGCTCTGGATGAGCTATCCAGGTCCCCAACTCCCACCACACTCTCCCTCTCAATGGTAGTCGCACAAGTTCCTCCAGGTCAGTGAGGGGTGGCGCCGGGTTCCTGCCTCCACCAGTAAGTCCTGCCTGCTTCTGCAGCTCTGCCAGTTTCCCCTTTGTGAGGCTGCGGATGTGGTAAAACCTCTTCTTGAGGTCGTCCAGGCTCCTGGGGGTGACACCAACAGTGTTTACTCTTTCCCCTATTTCACTCCACAGCTTCCTCTTAGTGCTCTCTGGGACAGTGAGGGACAGCCTCCCAAACAGCTGCCTGTGCACCCTCACCACCTCCTCCACCAACACTTGCAGCTCCATGGTGCTGAATTTGGCCTTCCGCTTGCGCTCTGCCTTCTGGCTCTCAGAGCTGCTTGCCATGTTTCCCAGGGATCTGGATACTGCTACCACTGCTGCTCACTGTGGATGCTCAGCTCAGGCTGGCTCTCCAGAAAGTTCTAATGAGTTGCACCTGCCTGGGTAGCCACTCCCTGCTAGGGTGGGGGAGGGTGGTTACACCTCATTGGCTGATGTCTTTAGTTTCAGTTTTACTTGCTCGCCGAATCGGCATTTACCGATTCGGTATTTACCGATTCGGCTAATACCGAATCGGCTACTACCGAATCGGTAAATACCGATTCGGTATTTACAATGCGTTCCTATGGGCCTTTTGGCCCATGGGGGTGTATTGCTATTACCGATTCGGTATTTGCCGATTCGGTATTCGCCGATTCGGTAAATACCGATTCGGTACTTGCCGATTCGGTACGTATCGAATCACAATACCGATTACTACCGAATCAGTATTTTTCTGATTTTTTTAATCTACATATCATTTTCCAATTTCAAAATACCGATTCGGTACGATTCGGTATTTTGAAATCGGTAAATGCGTTTTACCTACATCGGGGCCCTAAACCTTGGTATTCGGCGCCAACATTTAACTGCACTGCCCACTGGCTTCTGTGGAGATCTTTGGGCGCTGTCCCTCTTTTGTTTACACATTCAGCACTGCAGAAGGCTCTGGTGCTACACAGAGTATTTTTAAAAATCTTGCTAGGTCAACTGTGCCGAAGGTGTCCTTTATTGACTACAAGCAAGTGCCACACATGACAAATGATAGATATTGGCACTCTCCCAACATACAGCTACAGAAGTAAGATCCCGAAAGAAAGGTGTGGGTGCACTCAAAGAAAGCACCTTGAATTTTTAAAGTCTGTACTTACTCTAGAGGTGGATAGGCATGGCTTTCTTATGGCTTATGTCACACGTGACATGTGAAGCCCCTCAGTCTAACATTACATTATTTTCATTATTGCCATTTTGACGTATATATGCTTCATTTTTATTTAAACCCTTCAGATAACTATAACAATTAAATGTTATTAAATGTGTTAACTTGTATGTAGTTCAGTATTTTCAAATGGAAAGGGTCAGAGAGTTACCCCCGCAAAGGAACGCTTCTTCCGGAGAGCAGTTCTCCTGACACCTATTACTGTGCTTATGCCGCTGACCGCGGGACCCGCAGGGGAGCATGGGCGGGGCAGCGCCTTAGTCCCACCCGGCAAGCGACCTCCTGCCTGCGCCCCTCCCTGCGTCCACCTCCCTATCACGTGCCAAAGGGGAGGGCTCACATGGGAGGAGGGGCGCCATTTCGGTATTTAGCACTGCAGCGCCACTGCTCGGCCTCTATTGATGCATGACAACGCAGGTGCAGACACTAGGAGGATGGGGGGGAAAGATGATGATAAAAAAATGGGGTACCAGCGCTGGCCAGAGAAGACGATAGAAAATTGGACCCAGGCTTTTAACATTTTAGCGGCAGTAATAGTGCAGAAGGACCCAACTCAGAGTGAGGCTTTGATGGAATACGCCAACACCATCCAACAGGGAGCAAGGGAGTCTGGGGGGATGGGTTAGTTCTGGTATGATCAGGATTTTAGCAAAACTATGGCTAGCTGCTCTGAGTTAGGGTGGAACCATAAGGATATTCAGCTCTGGATCAAGCACATGTGCAGGACAGGTAATGGTCAGAAAGACACAACATACAAGGCACAGGGTGAGTTGGACACTAAGAAGTGGGAGCAGTTCCCGAGGCGTTCCTTCCAGCAGCCCATTTGTGGGGGTCGGGGGAGGGGCCAAGGGTCCGGACCGAGGCATTTTCCAGCAGCCCATTTGTGGGGGTCGGGGGAGGGGCCAAGGGTCCGGACCGAGGCATTTCAACTCTGGAACGTGTAGATTGTTCAACGTGGGGACATGTACCTGGGGTAGAGCTTTTAAGTTTGCCCACAATTGTAGCAAATGTGGTGCCCAGCACGCAGCAATCACTTGTACCAACGGCCAGAACCCCCCCCCCCCTCCCCAGTGCAGGGAATGGACGGAGCACGCCAGTAGGGCATTGGGAAACAAGGGCCCCTCTCCCATAGTGTTGCAGAATTTCCTCCCTTTAATCAGATCGTACCCGTTTGTGAAGGAGCAAGCGTTACTGGCTGAGGGTTTTGTGGATGGCTTCAGGATACCCTACAAAGGGCCTCTGGGTTACAGGGATGCTTTGAACCTCAAATCAGCCAGGGACCTACCTCAGGTGGTTAGCGATAAGATTAAGAAGGAAGTTGAGCTGGGAAGGGTGGCGGGCCCATTTCCTCCCCCCCCCTGGAAATTTTTTTAGTTTCACCACTAGGAGTTGTGCCAAAAAAGCAGCTTGGGGCATACCGCTTGATTCATCACCTATCCTACCCAGAGGGCAACTCTGTCAATCACTGGCTGGAGGAAGGGGTGTGTTCTGTGTCCTATTGTTCACTGGACATGGCCATAGATATGGTGAGGAGAATGGGCAAGGGGGCGTGGCTGGCCAAGGCTGACATCGAATCGGCGTTCCGCCTCCTGCCTGTTCATCCAGCTAGTCAACACTTGTTAGGCTTCAAGTGGGAGGGCGAATTCTATTTTGATCGCTGCATGCCTATGGGTTGCGCCGTCTCGTGTGCCTATTTCGAGGCGTTCAGTTCTTTTCTCAAGTGGGTCCTCACCAGCAAGCATGGCATTTCCCAGGTCACACACTATCTGTCTGATTTCCTATTCTTTGGCAGGGAAGGTTCCCAGGAGTGCACAGAAGCCTTGCAGGCCTTTGAAGAACTGGCAGATCACTTGGGTGTTCCCCTGGCCCCGGGCAAAACAGAGGGGCCTGCTCAAATACTCACTTTCCTGGGCATCGAACTGGATACCATTAAAGGGGAATCTAGGATTCCAGCCGACAAGGTTAGCGATTTGAGGCAGGACATTAGGTCACTGATCGGCAGGAGTAAGGCAACACTGGAGGAGGTGCAGAGTCTTCTGGGCAAGTTGAACTTCGCAGCACAAGTTATACCAGCAGGCAGGGTGTTCTCTCGCAGGCTAGCAAAAGCTACGGCGAACATTGTAAAAAAGCATCACCTAGTGCGCCTGGGTCCCGGGTTGAGAGCAGACCGCCAGATATGGGACGAATTTTTGAGGAACTTTAATGGCACCGTCATCTGGAGGGCACCTTGGGAGAGCAGCCAGGAACTTTGCTTGTTTTCCGACGCATCTGGTAGGGAAGGTTTCGGGGTGATCTTTGGCAAAGAGTGGTGTGCCATGCGATGGTCAAACGCCTGGCACAAGAAAGGGGTGACCGCAAACATAACAGTGCTGGAACTCTTCCCATAGTGGTGGCACTACACTTGTGGCCGGGTGGATTGGGCAACAGGAAAGTAGTCTTTTGGTCAGATAACGTGGCAGTGGTCCAGGCCATCAACGGGATGTCAGCCAACTGCCCAATGGTTTTGAGTCTGCTCAGGGAATTAGTCAGGGCAGGTTTGCGGGGTAACACTGAGTTCAGGGCAAGGCATATCGAAGGTGCGAAGAATGTGGCAGCTGAGGCTCTCTCTCGCTTTCAGTGGCTCCGATTCCGAGAGGCCTGGCCGCAGGCGAGGGAGGAGATGACACCATTCCCGGCGCCACTCTGGCGGCTCCTTCAGTGGGGGAGCGTTTGAAGATGATGGGACCGCGGTCTTTGGCACAGGCCACCCGGAGAAGATATGCGGCCCAGCTGACCACTTTCCGGGCAGTAATACTGTCGCTGGGAGCATCTGCTTTAAGTCCCGTAGAACAGGTTGAGACTTTTGTGGTGTGGGCCAAGGAGACGGGCAAGGCACATTCATGGGTGTGCGGCCACCTGGCAGCGTTCAAACATGACACCAGGCTTAGCGGAGCCGAAGATCCCACGGGTGCATTCAGGATTAGGGCAGCACTCAAGGGGTGGGCCCGTGAGGAGGTCAGGTCCCCCGACAAGAGGGTAGGGATTGAATTCCCCGCATTGCAGCGCATGATGGACATTCTGCCATTAGTGACCAATTCAGAGTTTGAGGCCCAGCTTTTTTCAACAGCCTTCTGCTTAGCATTCTTTGGCGCCTTTAGAGTTAGCGAGTTAGTGGCCAAATCTAAGTCAGATAGATCTGGGAGAGCTCTGGATATGATGGATGTCTGTTCCAGGGATTCCCTGGCACTGAGGGTTCGGAAATCCAAGACGGACCAGGCCGGGAAGAGAGTGACAATCATATTGCAGGCCCTGGAGGACCCCAGATATTGCCCGGTTGCCACGGTTAGAGAGTACTTAAAGATCAGGCCACTGTTGGGAGGTCACTTCCTCATCCATGCTGATGGCACTCCACTAACTAAGTTCCAGCTTGGGCACGTGATGGGCGCAGCCTTGGCCAAGGCAGGTTTGGCAGGGGCCAGTCAAAAATTCTCCAGCCATTCATTCAGGATTGGGGCAGCTACGGCTGCATTCAGGGCCGGGTTGGGCGAGGAAGGAGTGAAAAGGGTAGGAAGGTGGTCATCCTCTTGCTACCAGCGCTACATCCGCCCTTAAATGTTGCTCGGGCGCTATGATTTACAAAGTGACTAGTAATCTGTAACATAAGTTATGGAATGCTAGGCTTTTGGGTGATCAGGTCACTGTATTTATGTGTCATCACGTCTTTCAAGTGAAGTTTGCAGTGTTCACTTATAAGGTTATGTCGCATCACGTCTTTTCAAGTGGAGTTTGCAGTGTTCATTAATAAACAAAGGGTTAATGTGACGGTGTCTAGTCCTCTCCCTCCTTTTTTTTTTTGTTGTGGTTTGAACATTGCCTTGTTTCTTTGCAGCCCACTGTTGCATGTGGGTGATGGGCCATTCTTATGTTACCAGGCTGGAACAATGGGCGACGTCCAAGAAATGGAACTTGGCTTTTGCGAGGACACAAATTATGTGGTTGGGTGTTCCTGGGATGAGATGGGGTCACCTGAAGTACAAGCTGGGAAAATGCCTGGTGGTGCGGGGCGGTCCTCCCAATATCCTCATTATTCATTTGGGAGGGAATGATCTGGCCACGTTGGGGAGGAGGGCCCTGATTGAGGCCATGCAGAAGGATATGGCAGCGGTAACCAACAGGCTGGGAGCCACCAAACTGATTTGGTGAGAAATTGTCCCTCGCAAAGTGTGGAGGGGCGCAAGATCGCTGGTTGCAATACAGCAGTCCCGCAGGAGGGTCAACAGGTCCATGCAGAAGTTCATGGAGAAGAGGGGCCTGGGGTTCATTAGGCATGCACTCATACAAGAAAGAACCGAAGGGTTTTATGAGACAGACGGGGTGCACTTGTCTGGGTTGGGTATGGATGTTTTCCTCCTAGACATGCAAGAGGCCCTGACAGCAGCAGGTTGTAAGTAGCAGGATGGTGGGGGGGCTCTGTCATCGACAGTGGCCTCCTCCAGAGCTGTGGCAGAGTACAGGGCGATCTGGAATCAGACGGACAGTAAGGGTACCTCTGCGGCAGAAGGGTACAGTAAGGGTACCTCTGCCTTGCACAGTAAGGGTGCCTGAGTCAAGGACCAGGAGCCGGAGGAGGTTCCGGGAAACCGCAACGGCGCCCCGTTAGTCCTACGGGCGGTCGGGTGGCCTGAACCAACCGGGGGTGTGCCACACCGCTCCGCCCTGACAGGGAGGGGCGGGAGTATAACGAAATGTTAATGTGCTGCACCGTCAGAGCATCGACTCGCCGTGCAAGATGGCTCCTTAGGCATGCGGGACAGCGACTCCAGAGCTGTGGCGGAGTACAGGGCGATCTGGAAGCAGACGGACAGAAAGGGTACCTCTGCGGCAGAAGGGTACAGTAAGGGTACCTCTGCCTGGCAAAGTAAGGGTGCCTGAGCCAAGGACCGGGAGCCGAAGGAGGTTCTGGGAAACCGCGATGGTGCCCCGTTAGTCCTTCGGGCGGTCGGGGGGCCTGAACCGACCGGGGGTGTGCCACACCGCTCCGCCCTGACAGGGGGGGCGGGAGTATAACGAAATGGTAATGTGCTGCACCATCAGAGCATCGACTCGCCGTGCAAGATGGCTCCTTAGGCATGCAGGACAGCGAGGGGCTGCCTGCTTTGGATCGTTCGTAAGATGACCCACCATAACGTCATACCTGTGTTGTATGAAATAAACCTGCAGCAGTTCTTTCCCACAAATATGTCTTCTGAGTTTCCTTTCGGTGGGAAGTGTGTATTGTTTTAGCGGGGGAGCGCATGGCGGTGTGAGCACTAAACATGGTTGTCATTGAGGTGCCTGTGATCGTAGTTTGGCACGTGATGAAAGCCATCAAAGTAGGGGAAGCTTGACAACAGCACCATCAGGATTCAAGCAAGCCGGGCCGAAGACGGCTGAAATGCCAGAAACCGGTCCCCGGTAGCTTGTCTCCTTTCTGGTGAAGAATTGGCTTGGTAGTTTAGTCTGCCCTGTTCCCATGATGCACTGGGCCAGGGACAGACTGATTTGCATATAGCCAGGTTCTGAGCTGGGATGGTGCAGTGAGATAAATAACGGTGATGGATCAAGCCCTGATCTTTGGACTGGGTAAGAGTGGTCTGCTTAATTCAGACACTCTGTTCATCACCACCCCCTTTTCGGAATCGTTTTTGGCCACTATAGGTGTGGCAGGGTATACTCAGACATGAGTCCCTTTCTCACTGCACCATCAGGATTCAAGCAAGCCGGGCCGAAGACGGCTGGAATGCCAGAAACCGGTCCCCGGTAGCTTGTCTCCTTTCCGGTGAAGAATTGGCTTGGTAGTTTAGTCTGCCCTGTTCCCATGATGCACTGGGCCAGGGACAGACTGATTTGCATATAGCCAGGTTCGTAGCTGGGATGGTGCAGTGAGATAAATAACGGTGATGGATCAAGCCCTGATCTTTGGACTGGGTAAGAGTGGTCTGCTTAATTCAGACACTCTGTTCATCACCACCCCCTTTTCTGAATCGTTTTTGGCCGCTATAGGTGTGGCAGGGTATACTCAGACATGAGTCCCTTTTTCACTGCACCATCAGGATTCAAGCAAGCCGGGCCGAAGACGGCTGAAATGCCAGAAACCGGTCCCCGGTAGCTTGTCTCCGTTCTGGTGAAGAATTGGCTTGGTAGTTTAGTCTGCCCTGTTCCCATGATGCACTGGGCCAGGGACAGACTGATTTGCATATAGCCAGGTTCTGAGCTGGGATGGTGCAGTGAGATAAATAACGGTGATGGATCAAGCCCTGATCTTTGGACTGGGTAAGAGTGGTCTGCTTAATTCAGACACTCTGTTCATCACCACCCCCTTTTCTGAATCGTTTTTGGCCACTATAGGTGTGGCAGGGTATACTCAGACATGAGTCCCTTTCTCACTGCACCATCAGGATTCAAGCAAGCCGGGCCGAAGACGGCTGAAATGCCAGAAACCGGTCCCCGGTAGCTTGTCTCCTTTCTGGTGAAGAATTGGCTTGGTAGTTTAGTCTGCCCTGTTCCCATGATGCACTGGGCCAGGGACAGACTGATTTGCATATAGCCAGGTTCTGAGCTGGGATGGTGCAGTGAGATAAATAACGGTGATGGATCAAGCCCTGATCTTTGGACTGGGTAAGAGTGGTCTGCTTAATTCAGACACTCTGTTCATCACCACCCCCTTTTCTGAATCGTTTTTGGCCACTATAGGTGTGGCAGGGTATACTAGGACATGAGTCTCCTTTCTCACTGCACCATCAGGATTCAAGCAAGCCGGGCCGAAGACGGCTGAAATGATAGAAACCGGTCCCCGGTAGCTTGTCTCCTTTCTGGTGAAGAATTGGCTTGGTAGTTTAGTCTGCCCTATTACAATGATGCACTGGGCCAGGGACAGACTGATTTGCATATAGCCAGGTTCTGAGCTGGGATGGTGCAGTGAGATAAATAACGGTGATGGATCAAGCCCTGATCTTTGGACTGGGTAAGAGTGGTCTGCTTAATTCAGACACTCTGTTCATCACCATCCCCTTTTCTGAATCGTTTCTCCTGCCTGCCCTAAACCTGGAAAAACTAGCTCCAAATTTGACCTGAGGGACAATGGATGTGGTGATCTTGACATGTTGTGGTTGATTGTGCCCCAGTGCCTACTTTAATCATCTGACTCTCACTGGCTCATTTCGGGCCTGATTTAGATCTTGGTGGATGGGTTACTCTGTCACAATAGTGACCGATGTCCCGTACACCCAAATATATATCTCATAGGAAATAATGGGATTTATATTGTGACTGACGGAATTTCCTCCACCGTTTTGAGAGAGTAACCCGTCCACCAAGATCTATATCAGGCCCTTAGTCTTTTTTTAGGCTAAACCCAGTGGCCTAGAAAACCATTATTATTTGTGGTAGACCTTGATATAAAAATGTATGATGCAAAATAGACTATTGTTTCTCCTCGTTGCTGATAACAGAGTTGTGCAAACGCAGTGCATGCAACAAACTGGGGAAAGGAATTAGAGGCTAAAACAGAACAAAACAGTATGTCAGTGCTTCATTTGCAAAAGAATAACTGACAGGATTCACAATGCTGCTCAGAAGTCTTCAGCCTGCACTGGTGATTGTTGACATGCTGAATACCAAGGTTGTGTAGTTTTGATTCCACCTCTTTCATCCACCTCAGACACTCCCCACCCCTTTATTTCCCCTTTTTCATGTTCTTTTTCATCGCTGCTTTCTTACTTTGTTACTGTATTTTCATTTTTTTATTCCTCCTTCCTTCCCCTATTTATGTTTTTTCTCTCTCTTGCTGTGGGTTATGGTCTGATGACTAAAAATGTGTGCCAGTGGGCCCAGCCTGCAACCCCCAGGTCAACTTAATTAATTTGTTAAGTGTAATCTGATTAAAGTCTCATTTACTTTCCTGAGGATAACTTTACCATGTCTGGGAAGCAGTAAAACATCTCTTATGTCTCAAACAATGGTTGTATTACTTATCAATAATTGCAAATATCCATTAGCAACAACCTCCACCGTTATGATAATATGAAGTATATTGCACTGCATGTGTCATACTGAGCAAGCTTTATCTTCAACACCAGACATTTTGACTATTTTTAATTCCTTTGTATCATAAAATTTGGAAGTGGAGATATTCCAGTTTAAAAGGACAATATAGAAGAGTGTTCTGCTAAGATTCTTAGCAATGTAATACATGTTTCAAATTTATAACACTGCCATGGGGTTATTGGCAATAATAGTCTTGCAAGAGACCTGACAAAATTATGAAGTTAAAGCACACAAAAGCGTCCAATTTTAAAGTAGTCTGTAATAGCAATATTGCATTTGTCATATGGCTCTAAAAGGCTGAGTACCGAATACCTTGAATAGGCAAGCAGCAGCTTTATATGGGAATGGAACAGACCCCTTCTTACTTTTTTCATTTGTGTCAGAAGGCACAGCATTGCAGACTAAAATACCACCTGTCATTTAAATGTTACGCTTTTGAGCTTAAGAACGGATATATAGATTGTGAAGCCATGTACACCACTGTATGACTTGCAAATCACATTAAGCGAATAAAAATGGAATTTTATTTTTAATTTAAATAGAGCAAAGTGAGCTTGTTCTATTTTTTGCCGCTAGTGTCAAGCATAGCCACTTCCTTTACATTTGAAAAGTGCAGACATTTATTTACTCCACTTCATATGTAAACAGAAATAATAGTGGTGTAAAATCGATTTGCATGGAGTTTCACACTATTGAAAAACCCTTCCCTCCATTCTATACTACAGCTGCTGAGAAAGTGGGGAAAATGGATGTGCATGTTTGGCTCAAGTTCCCTGTGCCATCTCCCCCATCAGCAGGTTGTGCACCCGCAACTGGCGCTGGCAGGCCAAGATTGATTTTGCCTGCATCCTCTGGATTCTGACCATACTGCCCTCCAGCCCTTGGAACACACTGCCCTCCCGTGCTGGAAGAGCACTGCCGGATGTACGTGGCCTCCAGGGATTGCTGCTGCCCTGCTGTGTGGGCTGGGGTGCCACAGGTGTTACAGGGTTGTCTGCTGGAGCCTGACCCGCTGCTCCCTCCATGAGGTTTAATGGAGCAACAATTATCCTCCTGGCAGGAGATGTGGCAGGTGCAGGGTGGCTCTGTGGTGGTGAGTTCTCCGGGGAGAACTGCAATGGGGCGTTAGAAACAGTCGGGGGAGTGTGGAAATGTGAGGGTATGTCCAGTGTCTTCCTCATTGCCCAGGGCACTGCTGTTCTCCTCCTCCTCCTCCTGTGCTGGTACACTGGTGCTTGGCCCTGCCACCGCACTGGCTGATGGTGCTGGAGCTGGTGCATGAGTAGCTGCTGCTCCCCCGCCTGATGGTGCCCCTAGGTATAAAGAAGCATTTGTTACCTGAGTGCTAATGTATTCCAGTCACTACTATTAAAGCATTGCACATCTCATTTCAAATACTTTGATTCAGTTTTACAGTTCATTTCATTATGCTTCTGCAGTGGCATTTTTGGCTACTTTTGCTGACTACATTTACCATGATGCATTGCTCATGTCTGTTGCTAGCAGTACGGGGCTGGGGTTTGGCTGTGCATTGGGTCTAAAGGGGAGGTTTTTGGTAGGGTGTGTCAAGATGCGCATGCTTCTTACCTTTAGCTGTAGCTCTGGACGAGCTATCCAGGTCCCCAACTCCCACCACACTCTCCCTCTCAATGGTAGTCGCACAAGTTCCTCCAGGTCAGTGAGGGGTGGCGCCGGGTTCCTGCCTCCACCAGTAAGTCCTGCCTGCTTCTGCAGCTCTGCCAGTTTCCCCTTTGTGAGGCTGCGGATGTGGTAAAACCTCTTCTTGAGGTCGTCCAGGCTCCTGGGGGTGACACCAACAGTGTTTACTCTTTCCCCTATTTCACTCCACAGCTTCCTCTTAGTGCTCTCTGGGACAGTGAGGGACAGCCTCCCAAACAGCTGCCTGTGCACCCTCACCACCTCCTCCACCAACACTTGCAGCTCCATGGTGCTGAATTTGGCCTTCCGCTTGCGCTCTGCCTTCTGGCTCTCAGAGCTGCTTGCCATGTTTCCCAGGGATCTGGATACTGCTACCACTGCTGCTCACTGTGGATGCTCAGCTCAGGCTGGCTCTCCAGAAAGTTCTAATGAGTTGCACCTGCCTGGGTAGCCACTCCCTGCTAGGGTGGGGGAGGGTGGTTACACCTCATTGGCTGATGTCTTTAGTTTCAGTTTTACTTGCTCGCCGAATCGGCATTTACCGATTCGGTATTTACCGATTCGGCTAATACCGAATCGGCTACTACCGAATCGGTAAATACCGATTCGGTATTTACAATGCGTTCCTATGGGCCTTTTGGCCCATGGGGGTGTATTGCTATTACCGATTCGGTATTTGCCGATTCGGTATTCGCCGATTCGGTAAATACCGATTCGGTACTTGCCGATTCGGTACGTATCGAATCACAATACCGATTACTACCGAATCAGTATTTTTCTGATTTTTTTAATCTACATATCATTTTCCAATTTCAAAATACCGATTCGGTACGATTCGGTATTTTGAAATCGGTAAATGCGTTTTACCTACATCGGGGCCCTAAACCTTGGTATTCGGCGCCAACATTTAACTGCACTGCCCACTGGCTTCTGTGGAGATCTTTGGGCGCTGTCCCTCTTTTGTTTACACATTCAGCACTGCAGAAGGCTCTGGTGCTACACAGAGTATTTTTAAAAATCTTGCTAGGTCAACTGTGCCGAAGGTGTCCTTTATTGACTACAAGCAAGTGCCACACATGACAAATGATAGATATTGGCACTCTCCCAACATACAGCTACAGAAGTAAGATCCCGAAAGAATGGTGTGGGTGCACTCAAAGAAAGCACCTTGAATTTTTAAAGTCTGTACTTACTCTAGAGGTGGATAGGCATGGCTTTCTTATGGCTTATGTCACACGTGACATGTGAAGCCCCTCAGTCTAACATTACATTATTTTCATTATTGCCATTTTGACGTATATATGCTTCATTTTTATTTAAACCCTTCAGATAACTATAACAATTAAATGTTATTAAATGTGTTAACTTGTATGTAGTTCAGTATTTTCAAATGGAAAGGGTCAGAGAGTTACCCCCGCAAAGGAACGCTTCTTCCGGAGAGCAGTTCTCCTGACACCTATTACTGTGCTTATGCCGCTGACCGCGGGACCCGCAGGGGAGCATGGGCGGGGCAGCGCCTTAGTCCCACCCGGCAAGCGACCTCCTGCCTGCGCCCCTCCCTGCGTCCACCTCCCTATCACGTGCCAAAGGGGAGGGCTCACATGGGAGGAGGGGCGCCATTTCGGTATTTAGCACTGCAGCGCCACTGCTCGGCCTCTATTGATGCATGACAACGCAGGTGCAGACACTAGGAGGATGGGGGGGAAAGATGATGATAAAAAAATGGGGTACCAGCGCTGGCCAGAGAAGACGATAGAAAATTGGACCCAGGCTTTTAACATTTTAGCGGCAGTAATAGTGCAGAAGGACCCAACTCAGAGTGAGGCTTTGATGGAATACGCCAACACCATCCAACAGGGAGCAAGGGAGTCTGGGGGGATGGGTTAGTTCTGGTATGATCAGGATTTTAGCAAAACTATGGCTAGCTGCTCTGAGTTAGGGTGGAACCATAAGGATATTCAGCTCTGGATCAAGCACATGTGCAGGACAGGTAATGGTCAGAAAGACACAACATACAAGGCACAGGGTGAGTTGGACACTAAGAAGTGGGAGCAGTTCCCGAGGCGTTCCTTCCAGCAGCCCATTTGTGGGGGTCGGGGGAGGGGCCAAGGGTCCGGACCGAGGCATTTTCCAGCAGCCCATTTGTGGGGGTCGGGGGAGGGGCCAAGGGTCCGGACCGAGGCATTTCAACTCTGGAACGTGTAGATTGTTCAACGTGGGGACATGTACCTGGGGTAGAGCTTTTAAGTTTGCCCACAATTGTAGCAAATGTGGTGCCCAGCACGCAGCAATCACTTGTACCAACGGCCAGAACCCCCCCCCCCCCCTCCCCAGTGCAGGGAATGGACGGAGCACGCCAGTAGGGCATTGGGAAACAAGGGCCCCTCTCCCATAGTGTTGCAGAATTTCCTCCCTTTAATCAGATCGTACCCGTTTGTGAAGGAGCAAGCGTTACTGGCTGAGGGTTTTGTGGATGGCTTCAGGATACCCTACAAAGGGCCTCTGGGTTACAGGGATGCTTTGAACCTCAAATCAGCCAGGGACCTACCTCAGGTGGTTAGCGATAAGATTAAGAAGGAAGTTGAGCTGGGAAGGGTGGCGGGCCCATTTCCCCCCCCCCCTGGAAATTTTTTTAGTTTCACCACTAGGAGTTGTGCCAAAAAAGCAGCTTGGGGCATACCGCTTGATTCATCACCTATCCTACCCAGAGGGCAACTCTGTCAATCACTGGCTGGAGGAAGGGGTGTGTTCTGTGTCCTATTGTTCACTGGACATGGCCATAGATATGGTGAGGAGAATGGGCAAGGGGGCGTGGCTGGCCAAGGCTGACATCGAATCGGCGTTCCGCCTCCTGCCTGTTCATCCAGCTAGTCAACACTTGTTAGGCTTCAAGTGGGAGGGCGAATTCTATTTTGATCGCTGCATGCCTATGGGTTGCGCCGTCTCGTGTGCCTATTTCGAGGCGTTCAGTTCTTTTCTCAAGTGGGTCCTCACCAGCAAGCATGGCATTTCCCAGGTCACACACTATCTGTCTGATTTCCTATTCTTTGGCAGGGAAGGTTCCCAGGAGTGCACAGAAGCCTTGCAGGCCTTTGAAGAACTGGCAGATCACTTGGGTGTTCCCCTGGCCCCGGGCAAAACAGAGGGGCCTGCTCAAATACTCACTTTCCTGGGCATCGAACTGGATACCATTAAAGGGGAATCTAGGATTCCAGCCGACAAGGTTAGCGATTTGAGGCAGGACATTAGGTCACTGATCGGCAGGAGTAAGGCAACACTGGAGGAGGTGCAGAGTCTTCTGGGCAAGTTGAACTTCGCAGCACAAGTTATACCAGCAGGCAGGGTGTTCTCTCGCAGGCTAGCAAAAGCTACGGCGAACATTGTAAAAAAGCATCACCTAGTGCGCCTGGGTCCCGGGTTGAGAGCAGACCGCCAGATATGGGACGAATTTTTGAGGAACTTTAATGGCACCGTCATCTGGAGGGCACCTTGGGAGAGCAGCCAGGAACTTTGCTTGTTTTCCGACGCATCTGGTAGGGAAGGTTTCGGGGTGATCTTTGGCAAAGAGTGGTGTGCCATGCGATGGTCAAACGCCTGGCACAAGAAAGGGGTGACCGCAAACATAACAGTGCTGGAACTCTTCCCATAGTGGTGGCACTACACTTGTGGCCGGGTGGATTGGGCAACAGGAAAGTAGTCTTTTGGTCAGATAACGTGGCAGTGGTCCAGGCCATCAACGGGATGTCAGCCAACTGCCCAATGGTTTTGAGTCTGCTCAGGGAATTAGTCAGGGCAGGTTTGCGGGGTAACACTGAGTTCAGGGCAAGGCATATCGAAGGTGCGAAGAATGTGGCAGCTGAGGCTCTCTCTCGCTTTCAGTGGCTCCGATTCCGAGAGGCCTGGCCGCAGGCGAGGGAGGAGATGACACCATTCCCGGCGCCACTCTGGCGGCTCCTTCAGTGGGGGAGCGTTTGAAGATGATGGGACCGCGGTCTTTGGCACAGGCCACCCGGAGAAGATATGCGGCCCAGCTGACCACTTTCCGGGCAGTAATACTGTCGCTGGGAGCATCTGCTTTAAGTCCCGTAGAACAGGTTGAGACTTTTGTGGTGTGGGCCAAGGAGACGGGCAAGGCACATTCATGGGTGTGCGGCCACCTGGCAGCGTTCAAACATGACACCAGGCTTAGCGGAGCCGAAGATCCCACGGGTGCATTCAGGATTAGGGCAGCACTCAAGGGGTGGGCCCGTGAGGAGGTCAGGTCCCCCGACAAGAGGGTAGGGATTGAATTCCCCGCATTGCAGCGCATGATGGACATTCTGCCATTAGTGACCAATTCAGAGTTTGAGGCCCAGCTTTTTTCAACAGCCTTCTGCTTAGCATTCTTTGGCGCCTTTAGAGTTAGCGAGTTAGTGGCCAAATCTAAGTCAGATAGATCTGGGAGAGCTCTGGATATGATGGATGTCTGTTCCAGGGATTCCCTGGCACTGAGGGTTCGGAAATCCAAGACGGACCAGGCCGGGAAGAGAGTGACAATCATATTGCAGGCCCTGGAGGACCCCAGATATTGCCCGGTTGCCACGGTTAGAGAGTACTTAAAGATCAGGCCACTGTTGGGAGGTCACTTCCTCATCCATGCTGATGGCACTCCACTAACTAAGTTCCAGCTTGGGCACGTGATGGGCGCAGCCTTGGCCAAGGCAGGTTTGGCAGGGGCCAGTCAAAAATTCTCCAGCCATTCATTCAGGATTGGGGCAGCTACGGCTGCATTCAGGGCCGGGTTGGGCGAGGAAGGAGTGAAAAGGGTAGGAAGGTGGTCATCCTCTTGCTACCAGCGCTACATCCGCCCTTAAATGTTGCTCGGGCGCTATGATTTACAAAGTGACTAGTAATCTGTAACATAAGTTATGGAATGCTAGGCTTTTGGGTGATCAGGTCACTGTATTTATGTGTCATCACGTCTTTCAAGTGAAGTTTGCAGTGTTCACTTATAAGGTTATGTCGCATCACGTCTTTTCAAGTGGAGTTTGCAGTGTTCATTAATAAACAAAGGGTTAATGTGACGGTGTCTAGTCCTCTCCCTCCTTTTTTTTTTTGTTGTGGTTTGAACATTGCCTTGTTTCTTTGCAGCCCACTGTTGCATGTGGGTGATGGGCCATTCTTATGTTACCAGGCTGGAACAATGGGCGACGTCCAAGAAATGGAACTTGGCTTTTGCGAGGACACAAATTATGTGGTTGGGTGTTCCTGGGATGAGATGGGGTCACCTGAAGTACAAGCTGGGAAAATGCCTGGTGGTGCGGGGCGGTCCTCCCAATATCCTCATTATTCATTTGGGAGGGAATGATCTGGCCACGTTGGGGAGGAGGGCCCTGATTGAGGCCATGCAGAAGGATATGGCAGCGGTAACCAACAGGCTGGGAGCCACCAAACTGATTTGGTCAGAAATTGTCCCTCGCAAAGTGTGGAGGGGCGCAAGATCGCTGGTTGCAATACAGCAGTCCCGCAGGAGGGTCAACAGGTCCATGCAGAAGTTCATGGAGAAGAGGGGCCTGGGGTTCATTAGGCATGCACTCATACAAGAAAGAACCGAAGGGTTTTATGAGACAGACGGGGTGCACTTGTCTGGGTTGGGTATGGATGTTTTCCTCCTAGACATGCAAGAGGCCCTGACAGCAGCAGGTTGTAAGTAGCAGGATGGTGGGGGGGCTCTGTCATCGACAGTGGCCTCCTCCAGAGCTGTGGCAGAGTACAGGGCGATCTGGAATCAGACGGACAGTAAGGGTACCTCTGCGGCAGAAGGGTACAGTAAGGGTACCTCTGCCTTGCACAGTAAGGGTGCCTGAGTCAAGGACCAGGAGCCGGAGGAGGTTCCGGGAAACCGCAACGGCGCCCCGTTAGTCCTACGGGCGGTCGGGTGGCCTGAACCAACCGGGGGTGTGCCACACCGCTCCGCCCTGACAGGGAGGGGCGGGAGTATAACGAAATGTTAATGTGCTGCACCGTCAGAGCATCGACTCGCCGTGCAAGATGGCTCCTTAGGCATGCGGGACAGCGACTCCAGAGCTGTGGCGGAGTACAGGGCGATCTGGAAGCAGACGGACAGAAAGGGTACCTCTGCGGCAGAAGGGTACAGTAAGGGTACCTCTGCCTGGCAAAGTAAGGGTGCCTGAGCCAAGGACCGGGAGCCGAAGGAGGTTCTGGGAAACCGCGATGGTGCCCCGTTAGTCCTTCGGGCGGTCGGGGGGCCTGAACCGACCGGGGGTGTGCCACACCGCTCCGCCCTGACAGGGGGGGCGGGAGTATAACGAAATGGTAATGTGCTGCACCATCAGAGCATCGACTCGCCGTGCAAGATGGCTCCTTAGGCATGCAGGACAGCGAGGGGCTGCCTGCTTTGGATCGTTCGTAAGATGACCCACCATAACGTCATACCTGTGTTGTATGAAATAAACCTGCAGCAGTTCTTTCCCACAAATATGTCTTCTGAGTTTCCTTTCGGTGGGAAGTGTGTATTGTTTTAGCGGGGGAGCGCATGGCGGTGTGAGCACTAAACATGGTTGTCATTGAGGTGCCTGTGATCGTAGTTTGGCACGTGATGAAAGCCATCAAAGTAGGGGAAGCTTGACAACAGCACCATCAGGATTCAAGCAAGCCGGGCCGAAGACGGCTGAAATGCCAGAAACCGGTCCCCGGTAGCTTGTCTCCTTTCTGGTGAAGAATTGGCTTGGTAGTTTAGTCTGCCCTGTTCCCATGATGCACTGGGCCAGGGACAGACTGATTTGCATATAGCCAGGTTCTGAGCTGGGATGGTGCAGTGAGATAAATAACGGTGATGGATCAAGCCCTGATCTTTGGACTGGGTAAGAGTGGTCTGCTTAATTCAGACACTCTGTTCATCACCACCCCCTTTTCGGAATCGTTTTTGGCCACTATAGGTGTGGCAGGGTATACTCAGACATGAGTCCCTTTCTCACTGCACCATCAGGATTCAAGCAAGCCGGGCCGAAGACGGCTGGAATGCCAGAAACCGGTCCCCGGTAGCTTGTCTCCTTTCCGGTGAAGAATTGGCTTGGTAGTTTAGTCTGCCCTGTTCCCATGATGCACTGGGCCAGGGACAGACTGATTTGCATATAGCCAGGTTCGTAGCTGGGATGGTGCAGTGAGATAAATAACGGTGATGGATCAAGCCCTGATCTTTGGACTGGGTAAGAGTGGTCTGCTTAATTCAGACACTCTGTTCATCACCACCCCCTTTTCTGAATCGTTTTTGGCCGCTATAGGTGTGGCAGGGTATACTCAGACATGAGTCCCTTTTTCACTGCACCATCAGGATTCAAGCAAGCCGGGCCGAAGACGGCTGAAATGCCAGAAACCGGTCCCCGGTAGCTTGTCTCCGTTCTGGTGAAGAATTGGCTTGGTAGTTTAGTCTGCCCTGTTCCCATGATGCACTGGGCCAGGGACAGACTGATTTGCATATAGCCAGGTTCTGAGCTGGGATGGTGCAGTGAGATAAATAACGGTGATGGATCAAGCCCTGATCTTTGGACTGGGTAAGAGTGGTCTGCTTAATTCAGACACTCTGTTCATCACCACCCCCTTTTCTGAATCGTTTTTGGCCACTATAGGTGTGGCAGGGTATACTCAGACATGAGTCCCTTTCTCACTGCACCATCAGGATTCAAGCAAGCCGGGCCGAAGACGGCTGAAATGCCAGAAACCGGTCCCCGGTAGCTTGTCTCCTTTCTGGTGAAGAATTGGCTTGGTAGTTTAGTCTGCCCTGTTCCCATGATGCACTGGGCCAGGGACAGACTGATTTGCATATAGCCAGGTTCTGAGCTGGGATGGTGCAGTGAGATAAATAACGGTGATGGATCAAGCCCTGATCTTTGGACTGGGTAAGAGTGGTCTGCTTAATTCAGACACTCTGTTCATCACCACCCCCTTTTCTGAATCGTTTTTGGCCACTATAGGTGTGGCAGGGTATACTAGGACATGAGTCTCCTTTCTCACTGCACCATCAGGATTCAAGCAAGCCGGGCCGAAGACGGCTGAAATGATAGAAACCGGTCCCCGGTAGCTTGTCTCCTTTCTGGTGAAGAATTGGCTTGGTAGTTTAGTCTGCCCTATTACAATGATGCACTGGGCCAGGGACAGACTGATTTGCATATAGCCAGGTTCTGAGCTGGGATGGTGCAGTGAGATAAATAACGGTGATGGATCAAGCCCTGATCTTTGGACTGGGTAAGAGTGGTCTGCTTAATTCAGACACTCTGTTCATCACCATCCCCTTTTCTGAATCGTTTCTCCTGCCTGCCCTAAACCTGGAAAAACTAGCTCCAAATTTGACCTGAGGGACAATGGATGTGGTGATCTTGACATGTTGTGGTTGATTGTGCCCCAGTGCCTACTTTAATCATCTGACTCTCACTGGCTCATTTCGGGCCTGATTTAGATCTTGGTGGATGGGTTACTCTGTCACAATAGTGACCGATGTCCCGTACACCCAAATATATATCTCATAGGAAATAATGGGATTTATATTGTGACTGACGGAATTTCCTCCACCGTTTTGAGAGAGTAACCCGTCCACCAAGATCTATATCAGGCCCTTAGTCTTTTTTTAGGCTAAACCCAGTGGCCTAGAAAACCATTATTATTTGTGGTAGACCTTGATATAAAAATGTATGATGCAAAATAGACTATTGTTTCTCCTCGTTGCTGATAACAGAGTTGTGCAAACGTAGTGCATGCAACAAACTGGGGAAAGGAATTAGAGGCTAAAACAGAACAAAACAGTATGTCAGTGCTTCATTTGCAAAAGAATAACTGACAGGATTCACAATGCTGCTCAGAAGTCTTCAGCCTGCACTGGTGATTGTTGACATGCTGAATACCAAGGTTGTGTAGTTTTGATTCCACCTCTTTCATCCACCTCAGACACTCCCCACCCCTTTATTTCCCCTTTTTCATGTTCTTTTTCATCGCTGCTTTCTTACTTTGTTACTGTATTTTCATTTTTTTATTCCTCCTTCCTTCCCCTATTTATGTTTTTTCTCTCTCTTGCTGTGGGTTATGGTCTGATGACTAAAAATGTGTGCCAGTGGGCCCAGCCTGCAACCCCCAGGTCAACTTAATTAATTTGTTAAGTGTAATCTGATTAAAGTCTCATTTACTTTCCTGAGGATAACTTTACCATGTCTGGGAAGCAGTAAAACATCTCTTATGTCTCAAACAATGGTTGTATTACTTATCAATAATTGCAAATATCCATTAGCAACAACCTCCACCGTTATGATAATATGAAGTATATTGCACTGCATGTGTCATACTGAGCAAGCTTTATCTTCAACACCAGACATTTTGACTATTTTTAATTCCTTTGTATCATAAAATTTGGAAGTGGAGATATTCCAGTTTAAAAGGACAATATAGAAGAGTGTTCTGCTAAGATTCTTAGCAATGTAATACATGTTTCAAATTTATAACACTGCCATGGGGTTATTGGCAATAATAGTCTTGCAAGAGACCTGACAAAATTATGAAGTTAAAGCACACAAAAGCGTCCAATTTTAATGTAGTCTGTAATAGCAATATTGCATTTGTCATATGGCTCTAAAAGGCTGAGTACCGAATACCTTGAATAGGCAAGCAGCAGCTTTATATGGGAATGGAACAGACCCCTTCTTACTTTTTTCATTTGTGTCAGAAGGCACAGCATTGCAGACTAAAATACCACCTGTCATTTAAATGTTACGCTTTTGAGCTTAAGAACGGATATATAGATTGTGAAGCCATGTACACCACTGTATGACTTGCAAATCACATTAAGCGAATAAAAATGGAATTTTATTTTTAATTTAAATAGAGCAAAGTGAGCTTGTTCTATTTTTTGCCGCTAGTGTCAAGCATAGCCACTTCCTTTACATTTGAAAAGTGCAGACATTTATTTACTCCACTTCATATGTAAACAGAAATAATAGTGGTGTAAAATCGATTTGCATGGAGTTTCACACTATTGAAAAACCCTTCCCTCCATTCTATACTACAGCTGCTGAGAAAGTGGGGAAAATGGATGTGCATGTTTGGCTCAAGTTCAAACTGTCTGTGATATGGCTCCATGTACAAACTACAAGAGAACTCAAGGGCTGCTTAATAAGCCACTCAGTAGCCAAGTTACGTTACTGTATAAGGAACACAATGGTTCACTATAGACCTACTTCTCAATAAATGTAAGAGTTGTTAAATGCATGAATCAACCAAGAATAATCATTATTAACATCAACATTATTAGACCTATTCCTACAAATGCATCTCAGAGACTGATTTCAATAATAATGGGCGTAATTAAAAATAGGGGCCTCTAATTGGCAGAGGTAGGTCCCTTTGTCCAGCAAGGCACACACAGCAAAGAGGCAGTTCTCCACCAGCTCTTCTCCTGTGTCGAGGTTTCTCTTGAGTCCAGAAATGATCTAATTCTCTGGGGTTTAAGGTCCAATACTTATACCCAATTTTCTCTTTGCTCTCTTTGTGACTAGGGCCTCTGAGCCCAGTCCAAGCCAGCTATGTCCTCCCTGGTGCAGCATAACTACAGTAGGCGGAGACAGCATTGTGCAAAGGAGACACAGCCTATTCAGGTACAAGTAAAACTCCTCCCACCACTCTCAATGCAGCTAAGGTCTATTCGGCTCAGCTATGAGTCAACCAGGAAAGGCCGGACACACATCAACCCCCCTTGTGGCTGTCTACAGTTAATGCGCATCCCCAGCTCCTGTCACTCCAAAACCAGACAGTCAATACACCAACACCAGTCACACAAAATGATTAAACAAGAAAATGTCTACTTTCTAAAAGTGGCATTGTCAAATAAACAATTTAAAAACCAACTTCCTAAATAGATGTGTCATTAAATTCTGAGTTCAGAGAGCCTAAACTCCATTCTCCATCTATGTCCCAATGAAAAGTTATATTTGTAAGCTGTTGTAAAGTAACTTCCACGTTAGCCTATGGGACAGGTTGCCTTTTGACAGTATTTCACTATCAGGACATGTAAAACACACCAGCACATGTCCTACCTTTTACCTACACTGCACCCGGCCCAAGGGGGTACCTTGCGCGCAGATGAGGGGCGCCTACATGTAAGATAAGGGATGGTTGGGGCCTGGCAAGTGGGTGCACTTGTCAGGTCAACATGGAATTTTAAAACTGCACCTTCAGACAATGCAGTGGCAGGTCTGAGATACATTTACAGGGCTACTAATGTGGGTGGCACAATCAGGGCTGCAGACCCACTGGTAGCATTTGATTTACAGGGTCTGGTACACTCAGTGCATCTTACTAGGGACTTACCAGTAAATCAAATATGTCAATCATGATAACCAATCATGATAGCAATTTACACAGGGAGCACTTGAACTTTGACACTGATCAGCAGTGGTTGATCTATGGTCAGTGTGTATATAGTGAATCAGCTAACTCAGTACGTATAAAATTGTGCAAGGAGAAGCATTGTCCCTCACTGGCTCTATCCAAGTAGCAGTCACTGGTGTTTATTGGAGCACTGTAGAGCTGACAGCAAGGCAATAAAGAGAATAAGAGTATTGTTAGGTAGAAAGAAGAATAAAAAGTGTAGGACGATGATACATTTTCAAGGAGTAAAAAGGTCCTCGATACAATGTGCAGGCTAAGGATGCACAAGTTGTACACAGTATTCACGGAGAGTTACCACTGTTTCAGTCTTACATGATTGTGGCTCCAAATTATTTCAGAAATGGCCAAAATATACCTCAACCTGCCTTTTGAAGGTCGGGCCCTTGGGAAGTTGGGAGATGAAACATGGAATTTAAAAGGGAAACACCATATGTTCTGTTCGATCTTTGTTGCAAATAGGGAGTCAGCAAAATTTAAATTGTGTTATATATTTTGTGAGAAATCTTATTTTTACATTCTATCTATAGGTGAACGTCATTTCCAAAAGAGTGATAGAGCTTTCTTACAATCTGTTTCATTATTGGTAAAATGATTTATTATTTATGTTGTTTTAGTTCAATGTTACAGAGCACAATCGAGCCAAGGACAGGTTCAAAGTGCTGTGCTGGCAGGTATGGTGGATACCAAAATAGAATTAAAGAAAAAACTCAACTGTACGCACACTTTTGCATTTAATTGAAAGTGATTCCTTCCATTTATGTGTGGATTGTGCAAATTTTAAGGTACAATATCCATTGGCTGTGATAACAAGGAATGTATGTGGTTCTGTCATGTCATGCCATGTAAATCTGTATGTCACTCCCTTGGCCCTCATCGCCGAGCGTGCAGGGCTCTCGCTGTTTACCTATGCGGATGACTCGCAGATCGTTTTCACCCTATCTCAATTGGATCAGTCCTCCACCTCCCTCCTTCAGACGGGCCTCAGAGATATAGCCATCTGGATGAGTCATAACTTGCTCAAGCTGAATGGAAGGAAGACGGATGTTCTGATCCTTGGGGGAAAACAAGAGCTGTGGAGTTCTAAGCACTGGCCAGCTGAAATGGGCCCTATTCCATCGGCATCTGAGCACGTTCGCAACCTGGGAGTGACTATAGATAATGGGCTATCAATGCAAGTCCAAGTGAAGAAAGTGGCGGCCACCTGTTTTACAATCTTGCGTTGGCTGAGGAAGATCCTCTGGATGCTGCCTGTGGACACCCAGAGGTCTGTGGTTTTTGCTTTGGTGACCTCCCGGTTGGATTATGGTAACGTGTTCTACCTGGGGGCGACCAAGGCAGTTACTAGGCATCTCCAATTGGTCCCGAACGCTGCGGCGCATTTACTCTGCGGCTGCAAGAGAAACAACCATACCTCAGGGCGCCTAAGGGAGCTTCACTGGCTTATAGTGGAGAGCCGTGTGAAGTTTAAAGCCCTAAGTTATATGTACAAAATCAAATCTGGTACGGCTCCCAGATATCTGCAATCTCTGGCAAATATGTATTCTCCTGCACGCACACTCCGTTCATCCTCCCAAGTTCTTATTTGCGTGCCTAAGGTCAAACTCTCAAGGATAGGCGGGAGGTCCTTTTCCTTTATGGGTCCCAGGCTCTGGAACTCCCTCCCCTTGGACATTCGATCTGAAAGCTGCTATGGCCGCTTCCGGAAAGCCATCAAAACCTGGCTATTTAATCAGTAACCCGTGGTTCTGCTGTGTCATGTGGCTCATGTCTCCACTAGCGCCGGGAAAACCCTTTTTGGGTAGCTGTCGTGCTCTATAAACTGAAAAAATAAAATAAAATAAATACATTTCTAGTGGTGTTGTGTCCAAGGTTAGGAAACTCCTATGGTGGAGAGGCTAGTAGAACCACGATTAGGAATTTGTATTTTGATGTGTTCTGAATGAGACTAGAAACAATGAGGCGAATAGAAGAGCCTTCTTGGCAGCTGTCCAGTTACTGCATGGCCCGAAATGAGTCCTAGGGTATTGCCTGGCAACACTGCAATACAATTTTCTAACTAAATCCTTTCTTCCTCCCAGAGTTAAGTATGTTAACTCTGACATACTAAATATTGCAATCATACCAAATATTACATTCAGCATAAAACCAGACAATATGTGCACAATGCTTCTAAGAAACATTATAAGTTTTGGGTTTAATCTGCATTCATAATGTTAAGCCTATTAAATCACCTCTTTCCAATGAGAAATAGCCCCACTGAAAAGTACTAAGGGCCACATGCATCAAATTTTGTAATTGTGATTCCTAAATTGCGATTTTTAAGCAAACGCAATTTAGGAATCACAATTTCTTATGCATGTAGGAATCACAAAAATAAAATGTGATAACTACATATTCCTTAATTGCGACTCGCAATTTGCAAATCACAATTAAGGAATTGCTTCCCATTCATCCCTATGTGCCTAGAGACCCATAGGAATGAATGGAAAATGCATGCACAATTTCCCGAGTACCAAATAGGTACTCGTAACTTGTGCATGCAATTTCAAGGGTGCCGAAAGGACACCCTGATACACCCCTGAAATTGCCATATTACAACATGTTGCACACACACATGCCCCAAGGACATGTATTTTTGCAGCATGGAACTTTGAAAAATGCTCTTTTGTGCATCTTTCAAAGTTCTCGCATATTACCATCTTGATGGTAATTTGCTTTTCTTAAGTGCGACATCGGAAAAAGTCTTTGGGTTAATGCACTGCATTTAGGGAATCACAATTTGCGATTCCCTAAATACAATTGCAATGTAAGTAATCGCAATTTTAGCGATGAATTAAATTACGATTTTTGCTTTTGGGATGATGCATTCCAAATGTGATCAGTATTTTGAATGATGCATGTAGCCCTAAGTGTTTCAAATTCATTATGTAAGTAAAGGATTATTTAAGTTTCAACACATCAGTCCTCAAAAAGAGATACAATGTCTTTGGTATTTTTTTAAACTCGTGTGTCCTCTAGAAATAACTGCTATTTTGAGAACATTATCTGTGGAATAACTATTGCTTTAATATCAGAGTTTATGACGTAAATGCACATTTTAATGAACAGTGGATCATTCTTTACACCTTGTTTGAGTTAGATTTAAACAATAATAAGGTTTTTGTTTACTGAGCGGAACATAATCCCTTGCTGGATTTCCTAATTGGGGAATGTTAACTCTATCTTGGCTCAATAATAACCTCTTTACATACCTGGATGCAACAATCAACAGCTGAAAGGTAACAAGCTATCTACTTCAAAATGTTTGGCCTGGGGGATCACATATTTGAAGAATGCTAATTAATAATTTTTCTGCTTGATTCAGCAAATATTTTGCTAAATCAAAAATTTTGCAACAGATTAATACTGTTAGAAATTGGGTCTCTAGTTGGCAGAGGTTTGCACCCTGTCCATATAGAGGCTCTAATACCAGTCAGGGTAAGTCAGATACAAAACCAAAATTAACATGTGCTCACCCTCTGGTAGCTTGGCACAGAGGATGTTAACTTGAGAGGCAATGTGTGAAGTATTTGTGCAATACTTAAATGACAGTAACACAGTGAAAACACCACAAAAAGCCTCTGAAGAAATAGAGAATATTTAGCTGAGTTAAACAAGACCAAAATGACAGAAATCCAAAAAATAGAACTCGCGATATGAACTTCTAAGGATTGAATCCAAAAACAGTGCCTGGAAGTCAATAGTACTAAATGGTTACTTGAAGTCATGCTAAACCGGGGTAAATCCAAGGTTCATGCTCACGGCAATGGAGGGCCGGCTGGCTACAGGACTCAGACAGGTCCTGCTGAATTAATACCTTGGCTGGAGAAAGTGTTGAGGTTGAAAGCCTGATGCATGGTCGTCAAGCCATGCAAAGAGTTCATGCATGGTCATAGAGCTCAGTTGAACTGCAGGCACTGCATCGTTACCGACTTCAGCGGAAGAATCACTTCCGTCGTCAAGCCTTGTAGCCTGCCATTGTGGAGTGGTGTTGGCCGTAGTATTGTTGTCAGCCACATGCCGCTTTGGCAGTAGAAACACTGTAGTTGAGCGGCCACTGCATTATCATTGAAGGGCAATGCATAGACGCTGAGCATACAAGTTGCAAATGCATCAACGTTGATGTAGAAAAGCTGCCAAAATCCACTTTTGAACCCCTAGTACTGGAGTTGGCATCTCAGGCAGGGGTGGACTCACAGTTGGCACAGTCAAGCAGCTTGAGCATTGTTAACTGAAGTATTTGATGGCCCTTAGACTTCAGGAACAGGAGACAAGTCAGCAAGCCCTTGGAGTACCTGGGTGCAAGGATGTAGAGAGCAAGTACAGTCCTTCTCACTCCCAGGCAAGCAGCAGCAGGCAGCAGGCTGACCCAGCAAAGCAAGCAGCAAAGTGGCATTCCCTGCTGTAGCCCAGCAATCAGAAGGTAGTAGGCTAACATAGCAATGCAGTAAACAAAGTGGCAGTCCCTCCTACAACTCAGCAGCTCTTCTTCCTGGAGCTATGTCCTTGTTTCCAGGAAAGGTCTGACTTAGTGGTATCAGGGGTCCAATACCTATACACAAAGGTGCTTTTGAAGTGGGAGAGACTTCAAAGAGGCCTTTAAAGATCACAAGGTCTCTGCTTTTCCTGGCTTGGTTAAAAAATCACTACAGGGGGTACGCAGCTCTTTGTGTGGGGACAGGCGCAGTCCTATACGCGTGCAAGTGTCATCTCCTCCCTCCCAGTCTACCTCAGGAAGGCCCATCAGCTTGGCGAAGGGCTATTAAGATGGAAATCACACACCACAGCTCGCTTTGTGTGACTGTCTAGAGGGAACGCATAATGCCCGGATGTCACCCACTCAGACTTGTACTCAGAGATAGGCAGAGACACAGTATGGTTACAGTAAGAAAAAAGCCAACTTTCTAAAAGTGCCATTTTCAGACTTACAATTTAAAATCTGACTTCACCATAAGTTGTGATTTTAAATTGTGAGTCCAGAGACACTAAATTCCATATCTCTATCTATTCTCAATTGAAAATTACACTTAAAAGATGTTCTAAGGCATCCTAAATGCTAACCTATGGGAGAGGTAGACCTTGCAGTAGTAAAAAATGTATTTTGCAGTTTTTCACTACTAGGACACATAAAACTCAACAATACAAGGCCCACCTTTTAAATATGCTGCACCCTGTCCATATGACTGACTAGGGCATACATTAGGGGTGACTTATATGTAATGAAGGGGAATTTCGGCCTGGCAAGTAGGTTAACTTGAAAAAACTGAAGCGCACACGTGCACAACAGACTATACGTATACAAATGTATGTCACTCTTTAGCGATTGATTTCAAACGAGAAACCCTGAATTTTCACAAAAAAATACTCATATCAAAAGTACTTTCCAACAAATTAAATCTTTGTTGAAAAAGGTTATTTTTAACATACGATAATCAACACATATAACAATGATTCCTGTAATCATGTATTATACAGACTGTTACAAAGTGGACATTTTCAATAATTTACAAATCCAGCGTGACGTGTTGTAGAAATGCAGATCAAGAATGTGCAGCCCAATGCATTTCGGGACCGACTGTCCCTTCTTCAGGGGACACTAAATTGAACAAAAAATTAACCATTGAGACGACATCATATTGTTGCATTTTATCTTGCTTTAAATAATACAAATCCGTCGAAGCCAGACGACACCAAGGTCTATATCCGAAAAGTGAAGAGAATAGCATGACGTGTGAAAGATAGGCAGATTCATACTGCTCAAACAATACAGGAAATGAGCGGAAAAACCAACCTAGCCACATACCATCCCCACATGCCAACCGGTGTAACTGAAGCAAAAGTAAATGGCAGTGCCAATTACACATAAAGAACGGTAAGTTCAAGTGCGCAGTGTAAAGAATACATGCTACAGGCGGTGCAAGACATAAGTGAAAATGTTGCTAAAGTTCCTTACTTGAATGCACAGTTGCAAATTCACTTGTATACAACACTACATCAGCGACCAGATTCCTGAGACAAAACAGGGAGAACATTTAAATGCCCTGGATATGTGGGGAAAAAAAGCATAAAAAGGGTATATATCAAAACACTCTGGATAGAGAAAATACCTAAATAGTAAAAGAAAATCGCAAGCAGAGTGAAATCACACAGTGTCAATGCGTCAATAAAATACACAAGCAAAAATACTACTGAATGCAGTTGTTAGCAAAACTAAAGAAAATTAGAAAGAGAACTCACCAGCAGGGCATGGAACTACTGTCAAGAGTAACAAGATGGAAGAGAAAATACCCGACTGTAATCGATCTGAGGGGACGAAAACTGGGGAAAACAGGAAAAAACGCCATAAGCCCTCGGATGACCACAAATGTTGATAAGCTATTAAAACTATTAAAAGTGAATGGCATAGAGACGGACAAAGGTGAAACCGTAAAACTCACTAGAAATCAAACAGCGAAGAGCCGTGTCTACTCTACGGGTTTCGAAACAGGTAATCAACGCAGCAGGGAACCGCATAGTGTTTAAATCGCGAAAGTCCCGCGTGAACTAAGTACCATGTGAGAAAGGAAAGGAGAAAAATGGGGCTGCCACCTTAAAGAGGTCTTCGGTGGAATGGAGGTGTCTGTAAACTGGGTGCGCTGCGAAAACATTTTACGAAAAGGACACAGATGATGTGAAAGCTGACATTGTGCAATGCACTAATTATGGAAATGGTGCTCCGTAAAAAATGAGAGACTAAGGGCCATATGTATGAAGCAAATTCGCATTCGCAAAGGCCGAAATTCGGCCTTTGCGAATGCGAATTTGCTAAATGGGATGTATGAATGAAAATTCGGTGCAAAATAAGGAATCGCAAAACTTGCGGTTCCTTATTTTTAAATTGCATTTAAGGAATCGCAAATTTTGCGATTCCTTAAATGCAATGTATGAAGCTAAGAAAAAAATGCTAATTGTCCCTAAGGAATCGCAAATTACCACCAACTTCTAGTTGGTGGTAATGTGCCAATTTCTTGAAAAATGCCCATTTTAGCATTTTTCTAAGTGCCATGTGACGCACATACATGCCCCTAGGGCATGTATGTGCATCACATGTGCACCCATGCTTATTTCAGGGGTGCAACAGGGTGTCCTTTGGACACCCCTGCACCCTTGAAATTATTCTCAATTTGCGAATAGCAAATTGCGAATCGCAAACTGAGAATAAATTCCCATTCCTTCCTATCAGCCAGGAGGCCCATAGAAATGAATGGGAAAGTATTACTTAATTGCGAATTCGCAATTTACGAATTTGCAATTAAGGAATATCAAGAAATCCCTAAAAAAACTGCGATTTTCTTGATACATACCAATTAGCGATTCTGAAATAGCGATTTCTTAAAAATCGCTATTACAGAATCGCTAATTGGTATCTTGATACATATGGCCCCAAGTCACAAACTGGCTGTAAAAAATGAAAAAAAGGGAACTGGTGTAAAATCGAAAGTATGAGCTATGCCGAGGAGCAACTATAGAGTGTGGTGAGTGAAAACCTGCGTGAGAAATAAACATGCGCTGCAAAAGCACAATGAAATTGATCACAAAGTACTGAGCTAAGTTTGTGGCAAGCACTATGCACAAAAAACATGGGACTAAAAATACCTATAAACAAAAAAGGATGTGAACTGCTAAAACCGTTGGTTCATGCGTAACGTGGTACTAGACAGAACATGCTAGACAAGTGCATGTAAGAAATAGAGAGTGACAATGAGAACAGTATAGACAGCTGTAACGTTCCATACTGCAAATGATACGGTAATATCAGCAGTATCACCTCCAAGGTAAAAACATGTGCAACAGACAATACATATTCATAAAGACATACCATGTTTACATTTGTTTATGGCAACGTTATCATCTACATAAAGCCTACATCTGTACAAGGGCTGATTGGTATGTACAAAAACCCATATTTACTGGCAGTGAAAGACAACAGTCACATTACCCATATTTACAAGCAGTGAAAGACAACAGCAACAGGAACAACTAGGATGCAAAAGGCAATTTGAAATAGTATATAGAAACTGATACAAGAAACAATATAGTTAGAGTGTGTGGCAAAGTGCAGGGGGGATGTAGCTACTATGGTAAAGGAATTGAAAGGTGTGCATAGTAGTGGCATGGAGACGGAAGATGTAGGTTGTTTCAGGATTCCTGTGTATGGTGTAAGTGTGAAAATATTCATAGGAAGCAGCTGAGATCCAGTTTGTCATTAAGGCCCCAAGGCATCATGGTGGAAATTTCTTGATCCAGAAAACTTCCTTCTGTGGCAACATTTTACTGGGATCAATTCCTTCTTTAATGGTTAACTTTTCCAAGACTAGAAAGTGAATTAGTGAGATGTTATGACTGTGTTCTAGCCAACGAACAATGATGGAATTGGTGTTCTTGGTTTGAATCATGCTTTTGTGCTCTCCAATGCGTATCGTGAATTTTCACTCAGTTTTGCCGATGTATAAAAGTCCGTATGGACACTTAATGCAATAAATAACATTAGAGGTGTTGCAGTCAGATGAATGTTTTAGGGTCCCCTTTTCACCAGTTTTAGAATGGGTAATAAAATGTTGTTGCATTACATTGTTGGAGTGAATGCAATTTGTGCATTTTTCAAGCCTGTGTGTTTAATGATGCTGGATCAATGCTTTTTGGCTAGTAGTTCTTTGACGTTCTGGCTTCTGGTGAACGCAAATAAAGGAGGGTGATGGAATGAATTGCCAAAGTCACCTTCTCGTTGTAGTAGTTCCCATCTTTGTAGGACGATCTTCTTGATACTCTTAGATTTGGTTGAGAATTTGGATACAAAAACCAGTATACAACAGGTTGTGGGAGCACACCGCTGACCTCTCAGGCAAGGTTTGCCCCTAGCATTCTGTTAAATGCAGTCTCTTGTAGCTCGCTCCTATATTTTTGAATATTTTGCCACGGTTGGCGCAGATAGTGCTGATCTTAAGACACGTGTTTCTGCTTAATTTAACTGTCATCAGTAGAGAATACAGTCTTTATTTTGAGGTTTGCTGAGTAGGCTGCCAAATATTACATCAGGACTGGTACCTCTCACTAGCGCGCAGATGCTTCATCCACAAGCTCGTCAGCTCAATGAGTCACGGGAGTACTTTAAATAGACAACAGGATGTGAGAGAATACAGTCTTTATTTTGCGGTTTGATGAGTAGGCTGCCAAACATTATATCAGGTCCGGTACCTCTCACTGTCTAGAGATCAGCACTATCTGCGTCAACCTAGGAGAAATTCTCGAAATACTCGAAAATATCGGAGAGAGCTACAAGACACTGCATTTCCCAGAATACCAGGGGCGAACCTAGCCTGAGAGGTCAGCTGTGAGCTCCCACATACTGTTGTCTATTTAAAGTAATCCAGTGAGTTATTGAGCTGACGAGCTTGTGGATGAAGCACTTGTGTGCCAGTGAGAGGTGCCGGACCTGATATAATGTTTGGCAGCCTACTCAGCAAACCCCAAAATACAAGACTGTATTCTCTACTGATGACAGTTAATAAACCAGAAACACATGTCTAGAGATCAGCACTATCTGCATCAACCTTGGCGAAACACTCAAAAATATTGGAGAGAGCTACAAGAGACTGAATTTCCCAGAAGGCCAGGGGCGAAACTAGCCTGAGAGGTCAGCGGTGTGCTCCCACATCCTTTTGTCTACGAAAACCAGTAGTTCTGTGGTAGTTTTTTGTTTAATCTTCAACAAGTCTTCTCGCTGAATGCTACCAACACGATTTTCTGCTTGTTCAACAATGTGTTTGGGGTATCCGCGTTGTGCGAATCTTTGCTTGAAGCGAAACATTTCATGTTGGAATTTTCCAGCAGTTGATGATATTCTTTTAGAACGGAGCATTTGTGAGTATGGTAGATTGTGTAGGAGGTGTGGAGGGTGAAAACTTTTGAATAACAATGTACTGTTATGGTCAGTGGGCTTCACAAACACTGTCGTGCTCATTCTTTAACTGTCCTTCTCCACTAGAACATCTAGAAAAGGTACCTTAAAATTGCTGATATTGTACATGAATTAGATCCGGTGGTTCTTGGTGTTGAGAAGGCTTCTGAGTGAGACAATATCAAAAAAATATCATAGATATAGTGACAATACATTGTTGAATGCTGATTCCAAGTTGGATCTTTAAAAATGTGTTCCTGCTCAAATGCGGCCATGAAAATGTTTGCGTATGTGGGAGCTCCCCCAAAAACCCATAGAGGTTCCACTGATTTGGAGAAAGAATTCTTCCTGCCACCTGAAATAACTATGCTGCAGACAGAATTGCAGAAGCTCCATCAAAAATACTTTATGCGCGCCAATTTGAGGTTGACTTAGAAGACCACACTCAATGGCATCAAGGCCTTCTTGTAGGGGAATGAAGGTATACAGAGATGTAACATCTATGGTGCACAAGATGCATTGCTCCAGATTAAACTTGCCAGGTCAAATGGCAGTTTAAACTGCACATACAGGCACTGCAGCGGTAGGCCTGTGACATATGTATATGGCTACTGAGTGGGTGGCACAATCAGGGCTGCAGGCCCACTAGTAACATTTAATTTACAGGCCCTGGGCACACTTGGTGCACTGTACAAAGGACTAATAAGCAAATTAAATATGCCAATTTAGAATAAGCCAGTATTATCATGTTTTGCGTGCAGAGCATATGTACCTTAGCACTGGTTAGCAGTGGTAAAGTGCGCAGAAACCTAAAGTCAGGACAAATAAATTCAGCAAAACAGGAGGTCAGAAGGTGAAAAGCCGAGGGACACTACACAAGGGATGCTAGGTCTAACAAATACCAAACATATATTCAGGAAGAAAATTCAACAGCAACAAATTTCTAGTAGCCCTGGGTTCATAAAATTCAAGAACATTGTAAAACAAGGTCTAATTGTTTCTATTACACTTAAGTAGATTTGAAAAGGAGGTTGTTAAATGATTTGAAAGGAAGATATGGTCTTGAGAGTTTTTGTGTGAGTTCTTTGAAGAATCTGATTCAATAGAAACCAACTATATTTTCAATTAAATATAAGGATTAGAAGCAAAGTTATATAATTGTTGGTGTGAGCAGGTATTGTTTACATATTCAATAGACATAAAAGTGGTAAAATACCAACAGCAGTACTTTCGGTAAACATACAGAGAAAAACACATAAATAGGGTTGAATACAGAAAGAATCAGTAAAAAAAGAATCTGGATAATTGTAGACAGAAGTCTAAAAAAACAAATACTACACAACTAGGAGCTTTAACAATAATAAGGGAAGGACCTTTTTATGGATCATGTTCCAAGAACCTCTGAACTACTGAAGATGGAGAATTTATTTGCCTGAAACATGGGACATTTTATGCAGGGAACTTTGTATGTGCTGTCTTGAATGAGCACCAGTCTTAATTTGGGTGCAAGTGTAACAGGATAAAGACTATTGCAACTTGGGTCAATACATTGAAACTAGATATAGATGTTCAGCAGCATGTGCCAGATGAAGCAGAACAAGCTGCTATATTAGAATACTCAAAAGGAGGGACGGATAGTACACATGCCTGCACATTTGATCACAGGTCAGATTCTATTTGGAAGGTTTCCATGTGTAACAGGAGAAAGAACGGTAATGCAGCTAATTACCATTCGATTTTTTGTACACAAGTTAAGGTCAGTTGCCGTCCTTTATTAAGCCTGGAGATTCCTCCTATAGAATTGCCTCCACTAAACCTTACAGCAGAGGTCGTTTTACAGAAGGATATTTCCCCAGCAACAAATTGCCCAAAAAGATTTCTCAGTTTTTCCATGAATAAGTGGGATTCACAATAAAGTCCAGAGAATGTTAAATAAAGATCTAAGATTGGGGTAAGTTATACTGTTGACAGTGCCATCATACAATGTATACTGCTATGCTTGACAAGATGGGGTTTGCCAATAAAGGAATAGTAGATCTTCTTTTACTTAATTGTAACAAATGACATGACTTTGCTTGGCACTGTTACAACACTCAAATCTGAAAAGAGAGATGTATTATTCCATTTAAAATTAAAAGCTACAAAAGGTTAAACTTGTATTCTTTAACTCACACACTGGGTAATGAAATTTACTTTTATTTTGATTATTCACAGATAATCATAAAAACACATACAAAATCCTGCAGATAAAACAATAATATTTAAAACAAGTACACTGACATTCAGTGGACATAAATGGCCCTACAAGATAAACCATTGCTTGTAGCAACCATTGATTATGCATATTAAAATTATGTTAAAATATCATTGTTTTATGATACCTTATGGCAGACTTTAAAAAGTGCCCTACAGAGGAGAAATCCACTGGACAAGACAACATCTGCAGAAAGAAAAGAGCAGATTTACATTTATAAAATCAATAGAGTTTAAGTAATGGTAATAAATAGCACCACATAAAAGGTTTGGAAGATTTACTAAAAAGACAAAGTGCATAATTGCTTGCATAGAAAAATCATTGCTAGGGCATCATAATATAGACAAGATGTTATATTGTCCAAATGGGGAACTTAGGTCATCAACGTTTACTATTTGGAGAATATAACATCTCATCTGATGCTGCTTAGCCAAAATCTAGTCACCCACTGAGTAATGTATGTTGGGAAAATACATATCACTGAATGCAGATAGGTACTGCTAGGAACCATCTGCCTTCCTGGCGAAAAAAATTACCATGCTAAGAGAATGATCAGGGACAAAGGTTGCTAGACATACTGGCTTCTTGATGCACAAGGGTTTATTGTCAGCTGTGTTAACAGGTGCTGTGGAATGTATTTGACTTATAGTAGTAAGTTTACTGCTTAGCAATATTTATTGACCTGCAAGTGAGAATTTGTCACAATATTGGGACCATATAAGGCCTGTTTGATTTCCTAGATAATATTTGTAGGTTCACAGCATGTTAGCTATACTGCTTAAGTAAACGGAGTGCTTGTGAAGACATTCCAGTCTGAGATCTTTATAAAGTTGTACATGATAATCAAGAAAACTATTATACAAGTAAATGATAGGCAAGATAGAAACAACATATTTTAAACTTTTAGGAAATGCTAGAAAAATTGTCCAGATTTTGACAAGATCTGTGACAGGGTGAAGGATAATAAGGCTGTTCACTTACTAATAGAGACAGTGAAGTCTCTGGTGTCTTTGGTGCCACCAGCAATACTGCTGTTGAGCCTGCATTATCAGTCAGTAATTGCCTATATATTTAATGGCTCTGATCATCAGTTGTGTGAAACTAAATTCTACTGCCAACCACAAAGGAGGAAAGGAAATACTTGGGGATTCTTTTGAGTAGCCAGTGATAGCCCACTGGATTTATGCCTCAGTAAACTGAGTTCACACTGTAATCATTAATGACCATTTATCCCAAAAAACTCAAAGAAATACTGCTAATACATCTGAATGATCAGTAGGCACTATTTTACTGACAAAGAGAAAGGCTTGGTTTTGCAGAACCTTCATTAGAAAACTAAGTGGGCAACACACAAATTAAGTTGACAGATGGGTAACCCACAGTCAACAGGGCGCTCTGCACCATCCAGGGGTCGGTTCACGAGTCACAGTATAAAGTGGTGCTTCCAGGGAAGAAGATGCGGTTACCAACATCCACAAGGGTTTACCTAGATAAAGGCACAGTATAAACATTTCCCTCCCGAGCACTCTAATATGAATAAATTCAAAGTACATGTAATAAAAAATCAGTTACAAATCAGATTGACACAGTCACCAAAGTCCAAAATCCAAAATCCAGATCCAATATTTCGGAAAGGATGTTCCAACAGCGTTTTATTTCCTCAAACTCATATTCATTCCAGTTAATAAGTCATTTCTCCAAACGATGCAGCCAACACATGTTTCGTCGTGATTGATCTAGACACATTGACGATTTACAAAAAGGGGGTGGTGATGAACAGAGTGTCTGAGTTAAACAGACCACTCTTACCCAGTCCAAAGATCAGGGCTTGATCCATCACCGTTATTTATCTCACTGCCCCATCCCAGCTCAGAACCTGGCTATATGCAAATCAGTCTGTCCCTGGCCCAGTGCATCATGGGAACAGGGCAGACTAAACTACCAAGCCAATTCTTCACCAGAAAGGAGACAAGCTACCGGGGACCGGTTTCTGGCATTTCAGCCTTCTTCGGCCCGGCTTGCTTGAATCCTGATGGAGCAGTGAGAAAGGGACTCATGTCTGAGTATACCCTGCCACACCTATAGTGGCCAAAAACGATTTACAAAAAGGGGGTGGTGATGAACAGAGTGTCTGAGTTAAACAGACCACTCTTACCCAGTCCAAAGATCAGGGCTTGATCCATCACCGTTATTTATCTCACTGCCCCATCCCAGCTCAGAACCTGGCTATATGCAAATCAGTCTGTCCCTGGCCCAGTGCATCATGGGAACAGGGCAGACTAAACTACCAAGCCAATTCTTCACCAGAAAGGAGACAAGCTACCGGGGACCGGTTTCTGGCATTTCAGCCTTCTTCGGCCCGGCTTGCTTGAATCCTGATGGAGCAGTGAGAAAGGGACTCATGTCTGAGTATACCCTGCCACACCTATAGTGGCCAAAAACGATTTACAAAAAGGGGGTGGTGATGAACAGAGTGTCTGAGTTAAACAGACCACTCTTACCCAGTCCAAAGATCAGGGCTTGATCCATCACCGTTATTTATCTCACTGCCCCATCCCAGCTCAGAACCTGGCTATATGCAAATCAGTCTGTCCCTGGCCCAGTGCATCATGGGAACAGGGCAGACTAAACTACCAAGCCAATTCTTCACCAGAAAGGAGACAAGCTACCGGGGACCGGTTTCTGGCATTTCAGCCTTCTTCGGCCCGGCTTGCTTGAATCCTGATGGAGCAGTGAGAAAGGGACTCATGTCTGAGTATACCCTGCCACACCTATAGTGGCCAAAAACGATTTACAAAAAGGGGGTGGTGATGAACAGAGTGTCTGAGTTAAACAGACCACTCTTACCCAGTCCAAAGATCAGGACTCTGTCCATCACCACCCCCTTTTCAAAATCGATTTTGTCCACACTAAGTGTGGGAGGGTATACTCAGACGTGAGTCCCTTGCTCATTGCGCCATCAGGATTCAAGCAAGCCGGGCCGACGACGGCTGAAATGCCAGAAACCGGTCCCCGGAAGCTTGTTTCCTTCCCAGGGTAAGAATTGGCTTGGTAGTTTGGTTTGCCCTGTTCCCATCATGCACTGGGACAGGAACAGACTAATTTGCATACAGCCAGGTTCTGAAACTGGGATGGTGCAGTGAGCTAAAAAACGGTGTTGGATCTAGCCCTGATCTCTTGACTGGGTGAGAGTATTCTGTTTAATTCAGAGACTCTGTCCCTCACCACCCCTTGTTGTAAATATTTTTGTCCACCCTAAGCGTGGAAGGGTATACTCAGATGTGAGTCCCTTGCTCATTGCACCATCAGGATTCAAGCAAGCCGGGCCGAAGAGGCTGAAATGCCAGAAACCGGTCCCCGGTAGCTTGTTTCCTTCCCAGTGAAAGAATTGGCTTTTGTAGTTTGGTTTGCCCTGTTCCCATCATGCACTGGGACAGGAACAGACTAATTTGCATACAGCCAGGTTCTGAAACTGGGATGGTGCAGTGAGCTAAAAAACGGTGTTGGATCTAGCCCTGATCTCTTGACTGGGTGAGAGTATTCTGTTTAATTCAGAGACTCTGTCCCTCACCACCCCTTGTTGTAAATATTTTTGTCCACCCTAAGCGTGGAAGGGTATACTCAGATGTGAGTCCCTTGCTCATTGCACCATCAGGATTCAAGCAAGCCGGGCCGAAGAGGCTGAAATGCCAGAAACCTGTCCCCGGTAGCTTGTTTCCTTCCCAGTGAAAGAATTGGCTTTTGTAGTTTGGTTTGCCCTGTTCCCATCATGCACTGGGACAGGAACAGACTAATTTGCATACAGCCAGGTTCTGAAACTGGGATGGTGCAGTGAGCTAAAAAACGGTGTTGGATCTAGCCCTGATCTCTTGACTGGGTGAGAGTATTCTGTTTAATTCAGAGACTCTGTCCCTCACCACCCCTTGTTGTAAATATTTTTGTCCACCCTAAGCGTGGAAGGGTATACTCAGATGTGAGTCCCTTGCTCATTGCACCATCAGGATTCAAGCAAGCCGGGCCGAAGAGGCTGAAATGCCAGAAACCGGTCCCCGGTAGCTTGTTTCCTTCCCAGTGAAAGAATTGGCTTTTGTAGTTTGGTTTGCCCTGTTCCCATCATGCACTGGGACAGGAACAGACTAATTTGCATACAGCCAGGTTCTGAAACTGGGATGGTGCAGTGAGCTAAAAAACGGTGTTGGATCTAGCCCTGATCTCTTGACTGGGTGAGAGTATTCTGTTTAATTCAGAGACTCTGTCCCTCACCACCCCTTGTTGTAAATATTTTTGTCCACCCTAAGCGTGGAAGGGTATACTCAGATGTGAGTCCCTTGCTCATTGCACCATCAGGATTCAAGCAAGCCGGGCCGAAGAGGCTGAAATGCCAGAAACCGGTCCCCGGTAGCTTGTTTCCTTCCCAGTGAAAGAATTGGCTTTTGTAGTTTGGTTTGCCCTGTTCCCATCATGCACTGGGACAGGAACAGACTAATTTGCATACAGCCAGGTTCTGAAACTGGGATGGTGCAGTGAGCTAAAAAACGGTGTTGGATCTAGCCCTGATCTCTTGACTGGGTGAGAGTATTCTGTTTAATTCAGAGACTCTGTCCCTCACCACCCCTTGTTGTAAATATTTTTGTCCACCCTAAGCGTGGAAGGGTATACTCAGATGTGAGTCCCTTGCTCATTGCACCATCAGGATTCAAGCAAGCCGGGCCGAAGAGGCTGAAATGCCAGAAACCGGTCCCCGGTAGCTTGTTTCCTTCCCAGTGAAAGAATTGGCTTTTGTAGTTTGGTTTGCCCTGTTCCCATCATGCACTGGGACAGGAACAGACTAATTTGCATACAGCCAGGTTCTGAAACTGGGATGGTGCAGTGAGCTAAAAAACGGTGTTGGATCTAGCCCTGATCTCTTGACTGGGTGAGAGTATTCTGTTTAATTCAGAGACTCTGTCCCTCACCACCCCTTGTTGTAAATATTTTTGTCCACCCTAAGCGTGGAAGGGTATACTCAGATGTGAGTCCCTTGCTCATTGCACCATCAGGATTCAAGCAAGCCGGGCCGAAGAGGCTGAAATGCCAGAAACCGGTCCCCGGTAGCTTGTTTCCTTCCCAGTGAAAGAATTGGCTTTTGTAGTTTGGTTTGCCCTGTTCCCATCATGCACTGGGACAGGAACAGACTAATTTGCATACAGCCAGGTTCTGAAACTGGGATGGTGCAGTGAGCTAAAAAACGGTGTTGGATCTAGCCCTGATCTCTTGACTGGGTGAGAGTATTCTGTTTAATTCAGAGACTCTGTCCCTCACCACCCCTTGTTGTAAATATTTTTGTCCACCCTAAGCGTGGAAGGGTATACTCAGATGTGAGTCCCTTGCTCATTGCACCATCAGGATTCAAGCAAGCCGGGCCGAAGAGGCTGAAATGCCAGAAACCGGTCCCCGGTAGCTTGTTTCCTTCCCAGTGAAAGAATTGGCTTTTGTAGTTTGGTTTGCCCTGTTCCCATCATGCACTGGGACAGGAACAGACTAATTTGCATACAGCCAGGTTCTGAAACTGGGATGGTGCAGTGAGCTAAAAAACGGTGTTGGATCTAGCCCTGATCTCTTGACTGGGTGAGAGTATTCTGTTTAATTCAGAGACTCTGTCCCTCACCACCCCTTGTTGTAAATATTTTTGTCCACCCTAAGCGTGGAAGGGTATACTCAGATGTGAGTCCCTTGCTCATTGCACCATCAGGATTCAAGCAAGCCGGGCCGAAGAGGCTGAAATGCCAGAAACCGGTCCCCGGTAGCTTGTTTCCTTCCCAGTGAAAGAATTGGCTTTTGTAGTTTGGTTTGCCCTGTTCCCATCATGCACTGGGACAGGAACAGACTAATTTGCATACAGCCAGGTTCTGAAACTGGGATGGTGCAGTGAGCTAAAAAACGGTGTTGGATCTAGCCCTGATCTCTTGACTGGGTGAGAGTATTCTGTTTAATTCAGAGACTCTGTCCCTCACCACCCCTTGTTGTAAATATTTTTGTCCACCCTAAGCGTGGAAGGGTATACTCAGATGTGAGTCCCTTGCTCATTGCACCATCAGGATTCAAGCAAGCCGGGCCGAAGAGGCTGAAATGCCAGAAACCGGTCCCCGGTAGCTTGTTTCCTTCCCAGTGAAAGAATTGGCTTTTGTAGTTTGGTTTGCCCTGTTCCCATCATGCACTGGGACAGGAACAGACTAATTTGCATACAGCCAGGTTCTGAAACTGGGATGGTGCAGTGAGCTAAAAAACGGTGTTGGATCTAGCCCTGATCTCTTGACTGGGTGAGAGTATTCTGTTTAATTCAGAGACTCTGTCCCTCACCACCCCTTGTTGTAAATATTTTTGTCCACCCTAAGCGTGGAAGGGTATACTCAGATGTGAGTCCCTTGCTCATTGCACCATCAGGATTCAAGCAAGCCGGGCCGAAGAGGCTGAAATGCCAGAAACCGGTCCCCGGTAGCTTGTTTCCTTCCCAGTGAAAGAATTGGCTTTTGTAGTTTGGTTTGCCCTGTTCCCATCATGCACTGGGACAGGAACAGACTAATTTGCATACAGCCAGGTTCTGAAACTGGGATGGTGCAGTGAGCTAAAAAACGGTGTTGGATCTAGCCCTGATCTCTTGACTGGGTGAGAGTATTCTGTTTAATTCAGAGACTCTGTCCCTCACCACCCCTTGTTGTAAATATTTTTGTCCACCCTAAGCGTGGAAGGGTATACTCAGATGTGAGTCCCTTGCTCATTGCACCATCAGGATTCAAGCAAGCCGGGCCGAAGAGACTGAAATGCCAGAAACCGGTCCCCGGTAGCTTGTTTCCTTCCCAGTGAAAGAATTGGCTTTTGTAGTTTGGTTTGCCCTGTTCCCATCATGCACTGGGACAGGAACAGACTAATTTGCATACAGCCAGGTTCTGAAACTGGGATGGTGCAGTGAGCTAAAAACGGTGTTGGATCTAGCCCTGATCTCTTGACTGGGTGAGAGTATTCTGTTTAATTCAGAGACTCTGTCCCTCACCACCCCTTGTTGTAAATATTTTTGTCCACCCTAAGCGTGGAAGGGTATACTCAGATGTGAGTCCCTTGCTCATTGCACCATCAGGATTCAAGCAAGCCGGGCCGAAGAGGCTGAAATGCCAGAAACCGGTCCCCGGTAGCTTGTTTCCTTCCCAGTGAAAGAATTGGCTTTTGTAGTTTGGTTTGCCCTGTTCCCATCATGCACTGGGACAGGAACAGACTAATTTGCATACAGCCAGGTTCTGAAACTGGGATGGTGCAGTGAGCTAAAAAACGGTGTTGGATCTAGCCCTGATCTCTTGACTGGGTGAGAGTATTCTGTTTAATTCAGAGACTCTGTCCCTCACCACCCCTTGTTGTAAATATTTTTGTCCACCCTAAGCGTGGAAGGGTATACTCAGATGTGAGTCCCTTGCTCATTGCACCATCAGGATTCAAGCAAGCCGGGCCGAAGAGGCTGAAATGCCAGAAACCGGTCCCCGGTAGCTTGTTTCCTTCCCAGTGAAAGAATTGGCTTTTGTAGTTTGGTTTGCCCTGTTCCCATCATGCACTGGGACAGGAACAGACTAATTTGCATACAGCCAGGTTCTGAAACTGGGATGGTGCAGTGAGCTAAAAAACGGTGTTGGATCTAGCCCTGATCTCTTGACTGGGTGAGAGTATTCTGTTTAATTCAGAGACTCTGTCCCTCACCACCCCTTGTTGTAAATACTAGACACATTGACTTCCTCAGGGCTGCAACCCAAATAAACATACAATTCTCATAAGTTAGTGGGGCCCCATCCTAACCCAATATCATTTAGATTAGTTTTAAATAAAAGATAAGCGGAATCAAAGGTCCCAGTGGAAAAGAGAGAATGAGATAAGAAAGCAGAACCTAAACCATTCTCATGCAACACCTACTGCATGTGAAAAGTATAATGAGCCAATTACCAAGAAAAAAGAGAAAAGAAAAATCATAGATCAAAGATCAATCCGCAAGAATATCTATATGATGAATGATGGTCACCTGTTAATTCTGTACACTCATCACAAACATAAGTCTCCCTATATTAGGTACCAGCAGAAACACCTGAAATCATAATAACCCATAATTGATCACACCGTCACAATAATAACCACATAAGATATGACCCAGTCCATGGTCTCCAATCTAGTTCCAAACCATAAAGTTCCTAAACCCCCACAATAAAGCGATCTCGTCAGCCCATAAACCTATTAGCTATACACATCAAATTAAGGCACTACATTTATGCCTGGTATCCACCTAATATGTCCTAACACCAGCAGAATACTCCCATCACTACAAATGAAGACTCATAAAAATTTCTTTTACCATTCACTCCGTGTCATCAAATGAAGTCCTTCGACTGCAGTATCAATACTTCTTGTAGTACATATGTTGCATCAACATCTGTGTCAGTCTGATTTGTAACTGCTTTATTATTACATGTACTTTGAATTTATTCATATTAGAGTGCTCGGGAGGGAACTTGTTTCTACTGTGGCTTTATCTAGGTAAACCCTTGTGGATGTTGGTAACCGCATCTTCTTCCCTGGAAGCACCACTTTATACTGTGACTCGTGAACCGACCCCTGGAAGGTGCAGAGCGCCCTGTTGACTGTGGGTTACCCATCTGTCTTTTTGTGTATTTGAGTACAGCAAGGAGCAGCCGCAAAGGGGAAAATTAATAGAGATAAGGAGACACAGGAACTTTTCAGTAATTTGATAGCAGGTGGATCTATTGGCGCAGCCACCAGCACAAAGAAGGTGGTTAAGGAAGAGGGACTTAGAGACAAATTTAGGAAACTTGAGTCTGTGAAAAGACAGGAACTCAATAAATGGTGGGATGCTGTTACATTGAAGCAATATCTGACCCTGAATAGTATACCCAGGGGTTTAAGATCGCAAATAAAGCCCACATGAGAGGACCTGGAACGCGATTTATTAGTTACTTGGGAAAAAGAACTTACCAGTTCCTCTAGGAACCTGATGAATATTCTGATTGAGAATGCAGAGAGGAACATTAACAAACTCTTATTAGAGATTCAAAAAGTGGAAGATGAAATAAAGGAACTTAATCTTCCAGAAGCAACAGTTAAAAACTACACAATTTTAGATAATTATCTGAGTGATTTAAAAGCAGACATTAAACGGAGGAAGGCGAGGAAGTTAAGACGCGATGAGAATGATTATAAAGCAGGGCGCGTCTTTACTTTTGCTAAACGTTTAGACTACCTGATGAAACAAGATCATAGTTACAAACAGAAGGTGACTACCCCCTCAATTAGTCACTCGGATGCCTCATCCAGTAACATTTCAAGTAGTGAGAATGAAGAGGCGGATGGTGCTCAGGCTGTTGTTAATATTGAGAATAATTTTTTAGAGGAGGTAAAGAGATTGAGAATAGGAAATCGAGATACGGTAACCAGAGGCCGGGGTTTTGGGTATCGCAAGACAAAGAGAGGAACCAGAGGCAAGGGGACAGCAGGGAATAAGACGAGGAATGAGAACCAGATCCTGGAAGAATTGATTACTACTGAGGGAGTGGTGAATAAAGAGATAGAAATAATTAATTTATCTTCTTTGGAATTGTCAGAAGATATGGTTAAACTGTTGAAGAAAGGTATGGGATTCTGTCCAAATTTATCACCTGATTGGTATATGACCAAAATTGATGTTTATAAGTTTGTGAGATTGCTGAAAATTAAAAAAGTTTTTTGTTCATGCACCCAGGAAAGAGAAATGTTCGGATAAAATAAAACATATGAGTGACCTGACAATCGAAGAGATTAATGCAACTAAATTACTTTTGTCCTTAACTGAGAATGAAGAAGATCCCATTACAATATCGAAGTTACATGAAGAACTTGAGGTGAATAGATTCCTGATGAGAGAGCAGTGGTCTCAAACTTAAATCCAAATGGACCCCACAATTTACTCCTGGTAACACTATAGATGCTTATTACAAATCTGTTGAGTTGGATATTGACAAATTATTAATCAACATAGGAAATGTGGTCCTTCTAGAAAGTACGATAATCTTACTGTTGGAGAGAGGAAGGCACTTAAAATTCTGAAGGCTAATGATGAGATTACCATTCGTGTGGCAGACAAGGGTGGAAATATTATTGTTATGGATAACACCAAATATAATGCAGAAATTCTCTCCCAACTGAATGATGTGAGATACTATGAACCTTTGAAGGAAAACCCCTTAGGAGGATTGAGATTGAAGATTAACGAGAGACTAAAAACCTGGTATGATCAGACTCTCTTAGATATTATTATTTAATTATTGTGGAGTGGTGTGGCTCACTGGTTAGAGGTGGCAGACCCGAAAGCAGAGGAGGGCCCGAGACCAGGGTTCAATTCCTGACGCGGCAGAGTCATGAACCAGGGTCAGCGGACCTGATAATTCTCGCCTTGGTCCCTACTCTAACCAGGGATTACACTTGGCAACTCTGGGCATTAGCTTGGCTTCGATATTGTAATGGGATCTTCTTCATTCTCAGTTAAGGACAAAGGTAATTTAGTTGCATTAATCCCTTTGATTGTCAGGTCACTCATATGTTTTATTTTATTCGAACATTTCTCTTTCCTGGGTGCATGAACAAAAAACTTTTTAATTTTCAGCAATTTCACAAACTTATAAACATCAATTTTGGTCATGTACCAATCAGGTGATCAATTTGGACAGAATCCCATACCTTTCTTCAACAGTTTAACCATTTATTCTGACAATTCCAAAGAAGATCTTCTGAAGGCTAATGATGAGATTACCATTCGTGTGGCAGACAAGGGTGGAAATATTGTTGTTATGGATACCACCAAATATAATGCAGAAATTCTCTCCCAACTGAATGATGTGAGATACTATGAACCTTTGAAGGAAAACCCCTCAGGAGGATTGAAGATTAACGAGAGACTAAAAACCTGGTATGATCAGACAGAGATATTATTATTTAATTATTGTGGAGTGGTGTGGCTCACTGGTTAGAGGCGGCAGACCCGAAAGCAGAGGATGGTCTGAGACCAGGGTTCAATTCCCGACGCGGCAGGGTCGTGAACCAGGGCCAGTGGACTTGATAATTCTCGCCTTGGTGCCTACTCTAACCAGGGATTACACTTGGCAACTCTGGGCATTAGCTTGGCTCATCTCCACAATGGCCTGGTTTCACCTTGGAGATACCCAGATACCCAGGAGGGAACATCTCACAGGGAAAGCCAGGACGGGTTCCCCAGCGGTCTATACCGCCAGGACGCCTCCGGGTAGCAGTGCGCTTTACAAGACACACACAATTACACACATTTATTTGACAGTATCCTCTCCACAGGCACCATGCTTATATACTTTACCTAAAGTGCATAAAAGTAGAGACAACCCACCAGGAAGGCCCATAATTTCGGGTATACATGGCCCGACAGAAAGACTATCTGAGTTTATCGATACATTTTTGAGGCCATATGTATATAACCTTCCCTCGCACATTCAGGATACTAAACATGTGTTGAATGTTATGTCAGATGTGAATTGGGAACCTGGGATGTTTTTGGTGATCCTTGATGTCGTTTCATTATATTCCAACATACAACACCACTTGGGGATTGCTGCTTTAGAGACTTTTCTCAACAGGAGACCGGTGGAATTATTGGAACACACTATGATGATTCTAGAAATGACTGAATTAGTACTGAAGAACAATGTATTTATTTTTAATAACAAATGGTACAGGCAGTGTCTTGGTACGGCGATGGGTTTCAGATTCGCTCCATCTTTTGCTAACCTCCTTATGGGGTGGTTTGAGGCGGAGTGGATCTGGGGCCGTCGTAGACACAAGTAGGTGGATTACATCCACTATTGGGGTCGTTTTATTGACGATTGTTTGATGATCTGGACTGGGACCCTGGAGGATTCACATGAATTCTTTAGCTATTTAAATGACAATGATGTCAATCTACGATTCACTACTCAATACGATCAAGAGAGGATTTCCTTTTTAGATATTGAATTGTATATCTGTGATATGAAATTATGTTCTAGGATGTATAGGAAAGAAATGAGTTGTAATGCTATATTGCATGCAAAATGCTGTCATCCAAGCAGCCAGATAAACTTAATACCCTATGGCGAGATGGTTAGGGCGAGAAGGATTTGTTCTGAAGACTCTGAATTTTACTTGAATGTGCAGGATATGGCGAACCGATTTGAGGCTAGGAGCTATAACCGAAAGGTGATCGATAAGGCTAGGAAGAGGGAGTGTGGACTTAAAAGAACACAATTTTTAGCGCCAAGGAAGGAAGGATTAGGTGACAAGGCTGAACATAAGGTATGCCTTGTTACGCATTAAGTACTGAGAGTCACAAGTTATACTCTATATTGAATAGACATTGGCATTTGATGAAAGCAGATAGAGATTTACAGCCCTTCATTAGTGATAGACCAAGTATGACCTTCAAGAAGGGCAATACACTTTCTAATGATCAGAGTCCCAGTTATCCCATGAGGGCCTCCAGAATTTGGCTTACAAGTCCCACTGAGGGCTTTCATAAGTGTGGACGGTGCAGTTCCTGCATGTGGGCGAAGAGGAAGGTGACCAGTTTTAGCTACAATGGCTCTGAAACTTTTGTGATTGATACTTTCATGAATTGTTATACCACCTTTGTGGTATATTTTATAGCATGCTCATGTGGAAAAATATATGTCGGGAGTACAATCAGGGGACTCCGTGACAGAATGGTTGAGCATTTTAGAGCATGGAAGAATGGGGATACCAGGTACCCCATCGCGGCACAATGTGTCCAGAACTTTGGAAAAATGGATGAACATATATTTAGCTTTTATGGGAATGACCATGTGGCTCAGGACCCACAAGGGGTAATAGGCTATTGAAACTCAGACGTAGGGAGGTAATATGGCTAATGAAACTTAGAGCAGTTGAGGATGGTATGAATATTGACAATGAATATCAATTTTTCCTGGGACAAGACTGACATGTAACTGTATGTATACTTTTATGTATATTACTTATGAATGATGTTGTATGCATTTTTATATTCCAGCCTTAGTGCCTGGGTATAATGGAAAATGATTCATTGAAGATGTGTTTGGATATACACATACATATCTTTCAGTCATGGAATGTCTTTATATGTTCTAATGCTGTATATAGAGCACACACAGCCTTTATTCTGGTAGTATCTATTAATGTATAATGATTTATGTTTCTGATTATATCTTGGGTTTAAAGAACTCTGTTAATGCAGCGACAATTTTTACTACTCGTCTGTTATGACCTCTACCCTAGTGATTGGTATAGGATGTGAATGTTGGAGACATTACTGTGGAAACACAATCAATCGTATGTTTCACCTCCTTTTGTTGGATCTTGCTTAACTTATGAATTTATTCCGTCTTCTGCACCTGTATGCTCCTTTTTTTCATTCTTTCTTTTTTTTTCTTTTCACATGACCACCACCCCTGTAACTATATACTCTTTCTTTCTTTTTCTCGCTGTACGCTAAAATGTTGGAGTACTAGTTATTGATATTCTTATCGATTTACTATACTTTATCATGACATAGGAGTCGAGCTATGACACAAGCCACCCGTAGTTGGGTGATTGCCGAGATCAGGGTTATCGATTAATATGGGTAGTTGTAAGGATATGGATTTGATGCAATGCGGAATGACATATAACGTGGTGTCATTATTTTGAGCCGTGGCATGTTTTTTCACTTTATTTATGTATACTGTAAACGCGAAAGTTGCACTGCGATCAGGGTGATTTGGAGCTGGCGCTATTATAAACCCACTGTGAATAGCCGCTTATCTAGGTAATCACTGATGTTAGGTTTGCTGTAGAAATTTATCTAGACATAAGGAATAGATTTCTTTTTACTTACAATGTTTACGTTGCTGATTTGCACATTATATGATGGCAACCGCGGTTTTGGGCTATAATAGACATGTTAAGATGGCGCCCAAGTAGAACACCGGTCCGGGAGAGTGATGATATTCACTACCTATTGACGGTGAGCTCCGAGCTTGTACCGTTTTATTACTTTGTTGGTTTCTGTTTCCGTTATTCAGTACTTACTGAGAGTCTCATTATTTGTGGTCTATTGCAGAATTTGAATATTGAACTTAAGAACTTTTTGTGGGAGATACTTTGTGTACATGGAGAATTGAAGTTAGAGGGTGAGTAGGAGTGAGATTATTATGATGCTTGGAGCGATAAGGTGGTATATTTATGTCATTTGATTTATAAAATTTAATATTTTGGCTTACAGTATATGACAGATGTTGATGAGACATATGTACTACAAGAAGTATTGATACTGCAGTCGAAGGACTTCATTTGATGACACTGAGTGAATGGTAAAAGAAATTTTTATGAGTCTTCATTTGTAGTAATGGGAGTATTCTGCTGGTGTAAGGACATATTAGGTGGATACCAGGCATAAATATAGTGCCTTAATTTGATGTGTATAGCTAATAAGTTTACGGGCTGAGGAGATTGCTTTATTGTGGGGGTTTAGGAACTTTATGGTTTGGAACTAGATTGGAGACCATGGACTGGGTCATATCTTATGTGGTTATTATTGTGACGGTGTGATCAATTATGGTTTATTATGATTTCAGGTGTTTCTGATGGTACCTAATATCGGGAGACTTATGTTTATGACGAGTGTACAGAATTAACAGGTGACCATCATTCATCATATAGATATTCTTGCGGATTGATCTTTGATACATGATTTTTCTTTTCTCTTTTTTCCTGGTAATTGGCTCATTATACTTTTCACATGCAGTAGGTGTTGCATGAGAATGGTTTGGGTTCCGCTTTCTTTTCTCATTCTCTCTTTTCCACTGGGACCTTTGATTCCGCTTATCTTTTATTTAAAACTATTCTAAATGATGTTGGGTTAGGATGGGGCCCCACTAACTTATGAGAATTGTATGTTTATTTGGGTTGCATCCCTGAGGAAGTCAATGTGTCTAGATCAATCATGATGAAACACGTGTTGGCTGCATCGTTTGGAGAAATGACTTATTAACTGGAATGAATATGAGTTTGAAGAATTAAAACGCTGTTGGAACATCCTTTCAGGAATATTGGATCTGGATTTTGGATTTTGGACTTTGGTGACTGTGTCAATCTGATTTGTAACTGATTTGTTATTACATGTACTTTGAATTTATTTATATTAGAGTGCTCGGGAGGGAACTTGTTTATACATAAATTAAGTTACATTGTCATATTATGGAATAGACTTTGGTTGCTTCCAACAAAATCTCACAAAAATGTCTCCAATGCAAATAGGAAGAACTGCTGTCAGTGCTGCAGCTAAAACTCCAGTGTTATTGCATTAAGAGAACCAAACAAGAAGGCCCCATTTGCATCAAATGATCTTGCTTCATTTCCCAGCTGTTGAAGAGTACCATGTCCTCTCTGGAACTTTTAAGTGTGGATTTTCTTCTTTCAATGAGGCCTAAAGTCCAATGAATTCCACTTCTTGGCCCAACAAAATAATTTCTAGTTTGACACACTGAACGTTTGCATCCCCCACAAGACGTTTTAGTGTGAAAATACAAATCCTGACTACTCCTAGTCCCATCTTCATGAGGGAATTACGTTCACTTTACTCCATTGGTTTCACTAAAGTATCACAAGTTAGTCTGGTCCTCCTTGGCAGGCTTTTCATTCTTTCCCATTGGCTTGTATAGATTCAATGTTTCCATTGTTCCTGATAGGAATTGTTTTATTTATTTAATAACAATTTTATCTACATTTCTCCATTTCTGAGGTGTTAAACAAATCCTCAGACGAAAGGGCTGGCTGAAGACAATGCCCCTTACCCAGAAGATACCGGGCAGACCCAAGGCAATGCCCAGTGGATTATGTGGCCAAATAACCTAGATGCAGGTCTGGCTGAAGACCAAGTCATGTCCAATAGGTTCTGTGCTGAGAGAATGCTATTCGTAGACTAATGATAAGTGCAGCACTTTCTTGAGTTGGCAGAGAGCAAATGTATATCATCACCAAACCACAAAAATGATGGAAAAATAAAAGGTTGGTCTTTAATATTAAATCTTTTTTATTGAAAAAAAGAAGCAGCTCATACAAGAACAAGGATGCATCACGGATCAAGTCTATGCTACAAAGCGATAAAGGCATTAAAAAGCTATGACCGCAAGCATAATACAACCCCAGCGCATTTCGGTGCTCTCCCATATCAGGAAGCGCTATAGAACTGAGTCTGCAACAATGGGGGAAAAAACAATACCCTGTCCCTACTCCCTCCCTTGCCCCCCAACCATCTCTCGTTCCAGGTCCGTGATCCCCAAGCATACATACATTACAAACAGCCATCCACACCAAAGCCCCTCAAGATGGAACATGTGCCAGGCGAAGTAAGCGCAAATATTGGGGGCAAGTTACCTCTCTGAACTCGGTGGCCTACAAGGCCAGGAAGGGCTGCTACAATTCTGCATATTTGGAAACTTCCCCAGCTTTAATTAAGGACAGTTTTTCCGTGCCAAGCACTGCCCAGAGGCGACACAGCCAGCCCTGGAAGGTGGGAGTATGTGCGGTGCGCCATAAAGAGAGAATGTTCTGGGTTGCGGAGCCTAGGGCAATAGCAATCAGTCTCCCCCTACGTGATTTCAGTTGGTATGTCAGAGCATTCGGTAGACCCAACAAAACATAGGCAGGGAACCTTGGGATCTCAGTGTCAAAGTGTGTGTCTACCTCGTCTAACACCGATTTCCAGTAACCCTGGATCTGAGTGCAATCCCACAACAGGTGTACCAACGTGCCCCTTTCACCACACCCCCGCCAGCAAGTGGCCTCCCTAGCCGGGTCCATCTCATGCAGTCTCTCTGGTGTGTAATACCAGTACGTCGCTAGTTTTGTAAAGGTGTCTGTCAACCCCATGTGGTATGCCGAGTGACGTGCCCGGTAATAAATGTCCTCCCATTCCTTGTTGGTGAGTGCCCTCCCAAGCTCCCTCTCCCATCAGTCCCTACTAGGATTACATATCAGGGCATACCTTGCCAGCAGCATGCGGTACAGGTCCGAGATGAGACGTTTATCCGTCTTACGTGTGAGCAACCAGTATTCATAAGTACTAAGTTTCCGATCCGCCTCCGATCGCACCCGGGCATTAAGTGCCCAGTGCCGCGCCTGCAAATAGTGTAACCGCTCCGTCTCCGGTAGACCGTATTCCAGCCGCAAATGTTAATTCGTGTATAGATGGTACAGAGATCTGCACCTTCCGGGCGCCAGTTGGCAAAGGCCTGTGCATCACATCCTGGCCTAAACTCAGGGTTGTCTATCAGTGGTATGAGCTGGGAAGGAAATGTGGTCAGGTCGTAGGTCACCTTGGTCTGGACCCATACCTCCATGGGCACCCGCGTGATGAATGAAGCATATAAGTAAGGGGGCCAATGCACTTTAGGGAGGAAGGGGACCTCCTGTAGCGTCCGGCCGGCCACCGCCTGATCCGGGAAGAACCAGTGTTTTTCCGACTCCCACCTGCTGCATTCCACCAATGTCCGGAGCTGTGCCGCCTGGTAGTAAAGCCGCAGGTCCGGAAGGCCCAATCCTCCCTGTTCCGGCGATAACATGGCCAGCCTGAGCTTCATTCTTGGGCGTTTGCCATTCCAGATGATTTGAGCGAGTTCGGACTGTGTCCGCTTGATCTAGCCCTCCGGGGGACGGAGCGGAAGAGCGCGAGAGACGTAGAGGATCTGCGGCAGCACGTTCATCATAACTGCCGCCACTTTGCCGAGCCAGGACAGAGGAAGATGCCTCCACCTACCGAGCTCCGCCCGTATCGTCTGCCATAGTCTGGCATAGTTGATTCGTGCCGTGCCAGAAAGAGTGTCTGCCAACTGAATTCCCAAGTAAGGGATTGCCTCCGAGGCCCACCGGAAGGGGAAGTCAGCCTGCAGATGGGCCTGCGTCTGTCCATCTAAGGAGAGATCCAGTGCCTCCGATTTCCCCATATTAACCTTGAAACCCGCCGCCTCAGCAATAGACTCCAGGATCTCCACACACGCCGGCATTGAAGTTCTAGGGGAACCCATGAGAGCAGTATGTCATCCGCATATAGGCTTTTCGTGTGCGTGAATGCGCCAAACCTAATTCCCTGTACTCTCGGGTCAAGTCGCAATGCCTGAGCCAGTGGCTCCATATACAACGCAAACAACAGAGGCGACAGCGGGCATCCCTGTCGCGTCCCTCGTTCAATGGGGAAACTCGGAGATGAGCATCCGTTAACACTCACCACCGCCGTGGGGAAGATATAGCAATTCAGGACCCAGGTCCTGAACTTCACTCCGAATCCCGCCTTTATCAGGACACTCTCTAGGTATGGCCAATGGACCCGATCAAAGGCCTTCTCAGCATCGATTCCGAGCAAAGGTTGGTCTTTAAAAGGAACTTGGAAACAATCCTTTCAGTAAAGCCTTTACTGATTCTGCATGGGAAGTACAAGGGTCTGAAAATGACAGCACTGATTGCACTCAATTTGTGTGGTTGATTTTGGCTGACTATTACTCTCCTTCATTTACTGCCCAGCTCTGTGTGTTGCCTGTTTGCACTATTATTTGCTGGCCTGTTTGTTATGGTGGTTTATGTGATTTTTCCAAGCAAATCGGATTTACTTTGAACAGAACGCTCCTGAGGCGGAAGCCGGGAGCTAGGCTCTAGATCGGAACCCTAATTTGATTGTAAATTTGCACTTTGCCTTTTGCACATTGCCTTATTGCTTGCAACAAACCTCTTTTAAAACCGCCGTATTTTAACAAAATTTGCACTGTGTATTTTATTTACCTGATACTTTTGGGGGTGCAGGTCAACTTGTGTCGAGTACACCGAGGGCCGAGCCAAGGCTTCACTCGGACTGACACAGCCTACCTGGAGGGCGACGAGTGTGGCCGCCATCTTTGGGGTAGGGTACGGTTGGCGCTCTAGCGGTCTGGCGATGAATCATGGAGTCGGGAGCTCTCCGGCTGAGCGTCCTACCCAGCCGCCATCTTCCCCTGTCGAAAAAAACTCTTTCTCTATGCATGTCACATCACTGTGCATACCTATATGACCAGGCTCATATGCTAACAAACAACAGCTGCACTCTTGTGTTGTGTCTATGTGCATGTGCCTGACTAGAACAAAATAACAAGGGACATTGTTGTTTGACCTTGTCTGCTGTGTTCAGACTAAATCCCAAGAAAGAACAGAACCAGAAAACAACTGCAATTTCTGTGTGAAAATACCATGTTGAACAAAAATATGTGTGTTTATATAGTAACATCTGCAAAGCAAATGAGGCCTATATAGTGGACAATTCGGCTAACATAGGGAAAACTACACTTGGTCAGGCTCTGAACACATGACACCCACCCCTTGGTCAGTAAGGAAGCACAGAAAGGAATAACAGAGTTAGGAAGAAAACAAACTAAAAGCAGTTCTCAAGAGCTAATTATCAAAAAATGCCTAAAAAGACAATTTGTTAAAAAGAAAATCTATTTAGTGCATGTTGTAGGCATCCAGTATCGATCTGCCTTTTGAGAATCTAAGGACTCAATGACAGCATCTGACTCTGTATAGGATAATAGAGCCACTGCCCTATTCCATGAGTTTCAAAGAGCATATGTTATCCTCAGTCCCAGCTAAAGCGGAGACAGTCACCGAGCAATCTGTGTTGATTTAGATGAAACCATGATCCAGAAGCGCTGTGCCATTGCACGGGAATCCTCGCTGGCCATTGGCTCTAGACTCGAATGATGTAGAAGTCGCAAATCCAAGGAGCAGTCATGATAATGGGCCACAAAGGGAATCATCAGCAGTTCAAAATCTATGGCATCAATTGTCTGCAAAGCCAGGCATATGTCCAGTGCCCATTGAAAGGGGCACCGGATGCAATGAAAAACAGGTTGCACATAGATGAAATAAGCATATTTATTTATTTATTTATTTATTTATTTATTGACATTTGTAGAGCGCGGCGAATACCCGTGGGAGTCTCGGCGCTAGTTAAGGGATGGATCAGCAACTGGGGTAAAGAAGATATACAAGGCTATTGGTCAAATAACCACGTCTTTAGCTGTTTGCGGAATGTGAACAGGGAGGGACTTGCTCGGATATGTGCAGGAAGGGTGTTCCAGAGTCTAGGGGCGGCAACCAGGAAACGCCTGTCGCCCCAGGTTAAACTGTTAAACGCCAATCCTCATCCAATACTTGCAGCTGAAGTATACCAATGATCTCAAGCATGTGCTCATGGTAGTGTTAGAGCGATGCCAGTAGGAACAGGATGAGAATGCCACCGACAATGAACAGCAGCCACAGCAACCCCCTGAGGAAATATAAATTTTATGGTCAAGTAATGTTCCCTAACGTGTACCCCACCATCTCCATGTACCAGCTTAAAGTGCATGTAACTTCCCTCCTGTGCCAGCTATGAAGACGCAAATACATTTGCGTCCAACGTTAACATGTCCTCTTTCAGACCCACCCTGAATGGGTTGAATACTCCGTTCCTAAGTATGCTATGCCAACGTCTTTTGTGGTGTACTCTACACGTTTTTCAGCTCTGGCGAAGTAGGCCCTGAATTCTGCCATCGAGCCTTTTTTCCTGCCTTCTGACTCTGAAAGCCTCAGCCCAGGCTGCCTCTGTACCCGTGACCTCTGCCTTACTCCCTGTGCGGCTCACGGTGCTTAGCTCAGCCTGCTGCCTGCCAAGACTGTATTCAACCTTCAAATTATCTGTTCCGCTCCTCGAAAATGCATTCCTGCCTACTAGTTTAAGTAAACATTCCCCCAGCTGCAGAGCAAAGGGCCCGGCCTCACTGTCTCCGTGCAAGTAATTCATAGCCTCCGTTACCATGGTAGGCCCATGCCCCTCGCATCTCATGTAGACACTTAGGCGCTTATACACGCACTCACAGTCAGTATAGAATAGCTTCTGCCCCAGAGACTTTTTCCGTTTAGATAATATGGTTCCCAAACATCAGATATCAGATATGATAGAAGTACGAGTTGATCTGACATGCCAGACTTCTGTCTCTTTCCGTCAGTGTAAATGTCAAGTCCCCTGCACCCTCCGGTTTCACGTCAATCACACGTCATGCAGCTGCGCGCGCATCCAGGCCTCAGATTTCTGCTGACATTACAAGTTTCTGCTTTGTTGCCACCCACTTGTGACACCTACCTGTGACGTTTCTAGCACACACCTCTATGTTCACGCCTAGTTCACGCCTTCTAATTACGTATCATTACCACGTGTGTGTTTTATCTTGTTTCTCTCAGCTGTTACGCCTACTGTATTGGTTTCTACTGTATGATTTAAGTATATAAGCTATGTATTGTCAATAAAATATTGCTCTATCCCTTCCTGCACCCCAGTGGTGGCAGGAACAAGATATCCGGTCATGACCATTCCTTTTTAAGGAATAAAACCCCTAAGAACTCTAACACCACGGACTCTGCCTCTTTCTTTCCGATTGAGTTATTATTGATTAAGTACTTACCTGCATAGAAATTAGGACGGTAAATCAAATATTTACCACATTATTCTGGCGCCCGAACAGGGACCCCTCCCCCACCCCACGCGCCGGTTGGTGCGTTGCAAGCTCTGTCCCCTGCCATCAGTTAGACGGAACTACGCGTACTGGCAGGATTTCCAGTATCTCCCTCTGGCCCACGGAGGTGACGAAGACTGCGATCAGCACCCAGACGAGGCGGTGAGGAGTGCGGAGGATCCCGACCAGAGCCTAGCCGAAAGAAGCAAGGTCCGAGGTGTCAAGAGGCCCACCAGTTTCCAAAGTATCCACGTGTCGAGTCGAGTCGAGTCCGGTCCAGTCCAGTCGAGTTTTCGGAGGCCTTCTGTTTCCGTGCTTCCCGGTGAGTACCATTGCTGGGACGTATCTAGACGGGTGCATTATTATGTATCCGGTAAAGACGGGTTTGGGTACACAAATTCGGTCTGCACTGTTTTAGACAGTGTATCTGTACTGTTTAGCAGTATATCCGTTATTCTAGTTCTTGCACTGTTCTTAGCAGTGTATCTGTGCTGTTTAGCAGTACATCCAGTATAGGGGGGTAGTCATATATGTCTCAAATGTCTTTTATGTGATTAATGTCGTGGTATGAGTGACTGTTTTTAATGTGCATTATTGTGTTCTTGTGTAACTAGCTGTGTTCAGAATTAAGTTAGCAAGGATTGAGCATTCAGTACTAAGTAAACAAGATGCCGTTTTTCAATAAGTTTAAGCAGATAGGAACTAGGAAAGGGATACTAGAGGAAGAAATTCCCATCCCCCCTAGGGACACTCCTGGAAATTTCATGTATCATAAGCATGGCTTAGATGCCATATTGTATCTAGATTTATGGGCCGATTATACTAAGCACTTAGAAGAAAGACACAGATGGACCGTTACAGGAACATGGGATGCCGAGTGCATCTTGAAGGTAGAAGAAGCACTATGGAAAAAGAAAGCCAGACAATCTCAGAAAGACGCCATAGAATTTTGGCGTAAAGTATCACATAAACGTGCTGAAAAAGCACTCCGTAGAGAAGACAGACATAGAGAAGAGTCAGATAAAGCCCGAGAAAACGAATTAGTTACTGAAGGGATCCGAGTAAAATCAGAACAAATAGATCGCGCACGAAACAATCTTGTAAATGGCATGTATCTTGTGGCCGAGGGTTCGCCTGAAGCCACTTCAGAAATACCGAAAGATCTGCCGCCACCATTGGTTCCAACTAAAGTAAATCACAGGACTACTAAGGACATATTTCTGAATTCCTATCTAAACGATGTAGCACCCACTTACACCAATCCACGTGCCCACGTCCCGCCTACTGACGGTGACGGAGATGGCAACCCGCCTCCAGACCATATCCCGCCATTACCGCAACAAGGTTTCCCCGTCCGACAGCCTGTCGTTCCTCCTCCTCCACCACTTCCCGCACCTAAAATTAATATACCAAATCCGTTTCTACCTGATCCTACTAAAAGACAAGTTCAAGTACATATACAGGCTCCACAGAAGGAAAATGCCCAAGCCTCTGCCTCAGGAGGTGCGACCGGGGGTTACCAGACCCCGCCAGCAACACACAGATTACACCTTAGGGACATGCAGAACCACCTTACGCTCCAATCACCCCATCTCGACAGACTCAAAGCACCGCTTTCAGTTGGCAGATATGATCCAGTACCCGGCAAAGACGATAGAATGTTGATAGCATCACTACGCTTGCGACAAGCTACAGATTACCTAATGTTATTCTCAGGGATGACCGATCACCTAGATAAAATATATCATTTTGTCCAGACTGGGGAAAATCCTGAAAGTATTAAGGAGGCCTTGGCACATCAGAAAGTTGACACCCAAGCATACATATTACGCTTTTTCATAAATTGCTTAATAAGAGAACGAGATAGACCTGAGACAGAACAGGATGAAATGGAAGCACTAAACAAGTGGGGCCAAAATATATCCGAGGGAAAGCATGATAGACAGAATTGTATATCAAGCATGTACAAGAAAATAAGAAAAGCAGTAATAGACATACACGAAAAAGAAAAAGAGAATGACTCCTCCGAGGAGGAGGAGGGACCTGAAGAACCAGAAAAGACTACAGTTACGATAGCGTATGTAGGTAAGGGAACTTACCTTAGGAAAGGCATTCGTCCAGAAAGCAAGAGAGTTTTTCTCTCTGGCATAACAAAACCGAATTCTCCTGAACATCAGTTTCAAGACACTGATAAAATGCTTTGAGAACGAATGGGGTACCATGTACTCAATTCTATGGATGAACAAGAACTAGCCCGGTCAGCAGTACTATGGGCTGACAATCCTAACATATACAATGATGAAACAGTAGCGCAGACATTTCTGAACCTATCCCCAGACGAGCAGAAATTAGCAGGTACCTATATGATTCAACACCTCCTCAGGTTATACAGAAATCAACATTCTGATCCAGGTCCCTTACACGATACATTAGAAGCACTACTCATGGACAGATGGAGAGGCCTAAGTACCAAGTTATTACAAATAATTCTAGAACAACGGCACAGATATAACACTTTCTTAAGCTCCGAATATGTTCCCGCTCCGCCCCCAGAAAGAAAAATGTATCATATGGAGCGTCTTGAAAGACAGAACCCTTTACGAGAAGTACATCCAGTTATGGGTACCGATAATACCTTGAAACGTGTGTATGTACACACACCTCTGACCAAGTTAGAACTATTGGAAATGAAGAAACTAGTACCCTGTCACGATAAAGACCCTGCAGGTTTTCATAGAGAACTTAAAGACATGTTACTAATGGGAGATTACACATATGCAGATATCATGAAAATGTTAAAGGTACTGCTGCCCACTGGCATCTACGAGAAACTTAAGGAACGAGAATGGGAGGTGGGAGACAAAAAGATTGTATGGGCAGAAATAGAAGACGAGGAGAAACTTCGTACCCCAGGGCTAGGCCTTGGGGAGAAAACTAAAGCATTACCAGGTTTGATAGTACAGGTTCTGCCAAGATTACTGACAACTAGAAAGGAAGACTGGGACGCAATCTCAGCCTGTAAACAGAAACACGACGAAGATACCAGTGACTTCTATTCAAGGTTCGAGAAATGTTTCATTATTAATAGTCGTCTTAAACCAAGTAGCGAGTCGTACCCGCATCTTTTTGTATCAAAGTTAGTGGAGAATTGCCTGACATCAGTCAAGAACCGTGTATATAAAGTTGAAAGTACATGGCAAGCAAATACGCCATCCCAGATGTTACAGATGTTACAATACCATCAGAATAGAATCAGAGAAGAACAGGATCATGAACAGAAACGTATGAAAGACACGAAAATGAAAATGTTAGTGGCCCAGTCGGTTCCAGCCGACGGCCAGAGAAAGGGTACGACTAAGCATGGGCGAATTTTGCGAATCTCGCGTTCGCGAATTTTGCGGATTTGCGAACTCGCAATCCGCAAAATCCGCGAATTCCCGCGAATTTGCGGATTTTTTTTTTGTGTTCGCCCGTGTTTCTGCCAGTTCGCGAGGGTTTTTACAATTTCGCAATTTGCGAACTTACCTGTCGGGTCGCAAGTTTTGCGAACTTGTTGTTTCTACGTGTCCAGCCTGTTTGGGACACTCTTCTTCATCACTGCCACTCTCTGTCACCACTGCCACTCTCTGACTACTCATGCCACCCTCTGGCCCACCCATGCCACCCTCTGTTTCATCACCACACCCTCTGGTTGTCCAGTGTACATTATTTTCGGCAAAGCAAAGCACACCTTCCCTGCCTCAAGTGACCTGAATTAATTTGGGGCTGATTAATGTGTCACAGAATATTTTTTTAGCTGGCACCTGCTTCCTTAGTGCGCCCTGATTAGTGATCTTTTGCACTTGCTAAGTGCTTTCATTGTTGCAAAATTAGTTACAACACCTGCCCTGCCCCAACTGACAATAATGAATTAGGGGCTGATTAATGGATTTTAACTTCCAGCCTGGCTCCTGCTTGTCTCCCTTAGATGTAATTCAGGACCTTTGTGGCATATGTGTAACTATTCTGAGGTTCAGAGCAGGGTCACATAATAGTTGCAACTGGCAACTGAACTCTGGAGGGGCCCCTCAGGAAGCACTACAGGAAATGGCTACTAATGATGAGCCTGAACTTTTGAACCTGGTAAGTAGTTTCAGTTTTGCTAAGATCGTATTTCTGCAATTTAGCACTTATTCGCGGGGCGCGAAGTTGTACTGGGAAGCCGCGAACTCACGCGAACAGTGCGAGCAGTGCGAGCAAAATCCGCTGCTCGCGGATTTGCGGATTTTGCGGGAGATTCGCGAATCTCGCGGATTGCGAATTTCCCGAAAATCCGCAAAATCCGCGAGCGAAACGGATTTTCCGCCCATGCTTAGGTACGACCCAGACAGGTAATGCAGCAGCTCCCGTTAAAGGGACATGCAACTATTGCAAGCAGCCAGGTCACTACTTACATGAATGTCCAGTCCTGAAACACAATATAGCAACAGGTAAAACTAAAGAAAGACCGCATCCGCCTAGACACGACCAGGGTCAGCAACAGACTTCACAGAATCCACAACCTATGCATGCTTCATCACATACAGGACAGACCGCTGCGGTATCACAGTCGCAGTCACAGCCACAGCCCATTGCCGCGACGCAGCAAGTTTCACGGCAGATGTGCCAGTATGCCCAATCTGATTATCCCGATTATCAGCGTTACACATGAAACAGCCTAGAGAGGGAGTTTGGCTTGCCTCTTATTGAGATTCCTGTAGATCAAGAGGGTCCTTATGTACACAGTCAAGTATTGGGAAAAGACAGAAAGTTTTTAATTGACACAGGGGCAAGCCGCACAACAATCAGTCATAATGAAGTTCCAGGGGCACCCCTCTCAGGCTCACAGAATGTTTCCCTTGGTTTTTCAGGACAGCCTATTGTAAATGAGGTATCAGAACCAGTCCCCCTGGCTGTGGGTCCGTTATCACGTGTTACAGACTTGTTACTTACGAAATCATGTCCAGAAAACTTGTTAGGAATAAAGACGTTGAAGGCTCTAGGAGCAGTGCTATGTTGTTCTCCGGAAGGAGTTAGACTTTTCTTGCGTGACTTTAAGGGTCACTATGTATTACGAGAGTTTGATGTCAGATTGAAAAATGTACCAGAACACCTGTGGGCACAAGGCCCAACCAATGTAGGCTGCATGCACATTACACCATACCGTGTTACACTAAAGCCAGGTGTTGTTTTACCCCGAATAAGACAATACAAGTTACCACCCGATGCTGTAGTGGCTTTACTGGAAATCATTGAAGAGCTCATTGCCCAAGGAGTGGTCGTAGAGACCGACTCCAATATCTGTAATTCCCCTATCATTCCGATTCTTAAACGTACTGATCCCAATGCACCGCCAGTATATCGGCTGGTGATTGATTTACGAGAACTGAATAAATGCATTGTACCACAGTACCCTGTGGTTCCCGACATCTCATCTCTATTGACTGCTATTGATCCAGAAGCGACGTTCTTTACTGTAATTGACCTCAAGAACGCCTTCTTCAGTGTGCCTATTGATCCAGAGAGCCAATATCTCTTCGGATTCAGTTTAAATGGACAAAGTTTCAAATTTTCACGCGCACCTCAAGGATTCACAGAAAGCCCCAGCATCTATAGTCAAGCACTGAAAAGACAACTTGATTGTATTCAAATGCCAGTTAACACCGCCTTACTGCAATACGTCGATGATCTGCTGATCACCGCACGAAGTGAGCCCGAATGTGAACAAGCATCACTGACAGTTTTACATTTTCTGGCCGACAAGGGACACAAGGTGTCTCCTTCGAAGCTACAATTCTGTGTTCAGCAAGTTGTGTACTTGGGTCACTTGCTGTCCAAAGTGGGGAGACAGCTCACTCCTGACCGTATCCAGTTAATTGTAAATATGCCGCAACCCGAGACACAAAAGGAAGTGCGAGCCTTTATAGGCCTCACCTCGTACTGCAGACAATGGATTCCTCAGTATGCATTTCTAGCTAAACCACTCATTCAGTTGACAACACAGGAGGCAGCGACTTCGACTGTCCTTCCTTGGACTCAGGAACATGCACAGGCCTTTGAAGAATTAAAGAAAGCTTTATGCCAAGCACCAGTTTTAGCAACACCATGTTACAGCAAACCTTTTACACTTTTTGTTACAGAACGTGATGGTACAGCGTTGTCTGTCCTCACTCAAGACCAAGCAGGTTCACATAAGCCTTGCGCTTATTTTTCAAGTACATTGGATTCAGTAGCCCAGGCACTCCCTGCGTGCTTGAAGTCAGTAGCAGCAACAGCACTAGCAATCAGACAGAGCGACTAAATTGTTTTAGGACATCAATTAACAGTTCAAGTTCCACATTCTGTAGAGGTTCTTTTAAACAGAACTCAGACTCAACACTTGACTATAGCACGACTGACAGGTTATGAATTGACGCTATTCCAGCCACACATAGAAATCAGACGCTGCAGCATTCTAAACCCCGCAACATTGTTACCTTCGATTATGACAGATCCAGCCCCGCATGATTGTATAGAGATCATTAATGCAGTAACAAAGCCCCGACGAGACTTACCAGATGTTCCATTGACAAATCCAGACCTGACACTTTATGTGGATGGTTCATGTATGAGAACAAGTACAGGAGAATTAGTGGCCGCGTATGCAGTGACCACTGAAACTGAAGTAAAAGAAACATATCGTATTGACACACTGTCTGCTCAAGCAGCAGAGCTCATCGCTCTGACCCGAGCCTGTATACTAGCCAAGAACAGAAATGTTAACATATACACTGATTCCCGTTATGCTTTCGGAGTCGTACACGACTTCGGAGTGTTATGGCAAGAACGAGGTTTCTTGACCTCTCACGGTGCCAAGATCCAACACGGTCCCCTCATTCAAGCACTGTTAGAAGCAATACATCTGCCTTCAGGCATATCCGTCATGAAGTGTAAAGCACATACTAAAGTTATAGATTCTGTTTCCCAGGGTAAAGACCTGGCAGACCAGACAGCAAAACATACAGCATTGACTCACACCCAGGCAACGCACGTGACCAAGACAATAGTACCGACCCATTGTATGACAGTTAGGGATCCCACACTCGATGTAATAGATATTCAGACACATGCTACTGCAGGTGAAATAAAGAAATGGACTGAACTAGGAGGGATCCAGACAGATCAAGGTTGGATGACGAAGGGAAAATCTACATGGTTTCTCCCCGACTCTATGGTTCAAGTCATAATCAATACAGCACATAGTCCAGCACATCTAGGAGAGAAAGCGATGTTAGACAGTTTACAGAATCTCTGGTACAACAAACACTTACGAGCAGCAGCAAAACAGAAAGTGCGTACTTGCATGATCTGTTGTCAGTTCAATCCAGGTAAAAGCGTTCCTGTCGAGCAAGGTGGATTTCATCCTCCCGATCACCCTTTTGAAGTCCTCCAGATGGATTATATCCAGATGGACCGTTGTCGAGGATTCAAATATGTCCTCGTAATTGTTTGTGCACTTTCCCGGTGGACCGAAGCATATCCAGTCCCAGATTACACTGCTCCGACCACTGCCAGGCAGCTGGTTCGAGAATTCTTCCCACGATACGGCTTGCCTCGTGTCGTATACTCAGATAACGGACAGCCATTCTCATCCGAACTCATGAAACAGGTTTCCCTGCTGCTAGGATATCAGTGGAGATTCCATTGTGTCCGACATCCCGAAGCCGCTGGCCTTGTAGAAAGGCATAACCAGACACTAAAAACCCGCCTTGCTAAAGTTTGTAAAGAGAAAGGGGTCGACTGGATAGTCGCCCTGCCAGTTGCATTGTTCTATATGAGAATGGTCGCCCATTCGAGATCAGGACTATCCCCGTATGAAGTGGTCTTTGGCAGACCACCGAATATGTGGGGGACGCCCATACCTAAGAAAATTACCGATGTTGATTGTAATATGCTGACAGATTACCTTGCCTCCTTGATGTCTGCACTCCAATCATGTCGTTCACAGGTTGCCGCAGCCTTCCCTGACAACACTGATGTAAAGCCACATGATGTCCATCCCGGTGACACAGTGCTAATTAGGAACTTCGACAGGAAAAGTCCGCTGGAGCCCCGCTGGAAAGAGCCGAAGACCGTCCTTCTTACAACGCGGACCGCTATCAAGGTGGAAGGCCGAAAGGGGTGGATCCATACGAGTCATATAAAAAAAATGCAATGAACTGATGCCAGAAACTGACTCGTCCACCCCCTCAAAGGACTGCCTCGATACTAAAGACTTTAAAGTTACCAAACAAGAGAAAACTCCCCAAGAGGAGTACCGAATGAAACTTCGATCTAGCAAGTCAGACAGTTTAATTGTTTAAGTCCTCCCCTAGGTGAATCGGTTAAATAGTTTCTGACATGTATCCCCTAGATCGAGATAGAGAGAGAGAGAGACAACTCAAGAAACGTACATATTGTAAATCACTGCGCAGTCACTGTATAGTGACGTTATTGATTATGTTTTTTCTAAGTCTTCTGATTATTGTTGCGAGTATATTGCTTCCTATATATTACCCTATTTTCAAGCGTGAACAATCTGCTTACAATGTCACTGCCGAACATTCTTTTAGTGAATTACCTCCCCACGAACTTTCTTACAGACTCGCGCTGCGCAACAACACATTCATTAGTATGTTACATCACTCCCATCAGACTAACAATGCTACAAACTGTTGGATATGTGGCCGACTCCCTCCCTATCAGAAATACAAGGGAGTTCTGCCTCTCTTTCCGTACCCGTTCACTCACAATGGCTCCTGTGGTGCATGGTTTAGAATAATTAATTCCTTAGATCCTGATGTCGCTGTTTTCAAAGGGAATTGGGTTTGGGGAAACTTGAACTTAGTTCTGCTTAATGCCTGTTACCCTGACAAGAAGGGACTTCCCACTAGAATAGGAACTGATCTAGAAAATGAAGTATATGGATTAGGTAATTATACAATTAACCTTATGATTCTTACTGTCGAATCCGAAGCTGCACCAGTTCTCCCTGCTATGTCAGTATTACCAGTCACTGGTGATTTATGTGTCAGAAAGAAGGGTTCAGTACACTTAGGTCATAGCAAATGTACTACTGTGGTCGAATTTAGTGATCAAGGCAAATCTTCCTTTAGAGCTACCCGTCATTCCTACTTTGTTTGTGGCCATACCGCATACATACGCTTGCCTCCAGATTGGGATGGTACCTGTTACATTGCATTCCTTCTGCCACCTCTTTTTCTAGCCCCTCCTGATTATCACAGAAATACAAATCTAGTAAAGAATAGACTCCGAAGAGATCTCCCGATTGTCGACTACACTGAAACGGCATGGGAGCAATACACAGATTTCAATAAAGGATTCTTTTTCTTCACAGGTCCCGTCCAAAACAGTAAACTAATACGCAGATTAACTAGAACACTCGAAGCAGTAGTGAATGAAACGGCCTCCGCCCTAGGTAACTTAACAGAGGAGCAGTCCGCCATGCGGGTTGTTGTTCTTCAGAATCGTCTTGTTATTGACGTCATCTTGGCAGATAGAGGCGGAGCTTGTAAGGTCATCGGGTCAAGTTGCTGTGTTTTCATTCCAGAAAACGTGCCAACGGTATACCAAGCTATCACACGTCTTCATAAAATTGCAAGTTTGATACATCAGAATCCAGGCACCTGGACTTGGTCCGGCTGGTTCTTGACAACGTTGACCGCTTGGGGATGGAAGATCCTATCCTTCCTAGGCATTGCCCTTGTCATAGTATTCAGTTGCTGCCTGTGCCTACAGTGTGGGCCAGCGATTTGTGGACTGTGTGCCACATCGTGCATTGAACATTCCAGTTTTCTCTCAAAACGTGAAAGGAAGAAAGAAGAACAAATGATGTTACAAGAACAGACTGATCGATTCATGAGGATCGATATATCATGAAGGGTCCGTAGGGAACAAGGAGGAATGAGGAAATATAAATTTTATGGTCAAGTAATGTTCCCTAACGTGTACCCCACCGTCTCCATGTACCAGCTTAAAGTGCATGTAACTTCCCTCCTGTGCCAGCTATGAAGACGCAAATACATTTGTGTCCAACGTTAACATGTCCTCTTTCAGACCCACCCTGAATGGGTTGAATACTCCGTTCCTAAGTATGCTATGCCAACGTCTTTTGTGGTGTACTCTACACGTTTTTCAGCTCTGGCGAAGTAGGCCCTGAATTCTGCCATCGAGCCTTTTTTCCTGCCTTCTGACTCTGAAAGCCTCAGCCCAGGCTGCCTCTGTACCCGTGACCTCTGCCTTACTCCCTGTGCGGCTCACGGTGCTTAGCTCAGCCTGCTGCCTGCCAAGACTGTATTCAACCTTCGAATTATCTGTTCCGCTCCTCGAAAATGCATTCCTGCCTACTAGTTTAAGTAAACATTCCCCCAGCTGCAGAGCAAAGGGCCCGGCCTCACTGTCTCCGTGCAAGTAATTCATAGCCTCCGTTACCATGGTAGGCCCATGCCCCTCGCATCTCATGTAGACACTTAGGCGCTTATACACGCACTCACAGTCAGTATAGAATAGCTTCTGCCCCAGAGACTTTTTCCGTTTAGATAATATGGTTCCCAAACATCAGATATCAGATATGATAGAAGTACGAGTTGATCTGACATGCCAGACTTCTGTCTCTTTCCGCCAGTGTAAATGTCAAGTCCCCTGCACCCTCCGGTTTCACGTCAATCACACGTCATGCAGCTGCGCGTGCATCCAGGCCTCAGATTTCTGCTGACATTACAAGTTTCTGCTTTGTTGCCACCCACTTGTGACACCTACCTGTGACGTTTCTAGCACACACCTCTATGTTCACGCCTAGTTCACGCCTTCTAATTACGTATCATTACCACGTGTGTGTTTTATCTTGTTTCTCTCAGCTGTTACGCCTACTGTATTGGTTTCTACTGTATGATTTAAGTATATAAGCTATGTATTGTCAATAAAATATTGCTCTATCCCTTCCTGCACTCCAGTGGTGGCAGGAACAAGATATCCGGTCATGACCATTCCTTTTTAAGGAATAAAACCCCTAAGAACTCTAACACCACGGACTCTGCCTCTTTCTTTCCGATTGAGTTATTATTGATTAAGTACTTACCTGCATAGAAATTAGGACGGTAAATCAAATATTTACTGTCGCCCCAGGTTAAACTGTTAAACGCCAATCCTCATCCAATACTTGCAGCTGAAGTATACCAATGATCTCAAGCATGTGCTCATGGTAGTGTTAGAGCGATGCCAGTAGGAACAGGATGAGAATGCCACCGACAATGAACAGCAGCCACAGCAACCCCCCTAACACGCTGGCAAATAAAATGTATAACAGACAGAATTACTTGAAAGATTATTTTGGAAAGATGTCACAAGACCAGAACCTAAAAGTTTTAAAGAGTGGGCTAGGCTTGCTGTTTCAGAGACATTTATTAATTGATGTATCAGTTCTATGAAATGCAGGGGAAGATTTGTATTTAACAGTGATTGTATTTCACTAGAAGTTCCAGCCACCTGCAATTCAAAGGTATTGAGGGCAGATGTGAGAGCCAATTCCTGTGGAACTGTAATGCTTTGAGTCTGCTTAGTTTGTTAAATTCTGCTTTCAAAGTTGGAATGGAAGGCCACAATGAGCTATCTAAAATCCCATGAGGGGGGGGAACAAGATGTTGTTGCAGCAAGTGACTGACTGGGAAACTGTTACAATATATGGGACTCCTGCCCACGTATTATTCATCAAAGAGAGGAACCAAGAGGGATTTTTAACGGGGTCCAGTGTATACGCCCTGGAACTAGGTCAACAAAAAAGGGATACACTGTTCCTTCCCCAAGGGGAGAAAAATAATGAATAAATGAACCAAACTACGTGAAGTGGAAAGGGGGTCGGGGGGAATCCCCCTTTCGGAACTAAAACCCTCACACACCAAGCAAGCTAGGTGTCATGCTTCATCATCTGGGTTCTGCTCCTCATCAGACTGGTGCTGCAATATCTGATGAGTACCCGTGAAGGGGCTCTTTACCTGAGATCTTTTGTTCCTGCCAGTTGGTACATGTGGGTGTGAGGGCTCTAGAGGGTGTGTAGACATGAAAGGTGGGTGTAACTTAAAAAGGTTAGTTAATCCACAAAATCTCTTTTCATAGGGTGGTTGACTACCTGAGTAAAAAAGGTGGGTTGAACCTACACCCTAGTGCAATGATCCAGAAGTGTAAGTTCTACCTAGTGGTCACTAGGTAGAACTACAACTTCTGGATCATTGCACCAGCGTGTAGGTTCAGCCTACTGTTTTTACTCAGGTAGTCAAGACTCAGGTAGTCATGAGGGTTTTAGTTCCGAAAGGGGGATTTCCCCCGACCCCATTTCAACTTCACGTAGTTTGGTTCATTTATTCATTATTTTTCTCCCCTTGGGGAACAGTGTATCCCTTTTTTGTTGACCTGACTCCTGCCCACGTACCACAACAGTATTTATTATTTAGTATGAAATAGCTTTCATTTGAAAGTACTGTAATGAAGGGGAGCATTGAAGGAACAAGACTCCCTTGTAAAAAACAAGCCAAATTGGGTGCTGAAGCATTACACGTTGTGAATTTTAACATGTTGACAAACAAGTGAATAATCAGCAGTAGAGTCATAATCTTCTCCCTTGGAAGAGGTGTGGTGCAGCGACTGACTCCGGAACCCGAGTGCTCATGGTTCAATCCCCGGCACCGGCGGCAGATCAGCCCAGCACCATGTCACTCTGGGCAATAGCTCTCTTAATCTTCCCGATGGCCCCCAGCGCCTTGACACTTTAGGGTACTTGTTCGCACTTTACAAATACTGGACATTACATTTACGTAAGGAAGACGTCGATATGAGCACATTCACAGCGGTAGGTAAAGAGCAGAGACTATAACTCGTGTATATATACTACTCCCAAGGGGTTCATATCTACCTATTGGAAAATGATTCATGAAAGTACTGAACTGAATAGTCGAAATAAGCAATGAAATAGCTCTGCATATTAACAACACCACTGAGGGTGTTTTGGCTATATTGAATTGGAGTTGTTCTAACTCTTCTAAATGTAGCATGGTGTAAGTTACGTCTTTCTTAGCCGTTATTCATTGTTTGTGTTTTTAAATTGAAAGACAGAAACAGAGCAGTATAGATCAGATAATGACATGGAGCACATCAATTTTTGAGTGTCTGAAGCGTCCAACCAAACTGCATAACAGTTCTAAGCTGACTTTGCCCATGATACAATGTTGACATATCACTCTACACAATATCAATAATGGATGACAAAATATTATTCAAATTATAAATGGGGGATGACAAGATGTTAATACTGTTGTCTGCTAGTGCAAGTACTTTTTCCAAATTATCTTGATTCGTTTGTCTTGAGAAGTAGAGCAGCTTCCATTTGTGATAATTTCTAAATTTCATTATAACCTGCATATAGAAATCTTTTAGGACAAGGGGACCCAGCAAAAATTCAGATAGATTCATGTCTTTTTTTTAAAATTATATTATTGTTTTCCATGTTGCACACACTTTATACATTATACATTGTTCAGCATTATTACTTCATGCTTCATAGCTAAATAAGTTCTATTACAAGATATACAAACATTTCATTACGCATTTCCACCATCATTATTTATATTTCTTACTTTACCGTCATTAAACATTAAGCCCTTCTTGGGTCTACCTGCGGCCCAAGTCCTTCCTTCCACCTACTTATGGGTTGCCATATTCTTAAGCCTAATGTCCTCCCCCTTTTCCCTTTTCGTGCATAAATATTCTTCTCCATATTATATGCATTCAACAGATTAGCCAACCAGGTTTGTAGTGCCGGCGGATTTTTGTCAAGCCATGCCCTTGCTAAGGTCAATCTGTATACTGAAATTGCCACAAACAGAAATTCCTGCTGTGTGTCAGCTCCTTCCATACCCAGGCATAAAATTATCCGAGCAGGGTTAAGTTTAATTTGGATCCCCAATGATCTGTCGAGAAAACCCTCGATGTCCCTGACTAGCGTATGTAGTTGAGGGCAGGTAGCAAATATGTGAATACTATCAGCTTCATTAGCGTTGCATCGGGGACAGTTGGTACCCATAGTCCCACCCCATTTAGCTATCTTGGTGGGGGTATGATAGAGTGAATACAGAGTTTTATAATGTTGTGACTGCATGGAGGATGAACACAATATAGTACGGCCTAGGTCCAGTGATTCCTTAAACCACCCTACTTCCACGCTAGGTTTTTCCGCCCATTTCTTACCCACTTTTCCTAAGTCGTCAGTTTTCCCTTTAACCAAACAGGCATAAAGGGACCTAATTATGCAATTCCTCAAAAGTCAAATTTTTTCCAGTATTTCATTCCTACTCACTCCAACTGACCCCCCTGATTTATTATTCAAAAAACTCCTGACCTGGAGGTACTCGAAAAAGCCTCTATTACCGATACCATGCTTAGTTCTTAGATCTGCATACTGTACCATCCCCTCTGCATCAAATAAGTCCACAATCTGGACAATACCTCTGTTTACCCATTCTGACATTACTTCATCTGCGAAGATTGCTTGAGGAAATGACCTGTTTTTATAGAGTCTAATATATCTGTTGTATTTCCCCAATTTACTTCTTTTCAAGAAGGCAGTCCAAATCTTAACAGCAGCGGTAACTGTCTTGAACCTGGTTCCTTTAAAGTAGCCAAAATCAATACAATTTAAAAAGCAGTTTCCCACATCTGTCCCTAACACAGTAGCACATACTTTCGTAGACAGGTTATTAACTCTTTGATCCAAATCTGTTCCTCCTATTAGCCCTTGCATATATTGTAGAGCAGCTGCCATGTAGTATAACCTGAAGTCCGGTGCTCCCCACCCCCCCTTTCTCTTGGGAGCGTTATATATCTATATGCCCTACGCGTCTTCCCATGTGCCCAGATGAATCTGTTACATATTGCCTCTAGTGTATTAAACCAGCTGTTCTCAAAGAATAAAGGGATTGATCTAAAAAAATAAAGAAATTTGGGGAGAATCAGCATCTTAATAACGTTGGTGCAGCCCATCAACGATAGGTGTAAGTTGTTCATCCTTATTAGATCCGTTTTTACTCTTGCCATCAGTGGAGCCATATTTATCTCAACTACCATATCAAGATTTGCTGATATTGCCACCCCCAAGTACACGGCTGAATCAACTACCCTAGCGTCATTACACACTGAATATCTATTTTCAACAATCTGTGTCTTAGATTTGTTCAGTTTGTATCCCGAGATTTGACTGAAACATTGAGCCTCTGCTTCAATCTCCCTAATGGCGGCGGAGGGGTTAAGTGTCAAAATGGCAACGTCATCCGCATACACTAGAGTTTTTATTGCGCAGCCGTTTATTTTCATTGCCGGAATCTGTGGATTCTGTTCCAGCCTACGCAGATAGGGATCCAAGTATAATGCAAACAGCAGGGGGGATGACGGGCAGCCCTGCCTAGTCCCTCGGCAAATCTTGACTGCTGCCGAGTATCCCCTATTGACCCTAATCTTAGCCATTGGGTTGATATACAGGGTCTGTATGGCCTTAATGCAGCCCTCCCCAATTCCACTCCACCTCATGGCTGACCATAGGTATCCCCAGGAGACCCTATCAAATGCCTTTTCTGCATCTAGAAACAGCGCTACCATGGGGTCTCCTAGGGTACCTGCTGCATCAAACATGGTAATGACCTGCCTGACGTGCTGTGTTGTTCCTTTTCCTGGGATAGACCCATGCTGGGAGGGACTAGCTAAACCCTCAAATACCCCTGCTAATCTTTTAGCTAGTATCTTTGAGTAGACCTTGACGTCGGCGTTCATCAACGTAATTGGGCGGTACGAGCCCGGTTTGGTTATAGGTTTACCTTTCTTTGGTATTACGATGATGTTGGCTGCACCCCAGGACTCAGGGATGGATTCACCCTTTTGTGCCATCACCGTGATATTAAACATGTCCCCTATGATAACTGTTTGGAATATTTAAAAACATTCCCCGGGGATCTGGTCCGGCCCTGCTGCTTTCACCGAGGGAAGACTGCCGAGAGCAGTGACCAGTTCCTCTAACCGGAATCCAGCATCTAACTCCTCCTTTTCAGCTACGGAGAGCACCGAAGGATGCGCCTCGCTCAGATATTTTTCTATCTCTCCCATGCTTGCTGTTATGTCTGAGGAGTAGAGATCTGTATAGAACTGTTTAAAGACCTCCCTTACCTGTCCTAGCTCTGTTACCATATTTCCTTGAGGATCAGCAATTTCTTTAATATCTGCTGCTGCTACTCTCTGCCTAGTCCGCACAGCTAGAATATGTCCCACCCTTTCACTGAGCTCATATGCGTTCTCCCTGTTATCCATGTATTTCTCGGCTGTCTTTCAGGCAACTCCTTCCAGGGCGTCTGCTCTAAGCGATATTAGTTTAAGGATGTTTTGTTCTATCGGGACCTGTTGTTGAATAGCTACTGCTAATTCTTCTTCGGCCCTCAATAAGTTTAGTCAAATTTCTTCTGTCTTCTGTTTCTCTTTTTTTTGTGCGGACAATACAAAGCTTAACGTCTCCCCTCTACCACCGGCCTTAAAGGCGTCCCACACTACCCCTGGGGGTGCTGTCCCTCTATTTATATCCCAGAAATCCTTGATCCATTTTGTCATATAAACCCGATATCCATTATCTTGCAGCAGCGCCCTTTCAAAAGTCCATTGCACCTCTTTTTTATGGGAATGCCCTAGTCTTAATGTCAAAACCAATGGGCTATGATCAGATATAATTCGGGGTTGTTTTTCAATTTTTCATTCAGCAATTAGACTATTTGAAATTAGGAAGTAATCGAGTCTGATCAGCACCTGATGAGGAGCGGAGAAGAAAGTGCTACCATCTAAGTTCGGATGCCATTTTACCCAAGGATCTTCCAACGAATTATGAGTCGCCATATCCGACAGTGCCCTAAACATTTTCCTTTTCCTGCCTAGATATTGTGACCCTGGCTGCAAGAATGAACTAATTGGGTCATGCAGATTAAAATCACCGCAACATACAATTGGCTCAGGCCATTGTGCCAATTCCACATCAGGTACTGAAATACGTCTGGGTCATCCTCTGTGGACCCATATATTGTAGCTAAGGTGATCGTCTCCCCCTTAAAGGCTATCTCGATCAGCACCCACCTCCCCCAATGATCTTCTTTTTTCCTCTTTATAATTGTGTCACTGCTCCTGCCCAGCACCGCCACACCTCTAGTTTTGGTCCCTTGATTTGATTTTGCACACCTGTTGGGCCAATTCGAACCCTAATTGGCCCAACAGGTGTGCGTTGGTACCCTCTATGTGGGTCTCTTGCAGACAAACCAGATCAACGTGCAATGTTCTGAGTACTGCTGCTACCTTGAACCTCTTTTTTTGCTCATTGAGCCCACATACATTTATCGAGGCTATTTTACATGCCATATAACTTTAGTACTTTCGACCCTATGCTGATCGTTGTCTGTTTTATCTTTACTTTGCTGTATATCTTGTGTTCCTTTCCCTACCCAAACTTGTAATGCCAGTAACAAAACACCATATACTTGTGCAACATTTCTGCCCTTTCCCCTCCCTCCCCCTCCCACCCCTGCTATCCCCCCCTTTATCACACACCATGCCCTACCCTCTATGTGCCCCCCGCCCACCTCCCCCCTCTCCATTGAGACGCCCTGGGTACAAAATTCCCAGGTGTGGTTGTCAGTTAGGGCGGTACATGTCAGACGTGCCCCGTGGCCCGGATTCAAAGAGATGTATTCCCTACATCTCTTTGGTGCATAAATAAAACCTCTGCCTTACAATATAGGTTCTAATAAATATCTAGTTATTTTGATGACATGTGAGAGTTATGTCCTTCGTTTTGAGTTGTTGTCGTTTGTTTATTCATTTAAAAGGCTTTCAGGGCTTTTGCTATTTGCCAGCTTTCTGGTTAGTGTTCCCCATGATTTCGGTCAGATAGGATTCTGCTTGCACTTCACTGGTAAAGGTTTTAGTGGTGCCTTTATAGATTATTTTTAATCTTGCTGGGTTTTGAAGAAATATCTTTGCACCGTTTTGTTCGAATGGAGTAATCAACTGCTTCATCCTCCACCGGCATTCTACAGTCGTATGAGCAAAATCTGGGCGCACGAAGAAGGAGAAGTCGTTGAATTCCTTCTTCCTTGAGGGCCTCACAATGTCATAAATGGCTTCTCTTAGCCAAAAGTTTCCTATGTTGACCAGCATTGCTCTAGGATACTGTGCTGGCTTCTGGCTCCGTTTTGGGAGTGCCAGGGGGGAGCGATGTACCCGTTGAAGTTCAGTGTTCATATCCCAGGTTTCAAGCTCTGGAAAGGCTGTCTTTACCAGGTTGATCATGTACCCCCTCGGGTCATTTCCCTCAACTCCTTCGGGAATACCTAGAAAACGAAGATTGTTCCTCCTGCCTCTGTTCTCTAGGTCTTCGACTTTTTGCATCAAGTCCTTGATAACTCCTTCATGTTCTGCCCCTTGCTTCTGGAGTTTGCTGAAGTCAGACTCTAAGTTTTCGGTGCGAGACTCTACAGAGGCCATTCTGTTCGATATTTCTGAACATGTTTGGTCTACTTTTTCAACGGCTCCTCGAAGTTCCTGGATTGCAGCATGATTCCTGTTACTATTGTTCTTAACGTCTCTGTGAAAATCCTTGATTGAATTTAGAACTTCACTTAAAGAGGGCTCCCTCCTATTTTGCATATCACAACCCTCTTCATTTGGCAATGGGCTGCTTTTCTCTGGCTCTTGCCATTGTTGGCTGTATGATTGTTGTTCTCTTGAGCGGCTACTCCTGTGTTTGCCATGCTCAATGTTGCCTCTGGGATCTGTGGTTTCTTCGCCGGTTGATTGACGGTGCCTTCTATGCCTTGTTCTTCTTTTTCCCCATTCATCTTTTTTCCCTTTAGGGATAATATCTTGGGTGAGTGCCTGTGGCACGCCCAAGACTGTGGTGTCCGAAGCCTCCAAGATTGTTGTCGATAATTTGTATGTTGCACTCCTCTCTCCAACCTCGGCACCCTCTCCTTCCTCTTCTTTCTCTTCCTCCTCATTTGAGCTGCTTGTTGCACTAGAGATAGACACACCGGGGCGTGGCTAGCCGAGCAGCGAGATGGCCGCTCTTTGAGTGAGCTCCGCCGGCTATACTAATTGATCCTGAATTTATCCTGCTCCTGGGTGCAGCGGACCCCCACTATCCCAGGGATCTTTGCCCAACACTCGGATGAACCTCCGACCCAAGTTTGGGGAGCGGCAACATTGATCCTGTGAAGCGGTGGCAGGGCACAGATTTGCCGATCTGCGCGCCCGCCCTCCTCCTTGCCGGAAGTGCCGATCTGTGGGCGCAGTGGAGCACTGTGGGCCGGGGATGTGCGGGCCTCCGCCGATTGACTGAGCTGTGCCGAGGGACGCCGTCCACGGTGCAACTGACGGCACATAGATCGCCAGCGAGCGTCATCCGCGATCGAGCTGCTGCGGGACGACGGAGGGAGAGGTGAGCCCGTTACTCCCTGCCTGGCTGCCATATCTGCCGGAGCGCCGCCGGGTGCATGATCACGCGCCCGGAGGCCTGCTGAGCTGAGGAGAGCCCCGGAGCTCAGAGGTGAGGAGGTGCCTACATACTGTCGCACACGCTGAGGGGGGATGCATATCGGAGCAGAGACGAGGCGTGCACAGACATTGTGCAGTGAAATATCGGCTGCCGGCTCTGTGGGACAGCGGAACTCCGCGAAAACAGTGAATGGCGATCCGACTGCTGATGTTCCGGAGCCCGCCATTTTGAGCACTGGTGAGGAACCGATTTGCACACTGTGGCCTGCTAACATCACTTGGCTATTTCAACATTTGAGCCTACTATAGGGCTGGTGCACAGTTGTTCCTCAGACACACCCGATACACCCTGCCACCCGCTGGGACATTACACGAGGACGCAGTGCTGCTGTAGGTGACGCAGAGAGGCGCTGACTATTTGGGGCACTTGAAGACACCTCCGCACAGTGGAAATGGGGAAAAACGAGGCAAAACAGCACAAAATCAATTTTCCTGCCAAGAGGCCCCCGACTAACCCGACGACGGACCAGGAGGGCGGCGAATCGTCGTCACATGGCACCCCTCCGGACATAGACTTTGGGGTACTTATTATGGAGGTGCGGTCCAGCCTGAAGAGTATCGACGCCAAACTAGACTCCATGGCCTCACAGCTTGATTCTGTGAAGAATAAAGTGGACGCCCATGAAACCAGGCTTGACTGCCTAGAAAATAGACAAACTGAATGCTGCGAATTCCAGAAACAAGCCAAACAACATATCACATCTCTGGAGCGGGAAATTGATAATTTGCGCGCCAAGTCGGACGATTTGGAAGCGCGCTCCAGAAGATCCAATATCCGTATTACAGGTATTCCGGAATCAACGAACATTGGCAGGATGGAGGCGTATGTATCAGACCTCCTACATGAACTGTTTGACCCGGATCTGTCCCCTGTATTCACAGTCGAGAGAGCGCACAGATCTCTTGGGAAGAGACCTCCGCCGGGCGCCACTCCTCGCCCAATTTTGGCTAAATTGCTCAACTACCAGGATAGAGACCTCATTCTGCGCCTGGCGAGGGAGAAGGGCAACATCACGCTTCAAGGGAATAACATCTCCTTCTACCCAGACTTCACCCCTTTAGTCCAAGCTGCTCGTAAAGAATTCCTTCCGGCGAAAAAAGTGTTGCTGCAGGCTGGTGTGTCTTACTCTCTACTGTGTACCCGGCGAAATTGAAGGTACACCACGACAACCAGTCACACTTCTTCACGGACGCAAAATCTGCACTCAAATTTGCTAAACACATCTGTGCTGGTGCCAGAAGAAAATCGCCGCGACTGGAGGAAGCTTCGGAACACCTCAGTGACAATGACTGAGGGGGACCGCTGCTGCATTTAACTGTGGCTGCACATTCGCCCGCTTGACTCTCAATTGCATGACCGAGAGCATCCTGGGCACTGGACGGGCACACTCGATCTGTGTTGCTGGGGGTAAGTTGCTAGTGCGCCCTTGAACGCTGGACTATGGCTGCTGCCTCCTTGCTCATTCCACAACTATAGTTACAATTGGGCTTTATGTTCCCTGGGTTGGGGGCAATGTTCGGACCCAGGAACTTTAACAATTGAAGTGTAGCCACCCCATCCAAACGGGGGTGTATGCTGGGCGCACCACGCCTCATGGGGTGCTTCCCATTGTTGCTGACGTTGGGGTTTTTGCACGCCTTGCGTGCCCGTTTTTGGGATAATTCACGACCTGATTGGGGGGTTGCTGAGGGAGGAGGGTGGTGGGGGGTGTTTCTGAAGTTGAAAGTTCGAGTTCTGATCTGGTGCGCTGTACTGTTACAACTACCCATCTACTTGCGCGCTGTGCTGGGAAGTCATGATGTCTGGAAGGTCTTATTGCTTCGGGGGATGGAACAACCTGGGGTGGGATTCGATGCCATTGCACCTTCCTGATGGGGGGGATCAAACTATGGACTTGGAACATTAGGGGCCTTGGGGACTACAAAAAAGCCCGCTTGATGCATGGTACATTGTCCCGCCATAATGTTGACATTTGTTTTTTACAAGAAACTCATCTTCACGCGATCCCTTCACCCCGTTTGAAAAATTCCCGGTGGGCCCATATATACTCTTCCGTTTACTCCAACTATGCAAGGGGCGTAGCCATACTCATACGCAGGGGACTGGATTGGCGGGAGCACTCACAAAAAAGGGATGCGGAGGGAAGGTATGTTTTGCTTCATGGTTCTCTGCAGGGGAGGCCTATTGTGCTGGCTGCCATCTATGGCCCGAATGTGGACGATCCGAACTTTTTCAGAACAGTTTGGGCGGAAATTGCGTTACTGGACTGCCAGTCGATAGTGCTGGGAGGGGATTTCAACATTGTGCTGAATGATGACATGGATCGGAGAGGTGTGGGTAGGCCGCCGCATGCTAGAGCACGTCAAGCGGTCTTGGATGTGATGAACGAAGGTATGCTTGCTGATGTGTGGAGAGTGAGGAATCCGGAGGTCAAAGTGGGGACCTGCTACACGTGTCACAAGGCGGCTTGGTCTAGATTGGACTTCTGGCTGGTGTCTCCCGAGGTGGCGACTTGGGTGTCGACTGTTGACATCCTAGCTAGATCACTGTCAGATCATGCTCCGTGTATGATGGAGCTGTGCCCCCCTGACACTATACACAGAGCGTTTCAATGGCGCCTTCCACCACATGCACTCACGGACCCGGTATTTGTAGAAGAGATTAGAGATGACATAAATAAATACTTTGCCGAAAATGCTGGGTCTGCTTCCACTGAAGCTGTCGTGTGGGACGCCTTTAAGGCTGTAATCAGAGGCCAATGCATAGCACGGAAAGCAGGAGTCTTACGCACTATCAGGGACACATTAGCTAAACTGGAGGGAGAACTGAGAGACCTGGATACTGCGTTCAGCGCAAACCCGTCATTAGAAACTGCTGGGACTATAAAGGCCAAGCTACTAGCCTTTAATGAGGAGGCGGAGCGGGAGGTGCGCTTTCTGGGGAAGCAGGCAGAGGCACGCAGATACGGCGAAGGTGATAGGCCAAGCAGAACCCTTGCTCGACTAATTGCTCCTCGCACACAATCCAACTACATTCACACCATTTATGACAGGGCCGGGAACCTGAGGGTGGGTCAGGAGGCTGTGCTAGGAGCTTTTGCAGACTTCTATGCAACACTATACACATCAAAACAGCTCACGACACCGACCTCCTTGCAAGACTTTCTTGACTCCATTGCCCTTGTATGGTTCAACAACAACCACAGGCAATACATGGACCTTACGGTATCTGTGCAGGACATCGCCCAGGTGATTAAAGCATGCCGGCCAATAAAGCCCCTGGCCCTGATGGCCTGACTACATCCTTCTATAAGACTTATGTTGCCGAACTGGCGCCGAAACTGCACTCCGTGTTTGTCGAGGCCCTTGAATTAAATTCCCTACCGGACTCCATGCACGAGGCTTTAATAATCACACTCCTGAAACCTGATAAGGATGAGCAGCACCTGGACTCCTATAGGCCCCTTTCCCTCATAAACGTGGATGCTAAAATTTACGCGAAGGTGATTGCTGATAGACTGCAGCCGATGTTGCCCATGATTGCACTCCCGGACCAATCGGGCTTTATCCCGGGCCGCGCGACGTCACACAACCTCAGGACTATTTTCTCTGTACTCCATTACTTGCACCCTTCTGTACAGGCGGCGGTGGTGTTCCTAGACGCCACCAAAGCATTCGACTCCTTAGAGTGGCCTTACCTTTTTAGAGTCCTGGAAAGAATGGGCTTCAGTCAGAATTTCAGGACCTTGATTAGGCTACTCTACACTGCACCCAGAGCCAGGGTGAGCGTGAACGGCCTTGTGTCCAAACCCTTTCCTATCTCCAGGGGGACCAGACAAGGGTGTCCTCTATCCCCTCTCCTTTTTGCTATTGCAATGGAGCTGCTGGCGGCTAGGGTAAGGCAACACCACACTGCAAGGGGCATTGGCTTCAGCTCTAGGAGCCTGCTCATCTCGCTATACGCGGATGATGTCACCCTGTACGTCACTAATCCTAAGGATAACCTGAATCCGTTACTCCGTGAATTTGTAAGGTTTGAAGGCTTGGCAGGCATCTCCATTAACTGGTCCAAGTCGGTGGCCTTCCCCTTGACAGAGGAGACTGCTCGCCCAACTCCGGACTACCCTCTGCGGTGGGAGATGGGAGCTGTTAAGTATCTGGGGATCTGGATAAGTCGAGATGTGCAAGAACTGTGGTCATTGAACTTCGGTAGAGCGGTGGATTGGCTGGAAGGGAAGATTGAGGTGTGGAACAAACTACCTCTGTCCCTGGTTGCGAGAATAGCCTTGGCGAAAATGGTAGTTCTCCCTAAATTTCTGTATTTGTTTGTAAATGTCCCGCTACCGATGACGGCACACTTCCACACTCGTGTACGCTCGCTGCTTTTAAAGTTGGTGTGGGCCGGTGGGCAAGCAAGGATTTCCTGGGACTTGCTCACGCTGCCGCTCAGACAGGGAGGCCTTGGGGCTCCGGACTTGAAGCTTTACTCCCTCTGTGCACAAGCGCAATTTCTACATTTCTGGGCCTACCCCACTCCTTATCAACCACATGTGGCGGTGGAATTAGCAGTGGTCGCCCCATTGCCGCTGCGAGTGGCGCTATACAGGAAAGTTACATGCCCGTCACGAGAAGTGGACACAGTGGAGATGGTCCGATGGGCCTGGCGCGAACTTCAGAAGAGGGCTGGACTCTCCTTGCTCTATGCACCGGCCATCCCTCTGCGGGGAAACCCGATGCTTCCATGCTTAACCACCAGAGGAGATGCCCTCACGCTCCGTGGGAAAAAACTAATCACGTTTGCAGACCTATACCCTGACGGTAACTTTATCGAACTGGGCGCGGCGAGGCCACTCGACCCGATTCTTTTGCAGACTCATTACTGTACCATTCCCTTCGGGAATCCTGCAAGAAGATTGGGCCCCAATTCCCGGAGGAGCCGTGCGCCCTGGACGCCCTCCAAAACTTGCTTTCAAGGCCTTCCCCCAAAAAACTTGTATCGCGATTATATAATTGTGTGCAGGAGCAGGCTCCACTGGCAGTGGCCACGGCCAAACAGGCTTGGGCTGCAGACTTAGGTGATCCGTTCTCAGATGACATATGGGTATACTGCTGTAAGCAACTTACTGCACTTTCTCCGAACTACCGGCTGAGGCTCATTCACTTCAAATTCCTGCACCGCTATTACCGCACGCCACTGTCGCTACACAGAATGGGCGTCCGAGCGGATGCCTCCTGCTGGAAATGTGGAGGGGAAGATGCGTCCTTTATCCACGTTGCATGGAGTTGCCCCAAGCTGGCTACATACTGGTCGGAGGTCTTCACAGCCATTAATCACATCACACACAGACATGATACACCGACCCCACTCTTGGGATTACTGGGATATGTTAAGGATACTAAACATTGCGACAGGAAACTACACGCACTGCTCCTTCTCTACGCCAAACGGCAGATATCATTGCATTGGGGCAGGAGGGCTCTCCCCTCCTTTGCAGGGTGGATTAGAGATGTGACATATGGCCATACACAACTTACACTATACTGGGAGTCCATGCCCACCGCTTCCAGGCCTACTGACATCTGGGAACCGTTTATACAGTGGACTAGGGAGAGGGAAGGCTCGGACACTTCCGGGAAGTCACCTTCTGCGAGTGTCTCAGACGACATGGGCTGATTGTGCCCTTCATGTGGTCGACTGCCTGCCAATCGGTGAACCTACATAGCTGCGGGCCTTCCTTACCCAGCCCCGCAATATTGACCTGAGACCTCACTGCTCCTTTGTATACCGCTGACCTATTCCCCGCTGACCACCAGGAGATCCCCTACTGGATTGCTGACCCCAATCGAGGTCCTATCCTCCCCCCCCCACATCTTCCGCACTCCTACCCTCACCATTGCTAGTCCTTGCTCATGACGACCCAGCGCAGTGTCGTAGGACCGTATGGATGGCTGCTGCGTTGAATGACTGACTGTTCGTACTTGCACCGGAACACGTTGTTTTAGTTTTCTGATTGTTGGCGGGGTATGTTGGGTGAAAAAACAGTGTTGTTAGGCGTCTCCTTCCCGCACGCCGCTGCAGCTGGTTGCGACAGCTGCCCACTCCGAGGCGGCCTGATCACTTCCTGATATATGTATGTGCCTACAACACTGTGTGAAAAAGTAAGACCATTTACGTGCTGAAGTTGAACTGCTTACAACTAAGATATCACTGTCTTGGTTACACTGGCTGGGGGCACTGTAATGGTCCGAATACGCCCCCCGCGTCAGTTTACTGTGCCTGATGTATTGAATACCTGATAGCGGCCTGCCTCCGGGTTGTTGGCGTGACGCAGTGTACGACTTCTGTTTCCTTGATGCAAAATAAACGTCTTACACCAAAAAAAAAAAAAAGAGATAGACACACCAGTCTTGTAGATATCTGAGCCAGAATCCCCACTTGATATTTCAGATTCTAGAGGCAGCTCGTTTTTTGGGGAGGATGTCTGTGCTTCCGACGGGAAATGTTTGGTCCTCGGGTTTTGATTTAATAATGGGGGCGAGGATTCTCTCCTTATAGGGATACTTAAGTTTGCACAAGATTTTTCAGGCACTTTTTCTTTCATTAGTACAGTGCCAATTCCCGCATTTTTTTTTTAACACTGTTTGTATCAGAAATAAGACCCATATTGTGCCTTTGTGTTTCCTGGTGGTCATTCTGATTTCTTTTGTCTACTGGAATCGCCAGGTTGTGATACTGTTTTTTAATTATTTTCTCTTGATTGTCTTTAGGGATCGGGCTAAATATATTTGATATCCTCAGCTGAGAGTCTGGCGGCTGCCCAGTGCCCTTAGCAGCTGCTTTCAAGTTCTTTATCGTCCTCAATCTCCTTGCTTTCTTTTCCAGCAGGTTCTCACTGTCTTTATCCAGCTCATCATCATCCACCTTGTTTTTTTCTTGGTTTTTACTTTTCCCTTTCTCCTTTACCTTGTCGGATTCTTTTTCCGGCTTCTGTTCCAGAATTTTGTCTGGTTTTTTTCCCTTGGTTTTGTTGCAATCCTTGCCCGACGGACTTTCAGTGCTACTCCTCTCATTCCCCCCCCCAGATTGCACTCTTTGGCTTTAGTTGCTCTAGTTTCTGGCCTTCGATTAGGTTCCTTTGTTACCTTGGGGGGGTTTATTTGTAGTTTGTTCCTCTACAGCATCCCCTGTAACTTCTTGTCCATCTTGAGTATCCGGATGGCCTTGATATTTCTCTTGGGCCTGATCTAGATAGATTCATGTCTTTGAGCAAAAGGAAAGGATGTTGTTTCACTGCAGATAAAAAAGAATGTTCTAACCATTGCTGGCATAGCTTACCCACTGAATAGGTGGTTATTGTGTTTGAATGAGGTGACTGTGAGTACCGTTTATCAGGTCTACTTAGTTTGAACCCAGGTATAGAGAAGAAAAGGAGCATGACAGCCATTTTCGTCCACTGGCCACAATAACCAACCACCAAGATTTGAATATGATGAGTTAAATATACTGTTTTGAATCATATTGTTAAACTAGGCTTCAGTATATTTTGTGTCAGATTGCCAATCATGAAGGCAGGCAACTGAAGGAATGGTTGGGGCATTCATTTCCTTATTTTGGCCAATCCCAGGCAAGTAGTCTATTGGATTGTTTCTTTAAAAAAAATAACTTGTGTAGGGATGAGAAAGGCACAAAATAACGTTTCTGTGCACTGGACCTGCCAGGATCTTGCACCCCAAATTTATTTCAGGTAAATATTGTCTTTCCAATAATCATGGCCTTTAAGGGCTAGCTGGCTGACAAATGATGCAGCATATATCAGCTTGGTCTGAGTAAGCATATGTTTTTTGATGGTATTAAAACCATTCTACAATAGTATGAATTTTGGCTTAAAATATCATAGCTCATGAAATATGTGTACCTTTCTGTCTGTGTCTTTTGAATTTCCTTCTGTGGGAGTTGGACAATGTTCCCATTGTGCATAATGGTAATGGGGACGCTGTCCACCTGCTCTATGCAGAAAATGGCATCCAAAATGGTGGTAGCAGAACATCTCAGTGTAATCAGAAGAATTAAGTTATGCATCTTCTGATTCAAACACAGTATAATATTAAAATTCAGAAAGCATTGAATTCATAGTGTCAATATCCCAATCATTTGATTGTAACCCAGGTACTATTACATCACCCATAGAAAGTTTAAACACATATGGTATCTGCAGGGTGTCCATAAGACCGAATATGTTGAATGAAACTGTATCTTAAACAATTATGTCAATTAATGGAATGTCTAAAATCTTGACATGGGAAAAGTCTCTTTTTATTTTATGTGAAGATGAATGGGGGCAAACCCCCCATCCACCAGTTCCATAGCAGAATGTTCTGGGAGTTAGTGTGCATTGATCTAAAGGAAACAAACAGTCACATATCCAATCCACTTGAATAAAGAAATCAAGGAAAATACGATTCAAACATATATCCATGGAAGAACTTGATAAGTGAGTTTCAACCAAGAAATACAAACACAAATCTGCACTAGAGGTGGATGCAAAACTGAGGATACTGAAGAGGTGTCTGAAGAGAAATTATCTTAATCCTTGTACCCAAAGGAACATACCTAGAAAAGAAGAGGCTGTGATTCAGCAAGCAGAATAGACAACTCTAACTCAGAAGGTGTTTCCAACAGCTGATAAGTAGAAACAGCCTCTACTGTAGAAGATGGAAAAGTAGAAACAGGCACTTTGGCAACTGATGTGCTGCCCTCCACCCCTGGCAGCCGGGGAGAAGCAGTGACGGAGGTGCACATGGGCTGCAAAGAAATGTCTTGCAGGGACCAATCGGTGGAATACTATGGAGAAAACGGCCATATACTGTCGTTTGACATGTTCAATGGAGAAAAAACTATTTTCTTTATATTCTGGAAGTGGTGGTAAAATCACAGTTTGGGTACCCTGGATGCCAAGTACTGGAACAGGAGCACAGTATTTAAGGTCGAATTCCTTCTTGAGGGCCCCTTTTTCATGAACAAGGTCTCCGACTTTGGGAATCAACTCGGGTACCGGAATTTGAAAACTCGTTGAGAGAGTTACAGGCAAATGTGTACGAGTCAGGGAGTCACTGCACTTTTGCTGATCTTGTAAGACAGTACAGTAGCTATCAATATCAAAGGTTGCTGCAGGTGCCGCAATGGCTGGACCATCAAGGTTTGTAACATAGATTTTGATGCCAAAAAGCATTTTGCATGGGAACCACCCACCCAGAGATCTTTCAGGGAGATTACTTAATGCTTGTTAAACCCTATAAAGATTGGTCAACCAACCACGCCCTGTATCTAACACTCTAGTTGTTAAGGACTGCTTTAAGTCATGGTTCATTCTCTCCACAACAGACTTGCTGCTACAGAGAAGAAAAATGCACTTGCAAACCAATGGACTTCCTCAAATCATGGTATGCTTTAGAAGCGAAAGCCAGATCTTGGTCCGAGTGGAAAGCGCAACAGGCATAAGTCCTGATGAAGACTTCCAAGTCTTTAATAACAGTTAGAGCATCAACGGAGCACTGTGGCTAAATCCAGAAGAACCTGGAGCAACTGCAACCAAATTAAATTTGAAAGCAGTATCTGAAATCAACGGACCATAATAATCTAGGTAAAAGCAGCCAAAAGGCTGATTAGAAATAAAGAGATGTGACACAGTCAAACTTTTAATTTGCTGACAAATGCCACAGCAAATATTTTCTGGTTTGCTGGTATAAACCTTGCAACCAGTACTGCTGAAGTGAAATCATTTCAGCCACTCTTGCATGTGCGGAAGCAACGTCTTCATGTGCAACAATAATTAAAGACTGTCTACACTTAAGGTTGGGGATACAGCAATCACCAACCCCATGAATAGTCACATATAAAACATTTTGATCATTGACATAGTATGAATATTTAGTAAAACCTTTAGGTAGTGGGTTGCCTGCCTGAAAAGCATGGACGGCAGCCAAAATGTCTAATCAATATGAGTTTCAGAAAAGGTTATTGCCGCTATTTTAGATGTGGCTACTGCAAATTAGGCAGCCTCATCGACCAAAGAATTGTTGATGACGCAATGTATGTATAACATGAGTTTGTGGCAACCTATCCTTAGGATCTGCCAACTAAACACAATGCATCTGGTGCTTAATTGTGCAACCTTTGGAATCCCTGAAATCATTTTGGTGCAAAATATGTAAATTATCATTAAAAGAATGCACACATTAAAACGAATCACTCACTATGAGTGTGGGGAACTCAGGATTCGTGTGTTCAAGTGCAAGAACCAAAGCCTTCAACTCAGCCAGCTGCGCAATACAGTCTCCCAGAGACTGCTTGCGAGTGAGAGTAGGGTGAAAAACAGCTCTAACATAGTGCTAAAATGATGGTGCATGCTGCAGAGCCTATAGCTTGTTGCACTGAACCATCAGTGTAAATTATACACTCCTAGTCGCTATGCAGAAGAACTGGAGAGTGCATAAGAGAAACATGTTCATATTGCAAAAATTCTAGAATCTGTAAAGAAGGGTCAAAGATAAAGTCAACATCATCAGCTGTTAAGGATGTAGCCCATTGAATCCATTTGGGATGGAGGGCTTTAAAATTAAGAAAAAACTAAGAAAGTCCACCCTCCACTCACGAAAATAGCTGTGCTTCCAGTGACTGCTTTTAGTATGTTAAAGAAAATGATGAGTTGTCTTAAAATAACCCTCACCCACCAAAAGGTCCCTTGGTGGCATGCTTCATCATCAGTTTCTTCCCGCCCCACTGCAGGCCAGGGCGTGCTGCGACCGATAGAGATGTGGGAGTACTTTTGTGAAGTAATACTATGTGTTATTTGTGAGAGTGGAAGGGTCAGAAAAAAAGTGCATTAAAAAACACCTGGCTACGTGGAAACTATACCTTAATAATTCCTGTAGCTGGTATTGTTAAAAGGGGGGAGAAATGTACACTATAATGAGTGGTTTTCACCTTGGTCTACATGTTTCAAGCCTTTCTCTGGGCTTTCTTCAGGGCCAAATAGATTGATTCCCGTCACCACTCTTTTTTTAACCTAAATTGTCTACCTGATTAATATGAAGGTGCAATGTGCATTTAAACATGCATTAATACAATACCTAAATGGTATGTTTCTTGTCATTATACAAGAAGGGCAGCTCAGCACTCACATATGGAAACGAGTAGTCATGCACGAATAAAAAAAATATATCTTTCCTTTTAACCTTCCACGAGTTTGGTGATGTGGTTTTCACAGAGTATATCGTTCTCTGATAATTTATGTCATGTTTTAATCTATCCTTCCAGATTGTTTTGAAGAGATATACCCATTAGATATTTTTCTGACCCTTCCACTCTCACAAATAATGCATAGTATTACTTCACAAAAGTACTCCCACGTCTCTGTCAGTTCCAGCACACCCCGTCCCACAGCGGGCAGATAGAACCCGATGATGAAGCATGCCACCAATGGAACTGTTGGTGGGTGTGGGTTATTTTAAGAAAACTTATTGTTTTCTTTAACATACTAAAGGCAATCACTTGAAGCACAGCTATTTTTGTGCATGAAGAGTGGACTTTCTTAGTTTTTTCTCGATTTCTAAAGGAGGCTAAGTCCACAGTGCACCTGACTTTTTCTCTACCGTTCTAGGGCTTGAGAAATAGGAATGCTGGCTGTTGGAAGTAGGAGTCCTTATCGCTTACTGCTGCCACCAAATGCTGGATGGCAAGAGTCCCCGACCCCTCACTTCAACGTTGGGCTAAGTAAGGACACCATCTGAGATAGCTCTGCTCACCCGCTTAGTAGCTTGGTAAGAGCAGCTAGACTTATCTTCAAGGCACGAGTGTACAGTATGTTCAACCACGCTCACAGTAACCCAATGATGTCACCACAAATAGACTCCACATAAGTTTTTATAAAATAGGTATAAACTTTATATAAGGGGTTATCGGATTTGACCACATGCTACAAAATCAAAACACAAGAATGTGTAGTATTCTTTCCGGTAGGTTGGGAGGTTCTGATCCCAACCACCACTTCTAACCAACGGTTAAGTTTACTTCTAACCATTCCCAAAAGGTTAGGCCAGTTGTATTGTTAGAATCACACATGTTGCAAAAGACAACAAATACTGCAATGCATAACGATATTTTCTTGTACTGTGCAACAGAGAAACAATGCCATACGTAGCGCCAGAGTCATGTACTTTGCAGTAGAAGGAATAATGCAATGTGTATCACTACCAGCATGCCCTGTACCAGGAAGAAACAAAGCAATGTGTCATGCTACTATCCTGTACACTGCAATGAAGAAATAATGCACTGCGCCACGTTATATTCAGATACTGTGCAATGAAGAATTAATGCAATGCGCCACGTTACAAGCAGATAATCTGCAAGGAAAAAATAATGCAATGCGTAGCGAGCCAAGCATGTAGTCTGTCAGGCACAAATGAGGTCAGGCATCATACGACAGATCATTAGCAGCAATAATGCAAAGTGTAATACAACAGTTTAGGTGCTCCATTACAGTGCCCCCAATATGGATCAATGATGACACAAAGGTCCTACTTCCTGCTCCAGCTCCATTACTGGCCCTCCTTGGGTCAGCACGGGCTGAGAACCGAGCTGAAAATACAGGCTCACACAGCTGATAGAAGCAAGAGGCTGAGAGAGTGTCCCTCTGGGCCCACACCCCAACCCAGGTGGTGAACCACGTTATCTGGGGGGGCGCAACCCCACTCTCCTCTCCAATGTCAGCGACTTGAGCCTTGATCCAGAACTCCGTCATGGGTGTGGTGAGCTCGGCCCGGCAGCTCAACTCCACCGGGGCTGCTGGTCCAGGCTGCTGCTGATTTCCTCCGAGGGCCTAATGACTTGGCCCTCCTTCCAGCAGTCTCAAGGAACACCGAGACCCGCCCTTAGCACTATGGAGAACTGCACACCCATCAGGCACTCCTCACCAGCACCTCAGGTTGCACCACGACACATGTACGAGACTCACCTCTTCTCTGGTGCTCACGATGACCTGGCGCTCTTCACCAGTGCCACCGCTTGCACCTCGACAAGAACCCTGCGCTTCCGAGTTTCTCCTCTTCTCCCGGTGCACACAATGTCCAGGTGCTCTTCACTAACGCCCTGACTGCACCTCGACATGTATTCAGCATGTCCGAGTTTCACCTCTTCTTGTGGTGCACACAATGACCAGGCGCTCCTCAGCAACGCCCTGGCTGCATCATAACACGCATGCTGGCGTCCGAGCCTCACTTCTTCTTTTGGTGCACACAACGACCAGGCGCTCCTCATCAATGCCCTGGCCTGCACCAAAACAAGCACTTTGTGCATCTGAGTCTCACTTCTTTTCCCAATGCACACGATGACCAGGCGCTCCTCACCAAGCCCTGGCTGCACCACGACATGCATGCTGCATGTCTGAGACGCACTTCTTCTTTTGGTGCACAAGACGACCAGGTGCTCCTCACCAATGCCCTGAACGGGACCACAACATGCACCCAGCGTTTCTGATTCTTATTTTGTCTCCCCCTGCACACCACGACCAAGTGCTCCTCACCAATGCCTTGGCCTGCACCATGACACACACACTGCACGTCTGACACTCAGATTACTCCTGCATGCCCACCATCACAAGGCACAACTTCTTAGAGTCTCAAGCAAGCTGCAAAAGCACGAGCACACTGCGTTGCTTGGGACTTCTCCGGAATCTTTTATGATCCCGTATTTCCAAACAGGGAGCTAGCTCACCTCGGGCCCTTGGGGCTACAAGACACAGCACAAAGCACAGTCTTCTTCATCCTCTGTTAAGTAGATGTCTTCAACAGGATAAAGCATCTGTATCAATGTCATGCAAGTTTAACACAATACATGCTGCAAATACACCTGGGTAAACAAAAACAAGTGGCCGAGCAGGTTGAATTACCAATAATGCATCCTCTAGTCAAGTCAATTACTAGGTTGGACAACCTCATGTTGAGTCAATTCTTATTTTATCGAAAAAAAATTCAAAGATATTTTTTATGACATCAAAAAACCACGAACTGTTAAACAAGTACATACATACATTCAATACACTGATATAAACATGTCAAACAAAGGAATTTATACAAAAGAATTGTCACATAGAAAATCACATAGACAACTATGCAATGCCTCAGTTGAATTAAATTTGAGGCACCAGTCCTGGATTATAATAAACAAGTGGACAAACTGATGGTTACATTCGCCTACTTGTCAACACCGACACAAGATTCATAATGAAATTCATGATAGGGTGCTATGACTAGGAATAACACATGATGGACTAAATGGTTGCGCGTGTATTAATTAGTTCCTATCAAGCCCCGTCTATTTTGTATCTTGGAAGTAAGGTCAACGCGTTTCGAACCCAATTTGATTCTACGGGTTGTCCTCAGGACACGGACTGGGGGGTCGCTGTCACTGTGAAATAACAATTAAAAGATTGGTATCAGTTAGGACACTGCCTCTGGGGACCTCACCTCTACCAGACTCATACACTCTTGTGGTCAGTTTACCTTATTGATGAAGGGTGGCCATAAGAAATTCAGGCTGTTCCCTGTAGACAGATAAAATAGAAATATCTGTTTGAGATGCTACTTCGCTGTCCAAATTATACTAAACTGATTAGCCCCTACTGCCAAGACATACCTCATAAATGCGCGTTATATGCGAGAGGCGGATGCCGGATCATTTCTATTTTCGGTATTCGTATCTTTTGGGTTTCGAGGTGATCACTGCGGGAAAGAGAGGGACCTTACATTATTGCCAGTCTTAGTGCGCTAGAAGTGCTTTCACGCTCGATGTTATACAACTTCCTACCTTAATGATCGGGTGGAGTTAGACCCGGCTGCACACGCGAAGAGGCGGCAGCCGCCGCACGGCTTGTGAGCTGTAAACACAAGGGACGTGCGGTTAGTGACCTTTTAGCCTCAATTTTGGATCGTCAGGTTAAACAAATAAAACTTGGCAAAGTGCTTACTAGTAAGCGGGTTTACGAACGCTTCGGTCCGGCATCCATCTTCCTCCGTGATTCAGACACGTGGTTACCTTTGGGGCGTGTCTACTCGTATTTAAAGAAACATGAATCCCGGTGTATGTTGGGAGACGTAGTTTCAAAGGGTTGTTATAGTGTCTTTATTCTGAGGGGTGGATCATATAGGAATAACATGGAAAGGGGAATCTTTATCCCAACCAGCCTGGTTGCAATATAAAGCAGGGGCCAAAGCAAGCAAGGGCCCATTCAGAGGCATATCCTTGTTTAACTTCATTAGGGACAAGATATGAAAATGAAGAGAGGATAACATCCTCACCTTGTGGGCAAGCCAGAATAAAAGGAATATTCTCCACATTATTCTAAAAGCTACATTGTGTAATTATGAGCTGTTCATAGCAAAAATGTAATATGAGCGCATGAGAACAACGTGAACAACCAGAACACGAGTAGCTGCTGTTTCCGGCGCTTGTATTTTTTGCACTTTCTTTTAGCACACAATTCGTTCTCGTGTCCAAAATGCATCAAAATGCGGGCCTTTCATGTCACGCAAGTAGGCATAATTTTGCATCCTTTTTCTGAAATTTGGTACTAGTATGCAAAATTACATGAATTTCGCACATCATTATTTGCATCCAGTATCAAAAACATTGGAAAAAATAGTTTCTTGGTTATTAATCAAGAATTATTCCATGCCGTTATTTTCAAACAAATGATGCATTATTTAGATATACGGGGAATTGTAAACGTACTGACAATAATCAAAATAGACTTCATGACTTGGTATTAATTTCATGTTTTGCAAGGCTATACCGTTTTTTGTAACTCTGTATTTAAATAAACACAAATTATATATGGATTCAAATGCTTTGTGCAGCTCATGAGTTTACCAAAATTAGAGCTTTCAATAGTTCTTGGAAGGTTTTTAATTAATTGTAATGTAGTAATTTTGGTCTTGAATTATATAATATGTAATCTACTATATGTGTTTAAGTAAAAGGAACATGTCACGTTTGGTTGGCTGGAGACTTTTAACTGTCAAAGAGCAATTTATTTGGAGAGTGGGTGATGGTAAGTAAATAGATTACATTGTATGTTACACTATTGCCTAGGTGAGAACAAACTTGGCCTGTACAATAATCCTGAACCGACTCAGCAATAAGTCCTTTGGAGGTCATTCAGCTCTACAGCAAGGATATATAAACTGCACCTGTATGAGATTGATAGCTGTCATAAGTGTAATACCCCAAATTATGATCTGTTACACTCTTACAACTGATGTCCTACAGTCTCATAGTTTTGGAATGAAAACTTTGTAATAAATTAATTTGATAACAGATTCTCTTGAGCCGTTCGAACATATTTTCTATTTAATTATCTGATCCTAGAGGATTTACAGATGCGGCTGTGGTACTTTTGTTATAAGAGCAGTAATGTTAATAATACAGGGATTCTATGAAATTGGAAGATCAAGAATACGTTCACCCCCACTTTTTGCTGTGATACTCTGGTTTTTCGACTTTAGTGTAGCTGTGGACCTGCTAATCAGACCCACAGCCCAGCTGTTCTCTCTCTAAATTGATACCATGTACTTTAGGTACATACCTAATTGGGAATTGGGTCACCTTTGTGAGCCCCTGCATAGTGTACCATAGGTACCCAGGACATAGGTGCATCCAAGGCCTACCAGGGGCTGCAGCATGAATTATGCCAGCCCTGGCTGGCCATCCAAACTGACACCACAGGCTGATCACTCAGCTTGGGCAATGTGGTGTAATCACCCCTTGCTTAGATATTGTATACCTATATCTACCCTTATATATAGACACATATATACCTATAAGTCACTCCTATGGCAGGCCTTCACAATCCTGAAGGTAGAATGTTTGGTTTTATGTAAGAGGGTGCTCTAGCATGAGCTGAGCCCTTCTGCAGCTTTCAGAACCATGCCCTTATAGCTGTTCTATGATATAGCCAAACCATATACTCTTAAGTGCATTATAATCCTTGTGGTGAATGCTCACTTTGGCTGGGCTTATCAAAAGATGTTTTGTAAGGTGTCAAACACTTTGGAATACTACCCCCCCCCCCCACCAGTTCTAGCGGTGGGGGTAGCATTCCACCCTTCTAGAGGAAGAAGACATGTAGTTACTGTTTTACCCGGTTAAAGTTAAACAGAGCCTCAGCATCACAAAATGGATGCTGCTGCCACAGACAAGAGTCTGACCTCCTGCAGCTGGACGAAACTCCGGCAAGGGAGGCCTGGACAATAGGTTTCCTGTCGAGGGAGGTGCCAGCACCTCCCCAGACAGCCTGTAGTGGAGTGGGGCAGGGTGGGTTTAATGGAAAGATGCTTTTCCAGACACTGCCTGGGGCACACAAGGTGCTGCATGCATAGCCTGGTTCAAACCAGTTGCTGGGGCACTCCAGCCCCAGCTCTGGCACAAAACTGGACAAAGGGAAAGGGGTGTAATCACCCCCTTCCCAGGTTCCACCCATAGGAGGGACCTAGCGGGTAATCCAGCCCCTTAGATTAGTATAAAGATAGGAGCTTTGTCTAGAGACATTAGATTATCCTGGACTGAAACTCTGAAACGAAACTCTTGGACATTCGATGTTCCATATTGACTGGAAGACTGAAGACATCTCCCTTGTAGTCAAGGAGTGACCACCCTGTGCAAACAGGCACCACCAGTAACTTGCCGGTTTGCTTTGTCGATGCTCCTGCCGGAACCCGAAGACTCAGCGACTCAGGATCTGGACTTCCAGACTTCTCCGACTCCGATCCACATCCACAGCAAAGCTGAGACCAGTGAGATGTGGGACTGGACACCCTGGACTACCTGCTTTTTGTTAACCGTGCAGCTTCAGAGGTATCCTTGAAGTTGTGCATTGGGTTTGAGAAGCCTCAGACCTGAGCAGCATTTGCACCGAAGCTCAGTCCTCCACACTCCACGAATGCCGTAGGGGGGCCTGCACCTGCATTTCAGCTCAAAACGTCATCCCGGTTTCTAGCCCGTTGGCTAGTGAGCCCTCCGAAGACTTCTTTGTAAAACTACACCACTTGCCTGATTGCTCCGGGGTTGCTCCAGCTTCCCTCTGAAGGAGAAGCTCCTCAAACCTTGCTGGTCTGAACTGAAGCCAATCTTCCCTTCCTGCGTGGATTGCGTTTGCTAAGGCTTGTTGAGTCCAATCTGGATACCGACATGGCAGTCAACAAGATCCTTTGTGGGACAGCTTGAATCCAGCTCTTGGTTGTCGTCGACGCCTCCTGGTCCTGGTGGCTGCAGAGACAAGCTTCACCTTCTTCACCTGAAACACTCGACATTGCCTGGTTCCTTCCTGGTCACTGGCTAGTGACTCAGACTCTGTCCCCTCTGCTTTCAGGTTCTTCACATCTTCGATCCACCCTTGGATCCACCCGGACACTTTTCTCCTGGTCGCCTGCAGCACTTCTTTGCAGCTCTCCATAGGATACAGTGACGAAACCCGACACGAAAGTACACCTATGCACCCGGCTTCCCTGGGTGAAGTAACTCGAGTACTCCGGTGCTCCCGTAGGTGTTGATTCTCGAAGTGTCCTAGTTTAGAAGGGTTTTACCGTAGTCCATCCGGAAGTTTCCTTAATCTGCTACTTTGTAACTTTTATGTTCCCATTATAACTCTATGGTAACTCATGTGTGTGTTTAGACACGGCACACGTCTCCCGTGGGCCTCCTACTTCCAATCCCTTGGTTGTTCAGTGTAGCCCCAGCGATTCCCTATGCTTTAGGCCTACTCCCTATTCCTGAAGTGGTTCTTATACCACTTACTTAGTATATGGTTCGTGAGGCCCATAGGGCAGAATTGTATGTGTGCAACTTAAAGTATGCTTATTGAGTAACTTGTACTGTATCTCGATCTCTGACCTCATAAAGAGTTCAGAGGGGTTGTGTTAGTAATAAATACATATATATTTTGTATATACCTTGTGTGGTGTCCTTTAATTTGATTTTCAAGGGATTATAATTGGTAAAACAGCTTGCTTCACATGCTCTCTGAAGTTTTAGTCTAAGACTGCTGGTCCATGCTACCACTAGGATAGCTGATCTATAAGGTTGAATTTACAACCACCATCATAAGGGTTGTTTAGACTGGTGCAAGGTGCCCACTATAATAGTGGACATCACATACCAGGCTAACTTCTCACAGATTGTGTGATGATTTTTGTGTTTTTATGATAGTGCATAATTTTAAGGATATATGAATAGGCTAATATGGATATAGTCAGGATAGCATTTTGATTTTTCCATCCCTCTTCAATATAGTTGTTTATCTTTATGAAGTATGAATAATAGTATTCTGCTTTTCTGTGGCCCATTGCATCATAATTCTAAAAGAGTTGTCTTCAGACTTTACACTGCTGAACGCCCCCCCCCCCCCCCACTCCCCCAGAGCAAAATGTTTTTGCATCAGGCCCCTCCTCAAGCTTACATGCTTGGGGTATTAAATTTTTGGGAGAGCGCTACATGTGTAATGTGTAGTGGGTGGATGCTTATTCAATTACGTTGCACAGTGGTGATTGTACTGCAGCATAAGGGGTACAGAAGGAGTGGGCTATTCCTCTTACCTCTTCCCTGAAGGCTGCTTCAGCCCTCTTTCCCTGTTGGGTCCTGTATTGATTCCCTTAGGCCTGCACAGTCTCTCTTTCTACCGGCTGAATTTCTGTAGTACTCCTCCCCCTACTCCTGCAGCTCCCCCTCCTTGCACTGTTCTAACCCTCCAGACTCTTGCAGCAAACATTCCCTGATTCCCATTCATACTGATTAACTCACCCTCATCAGAGAGGTGTCACCCTCTGTGGACTCATTTAATTCTCCAAATAAGCACAATTCCTCCAATTGACCTAAATGGGATCACTTATCCCCCAAACCTTCTTCTACCTACACTTTTCTTGCATGTTTCAATGGTACCATAACCCCCAACTACAAAACCCATTGGTGGAGAATAATAACAATAATTGACACACAATCCCTCCCCCACAGAATGGTATTCAACATCACTTTTCGGTCAGACCCCTTGTGACCAGCCATCATTCCATGCATAAGCAAGCTGCTAGGGGTACGGGGGCTCCCCTAGTCACCAGAGTTCCTGCACTGAACAGGGGATGCTGGTCCCACATGTGTGCGGGCATACACACACAGACACAAGGGCTAGTATCAGAAGAAGGACAATTCAAACTAGCACGTATATGGCCATTGCTCTGTGCACTTTTCAGAGACCAATCATTCGATGAACATTTTAATCAGAAGACCTTTTATGACCCAGGGAAAGGCATTGTGAGAAAGTTGCATGATCTTCAGCCCCAGAAAGTCTCAAAAACAACGCTGGAAGGTAAAGAGTTATTTTACATTTTTTTTAAACTGGCCCACCACTGTAAGTTCTCAACGACAACTGGGTCAATGCGAAATAAGGAGAGACAAAGTTCCGAAGACAAAAAACGAGGAGCAGGAAAAACCTCTCCTTTGGATCAAGGCATAAAGAACGATGCACCTTTGAAGCATAATGAAAAGTGAGCTGACCATCGTTACCATTCCCAGTGCTACTGCAGAGTAAGCCCTAATATAACGTCAGACCATATCTGAAGTGCGCTGCTTCTTTTCTGCAGTCAGAAATTAAGTTGCTGCTTTTCAAAGGTACAACCTGTTGGTTAAGCTAGAACAGAGTTTAAAGGTGAACCCAATATGTTAAGACATTGTGCAGATAGTGAGAGCTGTAACTGTCATGTCAGTACATGCTTGAGACTGTAGAGGAAAACCCTCAGAGAAGCCTACACCTTCCCTGTACCCCTAAATCAGGTCTGCAATAGCCCGACACCGAGAGAACAATGGGGAAGGAAGGAGAGAAACAGGCATTGGAACAGCTGCTTCTTGTTGGTGCTTTAGGTCGCCAATTGTCAGTCTCACTTGTCAAAGTTTGACAGCAAATAAATGTAATGCCACTAAGCAGGAACGTAGCGTTTTTTCCCTTCTCATACCAGTCTTTTTCATTGCGAAAGTGGTAACAAATGTTGGGAAAGACTGGAAATAAAGGCTCATATTCGCCCAGACAAACCTTCTGTAGACAAAATAGAGAACCTAGGGGAATGCAGAAAAACAAAGTAAAAGTGCAGGAATGGGAAATCGGGTGAACGCTAGACTGAAGTACAGGCAAGCCCCAAGAGTGCAGGGATGCTGTCTGGTTACTCTTTATGCTTTATCTCCCTGCCTTAACCAGGGAATGACTGCCCATAACCTAGACGTGTTATACCAAAACCAAGTATACTATTGCTCAAGCTATGAACACAACCCCATCTGCCAGTGTTTTTGAGTCACAGAGCTTGTATTTGTTTGTAAAATGTTAATGTGTGGTAACAAAATTCCCTCTTAGCCAATTGTGGCTCATGTCTCGAATGGCTGACTCTAGTTGGTCTAAGATTTTAAAAGAACTAAATGTTGCTTTTCAACAATGAGTTGGCCATCCATGATCAATACGCTTTCATATGTGGGACAAGATTACTTTGAGGATAGGCAAAATCTTAATTCTGAGTCATTGGTAATCTTCAAGAAAGCTCAAAGTAGAGGGAATAATGGAAGCGATGGGAGCATTAGTCACACAGGGGAAAAATATATTCTCAGTGAAAAGAAGGATGAGAAATAACAAGGGAAACCTGGAAATGTGGCTTAGGCAATTGTGTGAAATAAGACAAATAGATAAAATATTATTAAGTTGGAGTCAGTTTGCTGAATGTAGGTATATTTAGGGTCTGTTGTATTGAAATGTTTTAGACACTATATTAAAGTAACGTTCACAAACCAAATGTAACTTTAATCTCCAATTAATCATTCTCTATTGTATTTTTCATGGTCACACTACCTTCCATTTAATTTTCAGAGGCTTCCATCAAATACCATAGATTGGGTTTTGAAGTAATTCATATTAGGAGAATTATCTGGGAAATTATGTTCTAAATTATGAGATCATAAAATACTTTTATGAGCTTAAAAGAAATACTGTCCATCAAGATCACATCACCAGTTGAAGGGAAATGCATGTATATGCACATTTTCAGCAGAGGTGGAACAAAATGAATGTGATCAAATTGGAAATACACCAGCAGAGGCCAATCACGCATTCATAAATAAATAAATACACAGATTTGTAGAGAAAGGATAAGCACCTGTGAGGGTATCTAGGCGATGTTACTGGGCATGGGGAGATTAAGAGATTTGCCCAGAATTTCCAGAAGTTGAGGTACGTCAAGACTAGAACCTGGATCCCCAGTTCCAAACTCAGCAGCTCTTGCCATTTCCCCACATCCTCTTCCCTGATTGACACCATTCCTAGAATGATATCTGCTGTGTCAACTCTCTTTATTTAGAGAAATATTTACTTAACTGTATTACTTCATATGTACCCAAAAATATTGGCAAAGGCATTATTTGCCATCTCCTATGGGCACCCTGGACCGTGCTTGTTTCTCTGACCAAGTTGAACTAAGATCTGTTTATAGTTATTTGTCATAGTATTTTAGATTTTATTAGGCAGCTTCACCGAATCCCAGATTATCTATACAAAAGAGACCCCTATTGGTGTCAAGTAAATCACATGGTGGCACATAGGAAATCATGATAAAATATGTTACCTATTTCAATATCTCTTTCATCAAGTGTAAAAACACTAGGTGTGCCAAATGAACCTTAACATTGTTCACTGAATTTCTTGAAATTGTAGTCTCAGTTTCTGATAATCTCATATACGTAGGTCTGGAGGTCTAGCAATGCTAAATAAAAATATACATGAATGAAGTTGTTCATCTTGCAACAAAATACAATACTCGTGGAAACTGCTAAAACTCAAAAACATGTAAGTGTTAACTGTTAGTGTAGTACCCATGTGTTCAAGGTTCCTTATCATTTAGAGCCAGAACCTCAGCAGTGATCAGAAAAATCTTCACTAAACCCAATGCACTAAGCTATTTGGGTCTGTAATTTTGATTGGTTTGGGAAATAACTTTTTCACAAATGCAAAAAACTACTTTGTGAATTCACAAAAGATGTTGTGTACTCATAAAAGGATTTACAAGCATCAGAAATTTGTGTGAGTAAATGTACTCCCACTGGTGATTAGGCGGAATGGGTGCTCCTGGTCTACATTGTTTTGTTTACATCTCTACAAATTTAAATGTTTATGGGTATTCATTAATTCACTTTCAACTTATTTCAAACCCTGAAGAGGTTGGATATTTACTCCTGTAAAAGTAGGAGCCCCATGAATTTAAAAAATGCATTTGGTAAAAGTGGATGCAATTTGCACATCGACTTTTACTTTTACTTTTGCTTACTGCATTTGCATTAAGAGGTTCATCCATAAAATACAGAATCGTAATGTTTTGCAATTCGACCTATCTTATAAATTAACAAGGTAGTTTGAGAAAGTGGCTAACTAGTTGGAGTGGATGGCAGTCTACTACAATTAACAATGTCACAGTTCTTGTTAGGAACAATAAACGTTTCAGTAAATCAAACTTGACCTTAGCCCCTGGTAGATATGGCACAGAACAGACAGGCCTATCTTAAGAAAAAATGTTAAACATTAGGAAGGGCCAAAACAGTTAAAAAGTCGAAAACACAACATAATAAAATTCTAACTCCAAATTTAGGAAAAAAATAATACAAAATAAACGTTTAATTAACAAAATGGCTCCAAAATGACAAGATCAAATAAGAGGGAGCTGGCCTTGCAGGATAAAGCTTGAGGATGACTGTGAAGAAGCGTGGGTCAGATATGAGGCCCAGTTAAATCCCATTCAAAGATTAGATTCTGACATAGAACTTTTTCTGGAGAAAAAGAGTTCATGGATGAGTTGGCAGCGGGGCAACCTGAAAGCTAGATCCAAGTTGGGCTCGACAAATTGATGAAGAGCAGGATCCAGGCGATGATGTCGAAGAAGACAGTAAAAGCTCTGAGCGGGTGAAGTCTGCCATCCATGCCCAGAAATGTCTCGACATCAATCGGCTTTGGCTCAGGATCACTCTCAGTGAAATCCTTTACGTTCTAACTTAGGGGCTCATTAGGATGGCTAAAGGCCCACCACTGCCAGCCGTGCAGGGGTGGACCCTCCACCATCTGACTGGCAATGTCCCCCCGCCACATTAGGGTGGCGGGGGAATAGTTTCCCAAGCGTGGAGGGGACAAAGACCGCCTACCATGCTTTCGCCACAGGCAATTGGTACAATTGCCTGGCTGAGTGGACAGATGGAGGTGAATGGTGGTGGACCTAGCAGGCACGGTCCATCAGATCACAATGCCGGCCTCAGCCAGCCTTTCCATGGTGGGGAAACCACCATGGAACTGCTGGCGGCGATTGGGTTTGGGGGCCTGTTGCGGGCCCCTCTTGTCTTGGGGGGAGGTTTTGCTACACTGGGGGGTATCCATGGTATCCCCCTGCATTTCCCTGCACTGCGTGGTAGGCACTGCGTTGTGCCGGCGACGTAGTGCAGGGAATTGCACTGCATGACATTTTAATATTGTCAACAGTGCTGCAACCTGCAGCACCTTCTGCAATGTTAAATTTCCTGGATGAGCCCGCCATACTGGTAGGGGGCACCATCATTTTAGAAGTGGGGCCGAAGCATGACTGGCTGGCGGTTCCAACGAAAGAAACGATGGCGGGCGGACTCAGGTCCGCCCACCATTGTAATGAGCCCTTAGAAACTTTTCTGAAAGTCCAATCTCCTCCAGGTGGGCAGACTAGCATGTTGGTTCTGACTGGAGATTTGGTGGTTATCAGAAGAAAAATTGGCAAAAAATCTCCAAGTCCTAGGTTTTGTAGTTTGGCCAGGAGGAGTCCCATCTAACATCACCCAGTCTTCTAGGACCTTAGGAACAGCTCTTGGGCTCAGGACACACTCCAACAGAAGCAGGGCCAGGACAGGTGTTGTTGAAACCAGTCAGTTGGGCTCCTCAGGAAAGTAGGCTTCTTGCAGCTTTTGTATCCTGTAGCTTAAAAGCTACAGGATACAAAGCTAACCATTAGAGTCCATTTCTTTACCCTGGGGACAAGTAGCAGCAGACGCAGTCCATAAGGTTCCCTTCACAGATCTCAACAATAGGTAAGTTCTTCCATCTTTCACAGGTCTAGCAGTGTTCTGAAGAGGGCACTGAGGATGCAGCATTTATATCCAATGCCAGCCTATGGCGAGGGGGTGGAAACTCATGGCCATTCTAACCAGTAAGGTAAAATTTCTCAGGGGGACCCTTATCCTCTTTTGAAGCACTTATTGTGTTTTATTGTAAAGTATTCCCCAGTGCCCCTATAAACCAAGATGGCAGAACTTTTCTTACCTTGTGCAAAGCTCATGTGCCTGCTCTCGAGCGTTGGCCAGAGAAATGAGCACACCCTGCTGTGGTCACTCAAAACTGCTTCTGGGGCAGCTCATCTCCCACAGGGACAGGTGATTGGCTGACTAGGAAGACAGAGGGGAGGCAGACCTAAGTGTGAGCTACATCTTCCTGTGACAGGATAGGCATCATATGAAATTAATTATGTTAATGGGCACAGCCCAGATGGCCATCCTGTCATAGGGAGCTAATTCAAATGTAATCAAGCAGCTACTCAGCTATTAAGTCCCTTGGTGACAGAGGCTTTGGGGACATGTTACCATATGTGAATTGATTAAAAGTTAATTTGGGGTGGTGGTAAGAAATAAATGTTTTCCTTACAGATTTTTGAAAGGGGTACCATTAATACACCTCTTCTGATTACTTTCCAAAATCCATTTAATAATTCAGAAAATCTTTCATAAATTGCTGAATGATTTTGTATATTTTAGGAAGACTTATAGTGGTGGAATACCCTCTGATTTATCAAATCGCAGGGTTGGTGAATGTTAAAACTGCTAAATCATAATTATGTAAGTTTCTAGGGTTTGAAGGTGAACAGAACACACCAGAAATGCGTGACCAAAAATTAGTGGTAGTAGCAGTAAAGAATAACAGGGTTCTTAATGGCGGAAATATTTTTCAATTGACAAGACATAAAACTAGCAAGCAAGCTGATATTCGCATTTGTGTGACACATTTTTACATTAGCTGATACATATGCTAAATAGAAATCATAAAGGTTTCCAAGGCTATGCTTGAAAACTTTTGATTGACACAAAGTTACAGGCAAAACATTAAATCTACATAAAGGCAAGGTCATAAACAAATGTTTTTTGTTTACTGTTTTTTTATGAGAGTTGGGAACGCTACGTGTTCAGTGGTTTTCTTCCAAGACTATGGTGTATTTCTTCCATCCTTTCTCATACAGGACTATTGCCCAATATCTGAGTGCAAAAGCACCTTGATTGGGTTTACCACATATGTTGAAACGCCAAGTTGTTTTTCTGACAGCGTTATTCATTATATAATTTAACCCCATATATATGGAAACTTGAAAGTGGGTGTATTTTACTGATTGAAGGTGTGCTAGAGCACTAATTTAAACATGAACAAACTTAGGTGGATCAACGCTATTTAAAAAAATCACAGGATTTGCAACAGAAAATTGGCATTATGCTATGTATTAACTGCCTTTAGCGATTCTGAAAAGCCTTTCCAAAGCACACAAGGTTTTTGTTTAGACTAATTTTCAATTGCTGTTAGGTGAGGGTGTGAACGAGGGGTCGCCTCGTTATTTGATAGTCACATTCAGCTGCATCAATGGTTTACAACCACAATTGATTGTTGCAAACCTTTGAAAAGTTACCTGCTCCTAAAATAAAAGTGGCAACTGATTTGGAGAGCAGAAGCTGTCCACTACTTGTCCCCAATTGTCTTCCCAAATGGGAAAACCTTTTTTTAAAAGCAGCACCACTTCCATTAAAGAACAGGGACTACTATTAAAACAAGCATTTGCAATGCAATAGGTCTCGCAAATTTTATATTTTGAGATATTTGCTTTGTAAATGACAATGCCTTTTATTGAATTTTTTTTAAAACCTGCAAGCGATGCGTAAACACGCACTCTGTACTCACATTCGTTGCTTACGAAAAGCAAGGCTGGCAAGTAACTGTGCTTTTTTTCTACCAGCCTTGCCTGTAGCAAATGCGAGACCTATTGCATTAGAAGGATGTGCATTTGTGATCAACTTAATTAACGACATCATGGGAAAAAACATACCAATAAGTTTCGTTAGTCTCGCCACAGGTTTCATGTCAGACTGTCTAGAGAATAAGGAAGAAAGAGACCTAGTGGACATCCTACTAACAGCAGCAGTGAAAATCATACTAACAAACTGGAAAATACGGCCAAGGCAACCTTCAAAAATTGGATAAACTGGGTCACCTTCCTTAGAGGCGCAGACAACATCACCGGCAAATTCTCAAAGGAATACAATGCCAAGAATGACATGTGGGAAGCCCTAGACGCACGCCTAGAGACACACCAAACCTAACCAGCTTGGAACAGATACCCCCCCCCCATTCACTCTTCTTCTCTTTTTTCTCTCACACCAGGGGGGCGCAGTATACTCAATGTATAATGTTAACCCCCACATGCATCAACCTATTTAGGAAGTGCAAACGGTGCGAATCGGTAAATTCGGCCGTTTGCGCTTCCTTAATACGTTTTTGGGATGCATGAAACAATTTTTCAAAATTCGTTTTTTTTTGCATTTCCTAAAAATGCGAATGCATTTAAGGAATCGCATTTGTGCGATTCCTTAAATGCAATGCATCAATTTAAAAAAAAATGCGAATTTTGAAATAGGAAGTGCAAATTAACACGAGGTTGACACTCGTGTTAATTTGCGAAATTGTTTAAAAAAGCACAGAAATGCATTTTGAAAAGTGTCATGTTACAGACACACATGTCCTTAGGACATGTGTGTGTGAAACATGCACTTTAAAATACATTTCAGGGGTGCAGGGGGGTCCGTTGGACCCCCCTCTGCACCCTTGCAATGCATCAACAAATCGCGATTTCCTAAAAAAAGAAATGCAAAACGGCATTGATTCCTATGGGCCTCTATGCCCATAGAAATCAATGTAATGCCATTCCTTAATTGCGATTCGCAATTACGAAATCGCAAATTCCGAAATTTAAGAAATCCTAAAAAAATTTAGGATTTCTTGATGCATAGGATTTTGCAATTCCTAAATAGCGATTCCTTAATTTTTTCTATTTAAGAAATGCAAAATCCTAGATTGATGCATGTGGCCGATAGTGTCTAACCATGGCGCAACATATAGTGCACAACCAAGATGCAAGAAGCCCAAGCACCTCCTATGTACATATATAAATATTTTTTATTTGTAAGATTTGTTTACATGAGGCAACTAAAACCTAACCAGTTATGTAGGCCTGACCAAAAAGTAATGAGTGTCTGCTGTCAAACGTATTACCATAGACAGTACAAGCAACACTTATAATACAGCTATTTTTATATATGTATAACGGCAACGTGTTGCACTGCTCTCAATATGCTAAATAAGCGAGGTGCTAATGCTAATTAATTAACACAATCTACAGGCACTGAGAGTCAAACTGCTACTAAATAAAAAACGCAGAGAGGAGATCTAATAATAGAAAGTGAAATAACAGGTGGTGTTATGGTTCCTAAGCACCATGCAGAGAACCGCATTTCATTCCAGGGGGAACAGGCAATAGCGATGGGGAGAAATGGGAAGAGGTATCAATTAAAGAGAATACATTGGGACCTGCCTAGGGAGGATAAAGTGGAGAGGGTATGAGGAAAAGCTTCCCACTAAAGAAATTACAAAAATGTAGCACTTATCCCATTTGTTCCAAGGACAGGTGTTTGGCGACTGCCTCTTGTATAAGAACTTTCTATGCACACCTGAAAGCTAATGTTAGGTTATGGAAGACAACACCAAGGTAGTGTATCTTTCTGGAGACAGACAATGGTGGTGGGGGGACTCTGCATTGCCCTAGTAAAGGAGACACTTTTTGGACATGTTGCTTGTAGAACAGGCTGCCTTACGAAAACACCGCTCTAAAAACAAGCATTTGCAATGCAATAGGACTCGCATTTACACAAGACCTATTGTATTGCAAACAGGAGTTTGGGGGCAGGGGCAGGGGGGCGAGAAGGCATGAACAACGGGAGTATGGGCCGAGAAGGCACAGACAGTGGGGTGGGGGAAGGCATGGGAAGAAAATAGTGCTCACAATCTAAATAACACATACTGTGCAACACTCGAAGTAAATGGGCCAGTTGACATGGAAGGATACAAATAACGACAGGACTGTCATAATGAGGGACTATCAAGCCTATAAAGCAATCGGAAGGCAGCATTTAGAAAGGACAAAGACATAAGCCTATGAAAAAGATGGGCGGGCAGTGGGTGTGACTTCTCTCCCGTACTCAACTTCCGCAGATCAACCCCAGAACAGCGCCTGCGCGCTGGCTCAGGGCTCAACCTAAAATTCCAATTTGGAAATGCAAATGTGAGGATTATGCTCTGCTATTCCTTCCACACCACCATCTCTGTGTTCATAGACAATACCAGTAGATCGCAAAAAGACCACGCTAATAAATACTTTCTGCTTCAATTTATTTTTACCTAGGCCATCTCTCAAAATCACGGCTAAGTCACAAAAAGCCAGTGCTCAATTTGCACCAACCATTTGCGATCTGTCTTTACATCTGGCGTTAAAGCCTCTGCTGGTCAAATTCGAACGGATTCACACTATTTTGTGACAAGGTCTTAAATGTTTTCACATTTAAAGAGTTTGACGGACTAGAATTGTGTGTTAATTAATTTTACCTCCTTCCACCATCCTACATGCACTGTCACAAAGTACTCCAGTTGAACATTTTGAAAATTGAAATTTGCAAATTCAGAATGGAATGAACTTAAAATTCATGAGTTTCTGTTCTCAATATCGACTTAAATTACATTGTGTAGAAGATGGCAAGGTAGGGGAAATCTGAAAAGCTTTGCAAAATAAAATGACCTAACCTTTGAAAAAATTCCAGTAAATGTCACCCATCCCCAGCTGATATGTTCACACTTCAGTTTCCTCTACCTGGTGCAGTACTTTATTTGACGGACGTCTAGCTCTGCTGTGCCCCAGAGCCTTTTGCCTTCAGACTGGAGTTCTCCTCTGCTCCATCTTGAAGAGACTGGGCACGCGCAGAAGAGGGGAGCAGCCTATGCAGCTGATGTAGCTCTTTTGTAAAAGGGCATTTGCAGAATGCACAAACTGTTCTTGCGGGGTTGATACACGGCAATTGTATAGTTTTTCTCTTCTTTGCATTAAGGACACATTACAATTGTAAAACAGGCAGATGTTTTCTGTCAGATTTGGTTCGATCTTAACATTGTTTTGCAGAAATCTTTCTATTACGGCAATTGGTAGCAACATGAATCACACGGTCAATATATTCTTCATGTAATACAGACAGAGTAGAAAAGGCCAAATTGGCTTGATGTTGTTGAAATATGAATAGAGAGTTGAATAGAATAAAGCTTGATAAAGATCCAAGGTTGTGGTAAGCCTCGAACTACTTAACAACGAAATATCGACATTAAACTGAGTGGAGTTCAATGAAGGCAGCATCTCTTTGTTCGTGCGGTTTCTGATTTATTATGCATTAAGAGACCACTGGGTCAGAGTGCTTTCGCCTCGCATTGTCTCTGCCTTTCATCTCCCGCATCCAAAGGCAGCGCTGCACAAAGCTGGAAGGGCTGAGTCATTAAGACATAAGGCGAGAAGCTCAACGTGTCCTTAATTGCCATTTTTTATCGAAACGCTACGAAAGAACACCGAGGAAAAACCCTCAAGGCTGTTCCATGCCTCTGAGTTTTTCATTACAAAACGCAATAAAACTGTTCCTTTAGGAAAATTGTCAACGCGTGTCGCGTTTTATGCAGTTTCCACCAGCCTGCCGTTTGATTCGTCCGAACAATCACGATTTTAAGAACAAACTTTTAAAATTGTAGCTGTGGGACGTGGGCGTTAAGACCTCCAGGTGTTTATAGATAAACCGTCAATCATCGAATTCGTATGTACTTGCGTATTGCTTTCTTCTCTCCTCCCTAAAGTTTATTCTGCAGTAATATTGTCTTCATTATGTTAACAGTAACCAAGTTTCACTTAACATATTTTCACAAACAATGGCTGCCACCACGTTTAGTTAAATACTAGCCTCTTTAAAGAGAGGGCCCAGTACTGGAATTTATGAAGAGATAGGTGTGTTGGCAGCAAAGAGGGACAACAGGCGCATTGTCCCTTCCCCCTGGAGGCTTTTTGTGGCGTGCACTGTAGTCGACGTTTTATAACAGCACTTTGGGAAATTTTCTACGAGGAGTCATGCTTGTGGCATTTATATGAAGCCAAGAAGAGTGCTTTAAAAAAATATTGAAACAACAGTGCAATTAATGGGAATGTTGTCTATTATATGAGGATACAATTTGCCTATTTGATGTGATATTTGTTAATTGACAGTGACTGATGAATATGTTCCTCCATTGCAGCCCTTTCCATACAGGAATTAAGTTGTTCAATGAAGACCTGCATCAGTCAGAGAGTCACATTAAGCTTTCAAGCGTAACACAAGGGGTCAAGTAATGACTGGTCACTGGGGTCAAGTAATGACAGGTTATTTACCGGTAATATTCATTACTCCGAGTCGTAGACCTCACTGTCACAGTCATTACCATATGAGCAGATACCAAAGCAAGAATCAGCTTCAACAGAGAGCAGGAAACAATCTTTATTAACATCAGTATAAAGTCACCCCACCTGAACAGAACGCAACACGTCTCCAGAGCCTGCCCAACCAGCCCCACCCACCAGCAAACGACAATGAAACACAAAGCTGTGAAGCGCAACCCACACAGCTGCCTGGCCCCTGAAACAAGGCCAGGAATCAGCCATACCCGAGTTGATCTCCCCAGTAGCGCCCATGCGCCAGCAAGCCACATGTATCAGAAGCTGCTCCCACAGCCCACCTCAGACTGAGAGCAGGCCTCAAAGGCATCAGAACCGGACCAATCAGACCAAAGGCCACAAAAAGTGAATCCACACTACGACAAGTACACCTCCAGAGCCCGCCAAATGTCCAAACGGCGCAGCCTCACCACATTCTTCAAAAGAGGATATGGACAGAATACGGGCAAAACCAGATCCTCTGAGCAGTGAAACGAGGAAGTAACTTTGGACACATAGGAAGGATCAGGGCGAAGAACCACCCGATCCGGAAAAAAATGCACAAAAGGCCCTGAACAAAGCAATGAGCCCAACACCCCAACTCTCTGGGCAGAGGAAATAGTGACAACAAAAACCATCTTGATCATTAAAAAACGCAGATACTCCACACCCAGAGGCTCAAAGAGAGCCGCCTGAAAGGCCCTCAAAACCAAAGGAAGAAGCCAACCAGGCGCAAAGGATGAAACCATGGGCTGTTGGAAGAACAAGTTTGCAACAACCGGGATATCAATCGAACCACAGGCTCACAGTTCGAACGCTAAAGGCCCTCACATCCACTCAGTTAGCCTGCAAGGAGGACACAGCTAGACCCAAGTCAAATCGGTCATCCAGGAAATCCAAGATACGCACGGGTTCCACCTCCAAAGCAGACCAACCCTGAGCGGTACAATCCCCGGAAAGACACCCAATGCCAAGCACAGGACATGAGTGTCGTAGGGCACCAGGACTGCTGGATAAATTCAGCCACAGGAGGAGAACACCCCAAATTCACCAGGGTCAGCCCCACAGCAGCCAACCCGCCAGTTGCAAGCAGACAAGATAATCCCAGGTCAGAGGGGGAAACGACAGGGAACAAGAAACCACCGGCAACTGCCAGCAAGGACCCACCACCAACCTCATCAACAGAGGGAGCAAGGGACCCCTGGGCCAAGCAGGCGCCACTGGGAAAACTGTGGCCCGATCCAACAAAACTGACAGAAGGACCCACTGAATCAGGGCAATCGAGGGAAAGGCACACACAGTCCCCCCTCCTAACAGAAGGACAGCACGTCCACCCTCCAAACTGAGTCCGATCGAACCAGAGAACAAACGGGGAAGCAAACAGGACCACTACCTGGAACCTGAACCACTGCACCAGGCCCTCAAACACTTTCCATGTCAGGCACACAATGGACAGAGAGGGAAATAACCTACATAGATAATCCACACCTGAGATCAACTCTTGGCAGATGCAATGCCCTCAGAGATAACAAGTTCAACTCCGCCCACAGGCAGATCTGAAGCTCTAACACATTGAGGGAAGCCACCCTCACACTCCCCTGGAGGTGGATATAACACACCTACACTGTGTTGTCTGTCCTCACCAGCACATCCCGCAGCAGGACCACAAGAAGAATATGAGGCAAGATCAACTTCATCGCCCTCAACACTCTTCAAGTCAAGGACACCTCTGCCTCCTGCACTGACCAGAACCCTTGTACAGGATCCAGGCCAACAGAGACCCCCCCTCAATCCAGTTCGCTGGCATCTTTTGCCAGCACCAACTGCTCTTAGGTCATAAAGGGAGAGCCCTGAAAGAGGTTTTGAACTGCCAGCCACCAGGACAATTCACTGGCCATATCCTCACCCCCGGAATAAACCATACATAACCTGTGACCCCAGACTCCAAAGCCCCAGAACAAGTATACCAGGGGGTACAAGCACAACCAGGGCGAGGAACAAACAACACGGTAGCAGACAAGAACCCCTGAGCCTGCAACCACTGTCGAACCAGCCAGGGAAGACCGGGCTACCAATACCTTCTGCAGCCTGCGCACCAAAGGTAGACAGTGAGGCTCCAACAGGAAACCTTCCCCATCTTTGCGTGGAAGCCCCCCTGAACAGCAGTTCCAGAGAGAGGCACAGAAGGGACATCTCCATGTTCAGATCCTCAAGAACAGCTGAAGGAATCTGCAAAACCTCAAGGGCATGTACCCGAACAGTTAGGAAAGAAAGAGGAAGAAACCAACCAGTCATCCAAGGTAGGAAACACCAGGATCCCCTGAGCATGCAACAACCCCACCAAGGTAGCCCACACCCAGGAAAACCCCTAGGTGAGGCAGACAGCCCAAAAGGCAAAACTTGGTACAGGCAATGATTAACCCCCATACAGAACTGCAGAAACCTCTGGGAAGCCAATTGAACCGGCACATGAAAGCAGGCATCCCTGAGAACCAGAGACTCCAGGAAACCCCCACCAACAGGAAGGGCAGAACCCCCTTCAGTGACCTACTTCAAAGGGCCGATGAGGGAAGCTTCAGATCCAGAACAAACAGAAGTCCCAAGTTGGACTTGGATCAGTAACAGGATCAAGAAATCCCCTGACTCTGCTGACACACATGTGCCCCCACCACAAACCCTTTGGAAACGCGGTCCAGTATCTCTTCCAACAGAGCCCGACACTCAACCTGAAATCTGGGAGCAGGGATAGACCTGAACACAACCGCCGGTGGAACCACAAATTAGATCGGATAACCCAGCTCGACAATCTGCAGGACCCACCGATCCCGAACAAACTCATTCCAGACGGAACAAAAGTTTTGAGGCGACCCCCAACCGGCATCACATCTGTTACCCACACATAGGCAAGAAATGGAAAGCCCAAAGAAAGGAGGCAACTTTCGAACCCCGGGAACTCATGGAAGGAAGGGACACCCTGGGGTATACACCTGTTACAATGCAACTTTTACAACTACCTACTATTACAACGCAACTTTTACAACGCATACCATTACAACGCATTGCGCTGGGGGGCGCTCTAGGATAGGGAATAAGTATAATTTACTATCCAACACCTTCCCTAGTGTCCACGGGGACTGGAGTTAGAATAGTAAATTATACTTACCACTATCCAGCACCTCTAAGCGCTATGCGTTGTAATGGTATGCGTTGTAATGGTCGCGTTGTAATAGTAGGTAGTTGTAATGGTATGCGTTGTAACATGGTACATCCCACCCTGGCCATGTTCCCTACCACAAAAGGGCTGGGTGGCCATTTTAGATTGCAACACCTGATTAAAAGCCCACGTATAACCGACAAATTTACCACTCTGTGAAGAGCGGATCGTAGCCAAACTTTTGCCCTCCGCCGCCTCTTTAATCAAGGCCACCAATGGATACCCTTTGATTTCGTCATGGACCTTCTATGCATTGCACTCACTCACACATAACTATTTCCTTTACAAAGACACCTTTTTCTACAGATCAAAGGTGTCGCCATGGGGCCTGCTTTGCCCCCAATTTTGCCATCCTTTATGTACACCACCTTGAAAGTACTTACTTCTTAGCTGCACAAAACCCCTTCCTAAATACCATCAATCTCTGGCGTCGCTACATCGACGAGATCCTTCTACTCTGGCACAACACACATGAAGATTTGACATCCTTCATATCCTGGCTCAACAGCTGCCAAAATCATTTCAGATTCACCTCTGATGTAAGCACCAACGACCTCCCCTTCCTCGATCTCAACCTTCATGCTGAAGAAGGAACCCTAGGCACCAGCCTATACTGCAAACCCGCAGAACGTAACACCCTCTTGATGTACTCAAGCTACCATCCCAGAGGCTTAAAATATGGCCTTCCCTATGGCCAATTTCTTCATATTCAGAGAAACTGCAAGTGGCGTAAGGTCTACTTCCGAGAGGCAGCCATCCTTGCTGAGAAATTGATCACCAGGGGCTACCCTAAGCACATTGGCTGCTGAGCATCCAAACGGGCATGGTACTGCCACAGGGAGGTACTACACTCCCCCGCACAAAAACAGACCAACTTGTGCATCCCATTTGTATCAACCTACAGTCCTTCAAGCAACACAATTAGTTGGGTGATAAAAATAAACTGGCCCATATTACACACTCATGCCCCCTTTAAGGAACCTCCCTCTTTTCTTTTAAGAGAGGCAGCAACCTATCTGACAAAATGGTCCATGCTGTTACCTGGCCCAAAAATGAAAAGCAAATTCAGACTGTGACCGCCCTTTGGGAACTACGGCCGATCCTCAGCCATTACAAATGCCAAACCTGTGCCACATGCAACCTGGCATTCAATACCAAGGCATTTATTGTAGCAGGTAACACTTACCAACTCAAAAACGTCTCTAACTGCCGTACATCAAATGCAATCTACGCCATACAGTGCCCTTATAATTTACTATACATTCAACAAACCATCCAGATGATAAAGCAGCAGATTTTCCAGCACCAAAGCTGCATAAGATGTAACGTTGAGACTGCACCTCTTGTTGGACATTTGAATGAAACATTCAGAAACAGAATTGACTTGGCAAGTCATTGACCGCCCAGAACTTCAGCTTAGAGGCGGCAACTTGCAACTCCTGCTGAATAAATGCGAGTGCAGGTGAATCGCACACTGCGACTTGGTCAATAATGTCCTAAATACATTAGATGAGTGGAACACGGTCATCACTGCACCTTGACCCCTTGACCAGTCCACCTCATTGTTCTCATGACTTCTGACCTCTGCTGGCCCTCCTATTCAGTCCTTACTACCTTCATCTGAGTTCCAACCTTAATAAAATGTCCATTTGTCAGGTATATTTCGCTTTATGACCTTACAGAATTTTCACATGTGCTCACCGTGTTTTTTTCCTCGAATATACATGTGACACTGTTAGAAAAGCTGCCTTTTCTGTAGTCACCACATGTGATTGTACTATACAGACTGTGTGTTTATATGATTTGTTCTCTTTTCACTCCTCTTATCTTAATTAATATATACCATACACTAATTTAGCCAGCATGAATTATCACTACTATGTCAACCTCAATCATACAGTGATAGTGGAGATAGTAAAAGAGGTTCTTCTTACTCCACATGGTAGAAATATCACTAATGTTTAATCAAATTGTATTGAACCATTGTCTGTTTCATGGCTTCTTTGACAGGCCCTGATTTATCTCTGCAATAGTTAGCCCTTATATTTTGTATCCGCCTTTTAAAAAAAAAATAGTAATGTGTAATAAATGATTCCCACAGCAGTATTGAATCCTGCACGCTCGGTGTCTTTTTCCCCCCATTTCTACTTAAATTCTTAATGGACCCAATTATTCCCCCGGGGTCCTTCACACCACATTCATTGAGCACGGCCTAGTCGTCCGTAATCACTTGACAACCGTCACATGATATTATTACATCTTTCACCCCTGATTCCACACAGATCAAAAAGATAATTCTTAAACATTGACAGATTCTCAACACAGTGGAATTACAACTGCCTAGACCCAAGTTTGCATATAAAAGAACACGCAACCTCAAGGATGCACTGGTACATACCAGACCAAAAAGAGCCAGCTCTGACAGTCAAAGGACTCTATGGAGTCTTCCACCGGTGACCGGACAATAACCCTGTGGGTCATGCATCATATGCCCACTCACTACGGCAACTAAAGAAATAAAACTCCAACCTAACTTTAGATGGATGTAAAAACGACACACTAATTGCAACACCAAACAGTGCATTTATATGCTCAAATGCCCATGTGGAATGATGTACGTAGGCATGACTATACGACCCATAAAGACAGGAATTGCTGAACATAGAAGCAACATCCGCTGCCAAAGAGTAACAACTAAAATGTACACTCACTACAAAGAGACTCCACACAGCCCTGAGGACATATGCTGGACGATACTGGAAGCCTTCCAATCCATCACTCAGGCCTCATTGTTCAAGATCGAACAAAGATGGTACATAGATTATCAGCTCACATAACTGGACTTAACAAAGACATTCCATAGGGATCATTAAACTAACCCTATGCTATTGCTGGAATCAACACATCCTTGACTATAGACTACAGCAGTTGTATATAACAACACCACACCTTCCCTTACCAGAGACATTTTTCCTGGTTTACTGACGTGAAGTTTTACCATACACTATGACCCCACAAGACCTCCATTTTCTGATTATCATCCTCCATCTTGTAAAATTGTCTCACCATTTGATTTAGCATATATGCTGACTGTATACCTGGATACATAGCACACATTACTGCCTACAGTGTCACCATTATAACAATAATTTTTCAGCACTTTGCGTGACCCTCCATTATGAACACACTGAACGGTTTATTTTTGAAAATGAGATGTAGTATAGTCCTTCCTAGCAAACACCAATTGCCGGATGCACGGACTACATATGCCTCATGCATTGACTATACATATCAATTGACTACATTTGGTTCATTGGCTATCATTTTTAAGAACCTTTCTACTAAATAGGTCATTATATTAATGAAATACATAGCCCACTGACGCCTTTTGTCTTAATTTCTACGCATAATCTAATGACTGACATCGCTACACTATGAACTAACACACTACAAAGTGGCCGCCGCAATACTACCAGGCCCGACGCCTTTCTGTGCCCTTTTTTCATTTCACTGTCCAGGCACACACGTGACTAACCAACCCGCGAACCTACCACTACTTCCATGCCTGCCGCTGATGCTACCTTTACCATTCCGGTGTCGGCGGCAGGGTAGGTGATACAAACGGACGCGCACTGTGCTCTGGTGAGTGTTGCCAGTTTTCCACACGGAGGTAAGTGCAGAATCCTTGGGCTATTGTCAATTTTCATGGTCCAACCAGCCAAGACTGTGCGTGCTCTACCTGGTCCCTAATTTTAGTCACGCCGTGTAGCTCTGAGTTGATACTCTCCGTGACACCCACTAGACTTCGATGAAGGTGCTCCGATGTTGTACCCTCGCGGCGACGGCTAGACCGCACCAGTGACCCCCGGTACTTGCAACGCTAGGCCGATGCTGGGAGGCCACTAATTGTATGGCCTCTTCATACTGCACACCAGATTTTTTTCCCTGACCGCCACCTATTACTTACTTCTGGCGACGCAATTAATCGGAGTATGCTTCCTTTCCCCTTCCTCCCCCCTGCCCGCCCCCCTTTCAACCCCCAATCCTTCTTCTCTACCTTGATTAGGACCCAACTGGTGTCCTTTTACCGCTGACCACTGTAGCTTACATACAATGCGGACAGTTTAGGTGAGTCCTGTAACACACAGAATACAATGTCCATTGGTTTTATTTATACAGTGAATTTGCAAACGATATAGTGAATTTACTTTAGAATGAGTGACCACATTATAGTGGGTTGCACAACATGTTCTTTACTGTTTGTAATACTTTACATTCATTATTATATGATAGAGTACCTGAGAGGATCCTTATATTGCCACTGATACGCTGGACAATAACGGCCCTATGGCAAATGATGTTTTTTGCATCAATGTGTGTTTTCAACATCAAATCCTGTATTTCTCTCTTTTTTCACCCCACCTACAGGTCTACTATGACAAAACAGGGTATGTAGTTTAACACTTACCTTATAAAGTATAGATAACATAAACAATGATCCTGAAGAAGTGTCCCGATCATTCTTGGCTTTTGAGACACGAAACATGTTGATAATTTGAGAGTCAAACCCCTACCACTAGACACCTCACGACTAGGTTTGGGTCCTCTCCACACCATTTTGAATTAGGCAGTTTACCTTGATAATAAAGTTTGGTTAGGACTAACTGACCTATTTTAATTCACATCCCGCTCCTTCTTCACATACTTGGCCTCTCACCCCCAACTGCACCCACCGGCAGGAACAAAAGATCCCCAATAAAGAGCCCCGGTACCGGATGCCTGTCAGGTACTGCAGCGCCAACCTGACTAGGGGCAGGCTCAAATGATGAAGCATGACACCTAGCTTGCTGGGAGTGTGAGAGCCATGGTTCCAACAAGGAGATTTCCCTCTCCTTCTTACACACATCAGTGGTCCCATTGTGACCTTACCAGCGGTTCATTCTCAGGACTCTTGATCCTACTCAATCAGAGGAACTTTGTACTTTCTTTTGTAATAATAGCCTCTTGGGCCTGTACGCTGGACCTAGTTAAACTAGCCCTTAGTCCCTCCTTTTGTTCAATATACCATCACATGATTCCCACGTCCGGCTTTTTCTGCCGGCTCTCACTCTGTCCTGACTACCCAGACGCTTTATTCGTCCAGCGCCATCCTGCCATCAAGAGAATTGGTTCCACCCCATCACCTGCTCTTGACATACTGCGGACGAAGCAACCCACTAGCCGGCTCTATCCCGGTTCTTGACCTGTCTGGATCTCCTAATCAGGTATGCCGTGGCGATTGGTTTCCCACCAAAGAGACCAAGCCCAAAGCCGGCGCATTCTCTAATGCCTTTTGTAGTTTCTCAGCATTTCAAATCCTTCCACTTGCATGCTGTCCAGTCCAAATACGGGGATCTATGGACCAACTTCTCACGCCAACTCATTCTCCCAATTAGGTAATTATTCTGAGCTCAATCCACACTAGACCCAGACTGTGCTTGAGAAGAGAACTAGAGGCAGAAAGGTTGTTAGGAGCCGGCCAGCCTCCAACATAAACTGTTCTACACAAATGGGGCCGCTCCCAATAAAATGACCTAAACAGTGCTCTAGTGTGTTATCTATATGTGATTGTAGGCATCTCACTAAAAGTTTAGGACTGGCCCCACACACCACCTGGTGTCATGCTTCATCATCGGCCATCCTCCGGGGAGCAAATCTGGATACTTTTAGGTGATGCAGCGGACAGCGCACCTTGATGAAGGTTTGATTACAGGGACTTTCCCTTTATCCCCTCTCCCCTCTCCCATGAAGTACCTAGGGTGAAGGCTGTGAGGTACAAAGGACCCCAGGTAGTGGAGAGTGACTTCTTAAACCACAGTGTTGGCAAAAGTGGAGCCCTATTATAAATAAAGCAATAGGTCCTGATGATTGCCATGTACCACTGTTGACACTAGGCAGAAACATGTCGACCCAATTCCTCACGGCGAGAGGTTAATAACCTTCCCCATGTCGCCGTTCATTTGTTTTTAGATACCATACAGTTACCTAGTTCATTAAAATTAAAGGAGTCAAAAGTAATGGTTTTTAATCTCACTCACTCACTCTGGGCCCCCACTTAGCTTAGAAGTGCATCCCTGTCGTCAGGTGTATGCCCGCCCTATATCAAACCAAGTTTTTAGAGGGTGAGGATGGCCGATGATGTAGCATGACACCAGGTGCTGTGTGATACCAGTCCTAAACTTTTTACTTGATATTTAATTTCTTAAGGAGGCCATTTATTGATGCTATCCAGCAATTCATCTGCTTCCTGGAAGGACCAGATGTTGTGCATTTTATTATTGTGCATAACCTTCAAGAAGGCAGGAAATGTAAGTTGCACGGTGGCTCTGATCTTCTTAAAGTTGTCCATCCTTCTCCCGAGCTCCCACTGTCCTTCTAATGTGTCTCCCGACAGGTCTCAACGACTTCAACAGTGAAATCTTTACTACTTAATGATTTCACCTTCAATGCCAAATTGAAAATGTTATCTTTCAAAGTGTAGGTAAGGAAATTCATGAGAATCTTCCTTGGCTTAGTCCTATTTAGATTTAAGGGGAAGGGATCCCTTTGGACTCTTTATATGTCCTTTGTCAGGGACTCCACAGAGTCATCAAGTGGCAGAACCTCTTTTTAAGCATATTTACAATAAAATTCCTCAAATCTGTCCCCTCTTTCCCTTCTAAAATATTCAATACTCGAAGGTTGTTCCTGCAGGACTTGTTTTCTAATGTTTCCATTCATTCTCGTAGCACAACCTCCCCCTTTTATAGATCATGTATTTTAGCCTCAGCAATCCTTAAATTGGTGTCTTTAGCCCCTCTACAGAATGCTCAGGCGATTCAGTTCACATTTTTAGAAGATCTACCTTACTTTCTAGGATCTCACACAAGTTCCGGATCTCCCTATGGTTAGAGGCTGATAGTGCAAAGACTTGCTTAATATCTTCTTTTAATGATGTAAAGAGGGCTTCCATTGAGAGTGAGGGGGGTCAGAGCTGTTCTTGGGAACCTGATCCTAACCCTACTCCTGACCCACCCCCATTCATACTGTAGCTAGCAACTGTGAGAGTAGCTGCAGCAGTAGCAGTGGTAGAGGCAGTGGCCATATAGCTAACAATGGCAATATTAGAGGTACCATTCCGTTTGATCAATAAGTGGCCCAACCTCTGCCACTAATGTTCCTATAGACTGCATCATGACCTGCGATGTGTCTATAGGGCTTAAGCGTCCAGATAGTCCAGAACCATCTTTGTTTTTAACCTCTCCTCCCTGCTTTGTGATTAGCAAGACCTCTGGTTGCACCCTGTAAAAGCACCTTAATGAGGGCGTAACCTTCACTTTACTGGTTTTGATCTTGTTTTTCCCCTTTTTTATTCTTCCACCTTTAACCTGGTAGTTGTGGAGAGGAGAGTTGTTGCCAGGCGGACTTGAAATATTAGGGATAGCGGGGATATTTATTGTGGTAGAAGCTCCCAGAGTTTGCTCTTCCTTTAACTGATCTTGGAGCTCATTCCTCACTTTCCCCTTTCCTTTTTGATTCTCAGTCTTGCTCTTATAAGCTTTCTTACCTTTTTTTCTGCTGGTTTATCAGTGGAATTACCTAATTTTTTAGGGGATCTTGACTTGCCCCCTGCACCCCTGAACCATCTTGAATGTATGGGAGGGCCTGTTCTTTTCCAGGTTGGGTTACAGGCTCCTGGATGTGTATACCAACAGTGTTCTGCTCACCGCTGTGGAATAACTCTGACTTCTTTCCCAGCTGAACCACCTTGGAGACTGGAGCCAGCTATGTTCCCCCAGTGCTATTGCAGCCAGCCCCAAAGAAGCGCCCTATTCTGGTGCTGCTGCTACTGACCTGGAAGAGACAGCAGGCCGCCGCTCTGTGGCCGTGCCTCAACTCCAGGATGGCCATGCACCAGCGCGGGAGGCTGGGCAAGCGGGGAGCGCAAGACCTCTCCCAAGTCATCTGACCCCTATCGGTAGTCACTTGCAGCTAGATTCATCATTGTCCCGTCCTTAATAGCGATTATTAAGGAATCTCTATTAAGGACTTGCAAAACGGGATTCATGTAGGAATCGCTAAAAAAATTGTGATTCCTACACATTCCTAATTTGCGATTAGCAAATTGCTAACCGCAAACAAGGATGCGATTTCAAGGGTGCCAGGGGTGTCCAAGGCGCTTCCGGAGGGACTCGGCAAGAGTGGCTGCGACTTTTTCCGGTCACATTTTGGACACGTGAAAATTTGACACGGTGTCCTAAAGAGTGGTGCTGGTACGTGCTGACGTAGCGCCCTCAAGGTCCACACCTTTCTGAAAAGACAGAGAATAGATAACCCCTCTTTTGCCCTGATGAAATCGCTGAAACTTGGAGCGATGAAACATGTCGGCTTGAGGATATAAATCACCGTGGTATACAAGTAACCATTTTTAAACTGGTGGGGTTTGCTGCGTCAGAATAAAACGGTAAAGCAAGCAAAGCCCCGCTACACAATTAAATTTTTTTGTGGTTGGTTAGGGGTCTGTTTATGTGTTTTTGCACACAACAATTTGGTGTCAGTGTTAATACGTTTGTCACTATTTGTGTTTTTCACCACTATTCTCACGTCCGCACTACTACTTTATCTAGTGCACGTTTGTCTTTTCACATAGAGAGATTGGCCAATGATGAGAAGTGGGTATACCGGCAATTGTTAACCGGGAACTCCCTCGAGTTGTTCTACCGTGAGGTACTCTCTCTATTTTTCACACCTTTTCCTGGGTGAATTTTATGTGGTCCTGTCTTGACCTAAGGACTTATTTTATTAGACATATCCTGGGGAGTAATACTGATAAGCAGTTCCCATCGTTTTGGTCCTTTATATGGATGCAGTTCCATTCCTGTAGAATTCAAGAAGGAAAATTTACATAACCTCACAGCATCTAGTCCTTGAGAAGATCCATACCCGTACATATGTATTTGCATTTCTAAGTATGTGAAGAAGTGCTATACGAGTACTGTACGCAGAGCTGTAAATACATTTTCATAATATTAACTGACATGAAACATGGTTCTATCTTTTAAGTTCAAAACAAGGATGTTTGCATCACCTACCATGTGTCACCTAAATTTGGCTTTTTAAGAGTGAAGTTTCAATTAGCTTCCACCCATCCAGTCCTGTACCTCAGGCATACACCACTGAAAAGCAAAGACAGAGATGCAGGAACCATTCAATTTTATTGGCATTTCAATGTTATCTCCATAGATGTGTATAGGAAGGACATGGACCTTGGTGAGTAGAGCCAAGGGAGTCACTTAAGTGTTGAATAGGTGAAGTGACAGGACTGAATCTTGTGGCACACCACAAGAGATAATACAGGCCTGAGATGGAAAAGTTGGCACTGAGAACTGTTTTTGATCATCCCAGAAAAACACTATACAGTTCGAGGGTGTTCCCTGTAAACCAAATTGTGAAAGTTTGGAAAGAAGTAGACCATAGTTAAGAGTGCCTGATGAGGAAGAAATGGTACATAAAATCAAGGTGCTTTCCACTGTTGATGTCAGTTGTTAGGCTTAGATTTTTCATAACAGAAACCGCAATGATTTCAGTGCTGTGATGCAGTCTAAATCCAGCTGAAACATCATCCAGACTTAGCTGCTCAACAGTCATGTCAGTATCCATATATACCACGTATAAAAATGTTTTCAGGGTAGTGTATACATTGTCTCTGGCTGCTGGTAAAGGAATATATCTGTTTCATTTCCTCATTACTTCCATATGAATATCAGCTAAAAACTGGGAAGATAGAAGGTAAGCCTGATACAGCACTGTCAATCTGTGCAGCAGAACTTCCCTTACAGTGATATAGGGATTGAAGTCTGGTCCGGGTATCCCTGCAGCCTAGCCAATGCTGAAAGAGTTTTAGGTGGTAAAGAAAATAGGTCCATTAAGGAAATAAACCTTTGTGCTTCCAGTTTGCAGATGGTTGGTTGATAGGATTTCACTACATAGATGTAAATTGAAAGACTACAAAAGGAGCCATATTTATAACCTGCAAAGTATGAATTATTCTCGAGAAAACAATGCTTCTTTTATTAGTAGTATGTCTGAAGCAGCATAGGAAGAGAGTGGTCATAGTTTCTGTATCAGGAGTGTTATCATTTCACAGTGTATTTCTGCTTCAGGAATAGATAACATTCTTTCATTTCTAGTGAATAACATGCAGAGTTTGTTAATGTCTTTTTCCACCACACATATGCTAATTTTTCCATTAAAGATCACATGTGAATTATTCGTTTCACATGGTAGTGCACGAGCCAGCAAAATCAGCAGATAGAGCCTAGTGGTAGAGCCTAGCCACAGGCTTTGCTAGAGGAGCCTTATTTCTACCCGATCCAACATCTTTTGGCATGTAAAGCATTCTACAAACGGCATGAACAAAATAGATAATGACTCTTCAAAGTCCAAAATAGTGCCTTTTTAACACAGGTAAGCATTTCACTTTAGATTATATCTCTGCAGTGAGTGTCATTTTTTAGAAGTGATTGTTTCTAACTATGAACCTAAAAACAAAATCATGCTTTCTTCATCACTCTGATGACAATGCCATTAGTTAACCAAGAAGCATCTGTTGTCAAGAGTACCATAATTGTGGCGTTGATTGCTGTCATAAATACACATTAAAAAAAGGCGATTTTTGTACAGTGCACATCTTGTACTCATGTATTTCAAGGTACTCAAAAATGTGGTAATGTAGGAAGAAAGGGCACATTGAAAGAAGATAATTGCCTAGGTACCACGCAGTTTGGTAGAGCAGGAAAGTAGATATTGGTTGCAAGTTTCCTTGGGAGCACAAATCTGCCGCTATAAGGCTATTTCTGGCTCTCTCTCTCCAATACTAATGGCTTGACTTCATGGAACTACATCAGTATGTTGTGCTTTTTTTGTAGCAAATTTTATATAGCGAGGATATGACTTAAGGGCCACCAGAACCAGACTATGTTACAGAAATCCTTTTTAGAAGTGGTGCAAATAAGCAGGTTGCCCAGAATAACAGGAATTAATTAATTAAGGCAGGGTTTCAAGTTGAAGTTGGCAGCTCACGCCGCAAGTCCGCATCTACCATACATGTTAAAACAAAAATGCATTTAGTATATGTTAAATCAAGATGAACGAAGAAGATTTTGCAGAACAAGGTGTTTAGTGGAAGGAGCGAGCAGCAGAAACCACACAAAGGGTCAGCTGGTTTAGGACTCGAGGTCCAGGAGGACCTCGAGCTGAGCAAGAGCTTGGTATCTGCCACAAGCTTTCAATGGATCACCCACCTAACCCACCTCCAATTTCACCACCAAATTTAGAAAGGTTACCCTTGGTGAAGTCAAGCGAAGATTTATGACTTCATATCTCTTCTGCTGATAAAAAAATCTTAATCTCGGTCCCCTGTTATCCCTCGTAAGAAATTGTTGTCCAGAAATTTAAATTTTTTCTTTGTCTTTTTGGATCATTTGAGAAGAAATTTAGCTTGGGTAGACATTGCTGATCCGGGCTGAATATTTGTGGAGGACATTTTTAAAAATGGCAGATGTGTTGCAGTGATGTTGTAATATTTCAGGAACCATGAGACCAGTATACTTCATTTAGGTGTCAAAACGTAGGCTTTGGGGGTCAGGTAGTCTTATGGATACAGGACATAACACTACAGAGCAACCCTCCCACCATTTTCCAAACTGGCGGCTATAATAGAGGAAGAAGAGACATATATTGAAATGAAACAAATAATACTGCTTTCTTTTATGTATACACCAAACAATGATTATGATTTGAATATGAAAAAATTATGTTTATCACTCCTGTTATAGATACATTTTCAGAGTTCACTTTATTTATTTGTTTTTTGAGCATATCGACAGGGACAGCTTTTGTAGCACAGGATTTGCAAGTACATGCATGTTTAAGTTCTGTGGGTAGAGGCTCTAGAAATGTTGTACCAAAGATAGTCAAATGTGTGACAGTCAGGACTCGTTTTCAACACATGCCCAAAAAGGTGCTAATGTTATAAAAAACCTTGTCCGCTGCCCAGATTCGCCTGGAGTTTGGTCTTGTAAATTATTCTTTACAAAGTGTGGGTGCCTGTTTTTAACCTGTGCCACAATTTGAGATAGGCTAGCGCTGGCTCACTCGAGTCCCTGTTATGGACTAACATTAGCATCAGTAACCCTGGTGGGTCCCACAATCGATATTCTAATGAAGGTCTGCTAAAAGTATCAGCAAGTGAACTGTGAGCTCTCAACCGAAGTGAAGAAGCCTTTAAAGTGGGCACCAAAAAGCGAACTCAAGTGTGCTCCAGTTTTTCCGACAGAGAGATTTTAGCTAAATGCAAGCATGCATGGGCAGTAATTAAATCTTATCAGTTGGCCCCACCTCCGCCTCTCCTTGCTTGCACATTTTCTATACATTTAAAACAGAGATTTTTGGCGCTTAGGCTGGATGAGTGGCATTTTTTAAAACATATTCCTATCTTGAGGCGAACCTCAGGCGAGGTGGTGTGTAGGGGTTGTGGACAATCGGAGAAATCTCTGGTGCATGTGGTATGCCTCTGCCCAGCACTGTTGGACTTGCGTAGATCACAACTGAGGCCTGAGTGGAACAAACTTGGAGTCTGGAACTGCAAGCAGTGTATCATTGCGGCCTTGAATCCAGAGAACACCGCTCTAAACATTAGGTTTACAATCTTTATCCATCAGGCATATCACAAGTTTCAGCAATCCATTAGTATTAATAAAATCACTGGAAAATAAGGTAACTGCCACAGGTGTATATGCAAAAATTGCCGTGCTGTTCCTGGAGAGAGGGAGAGAGAGGGAGGAGACTTATTACGTCTGCTGCAGGACTACGAAGAGGCGCCATCAATTGACTTCCTCATAACTCTAGATGTAGAGGCCCTCTACACAAACATCCCCCAGAGGGCCTCCCTAGGAGTGATTGAGGCATTACTTAATAAGACCCAGTGGACGTCTCTAACACCGATCACTTTCATCATAGAATGCGCAGAAAAGGTCCTTACTGAGAACTACTTTGAGTTCAAAGGCAGGTACTATCATCAGACACAAGGAACTAGTATGGGGAGCACGGTAGCCCCTTGTGTAGCCTGTCTCTACATGGCCCACTTTGAAGAGAATCATATATCACCACTGACAAACCCCTATCATGACAATATCAAACTATGGAAACGATACATAGACGACATCTTGATCTTTTGGGCAGGCAATGAAGAATTCTACACAGAGTTTTTCATGTGGATTAATAGAATAAACCCATACTTGAAATTCACTATCACGGCCTCCAATAGAGACATAGCATTCCTGGACCTAAAAATATGTATCGAAGGGGGATCCCTCTGCACTATTTTATACAAAAAGAGCACAGAAAGCAATAGTCTGCTGCATTACACCAGCCACGATCCTAGGGCTCTACGTACCAACCTACCATTTGGGCGATTCCTCAGGATACGATGTAATTGTAGCACAATGGCCAACTACAAGACTGAGTCAACTATTCTCTCAAGGAACCTAAGAGAGAGAGGTTACCCCACCAGAGAGATCAAGAAATGTAGAAAAAGAGCACAGAATAATAACAGAGAGGGTCTGCTAGAACCAAAAGCAAGAGATCCCCTGGCCAATCAACCTATGACCTATGTGACAACCTTCACACCGGCATCTAACCATTTGAGGAAAATCTTGAGACGCCACTGGTCTATACTTAACACAGGATCTCTCACCTTAGACCAACCGAGATTTGCTTTCAAGAGGTCTAAAAATATCAAAAACATCCTGGTACACACTAGACCTAAGGAAGCAATCCAAACAACCCATCAAACCACATTGTGGAATCTACCTGCCGTGAGAGGCCACTATCCCTGTGGGGGGGTGCGCAGCATGCCCCTTCACTAAAAAATACAAATGCATTACCCTGACAGACTCATTTAAGTGGGAAATGAGAGGCCACACTAATTGTAACAGCTCAAACTGTATCTACCTGATCATATGCTCATGTAAGCTTTATTACATTGGCATGACGACCAGAAGCATGAAAACAAGAATTTCAGAGCACCGTAGCAACTTCAGGTGCAAGAAAAACAACACCAAAATGTGCAGGCATTTTCTTGAAATGAACCATACCCCAGACTCCCTCCAATGGTTGATTCTTGAAGCAAACCACAAGATATCTAAACAGTGCCTGTTCTATAAAGAACAACGATGGATTCACAGATTGTCTTCTGATAGCCATGGCCTCAATGAAGACATCCCTTGGATTAGCCTCTGAACAATTTTACCTACATACATCACTGTTTTACCTTTTTTTTTAGTCCCCCCCATTCAATACCTGAGCCTATTTACACCGGGACAAAACATTACTTTTTAGTGATTAAGTTTATCAACTCAGAATGTACAGGGATCCATAAATAGGCTATGTCGTCCAGCTACTCCACAACTACTGACAGATTCGAGATGACCTATACAGGATGGCCGCTACCGATTTAGTTACCAACTAAACACTACACTGAGCTATTCCTTGGCTCCATTTTTACTTGCAATACTTACTAGTACCTACATAGTCTACTTATTTTAGCAAACAAACTGTTTTTTTTTTGTTCTACGACTTGTATGGGAACATAACCTTAGGTTGCTTAACAACATACTAGAGGCTAGACACTACAAGATGGCCCCCGCACTAACCCCACTTTCACGGGGAGGCTCTAATCCCTATATATTCGTCCTCGACCCCGCCTTCCGCCTCCACCCGGATCCAGCGGCTAGGGGTAGGCGCGAGACACGCAGCTCAGGCACTCCCAAGTAAGTTCCTCTACACAAACTTTGTCACTGCCACAGCAGCGTACTCTCCCACTTAAAGACTCGCAAGCAGGCTGCTTAATACTAGTCTTGACACAGCAGCATAAGCCTCTACCACACAGACCCACCGCTTCTGTTATGTCCAATTCTACTTTTATCGGAAGGGGGCGGCTTTGCTAGCGCAAACTTACTTACCAAACGCCTTAACCCGTAACTTTAATCGGAAGGGGGCTGCTTCGCTAGCGTAGACCTACTTACCAAACGCCTTAACCCGTAACACGTTTAATACGGCAACGGGTGAATCCACGATGGCTCCGTCCTAATAAACCAGATACCAATCCTTCGCTAGCGCAGACCTACTTATGTCTTAACCCGTAACGCGTTTAATACGGCAACGGGCGCATCCACAATGGCTTTGTTTTAATATTATAAACAAGATACCAATCCTTCCTTTTGGTAATTGACAATTCCCAGCCCACTTGTAATCTTAAGGCAAATGCGGACGGATAATAAACACAAAAGCCTCCACCGCACAGACCTGCCTCTCCTGTTATTTCTACTTTAAACGGAAAGGGGCGGCTTTGCTAGCTCAGACCTGCTTACCATTACAGCAACGGGCGTTTCCACGATGGCTTTGTTTTAATATTATAAACTAGATACCAATCCTCCCTTTGGCATTGTGCAATTTCCAGCCCACTTGTAATCTTAAGGCAACCGCGGACGGATAGTAAACACTGCATGGTTACTTCACCATCTATTGGTATGATATGTCATAACCGTATAATGTCTTACAAAGTCCAATTCTCCTTTTTCATAGTCTCATTGGCTGACCCGCTATCACACAACATAAACGCACAACGTTACTATGGCCACACATCAGTAATTGTATGCGTCCATCAACCCAACTCATCATCCGGGTGATAAAAAGCTCTGTTTATCGTCTTAGGGCCACCATATATGAAGTTTACAACCCTGTACGTTATTCCAAGCTTGTCACCACGACCTGATGTTATGGAGTCTCCAGGTTACACAGAATAGTGATACAGAAGGTGTCCCATACACACCATACATTTGTAACACCCAATATATGCTGTTTAATAGGTACTAAGATTCCTCCCTATACATAGCCATGCGGTGGAAGATCTAACCTGAAGCTTTACCCGCTGGATACTGTTGTTACCTGATCATTACAAATTATAGGTGAGTTTGGATATGCTGCTGCTAGCAGACTAATTAATGGGATAGCAATGGGTCAGAAAAGATAGAACTATTTAGAAAAACTGTGTGATCAAAACATGGGTACAGTCACGAAATCCGCAGCGAGTAATTCGTGGTGAAAAATAATATTTCCCATCAGATACCCGTCCTGTCCCGCCCTACATCATTTGGGAACCTTCACCCGAAGGAAGTGGTAAACATCCACTGTAGATTAGGTAGACTGTAGCCTAATCTGGAAACTAGAATGTAGTGGCAAGATTGAATGGCATCAGGGGGTAATCTGACTAGCAGTGCAAAACTTAAATAATAATGGTGCTATGTGCAAAATACGTGGGTAAGATTGGGTTGTGGAAATGGAAGGGAGCAATTTTAATAGAATCCTATCCACACCCAAGACTAAAAACAGCGCAAAGTAGGGTTCAACAAATGACTACTAAGATGGATTGTAGGTCGACATGTTTCTGCAGTTGGTGTAGAGTCAAATGATCTCATCCTGCTTCATCAGGACCTTAACATAATGCTACTGCTTAGTGTGGAGAAAGTGAAGAAAAATAAATGAAATTCATATCACCTGGAGTGCGTCCATGTAGATGATCCAGGTGGTCATACAATAACAGTGGACATACAAACAAAGAGAGACCCACAGTTAATGGCCATAGTTCATAAAACAATCATATGTTGTGAAAAATTACATTTGCCAATGGTTTTTTGGTCAGTAGTTTCTTCTAAGTAAACAATCCTGTATTTTGTCGTCATATTCAGATCGAGAACAACAGATAAAATTATATCCACTCACCCAATTTGTGGGGAATACACTCTCCACCTCACCTGGCTACAGCTCAGGTATGAATGGAGCACCGTTCTAAAAGGAGAGAAGAGGAAGGAAGGTGAAGGAAGGACTCACAAGCTATTTTAGTAACATTATCTTGAAAAAAAGATTTTGTATCTGGTTGTTTTATATTAAGCATAATGCATGCTAGTTTGTCATTCAGTGGTTAGCATAATAAACGATGTTTGATTATGTTGAAATGTATATATTGGTTGCCTTGTTTGTTTCAGCGATTTCAGAAGGCAGCATGTGCAAACAGTGGGGCGTTAGCAAAAGCGAGCCAGATGGTGGTTCGTGTAGGGCGTTTATTTTTATGGTTGATATCACATTTAGTATATGCTCCTGCTTTTTGCTCGAAAAATATGTTCCACTAAAGACTCGGCTCCGAGAGCAATCAAAAATGAATATAGCAAGCGCGCCAACTTTGACCGATCAGTTGGTCATGTGCGGCATGTTGCATTGGGTGCTACACGCCAACTCTAAATCGCGATCTATGGTTCATTTTTAGAGAAACGAGGAACACCTCAGACCATTTACTTGGGCAAACCCCTTGTCTGTTAAGCGAGCCCCAAAGCATTAGGCGAGGCTCCGTTAAAGACGTGAAATATTGCTGCGCGTTCCCCGGCTGGCTTACCTGTCCGTCGGTACTCCGGACGTCCGTCTAGGCTGTCTTCGTGGGAGGTACCTGGACGGACAGGAAGCCGCCATAAGAACGCTACCATTACGTGCCCTGGAGTCACATGGTCACGTAGGAAAATGTCAGGGTCTGATGGGATATGTAGTACGTCTGGATTTTATCTTACTTCAGACGTGGTATGTAAATACGCTAACCGAGAAGAAGACTGTCGTCACAGTTGCACGGCACCTGTAATTCACACTGATTTCATGCCACTTAAGATGCAATTTTCAAGTGCGTAAACCGAGGGAGCTTGCCATCATAGTTTCACGTAGGAAGTAAATCCCACGCCTGATTGGTAACCTGTTAAATATATTCCGTAGTTCCCGCGACTCAATGGTAACCAGGGCCTGTTACCTTAGCGACAAGTCATGTTAAAGCGACTCAGTGTTGCTGGTAGTCGTTTTTACAGCATTGGATTTATCACCAACTAATAAGCCAGTATTAGGGGGCCATGTAAATTCACAAAAAATGTGAAACAATATTCACACAGTAGTGAGAAAAAATGATTTCCGATAACTTAGCAGGCACTCCACGAGCTGATATCACAGTGACCTCACATCTCGGACATAAGTACATTTCTATTTAGAAGAGAACAAAGATGGGTGCACAAACTGCAGACTGATATAACGGGACTGAATGAAGATATCCCTTGGATGTCACTATAATCCTGTTTAAATCTAAGATACTGTAATGACAAAACCTCTACAGTCCTGTTCTTGTATCGCTGTCTGTAAAGTAAACACCATTAATGTCGGTACAATTGCAATTGAGGTGTGTGACATGATGTGAGGTCACTGTGATATCAGCTCGTGGAGTGCCTGCTAAGTTATCGGCCTACAAATAACTATCTATACAAACATCTCTCACAATCCATCATAACAAATTTGGGTCACTTATACCTCATTCTGCTATTGAAACACTATTTAGGAGTTTCAACTGTTCTAATCATTTTTTCTCACTACTGTGTGAATATTGTTTCACATTTTTTGTGAATTTACATGGCCCCCTAATACTGGCTTATTAGTTGGTGATAAATCCAATGCTGTAAAAACGACTACCAGCAACACTGAGTCGCTTTAACATGACTTGTCGCTAAGGTAACAGGCCCTGGTTACCATTGAGTCGCGGGAACTACGGAATATATTCAACAGGTTACCAATCAGGCGTGGGATTTACTTCCTACGTGCAACTATGATGGCAAGCTCCCTCGGTGTACGCACTTGAACATTGCATCTTAAGCGGCATGAAATCAGTGTGCATTACACGTGCCGTGCAACTGTGACGACAGTCTTCTTCTCGGTTAGCATATTTACATACCACATCTGAAGTAAGATAAAATCCAGACGTACTACATATCCCATCAGACCCTGACGTTTTCCTACGTGACCATGTGACTCCAGGGCACGTAACGGTAGCGTTCTTATTGCGGCTTCCTGTCCGTCCAGGTACCTCCCACGAAGACAGCCTAGACGGACGTCCGGAGTACCGACGGACAGGTAAGCCAGCCGGGGAACGCGCAGCAATATTTCACGTCTTTAACGGAGCCTTGCCTAATGCTTTGGGGCTCGCTTAACAGACAAGGGGTTTGCCCAAGTAAATGGTCTGAGGCGTTCCTCGTTTCTCTAAAAACGAACCATAGATCGCGATTTAGAGTTGGCGTGTAGCACCCAATTCAACACGCCGCACATGACCAACTGATCGGTCAAAGTTGGCGCGCTTGCTATATTCATTTTTGATTGTTCCCGGAGCCTAGTCTCTAGTGGAACATATTTTTCGAGCAAAAAGCATGCGCATACACTAAATGTGATATCAACCATAAATATAAACGCCCTACACGAACCACCATCTGGCTCGCTTTTGCTAACGCCCCACTGTTTGCACATGCTGCCTTCTGAAATCGCTGAAACAAACAAGGCAACCAATATATACATTTCAACATAATCAAACATCGTTTATTATGCTAATCACTGAATGACAAACTAGCATGCAATATGCTTAATATAAAACAACCAGATACAAAATATTTTTTTCAAGATAATGTTACTAAAACAGCTCGTGAGTCCTTCCTTCACCTTCCTTCCTCTTCTCTCCTTATAGAGCGGTGCTCCATTCATACCTGAGCTGTAGCCAGGTGAGGTGGAGAGTGTATTCCCCACAAATTGGGTGAGTGGATATAATTTTATCCGTTGTTCTTGATCTGAATATGACGACAAAATACAGGATTGTTTACTTAGAAGAAACTACTGACCAAAAAACCATTGGCAAATGTAATTTTTCACAACATATGATTGTTTTATGAACTATGGCCATTAACTGTGTGTCTCTCTTTGTTTGTCTGTCCACTGTTATTGTATGACCACCTGGATCATCTACATGGACGCACTCCAGGTGATATGAATTTCATTTATTTTTCTTCACTTTCTCTACACTAAGCAGTAGCATTATGTTAAGGTCCTGATGAAGCAGGATGAGATCGTTTGACTCTACACCAATTGCAGAAACATGTCGACCTACAATCCATCTTAGTAGTCATTTGTTGAACACTACTTTGCGCTGTTTTTAGTCTTGGGTGTGGATAGGATTCTATTAAAATTGCTCCCTTCCATTTCCACAACCCAATCTTACCCACGTATTTTGCACATAGCACCATTATTATGTAAGTTTTGCACTGCTAGTCACATTACCCCCTGATGCCATTCAATCTTGCCACTACATTCTAGTTTCCAGATTAGGCTACAGTCTACCTAATCTACAGTGGATGTTTACCACTTCCTTCGGGTGAAGGTTCCCAAATGATGTAGGGCGGGACAGGACGGGTATCTGATGGGAAATATTATTTTTCACCACGAATTACTCGCTGCGCATTTCGTGACTGTACCCATGTTTTGATCACACAGTTTTTCTAAATAGTTTTATCTTTTCTGACCCATTGCTATCCCATTAATTAGTCTGCAATACGTTAGGGATGATAGCAATGCTTGGTCAATAAACATTCCCTTCTGACCCTTCTTGTGTATATTTATGCTGCTGCTAACCATACCTATTCGGTATTTTTACTGTTTCTATGTATATGTTTTATTATTCATTCCACACCACTCTCACTGAGTTCTCCACATTTGAGAGTGCATGTACAATTTTGTTATGGTGTTTAGACACGCTAGTGGAATATGACACTGGAATGTAACCTACACAAGATATACAGTCACCGATGCGAATGTTATTAAGCCCTTTGTGATTTGCCTTTCCTCTTTCCTCAACAGGTAATGACATCTAAACACAGGTTTCAATAGAAGAAGGATAATATAGGGATAATTTCCCACCCAATTCCCTTCATCCCTAGTTTTTGTTGTACTCACACTATTGTACATACACTTTAGATTAGGGAATCAGAGTAGACAGTTATCACGTTTTAGGTACTTGCTAAATAGTCCCATAGGTCCTGAAGAATCGCTTGTTTAATTGACGCCAGCGAGAAACATGTTGACCGGACAATAATAAGATCTAGAGGATCTCTGGAAGCATAATATTCCAGTACTCTCCTCTAGAAATCCGTTTTTAATTAAAGCAGCGGACCATCTGAATAAATCATTCCCGGTACCCCTAGCTTTATTTTAATCCACGCCTCAACGTCTACTAATCTAGTTTGGCCCCATACCCGCACTTCATCCATACGGCTGTTGGAAAAAGATCTCCGCCAAAGAGCCCCTCTATGAGGTGTTGCCCGTTGGGTATTGCACCGCCGACCCAATGAGGAGCAGGCCCAAATGATGAAGCATGACACCTGAAAGGGTGTCTGAGGGCATTAAATCCAACAAAATGGATTCCCAGGGTTAACTTCACGTTACCCCATCAACACCATTCGCATCATACACTGTATCAATCTCCTCCTCCCTCTTTCCAGGAACAGCACGGCAATTTTTGCATATACGTATCCTTAAAGGGCACGCTGTAGCTGGACCTTCTACTTATGATCTAGTAGTAATCGCCCTTGACTCCTCTCTTTGATATCATACAAACTGCCACAGGGGGTCACATTATGAGTTCGAAAAAATAAATAACTGCTGCTTCAATTCATAAAGCTAGCATCCTCCAATTAAAGGTCATTACAAGGAACCAAGCTAAAAAGACTCAATAGTTAACCCAATGCTGATCTGTGCTACCGATTAGCACAATTCTACGAGCATCAATGATTTGTTCTGCAGAGTACCATCTGGAATCCCCTCTGGTGGCAACATGCTGTTCATTTTTTATTTCCTTAGAGGTTTTCTTACCACTTCTCAATTACCCAATTTTCTGGTCTTGACGGACTGTGAACATTTACGTACTTTAGATTAACTTTGCTCCAGATCTCATGATATGGCTACCTCACTTTAAAAGGGACTTTTCTTCAAGTGTATATTTCAATATATAAATGTTACACTTTTTGCCTGTGATAGAAACAACGAAGCGTAAATTGTTCAACTGCTGTTTCTTGATTACTGTTATGACCTTATATATCAAACAATAGGCCATCAGTGGTTGCCTTCACTGAGCTCCATCTTAATTACAATAGCACTCTGAATAGGATGTCTTTTTTAAACTTCTACTGTATGCTAGATGTTGGAGATCATGTTCTGCTTATTTGCACATGGGTCTTATTATTTTTTCATTTCAATCTGCACTTACATGGTGATCGTTATCCTTTTAAAAGGTTGTAAGATGCAGGTCCTAGTTCTTGTTTTTTTCCTATTTTATGCTTGTGAGGTTAGTCTAGATACCCGTATAAGAGAGAAACCCTGTATTGATTAGGAGTATTTGTACAAGGATTGGCCTTGTAGGTTAATTACTCTCTGCCCTCAGACAATTGTGGCTAACGCGATTAGTAATTCGAATTTACATAAAGTTTTAACCATGCAGCCATGTATAACTTTAAGTATACCTATTTGGTGTGGTTTTGTTATATATAGTATGCTGCTTTTAAGATCCCAGAGATCAGATAAAGCTTACCCACTCACTGACATATGCATAATGTATTATTCTATGTGTTCAAAGTCACATTCTTCTACCTCAGCAAATCCTTTTTGAAAGTTCACAGGTTCAGGAGTTAAAGCTCTAGGCTTTGTTCCAATTTTGCTCATAGTGTCATCACCCATAAGAACATGTGCCTTGATAAGAACACTAGGCATTGCTGGCTTAAGTTTCTTGCACAGAATATTAATCAGGATTAAAGGCCTTATTAGGAGTTTGGTGGTCCTTCTGCAGCACCACCACTGCTGCTCTGTTAGGAGGACCGCCAAGCCAGTGGTGTGCCAGCCGGATTTCAAATTCAATCCAGTTTGGGCTGGCGGTGCTGCAGCGGTCTCACAGCGGTGGCTGTGTTAGGCTCACAGGAGAGCCTTAGCAGCAGTACGCCACTGTGAAATCACCTGCAGCACACACCATGCCATTCATGCCACACTGTGTAGGAACGGGGGTGCAATTCCAGGGGGCACAACATGTGCCCCCGCATGCACCACCAGGCTCAGAAGCGGCAGGGGGCCCTGTTAGGGCACCCATAGTTGCATACCTGCCACCTTTTTCATTGCGGGATCACCGCCATGAAATGAGCAGGGGAAAAGCAAAGTTGGAATATGCTCTGCGGTGCTGCAGTGGCACTGACAGCATATCCCTGCACCTTACCGCTGCACCACCACTGCATGATCCTTCATCCTGGATACCGGCAGATGTGCCGGTCCTGTGGCAGACTGACCACCACACTTGTTATACTGCAGGCGGACCCTGGTGGCACTGGTCGGACCGCCACCATGAGCATAGGGGTCCTTGGACCGCCATACTCAGAATAAGGCCCTAAGTGTTTTTTCTCGACTGTTCCATAATGTATCCTTACTTTGACAATCCTTGATTAACGAACATTGCAACAAACCTAAGTAGAACAATATTAACATCAGTGTCACTTGACAGTACAATTACTTGAAAGGAACCATTTCTAACAGCGTACTCAACATGTGGCACAACACGAAGGTCAGCTTCCTCCAATTTGCTGTTAAGTTCTTGAGCAATATTGCCATACATTTTGAATATATCTCTGCAGGCGCCAACTCCTCATTGACAATCAATACACTACCAGTATTTGGAAATTCAGTGTTCACTGAAGCATCAGCAGCGTTTTGGCGAGTTGACATCTTCAAGTCCATCTTGTTCGATGTTGATGACCAGAATTTCTCAAGTTCCACAGGTATAGGTGTCAAATTTTTGATACAAGCAGAAGTCAATTCTTCCACTTGTAGACCTCGTCTGATTCTATCACAATACCTCACAGATAGTTCAAGATAACTGTCAAAGACAAAGTGCAGTTCTTGCAAGGTGCACACTGACTTTGATATCTGTAGAACAATCTAAATGACCTTTCCAAAATTTTGCATGAATGAAATCTTGACCATTCGCAATTGTATCATATGGTCTAGAACAACAGCAGTTTTCAAATCAAAGTTTTTCAGGTGGAAGTTATTTTTTAGCTCTTGTAATAGTTTGTGCTTCCCTGGTTTGATTGCAGCATCTCAATCAAATAATGCATATGTAGGAAGAAGATCATGTGACATAATGTCCTTAATAAATTCAACCCTTTTGTTTGCTGCAGCCATCGCTCTATTTGCTTGCGAAAGTTGTCAACCTGTTTTGTAGTGGCTGGTTGTATAAAACTCTTGTATGGCAATACAAGCCTGAAAGTTTATCTTTAGTGATTATGTCAAACAGCTTTTTCTCTTTCAATACAAATCTCTCCTGCTTCAGTTCAGCATATAGCTTTGATTTCTGTTCCCAGACATGTAGTAGACATGTCTTTATATTGTTATCCACATACGGTTTGATCACAAAGTTTTCTAGTCCTACAGGCTCAGTCATTTCAAAGGGGGTTCCTTGCTGCTGAAATGAAGAAGGCTGTCAACATGTTCATTAAAACGTTCCTATCTCTTTCCCACAAGTTCATGATGAGGAACAATTTCACAATGGGCCATTTATTTTGAATTTGTCAGCGCACTGAAAACATTGCAAATAGAAAAGTCTTCATGAAAAACTAGCATCCATTGAGCAACATTTTCACGTTTACATGTCTGACCAACAGTTCCCTTGTAGCTTTTATGTGGTCTAAGGATCGTCTGTTCTAGTCTCATATCTGGATCCACGGCATTGAAACTTCCCTCTCTGGCTTTCGCCACAAAATGCTTTGGATACATTTTCCTTAGAAGTATAGTTTTTCCACCTATAGCTTCTTCAGCAAATACCAAACCCATATCTCAGGTAGTTTATGCAAACACAGTAATCAGTGACTCCACAATTTTCACATGCAGATCCCAATCACCTTCCTAATCAGCATGTGCCATGCATTTCATAAGAGCTATCATGTGTAAAACATTTCCCCAGTACTTGCAAAGTTCAGATTTTTCTTCACATTCTTTTATAAACTCTACAAACTTGGTTTTTGGGTTTTCTCATTTTGAACTGAGTGGATTGAGCATTGCCTGGCTTTTTATTATGCCTTTTGAATGAACTTCACCCTGTGCCTTGTTCACTTCTGAGATAAGAGATGCAAAACATAATTTGTCATTCTTGTTCCAGGAAGCATTCCAACGCAATGTTTCTATAGCCTTGAATATGTTGAGCATACCTTGTAACAAATTAACATAATGAGTTCAGCTCAATACTGACTGGACCTTTTTGCTGTTATGTGCCCGGGCTAGGCCCATGTAGTGCAGCTTCTTATTTCTTACATTGTCCCATTTTTCACAATAACATTTCTGCCATGACCTTGTGCATATATTTGTGTGCACCACAATGTTGGATTAGTTTTTCTGAAACTACTTTTTTTTACACACATAGCCTTGCACAATATCGTCATGATCCCTCGAATATCATGCACAAGGCCCTTCTACGTAGTATGTACAAATGTCATTCCTATCTTCATCCACAGGGCTATCTACATAGCTATAACATCGCTAATCTATACCCACATCACAAGGCTGCTTTCTAGTATAAATTAAGAGCATCCCATAAGATTAGTAGAGGAGGCACTTCAGCTGAAACCGAGGGTCCCTGCATGCTGAGACTTCACCACTCAGCAGTCTGACATCTCTGTGGGGGCGTGACCATTTTGTGACCAATACGGGCCCCTAGATTCTCTCCCCCTAGGTAATGGGGTTGGATCTTCCCTTGGGAGGATTCTTGGCTTCACACCTACACACACTGTAGACACACTTAGAGTATGGTTTTGCACAGTAGGAGTACGTCAGATTACTGCCTTTGTATATGCCTGCTTGTATACACTGTTTTAGCACCATGGTAGAACTGTATCTACTTCCACGCTTTTGGGGCTTGTACTCTCTTTTCAAACAGAAAGGGGTGGGAGCACACTGTTTTACCTACCAGCACAGTTCACCCCTTAGCATTATGGTAAATGCAGTTCATGGTATATGCTTACTTGAATATTTACTGAAGTATTCCACCAAAGTTGGTGCAGGTTAGTGTTGTAAATCTCTAGACATGTGTTTCTGGATATCATCCATCGTCAGTAGAGATAAAAACAAATGTAGTCTGAGGTTGCTGAGCAGGCTGCCACAATCCTTTCTGGTTTCAGTACCTCTTACACGCGCACAAGTGCATATTCACAAGCTCGTCAGCTCAATGGCTCAAGGGAGCCTTTTCAAACAGAAAGAGGAGGAAGCACAGTGCTTCACCTCCCAGCACAGTTTGCCCCTTAGCATTATGGTAAATGCAGTTCATGGTACATGCTTACTTGAATATTTACTGGAGTATTCCACCAAAGTTGGTGCAGGTTAGCGCTGTAAATCTCTAGACACGTGTTTCTGGATTTCACCCATCATCAATGGAGATAAAAACACATTTAATCTGGGGTTGCTGAGCAGGCTGCCACAATCCTTTCAAGTCTCAGTACCTCTCACGTGTTTCTGAATAGCCTGCTCAGCAACCCCAGATTAAATTTGTTTTTATCTCTTCTGATGACGGATGATATCCAGAAACACATGTCTGGAGATTTACAGCACTAACCTGCACCAACTTTGGAGGAATCCTCCAGTAAATATTCAATTTCTTAGTTCCAGGCACCTCTTTTGAACTAAAATGAGGTCTAGAAAGTGGGTGTGGAAAACCACAGTGAAAGCTGTATCGATGTGGGTGAGTATGATAGTCCCAAAGGCCAGCCGCTGCTGCTAACACTGAAGCACCCATGTTCCCACTCTATACATTTCAACAGTGGAAATCCGCCATATTAATGGATTTTATTTTTCATTCTCAAGTTCCATTTGCAGGTTGGAATAGGTACAGATCTTAATGATAAGAAACAGAGCTGTGCAAAAATGATTGTGAATCAACCCTTAATTTCTATCAGGGTGCAGGCAGGAAGGAGTTTCTACAGGGCGCTATGTAAGTTATATTTCCAGGGACACATTTTAAGAATACGAAGAAGTTGCTGTTTAATGTATACTTTGGGGGTTTACGCTCATTATTGCAATCATTTCACATGCATTTTTGTTGCCAGCTCTTTGTTTCCACTCAACCCAATAGCTGCAAAGTCCCCACTGACAATAGCTTCATTTTTCAAACTTCCAGGAACAAATGAGTCATTTATGAATGAGATAGAACCACGCTCTGAGGTGTACAATTTCATCAAAGAAAGAGCTTTCGCAGCAGACTTAAGAAAACGTTTGGAGGAAATACAGCCAGGCAAATAGAGGTCTTGATTAGTAAATTGGCAGTTCAATCAGATATACCAAATATGGAAACCTGAATGCAATGCTTTACGACCTCCTGTGCATTGCCCTTAAAGGTAGTAGTGAGGAGCCATTTTGGAGTTCACCCCAGTTTCATTTTCTATTTCCAATTGAAGTGAATATGTGTGTGCTGTTGCCAAGGGAACGTCCACTGGACATTCCTCTGAATAATAATACTAAAATAATCTCCCAGCATGGTTACTTTTTCACGTTCTATGCGAAATTAGTCAACATCTGAGTACTTTTAGAATTGCCTGCTGGGTGCATTATTTCGCTCTGCAAGTAATGTTTTTTCTTTGGACTCTCCTTGCCAAATAACCATGGCTAATCACAAAAAACATATTGAGGGTTCAGATTTGTATTAACCACTTCGTGAGATGCCTTGGTCGTAGTGAAAGGCTGCTATTGTAATATGCAAATCAAAAAGACTTAACGGGTCGGTGTGACCAGTGCAAGACCACCAAGCCTGTCTCAAATCATATGTGCATTGTATCTCTATAACAGTTTGCTGTGCCCTTCATGCTCAAGAAATATTTTGACTTGCGATCAGCGGTCCAAGTCAATAAAATAAGAATGGAAACTGGGATCCTGAGAAAAATCGGGATGGGGTCAGTGAGAGTAGAAACAGGGCGCCACATAGGTAGCTAAAAAGAGCAAAACATTCTGTGACTTTTGTTGACCTTTCACCTTTAAGTAACTGCAAATAAGTTGTAATGCACGCACTTTCATTGAAAAATAAATGGCCGTTCAACTTATCTGTGGAAAATCTGGGAAAGTTCAGTTGGTTAATGTGATTGCTTCACATGCCTAAGTGGTTAAACACAGGGTCCCTGATTTGAATCTTGGTTGCTGAACTGGTGAATAATGTCCAAATGACTATCAAGCTATCTTCATTACTCTAAGTAATATTGTCTAACCCTGGGTGTAAAACTCCACTCTGCTAATGGAGTAGCAGAGCTTTGGCAACTCCGCGTTCCACGTAGAATATGGAGTTGCCCAAAAACTCAGCACTCAGCAACAGAGTGAAGTTTTTTTTGTTGGTGTGTCTGAAATGCGTTTTTGCATTCGCGGGAGTGACTTACTGGGTGCCTGCAGTCACCAACAATATTATCCAAGCTGTTCTCAAGCACCAGAAGATTTGCTAGGCAGCAGCATGGTCCCGCAACACATCATTCCAATGCACCTGCAGACTTCTGGTGGGGGTTTTGTGAAGAACGTGATCCTGAATGCACAGGATCTACTGCGACTGCCATCTGGTGAAGGTTCTCTCCTCGAGGAGCATCAAATCCTTCCCGAAATTTTGAGTAAAAAACGTCTCAAATTGACATTTGGCTATACTTTATTGTGCAAGAAGATCTTTTTCTTTTTTTACCTTTCTTTCAAGAGGAAGAAGTGCCCCAGAGCCTCCAACTTCCAGTTTCTGTCCAGCAGGCTCCTCCCAGTGCTTTGTCCTTCACCTGGTCACTTTTCATTTGTATTTGGAGCTGGTAGGATCAATCTTTGGGCCCGAATCTGATGCGGTTTGGAAAGCTTCCAGACCGAATGGCTTTGGGAATGCTTTCCGGCCAAATCGAATCAAGAGATCCAACCAACTGAGTACGATGCATCCGGATTCAAGCAAGCCGGGCCGGCGACGGCAGAAATGCCAGAAACCGGTCCCCGGAAGCTTGTCTCCTTTCCAGTGAAGAATTGGCTTGGTAGTCTGGACTGCCCTGTTCCCATGATGCACTGGGCCAGGGACAGACTAATTTGCATGTAGCCAGGTTCTGAGCTGGGAAGGTGCAGTGAGCTAAAAAACGGTGATGAATCAAGCCCTGATCTTTGGACTGGGTAAGAGTGGTCTGCTTAATTCAGACACTCTGTTCATCACCACCCCCTTTTCTGATTCGTTTTTGGCCACTATAGGTGTGGCAGGGTATACTCAGACATGAGTCCCTTGCTCACTGCACCATCCGGATTCAAGCAAGCCGGGCCGACAACGGCTGAAATGCCAGAAACCGGTCCCCGGAAGCTTGTCTCCTTCCCAGTGAAGAATTGGCTTGGTAGTCTGGTCTGCCCTGTTCCCATGATGCACTGGGCCAGGGACAAACTAATTTGCATGTAGCCAGGTTCTGAGCTGGGATGGTGCAGTGAGCTAAAAAACGGTGATGGATCAAGCCCTGATCTTTGGACTGGGTAAAAGTGGTCTGCTTAATTCAGACACTCTGTTCATCACCACCCCCTTTTCTGAATCGTTTTTGGCCACTATAAGCTTGGAAGGGTATACTCAGATGTGAGTCCCTTGCTCACTGCACCATCAGGATTCAAGCAAGCCGGGCCGAAGACGGCTGAAATGCCCGAAACCGGTCCCCGGAAGCTTGTTTTCTTCCCAGTATAAGAATTGGCTTGGTAGTTGGGTCTGCCCTATTCCCATGATGCACTGGGCCAGGGACAGACTGATTTGCATGTAAGCAGGTTCTGAGCTGGGATGGTGCAGTGAGCTAAAAAACGGTGATGGATCAAGCCCTGATCTTTGGACTGGGTAGGAGTGTTCTGCTTAATTCAGATACTCTGTCCATCACCACCCCCTTTTCTGAATTGTTTTGTCCACCATAAGCGTGGAAGGGTATACTCAGATGTGAGTCCCTTGCTCACTGCACCATCAGGATTCAAGCAAGCCGGGCCGAAGATGGCTGAAATGCCAGAAACCGGTCCCCGGAAGCTTGTTTCCTTCCCAGTATAAGAATTGGCTTGTTAGTTTGGTCTGCCCTGTTCCCATGATGCACTGGGCCAGGGACAGACTAATTTGCATGTAGCCAGGTTCTGAGCTGGGATGGTGCAGTGAGCTAAAAAACGGTGATGGATCAAGCCCTGATCTTTGGACTGGGTAGGAGTGTTCTGCTTAATTCAGATACTCTGTCCATCACCACCCCCTTCCCTGAATCGTTTTGTCCGCCATAAGCGTGGAAGGGTATACTAAGATGTGAGTCCCTTGCTCACTGCACCATCAGGATTCAAGCAAGCCGGGCCGAAGATGGCTGAAATGCCAGAAACCGGTCCCCGGAAGCTTGTTTCCTTCCCAGTATAAGAATTGGCTTGGTAGTTTTGTCTGCCCTGTTCCCATGATGCACTGGGCCAGGGACAGACTAATTTGCATATAGCCAGGTTCTGAGCTGGGATGGTGCAGTGAGCTAAAAAAACGGTGATGCATTAAGCCCTGATCTTTGGACTGGGTAGGAGTGTTCTGCTTAATTCAGATACTCTGTCCATCACCACCCCCTTTTCTGAATCATGAGTTAGTGGAGAGCATAATCCTTTGCTTATCTGAAAATGCAAGGGTGCAAAGAGGCATTGTGGCATCCAATCATTACATTTGTGCCACAATTTTTGATCCACCGAAAAAACCGAACAAACCATTACTGGACAATTTCATTCCTTTTCCGGACAGGGATGTTGCCAAAGCTAACCAGCTTGAAAAAAATGGCCAGGAATTAGAGGCCCGCTCATCAAGGGCACAACAAGTACCGCAGGGCAGTGTTCAAGTTCAATTTCAGAACCTGAGAGCAGTGTGATTTTCTCACAGCAGCCAAAACTACCAACAACAACAAGAACAGGAGTATCAGCCCCAAAAATCGGCACAGAAATGGTTTCTACTGGCACGGCTTGCATCCAGTGCTGAGGCAAAGGCAAAAGAGGCTGAGCAAAGCAGAACACCCATGCCCATTGAGTGGATGGTCCAGGCCTATCTAGATAACCCAACAGAGGTCTACTTTGATCAAATCCCATTGCTGTATTGGCATGGAAAAAGGCACCAATGACTAATGCTCAGCAGGCTGATGACAAACTATCTGGCCTGCCCCGTAAGAAGTGTCTCAGTTGAGCATGTTTTCATTGCTGCTGTTGTGCTTGTGACAGTGAGAAGGACCAGTCTTTTGACTCAAAACGTGGAGAGGTTAACCATTATCAAAATGAGTCAGCACTTTATACCACCGGATTACACCATACCAGAATTACCACAGTAGGAAGATGATGGTGGCTAAGGACATGGCATTAGTGTGTTAGGTGACCTGCTTCTGGTAAAACCACCAGAGTTTGAGGACAAACTCTACTTCCCTGACAACTAGGCTTTGTAGTTACTTTCCTCCATTCTTTGATGCCCAAATAAATTATAGCTAAGGAATATTATTCACTTTAATATTTGTGTGTGTCTGCCTGGTTCACAAATCTATCTCCATCATCTTACTCCAGTATTACCGGATTGGAGTTACAACTGTGTGCAGTCAGTGAAGAAGAAAGTCCCCAATCCCGACTCGCCCTAAAGCCATTTAACTTAAGCCAGACACTGGATTGAGACTGCAAACAAATGTGTGCCTGCCCCCAAACCTGGGCCCTGACTATCTATCTATCTATCTATCTATCTATCTATCTATCTATCTATCTATCTATCTATCTATCTATCTATCTATCTATCTATCTATCTATCTATCTATCTATCTATCTATCTATCTATCTATCTATCTATCTATCTATCTATCTATCTATCTATCTATCTATCTATCTATCTATCTATCTATCTATCTATCTATCTATCTATCTATCTATCTATCTATCTATAAATTCACTCAAACCAACCTATTTGGATGATGATGACTTTGAAGTGGCCTAAAGGTAAACAACCAACAACCAGTCTGTGTAGTGGTGGTGGTGATGACGAGTGTGGTGTTACTGGCAGTGCTGCATTGATGTTTTACTTCATTTGGAAAAAACTATGTTGCTATGTGTGTGTATGCTCAGTGCTGGCTAGCTCAAATTCGAAGTTAAGTGGAGGATGGGTGGGGGACCTGTTGTTTGAGGTAACTGCTGGAAAAAGACATGATACAGCCATGCTGCCTCTGAAAGTCTTACTGTTGCACTCCTTATGCAGTTTAACTTTTGTCTTTGATTTTTCAATATCTTTTTTGTTTTTCAGTCTAAAGGACCTTTACCCTGCAATATACTGGTAAAACTACTCACACTTACCTCTGCCAGGCACCCAGGATTGACAGACAGACAGTCCAAGAGGAATGCAGAGATGCAACTCCTAATTTGGAAACACAGTTTCCTTTTTTCCCTGCACTCATTACGACTGTGTGTGCTGTTTTGTTTGCCCATTTGATTCTACCGATGTTTCAGTTTCCAAACTTTTGGCCAGCTCTGGTCTGCTCCTTTCCTGAAAGTGTCAGTCTGATTCGTCAAGTAGGGGGCTGAGAAAAAAGGGGGACCGGAAACGTGTTTTCCCCATGCAATTTCCCATAGGAATTTTAGCCTCAGCTACAGCTTGAACTGCTCAATGGAAAGACAGAAAATTTAGCAAAAAGGTAGCTTTCAGTTCAGACTTGTGCCTTTTGCTTAAATGGTGTCAATTTTTAAATTACATTTAAAATCATTCATATATCTATGGGCGTGGTGGATCCGCGGAGTCTGCGCGCATCGCCATTGTACCATAAGCGCCCCCTTTCGCTCACTTTTTTTTTTTTTTATGTCTTTTTATTGAAAGATTTTATTATTACATACAGGGCACAGCAATGTTACTAACAAAATACATCACATTGAGACAAAAAACGGATAAAGCAACAACAGAAATAGTAAAAGGAGCTACATCCAGTTAGAGCAAAGAAGTAAAGAAATTTGATCAAAAATATCAATTCAAGCTCTACATCCTACATCTAATCAAGCAAAGTTTCCATTCTGTTATGTTTCCATGAAGTCACTTATATCGCTCACAATATTATCACCATAGCAATTTATATCTTATATGTAGTCCAAACTCACCCGGATTTTACTCACATCTAGGTTTTATTCTGTTTCACCCTCCTTCCATCGCGTAATAGGATCCCATATTAGCTTACCCAGCTTTCGCTCACTTTTTGAATGCTAATTGGCTGTCAAGTGGTTGTCAACATTCAAAACCAGGAACTGCTGGCAGCCGTTTTGTGCCTTGGTAGAAGCAAGGTAGAGGAAGTTAGTGAAATATATGTGCAAAACGTAGAAAGGGTAGAAATCATTTTACCCTCTAGACCTGCTTCGGGGGTCCCACAATTTCTTTTTTAAAAGACCCGGCAGGTGCGTGTAGGGTGCGCAGACTCTGTTGTAATTTTTTTTTGTAATTAACCCCCGGGGGGGGGGGCTAATTACCGGGGGCAAAAATATGAAATTCCCCGGGACACTGCAGGAGCCGGTCCTGGGGCGTAGCGGTCCCCAGGGCCTCCCACAATACACAAATGCCCGGGGGTGGTGGTTCCCGGGGTTTGAGGGGGGTCGTTGAGGTCCCCAAACCTCTAATTTTGCAGGGGGGGCCTTGGAGCCCCCCACAACCATTTATTTTAAAGCCCTGAGGGGTGGCTCTCAGTCTTGCATAGGAAACAGCAATGTTGATAAAATCTTCCGGTAAGATAACAAAGAATTTTGAAGGCCATTTTCAGCATTTTTGTTGCAGGTTGCAGGCGTTAAAGCGACGACAATTTTAACTCCGTCTTGGTAAATATGCCACTAAGTTTTGTTGTAGACAATCTCGTCTTCCATTTAAATAGGCACAAAGTATTTATTGAAGTTCATTGTTAATCGTGAAGCAGCACTGTTTAATTGTGATCGATAAAGAATTGAATGAGTTGTGTACTTGTTTTGCTCGTAATGTGCATAGGGGCAGATTTACAAGTTCATTGTGTTACTATTGCATCACTTTTAAGATGGGAAAAGTGACGCGAAAGTGACACAAGGGGCTTGTAAATCTGCTAAACAGTGTTCTGTCTTACTTTGTTTTCTGTCATGTAGAGGATCCTTGGTAAATATAACGGTTTCTGTACAGCCAGTACCTTTCAACCCTACCCCCAAATGGTTTTCTGCCTGTTATCATAGTAACAGTTCATGGAACACTTAAATGAGCACAGATGTTAGAAGTGAACCACACTATGTTGCTAATCGAAACAGTTACTGTTGTAGAGCTTTAAAACTTTTCCATAGGAACCGTTAGTCGTAGCTATAGACTCTGGTAAAGATCTGGTAAAGAGTCAGCCTCAGTATTATACTTCAAGCTATAAATATATTTTCTATTTTTAAATGTTTTCTAACTATATTATTATCACACTAAATATTAGTGAAATGTTGTCAGAAAAAGAAGACGTATATACTTTTTTATTAAAACAATAATAAATAACTGGAAACTTAACTTAAAAATAACAACGTAATAAATAACTAGAAGCATACCTTTAAAAAACCAATTCAACAAAGTGTGATATGGACTCCAATAGAAGTAGAGTAGGTAATTTGCATAACAAAACTGAAAATAAGTGTTCAAAATTAGATCGATGTGACTAAAGGAGGTCAACCATTACAAGTTAAGGTAACACTTGGCGAAATTTGGTTATTTGCACGTCTGCAGTGTGCCTGATACATTTCACCTGTCTTATAGGCCCGCGATCAAGAGGTGTCTGTATGGAAGTGCCTACTGCGTCAGATTTACACTATGGACCAACAGGTCTTTAAAATGATTCAGAGATGAGACAGAATTAGGTGAGAAATCAAGTCAAATTGCAGGATAATATTCTTTAGGTCTTATTTACAAGACTCTTGCGCCACTTTTATGTTACTTATGCCATGTTGAAAGTGATGCAAAAGTGGCGCAAGGGGCTTGTAAATATGCTCTTTTATTTATAATGCATTTAATCAGAGCTATTGTATATTTAGGCCGCTCAGCTTACCTTGTGTAAACACTGTGACATTCAGAGTTCACAACTTGAACTCAGCTTTGGTTGTACACGGCAGAGTGGACAGTTGCGTCCATAATTTTAAAATAAACGATGTGAGAGAGAAAGAGAAAAAACGACATTAAAACTGTGAGAGAGAGAAAGTTATAGATGGAGCAGTTAATACTGGAGAAAATACTCGTAGCTCACCTTTTGCCTCCGTTGTGTGTCCAAGCACGTGCTGGTTCATAGTGCACCCTCTAGTTTAGTGATCTGAAAGAGAGTATATAGAGTTAGTAATAGCATAGTACATACAATTGCACACGTATATCTTTGCTTTATTTATTTTTACACTCAGGATAATGTATTTCATCAAGTTCCACTGTAAGGAGGTGTCTGTGTTTCTTCTAAAGAAGTATATCCCATGAACTCCCGCTGCATAGCGGTGAGTTCTCCAGTTTGCATACCTAGAATGTTGCACCCCATTGACTCGCAGAGTCCGGAGGTGAGTGTTTTCTTGGGAAGTCAGAGGCAGATTTAGAAGCTCCATGCACCACTTTTCTCATGTTAAAAGTAACACAAAAGTGGCGCAAGGGGCTTGTAGATCTGTCCTTCAGACTGTTGTAACCTATCCTCACTGGTCAGAGGTAATTGTACATTCCTACACTCTCTCCTTTTACAGATAACTTGTTGTTGTTTCGGAAACAAGTTTCTTTGCTCACCTTGTGCCATTGGCGTGATTCAAAGAGGGTGCACCATGTGTCAAAGCAGGCTTCTCAGATGTTGTTACGATGGCCATGCATCATCGCAGAATACACGATCTTAGAGTTTTGTAGGTTTTTGGGGGGGTGACGCCAATTTGTGAAACACAACCCGTAAGATAAAAAGGAAGTTAACATTGTGTGTCATTTCTTTATGAAAGGAGAGAGGAAGTGAGAGAGTGACGGAAAAGAATACTTGCAGCTCACCTTTCTGTCACCGGTGTGTTTTTACCATGTGCCCGGACATAATGCACCCTGAAGCCCTACATCTAAAAGATAGCAAAAGAAAGATGGTATGATTGATATTTGTTTCTATCTTAATGTGGAGTTCCTTTCACACACCTTCCCTCCCGCATTTAAAAACAACTATTTGTACAGTTTATATTCTGGACGTTTGACCGATTAGAAAAACGTTCCGGCTATTGGAAAAAAATATATATTAATGGAATAAGATTCGGTATATAGACTGCGTTCCTTTAAATTGCTGCGTCGGGTTTTTGTATTCAGTCTGCTGCAGCCCATCGACTCCCTCCGATGCGCACCCAGGCCTCACTGCTCACCATTTCATGGACAGGACACCTTCTACATCATGCAGTCCCGCTCTGCCACCAAGATGTCTCACATTTGGTGCAGAGTCTTGATATCGGTATGGCTTACGACATACTTGTGCTCCCATCATCATCGTAGGTTCCTCACCCGCTCAGTCCTTCCGGTACCACTAACTCAGTGACGAAAGAGGCCACGATATGGTGGTGGGCCCTTTTACTCGGTGGTTCGGGCCTAAATGAGGCGTCCGAACCACTAGAACAAGCCATCACAGCACTTGCGATGGGAGCAACTCTAAAATGGCATACAGCACGAGTGCTCCGTCTTTTTTATTGGTAGGGTCATGTGTGTAGAGGCGCATGCGCTGGATGGGTGTGGTGTGGGTGTATACCAGCCATGAGGGAGTGTGTGTGTGCTGTTCTGAAAAGTAGACCTGGAACTAAGAAATCACTACAATGGAAATCCGGGCAATGTTTCATTTTTGTTTTTTCCTGGTGGACGTGGTCCCATCGTGAGCTATATGAGAAATCAAGTTATTTGGGTGTCCATTTTGTGGCACCCAAATAACGTCACCCGGGTCTTAAAAGAAAAAATTTGTCATTATATCTGTAAAGTTCCACAACTTGGCCAACATGGTAGGTACGGGGATCACTGACTCTATATTCGGTCATAGTTGCACACATAGAAGATAGTGGACATGACAGATTTCTGCGATTATGAATGTTTGTTGTAGATTCAGTGGAGTGTTGTAGCTGTAGTAATACAGGGCTGTGAAAGGTTTCAGTTGCAGTTTTTGGCACATGAAGGACAGCTAATATATACACGTATGTGGTTATTCAGGTACACTGTATAACTTGGTGCTGGAAATCAGTGTTCGAGGCTTGGAGTTGCGTCCACATCCTTTTATTGTAGATTAATGACGTAATGTGCGTGTGCCTGAAAATGTATTGTAAATACGGTGCTCATGTAAATTGCTGATATAGTTATGGGTTGATTTTGCGCTATACAATTATGCTAAAAAATAATAAAAAAGGAGTAGTCCACACTTACTGTCACAGGTAAGATGCTTGCATATGCTCTTTATACCACAATATAATGTGGTAGAGCAGAGGAACAGCATTTTACAAACACAATAAATACACAGACACAGATAGATAGTTGAAGTGGGTACGGGTATGTGTGCTCGACTCAATTTTATTACATTGCTGTTGGTAACAAGTAGAATAGTAATCATGATATCATAGACAGATATTTTGTCATAAAAAGTTTATGTCTTCTGCTGTACAAAGGTAGGAGCATTATATGTGAAATAATAAACAAAAGATTCTATTGTAAAGAGTTCATGAGTTGTGGTGTTGCACTGAGGTAGGGGCGGTTTATGTGGAGCCTGCGATGATGCATGGTCCAGGCAGACCGCACTGCTAAAAATGTGTTTTGACTATTGAATTTTGCCTTAACAAGAGCACATGGCGATTATTTACTGTGTACTGAGTTAGTGGTATGTCTGATGTTTATTGTGTGCTCACCCTATGATGATGCATGGTCTGAGCGGGCTGCACTGAAATCATTCACTGTTGCATACTGGGCTATATGAATTTTGAGGAGGGAAAAAAAACTAGCATAGATGGTTATCAATTACTGTGCAAATTAGGTGTACTGATTGCTCCCCATAACAAATTAAATGATTCCACTTCACAAGGTGCATTCTAAGTTTCCCAAATTGGGGACGTATGTCTGGTGGCGATGTTGAAGGTGATATCCCAGAGGTACTTGGTATTGCCGGTGGTGGATGTACATTTTGGCGCAATCTTCTACATTCTTTTTTATCATAGTTCACACAAGGCAGCGATTGAAGGTGCCTGCACATACTAGCAGTGCAACAGCACTATTTATTTCTCTGCTTTAAATAAATCGAGGCTGAATTTAATGCTGTCTGTAGTGTACATGAAAAGGTAAATTCAAATTGTAATCCTACTGTGTACAGTTTACATCGAAGCTAGTAGTCAGTAGAGTTATAGTCACTTATTTTAACATAATCTAAAGACATACAGCATAATTGTTTCTGCATTAAATAGATCAAGGTTGCATTTCCTACTGTCTATAGTGTAGATGCAAAGGTGAATTCAAGTTGTAAACCCTGTTGTCCGCAGTGCAGATCTTAGGGTGGACTGCATCATCTGCAATTATGATTGAAGTGGAAGGTAGAACATGTATGCAGCGTGCTTTTTAATATTCAACCAAATCTATAAGTGATAAAAAAATTTTTTTGAAGGAAGCATACTAAAGGGATATTGTGTAGGGTTTGATAGGTGTTATACTTAGTTTGTTTTACACTGAGTTAGTAGTACCTGAAACAACAAGGTTCTGTGGACCCTGCAATGATGTGTGGTCTGGGAAGGCCATACTGATAGTAATGTTTTTTGTCTTGTGAATTCTGGCTTAGTAAGGCCATGTGGTGATTTTGTGTAGGTTTGAGGGACATTACTTTGTTTGGTACTGAACTTTATAAATTTGTATTTATTTATTTGTAAAGCGCTAACATTCATCCTGAAAGGACATCACGGCGCTGAAGAAAGTTGCAAGTGATTTGACATCAGCTCTGATTGAAAATTATTGATCTGGCCTGGGAAAGAGGAATGTTTTCAGTTGTTTCTTAAATGAGACAAAGCAGTCATTTGCTCTAATTTTAGGGGGTAGCTCGTTCCACTTTGTTGCCGCAATGTGAGAGAAGGCCCGCTCTCCCATCCTGACAGTACGAGCTCGGGTGATGACTGCTCTTCCTAACGTCATAGATCGTAGGTGTCTAGAGGGTTTATGAAATCTGACCCTGTCATGTAGGATGGTAGGGCCTGTGCCGTGGAGTACCTTATGAGAAATGCACAACAGCTTAAAGATGGCTCGTTGCCGCATTGGGAGCCAATGAAGCTCACACATGCAACTTTTAGCTGAATCATATTTTCTTTTATTGCAGATGGCTTTGGCAGCGGCATTCTGAACCAGCTGTAATTTAGAAAAGAGATAATCCGCCATTCCTACAAACAGAGAGTTACCGTAGTCCAGCCTACTCATCAGTAGTGACTGGACTAAGGTTTTCCTGCAATCCGTTGGCACCCAGGGGAAGACACGTCTAAGCAACTTCAAAAGTCCAAAGCTCCTTCCACAAGTTATAGAAACATGGGATTTCATGGATAAATCCCTATCCAGTGTTATACCTAAGTTTTTTGCTTTAGCAGTGGGGTTGGGAGGCAAACCCAAGTCACTTGGCCACCAGCTGTTGTCCCAGGCCTGTGTGCCTCTGCTGAACAGTAAGATTTCGGATTTGTCGGCGTTTAGTCTAAGACAGTGGTCCTGCATCCAAGTTGCTAATTCGGTCAAACAGTTCGTCAGTCTAGTTTTGGAGTCATCATTTCCATCAATGGTGACCATCAGCTGAGTGTCATCAGCATAAGAGCACATTTCTACGCCCCACTTTTTGCCAATGGTTGCCAGCGAGGAGACGAATATATTAAACAAAGTTGGGCTTAATGACGCCCCCTGGGGAACTCCGTATTTTATGAGTCGTGGAGGGGATGTGTAGTCACCCAAACGTACTGATTGGGTTCGATCCGCTAGGAACGATTGTAGCCATCCCAATGCTTTGCCCAGTATTCCTTTCTCTGCCAGGATGTTCAACAGTTGATTGTGGGGTACAGTATCAAAAGCCGCTGATAGATCAAGAAGTATCAGTGCGACTGTTCTACCCTGATCTACCTTGGTTCTGATACTGTCTGTCACCGCTAAGAGTGTAGTTTCGGTGCTGTTGTTTGTCCGGAACCCTGTCTGTGAATCATCCAGCAGGCCATTTGCTTCCAGAAATGTGGACAGACTTCTGTTGACTAACTTCTCCAGAACCTTTGATAAGTAAGGTAGCTGGGATATTGGTCTATAATTGGCCGGATTGTTTACGTCTGCTCCAGCCTTCTTTACTAAAGGGGTGACTAGGGCCTATTTCCATGAATCAGGAAATTCAGCAGAACTCAGGGAGAGATTGAGTACTCTAGTAACTGCTGGACATATTACAGGAGTTAACTGGGAAAAAATGTGATGTGGACAAGGGTCAAGTGGAGAACCCGACTTGACCTCAAGCATGACCTTTTCTACCTCCTCTTCTGAAAACGGGCCGAAACCATGGCAGCTGGTGTGTACAACGGTTGGTACATCCTGTTCATAGATTTCGGTCAGATGATTTGGAAAGGAGGCGTAGATGGTATCAATTTTTTCGCAGAAAAAGTCATTGAGCTTATTACAATTTTCCTGTGAGGGAGTAAGATGTAGGGAGAGATTGGTTGGGTTGCATAATTCTTTGACAATTTTAAAGAGTTCTTTTGAGGAATTTTTATTCTCAGATATTCTACGTGTGAAGTATTCCTTTTTCGCCTTCCTGATTGCCCTGTGATATAGTGTTTGAGCTTTCCTGAAGTTATCTTTGGTCTCATCTGTTTTGGATAATCTCCATTTATGCTCAAAGGAAGTACAATTTCTTTTTAGAAGCTTAAGTTCAGGTCCGTACCATCTCTCTGATTTTTTGTTGCCTGGTGTATGACGAGATTGGGTGGTCGAACAATGTTCAAGAGCATTTTTGATATTTTTGTGAAGGAGATCTATCTCCTCATGGATATTGGTGCTTGTGCACGAGGGGTGTGAGAAATGATTTCTAAATTTATCAATTGTGAAAGATTTCCAGTTTCTCGTGCTTACTGTAAAAACATTGTGTTTTTTGGTCTGGGGGATAGGAAGATTAATACGAAAGGTAATCAAGTAATGATCAGTCCATAACAGTGGTATTAAAGGGTCGATGTCTATAGATTCAATATTAGAGAATATCAAATCTAATGTATGTCCTGCAATATGAGTTGGTTGATGGACTCTCTGAGATAATTGCAGGATAGCCATGTCTTCCACTAGTAGATTCGTCAGGGAGCTACTACTGTTGTCCAAATGTATATTAAAATCTCCAAGAAGGAGGATATTCTTATTCTTCAAACAGACAGGCATGATTTGTGTAAGTAGTTGTGTACTAAAATTTAAAGTGCAACCTGGGGGATTATAGATTAAAAAGCCTCCGAATAGTACATTGGTGTTCATGGACACAGTAAATGCCAGGACTTCATATTTTTCAGCCGGCACGATAGTCTCTTGCCTGCATGAGAGGTGGTCTCTGAACAATAGAGCTACACCACCACCCCTTTTATCAACTCTATTAACATTCAATATCTTATAGTCTGGGGGAAGGGCTGTGACTATATCAGGGATATTATGGTCATCTAGCCAAGTTTCCGATAAACACAAATATTGAATGAGTGTTGTCAATCGAAAAATGAGCTGAGTGTCATCTGCATAGTTAAAGACACTGCAGTCCGTGTGGGCCAGGGTTGTTACCAGGGGTCGTAGGTAGATGTTAAAAAAGGGCAGGGATAAGGCAGAGCCCTGTGGGACACCACAGGTGAAGGCGCCTCTGTTCGATACCTGTTTCCCCAGCTGAATCTTCTGGGATCTCCCTGTGAGAAAGGATTTCAGCCACCAATGGGCCTATTTTTGAAGACCTAATGCTGTTAGATGGTCCAGGAGTCGGGTGTGATTGACTGTATCGAACACCGCCGATAGATCTAATAAAATCAGGGCGCTCTGTTGTTTTTTATCAGCCATAGTTCATAGGTCGTCAAGGACCGAGAGCATCACAAGTTCAGTTCTGTGGTGTTCTCTGAAGCCTGCTTGTTCCATTTGTAATAGTTGATGTGCCTCCAGGAAAATTTCTTTCTATCACTTTAGCCAGAAAGGGAATTTGGGAGATTGGTCTGTTGTTCTTAAGGCTGGCAGGGTCGGCTCCTGGGTTTTTAGGAGGGGAGTTACTCTTGCTTCCTTTATATTGGAAGGCAGGTAATCGGTCTCCAGGGTTTGATAAATGTTATACTTAGTTAGGTATTGTACTCTGCAAATAATAAATCAACAGTGTAATTAATTGTGAGCTCTGATGACCGTATTGTAGGCAGGAGGCAGCAGTTAGCAAGAGCCCACAACCACGTGGCATTGATTAGAGCTGCACAGTATTGGTAATTTAGTGTGTGTGCAGCCAGCTATGATAGGTGGTGCACAGAGTTAGTGGCACCTGAAGCAACAAAGTTCTGTGGAGCCTGCGATGATGCCTGTTCCGAGCAGGACGCACTGGTAGTAAAGTCTTAAAAATCAAGTTTTCCTACTGTAGTAAGTTGCAGTATATCTCCAAAAACTATGATATATTTTCTTCCAAATAAAACATCTGACTCAATACGGTCACGTGGCGATGATTTTTGGTGCACTGAGTTAGTAGTACCTTTGGCGCTTAGCGTGTACGTACCCTGCGATGATGCATGGTCGGGGGAGGCACATTAATTGCAGTAATTTTTTTTGTTGATTGAATTCTGCATGAATTCCATTTAAAAGTTATAGTATGCCTCATTGCTGACATGAAACTGAGTTAGTAGTATCTTTGGCGTTGACCTTGTACGTACCCTACGATGATGAGTGGTAATGGCGGGCCTTATTCGGACCAATGTCTTTTCTCTATTGAATTCTGCCTGAATACGGCCACGTGGCGATGAATTATGGTGTAGTGAGTTACTAGTACCTTTGGCAGTGAGCGTTTATGAAACCTACGATGATGCGTGGTCCGGGCAGGCCGCAATTGGAGCAATGTTTTTTGCCTAGTGAATTCTGCTTTAAAAAGGCCACGTGGATATGACTTGTGGTGCAATGAGTTAGTGGTACATGAAAAATTACGCGTGTGTGCACCTTGCGATGATTTGTGGTTTAGGCGGTCGCACTGGTACAATGTCTCTTGGCTATTGGAATGCGTCATGCGCAATCGCCATGCCACCGGAATCTTGAGCCCTCACAATGTAGATCGAAGGCAGTTGTCAGCACAGATATCGACGAATGATTTTTGTGACTTATGTAAAAAAAATCTGAACACATACAGTAGAATTGTCTCTGCATTACATAAATCAAGGCTGAATTCCCTACTGTCCGTAGTGGAAATGGAAAGCTGAAATCAAGTTGTGAACCCTGCTGTCCGCGGAGTACATTTATGACAGGTAGTCCACAGAAACATCGACAAATGCTTTTTTGTGACATACGTTAACAAATTCTGATGACACAGTAAAATTGTCTCTTTCTTAAATAATTCGAGACTGAGTTCAATGTTGTCTGTAGTGCATATCTGCTTCTGGTATAAAGTTGTGAACTCTGCATAGCGCAGTGTACATTTAAAAGCAGTACTTAGTACAGACATTGAGGAATGATTGTTGTGGCATTCATTAACAAAACTGTCTCTACCTTACATAAATCAAGGCTAACTTAAATGCTGTCCGTAATTGTCTCTGCATTAAAAAAATGAAGGTTGAATTTCCTACTGTTTAAACTTTAACAAAATCTGAGGACATAGTACAATTGTCTCTGCTTTAAATAAATCAAGACTGAATTCAATGTTCTCTGTAGTGCTGATGCGCAACTGGTATCAAGTTGTAAATTCTACTGACAGCAGAGTAGATTGAAGGCAGTACTCAGCACTGATACTGACAACAAATTTAGATCCAAAGTTAAATTCAAGTTGTAAACCCTGCTGTCCGCAGTGTAGATCGAAGACAGTAGTCGATACAAACATAAGTCTGCAGTGCTGTAGCGCTGAGTTTGCAATGGGCCTGTATCGAGGAGGCACATGGTCATAGCGGCAGCCATGTGGCAGGGTGCGGACCATCTCTGAGGCGCAGTCTCTTCTCTTTGCAGAAGTTAACCATGCCCAAGGTGTAACCTAATTACTTATAGTCATACGTTGACGTTTTTTACGTTGGACCAGCCCACTCCGCTTCTGTTTCAAAGGGGGGGGAGTGAACACAGCTACATGACTGAAATATTCCCCAGTGTCTCTGATAATATGGTTGCATTCACTATTCAGTACACTACACGTATCAATGGTATATCTACACACTGAAAAGTGTTTGGTTTGTATAGTGAATGGTGTATCATATTTCACCTGTAGTCTTAGCGTTGTGAACATTATTGTTAATGTTTGAGTTCTTTTCCTTAGACATGGTTGGTTGCCACATCTCTATAGATTAAGCTAGTGTACTGTTGAGGGGATATATTATTTTGGAAAGGTCCGTTGTCCTGTTTTGTGCTGCCTCTGACATAGTAGGGGGAGGGGTTTGGTGGGGTGGTTGTGGTGGTGGTGGCATTGGGTATTGTGATTTTCTTTGGTGTCGGAAGTGTATTCCTAGATCCTCTATCACATATTGATCTATAAATATGGGTGTGAGTTGGATGTAATTGACGCAGTACATAGTAGGCGTTATTACATTAGTTAAATGTTGATGTTAATTTGTTAGTGGTAAGTGGAACTATTGCCTGATTTTTTAGGTAGCATTGCAGATTTGGTTTCTTGTTCAAAATATAGGGACATGGTCAACATTATAAGTCAGAATCGTCATTTCAAAAACCTTTGAAATTCATTGAAAAAACCATTGGTTTCAGGCAGGTTTATAGTTAGGAATTATCATTTAAAATACCTTTGAAAATCACGTAAAAAACCATAGGATTCAGACATGTTATAGTTAGGAATTATCATTTAAAAAAGTTAGTTGTACTAACTGTAACTCTTGCGCCCGCAATTCACAGGTGTTGTTGTCACATATTACGTCATTAATGACATGGTCAGTGACATCACTGATGACATCATTGATGACATCTCAAATGACATCACTGATGACATCACTGTTGACAGTATCCATGTGACAATCAGATATACCTCATCATACACTACTATAACCTTTCATCACTCACTGAAAAATACAGAGTACCATATTTGAATCAATTGACACAGCAATACAAGTATCCAAAAACCCACTCAGTAATTCCTAGATCTACACACATATCGAATCACTTACCTATAGATTCACTCATACATTTTGTCAATGATCAATTGAACTCTATCAAATATACTTATACATTTATATTAACATTACACGCCAGCACACATCCTATTCAGTTATGCAGTCATCCTACTCACTTTTGCAAATAATGTACTTTATTTACATTTACTCAGGTACACACTTATGCAAATATCACTTCATTTATTCATATAAATAGTAACTCATACTTAGTGTGTTATGAAATCACAATTACAAGTATAGAATTATCTGTACAGTCACTCGTGGAATCAATTATTTTTATGTACACTTATTTATATACAACAACTGTCACATACACTGACTTTTATTTTTTCTACTTTGTTGGACATGTAGCATTGAGAAATGTTTTTGCTCATCACCACACCCATAAAGATATTCACTCACCCAAACAAGTATTATAATACGTAGTCTTAACCTCTTAACCTGTGTTCATTTTTAATTTGCGGCGTGATTTTAACACTGTGGTATTGTAATGCTGTTTACACAGCTTCCTGCTTAGATTTACTCCTGCCTTGGCCCCGTTCCACCACGGGTTTTCCCGTTTGTGTGGAGGGCTCGCCGGCAGAGATTGGGTCCCCGCTCCCATTGGCTGCTTTCAGTCAGGTGGGACGCGAGAGCTGACCTCAAAACACCTGGCGATTTCGATGCCTCGGTTAGTTCGTGTCTCAGAGCATGATGAAGATGCTCTGGTGACCCTGGTATAATTCCCATGTTTCAAGAATAATTTAGGAGCATTGTGATAGTCTGAAATCTAGCAACTGAAAACTGTGTTCATTTTTAATTTGCGGCGGATTTTAACACTGTTGTATTGTAGTGTTGTTTACACAGCTTCCTGCTTAGATTTACTCCTGCCTTGGCCCCGTTCCACCACGGGTTTTCCCGTTTGTGTGGAGGCCTCGCCGGCAGAGATTGGGTCCCCACTCCCATTGGCTGCTTTCAGTCAGGTAGGACGCGAGATACGTGACCTGACTTATTTAAACAATGATGTCCCAATTCGCGCACAGCGAATGTGCACAGCGAAGTTCTGCTGAAGTTTCGCCAAAGTCAAGCCCGTCTGCGCCCGTCCACGCTGAGGACAGGCTGCAGGACGGGCCACGCTGCATTGCGACTTCGTTGGGCCCCCAGGTAACTCGTTATTATGCCCATTCAGATTTGCTTGCTCTGAGGCCTCTTTTCCTTCCCTGCCATCATTCCTTTCCCCCGGAAGCTTTTTACTGCGCACCGGTATGCTGTTGTTTCTCTTGCACAATTGAGGCTTGTTCCCCTGATTCCCCTATAATGCTCCCATTGGCTAGCTCCCCCATTATGCCAACCTACAATTCAGAAATGGGGTTCCTTATCAATGCCAGATCATTGATAAAAAATAATATCGCTTTTCACGAGTTTGTTTCTGACAGAAACCCTTCCTGGGTGTTTATCACCGAAACCTGGGCGTCTGATTCATCTGGCCCCTAGCTTTTGTTAGCTATTCCTGAGGGATATGCTCTACAAAGACTGGACAGACTAGGACGCAGGGGTGGTGGGCTGGCAATCCTGTTTAAAGCCTCGTCTATCTGTCGAACTAAGACTCTCTCTGCACCCTCAGACCTTTTCCAGACCATTCACTTTGCCATCTCTTACTCCCCCTCTGTGTCCTTCACAGGTCTTCTCATCTACAGACCACCCGGCCCCAGATCTTGCTTTAGCTCCAATCTATTTAAAATCTTGGAACCCTACTTTGGCAAACCCCATCTTACGATTTTGGGAGACCTCAATTTTCATCTTGATGATTTGCACTCAAAAGACACCCTTTCCCTGGTGGACCCCTTGGCCGCATGTGAACTGCATCAGCTGGTCGATCGCCCTACCCACCTGGCTGTTCTCCAATGACCCTAGACTATCTGTGGGCTCCCCTATTCCCCTGGTCTGGTCAGACCACTTAGCGGTTCCCTTAAAACTAAAAACCTTTTCCCCTTCTTTACACCAACGAAGTTCTACTAATAAAATACTCAGGCGGAACTATAAGGCTATTACTAATGACTCTCTGGCCCCCCTCATAGTGCAGGCTCCTATTTCCCCCTCGAAGGACGCCAGTAATGCTGCACTGGATTTTGCTAATTCTATTTCCAGAGCAGTTGATCTATTAGCCCCCGCCTCCCTACGTTATTCAGCCAGACGGGAACCTTCTGCTCCCTGGTTCACGGAGCATCTTAGACTGCTGAGGCAGGGATGCAGGAGGCAGGAAAGGGAATGGCGAAAAAACCTGGAACCCCACAGATAGAGAAAAACACAAGCTGTTACTTGGAGAATATAAGTCCAAGGTCATCATAGAAAAGCAGGACTACCTCTCCAGGCTTACATTGTCCCTCACGTCCCCATGGGAATTATTCAAGATTGTGGATTCCCTGTGTTCGCTACAAACGCCTGATCCCATCATAGGTTCCCAAGAGCTGTGTGACAAGATTGCTCACTTCTTTCACGCTAAAATCACTGACATCTCTCTCACTCTGGAAGCACAGAGAGACCTTATGGCTTCCCGTCCTCCCCCCTTTCAACCACTTTTGGAATCTTGGGCCAAGGACCCCTCTAAAATTCTGACCAACTTCCCGCCCCTTACTCTCAATCAACTAGACTTCCTGCTAAACAGGACAAAGTCAGGTTCTCCGATGGACCCCTGTCCGTTGAAGGTTCTGAAAGATTGCAGGGAAACCTTGTTGCCCCCGCTTCTTGAGGTAAAGAACCAGGCTATGGCCCAGGGCACTTTCCCTGCTTCCTGGAAACAAGCCATAGTCAAGCCATTGCTTAAGAAACCCACCCTGGACCCGGACACCCTTAAGAACTTCCGGCCGATTTCCTTACTGCCTGCTCCAGCCAAAATGTTGGAATCACATCTTAATCATCATCTGACTGCTTTCCTTGATGCCTCTGGGTTCCTGGACCAGTCTCAACATGGCTTTAGAAAATTCTACAGCACTGAGTCGGCCCTGACAGTAGTGACAGACAATATACGATCAAAGGTCGACCAAGGCCAGACCACTTTCCTGGTCCTCTTAGACCTGACTGCCGCCTTTGATACCCTATCTCCCTCGACTTTAACTGCTCGTCTGAGGGAGATAGGGGTGGAGGGTCCTGCACTGAGCTTGCTGTCCTCTTTCCTTGATCAGAGAGAACAGAGGGTCAAGCTAGGAGAGTTCCTCTCCCCTGTTAAGCCTGTGCAATGTGGGGTTCCACAGGGGTCGGCCTTGAGTCCGACCCTCTTTGACATTTATGTGGCCCCACTTGCTAGACTAGTAAAAGCTCAGGGGATGGAGGTGGTGTCATACGCCGATGACACCCAGATCATGGTGTCCCTCTCCCACTCGGTGAGTACCTCAGCGCTCAGCTTCAGGAATTGCATGCAAGCTGTCTCCGATTGGATGATTTTAAATGCCCTGAAGCTGAACGGAGAGAAAACAGAGGTCTTGATCTTCGGAAAAGATCAAAACAGCTGGTCCAATGAATGGTGGCCTCCCTCTTTCGGAGCCTGTCCCGTACCGTCAAAGTCCGCTCGGAATCTTGGCATGATTTTTGACACCTCTCTAGACATGTCACAACAGGTCAATAGAACTGTTTCTACCTGTTGGGGAGTGATCAAAGTACTTAGAAAAATCGCTCACTATCTTTCCCCTCAAGCTCGCAAACAGACCGTGGTGGCCTTAGTTACATCACGGCTGGACTATTGTAACGCCCTTTATGCAGGCATCAATAAAGGCCTCATCCAACGCCTCCAGTCCATCCAGAACGCGGCTGCCAGATTTGTTCTGGACCTCCCTAACACCGCTTCTGTCTCTCTTGCAAGGAAGAGTCTTCACTGGCTCCCGATTCAGTCTAGAGTCTCTTTTAAAATCCTATGCCTAGTTTTCAGTGCCCTATCCGGCGGCAGCTCTGAGGCCATAAGTTCCCTTCTGAGTCCCTACACTCCTAGCAGAAACCTTCGCTCTGCCAATAAGAACCTTCTCACCGTCCCTCGGACAAACAAGGTCAGATGGGGCGGAAGAGCTTTTTCATTTGTGGCCCCTAATTTATGGAATGCCCTCCCCTCTGAGATCAAATCCCAACCCACCATGGTTCTCTTTAAGAAGTCTTTAAAGACGTGGTGTTTCATCAAGGCTACCATTAATCATGCTCTCTGATCGTATCATCTTATTTGGTTAGGCGCCTTGATGCCCTCTGGGGCTAAGTTGCGCGATATAAATCTCGTTTCATTCATTCATTCATTCATTCATTCATTCATTCATTCATTCATTCATTCATTCATTCATATACGTACTGAATTAACTATTCACATATCTTTGGGCCGTCACAGACCCCCCACTGAAGCACACACACATTTACTCAACATTAGAAATAAACTGTTAACTAATCAATAACTAACATAGACTCTTACATAGCTAGAAACCAACTGGTGCAGCAGTTTACATAACAACTACCCAAGTAATACAGATATTCACACAGTTTAGTCACTATCCAATATATTTAGTGTGACACTATAAATTACTCAAGTAAACAATCAATCACACTGCTACTAAATGCTCTAACCAGATATTTATATATCCACTGATTCTTCAATGCAGATTGGTGTATATATAATACATATTTATATAACAAACCAAACCACATTCACTGGATGATGTCATGAGTGATGTCATTTGAGATGTCATCAGGGATGCCATCAGTGATGTCACTGACCATGTCATGAATGATGTAATATGTGACATCATCACCAGCGGATTGAGGTCGCGAGAGTTACAGTTAGAACAACTAACTATAATAGAGGAATTTCAATGGTTTTGTATGAGTGAAATGTCCTAAGCTAACTATAACACCCCTGAAACCTATGGTTTTTTCAATGAATTTCTAAGTTTTTTTGAATGATAATTCCTAACTATAACATGTCTGAAACTTATGGTTTTTTCAGTGTATATATATATATTTCTTTTGCCCACAAAGAACGCCGCACTGTGGAACTTCGATATTTAGAGTTTATTCAACAGAGCCTAGTCTGCACACTAGGCTCTGATGAATAAACTCTAAATATCTAAGTTTCAGAGTGTGACGTTCTTTGTGGAAAAATGTAAGTTTTTTGGCTACTGGTTGAGCCCAACGCCCGCACCCGCTGCTGAGCGATCCGTCAACACAACCATATTATTGCAAAAAAAAAATTATATATATATATATATATATATATATATATATATATATATATATATATATATATTCACTCGAATCTCCTGCACAGCAACGTGAAGGAATCACAAGCCACTCCAGCCGGGTAGGTTTTCAAATATTCTTTAATGGGCACAAAGAAGACGCGTTTCGAGCGCACAGGCTCTTGGTCACATATATATATATATATATTTATATAAAATTCACTGAAAAAAACCATAGGTTTCAGGGGTGTTATAGTTAGCTGGACATTTCACTCATACAAAATCATTGAAATTCCTCCGTTATAGTTAGTTGTACTAACAGTAACTCTCGTGCCTGTGAGGTTTTTTAAATGTTAATTCCTAACTATAACCTGCTTGAAACCTATAGTTTTTTCAGTGAATTTCAAAGGTTTTTTCAATGATAATTCCTAATTATAATGTTCAATAAGCATATCTGTTTTTTCTATCTTTTTTAATTATCATCCCGTTCTCAACGTAGTAAAAACTGCAAATATCACCACTCTTCAATTGATTCCTTCGGCCAACAAAATTGCCACAAACCATTAAAAAACAGGCGATACCTCCAATTACCACTAACACATTAACATCAACATTTAACTGGTGTAAAGACATTGACTATCTACTGCATGAATTACACCCAACTCACACCCATATTTAAAGACGAATATGTGAAAGACGTACTAACATGCACCTCCGACACACAACAAAATAACAACACCCAGCACCATCCCCACCACATTCATCCCCCCGGACCTCTCGCCTCCCCTCCTGTGACAAAAAGCAATGGTCTATAAATGTGCTGACTACTGCCTTCGATATACACTATGGGCAGCAGGGTTCACAGCTTGAATTCAGCTTCGGATCTACACTACGGACAGCTAAGAATCAAGCCTTCCTTAATTTAAGGTAGAGAAAATTGTACTCTATGTCTTCCGATTTTGTAAAAGGATATGACAAAAAGCTTTGTCTATAACTGTGCTGACTACTTGCTTCGATTTACACTGCGGACAGCAGGGTTCACAACTTGAATTCAGCTTTGGATCTGCACTACGGACAGCATTGAATCAAGCCTTGCTTTATTTAAGGCAGAGACAATTGTACTCTATGTCTTCCGATTGTGTAAAAGGATGTGACAAAAAGCATTTGTCTTTAACTGTGCTGACTACTGCCTTCAATGTACACTGTGGACAGCAGGGTTCCCAACTTGAATTCAGCTTTGGATCTACACTACAGACAGAATTGAATCAAGCCTTGCTTTATTTAAATTGTAATCTATGTCTTCATATTATGTAAAAGGATGTAACAAAAAGCATTTGTCTATAACTGTGCTGACTATTGCCTCCAAGTTACACTGCGGTCAGCAAGGGTCACAACTTGAATTCAGCTTTGGATCTACACTATGGACAGCATTGAATCAAGCCTTGCTTTATTTAAGGTAAAGACAATTGTTCTCTATGTTTTCCAATTTTGTAAAAGGATGTCACAAAAAGCATTCATCTATAACAGTGCTGACTACTGCCTTCGATCTACACCGCGGACAGCAGGGTTCACAACTTGAATTCAGCTTTGGATCTACACTACGGACAGCATTGAATCAAGCCTTGCTTTATTTAAGGTAGAGACAATTGTACTGTGTCCTCAGATTTTGTTAAAGTATGTGACAAAAAAAGCATTCCTCGATGTATGTGTCGACTACTGCCTTTGATCTACACTGCGGACAACAGGGTTCACAACTTGAATTCAACTTTGCATCTACACTACGGACAATAGGGAAGTCACCCTTGATTTATTTAATGCAGAGACAATTGTACTGTATGAGTTCGGATTTTTTCAAAATAAGAGACAAAAATCATACATCCATATCTGTGCTGACAACTGCTTTTAATCTACAGTTCGGACGGCAGGGTTTACAACTTGAATTCAGCTTTGCATCTACACTACAGACAGTTGGGAGTTTATCCTTGATTTATTTAAGGCAGAGACAAAAAATACTCTTGTGGCACTGCTAGTATGCGCAAGCACCTTTAATCCCTGCATCCTGTGAACTATGCTCACAAAGAATGTAGAACACAGTGCCAAAATGTACCTCCAACACCGGCAATACCAAGTACCTCTTGGGCATCACCTTTAACATCGCCACCAGACATACGTCCCCATTTTGAGAAAGTTAGAACGCATTGCATGAAATGCAATTGTTTAATTTGTTATGGGGAGCTATCGGTAGACCTAGGTTTGCAGAGCAATTGATAACCATTGATGGTATTTTCTTTTCCCCTCAAAGTTTATGCAGTCCAGTGTGCAACACTCAATGCTTTGAGTACAGACCGCTCGGACCTCGCATAATCGTAGGGTGAGAACACGCTGAGCACCAGACATACCACTAACTCAGTGCACCATAAACAATCGCCATGTGGCCTTATTAAAGCAAAATTCAGTTGACAAAAGACATTCTTACCAGTGCACTCTGCCTGAACCACGTATCATCGCAGGCTCCACACAAACAGATCCTACCTTAGTGCACCACAACTCATGAACCCTTTACAATAGAATCTTCTGTGTATTATTTCACATATAGTGCTCCTACCTTTGTACAGCAGAAGTCATAAACCGTTTATGATTGAATATCTGTGTATGATATCATGACTACTATTGTACTTGTTATCAACAGCAACGTAATAAAATGGAGTTGAGCACACATGCCCGTACCCACTTCAACTATCTATCTGTGTCTGTGTACTTATTATGTTTGTAAAATGCTGCTCCTGCGCCCTACCACATTATATTCTGCTGTAAACAGCGTACGCAACCATCTTACCTCTGCCAATAATAAGCATTTTGATTATATAACTTTCTCTTGCTCATTCTACAAATACGAGCGTACATGGTCGATCATTACAAAACTGCAAAGAAACTCTATAGTCAATTTATAAGTGTGTGCTATTCCTTGTTTTTTTAGCATCTTTATATAGCACAAAGCCGTCACTTTTAACATGGGAATAGTGACGCAAAAGTGGCACAAGAGGCTTGTAAATCTGCCCCTGAGTGCACAAGAAAAGGCACTCACCTCCGGACTCTGGGAGTCAATGGGGTCAACAGTCTAGGTACGCAGTAATGAGAACTCACAACCTTGAAGTGGGAGTGCATGGGTATAGTACTCTGGGAGAAAAAGAGCACACGGACACCTTCTTGCAGTGAAAGTTGATGTAATACAGTATCCAGAGTGTGCAAAGACATAAAGTAGAAATATACTTGTGCAGTTGTATGCACTCTACTATTACTAACTCTATACTATCTTTCAGATCACTAAACTTGAGGGTGCACTATGAACCGGCACATTCTGGAACAAACAACAGGGGCAAAAAGGTGAGCTACGAAGATTTTCTCCAGTATTAACTCTACCTATCCTGCTCCATCTATTACTTTCTCTCTCTCACACTTTTAATGTTGCTTTTTCTCTTTCTCTCTCTCACTCTCTCTCACATTGTTTCTCTTTCATTTTAAAGTTATGGACGCTGCTATCCACTCTGCCGAAAAAAAAATCAAAGTTGAATTTAATACAGTCTGCAGTGTAGAACCAAAGCAAAATTCAAGTTGTAAACTCTTTAAGCCATAGTGTTTACACAAGGTAAGCAGAGCGGCCTAGATACATAATGCCTCCAATTAAATGTGTTTGAAATGAACTATATTGTCCTGCATGATGATGTGATTCCTCATCAAATTCTGTCCCCTCTCTGAATCATTTTAAAGTCCTGTTGGTCCATACAGTAAATCTGATGCAGTAGGCACTTCCCTAAAGACACCTCTTCCACGTGGGCCTATGAGAGAGTTGGAATGTATCAGGCATACTGCAGACGTGCAAATAACCAAATATGGCCAAGTGTTACCTTAATTTGTGATCTTTTACCTCACATCGATCTAATTTTAAACACTTATTTGCATTTTTTGTTTTGCAGGTTACCTACCCTCCTTCCATTGGAGTCCATCTCACATTTTGTTTATTATATTGTTATGTTAACCCCTTCGAGGCTATTGACGAGCTGGGCTCGTCATCGCGCTTACCTGTCCTGCGCGGATGACAAGGCCAGCTCGTCACGTAACGCGGTAATTTCGAATCTGCCGCGCACAGCGGGAAAAGCCGCCGCAGCGATGCGGTTAAAGTTATGTTTCTAGTTATATATTATATTGTTATCTTAAAGTTACGTTTCTAGTTATTTATAGTTGTTTTAATAAAAGGTAATTTAAAAAAGTATATACGTCTTCTTTTTCTGACAACATTTCAGTATTATTTAGTGTGATAATAATATGCTTAGAAAACATTAACAATTAAAAATAGAAATGAGGTTTATAACTATAAGTATTATACTGAGGCTAACTCTTTACCAGAGTCTGTAGCTGCGTTTAACGGTTCCTATGGAAAATTATAAAAATTCCAGCACAGTAACTGTTTGGATTAGCAACCTCTCAGGCAAAATCATTTGTTTTACACTCTCCCCGGAGGCGGAAAGCCGGGGGCTCATTGCAAACTTTTTGTGCTGTGATTGCGCGCTATTGAATACAAAATAGCGTTCTTTTAATAACTGTATATATTTTAAACAGATAGCTTTTACGATTACAGCCCTCACCTAGGCGTGAGATTAGCGTCTCCCCGAGGTTGTACACAGGTTCTTCTGGTCCACAGCGCTTATTTCTCACGCGCCGACACAGCACTCCACCCACCTCAGCAGCCATCTTGAGCGAGGAAAGGGTGGCAGTGTAGTGGTTGGACCCCTCCTGCCCTCCCCCCTTTCCCATGTATAAAGGTACTAAACCAACCCGTCCGCGCAGCGGGCGGGCGCAGTGGGCGCGCCGGCGGCGCGCCAAAGGCAAGCCCGTCCCGTCCGCGCCCGTCCGCGCCGGGACCGGGCCTAGGGCCATGACCCCTGGTTTACCGTCATAACCTCGCTTATCCCCGCTCGACTCTATTAGAACTCAGACCTTCGCTGGACCTAAGCTGCCCAAGACTAGACCCTTCCACGACTCTACACGATCTTAGTTCGCCCTGCCCATACTGTAAAATTTGTATTCCTTTACATACCCCCCTCGCCCACCCCAATCAGCGGATTACTATAAAAGATTATTCCTTTTCAATGGCACTTATTAATGCCCGCTCACTATGTAAACACAGCCAGAAAGTAGCTGACCTCATTACAGACAATAAACTTGATATTCTCTTTGTTACTGAAACTTGGACTGACGAGTCGTCTGAACCAGATATGGTTATCGCTGTACCTACTGGTTATAAAGCCTATCGGCAGGATAGAATAAGGAAAAAAGGAGGTGGCTTAGCCATTATAGCCAGGGATTGCTTCACTGTTAGAACCACCCCTATCCCATCTGCCTCCTGTGAAGCATTGCAGTTCGGAATAAAACTCAGCTCCCTTTTTAATTTTAAGGGAATATTGATTTACCGCCCTCCTGGGACTAAGACTAGTTTCCTCGCCAACATCAGCACAATGTTGGAAACTTTAGCCACAGATAATACTTTCACAGTTCTAGGTGATTTGAACTTTCACCTAGATCAAGTTGACCACGTTGAAACATCCTCTCTTATATCGGAGATGGAAATACTGGGGTTAAAACAATTAGTCGCCTCTGCTACGCACTTAGCAGGCCACACTTTAGACGGCATATTTTCTAATGTAGACGGTTTTCACATAACAGACATTTTACCAATGCCGTGGACCGATCACTATGCCATATTCGGTGAAATTACAATCAAGACTCTTCAAACTAAGACACATACCACTTCCAACCTAAGTTCTTTCAAAGATTGGAAGAACATAAACCAGATAGAGCTGAAAACACAGCTGGACAACACCCGTCCCACGGTGTCCACTGATCCCAATGAGGCAATACCACAATTTCAGACCTGGCTTGCTAATGCAACTGCACATACAGTACCCATCAAATTCATGTCCAGGAATAGATCTAAACCGACTGCTCCATGGTACTCTGAGGATCTAAGACTGCAAAAACAAAGTAATAGGAACCTGGAAAGGCGTTGGAGAAAAACCTATGACTTGGCTAGCAAGAAAGTTTATAAAGAATCTTTGGCACTTTATAAATCCATGATCACAAACGCAAAAAAACTATTCTACACAAATCAAATTGATCAAGCCAAAAACTCTAGCAAGTGTATGTACGAAATCACCAAAATGCTGGCAGGTAACATCCCTGACCTTACTCCCCCTCCATCACAAGCATTATGTGATAACTTGGCAACATTTTTCTTCACCAAGGTGGACGATATTTCCAAGCCTTTGCCTCCAAACCACCCACGATGAACACGGCTCCACATTCCCCTTATCAGGCTAATGTCTTGACCAGTTTTCATACACTTACAGGCGATCAAATAAGGACCATCATCTCAACTATTAAAACAGGATCCGCTCTTGATCCTTGCCCTTTTTCAGTCCTACCTCCAGTCATGGAGTCCATTATACCAGTGCTGACACAAGTCTGTAACTCTATTCTGTCCTCAGGGAGCTACCCGAATCCTTTAAAAAACACTTTACTGAAACCCCTACTTAAAAAACCCGTCCTAGACAAAAACGAACTCAAAAACTATAGGCCAATTGCGAGCCTACCTTTCTTAGCCAAAGTGGCTTAAAAGGCTATGAACTCTCAACTTTCAGACTATATTGAGAAACACCGATTGCTGGATGACTCACATTTCGGCTTTCGGAGAAATCATGGGACCGAAACTGCCCTAATTAAGGCAGCTGAGGATGTCAGGGCTATCCGGGATCAAGGTGGGACTGCAATTTTAGTACTGCTGGATTTATCAGCCGCCTTCGACACGGTCGACCATAACATCTTGGTTGATCGTGTCGGAAAGCTGGGCATTTGTCATTCTGCCAGACATCTGCTTGCCTCCTTTCTCGCTGACAGAACTCAAGCGGTCACGCTAGGACCGTTCCAATCTGCTCAACTCACGCTGCAATGCGGTGTTCCCCAAGTCTCATCCCTCAGTCCGACACTATTTAATATCTACGTGTCGGACCTTGCCAACGTCATCAGAGCATATGGGATGAGCCTAATATCTTATACGGACGATACGCAGTTGGTATTGGCCATCAAGGGTGATGGAGGACAAGTGGCACAAAATTTCAAAAAGGGACTGCTCGAAATAGGAGAATGGATGGCCACAAATTGCCTCAAGCTTAACTCAGAAAAAACTGAGGTAGTTATCTTCAGACCTCTTCTGCTAGTATGGCCTTCATGCTGGTGGCCAGCAGCTTTTGGTACACCTCCCACTCCAACATCTAAAGTTAGGTATCTGGGTATCATTTTTGACGAAGGTCTCAGCTTTATGGACCATGCAAACAAAGTTGCAACAACGGCCCATTACAAACTGAAAATGATTAGAAAGATCCGCACTTTTCTTCCGGAAGCATTAATCAAAACACTGGTCAGCTCTTTAGTTCTGTCTTCGTTAGACTACCGTAACGGACTATTTCTTGATGCCCAGGGCAGGGTCACAAAAAAGTTACAGGCAATACAGAATGCAGCTGCACGCCTGCTTTCTGGAACGTCAAAGTTCGAATCCATATCAGACACGATAAGGCAGTATCATTGGCTCACGATCCAAAACAGAATAAAGTTCAAGTCCTTGTGCATAGTTTACAAGGCACTTAACAATCAAGGACCGCATTCTTTTAAGGACCAATTGAAACCTTATATACCCTGCAGACAGCTTCGCTCCTCTACTTTGCATCAATTAGTAATCCCACGAGCAAAGACAGTGTCCTGGGGTGACCGTCGCTTCTTAGTGGCTGCTCCCAAACTTTGGAACACGCTACCTCAAAACATCAGGATGAGCACCTCACTTTACCAATTCCCAAAACTTTTAAAGACATGGTTGTTCAATCAATGAGACTTATGGGAGTGACGTAAATAATTAATTTACTCTCTTAATTTCTATGCAGGTAAGTACTTAATCAATAATAACTCAAATCGGAAAGAAAGAACCAGAGTCCGTGGTGTTAGAGTTCTTAGGGGTTTTATTCCTCAAAAAGGAATGGTCAGGACCATAATATCATGTTCTTCCCACCGCAGGGGTGGAAGAAGGGATAGAGCCCTACATTTTATTGACAGTACATAGCTTATATACTTAATTCATGTCATAGGAAACAGTATAGTAGGCGTAACAGCTGAGAGAAGACAAGATAACAGTATACACGTGTTACTAGTACGTAATCAGAAGGCGTGGACTAGGCGTGAACTGGAGGTGTGTGCTAGAAACGTCACAGATGGGTGTCACAAAGGGGTGGCACTAACAGAAATGTTGCAATGTCAGCAGAAATCGGAAGCTTGGATGCGCGCGCAGCTGCATGACGTGTGATTGACGTGAAACTGGAGGGGTGCAGGGGACTTGACATTTACACTGACGGAAAGAGACAGAAGTCTGGCATGTCAGATCAACTTGTACTTCTATCATATCTGATATCTGATGTTTAGGAACCATATTATCTGGACGGAAAGGTCTCTGGGGCAGAAGCTATTCTATACTAACTGTGGATGCGTGTATAAGCGCCTAAGTGTCTGCATGAGAAGCGTGGGGCATGGGCCTTCCATGGGAGCATGGCAACAGAGGCTATGAATTACTTGCACGGAGACGGGTCGGCCCTTTGGCCCTGTAGCAGAGGGGGATGTTTACTGAAGCTAGTAGGCAGGAATGCATTTTCGAGGAGCGGAACAGATAACTCGAAGGTTATAGTCAGTCTTGGCAGGCAGCAGGCTGAGCTGAGCGCGATGGGCCGCGCTGGAAGTAAGTCAGAGTTCACGGGTACAGAGGCAGCCTGGGCTGAGGCTGTCAGAGTCAGAAGCCAGAAAAGAGGCTCGATGGCAGAAATTCAGGGCCTACTTTGCCAGAGCAGGAAAAACATGTAAGGTACACCACAAAAAGACGGTGGCATAGCATACTTAGGAACGGGTTATTTAATCCATTCAGGGTGGATCTGAAAGAGGACAAGTTAACGTTGGACGCAAATGTATTTGCGTCTTCATAGCTGACGCAGGAGGGAAGTTACATGCACTTTAAGCTGGTACATGGAGTCGGTGGGGTACGCGCTAGGGAACACAACTTGACCATAAAATTTATATTTCCTCAGGAGGAGTAGGAAACAGATGAATTGTCAGCGCCGAGACGCCTAAGGGTATTCGCCGCGCTCTACAAGTGTCAACAAATAAATAAATAAAATAAATAAATAAGCATTGTGGGGTGAACTTGTAACCTGTGTGCTCACTTAAGTGTTCCATGAACTGTTACTATGGTAACAGGTAGTAAGCAGTTTGGGGGTAGGGTTGAAAGGTACCGGCTGTACAGAAACCATTCTCTACATGACAGAGAGGAAAGCTAACTAAGACAGAACACTGTGTAGCAGATTTACAAGCCCCTTGCGCCACTTTCACATCACTTTTCCCATGTTAAAAGTGATGCAATAGTGGAACAAGGGGCTTGTAAATCTGCCCCTATGTACATTACGAGCAAAAGAAGTACACAACTCTTCGCATTATTTATCGATCACAATTAGACAGTGTTGCTTCAAGATTCACAGTGCACTTCAATAAATAATTTGCGCCTATTTAAATGGGAGACAGGATTGTCGACATTACAAAACTTAGGGCCATATTTACAAGGACGGGGTTAAAATTGTCGCCGATTTAACGGTACCAAACTACAACTAAAACAGCGATAATGGACTTCAAAATCCTTTGTTATCTTATCAGAAGATTTTTTCAACATTGCTGTTTGCTATGCAAGAGTGAGAGCCGAGGCTCCCGCCCTGCCATAGCAAACTTGGGGGCATATTATCAAGGACAGCGTTAAAATGTTCTGGTGTAAAGTAAACCTGTGTTTCTGTTGGAATTCTCATGAATTCTCAAAAACCTATTATTAAGCTATTATGGCCGCTTTAATGATAATTTCCTAAAGCTAAAGCGACGATAATTTTAACGCTGTCCTTGTAAATATGCCCCCAATATCGCGAGAAATACAGCGATAATTTATGTTTGCAAGTGAAAAGCTTGTTAATATAAGACTGTGGACTTAACATATCAATCCACCTCGCATATTAAACATGCTTAAGTCTATTTCAGAACAGATGTTAGCATCCAACATAAACCGCAATTAGCTAGAGTTTTGCTATCGATCCTCAAATCCAGTCCCGCCTTGTAAATACAACGCTGTTGTCATACCTCCCTCTTCCTTTTTAAAGTTTCATAGAAACACCTACCTTGCCACTGAGAACACCTACATTGCAACTCTTTGGAGATACGAGGCGAGCCCTCAGCAAACCGGCTGCTAACATGCATTGATGCATCTTAGCGTCACCTAGTAAATAGGGTGATATAGTTTTCACCGCCTTTTTGGTTTTTTAAAACAAATTGTGGCAAAATGCCACTAGTTAATATGCTCTCAAGTTTGCTATGACACAGCGGGAACCTCGACTCCCGCTCTGCCATAGCAAACAGCAGTGTCCCGGGGGTAGACACCCTGAGACACAGCATGAGCCGCTCCTTTCGACTGCTCCAGAATGGAGACCACGTGACACCCCTCTCAAAAAAAAAACGCGGAGGGTGGTATTACCCGGGGCTTGGACAGACCTACCTTTGAGCTCCCTCATCCATTTATTTTGTAGCACAGAGGAATGACGGTCCCCCGGCTACAGTGTCCCTCTGGACCCCAATCAAATGTAATATTTTAGACTCCGGGATTTTGCCCTCGCAGGTAGCTAATTTTTAAACAAGTACAGGAGCCCCTGCTTCGTTTTTATTTTTCTTATGGCAGATCCATGCACCCAAAGCACATTTCTCCATTTTTTCCCCAAAAATACATTTCTTTTTTGGGCCCTGGGGTGTCCTTGTGGGACCCCCTAAGCAGGTCTAGATTTATTTATTTATAGTATTATAGAGCGCGAACCAGACCGGTGAGGGTATCAGGGCCCTTTACAGGATTAAGGGGGAGGAATACAAAGCATAAGGATGGGAGGGATCACATTGGGAAAAGTTAGGGATACATTGTACAGGAGTAACATGCAGTATATAGTTCAAGCTACATGTGGGAAATATTAAACCAAGTTTTTAAAAAATACAAGGGGCTGCATTACACAGGAGGTGCATGCCGTCAAAGGTCTGAGCTACGTGTGGGATTAATATTAAAGTAGTTAAAAATTAAAGCAGGAAGGTGTAATATACACGCAGTCTTAGCTCTTGAGGGGATGCTCCGGAGTGCAAGAAAATGTTTCATCCATGGAGGCCTTGGATAATGCCGGGGTGGAGGGTGGAACATGTCGATGAGGAGATTGAAAGGTATTCATTAGATGAGGTATTTTACCATTAAGAACTTTTTGGTCTCCTTTTTAACCCCTTGGCCGTGGCGTTAATTCTGCTGCGGCGCTGGGGGGGAGGGGAAGTCACGCGGCGCCGCCTTGCTCGTGACGGAACCACTCCATCACGAGCAAAGGGCGCACTGTGCTGATGACGGAGTGGTTCCGTCATGGCCCCGCCCGCTCATCAATTCAGCCACACAGGCGCGTAATTGATGCCGCGTGGGTGGAGCGGCCGCGCCGTGACGGAACCACTCCGTCATTAGCACAGCGCCCCCCTGGCTCGTGATGGAGTGGTTCCGTCATGAGCACGGAATGGGTTAAAGTGTGCCAAGGACAGAAGTCTTCTAATGGAGGGTAAGAGAGAGTTCCAGATTCTTGGTGCGGCCCCAGAGAAGGCCAGATTGTAGGTTTTTTTCTTCCGGAAGCATGCTGGTTGCAGCAGCAGGTCTTTGGCAGATCGGAAGTTTCTGGTTCCTCCGGATATCACAAGTTTTTGTACGAGAAATAATGGGGAATTGGAGTACAGAGCTTTATGAGTAATGCAGGCCAGTTTAAATTGTATCCTGGCCTCAAGGGGAAGCCAGTTCAGTGCTTTGAGGTGGGGAGAGATGTGGTCAAAATTTTCTGAGGCCGTTAGGAGTCTGGCAGCGGCATTGAGGCAGGCTTTCAGTGGGTCTTTCTTCTGAAGAGCTACATTCAAGGCCTTAATGACGACATACCATGGACATTGTTGTAACCATCCAGTCCTGGTATTTTTTGACCGGTGTATCACAAAAATTTTTTGGGGGATCCTGAATTTTGAAAATCCCGAATAATGAATTGTGGCTTATCTTTTCACCGAGTTACACACACTGTTCCTAATTTTAATTTTTGTGCCCTCGGTGTTGTGCTACTTAAATATGTTCTTTGGTGCGCACATGGAGTCATAACACTTGTTCAATCCTGGGCTCATTCATGCGCAGACAAATCAATAGTTTACCGGACGCGTGCATATCTTAGAGACAGCGTTTTTGATATTGGTTCAGGCTCGAGCCAACGCACGCGCAGTTTAACAGCATATTTAGAGACAGCGTCTTAAACATTGGTCCAGTCCCGAGCTCACGCACGCGTAGGAAAACAGCATTTTACACGACGCATGCGTGTTGAGTTGTCGTATCATTAACAGCGACCTTGTGTCGACGCATGCGCAGCCGACTCACTGTTTTCGCACAGCGCATGCGCAGACTAGTGATAGTGTCTCTCCAGCGCGAGGGTTTATTAAGAACACCTGCCACACCTGCAGTTCATTATCTCATTAACGCAGGTATAAATAGGCATGCGCAACCTAGAACTAGTTACCTCCACTCCCTCTCGGACGCTGGTTTAGAGGTACCGACGGACAGGTAGGGCATTACATTTTACTGCCCCCTCCTTTATTTTTAGTTATTTTTAGTCATCTTACCACTAAGAAGGGTCTTTCTAGTCTTGACTCTCTCTGGAGAGACTCTCTCTTGATCTATCTCTGCATAGTTTATTTATTTATTTATTTATTTAATTTATATGGCGCGTTATAACCACCGGGGTCTCTAAGCGCTGTTTGTCCAGATTTACGCGGTGAGGTATTACATTCACTTGAAACCACCTGTGCACCTAAGGTCTGCTCCATGCTTGTTTAAACAGTACAGTTTTTAGTTTTTTTCTGAAGGATAGTAAGTTACTTTCCTTCCTGAGTTCTGGCCATTTGCTAAAATGAGGTGGAGTCTCTGTATCTACACAGCTAGGTTTTGTTAGGAGAATACTGGAAATAAAAACGTTTTGGATTTAAGTCCCTCTGATATTTCTCTGAGGTCCTTTTTTGCATTTCCATCCTAAATAGAGTGGGGCCTCCTTCTTCCCGAGTGGGTGCCGGGTGAGGTGAGGCATACTCCCACACAACGCTGGGTAAGTTAATAGGCCTGTACTTATGTATGTGATTGTATACACGTGTTTAAATGGACAAAATACAGCGTTCATTTTGTCAGCGGGGAGACATTTTCTCCACCGTACTGTTTGTGTGCCTAGTATTTTGTTCTTGTTTCCATGATACCGTTAGACACTATATTTCCTGATGCACGCTTATCCTTTCTTTATAGGAGATATTGCGAGATCTGGATTCCTTCCAGTATACATCTGGGCTCAGAGGAACTGGTAGGATTTATCCAGCACATAGCGTGCATAAGTCACTAAGTTTTGATTTGCAGTCGCAGTTTCCAAATGGTCCTGAAGAAAGCTTAGACCAATAGTCATTCTAGCTGAAACATGTCGACCTTCACTCACCTTGCCTACATATAGTTATTATTTAAAACTATTTTTGGCATTTTTAATGTTGACCCTAGCACCATACTGATTAAACTTAATTTTGGTCCTTGGAGTCAATTTTATATTCACTTTTTCACTCATTTTTCACTTGCACTGCACCCCATTAGCATCACCAGTGAAGCCCAGTGGTTTGGATTTACATCATGGTAATCCATCTCCGCACCATTACTAGGTGCATTGGTTGAGATATGGATTGATGACATCTCCCACGTGACAACACTCCACCAAATGGGTGGGCTGATGGGAATTTCTTTACCAGCCCAGGGCTATCACTTCTAGTGTTACTAATGGACTTTTGGTTCTAGATCAGGTACGGCACACGCATAGTCTTTTGGACCAAGCCACTTCTTTGTGTTTTGATAGGCTTTCAGTGGGGCCAGAGATTTTTTGGGTGGCCCTGCAAGAGTACAGCATCCATATTCAAGTCTGGAAATGACTAGGGTCTGGGTTGCCGTTTTAAAGTTGGCGCATCGATGAAGGCCTTTAGGTTTCTGAGGTAGATCAGGTGGAATCTAGCCGTTTTGGCCATGGAGTTTATATGGCCTTGCATATTGAAGCTGCCGTCAAGGGTTATTCCAAGGGATTATGCAGAGTCAACAATGGTAGGAGGGATGTTTAGTACTGTGAAAGTCTTGATGCATGCCTGGATGTCTGGATTGGGTTTGGGTGGGAGATCAGAAGAAATTCAGTTTTATTTGCATTGAGTTTCAGCTGGTTGGCAGTGAGCCAATGGACTGTCAGCTTCAGGGCCTTGTTAAGGGAGAGAATGTCCTCAGGGGAAGAGATTTTATATAGACCTGTGTATCGTTGGCGTACATAAGGTAGGAGATGTTGGTGGCACGAAGCACCTCGGTGAGAGGTTCAAAGTAAAGGTTGAAGAGGGTGGGGGAGAGGGTTGATCCTTGGGGGACTCCAACAGAAACCGGCGAGGGGGCGGATAGATCACCATTAATGAGGACTCTCTGTGAGCGGTTTTGGAGGAAGGATCTAAACCATTCAAGGACGGTGCAACCAATCCCATCCTGAGTTTGAGGCACTCTAGGAGAATTTTGTGGTTCAACGTATCAAAGGCATAGGAAAGGATTAGGAGACAGGTTTTGCCTAGGTCTAGGGCTTGGAGGGCGTCATCCACAATGTGGAGGAGGGTGGTTTCCGTGCTGTGCCCAAGTCTGAAACCTGATTGGAAGTCATCTAGCAGGTGAAATTTGTTTATGTGTAGACTTAGTTGCTGTAGCACACATTTTTCCAGAACTTTGGCAAGGGGTGGGATGTTAGATATGGGTCTATAGCAGCAGGTTCCAGCGTGTTTTTTTTAGGATGGGGACAACTTAGCCAGTCTTTAGCCAATCAGGGATTGAGCCCTTTAGGAGGGAGGCATTGATTATTGAGGTCCAGGAAGGGATGATAGCCTGAGAGGCGGCAGCTAGGCAGTTAGAGGGGAGAGGATCATTAAAGTGATTGTTTGATTGTTTGGTTTTAAGGAGGCAAGAATTTGCAAGATAGAGTGATTGTCATAGACATTAAAGTTGGACCAGTGCACTCGGTTTTTTGGTGAGGTTTGAGAGGACAATGTGGAGAGAAGAGGTGGAGCTGGCTGTTTTTGATTTTTGTGGTGGGATGAGGATTTAAGTTCATTTCCTAGAGCAGAGATTTTTTCACAGAAGAAGGTGGAGAAATCCTCGCTTGATATTATCAATGATCAAAATACTTCCTACATGCCCCCTTTATACATGTTGAACACTTGTCCCACTATTTTCTAGAACCTCGCTTCTACCGAGGCACAAATGGCTGCCAACACTTCCTGGTTTCGAATGTTGACAACCACTTGACAGTCAATTAGCGCGTAACTTAGAGTGTGCGCAAGATGTGAGGATCCACCGAGGCCATAGATATATATGTACTTCTAATTGTAATTTTCTCAGGAAGTGCTGAACGAATTTACACCATATAAGCAAAAGGCATGAACCAAGGACTACAACTTTACAAATTTGGTGGATTTCTGTTTAGGCTGTAGCCGCGATGAACTGTACCTATGGAAAACTGCATGGGGAAAACATGTTTTGGGACCCCCCTTTTTTCTCAGCCCCCGCTTCACGAATCCCCCCAAGACTTTCAGGATAGGAGCGGACCGGAGCGCCCCACCAGTTTTGAAAAAGTTAGTTATTCAATAAATTTTACAAAAAAAAATCCATTTAGACACTTATTTACCCATTTCTGCTTCCATCAACCTTTAGATATACATGTATAAAAAATAGTTATTTTTCAGAAAGACACACTGGATGATGTCATCAGTGATGTCATGAGTGATGTCATTTGAGATGTCATCAGTCATGTCATGAGTGATGTCACTGACCATGTCATGAGTGATGTAATATGTGACGTCATCAGCAGTGGATTGTGGGCGCGTGAGTTATAGTTAGCTGAAATAACTATAACGGGGGAATATCAATGGTTTTGTATGAGTGAAATGTCCATCTAACTATAACATGTGTGAAACCTATGTTTTTTTCAGTGAATTTCCAAGGTTTTTTAAATGCTAATTCCTAACTATAACGTGTGTGAAACCTATGGTTTTTTCAGGAAATTTGCAAGGTTTTTTAAATGCTAATTCCTAACTATAACGTGGTTGAAACCTATGTTTTTTTCAGCGAATTTCAAAGGTTTTGTAAATGACAATTTTTAATTGTATTAATTCTTATATTTCTTTCTTTTTATACTAATTTCCTACATTTTAAAATAATTAGTTTTAGTAATTTTATTTTTTAAGTTACATCATATATTTTACTGTAAAATAATAAAAAACAAAATTCAAAAATAAATTTTTTTTTTTTCAATATATTAAAATTAAATTCTATATATTTTCTTTTTCCAATTTCTTTTTTTTAGGTAATCATACGGTACGCGTATGGTGATCGCACCATCCTTTGTACGGATAATCGTACTATGCGCGTACCCGCGCATACGTTAAGAATACGTTTTGACGTTATGCTTCGCTTCGGTGCTTCCGCGTGACGTCATGTACGGCGCCCCGTATGCGTACTGCGCGAAAGTTTCAGATTGTTTAAAAAGATATATTTATGCATTTAATGTAAATATTAAGGGAAGACATTATCTGGGATAATCATGAAAATAGTTTTTTTAACTTTTAATAAGCTTATATTAATTTTAAAAGCAATTACGTAAATCGCGGCAGTACGTCGTCTGTACGCACACCGTAAGCGCACCCTGCGCGTACGCGAAGCCATGTGACTTTAAAAGAACAGATTTGATTGTTTCATACTACTTCCTGTTCCAAATGTTGAAAGACCCCACCCATTTTAATCATTCTTCTTTGACTTTCTCAAGAGAACCATCTCTTCGGTGGAGCTCTAGTCATTTTAGAAACCAACTTCAATATGGCTGCACTTGTGGAATCCTCTTCAGAGCACTCATCAGAAGGAATTTGTTGCAGAGCAGCCTCAGGCAAAAAATGAAACAGGCTGTCATTTGGAAATTTTTCACCTTTCCCGAAGGACAAAAAAAGGTAAGTGCCCCAAAGAGTCATGTGTAAAATCTGTGACACTACACTCTCCAGAGGTGACCAAAGCAAAAAGTATTCATTTGGAACAGCAATCATGGTGCGCCATGTAAAAAATCTCCACCCTCGTAATTATGCGAGAGCTTGCTCCTAAAGGCTGCGGGTCAACCCTCCACCGGCTGTTCCCAGCACTTCTACTGCACCACCACCACAAGCAAGCAGTCCACACCTGGATATCCGACCAGATTTTGCGGATCTAATCATCCATTGCCAATTTTGCAATGAGATTCTGTTATGGGGAGCAGTCAATTGACTTGATTATCCGGAGGAAACGGGAGCACCGTTGCTCACAACGTTAATTTTTTGGGGTTGATTTGTTCCTGTTGGGCACTTTTTTTGGTTGCAGTTTTTTTTTTGTTTAAAAAAAAACTGTTAAAAAAGAAATAAAAAAAATACAAAACGAAAAAGACAAAAAAACTGTTCTTTTCAGAACTACCCTCACTGGTCAAAAAAAGAGCTATATTCTATGATAGTGTGTAAAACTTTGATTGAATGAATGTGTAGTGCATACATGAATGAATGAATACATTAGTAGTGTATGGTGAAAGTGAAAGTGCAGAACTATAAGGAAGTGCTACAGCATAAATCTATAAGGTGTTTACTGATAGTATACTGTAGTACCTCCAAAGCACTTGAATGTAACATATATGCATACATATGTTACAAGTCTGTGCATCCTTTTGCACTGCTGGTGAAACTGCCTGGGTGAATTTGTAAGTGTTAGGGGCAGATCTACAACCCCCTTGTGTCTCTTTTACACCGCTGTTGCATTACTTTAGTGCTGCAGCGCTGGTGCAAAAAATGTGCCATGGTGTGTGGTATTTACAATGTGATGCATCTGAGAGGTGCAGCACATTCTAAATCCCTGTACCAGAAGGAGACATTCCTGCAAAGGGGGGGGGGAGAGGGGTCCAGTGCAGGAACACCTCCAAAAAGTGGCTGAGTTAAATCTACAAGATTTCACTTAGTCACTTTTGGGCCCATGCTGCGTCTTAACCCTGCACCTGCTTGAAGCAGGTGTAAGGATTGACATAGTATTGTGAGCATAGATCTCCCAGAGCATTGCTGGAGCTGCGTTGCGTTTCTGAATGGCTCACTTCAATACTGAAACAGCAGTAGCAGAATGTTTGGGGGTAGTGTAAGGATACAGACTCAGCAATTAAAGGTTTATAACAAGTTTGCTGGTGCATAGAAGAGTGCATGCAGAGTCTACAGGGGTTTGAAGCAGTCCATGCACTAAGACCTACTTTGCTGCATGACTACTTGGGTACTGACTGAATGATTACAGTTCTGCAAGGAGAGTGTCTGGCTGAATGTATAACACCTTCACTTTTAGCACAGTGTATAGATAAGCAGATACTGCTGTATGGCTCTCTACAACACTGAAACAGCAGTGGGAGAATGTTTGGAGGGAGTGTAAGGATACAGACTGGGTAATTATAGGTTTAAAAGACAGGTTTTCAGGTGCATTGAAGAGTAAATGCAAGGTAATTAGGAGTTTGAAGCAGTCCATGCCGTAAGGCCTACTTTACTGCATGAGTACTTGGGTACTGACTGAATAATTACACTTGTGCAAGGAGAGTGTCTAGCTGAATGTATACCTGCTTCACTTTTAGCACAGTGCATAGATAAGCACATACTGCTGAATGCCTCACTACAAGACGGAAACAGCAGTGTCAGAGTGTTTAGTGGAACTGGAAGGATACAGACTGGGAAATTTAACGTTTAAAAGACAAGTTTGCAGGTGCATAGAAGAGTGCATGCATAGTCTATAGGGTTATGTAACAGTCCACGCCCTAAGGACTACTTTGCCGCATGACTACTTGGGTACTGACTGAATGATTACAGTTCTGCAAGGAGAGTGTCTGGCTGAATGTATAACTGCTTCACCTTTAGCTCTGTGTATAGATACGCACATACAGCTGTATGGCTCACTACAATATTGAAACAGCAGTGGTACAGTGTTTAGAGGAAGTGTAAGGATACAGACTGGGTAATTAAAGGTTTAAAAGACAAGTTTTCAGGTGCATAATAAATAGGAGTTTGAAGCATTCCATACCCTAAGGTCTACTTAGCTGCATGAGTACTTAGGTACTGACTGAATGGTTACAGTTCTGCAAGGAGAGTGTCGAGCTGAATGTATAACTGCTTCACTTTTAGCAGAGTGTATAGATAAGCACATACTGTTGTATGTCTCACTAAAATACTGAAACAGCAGTGGCAGAGTGTTTAGTGGAACTGTAAGGATACAGACTCAGCAATTGAAGGTTTAAAAGACACGTTTGCAGGTGCATAGAAGAGTGCATGCATAGTCTATAGGGGTTTGAAGCAGTCCATGCCCTAAGGCCTACTTTGCTGCATGACAACTTGGGTACTGACTGAATATTTACAGTTCTGCAAGGAGAGTGTCTGGCTGAATGTATAACTGCTTCACTTTTAGCACAGTGCATAAATAAGCACATACTTCTGAATGCCTCACTACAATACTGAAACAGCAGTGGCAGAGTGTTTGGAGGGAGTGTAAGGATACAGACTTGGCAATCGAAGGTTTAAAAGACACGTTTGCAGGTGCAAAGAAGAATGCATGCATTGTCTTTAGGGGTTTGAAGCAGTCCATACCCTAAGGTCTACTTAGCTGCTTTAGTACTTTGGTTCTGACTCAATGATTACACTTCTGCACGTAGAGTGTCTAGCTGAATGTATAACTGTTTCACTTTTAGCACAGTGCATAGATAAGCACATACTGCTGAATGCCTCACTACAATACTGAAACAGCAGTGTCACTGTTTAGTGGAACTGTAAGGATACAGACTGGGCAATTGAAGGTTTAAAAGACAAGTTTGCAGGTACATAGAAGAGTGCATGCATAGTCTATAGGGGTTTGGAGCAGTCCATGTCCTAAGGCCTACTTTGCTACATGAGTACTTAGGTACTGACTGAATGATTACAGTTCTGCAAGGAGAGTGTCGAGCTGAATGTATAACTGCTTCATTTTTAGCACATTTTATAGATAAGAACATACTGCTGTATGGCTCACTACAATACTGAAACAGCAGTAGCAGAATGTTTGGGGGTAGTGTAAGGATACAGACTCAGCAATTAAAGGTTTATAACAAGTTTGCTGGTGCATAGAAGAGTGCATGCAGAGTCTACAGGGGTTTGAAGCAGTCCATGCACTAAGACCTACTTTGCTGCATGACTACTTGGGTACTGACTGAATGATTACAGTTCTGCAAGGAGAGTGTCTGGCTGAATGTATAACACCTTCACTTTTAGCACAGTGTATAGATAAGCACATACTGCTGTATGGCTCTCTACAACACTGAAACAGCAGTGGGAGAATGTTTGGAGGGAGTGTAAGGATACAGACTGGGTAATTATAGGTTTAAAAGACAGGTTTTCAGGTGCATTGAAGAGTAAATGCAAGGTAATTAGGAGTTTGAAGCAGTCCATGCCGTAAGGCCTACTTTACTGCATGAGTACTTGGGTACTGACTGAATAATTACACTTGTGCAAGGAGAGCGTCTAGCTGAATGTATACCTGCTTTACTTTTAGCACAGTGCATAGATAAGCACATACTGCTGAATGCCTCACTACAAGACGGAAACTGCAGTGTCAGAGTGTTTAGTGGAACTGGAAGGATACAGACTGGGAAATTTAACGTTTAAAAGACAAGTTTGCAGGTGCATAGAAGAGTGCATGCATAGTCTATAGGGTTATGTAACAGTCCACGCCCTAAGGACTACTTTGCCGCATGACTACTTGGGTACTGACTGAATGATTACAGTTCTGCAAGGAGAGTGTCTGGCTGAATGTATAACTGCTTCACCTTTAGCTCTGTGTATAGATACGCACATACAGCTGTATGGCTCACTACAATATTGAAACAGCAGTGGTACAGTGTTTAGAGGAAGTGTAAGGATACAGACTGGATAATTAAAGGTTTAAAAGACAAGTTTTCAGGTGCATAATAAATAGGAGTTTGAAGCATTCCATACCCTAAGGTCTACTTAGCTGCATGAGTACTTAGGTACTGACTGAATGGTTACAGTTCTGCAAGGAGAGTGTCGAGCTGAATGTATAACTGCTTCACTTTTAGCAGAGTGTATAGATAAGCACATACTGTTGTATGTCTCACTAAAATACTGACACAGCAGTGGCAGAGTGTTTAGTGGAACTGTAAGGATACAGACTCAGCAATTGAAGGCTTAAAAGACACGTTTGCAGGTGCATAGAAGAGTGCATGCATAGTCTATAAGGGTTTGAAGCAGTCCATGCCCTAAGGCCTACTTTGCTGCATGACAACTTGGGTACTGACTGAATATTTACAGTTCTGCAAGGAGAGTGTCTGGCTGAATGTATAACTGCTTCACTTTTAGCACAGTGCATAAATAAGCACATACTTCTGAATGCCTCACTACAATACTGAAACAGCAGTGGCAGAGTGTTTGGAGGGAGTGTAAGGATACAGACTTGGCAATCGAAGGTTTAAAAGACAAGTTTGCAGGTGCAAAGAAGAATGCATGCATTGTCTTTAGGGGTTTGAAGCAGTCCATACCCTAAGGTCTACTTAGCTGCTTTAGTACTTTGGTTCTGACTCAATGATTACACTTCTGCACGTAGAGTGTCTAGCTGAATGTATAACTGTTTCACTTTTAGCACAGTGCATAGATAAGCACATACTGCTGAATGCCTCACTACAATACTGAAACAGCAGTGTCACTGTTTAGTGGAACTGTAAGGATATAGACTGGGCAATTGAAGGTTTAAAAGACAAGTTTGCAGGTACATAGAAGAGTGCATGCATAGTCTATAGGGGTTTGAAGCAGTCCATGTCCTAAGGCCTACTTTGCTACATGAGTACTTAGGTACTGACTGAATGATTACAGTTCTGCAAGGAGAGTGTCGAGCTGAATGTATAACTGCTTCATTTTTAGCACATTTTATAGATAAGAACATACTGCTGTATGGCTCACTACAATACTGAAACAGTAGTGGCAGAGTGTTTGGAGGGAGTGTAAGGATACAGACTGGGCAATTGAAGGTTTAAAAGACAAGTGTGCAGGTGCAAAGAAGAGTGCACGCATAGTCTATAGGGGTTTGAAGCAGTCCATGCCCTAAGGCCTACTTTGCTGCATGACTACTTGGGTACTGACTGAATGATTACAGTTCTGCAAGGAGAGTGTCTGGCTGAATGTATAACTGTTTTACTTTTAGCACAGTGTATAGATAAGCACATACTGCTGTATGGCTCACTACAATACTGTAGTGACCGGGTTTTTGGCTCTATTTCTGAGTGATGGTGACTTTAGCTTGCTAACATCCTAGATCCCTATTCTTAGCTTGTTTTGGTCCTTTTCAGGCCTCTTTTCAGACCTGGAAGAATAAACTAGAGGATAGCCGCTTTATATGATGATAGATCCCTTATTCCTGACTCTAATCCATCTATTGCCTATTGGCTTTGACATAATTATGTGTCCTTTTGTCATTCTACCTATAGTAGAGGGTGGATCCTGCAGTTCTTACTTTATATTACCTATTGGTAGGGTTTGTGTATAGAGCTAAGTGTCTATTTCATCCTTTTTAGGCCTACAAGGCCCAGAACCAGAGAGACTCCATTTTGCTTTTTTCCTCTGCTGACTGAGGAGCTTGCAGGGTAAAGGTAATGTTTATAGTTAAGCCTGTTGTGTGCTAAGGGAAAACCAGCGGAGACTGGTTCTTATCGAAAGAATGCGTGCAAAATGCGGCTGCTAGAGCAGTCGTAGGCTTACCCAGGTTTTGTTCCGTTTCCAATACCTTGCGCTCTCTTCATTGGCTTCCGATTAAGCAGAGGATTCAATTTAAAGTGCTCTGTTTGTCCCACAAGATCCTCAAGGGCTCCCCTGCCCAGATTCTCTTGAACCTGTTGTCTCCCTACGTTCCAGGTCGCTCACTACTCTCATCGGACCTTGAACTGGCAGTAGTCCCACGGTTCAAGCGTAGTCGCGCCGGTGGTCGTTCATTCCGTGTACGTGCTGCAGCCTTGTGGAACGCCCTCCCCTTGGAGATACGTACCCTTGCCGACTTGTTCTCATTTCGTAGGGCTGCTAAGACCTTCTTGTTTCCTTAGATCTGTTTCTCCCATTTAGTTTACTCTTTTAAGCTTGTGTTATGTTGTTACCTTGTCAGGCGCCGGGACGCTCCTTCGCTGGAGCAGCTGTGCGCGCAATAAATGTCCATAACATAACATAACATAACATAACATAACATAACATAACATAACATAACATAACATAACATAACATAACATGTGTTTGTCTCTTGGGTCCAGACGTAACATGCAGACGGCCACTGCGGTTGCGCGAAGAGCCTTGGAGCTGGCACAGGAATTTGGTGGGAGGTAGTTTCTGTTGGAAATTTCCATGAGGAGAGAGCATTCCATATTAGCAAAGTACAGAGAGACAGAGTGTTCAGATGGTCTTTGGAGCTGAAGAGAGCGGTCAGATGAATCTTGGAATGAGAGCGTGCAGATGGTTTTTGGAGCTGAAGAAAGCAGTCAGAAGCAGTTGCAGTCAGAAGCAGTTACTTGTCAGAAGGAGTTGTGATCAGAAGTAGCTGGTCAGAATAAGTTGCTTTGCAGTTGGAGTAAGATGCTTTGGAGACAGAATGAAGTTACATCATAAGAGATCAGTTGAAGCAGGCAGTTATCAGCTGGAGTTTGGAGTGATACCTTTTGGAATAGACTGAAGTTATGTCGTGGATTAGTCTGTGGGAGCAGCTGGAGAGAGTTGGACATTGGAGCTGGAACAATCAGACAGAGTGAAGAAGCTAGTGGATCAGAGGGTTATCAGAGCGGCAGAAACTATATCATTAGACTGAAGTTGGAAGGTGAAGACAGTTCGTGGGAGAGAGGAATCCAGCGCAGAGTGATTGACGCAGATGTGTGTCCAAGAGTGCAGGGGAGAATCTGAGATGAGCCAAGGCACAGACGAGAGAAGGACCCAGATGACAGCTAGAACAAGACTTCATAATAATCAGGCGATATCTGTCCTGTTATATTAGTGCCTATATATATATATATATATATATATATATATATATATATATATATATATATATATACATTAATCTTTTCCTTTATCTCCTAGGATATATTCCCTACTGTATTGTTGCAATGATTAATCCCTTTTCTTTCAGCGGTGTGCAGTCCTGTTATAATCCATTATTTCCCTTTTTAGCTATCTACAGTTCCTGTCAGCTATATGTGGATGTGTTAGTAATAAAGCTTTATGTATTCTTTAGATGTGTCTATTCCCCTTTACTTTTCAGGCTATGTCTAGATTGCTAGTTATTGTGATGTTATAATTTGCTATTGTGTAATAAAGGGACCCCAGTTCTTAGTGAACCATTGTGTAACTGTTATTTGTTTGGCAAAGTTAACCTTTCTTCTAGTCAGATGCTGTTATGTGGACGGATGCGTTTCCTGTCCGGGTAAGTGGTAACTGAGCAAGGGAGCAGGGAGCACTTATATCAGAGAATAACCTTTGCATATTGTAATTTGACCATTCTTGTGTGAGAGGATTGAACTGTCTATCTACCACATAATATATATTATTACATTCCCAGTAGATATTAGATATATATAGAGAAACCTCCCAACAGAAGAGAGAGCTGAAGGTATTCATAGGACAGAGATTGAGTGGCATTAGTGAGAGCATTGATTGTGATCAATGTGTATACCCGCAGGATTGCGGCTTGTGAGACGGAAGTGAGAGCACCGGGAGGATACGGTGCGTAGTGAGATTGCTGCTAGAGAGAGTGGCATTAATGAGAGCATTGATTGTGGTCAATGTATATACCTACAGGATTGTGGCTTGTGTGAGCACTGATTGTGGTCAGTGTGTAATGGTAAGTAATCAGAACTGCCCCCTTCACTATGAGTAGGAGGGTAGCATAGTCTGGGCCTAAGTTACCGCGAGACTATAAGGTATGAGTGTGGTGTAGAATATGGAATTCCTTAGTAATTAGTGAGTATTCCTAGTAATCCTATAGATTTAGTGGTGTTTTTGATGATATGAGCTTGTATATTGCTAATTCCCCATCCCCAGGAAGGTACCTAGGTACTTTGGTAAGTAGGCTCTGGGAAGGGAGATGGTTAGGTTTCGGCTGGATTGGTGGTGTCTTGGTGAGCTGGTGATATCTGGTCTAAAAATCTGGTCGTTACAAATACTGAAACAGCAGTGGCAGAATGTTTGGAGGAAGTGTAAGGATACAGACTGGGCAATTGAAGGTTTAAAAGACAAGTTTGCAGGTGCATAGAAGAGTGCATGCATAGTCTATAGGGGTTTGAAGCAGCCCATACCCTAAGGTCCACCTTGCTGCATGAGTACTTAGGCACTGACTGAATGATTACAGTTCTGCAAGGAGAGTGTTGAGCTGAATGTATTTCTGCTTCACTTTTAGCACAGTGTATAGATAAGCACATACTGTTGTATGACTCACTAAAATACTGAAACAGCTGTGGCAGAGTTTTCGGAGGAAGTATAAGGATGCAGACTGGGTAATTGAAGGTTTAAAAGACAAGTTTCTAGGTGCACAGAAGAGTGCATGCATAGTAAATAGGAGTTTGAAGCAGTCCATGTCCTAAGGCCTACTTTACTGCATGAGAACCTGGGTACTGACTGAATAATTACACTTCTGCAAGGAGAGTGTCTAGCTGAATGTATAACTGCTTCACTTTTAGCACAGTGCATAGATAAGCACATACTGCTGAATGCCTCAGTACAATACTGAAGCATCAGTGTCAGTGTTTAGTGGAACTGTAAGGGTACAGGCTAGGCAATTGAAGATTTAAAAGAAGTTTGCAGGTGCATAGAAGAGTGCATGCATAGTCTATAAGAGGTACTGACAGAATTATTACAGTTCTTCAAGGAGAGTGTCGAGTTGAATGTATAACTGCTCCACTTTTAGCACAGTGTATAGATAAGCACATACTGCTGTATGGCTCACTACAATACTGAAACAGCAGTGGCAGAGTGTTTGGAGGGAGTGTAAAGACTGGGCAATTCAAGGTTTAAAAGATAAGTTTGCAGGTGCATAGAACACTGCATGCATAGTCTATAGGAATTCGAAGCAGTCCATGCCCTAAGGCCTTCTTGGCTGCATGACTACTTGGGTACTAACTGAATAATTACAGTTCTGCAAGCACAGTGTCTGGCTGAATTTATAACTGCTTCACTTTTAGCAGAGTGCATAGATAAGCACATACTGCTGAATGCCTCAGTACAATACTGAAACAGCAGTGTCAGCGTTTAGTGGAACTGTAAGGATAAAGACTGGGCAATTGAAGGTTTAAAAGACAAGTTTGCAGGTGCATAGAAGAGTGCCTGCATAGTCTATAGGGGTTTGAAGCAGTCCATACCCTAAGGTCTACTTAGCTGCATGAGTACTTAGGTACTAACTGAATGATTACAGTTCGGCAAGGAGAGTGTCAAGCTGAATGTCTAACTGCTTCACTTTTAGCCCAGTGTATAGGAAAGCACATACTGTGTATGGCTCACTACAATACTGAAACAGCAGTGTCAGAGTGTTTCGTGGAACTGTAAGGATACAGACTGGGCAATTGCAGGTTTAAAAGACAAGTTTTCAGGTGCATAGAAGAGTACATGCATAGTAAATAGGAGTTTGAAGCAGTCCATGTCCTAAGCCCTACTTTACTGCATGAGTACTTGGGTACTGACTGAATAATTACACTTCTGCAATCAGAGTGTCTAGCTGAATGTATAACTGCTTTACTTTTAGCACAGTGCATAGATAAGCACATATAGCTGAATGCCTCACTAAAATACTGAAACAGCAGTGGCAGAGTGTTTAGTGGAACTGTAAGGATACAGACTGGGCAATTGAAGACTTAAAAGACAAGTTTGCAGGTGCATAGAAGAGTGCATGCATAGTCTATAGGTGTTTGAAGCAGTCCATACCCTAAGGTCTATTTTGCTGCATGAGTACTTAGGTACTGACTGAATAAATACACTTCTGCAAGGAGATTGTCGAGCTGAATGTATAACTGCTTCAGTTTTAGCACAGTGCACAGATAAGCACATACTGCTGAATGCCTCACTACAATTTTGAAACAGCAGTGGCAGAGTGTTTAGTGGAATTGTAAGGATACAGACTGGGCAATTGAAGACTTAAAAGACTAGTTTGCAGGTGAATAGAAGAGTGCATGCATAGTCTTTAGGTGTTTGAAGCAGTCCATACCCTAAGGTCTGCTTTGCTGGATGAGTAGTTAGGTACTGACTAAATGATTACAGTTCTGCAAGGAGAGTGTCGCGCTCAATGTATAGTTGCTTCACTTTTAGCACAGTGTATAGATAAGCACATACTGCTGTATGGCTTATTAAAATACTGAAACAGCAGTGGCAGAGTGTTTAGGGGAACTGTAAGGATACAGACTGGGCACTTGAAGGTTTAAAAGTCAAGTTTGCAGCTGCATAGAAGAGTGCATGCGTAGTCTATAAGGGTTTGAAGCAGTCCGTACCCTAAGTTTACTTTGCTGCATGAGTACTTAGGTACTGACTGTATAAATCCACTTCTGCAGGGAGATTCCCGAGCTGAATCTATAACTGCTTAACTTTTAGCACAGTGAATAGATAAGCACATACTGCTGTATGACTCACTACAATACTGAAACAGCAGTGGCAGAGTTTTTGGACAAAGTGTAAGGATGCAGACTGGGTAATTAAAGGTTTAAAAGACAAGTTTGCAGGTGCATAGAGGAGTGCATGCATAGTCTATAGGGGTTTGAAGCAGTCCATGCCCTAAGGCCTACTTTGATGAATGACTACTTGGTACTGACTGAATGATTACAGTTCTGTAAGGAGAGTGTCGAGCTAAATGTATACCTGCTTCACTTTTAGCACAGTGTATAAATAAGCACATGCTGCTGTGTGGCTCACTACAATACTGAAACAGCAGTGGCAGAGTGTTTGGAGGGAGTGTAAAGACACAGACTGGCCAATGGAAGGTTTAAAAGACAAGTTTGCATGTGCATAGAAGAGTGCATGCATAGTTTATAGGTGTTTAAAGCAGTCCATGCCCTAAGGCCTACTTTACTGCATGAGTACTTGGGCACTGATTGAATAAATACACTTCTCCAAGGAGAGTGTCGAGCTGAATGTATAACTGCCTCACTTTTAGCACAGTGTATAGATAAGCACATACTGTTGCATGGCTCACTACAATACCGAAACAGCAGTGGAAGAAGTTTTGGAGGAAGTGTAAGGATACAGACTGGGCAATATAAGGTTTAAAAGACAAGTTTGCAGGTGCACAGAAGATTGCATGCATAGTCTATAGGGGTTTGAAGTAGTCCATGCCCTAAGGCCTACTTTGCTGCATGACTACTTGAGTGCTGATTGAATGATTACAGTTCTGCAAGGAGAGTGTCTTCTGGCTGAATGTATAACTGCTTCACTTTTAGCACAGCGTATAGATAAGCACATACTGCTGAATGCCTCACTACAATACTGAAACAGCAGTGGCAGAGTGTTTAGTGGAACTGTAAGGATACAGACTACGCAATTGAAGGTTTAGAAGACTAGTTTGCAGTTGCATAGAAGAGTGCATGCATAGTCTATAGGGGTTTGAAGCAGTCCATGCCCTAAGGCCTACTTTGCTGCATGAGTACTTAAGTACTGACTGAATGATTACAGTTCTGCAAGGAGACTGTGGAGCTTAATGTATAACTGCTTCTCTTTTAGCACAGTGTATAGATAAGCACATACAGCTGTCCGGCTCACTACAATACTGAAACAGCAATGGCAGAGTGTTTGGAGGAAGTGTAAGGATACAGACTGGGTAATTAAAGGTTTAAAATACAAGTTTGCAGTTGCATAGAAGAGTGCATGCATAGTTTATAGGGGTTTGAAGCAGTTCTTGCCCTAAGGCCTACTTTGCTGCATGAGTACTTGGGTACTGACTGAATAATTACAGTTCTGCAAGGACAGTGTCTGGCTGAATGTATAACTGCTTCACTTTTAGCGCAGTGTATAGATAAGCACATACTGCTGTATGGCTCACTAAAATACTGAAACAGCTGTGGCAGAGTGTTCGGAGGAAGTATAAGGATACAGACTGGGCAATTGAAGGTTTAAAAGACAAGTTTTCAGGTGCATAGAAGAGTACATACATAGTCTATAGGGGTTTGAAGCAGTCCATACCCTTTTTTTTTAAATTGTTTTTATTTATTGCAAGAGGAGAAATAAACAAAATAATGAAATCACATTAGTTGTACATATATATATGGTTATCTATACCGTTTAAGTCTTTATGTTTAGAGAAAGAAAAAAAAAAAGAAAGAGACAGGAGATTGCAAAGTAAATATTCACAAGCTTCTAAAACATAGCAAAAAGATAAACTAAAAGAAAGGTTAGCATGCCGGTCACACAATAAAATCCTCTGTTTAGTCCATAAATGTCCCCCCTATTTTTTCCCTTCCTTTCAGTGCTTTTGGGCCTCTTAGTTTTGCCAATGAAAGCTCCATGGTATGTATTTCATGCATTAGATACCACCATTCCATAACACTTGGGGGTTCTGTTGATATCCAAGTCCGCGCAATAGACAATCTGGCACAAGCAAATATTATTGTTAGTAAGTCGGTAAGTCGTTAAGATTATTACTGGTATCTTGTATATCTAACAGAACTAAGTGGGCGGAGAGAGCGGTGATATTATGTGTTTTTTGTTAAGAACATCGGTTATTCCTAGCCAAAAAATCGAGAGTTTCGGGCAGTGATAGAGCATATGTTCTATACCAGCCGCTTCTTTATTACATTTTAAACATTTAGTCAGTTCATTAGAAATATTGCCAGAAGTCCAGCTAGAGATTCTTTTTGGTGTGTAATATATTTGGGTGATTGTCCTATAGAATTGTAGCCTTAGATTTGAAGAATGCACCACTCGATTTAATTGTTTAAGTGAGTTCACAATCTGGCTAGGATTAATATTAATACCCAGCCTGTTGGTCCATTTGTCCGCCATTTTCCCCGCAGTTACCCACTTGTCCTTTATTTAAGAGAGTGTAGCTTTTGCTAATGAGAGATTTAGTGTAATTCAAATAGATACATTGGAGAATGTCTGATCGCTCAACTGTTTCAATTTTCATTTTAATAATCAAGAAGTCTTGTATCTGCATGTATTTTAAATATGAAGTATCTTTGATTTTATAGAGAAATTTTAGTGTATGAAAGCTTAGGAAACCTTCCGGACTGTAGAGATCTCCTAAGGTGTTTATACCCTGATCTATCCATTGGGCACAAGCGCAGTCGGAGAAAATGTTTGGCATCCCTGGGTTCCCCCATATTGGCAATTCGGCATTAAATAAAGATATTTTATCGATGACCATAATTTGTTTCCAAATTCTTTTGATTGCTCTAGCAGTCTTTAATTTACTCTCTTGTAGTAATTTGGATCATGTATCCGGAAAAAAAACTGATTGCTTTGTGGCCCTAGCATAAATTGGTGGTAGAATAGAGGAGCTTCTTTGGATAAGATGCTACGTATGCGTTGAATAAAGATGGCACAGAAGTAGATTTTAAGATCTGGAAAATTTAGTCCCCCTTTTTCGATTGATAATTTAAGTGCTGTCATTGACCTACGGGCTTTTTTGTATCCCCAGATGTAGTTGCTACAGATGCTTTCTATTTTCTTGATGTATGATTTGTTTAGTTGTAGCGGGATAGATCGGAAAAAGGAAAGTATTTTAGGTATTATCTTCATTTTGATTATGTTAATGCGTCCGATCAGGCTAAGTGGGATTTAATGCCAATTTTTGAGTGTAAATGTAATATCTTTAAGTAGAGGATCATAGTTTATTGGGATAATTTTGTCGATATTAGAGGTAAGTTTTACCCCTAAATAGGTAGCATTGGAGCATAGCCCTATTATTGGATGCAAAGGTTGGTAGTTTGCTATCACTTGAGTTTTATTAATATTTAGCCGATAGCCTGAGACATCGCTAAAATCGCTGGCTTCCTTGATTATGTTGGGTATAGCTTGTACCAGGTCAGTGGTGTATATGGCGATGTCATCAGCGAAGGCGGTGATTTTTAAGCATTTGCCTTCATGTTCTATTGGGGTAATATGCTCCTGAACTGTTAGTGCATTTAGGAAAGGTTCGAAGGCTAGAGCGAATAGCAGTGGTGATAGAGGGCACCCTTGTCTAGTGCCCCTTTTTATTAGGAAGCTATCCGAGTTATTTCCAAGATAGCTAACTATAGCTGTTGGTGTCTCATATAGAGATTGGATCCATCCCAGATATTGACCCTGTATGCCAGTTGATTTTTTTTTTTTGTAAAATTTTTTATTTTGCAGACAGAGAAAAAATAACAATAAACAAAAGGTACCACATTGGGCGCGTAGAAGGTCCCACACAGTGGGAAGGCTTAAAAGGAAGATGAGGCAGAGCAGCAAAACAAAAAGTCTTCAGTTGCTGGTAATGTCGGCAGTCCCGGATCAGTCCCCCACCAAGGGGTAGCTCAAGTAGTGCAGCCAGCAAATAGTCCAGGAGCGCTCCAGTGTTCAATTAAGCCTCATCTCAGCGATGTAACTGTCCCAATGTAGCAACCCACCCTTCCCCCCAAGAACTCCCCCCCCCGTGACGTCGCCGCTCGCAAACCACATTCATCCAACAAGCATACTCTAAAGCTGAAATAAGTGTAAATTCCTTAACGATGCTGGGCACACAGCCGAGGGCAAGCCCGCAGAAAGAAAGGTCACCAAGGGGCCCCACTCGTGCTTGAAGTTTTTGTATTTGCCTATAAATATATCCGCCATTCTCTCGAGACTCAAGAGTCTCCACAGTCTAGAGTGCCAAAGGGAAACCGCCGGGGCCTCCTTCCGTTTCCAGGCCGAGGCTAACGTGAGCTTGGCCGCGCCGAGACACAGCCATAAGATCTTTTTATCGGCTCGTGATTGGTGTTCCAGGCCGGGGTCTCTCAAACCCAGCAGCATGAATTCAGGGGAGTCATCGACAGGGTACTGCAGAATGTCCTTAATATGGGACAAGATCTCGACCCAGAAGGGCTTAATGATCGGGCAATCCCACCAAATGTGGCGGAAGTCCCCCAGAAGGCCACAACCCCTCCAACACCTGTCCGTGGCCGCTGGGAAAATGCGATGCAGTCGAGCCGGGACCATGTACCATTGCGTAAGAGTTTTGAAATGCGCCTCCCTCAGGAGTATGGAGTGATTAAACTGCGTCATGTCCTTCCAAAGCGCCGACCATTCTCCGTCGGTGATATCTCTCCCCACCATCTCCTCCCATTGCTCCATGTAGCGCGGTCTAGGGGAAAGGGCCGAGCGGAGCAGCAGCTGATATAGAAAGGAGATGGTCCCCTTCATGGCCGAGGTCTTCAGGAGAAAGGCCTCAAACTCGGATAAAGGTCTCGTCGCCGCCTCCCGCACCGCGGGCGAAGTGGCCCAATGTAGCAGTTGCAAATGCCGATACCTTTCCCCTGGCAGCACTTGGTAGTCCCGCATGCAGTTCTCAAACGTCAGGGGATCGGGGCCATGGAACAAGTGAAGTAACGCCCGGCATCCCCCCTCCCTCCAACCGTCAAAGGGGCCCTCGGCGAGCGCCGGAGGGAACTCTGGATTAAAATGCAATGGAGTGAATGGGGATGGAAAGGTCGTCCACCTCCCATCGCCAGCCAGTGTGTCTCAAACTTTCAGCGTAGTCCCCGTGGGGGTACTAATATACGCGTTAACCGGGCGGTCCCGCTTCGGCTTCCATGCAAGGTCCCAGATGGACCGGCCTACCACACTCCGGTCCATGTGTAGCCAGTGTTTGTCCGAGAACTGCTGTGACCACTCCACCATAACTCTAAGTTGGGCCGCCTTGTAGTAGAGGTTGAAGTCCGGAAGGCCTACCCCCCCTTCATTCCGCAGGCGTCGCAGGAGCGTAAACGAAAGCCGCGCCCGACCACCCTGCCAGACAAATTTCAACATCATCGACTTGAGGTGGCTAAAAAAAGTGGAGGGCAGTGGGATTGGTAAGGCCTGGAATAGGTATAGATACTTGGGGAGAAGGACCATCTTGACAGCGTGTACTCGTCCTAACCAGGAGAGGAATTTAGGCTTCCACTTCTCCAGATCCGCGCGCGATTTGGCCATAAGGGGCGGGAAGTTGGCCGCGAAGAGGCCGCCAACCGTAGGAGTGAGGTGAACCCCTAGGTAAAGCAGGGATTCCGAGGCCCAGGCCAACGGTGTCGTCGCCTTCACCCGAGCCACCTCGGCCTGAGATAGGGTCAGGTTCAGGACATGCGACTTGCCATAGTTAACCTTGAAGCCGGCCACCGCCTCAAATTCCAGCAATATATCACGCACACACGGGAGAGAGTTAGCGGGGTCGGCCACCGACAAGAGGACATCGTCCGCAAAAAGGGTGATCTTGTGCTGTTCCCCAGTGAACGGGATGCCCTTCACCCCTTCATGCTCCCGGATAGCCAGCGCCAGAGGTTCAATACTGAGTGCAAACAGCAAGGGCGAGAGGGGACACCCCTGCCTAGTGCCCCGTGAGTGCTGGAAGAAGGCCGACAAATGGCCGTTCACCGCCACCCGGGATCGCGGGCTGCAAAAGTTGGCTCTCACCATCGCGATGAAGCGATCAGAAAAACCAAATGCACGTAACGTGTGGAAAAGAAAGCCCCAGTCCACTCGGTCGAAGGCCTTCTCCGCATCCAGCCCCACCAAGACCGCCGGGATGCGGAACCTGTCCGCCTTCTCTATAAGGTGGATTACCCTCCTAGTGTTATCATGCGTCTGGCGGCCTTTAATGAAGCCAGACTGATCCGCATGGATAATCGACGGCAGCAGGTCCTGCAGGCGGCTCGCTAAAATAGCCGAGTAGAGCTTTGCGTCTATGTTGAGCAAGGCTATGGGGCGGTAAGAGGCACACTGCTCTGGGTCCTTCCCTGGCTTCGGCAGGACCGTGATCACCGCCTCCGCAAGGGTCCCAGAATTCACCCCAGATCCAACCATGTCGTTAAAGAGGGCGACCAGGAAGTCACACACCTCAGTCGCATAGGTCTGATAAAAGACAGCGGTGAACCCATCGGGGCCGGGGGCTTTGTGTAATTTCAGGTTTTTGATGGCAGCGAGGACCTCCTCCCTCGTGATCGGAGCATCAAGTAAATCGTTCCAGGCCCCTGATACCTGCGGAAGCGACAAGCGCTGTAGGAATGCACGCTGTTCAGCAGTGTCCAGCTCTTCCCCCTTGTACAACGCGGCGTAGAAGCGGCCAAAGACATCAGCCTTCGCCCCGTCATTGTGATGGAGCACTCCCGCTGTGTCCCTAATCCCACCCACGTATTCATGCTCCCTCTTATCTTTCAATTGCCGGGCCAGGTGTCTGCCAATCTTGTTACCCCCAGAGTAGGAGTGCCGACCCAGCCGCAATAGGGTGAGTTCAGCCCTATTCGTATAGTGCGCCTTCAACTTGCCCCTCACTGCCGTCAGGGGACGCAGGGTCACCCTCGAGGGATTGGCTTTGTGCTCCCTCTCAAGGGTGTACTATGAGTAAGGCTCTTCAATTGCAAGTCCAGCTCCGAACATGGTGCGGTTTCTTTTGCTGGAACTGATGCTGATGTCTGTAGGCCTGCCCCAGGAGCCCTTTCAGTGGGACAGCTGTCTAGTTTGTCAGCGGGTATTTGGGCTAAAATGAGTTTCTCATTCAGGTTGACTTTGAGGTCATCTAGTGGGGGTGATAAGATGTTTTCCTGACTGCGAAGGACCAAACCAGCTGAATCTTCTGGTTGTAGGCAGCGGAGTTAGAAGACTTCCTTCTCTCGCTTGAGGTCTCCAGAGCAGTGCTAGCACTCCTGTGCCCCGCGGTGCTGCCCTGCGCAGGATCCGAAGAAGGGCCACCTTGTGTCAACGGGCCTTCGGGTGCAAGCAGTGGTGGCGAAGGGCATGCTGATACCAAGACAGCCGGAAGCAGTGGTTTTTGCAGACCGGACAGGTGCCTGTTACTCGAGAATATTGCTGCACCCGCATCCTTTAGGAATTCAAACTTTGTGAATATTTTGGGTTGATAAAGTTTTTTGGCGGTTTGTGATGTGCTTACTGCGGTCTCTGGTATCAAGACCGTTGCGGATCCTTGCTCTGTTGTATTATAGCTCAGTTCCAGTGCCTGATCTGATGCGGAGAGATTCAGCTCCCACTTGCTCCAGGGGAGGCCGGTTGTTGGGAGGCCTTGTCCTTCCCCTGGTTTCGTTTTCGCTGCACCGTAGACATGGCGGCTCACCGCGCCCTGTGTCGGCCCCACGTGGCCAAGGGAAGTAGCGGGGCCTGCAGGCGGATCAAGTGCTCGGTCCCCTCCGTCGCCTCCAAGCGTTTCCAGGCCCCCCGCACCCAGGCACTCGACCCGGGAGCGTCTCCCGCAACCCAGGCGGGAATCCCAGGGAACCGGTGACCCTCCGCCTCGGCCCTCCGAGCCTCCGCTCTCCAATAAGCGATAGAATCACTCCTGGGCCCCGCCGCCGTCCGGCTCCGTGCTGCGACCAGGCCCGGGGCTACGAAAGTTCAAGCAGGCCGCTGGCGCCACCCGCAAGGGGAGGGCCGGTCGATGGCGATAGTAAGGCGCCACCGGTCGTTCAAGTGTCACTGCTTGGCCAGGGGTCAGTGCCCCACCTCCCCCCAGGTGTGGTGGGGTATGAGCCGGGTCTCGTCGTCAGGACCTCCCTCGTCCAAGCTCTGGTCCGAACAGCCTTCCGTCTGCTCCAGTGCCTGCAGGCGGATTTAGGGCCCCGCCCTTCGACCACGCCGGGCCGCGATGGCTGGAAAGCCCGGGGTCTCACAGGCCGCGGGTTGCGGACGCTCTCGCAGGTGCTCCCAAGGTCACACCGCCTCGGTGACCCCACCAACGTCCGCCGCTCTGCTAGGCGAACGTCTCCGCCACCGTAGGGGCTCGTGGGCACCCCCGAAATCGTGCTGTTAGATGCTGTGTTGGATCAGCGCCGGAGCGGCACGAAAAGGCGTCCTACTCCGCCGCCATCTTGGCCACGCCCCTGCCAGTTGATTTTAATGTTGCCCATAGATACTCCCACCCCACTCGGTCAAATGCTTTCTCTGCATCTAGCATGACCATTCCGAGTGGGGCAAGAGTGGTAGATGCAACATCAAAAGCAGTTACTGCGGTGTTAATGTGAGCAGTGGTGTCTCTCCCCACCATGAATCCATGTTGTTGGCAAGTAACCAGGTCGGGCATTATAGGGGTGAGACCGTTGGCAAGTATTTTGGCAAAATTTTTTGCATCGGTATTGATTAATGAAATTGGTCTGTATGATCCCTGTTCTTCCGGTGCTTTGTTTTTTTTTTAAAAAGAAGATTATTTTAGCAGTGCACCATGAAATAGGAGCACTTCCTGATTCCCCAATATAGTCTATCACCTGTTGGAATAGAGGGAGTAGTTCTTGTTCACAGATCTTATAGATCTCCAGGGGTAGACAGTCTTCGCCTGCGGCCTTACCCAGGGGAAGCGATTGTATAGCTTTGCTTATTTCCTCAGTGGAGATTTTAGTACCGAGTTGATTAGTTATTTATTTATCCATTATTTCGGATTTGTGTGTTTCTAAATATAGTTCTATTGCTTCTAGAGTAGGTGTGTTCTCTGGGGTATAAAGATGGCAATAATATTTGGCAAATTGTTCCAAAATCTGCTCTGGTTCATTGTAGTTTTTAGAATCTAGTCCTTTTATTGTCTTTATAGTAGTTTTGGCCTTCTTGTCGGCTACTTTGTAAGCTAAAATTTTTCCAATCCTGTCTCCCCCTTCATATTGTGAGAGCTTATATTTGTGCATTTTACAACTATATTTTTCAGTAAGAGACTTCTTTAATGCTGCTCTTCAAATCAAATACATTTTTATTTGTTTTGGTACTCAACTGAGGACCACAAATTTGAAACAGTTTACATAAAAAATAAGATCAACAGTAGTTAATATAACGTCAGAGAACATTTTAGAAATTTATAAAAGTTATAACAAACCCATTCGTTGGGTGGTTGTTTACACACTAGTAGCAGATTTTTTACTTTCGTAATTCTACATTTGGTATATATCGGGTCAAGATATCTTGACCTTGCTACAACAATATTTGGATGGGGACATACGAATAAGATATGCTCAATGTTCTGATCGCCTCCTTGACAGAATGTGCATTTCGGAGATCCATCTGGTGACCATCTAGTAGTAAAAGTTAGCACCGGTAAAATACCTAAGCGTAACATTGTTATTACCCTTCTTGCACCATGGGTGAGTGTAAACCCTAAATATGGCTGAACTTGCTTGTATTCCAATGTTTCAGTATAAAGTTTATACGTAGTTAGCTTACTGCAATGAGCAAAATCGAGATCGAAGCTCAATCTAGGTGTAAAACATTTTTAAAAAAAGTTTCAATTGAGAAGTAGACCAGGTGATCAAAATATCTTTGCTAAGTTTAGCAATTTCAAATGCCGCTGTCATGTTCCTATAAAAAGTGAGCTTTGTCGCATCAGTTTCAAAGGTCTCAGTCTTTAGCAAAGAGCGCAAAGTTCCTTCCTTTGCATGCAGAATATGATAAGCCCATCTGATGACATTGGCTACGGCTGTAGCATAAGAGCTTGTTAATGAGAATTCAAGTCTAAGGGCTTGAACTGGTGTTGATTTTGAGACCTTCAGGATTTTTTTCAAAATGTTCCCTTACATTTAGGTCCATATATGACCATTGTTTAATTGGAATGTTCTCAGTAGCATAAGATAAAACCGAAGGAATTTTTACTCTGTACACTTTTAACAATGTGGAGAAGTGCCTGTTTCCTGTTGCAGAGTACAGTCTAGAAAGAGCCCCGGCATGTATATCGGATTTTCTTTTTAAGTTATTTATCTGTTTTGTATTTTGTAAGTTCTTTGTGAAGATCCTGCCGAGGTAGGTATATTAGTCCACTTCTTCTACTTTTACCCCATCAAGCTTCCAGCAGTATTTAACGCTTTGTTTCTTACAAGAAAAAGCTACCACTTTGGTGTTAGTTAAGTTTGGAATTAAAAAATGGTCTTTTGAGTATTCATTTAAGATGTCTAGGAGCTTTTGTAAGCCAAAGGGCGTAAGGTCCAACATTACTATGTCATCTGCATATAGCAGAGCATGTACACTTTGTGAGGCAATCTTAGGAGGCAAACTCGAACTTAGTTGCAGTTGAGATGGTAAATCGCTAAGATATAGTGAAAATAATATCGGTGCTAAAAGGCATCCTTGTTTTAGCCCGTTAGCCGTTCCGATTGATTTTGTTAGTCCTTTTTCACTACCCATTTGCACCTGCGACCAAGTATTGGTATGAAGATTAATTATAACCTGTAGCAAATATTCTGGAATTCCCATTCTCCTTAACTTTTTCCACAGTGTAGGTCTATCTACGCGATCGAAAGCAGTAGAATAGTCAATAAATGCTGCGTACACTGGCTGTGAATTTCGTACAGTGTATTTGTCTAAAATAGTCTGGAGAATGGAAATATTGTCAATAACAGAATGATTAGGTCGAAAACCTGCTTGGTACATAGGTATTAAACCTTGCAAGAAAGCCCAATCTTTTAATCTATCCAGTACCTCTGCAGCGAAGATTTTCCCAGTGGCGTCCATCAACGCTATTTGTCGGTAGTTAGCAGCAGCGGTTTTGCTTCCCTTTTTGTAGATAGGAATTATAGTACTCCCCTGCCATGACTTAGGTATTCTCCCAGTTTTAAAAATATGATTGAAGAGCAGTAGTAACATCTGACTCCACTCCTTTGGATTCGCTTGCAAGACCTTAATGGGAATTTGGTCTGGACCTGACGCAGCGGTACTTCTTGCTTTTTTTATGTGCATTTCTATGGAAAATACTGTGGTATATGCTATCAGAGAAGATTTCTTTTCCATACCAATATCCAAGTGTTTACTATCAGATTCATTTAGGTTTTCCTTGTATAATTCAGTCAGATAATTTTCCCATTCCTGAGGTGGGACTGGTATGGCTTGTAGTTTCTTTTTTGTTCCGGTCAGTTTAGCAATTAAGGACCAGTACTTTCGTTGATTGTGTTTTTTTGCAGCAATTTGGATATCTACCCAGTTCCTATCCTGCAATATTGTTTTGCGTCTGTACTTTTCTCTTCTCAATTGATTTTTTAGTTTGTTGATGTCCTGTTGAATTAAGGGAGAAAATTTCAAGTATTGTGCTCGGATAAGTTTCTTGAGCATTTTCCTGATTATACTATTATTGTGCTTCTTGTTAATTCTGGTTGTATTTTGTCTTAACACACCAATGAGAGTACTCTTAAGTTCATTGATAATACATTAAAAATTTGTAATTAGGTCAGCAGAATGGATGCTAGATAAAAGTTGAGAATATGTAATCATTGCAGTAATATTGTCCAGAGTTGCTGAATTCCAAAATATCCGTCGCTGATTTTTATTGACTTCTACTGTGCTATTTTGGAACGTGATATGATTTGTCGAGGAAGGATAAACCGACCAATCTGTTTTTAAATGCAAACGAGCGTGATCACTTTCATCTGAAAAAATAATACTCAGATGTGATACTGTCTCCACTAGCTCCAGGCCACAAATTATGTAGTCAATTATTGATGGGGCTCCATTTCCTCTTCTTGTAAAAGAGGCCGGAATGTCTCCTTCCACGTTGCCATTTAAAATTGTCCCATTTAAATTTGGCAAATACGATAGCAACAGTTTTCCTCTCTTGTCTGAAGTTTTACCCTTGGGAAATTTCGGAATGGACAATTCTAGTTTTTCATCTTCATATACATTTGCCCACTTTCTGATCTCAACGTTTGAAATTTTTCCATTCAGGTCCCCCATTATTAAAAATGACATATTTGCTCGATCTTCGATTATCTTTGTAATAGCATCCATGGTGTCAGCGAAAGTGGCATCTTGGTTGGCGCCAGGTGGGGCATACATGTTAAAAATTAAGAAAGCCTTTTTTGGATCGAGATTATGTGTCTTCAACGAAACCTTGATACATTGAAAATTTTCAGAGTTAGATTTAACAACTTCTTGATCCCATAGGTATTCCTCACTTACCAAAATTGCCAGTCCACCCTTTGCATGGCCCCGGTTTGTAGCTTTGGCAGGAATATCATAGACATAATAGCCCTTCTGACCAAAAGATTTTGTTGCCCAGGTTTCCTGCAAAGCCAAAATGTAAGGCTGATTTTTAATAGCTTCATTCATTTTGTTTATAGTTTTCCCGGCCATGTTCCATGAAGTGATCGCTAAACCGTTGTTAATGCTGCTCTTAATGAAACTAATATTAAACTTAGATCTTTGGTGTCTGTTTTGCCTTGAATAATGGCATCTGAAAGTTGTTGTTCAGCTATTAGGATATTAGAGGTGACAGATTTTACTACCCCTCGCTTTTCAGCATTATCCTGAAGGATATATTGTTGTGCGTAGCCTCTAATGCTACATTTACATGCATCCCATACATAGTTAAGAGTGGTAGAATTGATATTCAATGATGTATATTCCTGTATGTGATTCTTAATACCAAGGATGAATTTAGGGTCAGTAAGTAGATATCTGGGAAATGTGAATTGCCGGGTAGTTTGTTTGGAGTCCAGAATTTTAAATTCAAACAGTATTGGATTGAGATCTGAGGTGACTTTAGGGCAGATCTCTACTTCATAATTTTTTAGAATGTTAGCTGTGGTCCATACCATGTTGATTCTAGAAAGGGTTTGATGCGGGATGAATAAAAAGTAAAGCCGGGAATGGTAGGATGTTTAGTGCGCCAAGCATCTTGTAGATTGTGCACCCTGGCTAATTCCTCTATAGCAGATCTCACTTTAGTCATTCTATTTCTAGTTCCTTTGCTTGTAGAATCTATAGCATAGTTCATAACACAGTTAAAATCTCCCATTATTAACAATTCCCCTTCCCAATCAAGTAGCTCAATAGTCAATTTTTCATACAGTTTGGGAATATCAACATTTGGTCCATAGATAATACAAAATACATAGCATTTTTGGTTAAATTGTAATTGAGCAATTGCCCACCTGCCTTTATCATCGCCAGCAGTTTTAATAACATTCATTTTTAGCCATTTTTGTTTTAGAATAGCAACTCCTCGAATTGGTTCACCCATGGTAGAACAAACAACAGGGTCATAGCCCATTTGTGATAGCAGTTTGCAATCGTGATATCTAATATGCGTTTCTGTAATAAATGCCATATGTGGTTTGTATAGATCCATTTCTTCTTGTACCAATTTTCTTTTACATTTATTATTAAGACCGGCAACGTTCCAAACCATGCATCCAAGAAATGTCATGTCTTATATTAATATTGTACAATCTCCTTCGAGTAATAGATTCAATAGTATTGTTGCATCTTTTTGTGTGTTTTTCCCCCTTTTCCCCCTTACAATAGTTTTTTTCCCTTTTTTAGCCCCTTCCCACCCAAAGAGTTTGAACCCACCCAACCGCCCCCCCCATCTGAAAGGCCCACAGGGGGGAGCACCCCTCTATCCCTTGCTGCCGCTGAAGGGGCAGCATAGTGAAGTTGTAAGCATGGTTGTCTGCTCCTTTTTAGAAGTGTTTAAATGTGCATATCAATCAAAACCAAAAAAAGATTAGAAAGAGAAAGAAAAATGAGAAGGAGATATAGAGAAGAAGAGAGAAGGAAAGAAACCCTAAAGAAATGTTAGAGAATTATATTCTACTCCAGGTATATCGCCATTAGTAATTAGGTTTCAATAGACACACGTTGAATTTATATTTTGTGAATTCTAATTGATTGTAGTTAAATATATATATATATTTGTTTTTATAGGGGTTTGAAGCAGTCCATACCCAAAGGTCTACTTTGCTGCATGAGTACTTAGGTACTGAATGAATGATTACAGTTCTGCAAGGAGAGTATTGAGCTGAATGTATTTCTGCTTCACTTTTAGCACAGTGTATAGATAAGCACATACTGCTGTATGGCTCACTAAAATACTGAAACAGCAGATTACATATTTGTTTTCTGCAATTCTCATATATATTTTCTCAGGAACAATATTTTTATTTGGAAACAAATTGGAAAGTAATCATCTCTGTAAAGCTTGTTTGCCATGTTCAGTCACTTTTCCAATTCTTATATCTTGAAGAATAGTTCCATAATCAGCATCATTTGCCTGTCGCATATTTGAAATAAGTTCCTTATACTCAAAATATGACCAAATGTTAACATTTCCAATGCTCCCCAAAGACTTTCTGGTATCTTCATTCACCAGTGTTTTAAACACTGGTTTTCCTTTTACAGGAGTAAGTTGTAGTAGATCTCCAAAAACGATGAAGTGGTGTCCTCCAAATAATACATCATACTCTTTTTTAAGAATCTGCTGCATTCTTAAATGCACAAAGGCAAGAATTAAGTTTGATACCATGCTTACCTCATCAATAATGAGAAGTTTCATTTTCTTCAAGACTCTTGAAACTTCACAACAAGCTTCTCCTTATAGCTTGTGATATTCCAATTTGTTTTCATGCTCTACTGGTAGCATTAACAAAAGATGTAAAGTAATTCCATTAATATTGTGGGCTGCCAACCTAGTTGGAGCAGTGACAACACAAGATAAATGTGACTCAGTTGTTTTCTGTAGATAGTTGTAATTACTTTAACAAATTATTTTTTTTCCTGTTCCAGCTTGTTCACTCACGTACATTCGGATAGGTTGAAATGATGAGCAAGAGCACTCTTTCTTTTCATGAAGTAATCCATGGTCAATCTGTTCTCTCACTTGGTCATATATTTGTTTCTGCTCAACATTTTTTTGTTCTTCCAAGTTTCCTAACTTTGTTAGATCTTCTTGAGCTTGATACATTGCTGTTTCAACCTCATCCCGGCAGTTGCTGCTTCATTTTGAACAATTGGTTCTCCTAGTGGATCCCGACTCAATGGAGCAGAAGTTTGACTGTCTTGAGAACTGTCTCTTGCAATCTCAGCTGCAATTGTAGCTTCTTGCTCAATTTCGTCATTCAACATTTTCACATAATTAGCAAAAACAGGACATTGTATAGTATCTTTAGTTGCGTTGAACAAATCATCATAGCTCTCAAAATCTCCAAGTAATTCCAATTCTGAATGCCCCGGCTTGAAGAGTTGCAAAAGAGCTAAATAGTAAAATTCCCTTTTGTCAGGAGTTTCACAAGTCAGTTTACAGTGATTAAGCAAATATCCTTTTCTTTGTTTCACCAAACATCGTTCAGAACCAATCACGGCATATATACCATTACTGATGTTTTCTGTAATATTCTGTTTAAAAATATAGTTTTGCAGCACTTCATAGAGACAAATGTTCTCAAGATGATGACTTCTATTTGGATAATATGTATCCAACATATTTGTTTTCACAACATCTGTACTTTCTGGCTCTTTTTCAGCTAAATATTCAATTTCTTGTACAGATTTAAGTACTCGATTTCGTGTTGCAGCAAGACCTAGACTCACCCGAATGATTCGTCTAGATTTGGAGTATAGACTTGCAGATGATAAGCGATCCGAGCATTCATACGCTCCAATTTCTCGATGAGATAATAACTTCAAACTGTAACTATATAATTTCTTACTTAGACTCTTCTCATGGGAAATCTCCTCCGACATTTCCTTTAATTCAGTCTTTTCCGATTTTGCTATGTAGGATGTTAGTGTTGAAAAGATAAATCTCCAGAGACCAGGATAAGATAAAAGCAGGTCTGTTTATTAACCATCCACTCTCCTCACTGGAGAGTGTCTCAACATTCCATGGCAAGCTTCAGGATAGGGCATACCAACTGGGTCATAGGGGAAGGGGTGGATGGAACATACCATTTAGGAAATTCATTACAACACATCTCCTTTCCATATGGTGGCACAGAAAAAGGAACAGGATCCCACATGGGGATAGGACTGTACCATGGCACCATAAAAGGAGAAAAATAGAACACAGAACATTACTCATGCGCCTTTACGCTCTTGCCAAAGCTCCACCATTGGCCATTCTCAAGTTGGACCACATTCTTAAGCACTTTAACAATTTTACAAGGCATGTAATATTTACTCTGGGTAGCTCCTACTTTGATGTTCTTTCTGGCTTGTACCCTTTCCCCTACCTCCCACTTTGAATCCTTCACCCCGTGCTTAGTGTCATACCACCCTTTGTAACTATCTTGGTGGAGTTGGACTTTCTCTGCCCTTGCCTCCAGGTCCACTACCCTGGGCTCTCCCCCACTCAGCCAACTAGGATTCAACTTGGTGCAGGGTTCTCGCCCACGTAGTGCTACAAAGGGTGAAATGCCTGTGACCTTACTAGGGGAGGTGTGATACGCCCACAGACACCTTCTAAGGGACTCTTCTATATCATGCCCGTTGGTTGCTGCCAATTGGATATGTTCTTTTATGACTCTGTTTGCTCGCTCAACTAGACCATTGACTTTAGAGCAATATAAGGCAGTGGTCTCATGTTTGATGTCCAAACCCTGGAGAAATGCACTCATCTCTTCCTAGCAAAATTGCACTCCGTTATCTGTTACTAACATCACTGGAATGCCCTCTTCAACAAATACTCCATTCAAGAACTCAACCACAGTCCTTGTGGTGACGGAGTGGACAAACTTCTGTTTGATCCAATGGGTTGTGTAATCAATCAACACCAGTATGAATCTTCTCCTCTCTCCCAGTTCTTGCATGGGCCCGATAATGTCCATGGCCAGCTTGCTCCATGGTTTGGTTGGCACTTCCACTGGAGATAACGGTGCTTTCTGAACTGCTTTAGACTTGTCGCTTTTAGCGCACGCCCCATAATCCTTTACGGCTTGTTCAGCCATGGCATCCATCCTGGGGAACCAGAAACTGGATCTGACTCTGACTTTAGTAAGGCTGCGCCCTAGGTGACCTTCATGTGCCAAGTCAATGACCTTCTTCCTGAGGCCTTTGGGAGGAATCACTCTCTGATTACGATAGATTCTGCCTTTTATGAAACTTAGTTCATTTCTCAAAACTCTTCAATGCTAGCTTTGAGTTCACTCTTTTTGCTCGGCCATCCTTTTTCCAAGTACTCCTTCAGCACATTTATTTCTTTGTCATCTTTTGTCTCTTTTTCCCATTCCTCTTCCGTGATAGCAGGTGTTTCCGTCATTAGGATAGGACTGTCGAGGGCTTCTTCTTTTTCCTCCACTTCCGGTAATGGTGACTTTGACAGGAAATCCACAATTTTATTCTCTTTTCCTGGCACATACTCCACTTTAAAATTATAGTGCTCCAGCCCCAAGATCCACCTGCTGATGCGAGGTGTACAATTATCCAATCCCTTCACGGAAAAGATGAAGGTGAGGGGTTTATGATCGGTTCGGATGGAGAACCTTAAACCCCACAAGAAAAACTTGAAATGTCTGACAGCCCAGAAACAGGCCAGGGCCTCCCTTTCAATGACGGAGTAGTTCCGTTCTGGGTTTGTGAGACGCCGTGATGCAAACGCAATGATTTTCTCCTCTTTCCATCGTTTTGTATGAGTGTTGCACCCAGGCCCTTGTTAGAAGCACCTGTAGCTAGCATGGTTTTCTTTGATGCATCAAATGTTCCGAATGCTGGGGAGGTTACCAATTCCTCTTTAAGTGATTTTACCACAGCATCGTGCTCTTTGCTCCATTGGAAATCCTTGTTTTTCTTCATCAATTCCCTCATGGGCTCACACTTGGCCGCAAAATTGTCCACGTATTTTGACATATACTCTAAAAGTCCTAAGAAGGACCTTAGTTCTTCTATGTTCTTGGGGCTAGGTGCTTCCATCACAGCTTGGATTAAAGTGCCCTTCGGTCTGAAGCCAACTTCCGTGATCTTGTGGCCTAAGTACTCCACTTCCTTCACTTTTATTTTACATTTCTCCTTCTTCACAGTCAGGCCGGCCTCCATAAGTCTGCTGAACACCTGTCTCACGACCCCATCATGTTCTTCCTCGGTTTGCCCATAAACGAAGATGTTGTCCTGGAAACACATGGTGTTCTTTACTCCTTCCAGTAAATTCTCCATCGCTTCCTGGAAGATGGCTGCCAAAAGGCATCTGTTTGAACATGTGAGCTCCTAATGGGGTGATGAACGCCATGAGGGGCCTCGATTCTGGATGGAGTTCAATTTGGTGATATGCCATGGACAGATCAATCACACTGAAGTATTTAGCTGGACCCATGGTGCTTAGCATCTCATTAATTATGGGCAAAGGATGTCTTTCCACCCATATATTGTCGTTTACATATCGAGCAACAACAATGGAATTGTCCGCAACGTATTGAATATCCATGTTAGCATTCCACATGGACAAAATAACTGGGTTGTAGTTCTTTATGTATTTTGAATCTTCATTTCTTCTTAGGTTGTAGGTATTTTTTGGAGACTTTCTTGTGATAGTAGGTCGCAGACATGACATAAAACGGTTCACTCTTCCTTTCAATATTACAAGACGTGGAAATCCAAAACGACATTTGGTGTAGAATTTGTCCTTAGATTTGTACTTTTGACGAAAGTATTTCCCACAACGATGGCTTTGGAATCGTAAGACTTGTTGTCTTAACTCATTTTCTTCTGTGCTTTTGGGTATAGCACATGTAGCATATTCTTCAATGAAAGACAACACAGTATCATCCGAATCTGTTACAAATTTGGGGGCATCTTTGATCCATATTAGCATATGTATGTGAGGAGCACCTCTCGCTTGATACTCCTTTCTCCAAAAGAAATCCAGAACCTCTCCAAGAGGAGGATTTTTTTATTGGTGATAAAATACATCATACCTTCAAATCTATGATTACAATACCTGCATACATTAACTGGATCCAAAGAGCACAATTTTCAAGGTGGCTTGTATTCAATATTTAATATATTTGAATTTGCCTCTCGAAGAAATTGAAGTAAATCATCCCAAGCATATTCAGCACAGCTTAGAGTAAGGAACCATGTAGGAGTTCCTACGTTCCATAGCATACATTTAAGTACTCCACGACAACGGTACCAGTACTCATTAGGACCACGCTGATATGCTATGAGATTATTCAGCTGAGATTCCAAAACATTATCTTTCTGCTGTACGTTATCCATAAATTCCTTTGCCGAAACATTTTGCAGATGTACACCTGTTTTCAATATATGGTTGACTGCATAAGAAAGTCCAGACAAGTCACTCTCAAACAAAAGATGAAACAAATATGGAATACATTGTCGAAATCTTAGATCTTCTGCATACAATCTTGATGTCCGGTATTCAGATGCGGCAATCTGCACAGGTCGGTCATCATATCGTCCTCCTTTTCCTGTTGGAAACAACTGAGGGAAACAACAAGCTTCCAAGCTTTCTTCCCTACACTAATGGGACTTCCCTTTGCTTCTTTCATTTGGAATAACTCTATAGTATTCCCCATCACTTCTTTGTAATAAAGTGGATGAACACTGTAATGTTCGTAGATTTCTTCAGTTCTGGACACATCCCCTTTTTCAATTTGTCCAGATGACGAGTCACAATCTTCTTCTACAGTTCTTTCTTCTTCTCCCACATACACATTTTTATAGTATTGATTATTTTTTACCAGATACAATGTTGCCTTTTTCACTTTCCTAACATCCACTAATTCTTACCAGATTTTCTTACTCTTAGTAGGAACGCCATTAACAAGAATAACTAAAGGTTCATCTTCTACATTTTCAACACCAATTGTTTCAATATTTTTCTTTAAATCTAGAGGCAAATATACAACTCTTTCCTTTAATCCTCTCTGTAAATCTGAAGGAGGCAATTTCCCTGTCTTAGGCTCCATAGGAACAATAGCCTGAAATGGATGCACACACTGAATAAGAATAAACTCATAGGTATTTAAATCCATCAGTTCAGAAGGAATATTTACCAACTCAAGATTTTTATGCACAGCTCTACAGGCATTTTGTTCTCGTCAAATTTCTTTTTTTTTGTTAAAGATATTTTTATTGAGAATAGAGAAAGGAAGAAATAGTAGAAGAGAGAAGGAATAGAATCATACGAAATGCAATAAGAGCCCTCGCAGGAGCTGACTCCACATGGCCAAGAAGCAATATCAGTGTCAAAGATTTGTACAACGCGGCAACCTTAGTACGGATAAGTCACAAAGTCCGCCAGCCAACAGCGCTGTGCCCAACGAGGAACCTCAGAAGGGCGTCAATCCACATCGGCTCCTGGCAAAAGCTGTCCAAGTCAGAGACTTGTTCTGACAGTTCAGGTCGCACCTCCATGTGTCTTGGCCACAAGATAGACATGGCAGCGAGGTAGAACGGAAAAGCCCATCCCCCCTCAAAACAAACAAACCAAATCCCCCCATCAACCCCCCTCACCCCCAGTGGTGGCAGACCAGCAGCAGGCATTCACTCAAACATTCTTCACACCTGAAACAAATGTAGTGCACGTAAGGTGGGTGGACAGACCGCCGAAGGCAAGCCTCGAGAAAGAAAGCGGACTAACGGGCCCCACCTAAAGATGAAGTTCTTAAAGTCACCTCTGAAAACATCAGCCATACGTTCCATACTCAAAAGCTTCCACAACTTAGCAAACCAGAGGGAAAGTGCAGGGGCCTCCTTCTTCTTCCAAGCCGCAGCCAAGGTCAACTTGGCCGCACCTATGCAGAGCCAAAGGATTTGTTTATCCGCCTTGGTCTGATGCTCCAGAAGCGGGTCGTGAAGACCCAGGAGTATGAAGCCTATGGAGTCCGGAATCGGGTAACCCAGCATGTCCTTGATATAAGACAGTATCTCCTCCCAGTAGGGGCGTATGATAGGGCAGTCCCACCAAATATGGCAAAAATCCCCAAGGAACCCACAGCCTCGCCAACATCTATCCGACGCAGTGGGGAATATCTTTTTCAATCGGGTCGGGTAAAGATACCAATCCAGCATAGTTTTCATATGGGCCTCCCTAAGATCAATAGAATGATTGAATTTGTGTAAATCGCACCAGAGGTGAGCCCATTCCTCGTCGGAGATGTCTCGCCCTAAGTGCTCTTCCCACAGACCCATGTATCGAGGGCAAGGCGAAATAGCAGTAGTCAAGAGAAGATCGTAGAGGAATGAGTTCACCCCCTTCATAGACGTTGCGCGGGTGATATATGATTCAAAATCTGTGGGAGGCCTCGTTGCTGCATCACGCACCTCCGGTGACAACGCCCAGTGAAGTAGTTGGGCATGTCGATAACGCTCGGAGGGTAGCAACGCGTAATCACGCATGCAAATATGGAAGGTGAGCGGTTCATACCCGTGAAACAAGTGTGTGAGTGCGTGGCAACCCCCCGCCCTCCACCCATCAAAGGGGCCCTCAACAAAAGCCGGCAGAAAGGCCGGGTTAAAGTGGATAGGTGTGAAGGGGGACGGGAAGGAGGTCCACCGCTCATCGCCAGAGACCGAGTCCCAGACCTTCAAAGTGGTACTCGTAGGAGTGCTAATGTAGGCGTTACGAGACCGATCCCCCTTTGCCTTCCAAACCAGGTCCCATATCGATCTCCCTGCCACACTCCTGTCCATATGTAACCAGTGCTTCTCCGACTCCATTTGGGTCCACTCAGCCAGCACTCAGAGTTGCGCCGCCTTATAATAGAGGTGCATGTCCGGGAGGCCGACCCGACCCCTCCTCAGGGGCTGACGCAGCGTAAGATAGGAAAGTCTAGCGCGGCCTCCCTGCCAGATATATCGTAGAATCATGGATTTAATGCGCCTAAAAAAATCCCCCTCTAAGGTGATAGGGAGTGCTTGGAACAGGTACAAGAGCTTGGGAGCAGCGTCATTTTAATGGCATGAACGCGACCGATCCACGAAATGAACATAGGCTTCCATCGATTAAGCTCGGTCTGTATCTGGGTCAGCAGAGGGGGGAAGTTGGCCGCATACAAGGTGGCCAGAGATGAGGTCAGCCTGACCCCAAGATACTGTATGGTGGAGCTGGACCATGACAGGAGCGTGAGCAGTCGGATGCGTTCCACCTCAGCGGGCGGCAGCGTGGGATTGAGGATGTATGACTTGCCGGGATTGACCCGAAAGCCCGCAACCGTTTCGAACTGAGAGAGCACTTCTTGCACCCGTGGAAGGGAGTTCCCCGGATCCGCTAGGGACAACAGGACGTCATCAGCAAAGAGAGATATTTTATGCTGCTCCCCAAAAAAGGGGAGACCAACAATATCCGGGTACTCCCATACCCTAAGGGCCAGGGGCTCGATGCTGATCCCAAAGAGTAGGGGAGATAGGGGGCAGCCCTGCCTCGTACCCCGGGAATGTGCAAAAAAGGGTGAAACATGGCCATTCACCATAACCCTCGAACGAGGACCATGGTAGTTGGCCCGAAGCATATCGATGAATTTGGGTGAAAAAACAAAGGCCTTCAAGGTACTAAAGAGGAAATTCCAATCCACCCGGTCGAACGCCTTTTCAGAGTCAAGGCCCACCAAGACCGCCGGGATCTTAAAGCGATTGGCCTTCTCGATCAGATGAATCAGCCTTCTGGTGTTGTCGTGGGTCTGGCGACCTTTTATGAATCCCGATTGATCGGGGTGAATAAGAGCAGGCATGAGGTCCTGGAGTCGGGCAGCCAGTATAGAGGAGTATAATTTAGCATCCATGTTTAACAGGGCTATAGGCCGGTATGACTCACATTTAGAGGGATCCTTCCCGGCTTTGGGGATGATCGAAATCATTGCTTCCGCCATGGTGCCCCTAGTTTGGCCCGCCTCCCTCATACCATTGAAAAGTGTCACCAAAAAATCCCCCAGCTCAAAAGCAAATGTTTGATAGAAGGGAGCGGTAAAGCCGTCTGGGCCAGGCGCCTTAACTGGTTTAAGGGACTTAATGGCGGACAACACCTCCTCTCTAGTGAAGGGGGCCTCCAAAAGCTCATTCCACTCCTTGGAAACCTGCGGAAGTGGGTGCGCCCCTAAATATTCCTGCTGCTCCGCAGGCGCCAGGTTGTCTGCCGAGTATAGGGTGGCATAAAAGTCACCGAAAAGCTCCGCTTTGGCCGCGTCCCTATGTTTCATGGCGCCGGAGGGCGCCCGGATGCCACCCACATATTCCCTCTCACGTTTATCACTGAGCTGCCTAGCCAGATGTTTCCCCACTTTGTTGCCCTGAGCATAAGAAAGGCGCCGTAAGCGCAAGAGGGTATACTCTGCCCGATTATTATAGTGGGCCCTGAGTTTACCCCGCACTGCAGTAAGAGGGCGAAGCGACTTTCGAGAATGATTCTGTTTATGCGCAGTTTCGAGTGTTGCCAGCTCCGCCTCCAGCGCCTCCCTTTCCTCGCGCCTAAGCTTGTTCAGGGCGGAGTTCAACGCAATGCATGTGCCCCGTGTCATCGCCTTGAAGGCGTCCCATTGGGTGAAAACCGAGGTGTCCCCAGCTTTGCTGAGCTCAAAAAATTCGCCAATGGCTGCCCTAAGTTTTTTGCAAGATTCCTCATCACGTGTAAGGGAGATAGGGAAGTACCATTTGCGGTGTGGGGACATCTCCGGGGCCCAAGTCAAGCATGTTGCTAAAAGACTGTGATCTGATACAGCGAGCGGAAATATTCTACTGTCCCGCAAGTCCCCCTGTAAGGACTGATTTAAAAAAATGTGATCGAGACGTGAATACGTATGGTGAACATGGGAATAGAACGTGTAATCCCTAGTGTGGGGGTGGAGGGCACGCCAGCTATCAATAAGACCCAGACTGTCCATGGCGTCGCGCAACTCTGGGGAGAAGAGGCCCGCCTCCGTCCTTTGCTGGTGCGAGCAATCAAGACCTTTGTCCCAAACCAAATTGAAATCTCCCATTACTATCAATGCTCCCTCCCCAAAATCCCCCACCTCTCTCATGAAGGCCTCAAGGAACCTATTCTGGCCCGTGTTTGGTGCGTAGAGAACAACCCAAGTACAAAGCTTACCAAGGAGCATCCCCTTCACCATCAGCCATCTTCCCTCCTTATCACGTCGCACCCCCATGGGTTGAAACTGAAGTGTGGAGCGGAACAAGAGAGCCACCCCCCGGTGCTTAGTGGGGGCAGAGGATTTATAAATCAGTGGGTATTGCCTATGCTTGAGCCTGGATTTGTCGTTACGGGCCAAATGCGTTTCCTGGAGTCTCACCACATCTAAATGATGATCAAGAATGTATTTCCACACTTTCTGACGCTTTTGAGGAGAATTAAGGCCTTTAACATTCCATGAGCCTACCGTAACTGGCATCATTCAGTCAGTACCCTCCCCCCCGCTCCACATAGTGCCCCCGAAGTGCTAGAAGCAAACCACACACACTCGCAGACATACCAAATCCCCAGCCGCCACCACTGAGCCCACTCCAAAACAACCCTTCCCCAATCCAAAGGAGCCTCAAAACAATATACAGAAAAAGAAAGATTCAGAGCTAGAACTAGAAAGAGAACAAAGAAAGTCGGACATGACCATAAGGGTCGGGGGTAGAAGACCCGGGTAATGCCCCCCTCGAAGTCAGGGTCGGGGTAACCCTCCAGTGGAGCACGGTCCTTCAATGTACCTGAGATGGTAGAGCTCCCAAGGCCCCACGGGCCGCTGTCGAGGGACCCTAGGTTGCTGAAGAGCTGTCCACCCGGCTCGACTCAGTCACCAGGGCCACCGAAGCCAAAACCTCTCCCCTCTCACTTTGGCTCACTGATGGAGTCGGACCTTCCGCCGCACCATGTCGGCCCACTCTCTGCCACGCCGGTGAGCGGGAACGACGACGTCTTCTCGGGGAGGCGCTGGCGCCCGCCGATGCGGCTGCTTCCTCCATGCCTAGAAGTTCCTTGGCGGCTGCCAGAGATCTCACTTGCATTAGTCTGTTCTGCCATCTGAAGATGAGCCGAAAGGGGTGACCCCAGGAGTAGGACACCCCGTGCTCCTGCAGGAAAGCCGTGATCGGGCGGAAATCCCGTCTCTTTTGCAGTGTGGAAGCCGCCAGGTCCTGAAAAAGGTGAGGGTTGTGCCCTCGAAATTGCAAGTTGTTGGTGTCCCTTGCTTTCCGTAGGATTTTCTCTTTCAATTGGAAATCATGGACACAAACCGGAATGTCCGGCGGTGGTGAGCGCGTGCCGCGTGGCAGCCCAACCCGATGCACTCTGTCCATGCGAACCTCCGAAAGGTCGTCCTCCCCCAGAATTTGCAGAAACAGGGCCTCCACATACTCCCGTAGGTCCTCACCTTCTCCTTCCCAGGGTACCGCTCGGATCCGAATGTTATTACGGCGGGACCTATTTTCCAAATCCTCGCAGTGGGCCTAAAGATCTAAGTTCTGCTCACGTAGCCGGAGCATGTCCTGCTGCAGTTGATGGACGTCACCAGTGAGGCCCAGATCATGTTCCTCCAGGGTCGCCACCCGCTCCCCGATGCCATCCACATCTCGACGGACCTCAGGCAGATCGGAGGCCAGCTGCGACTTCAGTTCTGTGATGTCTTCTTTGATAGACGCAAAAAGTTCAATCAAAAAGGCCTTCATGACTAGGCCCTCCCCGTCGTCCTTGGCCGGGGACTTGCTAGAGCCGGGGGGCGATCCGGATGAATCTTTCCCAGAGCCGTCCTTCCCAGGTCTATTCATGCGATTCCTCGTCGCCATGATGAGGCACCTCAGCCAGCCTCTGGGCTCTTCGCGACCTCCCGGAGCGTCCGGAGATATCAAGCCGCGCTACCTCACACCTTCCGCGGTCACCGCATCGTCGGCACCAGGAGGCCGGGGCAATCAGAAGGCAGCACTCGCCGTGTCTCTCAACGCCCGTTGGATCGCCCCCAGGGTATAAAAGGTTATAGGGAAGTCCGCAGCTCTTCTTCTCACAATCTTCTGCGCTGTCCAGCAGCCGCTAGACAGGTCGGCGCCTCCTCGTCACCTCCGCTCATGCGCCGTTAGCCAGATAGATCACAGAGGTGCTGGGTGGGCTTGTGACAATCCCAGTCGGGGGGTCTCGCAGTGCAAGCGTTACACTATACAACTTGCTGAGGTCCAGAGTCCCCCCTTGTTAAGAGTCGATGCAAACCAGGCGAGGCTCTGTAGGCCGCTCCAGCGCTCGTGCGTCACCACTTCGACACCTCTGCTAAGTCCGCCGTTCCAGGTCGTAGCTCGACGGGAGAAGGCTCAAACGCATTCAGGGCACCTCAGTGACCCCAGGAAAGCCAATTCCGGAGCTGAAATCGCCCCAATTCAGCTATACAAGGCTATGAATGGCTCGGGGTGCCGGAGGAGCTCGCAGGCACGTCTTACTCCGTTGCCATCTTGGCCACGCCCCCCTCGTCTAATTTTTTATAACAATATTTACAAATACGCTGATCAGAACCCAAATAAAAACAATTCTCTACCAACAAATAGGTTGCAAATTCCTTCCACTCATTATTATTTTCCTTTTCACTTTTTAAATACAGATCAACAGTCCTGGTCTGATTTTTATAATGAGTTCGTCGACAACAAATACAAGAATAATTTGGCCTTTCACCTGAAATCACCTTAAACTTCATAATTTCTTGCTCAAAACTTTCTGTACTACAATGTGGTTCATTCTCTTTCACATTTCCTTCTATTAATGTATCAGTTTCTGCACTGTCTTCCCCAGGACCAAAGTAACTAACCCGAATTTCTTCGCAAACGTTCATTACATCTGATACAGATCCACGCAAAAGAGCACTGTTCAACTTTTTTAACATTAGTGCTGGACTTTTTGCATAATAAAATGTTCTGACTAATTTCATCATTTGAGTATGATGTACTGCTAACATCCTGAAATGGTGAAAAACACTTCAACATACTTTTTTAGAAAGAGAAGCAAGAGAATGACCTTGCAAACCAGTATTTTTTCTCTCACTCTGCAAGGGTCTAGTCCTTGCAACATTTGAATCTTTTGTTTCACACTTTTCTTAGTATAGAAAGTTAAGAAATTGCGTAAAAAATAAATCAATAGATTCCTGCCGTACACTACAAATACTACTGCGATTCCAAGTGTACACTGGAGCTTTGGGAGGTCTCCCTAACACTTCATGAGCTAACATCTCTTCTGCATTTCTAGGAACAATTTTCTCTTTCTCAATAGGACAACCATTTCTAACCTCATAAGCACAACCACTAGTGTCAACTGCATGCAACAAATCATTACTCTGAAAATAAGTCTCTTCATTAAAAAAAGGCTCAGAACTTGAACTATGTTTCCATTTACCCCAAAAAAATCAGAAAAATTACGTCTGTTAATTACTCTTCTCCAATTACCTTTGGCCTTCATTAAATGGATTGGCTTATATAGTGATCGAATTCTATTGATTACTAAAATAAACAACTTCTTTTTCAATTCAAAAGCCTTCTCAACTATATTTTCTATACGTTTCTTCTTATAAAATGCTGTTTTTCTTTTACATTTCTTAATATCCTTCATCAAATTTAAAACAACTCTATTATAAAACATTCTTTTTCTAATTTCCTGAAATTGATTCTTCCTCCTTTTACTATACAGTGTTTGTTTAGAAGATGATTTCCCATCGTTTTTCATTTTTCTCATTTTTCTTTTTTGTTGCAGATCCACTGTTTGTATTTTTCACATTGTCGACACTACTCCTAGTGTTCGATAACTTCTTCAAATAAAACTTTGGTTGTCTTACCAGGAGTTTTATCTTTTTGTTCACAACATTGTTGTTCAGGTAAATCTTGTGGATGACTTCTCTTTAAATTATAAGCTTTATTATGTTGTTTCCTCTTTTCACTTTTTGAAGGCATGATAAATTTCTTTTAGTGTTGATAAATAGAATCTGTTATAAAAATATATATAACATTATCAAAATAAATAAATGAAATATTCTATTCTATTACTAAATAAATACAATGTGAAATGACTAAGTATAAAAAACAAGGGGCAGATGTATCAAAAAAACATTTTGCGAGTCCGTAATAGCGATTTGTTGCGAATCGCAATTTCGGAATCGCAAAATGGTATGTAACAAAAATATTGCGAAAAAATAGCGATTCCTTAAAACTCACAGAAAATAATGCGAGAAATGTGCGATTCGCATATTTGCGATTTTCGCATTTTAGGAATTCGCAAAAACGGGAATCATGCAATCCTGGAACAAGTTGATGACATCACAAGCAGGAAGTACCAGTGATTGCTTGCACCTGCTACCCAGAGCCACACCCAGTGGCAGTTGGAAGAGTGTGCTGAGGCAGAGCAGACCTGTTTGTTCAGCTATGGAGTCACAGAAGGCACAGGAGGAGCAGCCAATTGAAAAGAAAAAAAGAAAGCAGAAGTTTTCAGAAAAGGAGCAAGAAGTGCTAATAGAAGAAATGGTGTGTAACCATGAGGACCTCTTTGGGAAAAAATCTTTTAAGGTACCTGACTCCAGGAAAAGAAAAATATGGCTGGAGATCCAGGAGAAAGTCCACTCTGTAGGAGTCACCACTCGCTCCATTGATGAAATCAAAAAAAGGTGGTATGACATGAGACTCAGATCCAAAGAAAGACTTGCGGAGAGGATCAAAGATGCCAACCTGACAGGTGGTGGAACTTCCGTGGTGGACAAACCCACACCCCGTGAGGAACTGATAGAATCCACACTGACAACTGAAAGTGTGAGTGGAGTGACTAACATAGACAGCTCAGAACCCACAGCAACTGCACAAGGTAAGAGGATTTGAAAGTGCACCCATGTGTGTGTACAAAGAATGTGTGTGTGTGTGTGCACTGCATGTAAGATTACCATTAGTCCATTAACACTGTGAAACAAGAACACAGCAATGCATTTTGGCAGTGGTAGTCCCATTGACATAGTAACACTCTCAATCATAGTCACTTATATAACTTTTTAAAGTGGGACTTCGTAATGCTGAAACAGTGCAGTACAAGTAATACTCTGCCATGAGAATTTTTATTTTGTCATGAACACAAATTCATATTTTGCACTCTACATTCACAGGACATACCAGTGAGGACAGGACTGACAATGATGTAGAATTGTCACCTCCCCATGTGATGTCAGATATAGACAATGAAGTCACTAATGCCCCTGTGACCATACAAAGGAAGCACCGACGAGTTCTACTTTTACAACCAATGGGAGAGGATGAAAACTCAGATGTTGAAGCAGTGTCCAATGAGACAGTCACTGTGTCCTCCCAAGATGCACAACAGCCATCACAAAGTCCAAGGAGGGCACGTGCATTCCGTATTGAGCCATCTGTAAATAACACAGGACAGAGTGAAGTAGTGACAGTGTTTGCAGGCCTTGAGCACAACATGCTTGAGGTACAACGCCTTCAACATAAGGCACTGAGATCTATCAATAGGCAGCTAGTCAAATCCAACAAGAACCAGGAACGCATGGCTGATGCCATAGATAAACTTTGCCTGACACTTGTCAACACAGAGGAGGCACGGAACAGGGCTGCACAGGCTGCGCAGGACACAATGCACACCTACACCAAAGCCATCAACATGCTATGTGCAGTCACCAGCAACTTCACACGTCGCAGTGTGAACATGCAGCGTGAATTGAGTGATTGCACACGTTCTGTTGGACAGAGTGTGAACAATATGACATTGGTACTGGAAAGTATGCAAACAACCCACTCAGGTGCAAGGGCCCTCCTGTGCTCGGGAGAAAGCGAGGACAACTCCAGTAGGAGTAACAACAACCCCACACCAACAAACATCATGGTGCAACGCAGGAGTGGAAGGCGTTCCACTACTGGAGCAGAGCAAGAGGCCATGCCTCCACTTGAGCAACATGCTGGCAGCCGCCAACGGAAAAAATGACTTACCATGTTGAAGTACCCATGCAGCAGTCATGCATAGATACTATTTTTTGTTTGGTTTTAGCAGTATGGATATGTAAAATCACAATGATTACAAATAATTTAACATACATATAGCACTGTTTGCATGTTCTGAATAAAAGAACAATAGCAAAGTGAAAATGGTGTTTAGTTTTTTTTCTCACCTAAAAATAGTTACGTGTAATCTCTGCCCTCCTTTGACGACCAGCCATGGCTCCTACTCCTGCCACTGCCATTCTTGGGAGGGTTATCATCATCATCATCAGATGTGTCTGAGTCACTCACTTCAATTTCTGTGCCTTTGCGGATTGCAATGTTATGCAGCATTGCACATGCTGTCACTATTTTGCAACATGTCTCTGGATTGTATTGCAATGCACCTCCACTTTTGTGTATGCGTCTGAAACGGCTTTTCAGAATTCCAAATGTACGTTCTATTACCCCACGTGTGGACCGGTGTGCCCTGTTGTAGCGTCTTTCACTTGCATTTGCAGGATTCAAGTATGGGGTGAGTATGAAATCACGCACTGCGTAGGCACTATCACCTGCAAGTTAGAGAGGAAAAAGTGACTCAGAGTTCCATTACATTGGTTGGGTGGAAGGGAGGATGGATGAGTATTACTTACCCAGCAGGTATCCATCTCCAAACTGACCAGCACTGAGACGTCTATGTATTGCACTATGTCTGAAGATGTAAGAGTCATGTGTACTCCCTGGAAACTTTGCCACAATGTCCTGGATTATGTATGTAGCGCTGCATATGACCTGGATGTTCAGTGAGTGGTAGTTTTTTCTGTTGCGGAATACATATTCAATGGCTGCTGGTGGGGTGATGGCTATATGGGTTCCATCTATGCATCCAATCACATGTGGAAATCTTGCAATTTGATAGAAATCCAACTTGGCTTCCTGTATGGCTTGATGTGTATTAGAGAAATATATATGATGTTGAAGTCTACTGATCATTGCATCCAAGAAGACATGGAAAAAACGTGATAGGGCACTCTGTGAGACTCCACCAACCTCTGCTATTACTGTTTGAAAGGAGCCAGAAGCCAAAAGGTGCAGTGAGCACAATACCTGCACATGTGTTGGTATGGATTGTGTTCTGGCAGTTGGGTGTGTCAAAAATGGTTTCAATTCAGTAATGAGGTCAAGAATGCTGTGAGGATGTAGCCTGTATTTTTCATATATCTCCTCCTGTGTCTGCTGGAACAGCGTAATGCGTAATCGGAATATCCTTTCCTGCCGTTGTCTTCTCTGGCCAAGAGCTTGGATGCGCATCCTCCTGGCAATCAGGTACAGTCCCGCCATTTTGGAAACAGTGAAAATGCATTCTGGGTGTTCATTTATAGGTTTTTTTTTTACCACCTGCTTCTACCTGGTGTTAATAGCGATTCCTTAATGTGCAAAATAGGCAAAATCGCAATTTGCGAATTTTTCTTACATATCCTTGCGAATTTCGCACTTATGCGACAATGCACAATCGGAATTCGCTAAATATTCTGCGATTTTTCCATTCTCGCACATTAGGAATTCGCAAACATGCGAATTCCTAATGTGCGATGCGAATTCTTTCATACATGCCAATTTCTTTTTTGCATGTCGCAAACGCTGAAAAATAGAGATTCGCAGCTTTTGCGACATGCAAAACACTTGATACATCTGCCCCTTACTGTGTAACTGATAACAGAAGTGAATACATACTGCATAAAACTTTCAAGAACTACATCTGGAAGAATACCTTAATGGATGTATCAATAGCTGAACTTTTCAGCAGTGAATGGATTAGTACATGCTACTAAATGCATCACTAGAACAGTATAAGGGGAAACACATAATATAACAGCAGAACTGAAGGTATAAAAGACAGGTTTGCAGGTACATAGAAGACTGCATGCACAGTGTATAGGGGTTTGAAGCAGTCCATGGCCTAAGGCCTACTTCAATGCATCAGTACTTGGATACTGACTAAATAATTACAGTTCTGTAAGGAGATTGCCTGACTGAATGTATAAATGCTTCAGTGTTAGTGCAGTGAATGGATTACCACAGACTGCTAAATTGGTCACTACAGTACTGCAAGAACAGTCACAGAGTGTTTGGTGGAAGTATAAGCCTACAGAATGGAGAATTGAAGGTATAAAGCACAGTGTACAGGTTGATAGAAGAATACATATATATTGGATAGGGGTTTGAAACAGTCCATGGCCTAAGGCCTACAGCACTGCATCAGTACTTGGGTATTGACTACATTTTACAAATCTGTAAAAAGTGTGCCTGGCTGAATTTATAAGTGCTTGAGTATTAGTGCAGTGAAAGGATTATCACAGATTGCTAAATAAGTCACTACCGTATTGCAAGAACAGTCACAGAGTGTTTGGTGGAAGGATAACCATACAGAATAGAGAATTGAATATGTGAAACACAAGTGTGCAGGTGGATAGAAGAATGCATATGTACTGGATAGGGGTTTAAAGCAGTTCATCTCCTAAGGCCTGAGTATTACTGCAGTGAATGGATTATCACAGACTGCTAAATGGGTCACTACAGTACTGCAAGAACAGTCACAGAGTGTTTGGTGGAAGGATAAAAATACAGAATGGAGAATTGAAGCTGTGAAACACAAGTGTGCAGATGAAAAGAAGAATGCAATAAAAGAATGCATATATACTGGATAGGGGTTTGAAGCAGTTCATGTCCTAAAGCCTACTTCACTGCATCAGTACTTGAGAACTGACTAAATGATTACAGTTCTGTATGGAGAGTACCTGACTGAATTTATAAGTGCTCGAGTGTTAGTGCACTGAAAAAATTATCACAGACTGCTAAATGGGTCACTACAATAGTGCAAGAACAGTCACAGAGAGTTTGATGGAAGCATAAGGATAAGGAATGGAGAATTGAAGATGTGAAACACAAGATTGCACATGGATAGAAGAATGCATATATACCGGATAAGGGATTGAAGCAGTTCATCTGCTAAGGCCTAATTCACTGCATCAATACTTGAGTACTGACTAAACGATTACACTTCTGTAAGGAGAGTGCCTGACTGAATTTATAAGTGCTTCAGTGTATGAGGACAGATGAGGAGTATGAGGAAAGAGGGGAGAATATGAAGAGAGAGGGGGAGAATGAGGAAAAAGAGGGGAGTATAAGGAGACACCGGTGTGTATAAGGAGAGACAGTGACGCCGCGCTCTGTGCACTTGCCTGCGAATCTCCTGCTTCAACCTTCCCTTTGCCTCCCACTCCTCGCCGGACCCGCTCCGCGGGTCCCGCATCGTGGTAGAGGCAGTCTGCTGTTTGGGGCATCATCTTCCATCTTCACCGACACCGGCAGGGCTGCGAGGTAGAGCGGAGGACTCCATTGTCCAGGAGTCTCCGCGCGCCCGTCTCCAGCTGGGCTCCTCTCCCTGCCGGCCGCGCCCCCACCACACCAGGACTTAACGAGCACTCCAAGGCTCCTACATCGGACTTCTCACAGTGACGCCGCGCTCTGTGCACTTGCCTGCGAATCTCCTGCTTCAACCTTCCCTTTGCCTCCCACTCCTCGCCGGACCCGCTCCGCGGGTCCCGCATCGTGGTAGAGGCAGTCTGCTGTTTGGGGCATCATCTTCCATCTTCACCGACACCGGCAGGGCTGCGAGGTAGAGCGGAGGACTCCATTGTCCAGGAGTCTCCGCGCGCCCGTCTCCAGCTGGGCTCCTCTCCCTGCCGGCCGCGCCCCCACCACACCAGGACTTAACGAGCACTCCAAGGCTCCTACATCGGACTTCTCACAGTGACGCCGCGCTCTGTGCACTTGCCTGCGAATCTCCTGCTTCAACCTTCCCTTTGCCTCCCACTCCTCGCCGGACCCGCTCCGCGGGTCCTGCATCGTGGTAGAGGCAGTCTGCTGTTTGGGGCATCATCTTCCATCTTCACCGACACCGGCAGGGCTGCGAGGTAGAGCGGAGGACTCCATTGTCCAGGAGTCTCCGCGCGCCCGTCTCCAGCTGGGCTCCTCTCCCTGCCGGCCGCGCCCCCACCACACCAGGACTTAACGAGCACTCCAAGGCTCCTACATCGGACTTCTCACAGTGACGCCGCGCTCTGTGCACTTGCCTGCGAATCTCCTGCTTCAACCTTCCCTTTGCCTCCCACTCCTCGCCGGACCCGCTCCGCGGGTCCCGCATCGTGGTAGAGGCAGTCTGCTGTTTGGGGCATCATCTTCCATCTTCACCGACACCGGCAGGGCTGCGAGGTAGAGCGGAGGACTCCATTGTCCAGGAGTCTCCGCGCGCCCGTCTCCAGCTGGGCTCCTCTCCCTGCCGGCCGCGCCCCCACCACACCAGGACTTAACGAGCACTCCAAGGCTCCTACATCGGACTTCTCACAGTGACGCCGCGCTCTGTGCACTTGCCTGCGAATCTCCTGCTTCAACCTTCCCTTTGCCTCCCACTCCTCGCCGGACCCGCTCCGCGGGTCCCGCATCGTGGTAGAGGCAGTCTGCTGTTTGGGGCATCATCTTCCATCTTCACCGACACCGGCAGGGCTGCGAGGTAGAGCGGAGGACTCCATTGTCCAGGAGTCTCCGCGCGCCCGTCTCCAGCTGGGCTCCTCTCCCTGCCGGCCGCGCCCCCACCACACCAGGACTTAACGAGCACTCCAAGGCTCCTACATCGGACTTCTCACAGTGACGCCGCGCTCTGTGCACTTGCCTGCGAATCTCCTGCTTCAACCTTCCCTTTGCCTCCCACTCCTCGCCGGACCCGCTCCGCGGGTCCCGCATCGTGGTAGAGGCAGTCTGCTGTTTGGGGCATCATCTTCCATCTTCACCGACACCGGCAGGGCTGCGAGGTAGAGCGGAGGACTCCATTGTCCAGGAGTCTCCGCGCGCCCGTCTCCAGCTGGGCTCCTCTCCCTGCCGGCCGCGCCCCCACCACACCAGGACTTAACGAGCACTCCAAGGCTCCTACATCGGACTTCTCACAGTGACGCCGCGCTCTGTGCACTTGCCTGCGAATCTCCTGCTTCAACCTTCCCTTTGCCTCCCACTCCTCGCCGGACCCGCTCCGCGGGTCCCGCATCGTGGTAGAGGCAGTCTGCTGTTTGGGGCATCATCTTCCATCTTCACCGACACCGGCAGGGCTGCGAGGTAGAGCGGAGGACTCCATTGTCCAGGAGTCTCCGCGCGCCCGTCTCCAGCTGGGCTCCTCTCCCTGCCGGCCGCGCCCCCACCACACCAGGACTTAACGAGCACTCCAAGGCTCCTACATCGGACTTCTCACAGTGACGCCGCGCTCTGTGCACTTGCCTGCGAATCTCCTGCTTCAACCTTCCCTTTGCCTCCCACTCCTCGCCGGACCCGCTCCGCGGGTCCCGCATCGTGGTAGAGGCAGTCTGCTGTTTGGGGCATCATCTTCCATCTTCACCGACACCGGCAGGGCTGCGAGGTAGAGCGGAGGACTCCATTGTCCAGGAGTCTCCGCGCGCCCGTCTCCAGCTGGGCTCCTCTCCCTGCCGGCCGCGCCCCCACCACACCAGGACTTAACGAGCACTCCAAGGCTCCTACATCGGACTTCTCACAGTGACGCCGCGCTCTGTGCACTTGCCTGCGAATCTCCTGCTTCAACCTTCCCTTTGCCTCCCACTCCTCGCCGGACCCGCTCCGCGGGTCCCGCATCGTGGTAGAGGCAGTCTGCTGTTTGGGGCATCATCTTCCATCTTCACCGACACCGGCAGGGCTGCGAGGTAGAGCGGAGGACTCCATTGTCCAGGAGTCTCCGCGCGCCCGTCTCCAGCTGGGCTCCTCTCCCTGCCGGCCGCGCCCCCACCACACCAGGACTTAACGAGCACTCCAAGGCTCCTACATCGGACTTCTCACAGTGACGCCGCGCTCTGTGCACTTGCCTGCGAATCTCCTGCTTCAACCTTCCCTTTGCCTCCCACTCCTCGCCGGACCCGCTCCGCGGGTCCCGCATCGTGGTAGAGGCAGTCTGCTGTTTGGGGCATCATCTTCCATCTTCACCGACACCGGCAGGGCTGCGAGGTAGAGCGGAGGACTCCATTGTCCAGGAGTCTCCGCGCGCCCGTCTCCAGCTGGGCTCCTCTCCCTGCCGGCCGCGCCCCCACCACACCAGGACTTAACGAGCACTCCAAGGCTCCTACATCGGACTTCTCACAGTGACGCCGCGCTCTGTGCACTTGCCTGCGAATCTCCTGCTTCAACCTTCCCTTTGCCTCCCACTCCTCGCCGGACCCGCTCCGCGGGTCCCGCATCGTGGTAGAGGCAGTCTGCTGTTTGGGGCATCATCTTCCATCTTCACCGACACCGGCAGGGCTGCGAGGTAGAGCGGAGGACTCCATTGTCCAGGAGTCTCCGCGCGCCCGTCTCCAGCTGGGCTCCTCTCCCTGCCGGCCACGCCCCCTCGGTACAACCCCTAAAAAGGAATCACAACTCCCGCTGCGCGGGAGCGCGCGGGAGCGCCGGGAGAAGCCCGGGACAAGGGCGGGACCGTCTGTGGCCGTCCGGGGACGACTGAGGACGGGACGGGTCACCTCTCTAACATCTACGTCCTCTAATACCAACAAAAAGTGACCATCGTAGAGAGTTAAAACATCTAAGAAAGGTAACAATCTTCTCTCACGTCCCGTGTTGCGATATTCGTGGTTGTCCCTCACAAATGGGTCTAAAGAAATTGCGTTCACGAACAATCTTTATGAAACGAATGGGGACGGAGGAAGCCGTTAAAAAATCCGCTGATAAAGGGATTACACCTGGCCGCATCAGCCTCACCCCAGCAATCAGTGAATATTTCTCGTCACTATCGGCAAAAAAGAAACCGGAAAAAACAATGTCTGCCATAGAAAATATAATACCAGGAACCTTGGAAGATCGATCTTGTTTATTGGCATCCCCCCATCTGTCTCACAATGTCAGTGACATTGTGTTTAACAATAAGTCTCCAATCGTAACAAGAAAACAACAACCTGAAAATTCCAATCCTACCACGGTGAAATCATCAACGCCTATAAAAAACCAGGAGGGTGTACACAAAACAGGAGACCTGAGTATGTTAAATAACACAGCAGAACAAAAAAGTGTGATCTCTGACATTTTCTTGATAAAGGGCAACGGGAGCCTTCAAATACTAAAAGACTCATGTACTCCCAATCAAAAAATAGGAGAAAACAGTCCAGAGTTAAAGTTAACAAATACAGATTCAAAAAAACTTTCTATACATGATCAAGATTCCTATTTAGACCCCTTCTTAATAGAAAGCAATATTCCTGAAAAATCTTCTATTCCCTTATCCAAGGCTTTTTTCACATTACAAGAAATTCTCGAATCAGTTCTCTCCTTCTTAGGTAACATCCTCGAGAACTCTGACCAAACCTTGGATGTACAAATTGGTATTTTGAAATTTTTAGTTGAAGAGAAAAGAAAAAAGGAGTCCTCTAAAAACATAGAAGGAAAACCAGAGGATGCCAACGGGCAACAAGTAAAAGATAGCAAGCAAACCATCTGTCACTCATCTACTCAGACATCACATGATGACTTCAAATTAACCATTAAAAAGGAAAAAAAGGAAAATCTTAATGATTCCACTTTATTTTCATTGAAACATCTGTTTAGAGAAAATCTTCGAAAGAAAGAAAAACATTTCCCGATTTTCAATAAAAAAACGGGACCGGAAAGACCCGACAACGACTCTGAAAACGAAGGCGAGACATCTAATGCTGAGATCAAACCTGAAATATCCCCAGGAGAAACGACACCAAACTCAACTAAGGATGTTACGCTAAAGGCAAAAAATAAAAGGAAGAAAAAACCTATGAGAAGGATTCATAAAAAGCAAGCACGTAAACTGAAATTTCAAAAATTCACAATGCCACAAAAAGAATTACAAGAGAAAGACGACGAGAAGAGTACTCCGTGTAGGAATAAAAAAGAAGAACTCCCTAACGGAACTACCATAGACAGAAAGAAATCCTTGAACCCAAAGGCGGATGTATATTTCCCTGTAAACTCTGCTTCTACGATAACAGACGAAACCGCAGAAAGAATCTTTTCTGAAAAGGAAAATGAATACAGGAACGCCACACAATCTAAGATAATGCAATTTGTAGAACTATTTCCTACTGACAACATCCCTCTTAACAGAAGTAGGATTCTACACCTTTTACAGAACATAATACCTCTTCAATCTATGACAAGCAGTGACATTGACCTAGTATCATTTCCAACACGAGGTCAAAACAAAACCGCAACAGTCTCGTTCTGGTCTCCAGTGATACCAAGTTTAATCTTGAGGGAGAAAGAGTTAATATACCGATTCGGTTATGATGTAATAGAAAAGGTTGAGCCTAAAGGAAACAAAAAACATCCAACCTTCAATAATAACACGATCCTTTTCTCTACCCTGCAATCGAACGAGGGACAAAGAACCTCGGGGACTTCAAGACATACAGAGGGTATAAAAAATAGAGATATGGAACCGGGAGAAGAAATATTGAAAATCCGAGTAAAAAAAGGGGAAAGGGAAGTGTGGCATATGGAATCAAAGGATAAATGTGCAGAAAATAAAATGGAGAACTCATGGACCTGGCTTCCTGGGATTCTAAACTATAACAAAGGTTCTAACCATCTAAAACACCCTGTTTAGCCAAGGTCTTAAGATTATATCGTGGAACATCGCTGGTAGAACAACGAAAAAAATGAAAGAAGTCCTCAGAAATCAGCCGGATATACTGACCTTGCAAGAAACTTGGGCAACAGAGCCCATTTCTCAAAAAGGTTTCTATACGTATAGTATCTGCGCTAAAGCCTCAAACCGGGGCCATGCCAAAGGGGGACTGGCTCTGTTAATAAGAGAGGAATACTTGTGGGCACAAGAGATAGTGGAAACTAAAAGTGAGAATGTGCAATGTATGAAACTATCTATGAAAGCCTTCAATCAGATCACAACTAAACCAACTCTGCTTTTCAACATATATGCTCCACCAGGAAAAAACCATGACAACTTATTTGACGAGACCTTGCAAATTATCACACAAGTAATTGATACCCATATATCCTCACCCTATATAATTATGGGAGACTTCAATGGGAAAATTTCCAACACAGAATTAAAAAAATGGGGAAAAATCCTGGAAGAAGAAAGCATGGAACATGTAAACCCTCAATTCCCCAATGATATTCGATCTAATAAAAGAGGGAAAACACTGTTAACAGTACTGCTCACCATAAACGGAATAATCCTTAACGGGAACGTGGAAGGCGATATCCCGGCAGCGTACACAAGACAGGGAAATGGGAGACCATCTATTCTAGACTATATTATTTGTGGTAAAGACCAACACGAAACAATGCTCCATTTGTGCTCCAATTTTACTCCTGAAAGCGATCATGCCGTCATGCAACTTGCAACCAGTTGGTTGGCTCCGTCTGCAGAAGAAGGCTTGATGACCCTCGGCAGAAAGGAAACTCTGGTAAGCAGCGAGCAGAGACGTATTTTCTGGAATCCTTCCTCACTGAGTAAAATGACAAATCTGGTTGAACATCAACAGTTTTTAAGGAATTTATTCTCTGATGACCCTATTGAAAACTTTGAGACCATGCTCATTGAACTTAAGGAGGTAATAACCGAAAGGAACCTGCAAAGTACTATTATAACCCGAAAAAGGAAAACTAATAATAAAACAGGGAACTCAATGACAAAGAAAACCATAAATAAATTGATACGTGCCCAATACTCACATTTCTCTCCCACTAAAAAGAAAGAAATCAATAAACTGAAAAATCAACTTAGGAGAGAAAAAACACGTGAGAGGAAATCCCTTGAAGATCGTAATTGGGTAGAATTACAAATTGCTGCCAAAGAACCAAACCAAAGAACCTACTGGTCCATAATAGCCAAGTTATCCGGGACAAAAAAGAAATTACAAGCAGTACCTGTTCCTCCGAAAGAGTGGGAAATTTACCTGACAGAACTTTATAAAAAAAATTTGGGCAAACTACAAACAAATAGCCCAGATAAGGTAAAGGTAAAAGTTATTGAGAAAATAATCCCAAAAACTACGACAATAATGGTCGAAACCCACATTCGGAGGGCAAGAAGCTCAGGAGCCTTTGGACCCGACCAAATCCCTATAAAGGCCATACAAACAAATTCTAGGGAGTGGAGCCTTTTTCTTACCCCACTTTTTAACTATATTTTCATCACTGGTCAGGTTCCTAAATCATGGCAAGGGAGCACTATTATCCCTATCCACAAAAAAGGTTGCAAAACGGTAGCAGGCAACTACCGCCAAATTGCCCTAATGGACGCAACCGGGAAAATATTCGCAGCAGAGGTACTATTGCAATTAAAAAACTGGGCTTTCTCGATGGGTTTGATACCCATGTTCCAGGCAGGGTTCAGACCCAAACACTCTGTGACGGACAACATTGCAATCATCCAGTTTTTGTTGGACAAATACGTCACACGAAGAAAACAGACGGTCTATATGGCTTTCATAGATTACTCGACAGCATTCGACCGAGTGGATCGGCCCACATTGTGGAAAAAACTGAGGAGTCTGGGAATCAACGATCACCTGCTACAGGCAATAATAAGTCTCCACACAACAACATGGTGTCGTGTTCAAATGGGAGGCCAAAAAGGACTAACGAAAATAATAGCCACCGAAAACGGCCTTAAACAAGGTTGTCTACTAGCTCCAATGTTGTTCTCGCTATATCTCCACGATTTACCAAACCAACTGCAAAGGGGCCCTAGCCTGCCCCCAAAAATTAATCAACAAAGAGTTCACCTGCTGCTTTATGCGGACGATATAGTCCTATTCGACCTTACACCATATGGTTTACAAAAATCTCTGGACATCCTGTTCAAGTACTCAAATGACAATTTCTTAATCCCGAATGTAAGGAAAACCAAAGTTGTGGCCTTTTCTGGGAGGAAGAAAAGTGTCAAATATAATTGGAAGCTAGGAGAGGAAAAGGTCGACGAAGAGAAAGAATATATCTACCTCGGAAGGATTCTTTCCAAGAATCTATCAAATACAAAGCATACCGAAAAGTTAATAAAAAAATCTGACTTGCACGCAGGAGCACTAACGAGATTTTACAACGCCACGGGGAGCAGGCATTTTTCCTCACTATTAAAAATATACAGGGCAAAAATACCAGCGGTTCTGTCTTATGCTACAGAACATATTCCAATCCAACAATGGGGCTTTATGGACCGTCAGGAGGGAAAAATCCTGAAAAAAATAATGAAGGTCCCAAAAGCTACTCCAGTTCAGGTCCTGAGGCTGGAATTTGGAATTACCAGCGCCTTTGCCACTGCCGTGGCAAACATAATTAGATGGGCGTACCAGCTACTTCATGCCACGGAGGGAACTCTAAGATTTCTACTACAAAAAGAGACTTTCGGCACAGATATAGTTAAACAAACTTTTTCTGAGAACATGTCTGTGGCGCTCCAAATGGCTGAAATCTCTATCGAAATCCTGCAGACTTGGTCCGTGTCACAACTAAAACTCTTTCTCAAATGTTTTACACCTAGGGTAAGTTACGACTTGGACTATGCTCATAGCTGCAGGCTAAAAACATTCAAACCATTTACTACAGTCATAGAGTATAAACGTATACAGCCATATATCTCTTTTTGTCTCTCACATAGTGCAAGGAGGGTAATCTTCATGTATCGAGCCGGGATCTTACCTGTACAAGTTTATAAATCAAAATGGTTACCCGGAGATCACTCAAACTTATGTTTGCTATGTCTAGGGGGTGAGCAGACTGTGGAGCATCTAATATTCGTTTGCCCTAACTCTAAAGTTGTAGCAGCTCGTGCTCAGTATATTACACCGATTTACAGATCCTGCAGGTTAAATAAGGAAAAAGAAATTTTAACAACAGTTATAAAGCCCCTGAACGAATTTGTATGCTATAATTTGTACAAATTTTTTAAATCTATGTTAGATTTATTCTAATTATTGATGTAATAATCATATGTAAAGTTTATTTTTATCGTATGTTATATTTGTGGTCCTCGGTAGAGTACCATCACAAATAAAATCTTTTTGACTTTGACTTTGAGAGGGGTGTGTATGACGAAAGAGGGTGGAGTATGAGAAGAGAGGGGGAATATGAGGAGAAGGGGACGAATGAGGAGAGAGGGTGGAGTAAGAGGAGAGAGGGGGAGTATGAGGATAGGGGTGAATATGAGGAGAGAGATTGGAGAATGAGGAGACATGGCGGAATATCAGGAGAGAAGGGGAGTATAAGGAGAGAGAAGGAGAGTGTGAGGAGAGAGAAAGGAGTATGTTGAACGAGGGGCGAGTATGATGAAAAAATGGGAGTATAAGGAAAGAGGAGTGTGTATGAGGAGAGAGGAGGGAGTATGAGGAAAGAGGGGGAGAATGAGGAGAAAAGAGAAATATAAGGAGAGAGGGGTATATGAGGAGAGAGGGGGCAGTATGAGGAGAGGAGGGAATATAAGGAGAGTGGGGAGTAGGAGGAGAGAGGGGGAGTATGAGAAGAGGAGGGAATATGAGGAGAGAGGAGAGTATGAGGAGAGGGGAAGTATGAGTGGAGACGGGGAGTATAAGGAGAAAGGGGAGTAAGAGGAGAGGGGGAGTGTGCTGAGAGAGGAGGGATTATGAGGACAGAGGGAGGAGTATGAAGAGATGGGGGAAGTATGAGGAGTGAGGGGGTATATGTGGAGATAGGGGCAAGTATGAGGAGGGAGGAGGAGTATAAGGAGAGAGGGGGAAGTATGAGGAGAGGGGGGAATGTGGAGACAGGGGGAGTATAAGGAGAGAAGGGGTATATGAGGAGAGAGGGGATAGTATGAGGAGAGAGGATGGAGCATGAGGAGAGAGGCAGGACTGTAAGGAGATGGGGAGAGTATGAAGAGAGACGGGGATATGAGGAGAGAGGGAGGAGTATGAGGAGAGGGCAGAGTATGAGGAGAGGGGGACGTATGAGGAGAGAGGGAGGACTAAGAGGAGAGAAGAGGGAGTATGAGGACAGGGGGGAATATGAGGAGAGAGGGGGGAGAATGATGAGAGAGGGGGAATATGAGGAGAAAGGGGGGGAGTATGACGACAGAGAGGGGAAGTATGAGGAGAGGGGGGAATATGAGGAGAAGGGGGAGTGTGAGGAGAGAGGGAAGAATAAGATGAGAGAGGAGGAAGTATGAGAAGAGGAGAGAGTATGAGGAGAGATAGGAGAGTATCAGTAGAGAGGAAGGAGTATAAGAAGAGAAAGGGGAGTGTGAGGAGAGAGGGGGAAGTATGAGGAGAGAAAGGAGGAGTATAAAGAGAGAGGGGGGAGTATGTGGAAAGAGGGATGAGTATGAGGAGAAAAGGGGAGTATAAGGAGAGAGGGGTGTGTATAAGGAGAGAGGGGAGAGTATGAGAAGAGAGGGGGGATAATGTGGAGAAAAGGGGAGTATAAGGATAGAGGGGGTGTATGAGGAGAGAGGGAGTACTATGAGGAGAGAGGAAGGAGTATGAGGAGATGGGGGAGTATGAGGAGTGAAGGGGGAATGAGGAGAGGGGGGAATATGACGAGAGGGGGAAATATGAGGAGAGGGGGGAGTATGAGGAGACGGGGAGTATGAGGGGAGAGGGTGAGTATGAGGAGGGGGAGAGTATAAGAAGAGAGGGGGAATATGAGGAGAAAGGTGGGAGTATAAGGAGAGAAGGGATATTAGGAGAGTGGGGGGACTATGAGGAGAAGGGGAAATATGAGGAGAGGGGAGAGTATAAGGAGACGGTGGAGTATGAGGAGAGAGGGGGAGTATGAGGAGAGTGGAGAGTATGAGGAGAGAAAGGGGAGTATGAGGAGAGAGAGGAGGAATATGAAGAGAGAGGGGGGAATATGTGGAAAGAGGGGCGAGTATGAGGAGAAAAGAGGAGTATAGGGAAAGAGGGGTGTGTATGAGGAGAGAGGGGAGAGTATGAGAAGAGAGGAAGGAGAATGTGGAGAAAAGGGGAGCATAAGTAGAGAGGGGGTGTATGAGGATAGAGGGTGGAGTATGAGGAGAGAGGGAGCAGTAAGAGCAGATGTGATAGTATGAGGAGTGAAGGGGTATGAGGTGAGAGGGGGGAGTATGACGAGAGGAGGAAATATAAGGAGAGGGGGCAGTATGAACAGACGGTAAGTATGAGGGCAGAGGGGGAGTATGAGTAGAGGGGAGAGTATAAGGAGAGAGGGGGAAGTATGAGGAGAGAGGTGGGAGTATAAGGAGAGAAGGGAGAGTATGAGGAGAGAGAGGGGGAGTGTGAGGAGAGAGGGGAAGTATAAGGAGAGAGAGGTGGGTATGAGGAGAAAAGGGGAAATATGAGGAGAGAGGGGGGAGAGTATGGAAAAAGGGGCGAGTATAATTCCTAAATGTACACAGAGGCACAGTATGATTCTAGACAACAAATATAAGACCATGCATTTTACCAAACCACATTTGCTACTCCAAAACAGTTAAGTGACTGCACACATTCCATGTATATAACTACTACATTTCAGTAGTCAACCCTGACTCATTTTGCAAATACATATGCATTTTTCTGCATTATTTTTACCAACATTACATCAAAAAAGTGACACAATAGAACAACAAAGAGGCGCAAGGGGCTTGTAAATCTGCCCCAGGGTGTATGCAGCAGGGTATGTATACCTACTGGGGCATTGTTAATGGAGAAATTTGAGGAGAGAGGGAGGAGGAAGCGGAGAGAGGAGGGAGTATGAATAGAAGGGGGAGTATGAGGAGAGAGGGGGGAGAATAAGGAGAGAGGAGGGATATGTGGAGAGAAGGGGGATTATGAAGACAGAGAGGGAGAGTATGAAGACAGGAGGGGAAATGAGGAGAAGGGGGAGTATGAGGAGAGTGGGAGCAGTAAGAGGAGAGAGGGGAGATTATGATGACAGGGAGAAGTATAAGGAGAGAGGGGAGAATGAGGAGAGAGGAGGAATATAAGGAGAGAGGAGGGAGTATGCGGACAGAGAGGGGGAATGTGAGGACAGTGGGAATATGAGAACAAGGGGGAGTATGAGGAGAGAGGGAGGAGTAAGAGGAGAGAGGGGGGAGTATGAGGACAGGGGGGAGTATGAGGAGAGAGAGGTGAGAATGAGGAAAGAGGGGGAATATCAGGAGAGAGAGGGAGTATAAGGAGAGAGAGGGAGAGTGTGAGGAGAGAGCGGATATGAGGAGAGAGAGAGGAGTATGAGGAGAGAAGGGGGAGTATGTGGAAAGAGAGGCAACTATGAGGAGAAAGGGGGAGTATAAAGCGAGAGGAGTGTGCATGAAGAGAGAGGAGGGAATATGTAGAGAGGGGGAGGAATGTGGAGAAAAGAGGAATATAAGGAGAGAAGGGGTGTATAAGGAGAGAGGGGGAAGTATGAGGAGACAGTAAGAAGTATGAGGAGACGGGGAATATGAGGACAGGGGGGAATATGAGGAGAAGGGGTAGTATGAGGAGAGAGGGAGGAGTAAGAGGAGAGAGGGGGAGTATCAGGACAGGGGGAGCATGAGGACAAGGGGGAGTATGAGGAGAGAGAGGTGAGAATGAGGGAATGAGGAAAGAGGGGGGATATCAGGAGAGAGGGGGGAGTATAAGGAGAGAGAGGGAGAGTGTCTGGAGAGAGGGGGGAGTATGTAGAAAGAGGGGCGATTATGAGGAGAAAGGGGGAGTATAAGGAGAGAGGAATGTCTATGAGGAGGGAGTATGAGGAGAGAGGGGGAAGAATGTGGAAAAAAGAGGAATATAAAGGAGAGAGTGGGTGTATAAGGAGAGAGAGGATAGTATGAGGAGACAGTAAGAAGTATGAGGAGAGAGGGGAATGTGAGGAGAGGGGGTAGTATGAGGAAAAGGAGGAATATGAAGAGAGGAGGGAGTATTAGGGGAGACGGGGAGTATGAGGAGAGGAGGAAATAAGAGGAGAGGGGGAGTATGAGGAGAGGGGGGAGTATGAGGGGAGAGGAGGAGTATGAGGAGAGGAGTGAGTATGAGGAAAGATAGGGTATCATGAGGAGAAAGGGAGGAGTATGAAGAGATGGAGGACGTATGAGAATTAAGGGGGGTATGAGGAGAGAGGAGGAGTAAGAGGAGGGAGTTTGAGGACAGGGGGTAGTATGAGGAGAGAGGGGGAAATATGAGGAGAAATGAGGGAATATGAGACCAGAGAGGGAGAGTATGAGGAGAGGGGGGAATATGAGGAGAGAGGGAAGAGTAAAAGGAGAGAGGGTGAAATATGAGGAGAGGGGGTAATATGAGGAGAGAGAGGGGAATATCAGGTGAGAGGAGGGAGTATAAGGAGAGAGTGGGGGAATGTGAGGAGAGAGGGGGAGTATGAGAAGAGAGAGAAGGAGTATGAGGAAAGAGGGGGGAGTATGGAAAAAGAGGGGCAAGTATAAGGAGAAAAGAGGAGTATAAGGAGAGAGGGGTGTGTATGAGGAGAGAAGGCTGAGTATGAGCAGAGAGGGGGCAAATGTGGAGAAAAGGGAAGTATAAGAAGAGAGGGGGTGTATTAGGAGAGAGGGGGTCCTATGAGGAGAGAGGGAGGAGTATGAGGAGATGGAGGAGTATGAGGAGTGAAGGTGGTACAAGGAGAGAGGTGGGAGTATGAGGAGAGAAGGGATAGTATGAGGAGAGAGAGGGGGAGTGTGAGGAGAGAAGGGAAATATAAGGAGAGAGGGGTGTGTAAGAGGAGAGAGGGGGAGTATGAGGAGAGAGGGGGAGAATATGGAAAAAGGGGCGAGTATAATTCCTAAATGTACACCGACGCACAGTGCAATTCTAGACAAAAAATATGCGACCATGCATTTTACCAAAAGACATTTACTACTCTAAAACGGTTAAGTGACTGCACACATTCCATGTATATAACTACTACATTTCAGTGGACAACCCTGACTCATTTTACAAATACATATGCGATTTGCTGCAATATTTTTACCAACATTACATCAAACAATAGAACAACAAAGAGGCGCAAGGGGCTTGTAAATCTGCCCCAGAGTGTATGCAGCAGGGTATGTATATTGACTGGGGCATTGTTAATGGGGAAATTTGAGGAGAGAGGGAGGAGGAAGCGGAGAGAGGAGGGAGTATGAAGAGAAGGGGGAGTATGAGGAGAGAGGGGGAGAATAAGGAGAGGGTAGGAATATGTGGAGAGAAGGGAAATATAAGGAGAGAGGGGTGTGTAAGAGGATAGAGGGGGGAGTATGAGGAGAGAGGGGGAGAATATGGAAAAAGGGGCGAGTATAATTCCTAAATGTACACCGGAGCACAGTGCGATTCATGACAAAAAATGTGTGACCATGCATTTTACCAAAAGACATTTACTACTCTAAAACGGTTAAGTGACTGCACACATTCCATGTATATAACTACTACATTTCAGTGGACAACCCTGACTCATTTTACAAATACATATGCGATTTGCTGCAATATTTTTACCAACATTACATCAAAAAAGTGACACAATAGAACAACAAAGAGGAGCAAGGGGCTTGTAAATCTGCCCCAGAGTGTATGCAGCAGGGTATGTATATTGACTGGGGCATTGTTAATGGGGAAATTTGAGGAGAGAGGGAGGAGGAAGCGGAGAGAGGAGGGAGTATGAAGAGAAGGGGGAGTATGAGGAGAGAGGGGGAGAATAAGGAGAGGGTAGGAATATGTGGAGAGAAGGGAAATATAAGGAGAGAGGGGTGTGTAAGAGGATAGAGGGGGGAGTATGAGGAGAGAGGGGGAGAATATGGAAAAAGGGGCGAGTATAATTCCTAAATGTACACCGGAGCACAGTGCGATTCATGACAAAAAATGGGTGACCATGCATTTTACCAAAAGACATTTACTACTCTAAAACGGTTAAGTGACTGCACACATTCCATGTGTGCGTGGCTCAGTGGTTAGTGGCGGCAGACCCGGAAGCTGAGATCGGCCGTGGACCAGGGTTCGATTCCCCGCCTCGGCGGGTCTCGGGCTCAAAATTCCACGGAGTTGACAATTCTCGCTCCGGTGCCTACTCGACTCACGGGGTCACACTCTGCGACTCTGGGCAATAGCTTGCTTAATGTCCACTACGGCCCCTCGCGGCGGGATGCCTGGCTTTCACCTTGTGGATACCCGGCCTGGGTATCTCACAGGGGAATACCAGGACGGGTTCCCTAAGCAAGCGCCTTGAGACCCCTGGGTTAAAGTGTTGCTCTATATAAATCGAAACACATTTACATTTACATAACTACTACATTTCAGTGGACAACCCTGACTCATTTTGCAAATACATATACGATTTGCTGCAATATTTTTACCAACAGTACATCAAAAAAGTGGCACAATAGAACAACAAAGAGGCGCAAGGGGCTTGCCCCAGAGTGTATGCAGCAGGGTATGTATATTGACTGGGGCATTGTTAATGGGGAAATTTGAGGAGAGAGGGAGGAGGAAGCGGAGAGAGGAGGGAGTATGAAGAGAAGGGGGAGTATGAGGAGAGAGGGGGAGAATAAGGAGAGGGGAGGAATATGTGGAGAGAAGGGGGATTATGAAGACAGAGAGGGAGAGTATGAGGACAGGAGGGGAAATGAGTAGAAGGGGGAGTTTGAGGAGAGAGGGAGCAGTAAGAGGAGAGAGGGGAGATTATGATGGCAGGGAGGAGTATAAGGAGAGAGGGGAGAATGAGGAGAGAGGAGGAATATAAGGAGAGAGGAGGGAGTATGAGGACAGAGAGGGGGAATGTGAGGACAGTGGGAATAGGAGAAGAAGGGGGAGTATGAGGAGAGAAGGAGGAGTAAGAGGAGAGAGGGGGGAGTATGAGGAGAGAAGGCAGAGTATGAAAAGAGAGGGGGCGAATGTGGAGAAAAGGGAAGTATAAGAAGAGAGGGGGTGTATTAGGAGAGAGGGGGTACTATGAGGAGCGAGGGAGGAGTATGAGGAGATGGAGGAGTATGAGGAGTGAAGGTGGTACGAGGAGAGAGGTGGGAGTATGAGGAGAGAAGGGAGAGTATGAGGAGAGAGAGGGGGAGTGTGAGGAGAGAATGGAAGTATTAGGAGAGAGGGGTGTGTATGAGGAGAGAGGGGGGAGTATGAGGAGAGAGGGGGAGAATATGGAAAAAGGGGCGAGTATAATTCCTAAATGTACACCGACGCACAGTGAGATTCTAGACAAAAATATGTGACCATGCATTTTACCAAAAGACATTTACTACTCTAAAACGGTTAAGTGACTACACACATTGCATGTATATAACTACTACATTTCAGTGGACAACCCTGACTCATTTTGCAAATACATATGCAATTTGCTTCCTTATTTTTGCCAACATTACATCAAAAAAGTGACACAATACAACAACAAAGAGATGCAAAGGGCTTGTAAATTTGCCCCAAAGTGTATGCAGTAGTGTATGTATACTAACTGGGTACTTGTTAAAGGGGAAGTACGAGGCGAAAGGGAGGAGTAAGGGGACAGAGGAGGCAGTATGAGAAGAAGGGGGAGTATGAGGAGAGAGGGGGAGAATGAGGAGAGAGAGGAATATGAGGAGAGACAGCGGAGTATGAACATAGAGAGGGGAAGTATGAGGACAGGGAGGAATATGAGGAGAAGGGGGAGTATGAGGAGAGAGGGAGGAGTAAGAGGAGATAAGGGGGATTATGATGACAGGGGGGACTATAAGGAGAGAGAGGGGAGAATGAGGAGAGAGGAGGAATATGAGGAGAGAGGGGGAGTATGAGGACAGAGAGGGGGGTATAAGGACAGGGGGAATATGAGGAGAAGGGGGAGCATGAGGAGAGAGGGAGGAGGAAGAGGAGAGAGGGGGAGTATGAGGACACTGGGGAGTATCAGGACAGGGAGGAGTATGAGGAGAGGGAGGTGAGAATGAGTAAAGAGGGAGAATATCAGGAGAGAGGGGGTGTATAAGGAGAGAGAGGGAGAGTGTGAGGAGAGAGAGGAGTATGTGGAAAAAGGGGCAAGTATGCGGAGAAAGGGGGATTATAAGGAGAGAGGAGTGTGTATGAGGAGAGAGGAGGGAGTATGAGGGGAGAGGGGTACGAATTTGGAGAAAAGAGGTATTTAAGGAGAGCAGGGGTATACAAGAAGAGGGGGTAGTATGAGGAGACAGTAAGAAGTATAAGGAGAGGGAAATAGGAGGAGAGGGGGGAGTATGAGGAAAATTGGGAATATGAAGAGAGGGGGGAGTCTGAAGAGAGAAAGGAATATGAGGAGAGGGGGGAATATGAGGAGAGGGAAGAGTATGAAGGGAGAGGGGGAATATGAGGAGAGTGGTGAGTATGAGGAGAGAGGGGGTATTATGAGGAAAGAGGGAGCAGTATGAAGTGATGGGGAATTTGACACAATGTCCAGCACTCTATAAATGTATGGAGATGATCTATTTCTTTATCGCATAGTGGCAAATTAAACAATAATTATCAAAAAGCACCATATAATTACAACATTTCAATCATTCCATCCAAGTAAGTTAGGAGTCTTCAATAGTTGGGTAGTCAGGTCCTTTATTCTGTTCAAAATGCTATCTCCATAAAAACAATGTTGTAGCCAGTGCCTACGCGTTTTGTCCAACCGGACTTCTTCAGGGCTACAAATAACACATATATATACATTATTTACAGTTTTAGATATTTTTTACACATCAGAACAACATATACATTTTTACCAAATTTAAAACCAATTTTTACTATCAAATACTAAAAGTCACAAAAAACACAACATTTCATTGCATATCAAGATCAGATAGAAGACTCCATTGAAGACCACTTTTCTTACGGAATTAATAATAAGTTCGTTATGATTTGGGACTATAGAGATTGTGTATATCTTGTCATTGTGGACACATTCACTTATCACAATTTCTTTGGGTACGGTGGGCAAAACAGAACCTGTTATTAAAGATGAAATAATCAGTGGGAATAGTAACACACATGCTAAGTTGGGCATTTACAGACTCCATCAGAACAAACGCCACTTTTTTTTTAGCAGAATAACACTTTTCCAAATTGAGCTTTGTATTCCCCTTCGATAGAATTGGCCAGTGATATATTTTGGTGACCAAAGAACATTATTAAAAATTCTGTCTTTATACTGTGCACATTACTTTATAGATATCTCAACATACATTCATTCATTTATGAATGTATGTTGAGATATCTATAAAGTAATGTGCACAGTATAAAGACAGAATTTTTAATAATGTTCTTTGGTCACCAAAATATATCACTGGCCAATTCTATCGAAGGGGAATACAAAGCTCAATTTGGAAAAGTGTTATTCTGCTCAAAAAAAAGTGGCGTTTGTTCTGATGGAGTCTGTAAATGCCCAACTTAGCATGTGTGTTACTATTCCCACTGATTATTTCATCTTTAATAACAGGTTCTGTTTTGCCCACCGTACCCAAAGAAATTCTGATAAGTGAATGTGTCCACAATGACAAGATATACACAATCTCTATAGTCCCAAATCATAACGAACTTATTATTAATTCCGTAAGAAAAGTGGTCTTCAATGGAGTCTTCTATCTGATCTTGATATGCAATGAAATGTTGTGTTTTTTGTGACTTTTAGTATTTGATAGTAAAAATTGGTTTTAAATTTGGTAAAAATGTATATGTTGTTATGATGTGTAAAAAATATCTAAAACTGTAAATAATGTATATATATGTGTTATTTGTAGCCCTGAAGAAGTCCGGTTGGACGAAACGCGTAGGCACTGGCTACAACATTGTTTTTATGGAGATAGCATTTTGAACAGAATAAAGGACCTGACTACCCAACTATTGAAGACTCCTAACTTACTTGGATGGAATGATTGAAATGTTGTAATTATATGGTGCTTTTTGATAATTATTGTTTAATTTGCCACTATGCGATAAAGAAATAGATCATCTCCATACATTTATAGAGTGCTGGACATTGTGTCAAATTGTGTTGTTTGAGACTTTTTAGTCTCAGGGAGACCTAGGGGTCTGGATCTCCTGTCCTTAGCACCTAAAATTCTCAGATATTCGAGTGACACCAGTGGATAGGTGCAATTTCATATAGCCTCAAACCCCTGTGCTTGGTGTGTGTTGTATGAAGTGATGGGGAAGTATGAGGAGGGAGGGGGGTATGAGGAGAGAGGGAGGAGTAAGAGAAGAGACGAGGGAGTATGAGAACAGAGAGGGAAGTATGAGAAGAATGGGGAATATGAGGAGAAATGGAGTATGAGGAGAGAGGGAAGAGTAAGAGGAGAGGGGGAAAATATGAGGAGAGGAGGGAGTATGAGGAGAGAGAGCAGAATATCAGGTGAAAGGAGGGATTATAAGGATAGAGAGGGGGAATATGAGGAGAGAGGGAGCAGTATGTGGAAAGAGGGGCAAGTATGAGGAGAAAGGGGGAGTATAGGAGAGAGGAGTGTGTATGAGGAGAGAGGAGGGAGTATGAGGAGAGAGAGGAAAATATCAGGTGACAGGAGGGATTATAAGGATAGAGAGGGGGAATATGAGGAGAGAGGGAGCAGTATGTGGAAAGAGGGGCAAGTATGAGGAGAAAGGGGGAGTATAAGGAGAGAGGAGTGTGTATGAGGAGAGAGGAGGGAGTATGAGGAGAGAGGGGTAAGTACATGGAGAAAAGAGGATATAAGGAGAGAGGGGGTGTATAAGAAGAGAGGGGGTAGTATGAGGAGACAGTAAGAAGTATAAGGAGAGGGGGGAATAGGAGGAGAGGGGGAGTATGAGGAAAAGAGGGAATATGAAGAGTGGGAGGAGTATGAAGGGAGAGGGGGAGTATGAGGAGAGGGGGGAGTATGAGGATAGAGGGGGATTATGAGGAAAGAGGGAGCAGTATGAAGAGATGGGAGAAGTATGAGGACTGAGGGGGTATGAGGAGAGAGGGAGGAGTAAGAGGAGAGAGGAGGGAGTATGAGGACAGGGGGAGTATGAGGAGAGAGGGGGTGAATGAGGAGCGAGAGAGAATATCAGGAGAGAGGGGGAGTATGCGGACTGAGAGGGGGAGTATGAGGAGAGAGGGAAATATGAGGAGAAAGGGAGTATGAGGAGAGAGGGAAAGAGTAAGAGGAGAGAGGGGGAAGTATGAGGAGAGGGGGGAGTATGAGGAGAGAGAGAGGAATATTAGGAGAGGAGGGAGTATAAGGAGAAAGAGAGGGAATGTGGAAAAAGGGGCGAATATTATTGCTAAATGCACACAAACGCACAGTGTGAATATAGACAAAAAATATGACAACTTGCATTTTTCCAAAACACATTTGCTAGTCTAGAAACGGTTAAGTGACTGCACACATTCCATGTATATAACTGCTACATTTCAGTGGACAACCCTGACTCATTTTGCAATTACATAAGCAATTTGTTGCATTTATTTTGTCAATATTACATCAAAAAAGTGACACAATAGAACAACAAAAAGGCGCAAGGGGCTTGTAAATCTTCCTGAGAGTGTTTGAAGCAGTGTATATATACTGACTGGGAAATTGTAGATTTAGAACACAAGTCTGATTCTAGAAAACAAACACAATTAATTACTCCTGAAGGGCTAATATGAGTGCACACATTACAGAAATATAATTACTGCATTTTACTGTACAACCATGAGTCATTTTGCAAATACATAAACAATTTGCTGCATTATTTGTGTGAACATTGCATCAAAAAAGTAACAAAATGGCAGCACAAAGACGCACAAGAGGCTTATAAATATATCCCAGATAATTTACAGTAGTGTATGTATACTGACAGGAACATTGTAGATTTAGAACACAAGCCTAATTCTAAGCAAGCAACACTATTAACTACTCTACAACTGAAAAATTGACTGCACACATTCTACATTTTTTAGTATTGCACTTTATTGCACAAAGCTGGCTCACTAAACACATGAACTTACCAAATGTTTTTATCACAATATTTATCCAAATGCAAACAAACTCAGAATGTGATTCTACACACTTTAGAAGGATAACACATTACTCGTACAAAAAAAAACTACACTACATACATTCCCTCACAAGTTATCAACTCACCTTTCAAATTGATTTGTAGATTAAGAAGAATTCCACTCACACAGCAGATATTCTTATACAGAATCTCTCTACTTCAGTGTTCACAGCAAAACCAGAAAATGGCACATTTTCCCTCTCAATTTACACATATATACATGTTAATAACAAATCAAATTGCTTCACACATTAATTCAAAACCAAACACACATTTCTATTGGTTGAACATTTGAACCCTTTCCAACTGACATAACTTTGAACCCTACCCCCAACAGATCATGTAAAAGTCAACTGTCCACAGGGGTCAAAAGTTCAGCACACTGTAAAACACTTCTCCTCAACAAGTTTAGACTCTGCAAAAGGTACTTACTTATAAGTACCAATAAAGAGAAAAGCTCTTGTTAGAACCAACCGACTTCTAAACACATAAGCTTGATAGATATCTTTAAAACATATTTTTTTATTCTTTTCTTGCTTAGGTACGCGTAAGGGACGACTTAGGAACCTCGCACGATACGTCGCCCGGCCGCGCTTGGTAGGCATACTGTAAATTGACAGTAAAAAAAAATAGGCCCTATCACTAATTTTTATTATCCCTGGGGACCCCATCCCCCGTGGCTCAAATAAAACGTTGGGGACCGTGGGGGGAGCCCCAACACTCCCACGGTCCCAGCAGGCTCCCCACGTCCTTCAGGAGCCGGCATTGCTTTTGTCAGAGAGAGCAGCTTACATGCTGCTCCCCCTGACGAAAAGCAATATGCTTTCCTATTTAAAAGAGAGAGCAGGTTTCCTGCTCTCTCTTCCAAATAGGAAAGCTGTTTGCTATGGTAGGGCGGGAACCACGAGGCTCCCGCCCTACCATAGCAAACAGCAGTGTCCCAGGGGTAGGTACCCTGGGACACTGCTGGAGCCGGCCCTGGGGAGTGGCGGTCCCCAGGCCCACCACAAGGCTCCAGGAGGGGGGCTGCGTGGCCCCCTCCTAACATTGAAAAGCCCCGGGGGTGGTGGTACCTGGGGCTGGGGGGTCCATCACAGACCCCCCTATTTTGAATATTACAGCCCTGGGGAGGTGGCGGTCCCTGGGGCTGTGGGGGGGCGTGAGCCCGTGAGCCCCTGTATACATATCGTTAAAGCCCCGGGGGTAGTGGTCCCTGGGGCTGGGGGGGCCCTCTGGGCCCCCATTATAAATAGAAACATTGCCCCTGGGATTTTGCTCCCCGGGGGCCAATTAGCAATAATGCAGACTTTGTTTTTTTTCTTTTTCACGGCGTACGCGTACCCTATGCGTATCCCGTGATTTAAAAAAAAGATTTTGATTTGGGGATCATTGTCAAACCCCCTGAGCATTCCTAGGGGGTCAGGAAGTCCTATAGCAAATATCAAACTCTTCCTGTCAATCTACACACTCCATCTACACACATATACAAATAAATAACAAATCACATTTATTCCCACATTAAATCAAAACGAAACACACTTTTCTATTGCTTGAACTTTTGAACTCTTTCCAACTGACAAAACTTTCAACCCTACCCCCATTCCACATTCTGCCTATTACCATAGAAACACTTCAGGGAACATTTAACTAAGCATACAGGTGAAAAGTTAATCAAACAAAGTTGCAAATAAAAACAGCAAGTGTGCTTGACTTGTCAATATAGCAGCTTACCTTAAGTAACGTTCTTTTCTATCACTTTTTGTTAACCAATAAATATCAGGCTTTTAAAAAACAGAAAATTGCACCCTAGTTTTCTGTGTAAAATGTTTTCAAACAACCAATCATTTCTTTGTTTTTTTTAAAACTCCACTTATCCACCATTTTGGAAAAATCTTATTTTTCAAACTGCCATTTCATTTACAGAGACCATCTGAGTGCATCCAGACCTCTCTTTAAGATGCTTAGAGTGTAGATTTTGGGACACAGCTATATTTTCTGTAGTCAAAGGTACACAGAACAGAAAGGATTTCACAAAGACCTAGGTTTACCAAATGTAGACGTTAAATGGATTGGACAGAGAGGGTTAAAGTGGCACATATTGATGCCATTGGTTAAATCCTTTTTACATCTCTAACACCCTGACCTCATAATTGTGCACTGTGGTGGCAATGACCTAGGCACTTTGACTGGGGTAGGTCTGGAAATGTTTATGAAGGACACCTTTACAGAACTGTTGTCACTTTTTTTTTAGAATTAGAATTTGTCTATTCTAATAAATGCCAAAGGCAGAATTGGAACTGGTCCAATCAATTTTGTCCACAGATTGAGAAAGCTAGGAAACATGTGAATAAATCTGTTTCTGCTTTTCTCCGAGACTATAGAATGGGATCCATTTACAATAACAATCTGCGTTTCAATATGCATGACATCTATAGGAGAGATGGTGTACATTTTACAGATGAGGGGAACAGAGTCTTCCTCTTGAACTTTAGACTCTGCATCTGTACTTACTTGTGTAGGTACTAAAATCTCCCAATAAACAAAAGTGCTCTTTTTAGAGCCACCCAACCTATAAACACATAAACTTGATAAATATCTGAAAAATATTTTTCTTTTTCTTCCCTAGGTACGCAAACGGGACGACTTAGGAACCTTGCACAATATGTCGTCAGGCCGCGCTTGCTACGCATACTGTAAATTTACAGTAAAAAATAATAGCCCCTATCACTGATATTTATGATCCCCGGGGACCCCATCCCCCGGGGCTCAGATAAAATGTTGGGGACCGTGGGAGGAGCCCCAACGCCCCCACGGTCCCAGCCGGCTCTCCGCATCCTTCGGGAGCCGGCATCGCTTTTCGTCAGAGAGAGCAGCTTACATGTTGCTCCCCCTGATGAAAAGCAATTTGCTTACCTATTTGAAAGAGATAGCGGGTTTCCTGCTCACTCTTCCAAATAGGAAAGCAGTTTGCTATGGTAGGGCGGGAACCGCGAGGCTCCTGCCCTACCATAGCAAACAGCAGTGTCCCGGGGGTAGGCACTGAGAGTCACTGCAGGAGCCGGCCCTGGGGGTTTACGTCCCCAGGGCCACCAATAGGCTCCTGGAGGGGGGGCCACGTGGCCCCTCTCCCAACATTGAAAAGTCCCAGGGGCGGTAGTCCTCGGGGCTGGGGGTCCGTTATGGACTCCCCTATTTTGAATATTAGAGCCCCGGGGAGGTGGCGGTCCCCGGAGCCTGTGGGGGGGCTTGAGCCCCCCACACAGGTTTCAAAAAATGTTTTTTCAAAAAAGAAGCCCCCCCACACGGTGGCGGTCCCCGGGGCTGCTGTGGGTCCATGAGCCACCTTGCATACATATCGCTAAACCCCCGGGGGTGGCGGTCCCCGGGGCTGGGGGGCCCCTCCAGGCCCCATAATAATAATAAAAGCATTGCCCCAGGATTTGGCCCCCCAGGGGCTAATTATCAATAAAGCAAACTTTGATTTTTTTTTCTTTTTCACGATGTATGCGTACTCTACGCGTATGCCGCATTTTAAAAAAAATAAAATAGAATACATTTTCTCCTTGGGGGTCCTTGTGGGACCCCATAAGCAGGCCTAGGGGGGCATGGTGTTTCTACCCTGCCCCCTTTTCGCATTTTTGCCTTTCTTTTTCTGTTTTCTTGTGCCTCGGTTCTACTGAGGCACAAGATGGCTGCCAACACTTCCTGGATTGGAATGTTGACAGACAGTTTACAGCCAATTAGCATGCAGCTCGTGCTCGTAATGGTATGCGTACTGTCCCCGGACGGTACGCGTACAGTACAACTTCGCCAATATGTCTATGATTTAACTTTTGATTGTCTAAGAAACTACTGAACGGATTTACACCATTCAAGAGAAAGCGTAATCTGCGAAACAAACTCTACCTTTTTGCCAAATTTGGTGTAATTCCGTTCAGCAGTTCGGGCTGTAGCCTCACATAAAGGTCCCTATGGAAATTTGCATGGGGAAAACACATTTTAGGACCCCCTTTTTCTTGGCCCCCACTTCACAAATCACCTCAAAACTTTCAGGGAAGGAGCAGAGCAAGCAGGCCATCTTCTTTGAGAATTTCGCGAAGATCCCTCGACCTTCGCCAAAGTTATTCCAAATAGAATGTTGGGGATTTCCTATGGAAACTAGGTCCGAATAATAACTACCTACAGGCGACTGCCAGTAGGTTATATATATATATACATATATATATATATATTAGGAAAACGCCATTTTTTTTCCACAGTTTATCCAAGAATAACGAGAGTGAGCCCAGATTTCGTGCCAATTTCTCAGTGATTTATTTATTAATCACACCAGCCATCCGCCATAACGCGTTTCACCTCCCAAACGAGGCTTGATCACATGACGTTAGTTGAAACAAACAAGGGTCTTAAGTACACAAAAAAGTAGGAGCGGCATTGCGCTTAAAGTGATATGTGCATTAAATACTCTTCCCAATGCCGCAAGGCTAGTACAAAAAACGGCAATAATAAAAGATTGAAAATACAGAATTGAGGGCAAGTGCCCAACGTATTCAATTCAAATTCATTGATGTTCAACGGTATAAGGTGCATTTCATAGCATTACTGCATAATTTGATTCGCCAATCAAATCACTCAATATCCAAAAAAAGTTCATTGTAACAACCTTTACAAAATCGAGCTATCAAAAATATATATATATATATATATATATATATATATAATTATTATACTACATATATACAATTTTATATACAAAAAGATGTGCTACAAAAATATATATTTTTCCAATCCATCTATCTATATACACTGAATCAATATTTACATATGTACACATAAGTCTGGTCATACATACGTCTAATCTAGGAACCTCTAAATGCATGTGCATTCATGTTTTGACTTAGACTTAAGAATCATTCAAGTAATTCAATTAATCTTGGATAAGAGTGAAGACATAAGAAACCTTGTGCCGTTGTATGTTACAGAATATTAGGGTGAGCACTAAACTTTAGTTAATGTGTGAGACCCTTGCTGGCAGCTGTGAATTAGAATTTGTTTAAGAACATAAATAAAGTGCCCGTGTTGCCTAATAATTAAGAACAATTAAAAAGAAAATTATTGTTTCACAGACAAAAGAGGAGGAAGTAATAGGGAACCTAGAGGGTTAAATTCCCACTTAAAGGTAGATAATATTTGGTGGTACTGATATAAATATCATACAGTTACAGAAAATAAGTGGAAAAACATCCTACAACTGGGAATGACTGGGACGGTCATGTTGTCCTGAAAATTACAGATCAAGAATGTTATGCACCCAAATTATAGTGGCATATGTGTAGGGAGATGGAATCTTGATGATGGATATTGGGGTTTACTGGTTCTTGAGACAAGTGTAAAGGTCCTCTCGATCATTCAGTCCAGCTGGACTCTTGCTATTCATTTCTAGAATGTATCTTGTCTCAAGGAGACGAAGTTTACCCTCTCTATCTCCCCCCCGTTTAAGAGGCAAGACCATATCCACTAGGTAATACTGTAAAACACTGGGGTCACTGTTATGCATCGCCTCAAAGTGGCGTGCCACAGTGTATGCTTGATCCTTGCTGATTATAGCTCTAATGTGCTGGAGAATGCGTTTATGTGCCACCGGTCGAGTACTGCCCACATAGCACAAGCCACATGGGCATTGTAGCACATAAACAACAAACTCCATCTTGCACGTCAGTCTTTTCGTGATGGGAATCGGATGTTCTCTAAAGGGACTGATGTAATGGGTTTTATTTACTCCAAATTTGCATGCTTTGCAGAAAGCACATTTTCTAAAGCCGGTACTCAGGGCTTCCCATGTCCCTGATATCATGGTTTCAAGAGTATTGCTCACTAGTGCATTCTCCATTGATGGGGATTTGCGAAAAGTAATCTCAGGTCTGGGTGAGACATCGCTGCCAATTATGGGATCTCCCCTTATCAGATTCCAGTTTTTAAGGAAAATCTTTTTAATCTCTGAATGCTGCTGGCAAAAGGGAACTATAACTCTAGAGTTAACATGCAGGCTATTCGGATTATCTGTAGATTCTTTGCTCTTAGGTGTTAGAGCTGCCTCTCTAGTGATGGAATTGGTCTTTCTTATGGCTGCCTCGAGAATATTATCATTGTAGCCCCTTTCCAAAAAGCGTTTCCTGCATTCCTGTTGTGATATTTTGAAGTTAGCCTCCGTGCTACAAATCCTTCTCATTCTTAGCATCTCCCCATAGGGGATGCTATTGATTAAGTGGCGGGGATGCTGACTAGCGGCATGGAGCACTGTGTTGCCTGCTGTGTCCTTTCTGTGTAACCTGGTTTGCAATTGATGATTTTCAATGTAGATTTGGACGTCTAGAAAGTTTACAGTGATTTCATCTACATGAGAGGTAAATTGTAGATTATATGAGTTAACATTCAATTGTTCCACAAATTTCTCTGCATCAGATTTCACACCTTTCCAAACGAAAAAAAGGTCGTCAATGTATCTTAAATATAGTACAACATGTGAGTTCATAATATCACCGTATGTGCCCACAAGGACCCGCTCCTCCCATAGCCCCATATGTAGGCACACAAAACTTGGGGAGAAGCAGGCCCCCATAGCGACCCCTCTCAGCTGTTGGTATGTCTGCCCATTGAAAAGGAAATTGTTCTGTTCTAGACAGAGTCTTAGCATGTCCAAAAGCATACGATTATGATTAGTACATAAATCTGGTCGTTTTGACAGGTAATATTCAACTGCCTTAATCCCATCCCGATGTCTAATGGAGGTGTATAAGGCAGTGACATCCAAAGTCATTAAGATATATTCATCCTTCCATACCAGGTTATTGAGCTTGCAAATGAAGTCTGTGGTGTCTTTTACTTAAGATGGTAATGTTAATACCCATTCCTTTAGAAAAAAGTCTATGTACTTGGAGATGTTTTCAGTTGCACTATTTATTGCCGAAAGTATTGGTCTACCTGGTGGTGAAGATATGTTCTTGTGGACCTTTGGCAATAAATATAATGTTGTTATAACGGGACAATCTTTTTTGAGGAATTTAAATTCGTCATTTGAGATTAAACCTGCACTTTTCCAAGCCACCAGTTTGGAATTCAACTCAGACCAGGCAGTTTTGATTACAATGAGGTTGCTCTTTTTATAGCAGTCCAGGTCACTAAGCTGTGATTCTGCTTCTTTTATATAATCGTCCCGATGCCATAAGACGATATTCCCCCCTTTGTCCGCCTGTTTCACAATAATGTTCTTGTTGGCCTTGAGTTTCTTTATGAGGCTGTTATAGCGTTTATTTTGTCTACTCAAAACAGCGTATTTTTTGTTTGTGACTGTGTACAGTTTCTTCAAATCTTTGATGATAAAGTCTTGGTAAAGATCTATATTATCGTGGGTCATAATTGGAAAAAAGGTTGACTTCTTTTTGAACGGTGTGGATATTGGAATGCCATTCCTATCCCTGTCAGTTTGCTGGGATTGTGTGTCAGAAAGCCCCTCTTGCTGCAAACTCCATAACTCATTGAATGTTGTGTCCGCTCCAACTGAGTGTAGTGTCGGGCTGGCTGCCACCAAGATGTCACGTTCTCTGTACGGATGCGTACGGTGATATTTGCTCAGTTTAAGTTTTCTAATGAAGCGAAAAGTGTCCATTCTGAGGTTTGCATAATTCATATTGCTAGGGGGGCAGTAAGACAAACCCAAGCTTAGGATTTGTTTCTCCTTGTCACTCAGGGTAATGTCTGTCAAATTTACAATTGTTGTGCTGACGTTGATGGTTGGGCTTGAAACCTGTTCCAATTTCCCCCCTTTCCCCGGTCGCCCCTCTTTCCTCCGGCCGTATTTCCTCTCGTTGCATTTCCGGCGTTGGAGGCGTTTGAAATTTGCCCTCTGGCGTTTTGTTGGGGGTTTACCTTCGATTTTGATCTCAGGGTGTCTCGACGGCTCTCGCAGAGGCAATTTACCTCTTGTGCCGGCGATAATTTGGTAAACCCCTCTTGTAAGTTTTTTCTCCTTCTTTGCTCATTATCAAAATCACTTTCTGCCGCTGAACTTAGATCAGTGGATGAGGCAGATGCTGTTGCCTCTTGCCTTGTCTTTGGGTTGTTTTTACCCACTTGTGCTTTTATGGTATCAAAGCGGCGAGCAAAGGTAAAAATTTGGCCATGTAGGTAGTCCAGCCTGTCTCTTTCAAACTTGAAGGCTTTTCTTTTTTTAATTATTTCCTCTTCCTTAGCCAGCCTTATCATCATTTCCTCTCGTAATTTCGTAGTTTGTTCTGTTACACCCATTGTTGTTAACTCCGCCTCCACTATTTCAATTTCCACTTGTAATTTCTTTCTATCGCTGTCAGCGTATTTTGCCAGTATTGCCATTAAACGAGCGGAGTATTCCAGGTTTGTATCCGCCCATTCGGCCAACATCGCTGGGTCTGGGTTCTCATAGCTCGGGGCTAGAGTGCTTCTCAAACCCCGCGGAACCCGCTTGACATCGAGGTATTTAGAAAGGGAAGTATGCTCCCACCACTTAGACTGTTCTCGTTTCATCAGTCGCTCCAATTTGCGAAATGTTTCCTTGATGTTAGGACTATCGGTACCTCCCACGGCACCCCCAGTGGCAGATGTAGATGTTATCGAACCCTCTGGATTTTCCACAAACATGTGGCCCGCATCCTCCTCCCTGCGTTTCAACACGACGACAGACATGTTGGCTAGTTCTGGTGTATGAGTGATATAACACCGAAGAAAACAAGCGGATAAAGCGCTGTTTGACAGTTCCTAGCGCTTGCCGCTTGGCACATTCCCCACTGCGAATTTCAACAGCTGTCCTACCTGGGCTCGGCTATCGACAGCTCCCCCCGCACTTTGCCAGGTCCACTGCGACTCCTTTTGCCCGGATAAGTACGTGTGCTCTCTCGCAGGGGCTCAGGCAGCTTCCTCCTACCGGAGTAGAGATTCCAATTCCGGGTTACGGGATTCCAGCTTCCTGCTGCTCCACGCCCAAGGTTCGCGGAGGGGCTTTCACTCGTACCACGAACGCTCCTTGGTACAATTAGATTAGGAAAACGCCATTCTTTTTCCACAGTTTATCCAAGAATAACGAGAGTGAGCCCAGATTTCGTGCCAATTTCTCGGTGATTTATTTATTAATCACACCAGCCATCCGCCATAACGCGTTTCACCTCCCAAACGAGGCTTGATCACATGACGTTAGTTGAAACAAACAAGGGTCTTAAGTACACAAAAAAGTAGGAGTGGCATTGCGCTTAAAGTGATATGTGCATTAAATACTCTTCCCAATGCCGCAAGGCTAGTACAAAAACGGCAATAATAAAAGATTGAAAATACATATATATATATATATATATATATTACCTACTGGCGGTCGCCATATATATAGTTAGGATTTTTTCTCTATGGGACTTTTGAAAATTTTATGTCTAATAACTTTGGCGTTTGAGGACGGAATTGGCTGAAATCTTCAGGAAAATGGCACATTTTGTTTCTGAGCAGCCCCTGAAAATTTGGGGGGGTTTCGTCAAGGGGGGCCGAGAAAAAAGGGGGGTCCCAAAACGCGTTTTTAACATTGAGTTTTCCATAGGGCGTTTGGCCTCACTTTTAGCTCGAAAGGCTGAATGGATTTGCAGGAAACTTGGCAAAATGGTAGGGACTGTTAGCCCGATGTGCCTTTGCTGGGTCTCAATATATGTGCTCCAGTGGATTTTGAGAAATTAACGTTTTAAAAAACAGATATATCTGTGACAGCGTCCCGGATAGCGCACCGGTTCGCGAACTTTTCGCGTAATGGAACTTTGCGTAGCGAAGCTGATTGGCTCTCCGGTGTCTGTCAACATTCTAAACAGTCCGGAGCGGCCGCCATCTTGTCTCTCGGTAGGATCGAGAGACAAGAGGAGGAGAAAAACGAAGGGGGAATTTAATGAAAGGGGTCAAGGTAGACCCTTCTTGACCCCCTAGGAATGATGTTGGGGTTATTAAAGGGTCCCGTGGGGCAAATAAAAAAATATTGATTTTTTGCGGTAGAAGCGCTTTCCGGATCGCGAACCGGGTAGTGAACCGGGACGCGAAATGGCAATTCGCCATTTTGTGTTTCGATTTAATTAAATTACAAGATGGAGGAAAAACAATGTGAGAAATGGGTATAAGGGGGTACGGGAGACGTATCCTGACCCCCTATGTTTTCTGAGGGTGGCTGAGGATGCTCATATATGTTGATACTTGTCTTCCAGCGGCTGCGCGTGAGCGTTTTTTTTTTTTTTGCTGCGTGACGTCTGTTAACGTTCGATTCGAAGGAAATCAGGAAGTGTTGACCGCCATTTTGACACTCCGAGTAAATATATAGTTAAAAATAATTGTTATAAATTAATCCGTATTGATAAACATTGTCTGCGCCATCTTGCTTTTTTTCCAATGCCACACTTTTGTCGTGCACGGCAGCCATTTTAGATGCCTTGACCAGACCCACTCTCTGCACGACGCCGATCGTGACGTCTGTTAACGTTCGATTCGAAGGAAATCAGGAAGTGTTGACCGCCATTTTGACACTGCGAGTAAATATACTGTTAAAAATAATTGTTATAAATTAATTCGTATTGATAAACATTGTCTGCGCCATCTTGCTTTTTTTCCAATGCCACACTTTTGTCGTGCACGGCAGCCATTTTAGATGCCTTGACCAGACCCACTCTCTGCACGCCGCCGATCCTCAGCATGGCTCCCCACCCTCGCAAGCATCTCCCCCACGCACTGGTCACCCCCGCTCTCTGTCTTATGCATGGGCCATAAACCTCCCCCCATCTGCGCTGCTCTTCCCTGAGAATCACACCCTGTGCCCGCCCGACACCACCCTTTCACCCTATTCACTACCGCACCCTCTGACATTCCTCTTCCTCTGTGTCCGATTGTCCAGGCCGGTCCCAGGCTATCACGTAGCCCTGCGGATGTAGTTTGTGGCCTCAACTGTAAAGAATCACCCCTCTTCAAAGGAGTTACAGTAGATCAAGGCCCCCACCCGATGAGATCCGTCACACCACACGCGTTCCTACTATCTGATAACCATCCTGTATTGTGATTGGGGAGGGGATTCTCACTGTGAGGGTGTGTGGGACCGAGCCTGAAGCGGAAGATTCCAGGCATGCCTTTTTGTATATCAAAGTCTTCACAATTATGTGTCACATTAAAAATATATAGCACTCCAACAAAGTAGTAGGATTATAACACTTTAATAACTTATAAATATATACAACGCAACAAAAACAGTAAACACGTTAAAAAAATTTTTTTAAAACAGAAGCAACAATGGTCTGTAGCGGTCTGTTGTGCGAATAGTCCCAAGGCAGCACAACATGCTGAGTTCTGGACGGCACCCAGGTGATGTCACCTGGGTGCCGCACTGGTTTTGGTATCCTACAATGCTGCTCCGAAAAACGGCGTGGGGCGCCCCGGGGGGGGGGGGAGGGAGGCGGCGTGAACGGGCCTCCCCAGGTGGAGGCTCGTCTGTTGTAGTGGGGCGCCCCTTTAGCGTTTCACTTGCCATTCAGCGGTTTTCCGCCCGCTTTTGCTGCACTGTGCCTCGTCAGTAGCGGTCTGTTGTGCGAATAGTCCCAAGGCAGCAGAGCGCGCTGAGATCTGGACGGCACCCAGGTGATGTCCAGTAAGTAGCCGCACTGGTTTTGGTATCCTAGAATGCTGCTCCGTAAAACGGCATGGGGCGCCCCTGGGGGGGGGGGGAGGCGGCGTGAACGGGCCTCCCCAGGTGGAGGATTGTCTGCTGTAGTGGGGCGCCCCTTTACCGTTTCAGTTGCCATTCCGCCCGCTTTTGCTACACTGTGCCTCATCCGCCATTCAGCTGTTTACCGCCCGCTCTTGCGGCTACAGCGTCTCGCTCACCATGTAGTTGAGTTGCGCCCACTCTTGCGGTGCAGCGATAGGCGGCTGCCACAGGACTCTTAAAATGGCGGCCGGCTCTTCGGATTTGGGCCTGGTCCACTAAAATGGCCCTGGGACACCTTGGAACTCGGACGCTTGTCTGCTAGGGCTTGGGCTCCATTCTCGAAAGCGTCCCCTCAGCCTTGAAGATTCTACAAAAGTCTTGGGGGACCCCGACTCCCGCAGGCTTCCGGTGGGGATCGTCTGCCATGATTGCTTGCGGAATGGCCACGACGGAGCTACGAGATGGTGGTGCTCTCATGCTGACGCCAGCTTCAGTCTGAAACATCCAGAAACACTGTAGACTATCAATTCGATGAGTTCCGGTGGAGCCCCAACGTGACCCGGTAGGGAAGAACTTGCCCTTCCCTTTTTTGAGTGATGGTTCTTGTTGCCTGTCCCCTCTGTTGTCATCTAACGGAACCTTTTTTGATTGCCGTGCCGAGTGAGAAAAAAAAAGGTGGGTCTTTCATCGTTTGGGAAAAAAAAATGTTTTAATCCAATGAAAAGTGTTATTTTTAGGTCATAAGATCAAGTCTTCCATCATTAGGAAACCAAAAGTAAAATGAACCAATGAAAAGTTTTATAAACAAGTCACATGACCTGTTATGCAGCTTTGGGCTATAAAAAGCGTACAAAATCCGTTGGCCCATGAGGCGGCGTCAGTAGCGGACCGATGTGCGAATAGGCCGAAGGCAGCACAACGCACCGAGATCCGGATGGCACCGAGGTGGTGTCCAGCAAGTTGCACTGGTGTGGCCATCCTACAATGCTGCGCCGAAAGACGGCGTGGGGTGCCCGGGGGGAGGGGGCGCAAACGGCCCTCTTCCGCCTCCCCAGGTGGAGGTACCTCATCTGCAGTGCGGCGCCCCTTAGCGTTTCACACGCTGTCCAGCCGAGTTGCGCCCGCACTTGCTGCTACAGTAGGCCGAAGGCAGCACAGCGCGCTGAGATCCGGATGGCACCGAGGTGGTGTCCAGCAAGTTGCCGCACTGGTGTGGCCATCCTACAATCCTGCGCCGAAAGACGGCGTGTCCAGCTGAGTTTCTCCCGCTCTTGCGGTACAGTGACTCGAACGCGCCGAGATCCGGATGGCACCGAGGTGGTGTCCAGCAAGTTGCCGCACTGGTGTGGCCATCCTACAATGCTGCGCCGAAAGACGGCGTGTCCAGCTGAGTTGCGGTCACTCTTGCTGCTACAGTACGCCGAAGGCAGCACAACGCGCTGAGATCCGGATGGCACCGAGGTGGTGTCCAGCAAGTTGCCGCACTGGTGTGGCCATCCTACAATGCTGCGCCGAAAGACGGCGTGTCCAGCTGAGTTTCTCCCGCTCTTGCGGTACAGTGACTCGAACGCGCCGAGATCCGGATGGCACCGAGGTGGTGTCCAGCAAGTTTCACTGGTGTGGCCATCCTACAATGCTGCGCCCAAAGACCGCAGCGCAAACGGGCCTCTCCCTCCTCCCCAGGTGGAGGCACCTCATCTGCAGTGGGGTACCTCTTAGCGTTTCACTCGCCTTTCAGCTGAGTTCCGCCCGCTTTTGCGGTACAGTGACTCACCCGCCATCTAGCTGAATTGCGGCTATTCTTGTGGTGCAGCGATAGCCGGCTGCAACAAGACTCTCAAAATGGCGGCCAGCTCTTTGGATTTGGGCCTGGTCCACTAAAATGGCTCTGGGACACCTTGGAACTCGGACGCTTGCCTGCTAGGGCATGGGCCCCATTCACGAAAGCGTCCCCTCTTTTGACTGATTGTTCTTGTTGCCTATTTCTTCTGTTGTCATTTAACGGAACATTTTTGGACTGCCAAAAATGGTTCTGGTCCGACCGCTGGTTGGTGGAGACATTTTGACTATATCCTGGACCTGCCCGGCCTCGCCCAAAATGGCGCCGGTATAAATGGGACTCGTAACTCCTTGTTGTGTACTGGTTGCCCAACCTTGATATCACGAGATACGTATGCAGTTTTGAAGCACATGGCGGGTGGGGAGGAGAATTGATTGAACATTTTGACATCCCTATTGATATTAAGTTCTGATGTGTTATTGATTACTGTACTATTGAAAGTTCGAATTAACGTCACCCATGGTACTTGCCCGCAAATGTATATCTAGATAATTTTATTGTAACTGGCCCTGTCGTACTTTAATTATAAAATGTACGTCCACCGATTCCGCAAATGTTAGACACCTTAGTTCTTGCAATCTAATGGGTCGCCCGTTACGTTCTTCTACAGTGTAAATGTGCCCTCATCATATACGATTCCAGTTTGCTCCGTGGCCGGCCCACGTGGTTATTGGCCCGTATTTGTATACTGACATTTTCACAATAAAGGTTTTTAAAAAAAAACATGGTAGTAGTACCTACATTGGTAAAGATTTGAATAATAGCCACTGTTTTCGAATCAGTAAAAGGCAAGTGAAATAAAGCAGTCCATTTACATGACTGTTAAAAGGTATAATACGCAGGAACGCAGTAAAGAAAAATGGTCGAGGGCTGTTGTGTTTTCTACTCCTGCAACATAAAGTGATCGATAAGAATCTGATATTCATGCCTATCAGCGACTAAGACAGCAGGCCGAGCCTCTTTTGCTCAACGGCTCCCTCATGGGATGAAGAAACGCCCTTTTTCTCGAAAAAGGAATATTTTACTTGCAGGACAGTTGTAAATTTCCCGGGAAAATACATTACCCTGGAACATTGTTAGTGATAAACTGTAAATGCATCTGGGTCCTTTGCTTTACAAGTCAGAGTGAGAAAAAAAAAAGGTGGGGCTTTCATCATTTGGGAAAAAAAAAATGTTCGAAAGCAAGGAAAAGTGTTATTTTTAGGTCATATGACCAAGCCTTTCATCATTAGAATAACAAAAGTAAAATGAACCAATGAAAAGTTTTATTAACAAGTCACATGACCTGTTATGCTTACGTTACGCGCTGCGCGCCGCGCTATGGATCGTTTCCAGGAAGCTGCGCTTTGCGCACCGGAGCACTTCCGGGTGCGCTAACACGGCGCGTCATATGACGCATTACGCGACAACGCAGGTCCAGAATATAGTCGAAATGTCTCCACCAACCAGCGGTCGGAATACAACCCCTTTCAGCAGTCCAAAAAGTTCTGTTAAATGACAAGAGAAGGGACAGGCAACAAGAACAATCAGTCAGAGGGGAGGGCAAGTTCTTCTCTACCGGGTCACGTTGGGGCTCCACCGGAACTGATCGAATTGGTAGTCTACAGTGTTTCTGGATGTTTCAGATTGAAGCTGGCGTCAGCATGAGAGCACCCAATTCTAAAACAGTAAATGCTTGGATAACAATCAATCAAATGTAGAGGGAAGCAGGCACGACGGGTTACAACGGGGGCAAAGGCTTACGTTAACTACCCTTCACTATCTGCAAAGAGAGAATACTCCTAAAAGAAAAGAGATGGGGGGAGGGGGGGGGCAGCGTTCAAAGCACATCAGCGTGCATAAATACGAAAATGTTTTTACCTACCACGTACTTGACATTTTACAGCTTTTGATATTTGCTATTAACAAACCATTGAAATTCACTGAAAAAACCATAGGTTATAGACCATATATAGTTAGGGATTCGCATTTACAAAACCTTAATTTACTCGCACAAAACCATTGAAATTCGCATATATAGTTAGTTGCAATAACTATATATCGCGCACCCGCAATCCACTGCTGATGATGTCACATATTACATCATTCATGACATGGTCAGTGACATCACTCAAAACAGTATCATCTGCATCTGTTCAAAATTTGGGAGCATCCTTAATCCATAACAGCATATGTATATGAGGAGCGCCTCTTGCTTGATACTCCTTTCTCCAAAAGAAATCCACAACTTCTCCTAGAGGAGGATTTTTTTATTGCAGATAAAAGACATCATACCCTCAAATCTATCATTGAAATACCTGCATTCATTAACAGGATCCAAAGAGCACAATTCTCCAGGTGTCTTGTATTCAATATTTTTTATATTGGAATTGCCTCTCGAAGAAATTCTAGCAAATCATCCCAAGCGTACTCAGCGCAGCTTAGGGTAAGGAACCATGCTGGAATTCCTAACTTCCATAGCATACATTTCAGTTGTCCATGACGACGGTACCAATATTCATTAGTCCCACGCTGACATGCCATTAAATTAATGAGCTGAGATTCTAGATGATCATCTCTCTGGTGCACTTTATCCATAAAATCTTTTGCAGATACATTTTGCAGATGTATTCCAGTTTTTAGAATATGATTCACTGCATGTGAAAGTCCAGACAAGAAACTTTCAAACAAAAGATGAAATATATAAAGGATACATTGTCAAAATCTTGGATCTTCTGCATATAATCTTGTTGTTCGATATTCAGATGCAGGAATCTGCAAAGGACGTTCATCATATCGTCCTCTTTTTCCTGTTGGGAACAACTGTGGAAAACAACGAGCTTCCAAGCTCTCTTCCAAACCATTCATGAGAGTTCCTTTTGCTTTTTTCTTTTGGAACAAATCAATAGTGTTCCCCGCCACTTCTTTTGAATGAAGTGGATGCACACTGTAAGGTTCATAGATTTCTTCACATCTTAACATATCCACTTTTTCAATTTGTCCACTTGACGTTTCAGTATCTTCTGCTGCAACTATTTCTTCTTCTCCCCTATAAACACCCTCATAGTATGTATTGTTCTTTATCAAATACAATGTTGCCTTTTGCACTTTCCTAACATCCACAGACTCCTGCCAGATTTTCCTATTCTTAGTCGGCACACCATTAACAAGAATATTTCATGGTTCACTTTCTACACTCTCTATACCAATAGCTTCAATGTTTTTCTTTAAATCTAACTCTTTCTTTTATTCCTCTTTGTAAATCTGAAGGAGGCAATTTACCTGTTTTAGGCTCCATAGAAACAATAGCCTGAAACGGATGCACACATTGAGTAAGAATAGACTCATAGGTGTTTAAATCTATCAATTCTGGAGGAATAGCAACCACCTCTAAATTAATATGAACAGCTCTAGCGGGCATTATATTCTCATCTAATTTGTTATAACAATATTTACAAATACGCTGATCAGAACCCAAATCAAAACAATTCTCTACCAGCAAAAAGGTTGCAAATTCTTTCCACATATCATTATTTTCTTTTTCACTTTATAAATACAGGTCAACACTCCTAGCATGATTTTTGTAGTGAGTTCGGCGACAACAAATACAAGAAAAATTTGGCCTTTCACCTGAAATCACCTTAAACTTTGTAATTTCATTTTCAAAATCTTTTGTACAACTATGTTCAACATTCTCTACACCATTTTCTTCTATTAATGTCTGAGTTTCTTCACTCTCTTCTTCAGGACCAAAGTAACAAAAGTCAATATCATCACAAACATTTTTCACATCTGATACTGACCCTCGCAAAAGAGCACTGTTCAACTCATTTAACTTTAGTGCTAGACTTTTTACATAATACAATCTTCTCACTAACTTCTACATTTGAGTACGATGTACTGACAACATCCTGGAATGGTGAAAAACACTTTGACATACTTTACTAGAAAGACAAGCCAGAAAATGACCTTGCAAACCAGTATGTTTTCTCACTCTGCAAGGGTCTAGTCCTTGCAACACCTTAATCTTTTGTTTAATACTTATTTTACAATATTCTTGTAAGAAATTGCGTAATTTATCAATAGATTCTTGTCGTACACTACAAATACTACTATAATCCCAAGTGTACACTGGGGATTTAGGACATCTGCCTGGAACTTCATCAGCTATCACTTCTTCTGCATTTCTAGGAATCATTTGCTCTTTCTCAATTGGACAACCATCTTTAACCTCATAAGCTCAACCACTGGTGTCAACTGCATGCAACAAATCATTGCTCTGTAAATAACTCCCTTCATTAAAAAAAGGCTCAGACCTTGAACTGTGTTTCCATTGCCCTAAGAAAATATCACAAACATTACTTTTGTTGATTACTCTTTTCCTCTTCCTTTTGGCCTTCATTAAATGGATTTGTTTATCTAGTGATAGAATTCTCTTTAATACTAAAATGAATAATCTCCTCTTTACTTTAAAAGCCTTTTCAACACTGGATTTGATATGCTTCTTCTTTTTATAAAATAGTGTTCTCTTTCTACATTTCTTTGTATGTTTAAGTAAATTATGGACTACTCTGTTGTAAAATATTTTTTGGGGCATTTCTTTATATTGATTTTCTCTTCTTTTACTATAAGTTGTATCCATTGTATGTACATTGCCCTTTTTTCCTCTCCTAATCTTTGCACTTTTTTCTGTGTTTGGAACATTTTCACTTATTTCAACATTTCATTTTTTTTCTGAATCTAGTAATACTTTTTATGAAATCCTTTGTGGTCTCACCAGAAATTTTTCTCTTTTTAGACACATTATGTTGGTCTTCCAAAACTTGTGGGTGACTCTTGTTCAAGTAAGTATCTTTCTTCTGAGCTTTTCTTCTTCTTTTTTTCTCTGGCATGATAACTTTTTTTTAATGATGATAAACAGTATCTGTAAAAAAGAATCATAAATAAATATTTATTAATAACTTTAAAATTATACATTTTTATTACTATGCAAACACATTCCATATAAATTCTAACTAAGAAATTTTAGGCCTGAACCACAACTGTTGCCGCCACCAGCACAGATTCTGTGCTGTGATTTTCCCCCAAACCGAACTGGGTGTTGTCAAGGAGATGTTTGTTGTCAATGAACTAGGCTACCTGCTCGTTCATCAGTTTTCCCACTAGCATGGCAGCATATGGGAGCCTAGAGATCGGACGATAGTTGTTGAGATTTATGGCAATATGGTTGGCCTTTTTAGGAGTGGAAGGACTGAAGCTGATTTCCAATGGCAAGGAAAACAGCCTCTTTGAACATTGCTGTAAAAATATCAGCTAAGTGCACTGCTATTTGCTGTGTTGTTATGTGCACTATTTTTGATCGGCACAGGTTTTGAGTGGAGCCAGATTTGATTGATGTAATAATTTGCTCTGCTGAGAGAGCCTCAAAGATCATAAGCCCTGTGCTCCCTGTATCTGACTTAGAGGACTGCATTTTTTTGATTGAGCAATCAAATTGCTGATGTTAATCTTGTTAAAGATATATGTATCCTTCTCTTGAAGGACACAGAATAGGGAATCACAAAATTGCTAGCTGTTGGCTTCAGAATTATTTATTGAGGGCACTCTCATTTTTATGATTTGAAAAATGGTTTTGTTGGCATCACAAGTGATTTAATTGACTCTGCATAGTAAGCTGATTTTCCTGCTATGAAAAGTTTTTTTATGTTCAACTAATCTTAGTTTATAATTAGCCTTCTAATCAGACTCATTGTTTTTACACCACTTCCATTCTTACCTGAGACACTTTTGATCTTAAGTGTCTTGTCATACCATGGTTGAGATGCCTTTTTGATAACATACGTTTGTTCTACTGTAGCCATGATATCCAATGTGCAACTGATTCAATTAGTACCATTCCCCGTCATCTGTTTCACACTGTTGACTTGTTCTGGAGATGAGGACATGAGTATGGAATTATATTCTAAAAGCCGGGCTCTACTTAGAGACATTTGATTCATGGATGCACCTACAAATTTGTCCTGGAGCAATATCTGCCAGTTCACTGCATAGTGATCTGACCAAGTCAAAGGAAAGGATTAAGCATGGGCGAATTTTGCGAATCTGGCATTCGCGAATTTTGCGAATTTGCGAACTCGCAATCTGCAAAATCCGCGAATTTTCACGAATTTGCGGATTTTTTTTTTTGTGTTCGCAAGGGTTTCTGCCAGTTCGCGAGGGTTTGGTACCAGTTCGCAATCGCGAACTTACTTGTCGGCTTGCAACGGTCGCGACTATGTTGTTTGTACATCTGGTTCATCATCACAGGGTCCCAGCACCCTCTGTTTCACCACTGCCACCCTCTGTTTCACCCATGCCACCCTCTGTTACATCAATGCCACCCTCTGGTTCATCATCACTGTAGATTATGGGGGGGAAAGCAAGCACACCTGCCCTGTTTCAACTGACATGAATTAATTTGGGGTTAGTTTATTAATGTGTCACTGTTTTAAAATTCCAGGTCTGGCACCTGCTTCCTTATCAGTAATTTGCTTTCTGTTGCAGTGCAATTTTTTTTTCCAGGACCTTTGTGGCCTACTTGTAGCTATTCTATGAGCCTGCTGTGAGGGTCAGAGCAGGGTCATACAATTGTTGCAACTAGCAACTGAACTCTGGAGGGGCCCCAGTCAGGAAGCACTACAGGGAATGGTTACTAATGATGAGTTTGAACTCTTTTACCTTCCGAGTGCTTTCAGTTTTGCAAAACTCGTTTTTCTGCAATTTCACGGGATTCGCGGGGCGCGAACACGCGCGAGATCGGATTCGGAAGCCGCAAATTTGTGCGAATATGCAATTTGTTTTTTTGCGGCGTGTTAGTTTGCAAGGTTTTGTGCGTTTTCGCGAGCCGCTTGTAGCGCAAGGCGCGAAGTTACCCTCGCGGTCTTGTTTGCATGACGTATTTCCGTTTCCGGGCGCGAAGTGTAATCTCGCAAAGTGTGCGGCTCGCAAGTACAATTTCACGAGTGTTCGCGAGGAAAATCTCGCGCGAACTTACCCGCACGGTCGTGAACGGGCGCGGCCATCTTGTTTCTCATTCATTGCTATGGTTCTGGGCATGCTTTTTGTATCCTCTCTAAATCTCTGCCATCCTTTGCTTGTTTGAAGTTTTTTTTATCTATTTTACTTATTATCTATCCCTCTATTTTTCCAGCCCTATATTTTTGTGTTTACTGCTACTTTTGGTTAGTTTTAAATGACTTTTTTAAACTCTTTTCTTTTCTTCTCTTCCCTATTCTATTTTCTTTATTCCTTTCCGCCCAGACCATGGTGAAGGGAGCCGGGAAGCATCCCGAGAAGGGGAAGGGTCCCGCACCCCATGCCCGGCTCCCGTGCGGGCATTTGAGTGGGGAGCAGGTTGTACCCCGGGAGATCTTTAGCCCGGAGGAGGTGGCCACACTCATTTTTTATGTTCAGCGCCGCCTCCCCAGGACCATCATGGCAGGCGGCAGAATCAGTGTCGGGTACGGGATCCGGGAGCGCCGGAAGCGGTGGGAGAAGGTGTGCCGGGCCATGTACCACCACTCTCGGGTCTGGCGCACCTACAACTAGGCCACCCACCGCTGGACGGATGTCCTGGACCGTGAACGAGATCTGCTCGACCTGCTTTGCCTTGAGATCCCCGGGCTTGGTGAGTAGTAGTAGCTATTTCTTTACTACTCTGTTTTCTCCTGCTGTGTGTTATCATATTGCAAATTTTTGTTTTTTACCAAGAACAATAATGCTGCTCATTACATTGTAGGTAAATTATATTTCAAAATCGTCTGTGCATTTCAGGTGCACTGCTCTCCTTCTCAGTAGTGTTGCTACTATGCTTATTTGTTTTCGATTTTGTGTTCATTTCATTGGCCTGTGAAATTATGTATGAGTGTAGTTTAAAGAACTGCGTAATGCTACACACTAAGGTTCAGATTTTTTATTACCGGCGCATCCCTGCAAGGTAGCAGGGATGCGCCAGTAATTGTGCGCCACGCCACCATCACCCATGGTGCGCCGTATTTACAATGCGGCGCACCATGGGCCCAAAACGTCACCAAAGCGTTACGCATCTGTGCCGTAAAGGCGGCGCATTGCTGGAGTTGCGTCGCAACGATGGCGCAGCTCCATCAATGCTCTGGGGTGCCCTATCTCCCCAATGCTGCGTCAAGCCGTATGTCTGCTTCAAGCAGGCGCAGGGTTTGAGTCACGCATCATTGTCGTTAAAGTGAGTGATTGAAATCTTGTAGATTTCCCTCAGCCACTTTTAGGATGCGTTCCTGCGCAGGAACACCCTCCCTTGCGCTGGAACGCCCCCTGATGGCGCAGGGCTTTACAACGTGATGCATCTCCCATATGTGTCACAATGTTAATGTACGCCGCACCATTGCGCATCTTTTGTGCTGCAGCTGCGTCACAAATGTCACGCAACAATGGAGCAAAAGAGCCGCAAGGGGCTTCTAAATCAGCCCCTACAGACTCAAGTCCAGTTCTTCCTTTGTACACATGGCGATAAGAAGAAATAGTGGTGGTGGGTTGATAGTTTGAGTATTTTAATGACTGGTTAATGTAGTAGGAAACTTTAGTGTTGTCGCTGATCTGCAATCACTATGGACTTTGTCTGTCACTTCGCGTGCTGCGGACTGCTGCCTGCCAATCCTAGGCAAACCTTTTTAGTACTTTGTTTAGTGAGTTACATAAGAAGTTTCCAATTCGACGGTCCGCCAATCAAGCAATACTAATAACGTAGTAGACCACATGAGATTGGTCAATAATATATCCCGTGGAATAGTTGTCTATTTGCTATTTCGCCAAAATATTTTGTTAGTTCTTTTGAAATGTTTGATTTGGTTGACAAATATCATCCATGTTTTCTGTTTTTCTTTCTTTCATGTTGTACATCAGCTCCCCCCAGGGGCAAGAGGAGGACACAGGAGGAGGAGGAGGGTGCTGTTCAGGATGCAGGCCAGGATCGGGCAGGCGAGGGCTCCTTTGCTGGCCCCAGTAAGTTTTAATTTTAATATAGAGTACTTATTTTTTCCGAGTGTTCCTCATTCGATTTTTTCTAAATCGTCTTTGATCTTCTTGTAGACTGGATCTAAATTCTTATCCTGCCTCGACTATGACTCTGTGTGGTATTACTAGATTATTCTTATTAGTCTGTCTGTGTAGCTAACTAAGATTGCACATTTGGCAATTCCATTGGACTCCCATTCTAGTCAGCAATAGCTCTATCACTGAGTGCAGTCCTCTGGGATTGTCCATAATGTCTTTTCAAGTCTTCTAAATGTTTATGCTTTGACAATTGCCAACAATAAAAAGGTGAATGACCACCAAGAAAGAATAAGATACTACTTTACTTTTGGTTTGGATAGGAGGACAATCCATTCTACTACTGTTGCAGGGACAAATCTGCACAAACAGAGCTATGGACACTAAATAATGCATTGCTTAGCTTATCAATTATAATAGGTGCTGTTAGACTTTCCACATACCTCAGTGATAACATACTTTGTAGTTGAACCCCCAATCTACTTACTGACTAGATAGTGTAGCAGAGTCATTTAGCTCCCAAAGTCACCGATGATTGATCCCCAATGATGTCAGAGGCACGGACTCATGCTTGCGAAAATTCCAAAACCTTTAGCTCATCCACTCTAGTCTGGAGGACCAAAAACCACAGAGTCTATTTAAGTTTAAAAGCTTTATTAAAAGTAAACACATTTATTAAAATCAAGTTTGTCATAAAAGTAAACGTTTAACTGAAAATGGAAAAGTGCTTAGTGCTGACGATTAATTGGACATATTTCTTGTGGTCGAGCCGAGCTCTCACCTGGTTTGAACTTGATCCTGCTCATGTTCTTAGAAGTCAAGCTTCTGTCTGTTAGGAGAAAAAGTGGTGCGTGTTAAAAATAAAAAGCAAGCATTCATCAGTTGTGCCAAAAATGGCAGCAAGACAACAGCCTTCCCTGGAAAAATGGACATTTTTACTTTAGAGTAGACAGTCACAAATTATTAAATTGTATTCTGTCTTTTTCACATTTCTTTCTTCCTCCTAGACCAAATATTATATAGTAGTGAGTGGTGTATTCTAACATTATTAAATGTACTTTGTAGGTGGAACATCTGGAGGCGGGGCCAGCGCGGAGGTGGTGGTGGCATTGGACGAGGACAACTCTGGGGAGGAGGCGGTGGAAGTGCCAGACAATTCTGTGAGGGATAACACGGTGGTGGCGGGCAGAGGTAAGCTATATATTCCTTACTTATTGAGATTGAAGACTGCAGAGTGTGCTTTCTGCAAAGGTGTATTATAAATCAACCAGGTAGTAGCCTCCTCTAAATGTACTTCGACTTAGCTGTGAAGTTTTTGGCGAGAAGAATCCCAATCAGATCTGAGATGAACTTGATGGATGGGATGAACAAAAAGCAAAAGAAGGGTGTAAGTAAGTGTGGAAGGACGAGAAATGTAATGATGACTGGCAAAGAAGAATGATATGTGTTTGCTTGGTCCCCGAGGTGGCTGGGAAGGAAAGAATATGGTATGGTGCATGGCTGGGTGAATGATGAAGCAAGGATGGGTGGAAGGAGAACAGCCTGGGTGGGTGAAACAGAAACTGTATGTGTGCATATACTTTGAATGGATGGATGCCTGGATCATGGTACTATCTGACTCTTAGATAGCATATGTGTATGTAGAGAGAGTAGATGGTCACTGGATGAACTAAGTGTTACTTTGAAGAGCATGTAACACCGCACCCGCACGTCCGTTCCAGTGTAGGAAAGGCAAGGAAAAGAAGTTGTAATTTTGTCCAAATACTACCATGAATAGTAGCAGTAGTTTGTATTGCAACTGCAAGCACAGCATATATCCGGTTATTATGGAGGACACTCCCTACCTCTCTTAATACCTTTAGTTTAGTAGTAGTACGTCATTCATGTGTGGGTGTATCACTGTTCACTCAATAATAAACAAAGCACCTAAAGTCATCCCATATGTCATCAAATACATCCCATGTGAAGTGATAGATAATCAGATTATTTAGCTTCTTCATTTTCCTTCTCTAATACTCATTTGCACTATAGGGTGAAAGCTAAATTAATTAAGCAGTAGCCCTTTTAACAGAGTTTTCTCAGTGCCACCCGTAATAGAAAAGTAATAGCTTCACCACCTGCATGTACTGGACCGGTACAGTAACACAAGTCTGTCTCACTCATCATGATGTGCATCTGTTTTTCTCGGGTGCAAGTTCACTGCGCTGGCATTATGCCGGCTTGCATAAGATAACGTACCAATTTTCCTAAACAAGAGAGAAGAAGAAGACTGGTGTACTGTCATAGTCGACTGTAATGGAAGTCCATAGTGCTCGTAGAATTTGTTCCTTAAACTCCCACTAATGTTAGAGCAAGGATGAAGAAGTCGGAGGTTACATAGATACTGTCCTCAATAGTTATGTACTGTGCTTTCAATTTGCTACTTGTACTGTGACACAACTTTCTGCTCAATCATTTTGTGTTAATCTTAAGGAGCATTGGTTACAGACCATGTCTTTCTTTCTTCATATAGTTGCTCCTTCCAAATCCAACAGACCATCAAGGAGGAGGGAGCTGACTTGAATGGCCCGGCAACGGAGGCTGGATGCCACTGTCGCTGAATATCGGCGGCTGGTGGCCCTGGATGAGGAAGAGACACAGTCTGGTAGTACAACAACATCCACTGGGACAGCTGCATCCTCCTCCGTGCCCCCACGGGCTGCCAGCCAGCGCAGTGCTCCAGTGGTACGGAGCCGGGCTACCAAAGCCAAATGCCACCGCCGAGCAGCAAAGACAGCAGCTGCCCCCACAGGATTTGCAAGGCACGCCGGCGCCGCTTATCCCTCAGTGTGTCCTACCTGGAGCAGGAGGTCCTAAGCTATACGAACTTGGTGGAGGGCCTCCGCTTCGACCATGCCACCCTTCCGCAAGGAGCATGATGCCCTGGCCGCTAAAGGCAACAGCACCCTGCCGTAGTGTCCCTTGCCCCTTTTTTAGAGACTTTTGGGGGGTGGGAATTGGGAGTTGGGTTTTTGGGGGATTTTTGAAGGACAATCGTTGGGGTTAGGGAGGGTCTTGCGGGAGATTATTTTGTTAGGGCTATAAAAATATACTTTTTGAAACTTTATCTGACCATACCTGTTTTTTACTGCTTTTGAGTCTGGTGGGTGGGGGTTTAACAGTAAGTTTGTTTTCCTGAATAGTCCTAGGACTTTAGTAGTACTACCGTCAATCTCTCGTCTCTCCTAATACTCCATTATACTACCTCCAACCAAACGCTTATCTTACCTGTAATTTGTGTTTTTAAGTAGGGCTAGGCCCAGGGCTGGCTCCACGAGAAATGGTGATTAAGGTTGACAATCCAGGGCGGATGAAATTTCCTCCTCATTGCGGTGGTACTAGTGGTGTGACACAGTGGCAGTTGCATGGCTATGGAAAAAAAGAAAATGAAACCTGGTTTGTCCTTACAGTAGTATTACAACGGTACGATAGAGAATATAGCAGGTGACAGTACACTAGACTAGAACAGTGCCACAATGTAGCCTAACAAATGGTAAAGTATTGATAGTATAACTTGTACTTGTCTAGGATTTCTTTGACATTGGCTACTACTAAAAGAAATAGTACTGAAGCTGAGTAAGTCTAGAATATATCCTCGGATTCCTTCACCAGCCTGTTGCTATGACCTTATCCTCCCCAGCAAGTGTGTGGGATTATTGATGTCATTTAGTCACACATCAAGCAAAACCGCACAGCCCGGGGGAAGAGGGTTAGGGTTTGTAAAATGGATGGGAATGGGGGTTTCTTTTTGGGTAGGTTTTGTTGAGAGAAAAAAAAAATCAGCATGGAGAAACAATAATTGAACATAAAGAAATTTTTTGGTACAAAGCTAACCATAAATCTTTTACGTGACATAAAGGAAGTGCATGCACTACTGAATGCATTGTTACTGAAAAGTAAGTAGTACTTTCGACAACCGTGAATGACAGAATGCGACAGTACAGGGATACATTAAATTAGGTTTAAAAATAGCCAAAGTAAAACTTATAGAATGGCTGTAGGGATCAATTTAGAAGCAGAGAGAAATACAAGAAATGCTGTCACACTCATAGAAGAAAAGAATGGATACTGTATCTGTCTGTATGTTGTTGTAGTTGTCCTCCTGTTGAATTTGGTAAGTAAGTTGCATGCAGCAAACAATTCCTCTTATTAGCGGCACTCCTCCATTCCAGCTGACGCTTCGTCCATCAATGTTGGTGACCAGAAGACACCCTGTCCACTGCCTGCCTGGCGGATGCTGAATTGCGGCTCGCTAATGTGAAGCCTGACTCTATCCTTTTTTCCCCATTGCACAGACTGAAACCCGGCCTGTAATTATTGAACGAAAAACAGCACTGATAAATAAATATAAGGTATGTACGCTGTGTAGTGCAAAAAGTCACACTTTGATTTTCCTAATAGACAGTACAATATTTTTGAAAGTGCGTACTCTGTCTGAGTCACCTTTTGAAGGATAAATAAGTATGGGCAAATTAATTTAGCGGATCTTTCCCCTCAAGCTAGGTGTACTGTAAACTGTGTTTTAGAACAAAATGAGATCTTCCCAGCAGTGCTCCCACCCAGACCCTTACTAAAGTCAGTCGCAAAAATGTAGAAGACCCCCAATCAGATCTCAAAAAACGAGGCCTAGCAGAAAACTGGTGACAAAACGTACTTCGAAAGTAAAAGTAGGCCCAAATACCCCTTTTCCCACCGTGGATTGTATTCAAACCACTTGCAAGCAAGCAAAAGTATCCATAGCCAGCATCGCTCCAAGACTCGAAAACCCCCCACCCAAACACATGCAATAGAAATACTGCTAACCCTAACGAGCCCTAAGTTAAGAATAGTGGCAGAGGCTTTCTTTAACTATGCCAAATCCCCCCTTTCCCACCATGGATTTTCTTCAAATGACTTGCAACCAAAATTACACATTCTCACGAGTGCTCTAAGACCCCAGAACTCAGTTGCAAAAATCTAGAACACCCCAAAACACATGCAATCCTGTTGCTAGGGCTAACCCTAACGAACCCTAAGTTACAAAAAGTGCCAAAAGGCTTTTCCTTATGGATTTTGTCCCAACCACTTCTATCCGGTATTAGACCTTCCCAGGAATGCCCCAAGACCCGCCAACCCACCCGCCAAAAAGGACAACACCCCCAAACAGCCCAAAAGGAAAATCTCATACTTACAATATTTCTCGGCCTTCGATCCAAACGCGCTGTGCAGCTAGGCCATAACTCCAGTTTTCCACCACGTATTTCCTGAAAAGCAAATGCAATCAAGATTAGACTGTCCCAGCAGTGCTCCCAGACCCCAAAACTCACCCACAAACACCCGGAACCTCCCCAAAGAGCACCTCAAAGGCAAGCAAGTCAGCAAAAACACAAAACAATTTTCGCCTCCGATTTGGTCCAAACCACTTTTATCCGGTATTAGAGCTTCCCAGCAATGGCCCGAGAGCCGTCAACCCAGGAGAAAATGAGTAGAAGACCCCCAAACAGCCAAAAAGCAAAAGTACAAAAATGGGGACTTAGTCATTTTTTTGCCAATTTCCCAAATCACTCCGCGCGCGCTCTGCAGCTAGGCCCTAACTCCCCTCTGCCACCATGGATTTGCTTCAAACATATTGCATACTAAAGTATCCGTAGCCAGCAGTGCTCCCAGACCCCGAAACCCACCCACAAACACCAGGAAGCCCCCTAAACAGGCCCCCGAAAACGCTACATTGAGCAAAATGTCAGAAATAGCAACAAAAAAATCTGCGTGGATTTTGTCCCAACCACTTCTATCCGGTATTAGACCTACACAGGAATGCCCCAAGACCCGCCAACCCACCCGCCAAAAAGCACAACACCCCCAAACAGCCCAAAAGGAAAATCTCATACTTACAATATTTCTCGACCTTCTGTCCAAACGCGCTGTGCAGCTAGGCCACAACTCCAGTTTTCCAACACGGATTTCCTGAAAAGCAAATGCAATCAAGATTAGACTGTCCCAGCAGTGCTCCCAGACCCTAAAACTCACCCAAAAACACCCGGAACCCCCCAAAAGAGCACCTCAAAGGCAAGCAAGTCAGCAAAAACACAAAAAAATTTCCACCTCCGATTTGGTCCAAACCACTTTTATGCGGTATTAGAGATTCCCAGCAATGGCCCCAGAGCCGTCAACCCAGGAGAAAACGAGTAGAAGACCCCCAAACAGCCAAAAAGCAAAAGTACAAAAATGGGGACAGTCATTTCTTTGCCAATTTCCCAAATCACTCCGCGCACGCTCTGCAGCTAGGCCCTAACTCCCCTCTGCCACAATGGATTTGCTTCAAACCTATTGCAAACTAAAGTATCCATAGCCAGCAGTGCTCCCAGACCCAGAAACCCACCCACAAACACCAGGAAGCCCCCTAAACAGGCCCCCGAAAACGCTACATTGAGCAAAATGTCAGAAATAGCAACAAAAAAAATCAGCATGGATTTTGTCCCAACCACTTCTATCCCGTATTAGACCTTCCCAGAAATGCCCCAAGACCCGCCAACCCACCCGCCAAAAAGCACGACACCCCCAAACAGCCCAAAAGGAAAATCTCATACTTATAATATTTCTCTGCCTTCTGTACAAACGCGGTGTGCAGCTAGGCCACAACTCCAGTTTTCCACCACGGATTTCCTGAAAAGCAAATGCAATCAAGATTAGACTGTCCCAGCAGTGCTCCCAGACCCCAAAACTCACCCAAAAACACCCGGAACCCCCCCAAAGAGCACCTCAAAGGCAAGCAAGTCAGCAAAAACACATACAAATTTCCACCTCCGATTTGGTCCAAACCACTTTTATCCGGTATTAGAGCTTCCCAGCAATGGCCCCAGAGCCGTCAACCCAGGAGAAAACGAGTAGAAGACCCCCAAACAGCCAAAAAGCAAAAGTACAAAAATGGGGACTTAGTTATTTTTTTGCCAATTTCCCAAATCACTCCGCGCGCGCTCTGAAGCTAGGCCCTAACTCTCCTCTGCCCACCATGGATTTGCTTCAAACCTCTTGCAAACTAAAGTTTCCATAGCCAGCAGTGCTCCCAGACCCCGAAACCTACCCACAAACACCAGGAAGCCCCCCAAACAGGCCCCCGAAAATGCTACATTGAGCAAAATGTCAGAAAAAGCATTAAAAAAAATCAGTGTGGATTTTGTCCCAACCACTTCTATCCGGTATTAGACCTTCCCAGGAATGCCCCAAGACCCGCCAACCCACCCGCCAAAATCACAACACCCCCAAACAGCCCAAAAGGAAAATCTCATACTTACAATATTTCTCGGCCTTCGGTCCAAATGCACTGTGCAGCTAGGCCATAACTCCAGTTTTCCACCACGGATTTCCTGAAAAGCAAATGCAATCAAGATTAGAGTGTCCCAGCAGTGCTCCCAGACCCCAAAACTCACCCACAAACACCCGGAACACCCCCAAAGAGCACCTCAAAGGCAAGCAAGTCAGCAAAAACAAAAAAAAAATTCCACCTCCGATTTGGTCCAAACTACTTTTATCCGGTATTGGAGCTTCCCAGCAATGGCCCCAGAGCCGTCAACTCACCCACAAAGAAGTAGAACACCAACACAAGTGCTGAGTCTTTCTTCATTGGGCGTTATCCAGCCCTCTGCTTTGATGGAAATAGGAGTCTGGAGGAGGAGGATAGAGGAGCATGTTCTTCTGAACTTGTGAACCTGAGGAATGCAGACTGCGGCACCTTCAAATCAATAAGCAAACAAGTGAAGACAGTTCTGCTGATGGGCTTGTTTTTGTGATTAGGTGATTAAAGTTTGAATTATATTAACTGTGCACAACAAAGAAAGACAGACACACAGGAATAAAAGTGAATAAGGACCAAAAAGAAAGTTATTGATTCATTGTCTCATTTTCAGGGCTCGGTGTCAGGGTCCAGGAATAAGAATAAGACTTCGTCATCATACTCTGCAAATTCAGGCAGGGTGAGCTCAGTGTCACCTGACAGAGAAGAAATTCCCTCATCTACGTTGCTGTCCACCTCGTCTTCATCCGGCGTGCTTTCTCGTACTCTGTTATCTGGTGGTATGAGGTGCTGATTCATCTTGATCATTGTTAACCTCTCCACATTTTTGGGCAAGAGGCGGCTCCGTTTGGGAGTTACAATGCCACCAGCAGCACTGAAAACATGTTCAGAAGACACGCTTGCGAGTGGGCAAGACAAGTAGTTTAAAGCCAGGTTGGAGAGCTGTGGCCACAATTCTTTTTTCCCATGCCAATACGCCAATGGGTCAGCATTAACATAGACCTCTGTTGAGTCATGCAGATAGTCCTGCACCATCGACTCAAGGTCCTCCAAGGTTTCTCCACTTTGCTTAGCTTTTGCTGTGACCTTTTGAGAACCAAACCCAAGCCGACTTAGCCATTCCTCTTCAGCATCCAATGTTACTGTTGTGTCTGGTGCAGATGATCCGGTTGCCGGTGTCTTTAACGGCTGAGAGGTCACTTGTGCCACAGCCACAGGTGCAGAAGTGGATTGTTTTGACTGGGGATGGCCTGCAGATGCTGCTGCTGATGTACTGCCTTTTCCTTCAATTTTCTGCCATTCTCTTTCAAACCTCTTGGCTGACAAGGCTAGCCAACGTTTGTACTTTGTAACATCTTCATCAGCAAAAGGAAAGAATGCTCGGCCTGCCAGCGCCTTTTTGTAGCGTGGATCCAGAATAGTAGCACAAATGTAATGCTGGTCTGAGTGGATCATTTTAAGACGTTCATCACCTTGTAGGCGCTCTAATATTTTCTCCCCCAAAACAAAAGGGTGTTGGTTTTTTTCATCTTTTTGAAACACAGAAGACACCTCCTTCAGTTGGTGCTCCAGCATGTACAACAATGGGATAGCTTTTCCCAAATTACAGTCCTTCTTGCTGACTGCACGCGTGAAGACCTCATAAGGACGAAGCATGCATGTCAGGCTTTTAACTATGATCCATTGCGCCGCACCCTTCCTCAGGTCCTTCTGAGCTGTACCCTGTTTTAAGAAATAGTGATCGAGTACCGTATACTGCTCATACAGACGCTCAAGCATGTAGAAGGTTGAGTTCCAACGTGTTGCCACCTCCTGGATGAGTGCTTTCACTGGCATTCGACTTTCATGTAGCAGGCTCCTCAGATGCTTCCGGGCCTTAAATGAATGGCTGAAATCGTTGCACATTTTTCGGCAGGTGTCCACTACCTCGTACGCTAGACTGTCTTTATCACTCAAGAATTTTTTGACAACCAGGTTTATACAGTGCGCCAAACACGGCACTCTGAAATACTGACCCAGCTCCATGGCCTTAACTACATTGGCGCCATTATCCGTGGAAACATAACCAATCTGGCGGTTTTTTGGGGACAGCCAGTCAAGGACCTTTGTGTTAAACTCATCCAAAATGTTTTGTGCAGTGTGACGTTTCTCCAAACCAAACATGGCCAGTGTTGCATGTTTCCGAGCAGCTTTAAAAACTTGGTCCGGGTCAACACCTGCGTTTAGCTTTGCTTTAACCCCTGAAAAAGAGACCCAGTGTGCAGTGATGCACATGTAATCAGCGCCTGCGCCACTGGTCCACATGTCTTTTGTCAGATGTATAGTGTGAACAGCACTCTTCTGCAAAGCTGCCCCAATAACCTCCAGTACATCTTCATGTAGTGCCGGAACCGCAACTCTTGCAAAATAGAACCGGCTAGGATCCTTCCATTTAGGGCAGAGCGCTGCCACTAATTCTAGAAAACCAACCCCTTCTACAAAAGAAAAAGGGAGAAGGTCCAGAGCTAGCATTTTAGCCAGCTTAGTGTTATACAGACGCGTCAGTGGGTGGTTGCATTCATATTGCGTTTCTGTAAACAACATCTTTTTAATGTTGCCCTGGACCAAGCATTTACGGGATGATGATGATGATTTCTTCGACCCAGTTACGCTTGCTGATGAACTTTTTTGCATTGGTGTCTCACTCTCTCCCACACTCTTAGTGTGGCTCACATAGGGTGTGCTGCTGACAGGGGTACTGGGTGTAAGTGAAGTGTTTGACACGTCTTCTTCCTCCTCATCATCATCAGATGAAACAGCATTATGTGCAATTCGGGCTGCCTTGATCGCCTGTAGGTGCGCAAACCATTGGACAGCGTGCTTCCTTTCAAGATGACCTCTCTGGCCTCCGGTACCATAGTTGGAACCAAACTTACCACGACTAACTGCCAACTTACAAATGCTACAAATGGCGAGGTTTTCCTTTTTTGGGCAAACACTAAAGAAGTCCCAAACTGCGGACTTGAAATGTCTTTGGGGGTCGGAGGAGGCGGCGATACTGGTGGTGGTGGTCCTGCTGCTAATGCCAGATGAAGTGGAGGATGTGGATTGCCGAACTTCAGTACGTTTTGCACTTTCACCACCACTAATTGAGGTCGAGGTGGATGGAGGTCCCTTCTGGTGAGTAAGAAATATGGAAGCAGTAGGTGTTGGTGTACTAGTTAACTCCAATGATTGTGGTGTTTCTTCCATTGCCTCCTCGTTGACAACATCATCATGCTCAGCAGCTTCTCGGGCTAGGGCCAAAATGTCTTTTTGCTGCATGCCCGCTGGGGCTGCAGTGACCTTTATGATGACTGCCTCGTCGTCGTGAGAGTCTTCATCGGCAGGAGTATCCGCCACTTCTTGTTGAGCCTCATCACACTCCATAACTATGAGTCTTTCGACGACCTTCCTTTTACGCTTAACTACCTTTGTCAGATCATGGTGTGCCTCACTCTCAGACGGCAGTGATGGCTCCCAATTTAAATCCGTATCATCAGAAGGAGGTGGGCTTGAAAAAGATGTAGACCTCACCCTTGATCTCTTCTTTGCTAGGGGTGTGGAAGACAATGAATTATCATCAGGAGGAGTGGCTTCCTCAAATGATACCTCTCCTTGATTGTCGATTTCCTGATGTGCCCCTACTTCGGGAGGAACAACTATTGTGGGCACTTGTGACCCTCCATGTACCTCTGCTTTCGCATCTCCTTGCGCTGCCTCTCCTTCCACAAGTACTTGGGCTTGTACTTGCACATGTGGTTGTTGTTGCGGCTGTGGTTGTTCAACACTTGTCAGATGAGTTACAACAACCTGTGTTGATTCAGGGACATTGCTGCTACTTTCTTGCGATGAGCCAACATCACTGGTCGATAGTGATTGAAGAAGTACACTGACTGCCTCTGCAGCACTCAAGGGATTGGACTTAAGTTGGCGTGGTGGTGGCGGCACTGAGCCCAATGGAGCGGGGGTGCTGCTCCCAGCTTGGTCCCCAGCAGATCCCGCTGCTGCTGCAGGCGTACTTTTTTTTTTACTCCCAAAAAACGTGGCGGCCGGCACACCAGCCTCCTTGGTAACTTGCTTCTTCTGCTCCTTACTGGCAACTTTCTTGATAGAGGAGCTAAGGGGAACTTTTTTTGGGGCCATCTTCTTCAGAGCAGGTCAGAACAGCAGGCCGCAGTTGCACGAGTTGCAGAGTTGTCTGTGGCCAGACGTGACGTCGCGTGACGTTATGCTGCACACACACTTCTTCCTGGCACTGGTGGTTCTCTTGAGTCTTGTGCACCTAAAAGCAATGGAAGACAGAGGAACATCAGTTCAGTTATACACCCCAAAAAAATCGAAAAAACACAGCAAAATCAGCACAATTACATGCCCTCCATGATGTTTAAATTCAAGACACCCCACAGAAAGACTAGGCCCATGCAACACTCACTACCCCTGGTGAAAAGGCCACAACTACAGGCCAAAAAAACGAAAATCACAGAAAAATCAGCACAATCCCAAACCATCCAGGCCCTCCATGATGTTTAAATTCAAGACACCTCACAGAAAGACTAGTCCCATGCAACGCTCACTACCCCTGGGCATAAAGGTTGAAAACTAGGCAAAATGGTGGCAGGCCTAACAACACTGCCTGCATTCAAAATGGCCACTTGCCTCCCAGCACATGGCCTGCCTGTACCAGCACTCAAAATGGCCCCCACCCACATGGCCTGTCCCCATGAACACCCCAAAAAATCGAAAAACACAGAAAAATCAGCACAATCCCAAACCATCCAGGCCCTCCATGATGTTTAAATTCAAGACGCCCCACAGAAAGACTAGGCCCATGCAACACACACTACCCCTGGTGAAAAGGCCACAACAACAGGCCAAAAAAACGAAAATCACAGAAAAATCAGCACAATCCCAAACCATCCAGGCCCTCCATGATGTTTAAATTCAAGACGCCCCACAGAAACACTAGGCCCATGCAACACTCACTACCCCTGGTGAAAAGGCCACAACAACAGGTCAAAAAAACGAAAAAAATCACAGAAAAATCAGCACAATCCCAAACCATCCAGGCCCTCCATGATGTTTAAATTCAAGACACCCCACAGAAAGACTAGGCCCATGCAACACTCACTACCCCTGGGAATAAAGGTTGAAAACTAGGCAAAATAGTTGCAGGCCTAACAACACTGCCTGTATTCAAAATGACCACTTGCCCCCCAGCACATGGCCTGCCTGTACCAACACTCAAAATGGCCCCCACCCACATGGCCTGTCCCCATGAACACCCCAAAAAATCGAAAAACACTGAAAAATCAGCACAATCCCAAACCATCCAGGCCCTCCATGATGTTTAAATTCAAAACACCCCACAGAAAGACTAGGCCCATGCAACACTCACTACCCCTGGTGAAAAGGCCACAACAACAGGCCAAAAAAACGAAAATCACAGAAAAATCAGCACAATCACAAACCATCTAGGCCCTCCATGATGTTTAAATTCAAGACACCCCACAGAAAGACTAGGCCCATGCAACACTCACTACCCCTGGTGAAAAGGCCACAACAACAGGCCAAAAAAACGAAAATCACAGAAAAATCAGCACAATCCCAAGCCATCCAGCCCCTCCATGATGTTTAAATTCAAAACACCCCACAGAAAGACTCAGTCCACCCACCACTGAGTACCCCTGGGCAAAAGGCCCCAAAACAGCCCACAAATCGAAAATTCCAAAATTGTAGTTGCAGCAACTGTAATGCCCCAAACAAACTTACTTGTGAAATTTCTAATCCAAAAGTGATCCAAAGAAAGTCAAAAAGGCTTAAAATCCAAATATCCAGCAGCATCCACAAAAAGTAATCCTTCCAGCTCCAGATCCAAATGAAAAGTGACCAGGAGATGGACAAAGTACTGGCAGGAGCCTGCTGGACAGGAACAGGAAGTTGAAGACTGTGGGGCACTTCCTTCCTCCCCCCCTTCCCCAAAATGGACTCCTCGCAAAAAAAGTGCAGGCAAATGTCAACCTGAGGAGTTATTCAGATAAAAATCATCATTTCCAGAAGGTTTATGCTGCTTGCTGGTGGATTTCTTGTGCAGAATTGCAAATTTTGTATTTTCGCGAGTGCAAGATTGTTGCTGCTCGCCGCATCTACAAGGTCGCAATTGCGAAGTCCAGCGATACGTGATCACGGCATACTCGCGTTGACAAACTCTCGCTGTGCAAGTTGGCAAGCCGCGATGACGTAATCGCGCTCGCCAAATTCCCGCGGGATCCCACAGCAAGATCCAAAATGACACAGCACTCGCAAAATATCGAGAAAAACAACTCAGCAAACGCTGAATGAGGGTAAGTAAACGCCGTGCGCCGCAAAATTGTATCACCAAGAAAAAAAAATCCGCTGCGTGCGAATTTGCGGATTTTCGGTAAATTCGCGAGCGTTCGCGGATTGCGACTTTACCGAAAATCCGCGAGCGTAACGGATTTTCCGCCCATGCTTAGAAAGGATGTTGGCTAGCCAATATCGGGGTTATTGGAAAATATCCCATCAAGCATATGTCCAGCACAGTGGGTAGTACCCCAGGTTATTAATGATAATCCAAAACCATTGAGAGTATGGCCACTGTTCAGTCTGCTCAGTCTCTACAGTAGAGTCCTTTGCCTTTATGATGTCCAGCACATTCATGCAATTATGTTAAATATGTGTGTGCAGTTGTATGTTAGTCCCATGTGTTGAATTGATGACTAGAGCACTCTACAGTCCTATATGAAATCGTCAAGAGAAAGACCTTCTTTATGTTGGTCTAAGAATGTCTGATATCCATCTTGGACAAGGGGACTCTCACATACACATCTCCTGTTCCATTTCATAAAGATGACTCTATTGGGTGAGCTCAGGTAGCAAACTGGAGCCCATTGACTTAGCTACAATTTCCATGCCAAAGTGATGCCAAACACCTGATGTGGACTCCCTCACTGGAGTCTTTCCACATCTTCCTGAGTAAGTTGTCACCAGTCCCAGGAGAAGACAAGAGAGTAGCAGTCCCTCCTGATGGTCTGATCGAACTAGGAACATGCTCTTAAGGACTATGAGGAACACCCCAAAATCTAAAGAGTTGTGAACATCTTAGTGGCCAAGCTAGGCAAACTGAGGATACATACGGATGTCCTCTTTCACTACTTTGTCCACTCGTTGACTCTACAACTGAGGACACCTGCTACACCAGTGTAAGGAAGAGACTATACCTGCTGCTAACGCTCCACTCTCCATAATGATAGGAAATAAGTCCTGAAAGTCTTGTGGTTATGCCAAGGTGAGGGTTGTGGAGAACAAGGAACAACTTAACAGCCTGCTACTAAGAGTGTCAATAAATGTATCAGGAGAGAGTGAACTGCTGCATAGATTAGACCCATATCCCAGTTTCCTGGAAGAACCGGTGTAGGGCAGTCAATGCACTAAGTCTAAATTGAAGGCTTAAGGTCAACACAGATATCTGCCAGGAGAACAAATTCAGAATGAAATGAAATCTGCGTTCAGGACAGGCTCCCTTCCCTCTCCTTCACTCATTAAGGCTGGTGAGCCTGCTCCATCCTTTTACTCTAGATGTTCCCATAATGTACCTTTGCTCTCTCTAATTACCTCCAGAAGTCTAAAGGACTCCTGACTTTAATCCCTGTCCTAAGACCCATCTGGTAGACTGGAAGCAGGTGACATGAATCTGCTCTTCCAGATAACTTATTGTTTGAACTCCTGATCAGTGCCCTTTTTGCTAGCTAACAGTCCACTGGCCACTAACTATTGCAGTTGCTGGAAGGGTACTTTCAGCCTCATATATTACCCTACCACCATAAAAACATGTCTGCAAATGAAGGGTTCTCTTATGCATGCCACTTACCCCTAACCATCTCAAGGCACACTTAGGGTGAACAATCACTATAGCTATACACCTACCTTTTGCCAGCCCAGTAGCCAGGTGAGTAAAGGTCTCTGATCAGGGATGTGAGGTTTGTGAACACACAATATGCATTGCCATATACAAGAATAGCGTCCCCACTTACCATGCCTATTTGTCCTAAGAAGTATTGTTGCACAAAGTAATTAATGTTCACTCATATCCTTGTTATTTTGAAATGTAGTTCTCCATTTATGAAATGAAGGCAACTCATACTGATTGCGTGCTCCCACACTGTGCCTATGTTTCCAGCTGAAGAGTTTGTACTCCAACAGTACTTTACAACTCGTTAAACAGCTTTAAGTGTGCAGGTATTTGGAGTGTGGAACCAGAGCACCTCTTAAAGGTTTCTGATCTGCTATGCTAAGAGGCTCAAATATTAAAAGCGGGTACATAGTCAATAAATGTAACTTTTGCTGTCCAAGTAATCGCTGAGTGTACTGGTACTCAAAGAAAAGAGCTAATATTAACCTAAAATTATGCTTCTACTGAGGCAACTTTTTATTTCATTTCATGGGTATAATTTATGCACAGGAAATAGGTAGTGGGACGCCTAATGTGTGACCTCAAAAGAGTGTGATCAGGGACATCTTCAGTTTTTTTGGGGTCCTAGCGCAATGCTTTTTGGGGGCCCTGTTCAGAACATGTTTGAAATTATGATTCAATTTCAGCTCTTTCATGCCTTCTTTGGCCACGTCACTGACAGTTCACAGGCGTAGTTGTCCCAATTCTAAATGTGTTTGCATCTAATATTCAGGGATAGTGACCTGCGTTTTCCATATTGTAACTCGGCAGCAGTTCACTAATATTGTTACAAATAATCTCTGTAACACCCTGTGACACCCTCCGATTTCTCATACTTGAGGTTCTATTGTGATCTAAAAGAAGCTTTTGTTTATGGATGTTGCATTAAAAAAAATGCAACATTTCTCTGCAAAATGTCTGCAATAGACTATAACACATCATCCATATTAAAAATAAATTAAAGGAAACAGTATTTAAAACAATCTGTTCAAGAATTATTCAAGGCCATCAGGGCAAGAGTCTGCAGAACAGAGCTGACTCTATCAGGGGCACACCTGAAAGACTGGGAATCTGGGCTGAAGCCCAATTGCCCATGCCTTAAAACATCTCTGTGTATGATGCAATCTGTGACCAGTTCTAAGTGGTGAGTTGCGGCTGATAAGTCAGAGTTAATCTTAAAACCATGCATTCTACTTGACTACATCCTTCACTCAACTTACTTTTTATGTATTAAAAATAAAGTAAAGGAAACGGTATTTGAATCAATCTGTTTAAGAATTATTCAAAGTCATCAGGGCAAGAGTCTGCAGAACAGAGCTGACTCTATCAGGGGCACACCTGAAAGGCTGGGACCCTGGGCCGAAGCCCAATTTGCCCATGCCTTAAAACGTCTCTGTGTATGATGCAATCTGTGACCCGTTCCAAGTGGTGAGTTGCAGCTGATAAGTCAGTATAATCTTAAAACCATACATTTTACTTGACTACATACTTTAGTCAACTTACTTTTTATGTAAGCCTTCTTTTCAAATACATTTTTGTAGAGAATAAAGAATGCACCTGCCATGGTTTAGCTTTCCATTTTCCGCTTGTGTTGTTTTTTTCAGCTTTCTCTGCATTAGGTTGGCAGTAATACTTTTTATAACCATCCAAATAAAGATTCGTGCTATTGTAATTAACAGCATTTTTATTAGCACATCTTTGACTACCCTATGCAAATTAGCACTCCTGAGTAATGTAATAAAATGTGGTTGTGATTTGATTTGTTGGTTTGTAGTATGGCAGCATTTCTCAAAAAATGTTTATGGGTGCCGCTTTTACTTTATAAATGCGTGCTCTAGAGTCAAATATGCAGAAGAGGCAGGCATCATTATTCCTGGTAATTAATTCCTGATTTCCAGAGACTTTTAAGAACATTGCAGCTAATTCCCTTATTCATGTAGATAAATCCTTTTATAATAGAAGACTAAGAATTCTAATTATTTAGTTGAAGCACTTTCTACAAAGTATAATGCGCATTAGCAAACCAAAAATTAGCGTTACAGTTCTTAAGAAATTCAAAGTGATGGAATACATTAAATTGATAGACATACATTCTGTTCTCAATTAAAGCACTAGGGAGGGTTGTCTAAATATGGCACACCCCAGCAGAATAATGCAACAAATTCTAACCATATGAAGGACTTTCAAGTTATTTGAAGTTTTTCAACTGTGTGTACGCTGTTGTGATTTGCAGGTCACCTAGGGTGACATGCTGGCCCTCATAAAAACATAAAGGGTGATTATTAGTATTATTGCATGATTTAGGGCTGGCTCATCTTTTGCCCATACTGAATGCCATAGCAATGTTGGAGCAATTTGTATACAGTGGGTTAAAGGAGGTATACCAAGTTCTTTATGACAAAAAATAATTGGGAGACTACTTGGGACTGTCATCAGTCGTCTAAGGAAGTTGTTCTCCACAGCCTGCAGGCAAGACAGCTTGCAAAAGCCCCATACTCCAGCCCCATATACAAGGTTACAGAACATGAGTGAGCCTTATAGATGTTAATTATTGAAAAAATGGGTCTGGATCCTAATTTCTTTGTAAACCTAAATAAAGCCTCCAAATTTTGATTGAAGCTGCTAACCCTGGTTTCGACCAAATTATGCCAAGTATCTTTCTGGTCAAAAGAGATACCTAAGAATGAAAAAGTTAGAACATAAGACATCCTATCATTAGTAATAAAACATGATTTTGAAAGGGGGGACTGCCTACCACCATGGTGTGAGACTTGGTCATATTGGTCTTGAGACTCAGATCAGACATAAAATCATTGAATCTTGTAACTAGCGTTTGCAGATCCACACCAGTTCTAGACATCAACACACAATGATCGGCATAGAGTAGCACTGGAAGATTTCTGGTGCCTATCTTCGGAACATCAACATGCCCTTGCTTAATATAACTTTTCAAGCCATGGTGAGCCGAAATTAGGTGTTTACGCAGGGAGTCGCCAGCACACCAATGCTGTCGTGAAGATGTCCCCCACCACGGACTCATGAAGTCATGCATTTGAAAATAGAGAAATCAAAAAGAGAGTGCCGGATTTTCATTTTACATGAGACAAAAGTGGGAATCCAAACAAATTCCATAAACCTCTATGAACAGAGGTAATGCACAAGACGCCTACCAACAGATAGTACACAAGTTGGTAATGAACGCGTTTATGTGAATGTCCATCCACCGTGAGTAGACACGATAGGGGGTGTACTGCCTCGTGTGGTGAGTTTTTTAGATTTTTTGGTCCTGAGGAATGCTGGGTCGTAAATGACCAAATAGCTGAAACATGTCGACCGTTTTTTAGGACAAGGGGTTCAAAGTTACTTAACTCCGTATGTCCGCCTTCACACATTGGTTTTAACTGAGTTCGAATCACCTCTCCATTTAAAGTGTTGGTTGAGGGAGTGATCTATACTCATTTTAATCTGCACTTAATATATTTTTTGGTTTGATGTAATTTCACACGCACTAACCTTAGGAACCCAATGAAGATAAACGGCTACCTGCCTTGAGTGGGTGCCTGAGGGTTCCTTTTGTCATCTTGGTATTTTCACAGTTCGTCTGTGGCACAGTGAATACATTTGCATGGAGCACTGATGGGGGTTTGGTGACTGTCTTACCTGACCACTCTTTTGACAGAGTTCTTTGCTATTTTTTGTAAATAAATACTCTCTGGTGTTTACGATCATCAATTTACATGTTCAATCAATTAACGAGATTGGGCGACAACACCTCAGGTCAGACCTGTCCCCTTTTTTAAAACTGGATACTACGATCACTGTGGCCCCTGATTTTGGGGGGCCCTCGGAAGCTAAAGAGTCTAAAATATTAGTCAGCAGTGGGAGCCAGAGGACAGGATTCGCCAGGAAAAGGTCAACGAGGACACCATCTGCGCCAGATACCTTGTTCTTTATAGGTTGATTGAAAACTTTTTTACCTTCCTCGAAAGTCGGAGGCGACAGCTCTAGATGTCCCGGACCCATTTGCTTGTCACTATGTTTTAAAATGCAGTAGTGCTCTTCCTCACTGCTATTTAAGCTAGAGAAGTATTAAACCCATGCATCTGGCATAATTGTGGCATCAATACTACTATTTTACCCCTCTTGAGGTGACCACCCAATGTTGCACCTGCAAGGTTATGAATGGAAAAGTACCCGTCAATAAGGACTACGCATTTCATTTTAACTACCCACCACGTTCATTTACTGGCTAATGGAAAAAACGTCACCCTAATACCTTCTAGTTCTGAATTCATTTTTTTCCATTTTTTTTTATGTGCGATTTCAAACCAGGCAGCCACTAGCCTTGGACATATTTTCTTCTGTCAAGGCACATTGGTCCACCTCTTCATTATTTCAAGTTAGTGCTTTTCCATTTTCTTGCTATAACTTATCTCGTGACCTCGAGATCTATCACAACAAATAATCCATCCATGCATTGCGTTAATTATTGCTAACAATGCTATGTTGGAATTGGGGGAAAATCCTGGTCCACCACACCCTACAAACAGTCATGTACCCTCAATCAATACTGTGAGATAACTGAACAACAACAGACAGTATGTTGGAATGTACCCCGAGAATTCTTACAGCGTATACATACAGTAGACTTAGCTTTATCATCTACCACCATCTAGAAGGATGGAAATAAACTCTGTGTAAATATTTAAATTGTAATAATCTAAGGCATTCCAAGATGGGCAGGAGACGAGGTACCATTTTTTCCCCCTCTATTCATCATCGAATAAATTACCTGAGCTACACCTTCCATTTTTCCCTATGGTTCAAAAAGGGGTTGAGGGAATTGAATATTATCAACCTGTAAACCCGTGAGATGCCTTTACTCCCAATCTGCTTAAAGGTTATCTTGGGTTACAGGGGATGACATTCAGGTACTGCGAAAAGGTTAACTTCATAAAGGTCCAGCGCTCTAGTCCTGAATTCTTGCCAAGCACAATCTCCCGTAAAAGTAATTGAAACAAGCCTAGGTCTTACCTAAAGAGGGCTTAGGACCCAAAGTTAATTTCTCAAGCAAACAATTCATTGCACATATGTTTGACAGCTATTTAAACAAGCCCACTCAGATCTAAACACAGAAACCTCATCCCATCACCTTCATTTGCACTAGAACAAATATAGCACACATTGACACAGAATAATATTGTCAGACATATTGCCTCACATCAACAAAATGTTCTAAATATTGTTTACAAAATACAATCCTATTTTAGAATAGATTTTCTATTATTAACTCCTATGGAGTTGTATTTTTGTAAATAAGATTTTGGACTCCACTTGTATGTCAGACAATCTTCTGCAATTTATATTTTGGGACTGCTGGGACATCCTGGTCTAATGTGATCTCTCAGTCAAGTTGTCTAAGATTTTACTCAAAGACACTCTGGACCTTTATAGCTGATGTGAAGCTCTGTAATTAAGAAAAAATCAAAAGTACAATTTAACTTGTGATGCCAATGTGACTCCACAATGAGGACCAGGAATCAATGATTATGATAAAAAGATTATATTTGGATTACCAATCAATACAGTCAATACACACACCATATGCAGATTCAATGAGTACTTTAGCACAATAGACAAAGTCAAATATTTCAGTTGTTTGAGATATAATAAAATAAGATGCAGAATAGTGACGGCCACAAGCATATTACAGCAAATAAAAGTGAACAGGTGTTCCAAAAAGAAACTGTCCTTGTCTACTCTAACATGGGTCAAAGGTAAAATTATCGAGCAATGGTTTCTAATTCAGGAGCAAATAAGAAATAGTTGTCAGCATGATCAGACTACAGTAGAAGTCCAAAGTAAAAGGAAATAAGTGCTTAGCATAAAGATTCACGCTTGCAAGAATAGGGCAAGCAGAGACGTCTGCACCTCTCAAAGTCTAAAATAGATCTCCTCCTAATGCCTAACTCCAACCACCCTCTCACACAACTACATGAGCACTATTACAAATAAACATGAGATTTAACATATTAATCTCTGGCTCACACCACTAATATAAAATAAAATCTCTATTTATGTTTTTCTGCAACATGGCTGTAAGTTACCAATGCTTCAGACTAAGGCTGCCATTCTCAGCCTTTAACATCTTGTTATTCTGGTACACGGTGAACAGAAAGCTTGTTTTGACCATTGTTCCTCCACATTCACTGCCAAGTCTCTCCCAGGCTTCTCTGTCAGCCATCGAATACAGACAATAAACCATTCACTAGCTAATGTGAATCATGATAATGAAACTATAAGGGAAAAGGGAAAACATTCTGGCAAACCAAAAAGCATTTCAACATAGGCCTGTAATCAGGCTAACTTAAATCAACATTTATTGTTGATGTCAAATACATGGTTATCCATGCACTTGTGTAACTTGAAATGAATTGCAAAGAGCGAGCAAAATAATACATGTTTGCAGATGCAATGTAAATGAAAGAGTAATTATAAAACATAATCAAGAAGGCATAATTCATGTTGAAACTAAACATTTGTGCACACTCAAACAGAAATCTCTAGTTTGTACAGTAAAAACATTTCAGTAATGCTATTACATGCTTCCCTTATGTAAATAAAATGTAACCACACTGTGGTTATAATATCAAATGCATATACATAATTGCATCTCTGTGACATGTAAGGATGGAGTTTAAATTGTGCTGCTCCAGTCCCATAACACTCCTACTTAAGTCTGAAACCTATTCAGACCACACCCAAAACACAGCCCACAAACATTGCAATATCATGGTGCCAGCTATAATAATAACTTGGATCCCAACTGGTGAAGTATGCTAAGCTAGCCTAAAGAGCTCCTTCATCAAATAGCCAAAAGGCATAACATCCAAAATGCAAGGAAACATGTAACCACTTGGCCACTAAGCCATTGACCTATATAATAGCAAGCCCTGTTTTTACATTTGTTGACCCATAGAATAGCAAGCCTTGCTTTAACATTTGGGGCAGTTTGTGCTTAATCCTTCATAATATTTTTTCCTAGAAACATATGCCAGCCACATGTTTGTCCTCCTTAGTTGTTATTACAGGTTTATGCCAGCCAAATGTTTGTCCTCCTTAGGTGTTACTACAGGTTTAGCTACAGACAGCTTTAGCTATGTGAAGGCATCACATTATCAATTATTTTAAAACATTAGAATAAGAAGTACTAAGAAGGAGTGTGCTTTGCATATGCTCCCTTCAACATTGTGATTTCATGTGGTAGTCATGCTTTGCCATTGATTGGAGCATGGCATTTTGAGGTTACGTACATTGCCCTGTCTGTCTTTCCATTATCTTTTAGTGATGGAATATCACAGAAGTTTTGTTTCATAGACTGCAGATGCAACTTTAAGTGCAGCTTGTTATCAAGTCCAATATCCAATACTCGTTTGTTTCATTCATTACAGACCACTACTCAAGGAACCCCTTACTCTTCCCTCCAACAAACTGTCAACTCCCAAAACACTCCTGCTGTCTAAGTACATATTTTGATCCACATTCTGAATTGACACAGCTTCAGTGTTGTCTAACATTGTACTCTAGATCTCTGTACCAATGGATATCCTTTCTAACTCCAAAGTAAATCCCTTCAAAACACACTTGAACAAAAAGCATACTTCACATTTACTGTCTAAAAATTAACAGTTCCATAGCTGGGCTAACAGAACTATCTACCTCCTTCCAGCAGACCTCATAATGATGCACTGGTGCAGAAGGTTGCAGGCTGGACTAGTTCAATTTACTGAATTAAACTGTGCAGAACTTTCAGAAGTCCTATTCCCATTTTTGGACTGTGTAGCTGTTCAATGAATATTCAAACAGAGCAGTTTGTTTATTAATGCAAATAGTAATCATCCTTAATTATGTACATCCTTGGTCTTGAAATAATTTCCTAAACTTGCTAGTCCTATGTAGACCGCTGCACGAAAATCCTGATAGTGGGTTTCTTTGGAATTTATGTTGATAAGCCATGGTCAAGACAAGCAACAGACTTCCTGTAAGACTTGGCCGTTTTTGGCTAAAGTCCCTAAACTTTTTGTTTTCCCCTACATTTTTATCTGACATGGTGTTGCCAACTTAGATGCTTTGAAAACTTTGCCACTGCTAAACTAAAAAGTGTAAGTGTCCCCTGTATAAAGTAATGTTAATTGGTTTGCCTTACTAAGTAAAGACCCTAGTAAAGCGCACTATGTGTCCCAGGGTTGGTAATGCAAATGCTACTAGTGGGTCTGCAGCACTATTTGTGCCACCCACACAAGTAGCCTTAAAAAGGGAACTCAGGCCTGCAGGCAGTTTGTTAAACTGTCATGTTGTTCTGTCAAGTGCACATACGTGCCAGACCTTACTCTTCCCTTTCTAGGCGCATCAGACACCCCAATTGGTAGGTCTAGGGTACATGGCGCAGTGCATATGAAAGGTAGGACATGTACTAAGGTATGTGTAATGTCCTAACAGTGAAATAATCTCCATTTTGTTTTTCACTGTTGAAAGGCCATCTTGCCCATAGGACAGAATGGGAAGGCTGTGTAATATGTTGTCCAGCCTATCTTCCCAAAGGCTTAAGATGGAAAGGTGAAGTTTAGTATGCCTGAACTCACAATGTAATAACACATCTTTTTAAGTAGGTTGTTTCTGTATTGTGTGCTCAGACGCCACTCTTTTAGAAGTGGCTGAGTTTTAGTGCTCTGACATTTCTGTGTGTCTCTGCCTAGCTGTGCATTGACTGTCTGGATTTGAAAGCGAAAGGATCTGGAGAATGTCTTGACCCAGGGGAGGAGGTGAGACAGCAACAGGCTGACCTGCATCTGGAGTGTAGGGGGAGGAAAAGCCCCTAGAGGTGAAGAGGCCTGGGTTGCTGCTATAAAACAATTGGTTCATCTTCTGCTGAGTAATTGAGAATCCAGACCCCCACTGATCTAAGGAAGAAAGGTGTCAATGGCAGGGAGGCCCTCAGACCTGGTTTGAACAGGGCCCCCTGAAATGCAATAACTTCAAAGCATTTGAGGGATATAACTATGAGAGCTGAAGCCTCTGAACTTTGGAGAATGGCTTGATCAAGTGTGAACAAGACTGGAGCTACTTTGTGGTCAAGAGGACCTTTGCCAAGGAAGAAATAACTGACGAGACTGAAGTTTAGGACTGATCCTTGCTGTGTGATCTGGGGCTGGCCTGCAGTTTGCTGTTTCAACCAAGGAAACACGAAAGGGACTTTGCTGTCTACTGTGTACCCCTGCTTGAAGGACTTTGCTGTCTGCTGTGCCCTGAAGTAACATCCCCAAGGGCCTGAGGTGAGCTGGCTCTCTGTTCAGAAGCACAGGTAAACAAAAGTGTCCAGGAAAGTCTCAGCTGTGATGTGTGAGCGTGCATGTTGCGGTCTGAGGCCCTCGTAAGAACTGCCCTGTGATCGTGAGCGCCTGGAGTCCAAGTGAGTCGCAGCGACGCTGTGTGCTTGTGCTTTGTGCAGCCTGAGACCTTCATGAGGGTCGGCCTGTAAACAGGAGCACCTAGAAACTAAGCAAGGAACAGTGACACTGTGTGCGTCTGCTTTGTGCAGCCTGAACCCCTTTGTGAGTATTGTCCAGTGATCGTGTGCACCGGAAACCAAGTGAGTCTCATTGCCACTGTGTGCTGGTGCGTTGTGCACTGGGAGACCTTTGTGAGCATTTGCCTTGTTATCATGTGCACTGGGATCCAAGTGAGTCTCATTGACGCTGTGAGCGTGTGCTTTGTTCACTGTGAGACCTTTGTGAGGATTTGCCTTGTTATCATGTGCACCGGAGTAAAGTGAGTCTCAGTGATGCTGTGCGTGTGATCATTGTGCAGCCTGAGACCTGAGTGTGGAGTGCCCAGTGAGCGTGCACCCGGAGTGAAGGAAGACACAGCAATGCTGTGTGTGTGTGCCTTGTGGCAGCCAGAGATCTTGGTAAATGAAGCGGCCCGGACCGGCAGTCCCGGAAGGGCTGAGTTGCCGCCCGAGCCGCCGCTGCCATTTCACAAAGCTGCATTGGAGGCCCAGCCGCAGGATGAAGAGAGGAGAGTGAGTTTGCGCCCCCAAGTAAAGAGTGTCGACTCCTGGGGCGGGGAGGGGCGCAGGCTCGGAGGGAGACGCTCTTGGCCTCTCTCTTGTGTTGGTAGCACGAGCCTCTGCTTTGGCTCGTATTGTGGCCCTTATTGCCAAGGAAGGGGTGGTACAGGGGCCGGAGTGCAAAGCTACACTTTGGGATTACATCGTACCGTGGATTGGGGCAACTGTGAGAAGCTGACTGCAAGTCAGAAAGAGAGGCGGAGAGACCGCCTAAGACCCGGTGGTCGGGCCTGAGTGTACTACATAGTAGTCCATTTCTGCAGAACGGAGTACCTGACTGATGTATTACACATTGCATCATTTCTGTATAACGAACTACGCTGATTGTCGTATGACGCCTTGGCTTGTTTCTGCATAACGAACTACCTGATTGGCGTAATGCGCCTTGCATTATTTCTGCATAACAAATTACCTGATGAGTGTATACACATTGCCTTATTTTTGCAGAACAACATATCTGGTGGTTGTATTATGCATTGCATTATTTTACCTTGCAAAGTGCCTGATTGTTGCGTTATGCATTGCATTCTTTGCATTGCAGAGTGTGTGATTGCTACGGTACGCATTACAGTATTTTTACATTGCAAAAGTACCTGATTCTAGCATTACAAACTGTGTGACATGATATTAGGAGTACAAAAGAATGTTTAGAAGTGCTCATTGACATTGCCAGAACTTACAAGGGTTGGCTGGCCTAACAACTGGCCAGGAGAAATATTACACAACCTCATATGTTGGTTTTATAATGTGTGGTCTTCTCGTAATATCTTTTTACATAAAGTTTATACTCGTTTTTTAAAACTCGTGTGGAATCTATTTGTGGTGTCATCATTGGATATTTTGAGCGTGGTTGAGAATACTTTACACATTTGCCTTGAAGATAAGCCTGCTGCTTGTGCAAAGCTACCGAGGGAGTGAGCGGGGATATCTTAAAAGGTGACCTTCCTTTCTCTGATGTAGGAATGCGGGTCTCTCCTTGGCCTAAGGTACCTACCTAAGCCAATCTGGGATCCCAGACTAACACTTCCTTAACAATATGCAGAGTTTAAGTTTCAATGAGACAGTGTGTGTCCAGACATAATGCTGGTTATTCTTGGATCTAACGATTATCTATAATACAGAATCCTTGAGCATGTCAGTGCTACCAGCATCCTAATCAGACCTATCTTACATCTCTTTGCCTATTACACCTGTTATTCCATCTGCCTGCATTCCAGAACATGTGGGTAACTTTCACTATGACCCTGCAAACAAGGGTTATGGAGACAATCCTGTCATAGACGTTAGACCCCTATCAGAAAAGGAAAATTAATCCAGAGATTTTGAACTCAACGGTCTTCAAAAAGGAAGCCAAAATGCACTGATGTAGTTGTAGAGTTGCTAGGTTATAATGTTATTATGTTGTGGATGTCCCAGCTGTTGACATGGTTAATGTAGGTTCTCACCATGAAACCATGAGGATGGTGACAGTTGGCTAGGACATTGATTAGGGAAGACGTGTATGCTGCTCTCCGTTTGCCTTCCCAATAAACCAGTTTGTAAGTACACAATTTGTGTGGCCTCATCACTATAAATTGCCGTCAAGTTGTGTACCATGCAGAACTCACCTGCAAACTAGTCTTGGAGATTCGGTTCGGCAGACAGAGATTTCTCTGTGAGCGTTCCAACTTGAAAGCATCCTCCTCCCGTTGGTGAGACGGCTTATGCTGGGGACTTCCTGTACTGTCCAGGTACACCCCTCCTGTATTTTTTGGTGGTAAAGTTTAGGGGCAGAGCAAGCGATTGTCAGTTTTGGGTCTCGCAAACCAAATGTGAACTATTGCACAGTGGAGAGCTCAGCGTGAGCATTCCCATATGTCACTGAAGAGATATTATGTACAACGTGCGACCAAGTGCAACTTGTGATGTCACAGTTAGTGGCCATCTTGGGAGTATTGTGTGAAGTCTGGCAATCTGTATGTAAGCAAGTTTTATGTTGCGTCTTAGGGCCATCTTAAGAGCCTTGTTAAACCATACTTGCAGACTTGGATGACTCTACATAGCATCGGGGAGCTCTCTTCTACTGTGGTTAGAGGTGCAGTTAGTGGTGACATACACACCTGTTGCAGCATGTGGCCAGCATTGCTTCATTGCGCAACGTAATCCAAGCAGTTGACGGTGATACGCACACCATGCGTACCTGCAGAGCATATAGCAAAATAGCCTTTATACACACACCAATTGAAGTGTGGCACACATTAAGGCCGGATCTTCCATGAACATAGCAGTGACACGCATTGCAGCAAGCCTGCACAGGAAACATAGTGGTGTTTTGCATACTAAGTGCTGCATGTCGGCTATGTGAGAGGTGATATGCACACCTTTTGTGCAAGGATTTAATGGTAATACTCACACATAATTTGTTGAATAGTATGCTACTGTGATACCCACTTGTGTTGACACCCTTTTGGATTTCTATCAAATGGGTACAATAGATATCAGTGATACATACACTATTGGACTATAGAGTGAAGTGTTGCATTGCACTCTTCCTATTACTGTTGTTAGATTATGAATGAAGGACATTTTTATTAAGCAGTTACAGTTTTGTGTGTCCAAATGTTTTTTATCACTCCACCCCTGCCATTTCCACCCTGTCCGGGGGAATCTCAAATGAAATGGCCAGAGTAGAAAGAATATTTTCTCAATTACACCTCAACCACAGAGGATGAAGGATTAGAAAAATGTTCTTCTTCCAGAAAGAAGAAGATTTTCTTACATAGTCTGGGACCAGAAGGGTTATGAGTGTTTAACCAGATGGAAAAAAAGACCAGGAAAGGAGGCGGACAGGGTGTGTTTCTTCTTGGAGGACCTTGACACTCATTATCAGTCAGCTGTATGTGCAGTCATGGATAAATATAATTTCATTCAGAGAAAACAAGGCAGATCTGAACTTATTGAGGATTATGTGTCTGCACTCAAAAGACTAGCAATTTTTTGTACGTTTGCCACATTTTATGATGGATTTATCTGTGAACAAATTACCATGCATACCAATTATTCAAATTTTCAAAAAATGGTTTGGGCAAATGTTGATTCATCTCTTAAAGACATCATTGTCATTGTTAAAAAGAGCGAACCCCCTAGGAGATGTGCCAAGGATGCAGCAGCAGCTTCTACTGCATATGCCCCTAAAGAGAGGGAGAATGTGTCAGTATGAAAAATTTCAGATGGGTGAACTAATAAAGGCAAGGAAAGTAATGGGGCAAAACAGAAAAAAAGGGCCTTCTAGGGTTAAGAAGTTTGACAGTTTTAGGTGTGGTAGTAAGAATCACCTTGCTAGGGACAGGAATGTTCGTGCCCTCAAAGCCAAATGTTTGTTTTGTTGGGGTCCTGGGACATTATGCTAAGGTATGCAGGAGTAATGAAGTTATAGAGTTTTAAATTGATATCAGACAAAGCACATTCCAATCACTCAGATAAGGATAATTCAAATGAAACTGAGGGTTTGTTGAGTGTCCAGTATTAAATTTAGGCATGGTACCCAAGAACAAACCCATGTGTAATATGCCTACCGGTGGAGGCAAAATTGCAATTGTTGCTGTTTCAGGCGAGCCCTACTCTATTATTAACAAAATAGTGTGGGAAGAAAGATTTACTGATGCATTAGGCGATCATTTGAAGGAAACAGACATGCATCCACTTAAATTCATGGGTGCAAGAATTCCCATGCTTGGCAACATGGTGTTACCCTTTGAGTTTAAGGGCAAGGAATCTGTTAGAAAATTCTATGCTGATGAAGTAGGACCCTCTGTATTAATATTGAGGAATCAGAACTGGCTCTTGTAGAGAAATTGAAGAGGAGATTCCCTGAAGTTTTTTCCGGCAAGGTTGGCAAATTGAAGAACTTCATACATAAAATAGTGCTTACGGAAGGTCCTGGACTGACTTTCCAAAAGGTCGGGAACACACTCTTAAGTGTCAGGGATAAAGTTGCCTGTGCATTGGAAACTTTAGAAAGGAAGTGAACAATGTAACATATAGATAGCGCAGAGTGGCTTGCATATTGGTGGTTGCTAGGATAGTCAGTGGGAGATAAGGTTGTGTGTTGACCTTAGAGATTTGAATAAGAACATCATAGTTGACCAAATTCACTTGCCCAAGATCAGAGAGTTGCTTACTATGACCAAAGGAGTCACATAATTTTCCACAATCGGCTTAATATTGGCCTACCACTAAGTGACCCTACATCCAGAGAGTAGGAACCTGACTGCCTTTATAACACGCATGGGGTGTTTTAGATTTGTCTGCATGCCTCTGGCTGCAGTCTTTCAGAGGCTGTTTCACAAACTTTTGAGAGACCTTCCTGAGGTAGCCTACTTCCAGGACGATTCTTTTGATTTTGGGGAAGAGCAAGGATGAACATGACAGTAACTGTTTCAAGGTGTTAGAGAAGTTCTATTAAGAGTGAGTCCCCCCGGAGATGCTACTCTTGACACCACAATAGATGCTGCCCTGGACACTGCTTTTGCACGGTTTAAGGAATTATTAGATAGGAACTTCACCTTCCTCTGAGATTGCTTAGATCATTTGGAAACTGCGATGAATAATATGTGTTGTCAAAGGGAATCTTCGATGAATGTTGCTATTGCGGGGGTGCACCCTACGGGTCCAGATGTTGGCACAGGGCCCGATTCTCTGATTTCATTACCAGTAATGTCTACAGGTGTTCCAACTGGCAATTCTTGTGTAACATGTTTAACCTGCAGCAAAGTTAAGGATCTTCTTGTATCTAAACCTAATGAAGCACCAGGAAATCAGCTTCAGGTTACCAACGTACATAATATACCGGGACCTCTCAGAACCTGCCCTTTATTAGTCTGTCTGACTTAGCTTTTAGCTTGCCTAGAGAGCACCTAGAGAGGGGCTATGGTTTTTAGAATACTATGAGAAAGGGTCACAATGACGCTAATGTGGAGGTTTTGGGATTACCACAAGAGGCTTGCCCATACCTTTTAGTGTTGGCGGGGTACCAAATCTCAAGAAAGAACAGTGAGAAACCTTGCTACAATTGCGGAACACATTTTTGGATTGGCTATCCAAACACAGGAGATTTAAGATGTCAGATATGCATAACATCATTATGGTTAGAAGAGTTGGGTGAGTGGGTGTGTCACCAAATAATATTGAGGAGGACTGCATAGTGATTAACTTTCACAGCCCGTCCATGGTCAGAATACTGCAGAGGGCACAGGAAGCCTTTACTTTTAAAGTGCACACACATCTGCACATTGCCATTGAGCTACTTCTATAGGCCGGTTCCTAGACCTTTGACAAATAATGCTTCCTTTTTAACCTTGCCCAATAGGTTCTCGCCTTTATCCGACCTAGATAGTCAGGACTGACTAACCTCACATTTGTTAACCACGGAAGTAGATCCCCTAATAAGCGCATATGTGTATCCCCCATCGAGCCAATGAGCCATGTCCTGCCTCATAAAGATGACCTACAGACAAATACAGAAGTGTGCTCCTTGGAACATACAAATCATGCAATATCTAATGTAGCCGGTCACCCTCTGGTTGCAGATAGGAATTGCTCTGTGATACCCATCAAGCTTATCAAGGTGTTAGTGAAGTTGAAGGTATATGGATCAATTGCTGAATTAGAAAAATGCAATTTTTGCAGACAGTCTAGGACATTTTTAGGTCATGAGGTTAGCGGGAAGGAGATGTTTCAAAAGAGGGAAATTACAGAATCCATCAGGGATGCTCCGGCCCCCACATATAAAGAGGAGGAAATGTCATACTTAGGACTCTCAGGGTTAACCTCTAAATTGTAAGGCATTTTGTGACAATAACGTATAATTTAACGTGACTGGAAAGCTCAGCAGAGTTTTGAGTGGAGTGAAGCGGTGCCAAAATAATTCAAGAGGATCAAAGATGAAATTTGTGCAAAAATTTCATTACAAGGCTTTGACCCCAAGCTCGGGCAATTCTGACCACCAATGCCAGTGGGAAGCTGTTTTGTCAAATTACCAGCAATGGGTTTAAAAGTATGGTATCCTTTGCTTCTCATTCCCTGGCATCACCAGAAATAAAAAACGTTATCATTGAAAGAGAGTTGCTAGCCTGTGTGTGGGAGACCGGGAATATTTAGGCAATTCTTATGGGGCTTTTAATTTACCTTACACACGGATCACAAACCATTAGTTAAGTTAATAACTACTGATGGTTTGGCTAAGGCCACTCCTCACATGGCCAGGATGGCTCTTCAACTTCCTGACTATGCATACGAAGTTCAGTATTTTGTAACCCTGGGCAAAGCACTACGCTACGCTCGCGTAGATTGCGAAGTTTCCGCTACTTTGCACTATGCGAATTGCACGTAGCACAGGGCACACAATCGTAGTGTAGCGTAGCGTAGTGCTGCGGTCATTTTTTGCTTGCTCGCGGTCCTCAACGTCAAGTTGGCGACAGCGAGCAAGCAAAATGACATCCCGGCGAGACTTTTTCCTCGTTCGCGATCAGCAACATCAAGTTGCCGATCACGAGTGTGGAAAATAAACGAGTCATGTCGAGTCCTAATCCAGCAAAATTCATTTTTAAGATTCTCAAAGATTTTTGGAATAGGAAAGCTACGAGGCCTGTTATATCGTCCGCATGGCAGTGTGACGAGTTAGCGACCTTTTTCATGGAAAAAGTTCGTACCATCTATCAATCTTTTACACAAGTCTCCTCCTATCCCATCTCCTTGTCTTCAGAAAGTGGGTCTCGCTCGACCTTGGCAGCCATTCCGAGCATGTCTGAGGAGGAGTTCACTCGGCTGAGTGGCAAAATTAAAACTTGCTCTCCTTCTGACCCTTTGAGGCCAACGCCATTTAGGGAGTCACTTTCGATTTTTTCGGGTTCCGCTCTGTCAAATAATCAACTCCTCTTTTTCACTGCTATTGTCCCAGCACTAGGGAAACAGGCATGGGTTTCTCCCATTCTTAAAAAACCCACGCTGGATTCAACTAAACCTGAACATTTTAGACCCATGTCTCTCCTTCCTTGGGTGGCTAAGATTGCAGAAGCACATGTCATCAGCGTGCTAACTCAGATTATGAACTCTAACAATATTCTGGATCCATCTGAGAATGGGTTTCGACCGGGTCATAGTAGGAAATGGCTCTTCTGGCCACTACTGAACACCTGCGGTCTATTCTTGATGCTGGTCAAAGTGCGGCTCTGTTCTTGTTCGACCTCAGTGCCGCCTTTGATACGGTATTGCATGGCATCCTACTTCAGGGGCTAGAGGAAGCTGGGGTTTTTGGGTCAGCTTTGGAATGGTTTAGATCTTTTTTGACTGAAAGATCTTTCTGAGTGTCCGACTCCTGATCCTCTCTCAGACCCATTCCATCGATCAGGGGGTACTCCGGGGCTTTTGGCTGCTTTCGCCAGACAGTGGGACCTTACTATGGTCTAATATGCGGATGACACGCCACTTATTGTTACCTTGGCTGAAGAGTCCTCTCCGATTGCCTCTAGATTCAGAGAAGGGATCACGACTGTAGCCGAATGGATGGCTACCAATTGCTTGCAACTAAATGCAAACAAAACTGAGGTTTTGTTGGTTGGGAAGAACGCTAGTCTGTGGAGCGAGAATTGGTGGCCGACTGCTCTGGGTGTTATCCCCATGCCTAAGGCAGTGGTTAAAAATCTTGGGGTCTGAATGGATTCATCTCTCAGTTTTCAGGCCCATACAAGGAAAGTAGCCGCTGCGTGCTTTGGCCTTCTGCTGGGTCTTAGGCCCCTTCTGAAGTTTTTTGATCCGCCATTACGACAGCTGATTGTACAGGCGACCATTCTATCCCACCTGGATTGTACCAGCTCCCTTCCTTTGGGGGCAAATAAGGCTGAAATACTTTGGATGCAACGTGTTCAAAATGCTGCAGCCAGAATTCTGCCTGTTGCTGGCACCATCCGCAGGCGGCATTGGCTTCCTATGAAGAAGCGGATTCATTGTAAGACACTGTGTTTATCCTTTAAGATAGTGAAATCTGCTAGTCCTGACTTATTGAGCATTCTGCTCACCCCTTATGTTCCTTTCCGGCGGCTTCGTTCGGCGGGACAACATCTGGTTGTCATCCCACGGGTTAAGCTCTGCCGTGCGGGTGGGCGTTCTTTCCGCTGCCTTGCTGCTAGAATGTGGAACTCTTTGCCTGAACAAATTCGTGGCATAGACTGCCTGTTTGCCTTTAGGAAAGCTATCAAAACTTTTCTCTTTCCTTTAGTGTAGTTTCTGGTTGCTAGACAGCTGTTACGGTTCTAGGCTGTTGTATGTGTTATTCCTCTTAGCTGCAAGCGCCGGGACGCCCCATTGCTGGGGCAGCTGTGCGCTATATAAAACTCAATAACATAACATAACAAAATAAACCTCCCAGTTAGATTCTCAACGCGGGGAGGCCAGGTTTCTCACCGCTCGCGTTGAGAAACAACCGTGTTGAGAAAGTTGCAGCTCGAGTAAAAATCTACTCGAGCGGCAGAAAACTACAGCTCGCACTGTGCAAGATGCCGTTTTCAATGATTGCACAGTGCCGGTTACTTGTGTGCACTGTGCAATCATTGAAAGCAGCATCTTGCAGAGTGCGAACAGGCTACTACGCAGTTCGCATAGTGCTACGGGTAGCGCGAAGTGCACTTTGCGTAGCTTTGCTTAGCGCTACTTTGCGAACTACGCCAAACCCTAGTATTTTCCTGGCAGAAAAAACAAATTAGCAGACTATTTAGGTAGATTGCCATCACAAAGAAAAGGAGAGGAAATCAATGAATGGGATGGCTATAGCGTAGCCAGTGTGGACAGTGATAATTGTGCCATCTTGGAAAGTGAATGGGTGACTGGTTATGAAAATTACATGGTTTTGGAAAAGGTGATGGAGTCTGTTTAACAGGTATGGCCTAATAAGTGCAAATTGACTAAAGAATGTAAAACATTTTGGGTTCTTAAGGAAGAATTACGGATCTCTAACTAAGAGGAAACAGAGTAGTACTACCACAAGCACTCTCTTAAAGAATTCTAGGGATAGTGTATGAAGGCCACCTAGGAATTGTTAAGTCCAAAAAGAAAGTAAAGGTTTCTGACTGGTGGCCAGGTATTGACTCTGAAATGGAAAAATGTGTTAGGGATTGTGAACATTGCGTTACTGCAGATAAATCCAAATAGTATTTAAATGACCTTTGGGCTTTAGCAAAGTTTCATCTAACCCATGGGAAATTTTAGCCGTTAATATTTTAGGTCTAGTTTTTGTTGGTAAGGGGGAATCTGTACCTTGCTCCCATTGAAGAAAGGAGGTGTCTGGGAAAAATTGGGCAACCTCTGGCGGGCACCCCCTGATGCCTGCCACACTGTGCATGGCTGGTAAGGGAGGACCCATGGGCCCGATTGGAAAGGCTCCAGGTGCAGGGGTGCCCACTAGGGGCGCCCAAACTCTGATTCCAACTGCTGATTTGAGTTAGACGGCACGATTCAGAAAGGCAGTTCAAATCCAACATCGTACTCGGTCGTTTGGAAATGTGGCCCTTGGAGACGTACAATTATTCCCCTTACGGCTTGGTCATTCCAAATGTTGTTGGGTTTCAATTGGGATATTCCTAAAGCCTAACTTGCATCATATTCGGTTGGTTGGAAACCTTTCAGAGTCGGTTTGAAAGACACATTCCCGATCAGAGTTTGACAAAGCAAATGCTGTTAGCAGGCCTTCCTAACTGCATCAAATTCAGGCCCTTAGTCTAAATCGCCTGAATTGTGAGAGTCTTGACAAATGGATGCTGAATGTATTGTTCCCTTCCTTGAGAGAACATTTGTGAGGGAAGGGATTCCCAAATCACTCTTGAGTGATAACGGTCCACTATTCACAGCCGAGAAAGTAAGCAATTTCCTTTTGAGGAATGATATTAAAGTAAAGAAGAAACCGATGTATCATCCCACCAGGAATGACTGACGCCATATAGAGATATAATAAGGTTGCAATCAATGAGGGTAAAAACTGGGAAGGTGAACTTGATGAACTTGTATTGGTGTACAGAAAAACACAAACAATAATAGGCTATAGGCCCATTAAAAACTTAAAGGGACGTGAACCCTTCACAAAAGATAAGTCTATTTGGATGTCTCACAGGGTCTCCCGAAGTCTGAATACGTGGCCACCTGAAGCTGTTAGAGCCACCCTAGAAGAAGCACATCAAACTTACAAAAAATATTATGATAAAAGGAATTGTGTTAAGGAGTTTGCGCTAAAGGAAGGTGATTGGGTATGTATTAAGCTGGACAAAGGAGCAAAGAAGGGTGACAGTGACTTCTCTGAACCATTCTCAGTTAGTAACGTGTATTTTTGTTCAGCCAAGCTAAGCAATGGGAAGGTTTGGCAGTTTAGCAAACTTTCGAAATGCAATAAAATGTTGTCATGGAATAGTGGTGATTCTGGAAGTTCCAAACCATGGTTGTGGAAAGAGGAGGAGTATGGGGTATTCAGAAATGGATCTTCACCCTCTCACAGAATGGAATGGAATCCCACCCTTAAACATAAGTACATCTACTAGTACTGTGGAGAACAGGAACAATCTTCCACCCACAGCATGGTCTATTAAAGTTTCAAAAGAAGATGTAGCCATTGCTGGTAATCCTAGAGCTACTCTGTCAGGAAGGGCTGTGGAATTTCCGGTGAATTTAAAGGATTTTGTGATGGGGTAATATTATACTCATGCTAATGTTATACTCATGCTTTGTTGTATTATGTGTTACCTCTGCAATTTTTCTTTATGTATGATATACAGTGATTCTATGTTTTATGTTTTTTCTGTTGTTGTTTGCTTATTGTAAAGGGGGAGGTGTGTGGTGTTGCTAAATTATAGTGTTGTGGGATGGATATCACAGCTACTGACATGGTTTAGGTTCTGACCATAGAACCATGATGGTGGTGACAATTGGTTGGAAGAGTTATCAGGAAATACATGTATGCTTGTTCTCCCTTTGCTATATCGATAAACCAGCTTATAACTATACAATGTGTATCTCCTCTGTACTACAGTAGTTTAAGGCAGTTGCAATTCAAGGAAGAGAAGAAAGACACAAGGTGAATCCAGAAGTTGGAGGAAGCAGTAGAGAAGAAGGAGTACTGCAATGAGACTTATTGTATGGGTCAGGAGAAGGTGGTGTTCCAGTTGCTAATTATCCAGCACTTACTGGACAATGTAAATCAACAGAACTGCCATAAGGAGTTAGGTGTTGAGTGGGTTGGCACTAACCGAACCCCAAAAAGAGTTATCTTTGTAATTAAGAACTAAAGAGAACAAAGAGGAACAAAGGGGAGCAAGGGCAAAAATGGAAAGGGAACACACATCCGATTCTGAGTCTAAAGACATGGCTGGCTTTAACAAAAATTATTCTTGCTGCTTGACACAATGAAAAGCTTTTGGTAATGTGTTTCATTTAATCAACTTTCCCCTTTCTGATAAATAAATATGTTTTCATTTCATTTTGTGGTGAAAATCCAATATTTCCTGGATCCTATCAAAGACAGCCAAACCAATCCAGGGGATTTCCTTTTTTTTTCTTCTGTTTTTATTATACTTTTAATAACACACATTATACATTCTATAGCTGTTTACTCCACATACATAAAAATTCAGTATATTTTTACAGCCAAGCAGTTTACCAAAGAAAAAGAAAACAAAAAGGCAAAAGAAAAATCAAAAAGAGACATTATGCTTTTCATTATTCATAGAACCCCATATTTTAAAACATCATCGCAGATTGAGGGAAATCCTAAAGATAGACTTTTACCCTATCCCGTCCCTCCAGAGAGCTAAAGGCTCCCAAATTCTTACTCCTAGGGCTCTCCCTGCCCTTTCCTTCCTAGCATAAATAGGTTTCTCTAAATTATATGCTGCTATTACATTCGCCAGCCATGTTTGCATCGCCGGGGGGGTCTTGTCCAGCCAAGCCCTTGCTAGTGTTAATCTGAAAACTGACATGACTACAAACAAGCAATCAGCCTGTGCAAAATTACTTCCTACTGATCCAATTCCCAACAAAATCCAGATCGGGGTTAAGGTTATCTGTATTCCTAATGACCTATCCAGGAAACCTTCTATGTCCTTAATTAAGGTATGCAGCTGTGGACAGGTAGCAAACATGTGGACCATATCTGCATCAGGGGAATTGCACCTAGGACAAGTCGTTCCGTCAGAACTCCCCCATTTAGCAATCCTCGCTGGCGTATGGTAGAGCGAATATAATGTCTTTTAATGCTGGGATTGAAGCAGGGCTGAGCACAAAATAGTGCGGCCCAGATCCAATGACTCTTTAAAGGCTTCAGGTTCAGCCTCTAGATTCTCTGTCCACTTATATGCATGTCATCCAATTTGCCACTTACTAAAGATGCGTATCCTGTCCTAATCGTAAACTCCCCGCCACTAATAATATTCTCCATGAAATCATTACAATTATATCCCACTGTGCCCCCCTGCTTATTAATCAATAAACTCATAACCTGTAAATACTTAAAAAAATCTCTTCTATCTATATCTGCTTACCAAATCCCCAAACTGTATTATTCCCTCCAGATTCCTTAAGTCGCCTATCTGTCTTATCCGTTTAACCTCCCAAGCCGCCATTACAGAGTCAGAAAAGATTTCTGGAGGAAAGGATTTATTATTGTATAATTTAATATACCTGTTGTATCTACCCAAGCCCGACTTTTTTAGAAAGGCGTTCCATATTTTTAGCGCAGCACTAATAGTCTTTGACTGTTTCCTTCTGAGATGACCTAACTCGGTGTAATATAAAAAGCAATTTTCTGTCTCTTGCCCTAACACTACAGCATATATTTCTGTAGACATGGTTGTTGTTTTCTGTAGCAAACCACCCCGTCCAATCAGACCCTGCATATGGTGCAGTGCAGCTGCCAAATATTACAACCTAAAATCTGGCGCACCCCAACCCCCTCTTTCTCTTGGTAGAGACATATATCTGTACGCCCTCCGAGTTCTTCCATGAGACCATATAAACCTATTTAGGGTGCTTTCCAAAATGTTAAACCATTTGGCCTAAAAAAACAGGGGAATCGATCTAAATAAATAAAGAAACTTAGGTAAAATCGACATTTTTAAAACATTTGTGCACCCTACTAACGAAAGATGGAGATTATTCATCCTCTCTAAATCTTTTTTAACTTTAGCCAGTAACAGCGCTATATTAATCTCAACCACGGTGTCCAAGTTCGTAGTAATTAAAATCCCCAACTATGTTGCAGAGCCGACCACCCTACTGAAGTGATTTCTAACAATTTGCGTCTTGGACTTATTTAAGCTATAGCCCGAGACTTGGCCAAACAGATGGGCTTCTATTTCCACCCCCCTAATGGCTAAATCTGGATCCGGAGTTAGTATAGCCACATCGTCGGCGTAAGCTAAAGATTTAATTGTGTAGCTATTTAATTTCATTGGTGGGATTCGTTCATTTCTTTCTAATGTGCGTAATAGTGTCTCCAGATACAGAGCAAAAAGTAATGGGGATGAGGGACGCCCTTGCCTCGTTCCCCTTAGGATTTTAACCGCCTCCGAATGCCCCCTGTTTCCTCTCATTTTTGCGGTGGGATCATTATACAATGCTTGTATAGCTGTTATAAAGCCTTCACCAATCCCACTCCACCTCAATACTACCCATAGGAATTCCCAGGCGACCCTGTCAAAGGCCTTTTCGGCATCTAAAAAGAGTGCCGAGACAGGGTCGCCCAGGCCCCCTGCAGCGTCACACACAGTCACAACCATTCTAACATGCTGGGTCGTGCCCTTCCCAGGTTGTGAAGAGCTAATCAAGTGTTCAATACTCCCTGCAAGCCTTTTTGCCAACATTTTTGAATATATTTTAACATCTGAGTTCATCAGAGTGATAGGTCTATATGAACCAGGATGTATTACGGGCTTCCCTTTTTTTGCAATAACGATAATATCCGCACCGCCCCAGGACTGTGGCGGTAGCCCACCCCTTCGTGTATGTATCATAATGTCAAACATATCGACCAACAAAACATTCTGAAACACTTTATAAAATTCCACCGGGATTTGGTCTGGCCCAGTTGCTTTCCCAGAGGGGAGGCTGCCCAAGGCTCCAATCAACTCATCCATACGCAGTGGGGCATCAAAGGCCTCCTTCTCCTCAATGGACAAAGAGGGGGAAGGTATATCGCAAAGATAACTATCTATCTCATTTTGGCTTGTTGCATCACCCACGGAATATAAATCTTCATAAAATTTCCTAAAGACTTCCCTTATCTGGTCTGACTCTGTAACAGATGTCCCCTGTAAATCTAAGATCTCCTTTATATCAGTTGCAGCTGTCCGCTGCCTGGTTCTCACTGCCAAAATGTGGTCGACCCTCTCGATCAGTTCATATACTTCCTGTTTTTTTACCAAATAATTCTAAGCTGCTTTGCTACTGAGGCCTTCTATAGCATCCCCTTTGAGGGCTATCATTTTAAGCAGGAAGGGCTCCAAATAGGCATTCTGGTAGCCTCCTCGTGGCGCTTGGTCGCCATCTTGGGGTGGTCTCCGCCTTCTGTGCCATTTGCTCGAGCGCTCTAGCGCTTTCTGTAGCCCAGGTGAGCTGCTATTTAAGGCGAGCTCTCCCTCTACTTACTCTTGGGAAAGGTGCCTGCATGCGCGCTGTATTGGCTAGCATTTAGCATTTAAGCGAGTTCCGCTTATTTACCTGTTTTAAAACGCTCGTTTTGACTTGTGTAGTAACTCTGCATATGTGACTCGTTTTATTATTTTACTTTATTTGGCCACATACTTGCATTTTAAATTGTGCCCCCACCGCTTTTTTCGCGGATTTTCACTGTTTCTGGTAGCCTCCTCGTGGCGCTTGGTCGCCATCTCGGGGTGGTCTCCGCCTTCTGTGCCATTTGCTCGAGCGCTCTAGCGCTTTCTGTAGCCCAGGTGAGCTGCTATTTAAAGCTCACTCTGCTCGCGCAGCGGTAGCGCCTGACTCGCGCCGGAGTCGAGCCAGAGTCTGCCCGTCTGCGCCCGTCCGCGCTAAGTACGCGCGGTACGCCGGGGATTTTATGTCATATCTCTACTGTGTGTATATCTGGGTGCCTTTATCTTTGGCTTATCAGGATGATTGCTTATTCCGGTGCCTCGCTTCTTGCCATCAGAGAAACTCTCCCACGCTGCTTTGCCACACCCTACCACCCGTTGTGTGGCCCGTGTCAGTGTGCATGTAACAGATGGTCATTGGACCAGCCTGTAGGCATTCGCGAGCTTGCCACTCCCCCCGCCCCACGTGCTCCTCCCGGTCTCCCTCCGCCGCCTGGCAGTCTGGGATCTGGTCTACGATTTTTAAATCTGAACACCAGATCTCTAGTGAAACACCACTTGTCTGTGGCTGATCTTATCCTGGATAAGACACCAGATCTGCTGGCGGTAACTGAAACCTGGTTACAAGACAGTGATGACGCTATAGTCAATCTTGCCTGTCCTCCGGGCTATCTATGTTTCAGATCTAACCGGCATTCCAGAGGTGGAGGGATCGCCCTTTTTATCAAATCCGCCTTCACATGTTCCTGGACGGCCTTGCAGATCGCTGGATGTGAGAGTGCGCTGTTTAAGGTTTCTATCAGCCCTCAGTTCTCGCTGTCAGGGATGGTTGTTTATCGCCCCCCAGGCAGCGATGTAGCTTTTAGAGGTGCCTTTCCGGAGGCTGTGAGCCTATTGGCTAGTGGTTGTGCTAACTTTTCCATCTTGGGCGACCTGAATCTCCACTTTGATAGGCGAGAGTCTCCGGCCATCAGTGGTTTTTTGGCCGACTTAGAGGCCTTGCAGTTGACCCAGCTTGTTTCTCAGCCTACACACGTGGCCGGTCACACTCTTGACCCGTTTTTTACGACCCTTTCGGATGTCCGGATTGTGACGGTTGATCCTGTGATATGGTCTGACCACCATCTGGTATCTGCCTGGCTTCCCCTTCCTGCCAACCCCACTATACCTCCCCCTTTGCGGATACCCCGACGCCACTGGAACAAACTCAGGTTAGAGGACCTTCACCGCATTATGGGTGCTGAGCCTCTAGGCCCCCTGCTGGATGCCACCTCGGGCTATGACCGGTTTTGTAACTGGATCACCAGGGCGCTGGACGTCCTGGTACCTATCATCTCCAGCAAGTCCAGTTCCCGGCAGGCTAGCCCCTGGTATGACAGTGCGCTGCGGGCAATGAAGTCCTCTTGCAGACGGGCAGAAAGGGAATGGCGTAAGTCGTACGATGCCGACAAGAAATCCAGCTACCTGGCCCTAGTTAAGCTTTACCATCGAGCTATATGTAGGGCCCGTGCGGCGTTTTACGCAGCCGAATTCCGAAATAGCCTCAATCCGACCAAAACCATCTTCAAAACCATAAAAGACCTGATGGCTAAGAGAGTTCCCCCACAGTCGGACAGTTCCACCGCCCACTGTGAAGCCCTAGCCACCTTCTTTCTGGACAAAGTCAGGAAAATCTACCAGGCGTTTCCGAGCACACTGACTCCAGTGATTCCTTGGAGCGGTTCCGGCAGCTGTCCGCCGTTGCACTCCCTTCCTACCAACTCCAATGAGGAGTTTGCTAAGTGGGCCCTGCGAGTCAAGTCGGGATCGCCTGCAGACCCGGTAAGATCCGCTCTTTTCAGGGATGTTGCCTTTCAGGGACGCACAGCAGTGTGCTCTCTGATTAACCTCTCCCTGACCTCTGGCCTGGTCCCCACCAAATGGAAGCAAGCGGTGGTTTCCCCGATCCTAAAAAAACCATCTTTGGATCCGTCGAGACCAGAAAACTACCGCCCAATATCTTTGCTCCCTTGGCCGGCCAAGGTTATGGAGGCCCATGTAAATCGGGCCCTCACGGAGCATATGACCCTAGTGAATGTCCTGGATCCCACGCAGAATGGGTTTCGTGCTGGCCACAGCACTGAGACGGCCCTTCTGGCAATGGTTGAGCATCTGCGGAGTGTGCTCGATGCAGGTCAAACGGCAGCGCTTATTTTATTAGACCTGAGCGCTGCCTTTGACACTGTTTCCCATCGCATCTTGCTACACCGCCTGCAGGACATTGGCATCTGTGGTTCAGCTCTGCAGTGGTTCCGCTCCTTCCTTAGTGATCGCTCCTTCTGCGTTGCCACCCCTCCATTTCAGTCCAAGCACCATCCTTTGGACCTGGGGGTCCCTCAGGGCTCCTCGCTGAGTCCCACGCTTTTTAATCTGTACGTGCAGCCGCTGGCTGAGGTCGTCAAGCAATGGGGCCTAACCATGGTCTCCTATGCTGATGACACTCAGCTGGCGGTTACGATCAGCGGGGATGCCAAACAGGATGCCCTCAGGTTCCGTAGCGGACTGAGAGAGGTGGCCAGCTGGATGAATAACAACTGCCTCCAGCTGAACGCGACAAAAACTGAGGTGATGATCGTTGGCAAGGAAGTGGACCACTGGGGGGACGAATGGTGGCCTCCGGAGCTGGGATCAGCGCCGGCCCCTGTCCTGGAACTCAGGAATCTGGGAGTATGGCTGGACCACACGCTAAGCTTCGTGACTCACACGAAGAGAGTGGCGGCCTGCTGTTTCGGAGTATTACGCGGGCTAAGACCCCTGTTGCGATTCTTTGATGCTCCTACTAGACAGCTGGTCATTCAAGCAATGATCATCTCGCGGCTGGACTACGCCAGCTCACTCCTTTTAGGAGCGAACCAAGCCGAGATCCTTCGCTTACAGCGAGTCCAGAACGCGGCGGCTAGGGCGGTGGTCGGTCTGCCTCGAACCTGTCCCACCTCCAACACTCTGCGGTCCCTGCACTGGCTCCCGATAAGCAAGCGTATTCAATTCAAGGCTCTTTGCCTGGTTTTTAAAATCTTGAGAGAGCTGGCACCCGGGATACTCAACACACTGATCTCTCCCTACGTTCCCACCCGCTCACTACGATCCTTTGGACAGTCCTTGGTGGTTGTCCCCCGCTTTAGACTTAGTCGGATGGGAGGTCGCTCCTTCCGCGTAAAAGCTGCAACCCTCTGGAATGCGCTCCCCTTGGAAATCCGCCTCTCGAATGATTTACTATCTTTTCGTAGGGCTTTGAAAACCTTCCTGTTTTAAATGTTTCTTGCTTTTATTGCTCTGTTTGTTACTGGTCCAAGTGTTGTGTTGTGTTTACCTTTCCCTGCGCCAGGACGCTCCTTCGCTGGAGCAGCTGCGCGCATTAAAATGCAAATAACATAACATAACATAACATAACATTCTGTCTTATGGCTATAACTAATTTTCCTTCCTCTACAATTAGCCTTTGTCGAGCTTCTTCAATCTTATTTCTTTCCCTTTTTCGTTTTGCCAGCATATAACTCATTGTCTCCCCTCTTATGCCGGCCTTAAAGCAGTCCCAGACCGCCCCTGGGGATGCAGAGCCTCTATTTATATCCCAAAAAAACTTTATCCAAGCTTCCATATGCTTCAGGTAAGCCCCATCTTTTAGTAAAACACGTTCAAAAGTCCACTGTGTGTTCCTACTCTGAGCCCTAGGAATATTAAATATTATCACCAGGGGGCTGTGGTCTGAAATAATCCTAGGATGTTTTTCGACTTGCACACTAGAACTTAAACAGTTTGAAACTAAAAAATAATCCAATCTAACCAAAATCTTATGAGGGGCAGAAAACAAGGTACTACCATCCAAAAAGGGGTGTTGTTTTACCCATGGTCAATTAAAGAATTATGTTGCACCATATTGGCTAAGGCGCAGTATGTCTTTTTCTTCCTCCCTACATATCTACCACCCGGCCTTGTGAAGGAGCTTTCGGGGTCATGAATGTTGAAATCCCCACAGCAAACAATGGGTTCCGGCCACTGGGCCAGTTCTACATCCATAAACTGCCAAACATCAGGATCATCATCAGTAGAGCCATATATTGTGACCAAAGTAAACCTCGCCCCTTTCAAACATGTTTCCACTATCGCCCATCTACCCCATTGGTCCTCCTTCTTCCTGTGTACCACCACATCTCTATTCCTCCCCAAAATTGCCACCCCTCTTGTCTTCGTACCTTGTTTACTGGCTGCTAAGACTGCAAAACCTAGCTGGTCCAGAAGGTATACTTGCTTAGCCTCAATATGGGTCTCCTGGAGACATACCAAATCCAGTTGGAGAGCTCTCAACAATCCTGCAACTTTTACTCTCTTATTTGCATCGTTAAGACCACATACATTAATTGAAAGAATCTTGCAAGACATTAAAAAACATCAAACATGTCTCTACTCATAAACCATCCTAGAATAGAAAAGGTGTAAAAGATGTGAAAACAACATTCTACTTTCTTTATGCAATGCCCGTACTGCTTATATTGTAACCAAAACTCAGTGAAAATGTGCGTTATAACAACAGAAAAACCAACAAAATAAACCATTTTAAAAACCCCAGCCCCCTCCCCCGCCCTTGCCTTCCCCTCCCCTGTGTGCCCCCCCCCCCCACTACCGGCAAATAGGTCAGAAATGACCTGTGTGTGACCGTTTCTGGGTTGCAACAGTCGCACCCCTCCCCCATCACAACACATCAACTCATAGCACCACCCAGCCTGATCCAATAAAAGGTATCCTACCAAGCCCCAGCTACTACTACTCTTGCTACTGCTCTATTCCTTATACTACCTATTTTTTCAGTTCTTCCATGTATTGCATTGCTTTGATATCTGATAGAAACGTTCTGACTCTCCCATTCGTTACTACTTTCAGTTTGGCAGGAAATAGTAAGTAGGCCTCTGATCCTAGGGCTTGAAATTGCAAAATCAGCTGCCTCAGCCTCCACCTTCTTTCGATTGTCACGTGAAAAAAATCTGGACTGGCAAAAAATGTAGTACCCTCAAAAGATCTCTTCCTATCGGGCCTTACCTTGTCAATAATTTCTTGTCGTAACAAAAAATTCCCTACATAAACTAGAATAGCTCTGGGGAGCGATGCTTGACTACCTCCTTCTGCTCCTTGCGCTTTCCTTTGCACGAAGGGGAACCTATGTGCCCTCTGAATCTCCTTGTCCCACTGCCACTGGGACTCCGGAAATGCCCCCTCAAGTAAATTTACCACAAAGCGCCTGGTGTCTTGCCCCTCCAGCCCCTCAGCCACACCCAGCAGTCTAACATAGTTACGCCTCTGGCGATTTTCGAAGTCCTCCATTTTCCACTGGAGGTCTTCCGAGAGCTTTTCCTGTGTTGACTTAAAGGATTGCCAGTTCCCAAGATCATCTTCAAGCTTGCCCGTTCTCTCTTCAACCTCTGTTACTCTCCCCACTAAGTCATCATAGAGTTTATTTGTTTTCTTTAGGGTCAATTGAATTTTTTTAGAGTCCTGTCTTGCTTTCCGGCTGACTGTTCTAGCCTCAGCCGGCATTTGCTTCAACATGTTAAACAAGAGATCAAATGGAGCGTTGTGCTTAGAGGAGCCAGCTGAGTCTTCCTCCTGGTATGTGTGAGAGGTTGCTGAATAATCCCAGAGGAGCCGCTTCTCGGTACCCCCTGGGGAACCCATCATTAGTCTGCTCGGTTTTGTCTGCCTTCTCTTTTGGGTGGTGTCATTACCCATATATGTGCCTGAAGAACTGGAGTCTGACAAAATATCTACCTCAGCGTCATCCTCCTCTTCAGAGGGCTCTTCACTAGGCTGTACCGAGTCAGAATCTTCATTTAGTGAATAAAAGTGCTCCCCTTCAGCTGAACCGACATCCCCTTTCTTCTCCATTACATGGGTTCCTAATCTCTCAGCAGTACAGAGATCACTGTTTGCGAGACTAACTGAGCTCCCCCAAGTGGCCTTAGTGTTTTTTGTTGCACGCAGCTCTTCCTCGAGTGACATAATAGCACTCAGCATATCCGCATTCCCACTCTCACCTTTGAGTGTGCTCCACACCAGTGCTGGCACCGCGCCCCCTGAATTTGAGACAGGAGCTACTTCTTCCTGCTTCTGTAGATGACCTGCTTCCTGGGGCCCAGAAGCGCTGATCTCACCGCACGCCATGCTCCGGCTGGGCGGTTGCCTAGCAACAACCGGGGACGCGTTCACTGCGTCTGCAGCGACCTCGAGGATGCCTCCACCATTGCCCAGACCACCCGACTTGTTATCGCTGATCCTGCTTGGAGTGTCCTCACTTTGCCCTGTGGAACGAGCGGAGAAAACCTCGGACAGGGTAGGCTGTCGGAATGAAGTCTCCTTTGATTGCCTTCCTTCCGCTCTATCAGTCGCCTTTCCAAGTAACGTTGAGCGCGTCTCTGCTGGGCTGCTCAAGTCAGGACCGCTGTTTTTTAGCGCCAAGGGAGCTCATCAGAGCGGTAAGTTTTACTTTCAGCCAGAGATACTCTTCCAAAAACCGGACTTTTAGTATGCCGCTAACAGAAGAAAAGGCTCATATCTGCCGCACCCACTCGGAAGCCATCAGGGGTCATATCGACTCATAAGTCGGCTAGCATAGGTGATAACGGGAGAGAGGTCTCAGTGCGACCTTTCAGCACAACCCGTCCGTGGCCATCTTGCCTCACATGAATCCAGGGGATTTCCAAAGCAAGACTCTTCTGGTGAAGGTGAAGAAAAAGGAAGAACTGTCATTATCATAGCTTCACAAAAAGGATCTCAGAATAAATACCAGTTTAAGAGTCAGAAAGATTTAATACAAATATTACCCACCCCTTACCATCAAACAATTAAGCAGAAACAGATTGCTTTATAGATCATGGGTTTGCCATGGTTTTAATACATCAGCTATCCGTTCATATTCAGTATGGACTGGCTATTTCATAATGATTCAATGCAAGTGCTCAATCACATTTATAGCCCCTTACAATATAATTTTCTCTACAAAAAGTATGATTATGCCCAATACTAATTGGTCAGATTGTCAGTCCTTTGTTGCATACGAGCCCTTTCGTTCACCCATGCAAAAAGCAGAAAGCAAAAATGAGACTAATCCCCCGTTATGGCTTGTATGCACTTTATTAATCAGTGGATGGTTTCTACCTGAATACCTCCCTGTGCCCCTCTTCAGAAGCAACAGACAAGGAGGCTGATTGTCTGTGATGTTTGTAGTGTCTTGCAAATAAAAGAATGCTTGAACTCTTTGGTTCCCACTGTACGCTGTAGGCCTGTGACATAAGCATTGGAGGGATGAGTTGAAGGTAGGCTTAGAATGTTGCGTTTTGACTTCCATGCAGCAGAATACAGATGTGTAGAACCACTCTCTGTGGCATAGTTATTGGCCAGTACCTGGACTGGTAGGACACTACAATTGGCAATGCGTTAGGGGATACAAAGCCCGTACATTGAAAGTGTTCTTCCTTAGAGTTTGCCATGGTCCAGCAAACTGCTCATGCACGCTACCCATGCCTCAGTCAAAGTGTAAAATTGACACTGGCACCAGTGGATTCTCAGCACAATGCCAGCCTGTGTACAATGCTTGATGATAAAGAAAGCAACATTGAAAGTCTACATGTCAGTGGCCAAGAACTGAATGAAACAGCCACAACAAAAGGTACTGTGCCCTTTTGCAAATTAATACCATGGGCTACACGGAGTAAGAATGCTAACGCCAGATGCAACTAGGTTACGATGCAGAGCACAGCAACAGCTCAGTACAAGTGAAACTGAAATTCATGCGCTATGCAGCAAACATTAACTAGGTGTTTGTGATGAAACATTCAATCACAAAGCCAACCAAATATAGTAACAATATCTGCTTTCATGGACTAGTAGTGTACAAGGGTTATCTACTTACCGATGCAACTAAATAGAGTAGTCATAACTTTCCCCTTTCTGATACATAAATATGTTTTCATTTCATTCTGTGGTGAAAATCCAATATTTCCTGGATCCTATCAAAGACAGCCAAACCAATCCAGGGGATTTCCAAAGCAATCCTCTTCTGGTGAAGGTGAAGGAAAAGGAAGAACTGTCATTATCATAGCTTCACAAAAAGGATCTTAGAATAAATAGCAGTGTAGAATTGACACTGGCACCAGTGGATTCTCAGCACAATGCCAGCCTGTGTAAAATGCTTGATGATAAAGAAAGCAACATTGAAAGTCTACATGTCAGTGGCCAAGAACTGAATGAAACAACCACAAAAAAAGGTACTGTGCCCTTTTGCAAATTAATACCAATGGCTACACAGAGTAAGAATGCTAATGCCAGATGCAACTAGGTTACGATGCAGAGCCCAGCAAAAGTTCAGTACAAGTGAAACTGAAATTCATGCGCTATGCAGCAAGCATCAACTAGGTGTTTGTGATGAAACATTCAATCACAAAGCCAACCAAATATAGTAACAATATCTGCTTTCATGGACTAGTAGTGTACAAGAGTTATCTACTTACCGATGCAACTCAATAGAGTAGTCATAACCCCTTGTGCTGTGGATTGGCCTCGGAAAGAGGGTTGGCTTTGTGCTAGTGGAGTTGTCCCCAAAAAAGCTGCCCACCACCAAAGCTACTGGTTAGGAGCACAGAAGAACTCCCTAGATTGCCACCAAGCAAGGAGCTCCAGTGGAGAACCATGGCAAAATCCAAGTACCAAACGTCATTAAGGCTGATCCTGAAGCAAGAATATCGCAAGGCACTAGAAAAGCAGTGCCTGATCACATTCCACACAAAGCACCGGAAAGACCACTACTATCCACAAATGTATATACTGCTGTGCCATTCTTAAAACCATCATCTGCATTTGATACTGCCAAAATACACAATATTGGCAATAGATGGACTGCATGGATAGAGGCTTTGAAGATTTCATAGATGCAATAGGCAAAAAATATGATAAAAAGATTATAAAGTATATAAGGATCATGGCTGGTGGAGGAGTGAAAGAAGCCACGAAAAAGATACCACAAGAAGGTGAAGTGGCATATAATTAAATCAAAACAGCCTTGAATGTCAAGTTTAAGTGCCAAATGTAGATTATGAAAGGTACAAGTCAAGTCAATTTAGCTTTATTCAGTGTAAATAATACCACCATAAAAGCATTCTATTCAGAGGAAACAGTTACAATTGCAATTTTAAAAACCTAAAAATATACAATCAAAAAATAAAATCAACATTTCATAATCATACAGTATGTTGATCTACAATACAAAAAAGTGCAAAAATGCATTCTGACCAATAGCAAGAAAATATACAACCAAGGGTACGATCATCGATTCATAAGCATTCAGGTACATAAAATGCAAGGTGTTCACGTGTATAAGAATAATTCTGTCTCCATATCTTCATACACAATGGAGAGGAAGCAGGATAGCCTTTGTCATACAAATATATAAAGTGCATAGTGATATTTTGTGTACCATAACTATGTGCAGTCATCTGGTTTTTCATACAACAGTGCGTCCAGATGTGCATAGACCTTTCTTGTCCTTAATGCCAGTTGTATATACAAAATAACTGCATTCATGATTTTCTGGTTTTCCAGGCTACATACAAAATAAAAAGCATGTTTATAATAAAAAAGCATCTTAGATAAAAACAGAGGTTTTAAATAAATTTCTGGATATCCATATAAAAACAAAAAAAAGTAAAAAGTGAAACGTAGATTGGGCGGACTTTCCGTTACACTGGCAATTCAGAAGTTTATGGCACCACTTTTCCTGTTTGAGGAATGCTATTAAATAGTGAAGTGTGCCATACCTAATCCTTGTGAAATAAAATCTGTGTTGTATATATTGCACCTGTATTAAATAGGTTTGTGTGCCCCTTACAGAAAGGATTTCACAGTAGGAATTAACACTATGCTTTTGACTACCTTCAACCTCTCTAGCACCTTCCATAACAATCATATAACTTGTATTCAGATCTCTTTTAATATAATCTAAAATTGCTTTTGGGTTCTTTCTATCAATGTGCACCCTACAGGGTGCCAGAAGGGTATGTATATGCCCAAGCCAGGGAATTTTACTACTGTGATCAAGAGATAGACAATCCAAAATTAGATCCTTTGTGAATTTAGTCTTATCTTAGGCTCATATTCCTTCCCAAAGAGTGAGACCAAACAATCAAATGAGAACGGATCACTTTAACTTGGGTTTGCAGGTAACGTACTTCTGTCCCAATTAAAAAACCCTCATGCACGTGTCTGATGTTTAGCGAAAGCGGTATGTCTTGATTCTCCGCTTCTTAGACCCGTGTGTGCATAATCATAGGGTTAGTGGTTATGCAACCTCCACCAGGAGGATAACCCTTGGTTACAGCAGTAGTGATTAGTGATAGAGAAGTTCAGTGTTGTGAAAGGATTAAAAAAGGCTTGTATACCCTGTATTTCCAACTTTAATAAATCCGTGGTTCGAGACTTTGTTTAAAATTAAAGGTGTGTGTACTGAGATAATTAAGGTATCTCACACACTGATATTTATTGTTCTAAAAGGTCGACATGTTTCAGCCCTGATTCGCCGGCTTGGGTCGAGTGGGCTTTCTTCATGACCAGGTGAAATGTATCAAGACCAAAGGCGTCTCTGTGCTAGTTATAGACATTGAACAGAATTGTATGTTCAGGTGTAGTGGTTGGAGAAGGATATATTAGTCCTTCTCTGTTAGTGGTCCCGTAGGTACCTGTAATGAGTAAAATACATGAAAAGACAAGGGTATTGGGGTTTTACGTGTGGGACAAACACAAACAATGAGCTACTTGTGCTGAGATGCTGCACTCTTTCGTATAGCAACTGGAAAATGGCAATACTTTTCTGAACACACACCACCGTCTTATAAGGTTAACTCACTCATACCTTTCACATAGACTCTAGTGTATTGATCTGATTGGCAAAATTCTCACTCATTCTAAGACCAGTGTTCATCGTAAACAGTAAGTATTATACAAATTGATTCTCTTAAGGGAGTTTGACTATGGTATTCCCCTTTAATATATCCAGTAGGGATTTCACTGTGTCTGCTCATTGCATTAAGGAGCCAAAGTGCGTCTTATTTAGTTGGTAATATGCGACGCGACTTTATACTTCTATCAGCTCATGGAACCTGTGGTTCATTTACCGGGTTATAGACTTATTGCCTGGGTGTTACCAAAGAACTGTTATCCACCTTACACAAACGATAGTTCAGTATCTTTCCTTTTATTACTAACGAATCCCGCATTCGCTAAGCGAGTACAGACTTGTATATAGAATATGGCCGCTTGATTGTAGATACTGATTACACACTCCATACTCACACATTTATTTCTATTTACCTTATGTTATCCCATGGCTTGTTGTCCACGGAGCCCTCAATGGTCTTCCAAAATGTTTCCAGGGAAGAACAAACGGCTTTGAATGAACTGAAAAACGATGGGGAAATTGTGATCAAACAAGCAGATAAAGGGGGAGGCATAGTCCTGTCCCTTCTGTTGTCATTTAACAGAACTTTTTGGACTACTGAAAGGGGTTGTGTTCCGACCGCTGGTTGGTGGAGACATTTTGACTATATTCTGGACCTGGTTGTCGCGTAATGCGTCATATGACGCGCCGCGTTAGCGCACCCGGAAGTACTCCGGTGCGCAAGGCGCAGCTTCCCGGAAGCGATCCAGAGTGCGGCGCGCAGCGCGTAACATAAGCATAACAGGTCATGTGACTTGTTAATAAAACTTTTCATTGGTTCATTTTACTTTTGTTATTCTAATGATGAAAGGCTTGGTCATAATAACGCTTTTCATTGCTTTCGAACATTTTTTTTTCTTAAACATATATGTTATAATGTTCCAGGCTAATGTATTTTCCTGGGAACTTTACAACTGTCCTGCAAGTAAAATATTCCTATTTCGAGAAAAAGGGCGTTTCTTCGTCCCATGAGGGAGCCGTTGAGCAAAAGAGGCTCGGCCTGCTGTCTTAGTCGCCGATAGGCCTGAATATCAGATTCTTATCGATCACTTTATGTTGCAGGAGTAGAAAACACAACAGCCCTTGATCATTTATCTTTACTGCGTTCCTGCGTATTATACCTTTTAACCGTCATGTAATTGGACTGCTTTATTTCACTTGCCTTTTACTGATTCGAAAACAGAGGCTATTATTCAAAACTTTTCCAATGTAAGTACTAATACCATGTTTTGTTTTAAAAACCTTTATTGTGAAAATGTCAGTATACAAATACGGGCCTATAACCACCTGGGCCGGCCACGGAGCAAACTGGAATCGTATATGATGAGGGGACATTTACACTGTAGAACAACGTAACGGGCGACCCATTAGGTTGCAAGAACTAAGGTGTCTAACATTTGCGGAATCAGTGGACGTACATTTTATAATTAAAGTACGACAGGGCCAGTTACAATAAAATTATCTAGATATACATTTGCGGACAAGTACCATGGGTGACGTTAAATCGAACTTTCAATAGTACAGTAATCAATAACACATCAGAACTTAATATCAATAGGGATGTCAAAATGTTCAATCAATTCTCGTCCCCGCCCGCCATGTGCTTCAAAACTGCATACGTATCTCGTGATATCAAGGTTGGGCAACCAGTACACAACAAGGAGTTACGAGTCCCATTTATACCGGGGCCATTTTGGGCGAGGCCGGACAGGTCAGGGATATAGTCAAAATGTCTCCACCAACCAGCGACTATGATGATGTTCATAAGCTCTATTGATTAGAATAACACTCCTCTCTCCACATGAAATTAATTTGCCGCAAGTTAAACATGTCATTTTCATTTGTCCAAAGTTCTTCTGAAGATTTAGAACCATTTACCTTGCCTCTGATTCTGTCACTGCCACTTCATTGGTGGATGTACTGGAAGGTCGGGGATTATCCACCAAATCAAACTGCAGATGAGATGCCTTCACCTGGGGAGGCGGAAGAGGTCCATTTACGCCGCCTCTCCCCCCCCCCCGGCACCCCACGCCGTCTTTCGGCGCAGCATTGTAGGATGGCCACACCAGTGCAGCAACTTGCTGGACACCACCTCGGTGCCATCCGGATCTCGGCGCGTTCAAGTCACTGTACCGCAAGAGCGGGAGAAACTCAGCTGGACACGCCGTCTTTCGGCGCAGCATTGTAGGATGGCCACACCAGTGCGGCAACTTGCTGGACACCACCTTGGTGCCATCCGGATCTCGGCGCGTTGTGCTGCCTTCGACCTACTGTAGCAGCAAGTGCGGGCGCAACTCGGCTGGAAGGCGCGTGAAACGCTAAGGGGCACCGCACTGCACATGAGGTGCCTCCACCTGGGGAGGCGGAAGAGGGCCGTTTGCGCTGCCTCCCCCCGGGCACCCCACGCCGTCTTTCGGCGCAGCATTGCAGGATGACCACACTAGTGCAACTTGCTGGGCACCACCTCGGTGCCATCCGGATCTCGGCGCATTGTGCTGCCTTCGGCCTATTCGCACATCGGTCCGCTACTGACGCCGCCTCATGAGCTAACGGGTTTTGTATACTTTTTATAACCCAAAGCCGCATAACAGGTCATGTGACTTGTTTATAAAACTTTTCATTGGTTCATTTTACTTTTGGTTTCCTAATGATGGAAGGCTTGATCGTATGACCTAAAAATAACACTTTTCATTGGATTAAAACATTTTTTTTTTCCAAACGATGAAAGACCCACCTTTTTTTTTCTCACTCGGCAATCAAAAAAGGTTCCGTTAGATGACAACAGAGGGGACAGGCAACAAGAACCATCACTCAAAAAAGGGGAGGGCAAGTTCTTTCCTACCGGGTCACGGTGGGGCTCCACCGGAACTCATCGAATTGATAGTCTACAGTGTTTCTGGATGTTTCAGACTGAAGCTGGCGTCAGCATGAGAGCACCACCATCTTGTAGCTCCGTCGTGGCCATTCCGCAAGCAATCATGGCAGCCGCTCCCCACCGGAAGCCTGCGGGAGTCGGGGGCCCCCAAGACTTTTGTAGAATCTTCAAGGCTGAGGGGACGCTTTCGAGAATGGAGCCCAAGCCCTAGCAGACAAGCGTCCGAGTTCCAAGGTGTCCCAGGGCCATTTTAGTGGACCAGGCCCAAATCCGAAGAGCCGTCCGCCATTTTAAGAGTCCTGTGGCAGCCGCCTATTGCTGCACCGCAAGAGTGGGCGCAACTCAACTACATGGTGAGCGAGACGCTGTAGCCGCAAGAGCGGGCGGTAAACAGCTGAATGGCGGAAGAGGCACAGTGTAGCAAAAGCGGGCGGAATGGCAAGTGAAACGGTAAAGGGGCGCCCCACTACAGCAGACGAGCCTCTACCTGGGGAGGCCCATTCATGCCGCCGAACCCCCCACCCCCCCAGGGCGCCCCATGCCGTTTTTCGGAGCAGCATTGTAGGATACCAAAACCAGTGCGGCACCCAGGGGCGCATACGGTGCATACGTATCTCGTGATATCAAGGTTGGGCAACCAGTACACAACAAGGAGTTATGAGTCCCATTTATACCGGCGCCATTTTGGGCGCGACCGGGCAGGTCCAGGATATAGTCAAACATAACAAATGAGGCTGACGTCTCTGAAGCAGTTGACGCACAGCAGGACATAGCAAATAAACAAGAAGTCTCTGAAGCTGTTAACTCACTGCAGGACAAAACAAGTGAACCTGAAACCTCTGGAATAATTGTCGCTCAGAAGAACAACACACAAAACTCTGTAGTGTCTGAGGAAAGTAAAACAGAAGGGCACTGTAGTTTCAGACACACTTAACACTAATGACTTAACAAAGATATTGTCTGTCTATGAAGCAGCTGTCATGTTCACAGAATTGACAAAGAAGTGTGCAGACACCAATGCTATTAAGAAACAAAAGGAAATCCCTAAAGCATCAGCATTCTCGGAAGAGGTTGACACAGATGACATCTTAAGGAACAAAGAAAGACAAATTAAGATACAGATTTCGGCCTTATTTATTGCCTCTAGTTTTCAAAGGCAAATTTCTGTGGAAAACATGCACATTAAGGGTTGCCTTTCCTTAAACCTTGGAAGAAACAAAAAGTCTTCCCTTCCATAAATAACCCAAGACTTTTATTTTGTTATGGCAAGGGAATGAAATAGAGAATAAACTATAGTTGGTCACCATGGGGTTTAAAGAAGGGATGGTTCTTCACCTGGGTGCCATCCAGAACTCAGCACGTTCTGCTGCCTTTCAACTATTCGCACAACAGACCGCTACTGACCATTGTTGCTTCTGTTTTAATAAAAACATTTTAAGGTGTTTACTGTTTTTGTTGCAATGTATATATTTATAAGTTATTAAAGTGTTATAATCCTACTACTTTGTTGGAGTGCTATATATTTTTAATGTGACACATAATTGTGAAGACTTTGATGTACAAAATGGCATCCCTGGAATCTTCCGCTTCAGGCTCGGTCCCACACACCCTTACAGTGAGAATTCCCTCTCCAATCACAATACAGGATCGTTATCAGATAGTAGGAACGCATGTGGTGTGACGGATCTCATGGGGTGGGGGCCTTGATCTACTGTAACTCCTGTGAAGAGGGGTGATTCTTTACAGTTGGGTCCATAAACTACATCCGCAGGGCTAGGTGATAGCCTGGGACCGGCCTGGACAATCGGACACAGAGGAAGAGGAGTGTCAGAGGGTGCGGTAGTGAATAGGGTGAAAGGGTGGTGTCGGGGGGGCACAGGGTGTGATTCTCAGGGAAGAGCAGCGCAGATGGGGGGGTTTATGGCCCATGCATAAGACAGAGAGCGGGGGTGACCAGTGCGTGGGGGAGATGCTTGCGAGGGTGGGGAGCCTTGCTGAGGATTGGCGGCGTGCAGAGAGTGGGTCTGGTCAAGGCATCTAAAATGGCTGCTGTGCACGACAAAAGTGTGGCATTGGAAAAAAAGCAAGATGGCGCAGACAATGTTTATCAATACGAATTAATTTATAACAATTATTTTTAACAATATATTTACTCGCAGTGTCAAAATGGCGGTCAACACGTCCTGATTTCCTTCGAATCGAACGTTAACAGACGTCACAATCGGCGGCGTGCAGAGAGTGGGTCTGGTCAAGGCATCTAAAATGGCTGCCGTGCACGACAAAAGTGTGCCATTGGAAAAAAAGCAAGATGGCGCAGACAATGTTTATCAATACGGATTAATTTATAACAATTATTTTTAACAATATATTTACTCGCAGTGTCAAAATGGCGGTCAACACTTCCTAATTTCCTTCGAATCGAACGTTAACAGACGTCACGCAGCAAAAAAAAAAAAAAACGCTCACGCGCAGCCGCTGGAAGACATGTATCAACATATATGAGCATCCTCAGCCACCCTCAGAAAACATAGGGGGTCAGGATACGTCTCCCGTACCCCCTTATACCCATTTCTCACATTGTTTTTCCTCCATCTTGTAATTTAATTAAACCGAAACACAAAATGGCGAATTCCCGTTTCGCTACTTGTTCGCGAACCGGAAAGCGCTTCTACCGCGAAAAAATCTATATTTTTTTATTTGCCCCACGGGACCCTTTAATAACCCCAACATCATTCCTAGGGGGTCAAGAGGGGTCTACCTTGCCCCCTTTCATTAAATTCCCCCTTAGTTTTTCTCCTCCTCTTGTCTCTCGATCCTACCGAGAGATAAGATGGCGGCTGCTCCGGACTGTTTAGAATGTTGACAGACACCGGAGAGCCAATCAGCTTCGCTACGCAAAGTTCCGTTACGCGAAAAGTTCGCGAACTGGAGCGCTATCCGGGACGCTATCACAGATACATCTGTTTTTTTAAACGTTAATTTCTCAAAATACACTGGAGCACATATATTGAGACCCAGCAAAGGCACATCGGGCTAACAGTCCCTACAATTTTGCCAAGTTTCGTGTAAATCCATTCAGCCGTTCGAGCTAAAAGTGAGGCCAAACGCCCTATGGAAAAATGAATGGGAAAAACGCGTTTTGGGACCCCCTTTTTTCTCGGCCCCCCCTTGACGAAACCCCTGATCAGAAACAAAATGTGCCATTTTCCTGAAAATTTCAGCCGATTCTGTCCACAAACGCCAAAGTTATTAGACATAGAATTTTCAAAAGTTACATAGAGAAAAAATCCAAACTATATATACCTACTGGCGACCGCCAGTAGGTAATATATATATATATATATATATATATCAAAGTCCAGTTCCTGACCGCCAATGGCAAGGCGGATTACAACAGGTACAGACCTCTTCCCCAACATTCTCCGTTCAATGTCGAGCCATAGCACCAAAGATTCGTGCAAGCAGAATTGTTCTTTATTTAAAAAGATTTAAAGACTGATGTCTTCCATGACGCGTTTCACTCCGTGAAGGAGCTTGTTCACATAACGCGCCCCAGCATATATCCATACTAATATAATAAAGAGAGAGCCCAAACCCTTGAGGTGGGTAATCTCAGGAACCACAGCACCAATCACAACACCCAATACAGCGTTGGAAAGGGAAGTTGCAGCAGAAGGACATAGGCTATGCAGACGCCCACCATATACATTTAAAAGGTAAAAGAACTGTGCCAGAAAAGTAGTCCCTTGTGGGCGTGTCTGCGTTGTGCTGTGGGGGTGTGCTGTGACAAACGCTGGGGGCGTGTGGTACGTTCCGCCCTTCATGCCATGCCTCATATTGTGTGCTAATCCCACCCTGCTCCCTTTAAATGCGCCTGCACCCCATAATCATAACCCACCCTTACTCCTTAAAATACCCCAACACCCTTAAACACTAACCTATCTTAACCCTATAAATATACCCTATACCCCAAAACCCAAACCTATACCTAAACCCTAAAATACCCCTGTACCCCAAAACCCAAACCTAGCCCTGAACCCTATAAATACCCTGTACCTCAAAACCCTAACGTACCCCTGAACCCTAAAAAAAACCCTGTACCCCAAAACCCAAACCTAGCCCTGAAGCCTAAAAATGCCACTGTACCCCATAACCCAAACCTACCCCTGAACCCTAAAATACCCCTGTACCTCAAAACCCAAACCTACCCCTGAACCCTAAACATACCCCTGTACCCCAAAACCCAAACCTAGCCCTGAACCCTAAAAATAACCCTGTACCCCAAAACACAAACCTACCCCTGAACCCTAAAATATCCCTGTACCCCAAAACCCAAACCTAGCTCTGAACCCTAAAAATACCCCTGTACCCCAAAACCCAAACCTAGCCCTGAACCCTTAGAATACTCCTGTACCCCTAAACCCAAACCTACCCCTGAACCCTAAAAATACCCAGATACCCCACAACTCAAACCTAGCCCTGAACCCTAAAAATACCCCTGTACTCCAAAACCCATACCTAACCCTAAAACTAACTCTGTACACCATAACCCAAAACGATATCTGAACCCTTAAAATACCCAAACACCCCAAAACATATACCTCAGTACCCCAAATCATATACTCCTATACCCATACTTACCTTATGCAAACATTAAAAAAAAACATTCTTTTACCATTCATGCATTTACAACGAATTTAGTTGTAAATGTATGCGCGGTAAAAGCATATAAAATGTAATGCCATGCGTTATATTGGCATTGCGGAGTCATGATTCTTTCGTAATGAAAGTATGCGGAGTGATGGTATGGGGAAAGAAAGTTGCGGAATAATGGGTGTTTACCCTCCCCCGGTAAGTACATTGGTGGCACGGCGGCCCACATCTCCAGCAACATACTCATATTTTTTCACCACCCATTTGAAAAATGCACAGGTCTCTCTCATTGATGGCCAGCACCGACATACACTTTTAGACACACCTCCCGCCACAAGTTCTAGAATTGCGAACTTTAGAGCTAGGGAGCTACGTTCGAATCTCGGCATCAGCTTAACATCCTGTGATTCCAGGTAAATCGCTTTGCCTCCCCGTGCCAACCACAAATGAATGTGTTGTTCTGTAATGTAAATTGTGCTCATGCCATATTGCAAGGAAAAATTAAGTAGGGAAACTCGAGCTCGCACACCACTGAACACGCACTCTAAAGTGCATCAGCAGTGCACTGTGAATCGGAGTGTTTCACAGGCCTGTCACAGGTAAGAAATGCTATCAAATCGAAATCCTACAAAACAATATACTACTGGCCGGCAGCAATTCATACCCGGACAGCGTCGGGACGGGCTGCTAGTTATATATAATATAATAATTATGCAGATGTAGTGAACAAGGCGGGAGCAAGTCGCCAAAACGCCTCTAAGCAGCAACTGAGAGAATACATTTTCTTTGGATTATGATTCACGGAGTCAGCGCCTTTCTTAATTGAGAGTTTGGACTGGTTTTCAATATTATATAATATATATAATATAATATATTATTTATTTATACTTACCAACAAAGTCTACATGATCTCCTTAATTACAAGAACAGCATCTGAAAAAGAAAAGTAATAAAAGACTGTAAAAGAACATTTAATAAACAACATCTACAACTGCATATACAATGAAAATATATAGAGAGAAGCTAAAGCCCCAGACAACACAGGTAATAGTTCTAGAAGAATTATAGAGAGTAAGAGTTTGTGAATAAGAAAGAGAAGTAGAAATAAGGAAGAACAAGTGAAGTTCTGTTTTGTTGTAACAGGTGTAGGAAATCTTTCCAGTGGGAATTCCGCAAAGTAAGACACAGCAGTGGCAGTCTCTCTTTTCTCCCATCCCCCTTGTCCTTTCTTTACTGCTAAATGAATATATATGCATTTGGAGACTACACAATGCCTGCGGGGGGAGAGCAGGATGGCGGTGTATGTATATGAAAAAAATGTCACAACAAAGATTATTTAAAAAAAAGAATATATTTCAGCTGCAGTGGAGTGGAGGAGTTGGGAAAAGTACTTCAAATTTCATAGAAGCGAGATCAGTTCTTCTGACCCCGTGGAAGCAAGATTCAGGTACTCAGCATTTGACAACATCAGTGATGTCATTTGAGATGTCATCAGTGATGTCATCAGTGATGCCACTGACCATGTCATGAATGATATAATATGTGACATCATCAGCAGTGGATTGCGGGTGCGTGAAATATAGTTAGTCCAACTAACTATATAGGAGCAATTTCAATGTTTTTTTAAATGCTAATACCTAACTATATATGACCCGAAACCTATGGTTTTTTCAGTGAATTTGCAAGTTTTTTTAAATGCTAATTCCTAACTATATATCACCTGAAATTTATGTTTTTTTCAGTGAATTTCCAAGGTTTTTTAAATGCTAATACCTAACTATATATGACCTGAAACCTATGGTTTTTTCAGTGAATTTGCAAGGTTTTTTAATTGCTAATACCTAGCTATGTAAGGCTTTAAACATATAGTTTTTTTCAGTGAATATATATATTTTTATTTTCAAGTTTTTTTTTTATATGATTGCAGGGTCCGCGCACCGTGAGCGCTCCGAAAGCACACCGTAAAAGCTCTGAGCTCTTACCCCGACAAATTTAAAAAAATTGCTAATTCATAATATCTACGTTTTTAACGTTGATTTTAAAGGTAGACAATATTTGCTGTAATGTTGAAAATGTTTTTTTCAAACTTTTAACAACAATATATTACTTTTTAAAGTAGTAACGAATCTCGCGAGGGTGCGTCGCACGTGCACGCAACGTAAGAGCTCCGTGCGCGCAACGTAAAAGCTCTAAGCTCTTACCCCTGAAAGTTTTATAAACTTTAAATCGTTATATCTACGTATTCATTGCACAATGTAAAGGTACACATTATCTGGGATAATAAAGAACATGTTAATTTAAACTTTTAAAGACCATATATAACTTTATTAATGGAATTATATATCTCGCGAGGGTGCGTATTACGTAAGCGCATCGTAAAATCACGTAACCGATTCCGTAAATAATACGTAAATGCACCGTAAGCTTACGTAAGCTTACTTAAGTGCTCCGTAAGATTACTTTTGACCATGTGACCTGAAAACAAAACATTCTATTGGTTTATAATACTTCCTACTCCAATTGTAGACAGACCCCTCCCTTGTTCATCATTGTTCTTTGGCTTTCCGAGAAGCAACATCTACTTTCAACAGCTCCTGACTTGTTTGGAAATGGCTGAACGTGAGGAATCAGAACTTTCTTTTGAAGATGAGTTTGTTGAAGAAGACCCCCATCCATGTAAAAAAGAGTCCATAGTCTGGAAGTTTTTTTTATTCCCAGAAGGTTTGAAGAAAGTCAATGCACCGCATGTCACATGCAAAATATGTGACACAGTATTGTCAAGAGGCAATCCAAATAAAAAATACTCTTTTGGAACCTATAGCATGGAACGCCATGTTAAGAATATGCACCCTAACAATTGGGCAAGAGCTGTGGTGCGTAGATCTGAAGAGCAGGGCTCTGCGCCTAGTACTTCAACAGCACCACCAATGCCAGCTTCCATGATTGCCAATATCCAGCCAGAATTGAAAAATCTTATGATGCAGTGCATACAGTGCAATGAATTAGTTGCCTTTGGACAACAGTCTGTAGAAGTTATTTTGCAGAAAAACAGGAGCCACAAGTGCACCAAATAATTTTTTTCTTCATTTTTCATGGTTTGTTCATGTTGAACAATTGTTTTGGTTATAAAGTCCATTTTTTTACACCGTTTATCTAGCATCCCAAAAAATACAAAAAAACAGTTCTTTTTAGAACTACCTCTACTGGTCAAAAAAAGAACTATATTTCTATGTTTGTATGTAAAAGTTTGTTATAGTAAATGTAAAAGTGCAAAACTATAAGGATGTGGTACAGCATAAATCTATAGGGTGTTTACCTATAGTATACTTTAGTACTTCCACAGCACTGAAATGTAACATATGCATATAAATATGTTACAACTCAATGGGCCATAAGTATGTAATCTCCATTTACCTACTCTTAAATACCAAATCATACCTGTCCTGTTCAACATTTAAAAGTAGGTAAATGGGATGTAGTAAAATTCTCTTTTGAAATTACCAAATCTATATAATTCAGTCATTTTACCGAATCGGCATTTACCGATTCGGTAATTGTCATTGATTCCTATGGGCCTTGAGGCCAAAAGGAATCAATGGCAATTACCGAACCAGTAAATACCGATTTGGTAAAATAACTGAATTGTCAAGGGGGACAGGTTATCACTTTGAGACCCTGTTGCACCCCTGATTTTAACTTGTGTGCCATGTCACACACATATATGCTCTTACGGCTTGTATGTGTGCCACATGGCACAAATGAACATGCACAGATGTGTATGTACACAGGAATTCGTTATTAACCACTGAATAGTATTTGGTAGTAACTAACAAATACATAAGGGCCTGTGGCACTGTTTTCAGTGCCACCTACATCTAGATTTACCAAAATCGTGCACTGGGGAAAGTGGAGTGCCAATAAATGAAGGCTTACTAACAGGTATGAAATGGATAACAGAGTGAAGGAAGGAAAATAAGATCAAACACAAAAAAAAAAAGAAAGAGGGAAACTGACTGAGGTAAAGAGGAGGAGTGGTAGAAAGAGAAAACATACAAGATTAAGTGTCAGGGAGAGATATGTAAAGAGAGAGAGAGCAAGGGACTGAGAAAGATTGAGGCAGTTATTCTGTCACAATAACAGAGTGATAACAAACTTATTTTTCTTTCTCATACTTACCTTATAAATAATAAAAACTTAGACACTATTGCAAAAAAAGTTTTTTTATTTGTTATACTTACCTTCTAAGATATAAAAAAGTTAAGGAATTTTTAAAAAAATATATAATATCTGTAAAACACAAGAAAAAAATACATTGTAATGCATACAATGTATATTTCACAATACAAGAAAGAAGGAAAAAGATTAAAAGATGGGAAAGTTAGATGGCACACACACAGGGACAGATTGCCAGGTAGAGAGTAGAATGGTGCAGGCAGAGAGTGAGATAGAACAAGTAGAAGGTGAGATGGTGCAAGCAGAGAGTAAGATGACACAGGCACAAGTATATATTGTGCAGACAAACGGTAAGATGGCACACACAGAGAGAAACTTGGAAGAGCCAAAGGAAGACATAGCACAGTCAAAAGAGAGATGGCAAATGACCGTGAGACAAGGAGACTGAGGACACAGAGGGAGTGAAGGAAACAGTGAGAGAAGGGGACTGAGTGAGGGAGCAAATAAAGACAAGTGATGGAGTGTGGGTGAGTTAAAGAGAGTGAGTGTAAGGGAAAGGCAGTAGGACAGTGAAGGGACAGAGGAAGTAAGGCTAACATAGAGACAGTGAAGAAAAAGAAGTGAGGATGTCAGAGTTCAAAGGGAGTGACAGAAGGAGTAAGTGAAGTGGAGTGATAGAAGGAGACTCAGTGAGGGATCAAAGAACGGAAAATGAGGTAGTGTAGGCGAGGGAAAAGGAGTGACAGAATGAGGTGATGAAGAGAGTTACGCTAAGAGACAGGGAGCGATGGAATGATAGACAAAAAGAGAAATAAAAAAGTTTTTGGGGTCAGTCGTACTTACCTTATGAATGAAATATCTGTGGAAACGAAAAAAAAAATCAGTTATAATACATTATTCACAATACAAGAGACAAAACAGAAGAAAAAGGAAAGAGGAGTTAGGGGAGGAAAATGAGGGAAGGGGGAATTAGTGCAGGTGCGTTAACAACAGTGAGTCTAAGAGAAAGGGAGTGATGGAAGAGTACAGAGAAAGTAAGAGGACACAGGGAGTTTTATGAAGGTGTGTTTGAAGTGCAGTTAGGTGAGTGACAGAAGAGGAATTAGTGAGTGAGCAAAGGAAGGAAAGAGAGGTGAAGGGGAGTGAAACAGAGGGACTGACTTAATATGAGTGGGTGAGAAGACTAAGAAGAAGGGAAGTGAAGTATAGGGAATGAGGATAAGTATGGGAAGCAAAATAAAGGGACAGGGGAGACGTAGGGTAAAAGAATGACAGTAAGTTTGACGAAACAGAGGTGATAGAGGTTGAATAAAGGTAAGTGAGCATGAGACAAGGAAAGTAAAAGAGTGAGGTAATAGAGGGAGAGAAGAAAAGAGTGAGAGAAGGGGACATGGGGTGAAAGAGCAAAAAAAAGTCAGTGACAAAAAGTGGATGAGTTAAAGGGAGTGAACATAAGAGAAAGGGAGTGAGAAACTGAAGGAATGAAAGCAGTGAGGCTAAGAGAGAGACAGTAAGGGAAGGATAGAGAGAAACAGAAATAAAAAAGTAATGAAAATGTATTTTTTATTAGTCGTACTTACCTTATAAATGTAATATCTGCAGAAGAGAGTAAAGAAATCAGTTATAATATATATTTCACAATAAAAAATGCAAATTACCTTGTACAACATGTTATATGGTTTATTTTTGCTGTTCTCAGAATATATTGATTTTCACTAAAAACAGTGAGTTCAGTACTACTCATCATATCACAGCGGGCAAAAAAAAACCACAATCAAAATGATTGTGTTTAAAAAACCCATAAAACGTAGAAAAAACATATCTTAAATGTTTTCTTCCAAACAGCAATTTCTAAGATACAGTATCTCATTGTTATACTCTCAAACTAAAGTGATACAGAAACATATATTAACCACATTTATCCGAAATACGTAATCTTCATTTACATACCTTTCCACATGGCCAAATGATATACAGAAAGTCCTCTTTTTGGAAATTACTTATTAGTAGTTTTAAACTTCCATTTACCCGACTTTCGGAATGAAAAGTCCAACATCTATTTCATCATCTAACAAAAATTATATTTACACCTCTGACTTAGTCTTGATAAACATTTCCTATATACACTTATACTACCTCTGTGACAACTACCAGTTTACTAATTATCTTGATCACTTTCACTCACAAACTAATTTTGAACACACTTACTTTTATTAACTGCTCCAATCTTCATTGTCCAATTACTTTCACTAAAATTGGGGTTCTAAAAACACTAGATAAGAATTTGTTAGGTCAAAAGGCAAACGTTGTTTGAAAATCAATTGAGTATCATTACAAAATTATGTAAAAACATATATTATCAACATTTACCTGAGAAACTCATTTTTCATTGATGTACTTTCCCACATGGCCAAATAGTACGTAAAGATTCCTTGTTTTGGAAAATACTTAATAATACTCTTGACCTTCCATTTCCCGACCTTCTGCATGAAAAGCTCCAACGTCTTTCGTAACACCTAACAATATTTATATCTCCACCCAAGGATCTGTATCATGTCCATAAAACCTTAAACAACCAGTAAACTATCAGAATCTGAACATCATATAGAATCCTGATGACTAACTTTTATTAATTGCTCCAATCTTTCTAGGCTAATTACTTTTCCTTAACTTTAGGTTGTAAAAACACTAGGTAAGAATTTTTCAAGTCAAAAGGCAAACGTTTTTTGAAAGTCAAAACAGTATCATTACAATAAGTCCAATCGTTTTGACATTTTAAATAAGCTGTATAATGTCCAGATGTTGTTGAAGGACCATCATGGAAAATAACTGCTACTGTTACAAAGGTTCTTCCTGAAATTGATAATTGAGAAGCCACAACATTTTTAATTAAACTTGTTAATTTAGTTCCATCAGGTCTACATCGTTGGAACATTAAACTTACGTACTATCCATAACGTTGTATAAATAATGTTGATAGCATTGCACAGTTACATTGGGTACAAACCATGGGGCTCATTAGGATGGCGGACGGAAGTGCCTCCGCAGACCCAGAGTATGCGGAACATGCCTATTTTCCGTGCGCCCATCGCGGACACTCCGTCCGCCAAATCAGGATACGAAATACGTGCCAAAATCCATCCGCGGCGGTAGAACACGGTCCCCCGCACCACCACACCCAACCACGCAGCGGACGTAACCTATCCAGAGACTCCGCCGTACGGACTGACGTCTAGGACCGTCCTCCAAATCAAGATGGCCGAAAACACACATAAAAGCGCTGCGGAAAAACAACCTGCCTGAACACGGCGGATGCTCCACAGCGACCATACCCACCACGAGCCGCTCGCCGACATGGACCCTGCACTACAGGCTTACCCGATACTCTACGCGATCCACTACGTCCTCGTCCTGGCCCACCATCGACGACGACGCAGGTAGGCTACAAACCATTCACTGACTGGAGAGGAGTACCTGCAAGGTCTGTGACGTAGGGAGGGGGGAGTGACATGTCCTGAAATGGACATATTCCTGTGTACGGCAACGCCTCCAAGAGTCGTGACCCAGGTAGGGGAGAGTGACATGTATCTGAACCCACCGCCCTCAAGAAAATACAAATCCACACCAACATCACACACGCAAGAATGACTCCGACAAACCACGACACATGAATCACAATTTTATTTACGCAGAATCGGAGTAACATCACAGTCTAGGATGGAGCATGGGCAGTGTGGACACCAGAGTAGGTACATCAGATGCAGTACATCAGTATGAGGATAGCAACAGGGCAGCAACAGGGCAGTGTGGACACCAGAGCAGGTACATCAGAGGCAGCACACGAGAGGGCACAATGCAGTATCAGAACAGCAACAGGGCAGTGTGGACACCAGAGCAGGTACATCAGAGGCAGTACATCAGTATGAGGATAGCAACAGGGCAGCAACAGGGCAGTGTGGACACCAGAGCAGGTACATCAGAGGCAGCACATGAGAGGGGCTAAGTGCACCAACAGTCCATGGCAAGGCACAGGTCCATCAGAGGCAGTACAGGAGAGGGGCTAAGTGCACCAACAGTCCATGGCAAAACACAGGTCCATCAGAGGCAGCACATGAGAGGGGCTAAGTGCACCAACAGTCCATGGCAAGGCACAGGTCCATAGGAGGCAGCACATGAGAGAGCACAATGCAGTATCAGAACAGCAACAGGGCAGTGTGGACACCAGAGCAGGTACATCAGATGCAGTACATCAGTATGAGGATAGCAACAGGGCATTGTGGACACCAGAGCAGGTGCATCAGAGGCAGCACATGAGAGGGGCTAAGTGCACCAACAGTCCATGGCAAGGCACAGGTCCATCAGAGGCAGTACAGGAGAGGGGCTAAGTGCACCAACAGTCCATGGCAAAACACAGGTCCATCAGAGGCAGCACATGAGAGGGGCTAAGTGCACTAACAGTCCATGGCAAGGCACAGGTCCATAAGAGGCAGCACATGAGAGGGCACAATGCAGTATCAGAACAGCAACAGGGCAGTGTGGACACCAGAGCAGGTACATCAGAGGCAGTACATCAGTATGAGGCTAGCAACAGGGCAGCAACAGGGCAGTGTGGACACCAGAGCAGGTACATCAGAGGCAGCACATGAGAGGGGCTAAGTGCACCAACAGTCCATGGCAAGGCACAGGTCCATCAGAGGCAGCACAGGAGAGGGGCTAAGTGCACCAACAGTCCATGGCAAAACACAGGTCCATCAGAGGCAGCACATGAGAGGGGCTAAGTGCCCCAACAGTCCATGGCAAGGCACAGGTCCATCAGAGGCAGTACAGGAGAGAGGCTAAGTGCACCAACAGTCCATGGCAAGGCACAGGTCCATAAGAGGCAGCACATGAGAGGGCACAATGCAGTATCAGAACAGCAACAGGGCATTGTGGACACCAGAGCAGGTACATCAGATGCAGTACATCAGTATGAGGATAGCAACAGGGCATTGTGGACACCAGAGCAGGTACATCAGATGCAGTACATCAGTACAAGAACAGCAACAGGGCAGTGTGGACACCAGAGCAGGTACATCAGAGGCAGCACATGAGAGGGCACAATGCAGTATCAGAACAGCAACAGGGCAGTGTGGACACCAGAGCAGGTACAACAGATGCAGTACATCAGTATGAGGATAGCAACAGGGCATTGTGGACACCAGAGCAGGTACATCAGATGCAGTACATCAGTACGAGAACAGCAACAGGGCAGTGTGGACACCAGAGCAGGTACATCAGAGGCAGCACATGAGAGGGCACAATGCAGTATCAGAACAGCAACAGGGCAGTGTGGACACCAGAGCAGGTACATCAGATGCAGTACATCAGTATGAGGATAGCAACAGGGCATTGTGGACACCAGAGCAGGTACATCAGATGCAGTACATCAGTATGAGGCTAGCAACAGGGCATTGTGGACACCAGAGCAGGTACATCAGATGCAGTACATCAGTATGAGGATAGCAACAGGGCATTGTGGACACCAGAGCAGGTACATCAGAGGCAGCACATGAGAGGGCACAATGCAGTATCACAACAGCAACAGGGCATTGTGGACACCAGAGCAGGTACATCAGATGCAGTACATCAGTATGAGGATAGCAACAGGGCATTGTGGACACCAGAGCAGGTACATCGGATGCAGTACATCAGTACGAGAACAGCAACAGGGCAGTGTGGACACCAGAGCAGGTACATCAGAGGCAGCACATGAGAGGGCACAATGCAGTATCAGAACAGCAACAGGGCAGTGTGGACACCAGAGCAGGTACATCAGATGCAGTACATCAGTATGAGGATAGCAACAGGGCATTGTGGACACCAGAGCAGGTACATCGGATGCAGTACATCAGTACGAGAACAGCAACAGGGCAGTGTGGACACCAGAGCAGGTACATCAGAGGCAGCACATGAGAGGGCACAATGCAGTATCAGAACAGCAACAGGGCAGTGTGGACACCAGAGCAGGTACATCAGATGCAGTACATCAGTACGAGAACAGCAACAGGGCATTGTGGACACCAGAGCAGGTACATCAGAGTCAGTACATGAGAGGGGGTAGGTGCACAAACACTGCATGGCAAGGCACAAGTCCATCAGAGGCAGTACATCTGAGGGCACACTACAGCAACTTACAGCACACTATCAGGTGGATTGCGTGAAGTACCCGCATCGGACAGACTGCCAGCACCAGAAACTGGAGTGTGACACACAGCCACAGATGTAGTGACTGACACGTGAGCCACAGACCCAGATACACTGCCAGCACCTGATACATGAGTGTGAGACACAGCCACAGACCGAGTGACTGACACATGGCCCATAGACCCAGATACACTGGCAGCACCTGATACATGAGTGTGAGACACAGCCACAGACCGAGTGACTGACACATGGCCCATAGACCCAGATACACTGCCTGCACCTGATACAGGATATGTCTCAACTGATACCCTGCCACTAACAGACACATGCGAGTCAACTGCACCAGCGCCACTGGGACCACTGAAATGATGAGCCACAGGGCTGTATGGTCCAGGAGGCAGGGTGGCTCTGGGAGCGGGAGATAGTTGCAATTGTGCGACATCGGATTGTGCATGTGTCAATGCTGTGTGTCTACGTTTCTTTTGGACATGTGCCTGCACCCTGGACAGGACAGGACTTACAAGTGGACCGGACTGAGAAGAAATTTCACCCACCATGGGAGTGGCATCTGCTGGGGGGGGAATGCTCTCTGGGGACGTGCTGGAGCCTGCTTGTCGTTTGCTGTGTGGCTGCCTTGTGGCCTCTGCAACATGTGTCATGGGGGATGCTACTACAGGGTCCACCTGCATCCGTCCCTGACGGGCCCTGATGGGAGTGGAGGTAAGGGGTGACTCCACTGCGGAGACATCTGTATTTCGTTTCCAAGAAAACAGCTGCCTCAGTGTAACAATGGGTGATGTATGCCTGTCCCTGACAGCGCCACTGTCCATGGCAGATGCCTTGGGCCTTGGATGTTCAATTTCCGTAGGTGTACTGTTGTCTGCAGACTTTCCCTGTTCCCTGGATGGTGCCCTGTTCCAGGCAGCAGACTTGTCGTGTGTGGTGTACATGTCCCCAGGACACACCTTCTGCCCGTGTGTGTCCCTGCCCCTGGGAGTGTCCGTGCTCCTCTTAGATGCCTTTGTCTTGTGACTGTCCTTGTCCCTGCCCTTGGGAGTGGCTCCTTCCTTCCTAGGTTCCCTGCCCTTGGGAGTGGCTCCTTCCTTCCTAGGTTCCGTGCCCTTGGGAGTGGCTCCTTCCTTCCTAGTGTCCCTGCCCTTGGGAGTGGCTCCTTCCTTCCTAGTGTCCCTGCCCTTGGGAGTGGCTCCTTCCTGCCTAGTGTCCCTGCCCTTGGGAGTGGCTCCTTCCTGCCTAGTGTCCCTGCCCTTGGGAGTGGCTCCTTCCTTCCTAATTTCCCTGCCCTTGGGAGTGGCTCCTTCCTTCCTAGTTTCCCTGACCTTGGGAGTGGCTCCTTCCTTCCTGGTATCCCTGCTTTTGGGAGTGGCTCCTTCCTTCCTGGTATCCCTGCCCTTGGGAGTGACTCCTTCCTTTCTGGTGTCCCTGGCACTGGGAGTATGCGAGCCCTCAAGGGATTCATTCGTCTTCTCAATGTCCTTGTACAAGGTAGTGTCACTGGAAGTGGGAGTGAGTCTTGGCTTGGTAGTACCTTGTGTGTGGGATGGCTGTGCAGCATGTGTGGCCATTACACCCAACCCCTCTTTAGCTTCACGTGTGTGTACTCCACTATATCTGACGTTGTCCTTTTGAACAGATTTACCTGACCTAGGGGATGGGGTCTGAGGCCTCCGTGCCTTGACGTGCTGGCTGACGCTGCTTCTAGTGCAATAACCTGTATTAGAGTCCTGGTCAGAAAATTCACTCCCACCTGACACATCCAGAGTTGTAGATGGTGGAACAGAAGTACCACCCAGTCCATGCGACTGTACAATGGCAGACGACACACTGTTAGACAATGACTGCAGTGTCCTGTGTACACCAGCCAGATCACCATGCATACCTTCCATGAATGCCACCACCTGCCCCAACTTCCTATCGTGGTCTTGGAAAGCATTAATCATATTGGCCTGCCCCACTCACAGCTGTCGCAGCAGATCAACCGCCTCTGCACAAAGAGCATTTTGGCTCACCGAGGCTGGGGCAGCGGTGCCGACACCGAACGCCACTCTGCTCCCCCTACTCCTGCGTGCACGAACAGTACATGGTGCAGTTGGCGGCAGGGTGGGCCCTGTGTGCTGTGTCCCGACCGAAGGTGTTGATTGCCCACTCCCAGTCTGTGACAACAGTGCTGACTCACCAACACTGTCGGAAGATGATGACGATGTTGTCTCCACATGCGAGTCCTCCGGGACAGTCCTGTCCCCCTCTCCAGCGCTGGCCCCTTCGGTGTCAGTCTGCGTGTGCGCGACGTCTGATCCAGATGCATTGCCTTCTGTCATCTCCGCCGTCTGTGGCTGAGTGCCCTCTGCCAAAGCTGAAATGCACAGGAAATTGGTGTAAGTCATGGGCACACTCACGTACAGTACTGCTACGGAATCCCTAAAGCCAATGATGACAATGTCCATCGATCCCCCAACCTGCACACGGCCCACCCCAACCAGTCATCCTCACAGGAATTTAGTGGCGTTGGCCGTAATACATGTACAGCATGCACACTGGGCATGAGGAATTACATCTGCACACAAGTGTTGCCAAGGGGTGACGGAGCACTACAGCATGTGCATGAAAATTTAACCGCTTAGCGGGTGGCGTGTCAACATGCCGCATCGGAAAGTGAAATGTAACTGCGGCAATGTCACCAACATGCCATTGGAACGAGCCCCACGATCGACGGAAGTCCATAATGTGTGTAGTCAACCATACATGCATGGCACTCACAAGCAACATACACTGACAGTATGCTTACCGCCACGTTGCTGTTCATCCACACGCAACCGCTCGGACAGGTCAGGATGCGTCACAGCTATGATACGGTGCATGAGAGGGGTCATTGAGCGTCGGGCCAGACGTGCCGTCCTTGGAATCATCCCTAGTGTCACTTCCGCTTCATTCTTGCTCAGTCTGGAAATGTCGTCCCAGCGTTTGTGGCAGTGTGTATGTCGTCTATTGGACACCCCCGCTGCTCGTACTTCACGTGCTATGCTCCTCCACACGTCCTTGCGAAGGTGCAGCTTCACCTACCATGATGGGAGACAAAAGGGTGGAAGTCAGTGGACAGTTGGCCAGTCACACAGATAGGAGCAACACATTTCTCTCTGCAGCCATGCACATATTGATTCTTTAGTTGGTCACACATCACACCGCCAAGTTTCCAGAGCCCAGGTGTCATATGACACCTCAAGCACAACAACTTATCCCCCACTGCACTTACCGCCTGTCTGGGTGCGCCGAGAGGCGTCCGTAGTTGCGGAGCACAGCGTCCACGAGGACATCCAGCTCCGCGGCGGTGAAGGGACGAGACAGGACCTCTTTGACTCTCGACATGGCTAGGTCACGGAGTATGGCACTAGAGCGGCAGTCGGTGGTCAGCTCCGCAGCAGCAGGTGGAGGTGATGGTCACAGGCAGCAGTCGGTGGTCAGCTCCGCGGCAGCAGGTGGAGGTGATGGTCACAGGCAGCAGTCGGTGGTCAGCTCCGCAGCAGCAGGTGGAGGTGATGGTCGCAGGCAGCAGTCGGTGGTCATCGTAGAAAGTATGCTTTTGCACATCACACATATATAGGGCCCTGTGGCCATGTCAGTGGCATACGGCGCCAGCCATTGGTCCGCCGTGAGAGCGTGTTTGGAATTGGGCCAATGATTGGCCCTGGTGTTGCGGTGAACAGCATACGGTACTTGCTATTGGCCAACCGTGGCCCATGTCCACACCTCCCATTGGCTGCACGTGCATAGACCGTCACGCTCACACACCGGCAAGTGCATGTGCTAGACACCGGGACGGTAGCATCATTTGCAACAAAGTTGTAACAGTGGCGCCACCATGGCGGGACATGTATTCGGCAGGGGAGGTGGAGGCCAAAACATCCATAAGCTGATGTCCATGCATATGGCCGTTCATGACCCCCCTTCCAGTGACATTGCATCAGCCAGCCTACACCGGCCGTCCCAGCCCAGCCCATGACCGCCGTTCTGGCCATGCCAACTACCGCCGCTTCAGGCCCCCTCCACAACCGCCGTGCCAGGCCCAGCCCATGACCGCCGTTCCGGCCATGCCAACTACCGCCGCTTCAGGCCCCCTCCACTACCGCCGTGCCAGGCCCAGCCCATGACCGCCGTTCCGGCCATGCCAACTACCGCCGCTTCATGCCCCCTCCACTACCGCCGTGCCAGGCCCAGCCCATGACCGCCGTGCCCTGGCGGCCCTGGCACAGTGGTCATGGGCTGGGCCTGGCACGGCGGTAGTGGAGGGGGCCTGAAGCGGCGGTAGTTGGCATGGCCGGAACGGCGGTCATGGGCTGGGCCTGGCACAGCGGTTGTGGAGGGGGCCTGAAGCGGCGGGCCAGGGCACGGCGGTCATGGGCTGGGCCTGGCACGGCGGTAGTGGAGGGGGCCTGAAGCGGCGGTAGTTGGCATGGCCGGAACGGCGGTCATGGGCTGGGCCTGGCACGGCGGTTGTGGAGGGGGCCTGAAGCGACGGTAGTTGGCATGGTCGGAACGGCGGTCATAGGCTGGGCCTGGCACAGCGGTAGTGGAGGGGGCCTGAAGCGGCGATAGTTGGCATGGCCGGAACGGCGGTCATGGGCTGGGCTGGGCCGGCCGGTGTAGGCTGGCTGATGCAATGTCACTGTAAGGGGGGTCATGAACGGCCATGTGCATGGACATCAGCTTATGGATGTTTTGGCCTCCACCCCCCCGCCGAATACGTGTCCCGCCATGGTGGCGCCACTGTTACAACTTTGTTGCAAATGATGCATCCGTCCCGGTGTGTAGCATATGCACTTGCCGGTGTGTGAGCGTGACGGTCTGTGCACGTGCAGACAATGGGAATGTTGAACGCGGGCCGCGTATGGCCAGACGTAAACAGCGGAAGCAGTGCACCGCCATGGCGGCGTCAATGATTGCATGTCAGCTGACGATGCACCTTGTTTAATTGTCTGCAGCTGCATGATGACGGTTGTGTGCGTGATTGCGTGACTCCACACTTCATGTTCTATCCCATGTTTTTCCATACCATGACCATCGATGTGCCACTAATGTCCGTCACTTTTGGGTCATGTCACATGTCTTGTTGGCAGTGATGTAGAGGTGAGACAGAGTGCATTGCACATGTTGCAACCCATCATGTAGCTGGTGGGTGCACATTGCTACGTCAATCCATGTTGTTGTGACAATCAGAGATGTCACACATATGCTAATTGAACACTGCCTATTACATGTTGGATAGAGTGCGGTGACATGTGAGTGAGTTGCACAGACATGCGTTGTATGTGAATTGACTTCCATTCCATTTACTCCCACACACGAGGGCTCAAAATGTCCATCGCCCATACACTGTGCTGGAGGATATGGTGGACGAGGAGGTGATCAAGAAATTCAGGCTTGATCGACGTCGATTGCTGGAGCTTGTGAACCAGTTGTCTCCTCACCTGCAGCCGCGGAGAACCTATCCAGGCTCAATTTCACGCACCCAAAAGGTGATGGCGGCACTCCATTTTTTTGCAACAGGCACATTCCAGTACACTATTGGACATGCCGGGGAATGTCACAGGCCATGTTCAGCACGGTACTTAGGGATGTACTGACAGCCATGATGCTGTACAAGAATGACTACATACATTTTCCACAGGCGGCAGAGTTGGCAGCGGTCAAAGCAGACTTTTATGCACTGGGTCGCATACCACACGTTGTGGGTTCAATTGATGGCACGCATATTGCGATCATTCCACCACGGGCACGTGAGCAGGTGTTTCGGAATCGGAAGCACTTCCACTCCCTAAACGTGCAGGTGGTGTGCCAGGCCAACAACATTTTCTCACATGTGTGTGCAAGATTTCCTGGCTCTGCACATGACGCCCACATCATGCGGAGCAGCATTGTCCCCCAACTGATGGCAAATCTGCGTCCGGCAAAAGCCTGGCTTGTTGGTGAGTATGCTGTGGTGACAGGAGTGATATCTGGGTGGCTTGGTGTGGCCACATGTTCAGGTAGTGATGTTTCTCTCTCTCTCTCTAATTTCCACAAACACAGGCGACTCGGCTTACCCAAACAGGCCTTGGCTTCTAAGTCCAATTCGCAATCCCACCACAGCAGGAGAAATGCGATACAACGATGCCCATGGTAGGACACGTCGAGTGGTGGAACGAACATTTGGCCTGCTTAAGTCTAGGTTTCGGTGCCTGGATAAGACTGGAGGCGCCCTGCCTTACGCACCAGGCAAAGTATGCAAGATTGTGATTGCCTGCTGCATGCTCCACAACCTGGCTGTGCGAAATAACATTGAACTGATCTTGGACCCAGATGAACAGCAAGTTCCTCGGCCTCCTGACCCACCCATGTCGACTGATGAGGATAGTGGTGAGGAGGAAGGTGTGGACCAGAGGCGCCAGCTCATTGAACGCTACTTCCCTTGATTGTGAGTGTGCCCCTCTTGTGCTGCTTGTGTATGCCCTGTGTAGGTTTGCTGCTCTTGTGTCATTGTGTTGGGCATCATCTATGTGTTTTGTTATGTGATGTATGCATGTGTGTGTGTGTCCTCATTTATGAGTACATGCACTTCTCCATGATGTGTGTAGTGTCATCCATTCGTGTAGTGATGTGTGTGGTTTGTTGCAAGTTGCACTGCAGTGAGTTGGGATGAGTGTGATGGTGTTTCCTAACGTGTGTTTGCGTTTTCTATGTTTCCCTAGGCGACTCCCTTGCGGCATGATTCTGTACCACTTGGATCCCTGTACCTGGTAACGTCTGTTTCTGATGCAATCATGTGAATAAACATGGAGGCAACACATCATTGAGTGAGTAAGTGGTATTTATTTACAGATTGTGCATAGGTGTAGGTGCATATTTACAAATGAGTGAAGGGGTGGGGGAGTGAGAGTTCAAGGTAATGGCAGATGAGATGTCCGTGCAGACACCACATAGGGTGTTGTCTGCCTAGTGCAGCAGGCCTGTGCCAAGTGGGACCGGATAGTTGGCAGGGTGGATGGCAGGCTCAGGTACTCAAAAGAGTCATTGTCGGCTCCTCTTGGAGCGTGTGGCAGGAGCTCGGACACTGCTCTCGCCCACTTCCTGCCTCGGACTGCCCCTCCGTCTTTGTGTCGGGACGGAGTCAGCTGGGGGCGCTGGCTGATCAGGTGGCACATCCGCCGCCAGGGGGCGCAGGTGGCGGTGGCGGTGTTGTTGGCGGTGCCGTTGTATGAGGGGGGGTGTGGTGGGTGGTGTTGGCGGATGTCCTCGTGCTAAAAATGTCCCCGAGTTGGCCTAGCCGCCTCTCGATGGCCCCCAACATTGCTGTGTTGTCCACAAAGTCCTGGTGGGCCCGGTCTGCATGTGCCTGGCTACGTGCATAGCCCGCCTCCACCCGGACTAGTGCTTCAAGACACTGTTGCACGGCATTGGGTGTAGTGTCATCATGCCTTATTTACGCTGTGCTCCTGCCTGCAGGATCTGCCCTTGCATTAGTGGTTTGCCTCACTCTCTCCCTGCGTGGCTGGGATGGCGCTGCCCCAGCGTTGGCCGGTGGGTTGGGCAGGGTGGCAGGGGCAGAAGTGGTGGTAGTAGTGGTGGTGGAGGTGGTGCTGGAGGTAGCTGTGCAGGTCACAGTAGTCGGTGTTGTGGTGATGCCAGAGCCCGTAGTTGTTGTTGGTGCAGGTGTGACCTGCGAGCCAGAGGTCCCTGGCTGGTTGCTTGATCCGGCACCATCCTCTGCCCCGGAGGTGGCTGGACAATCGTCCCCTGAAAGTTCAGAGTGTGGGGATGCGGGAGGCCTGGTGTTAATTGCAGCTGTCAGATTAGGATCCCCTGCAAAACAGAAATGTGAGGATGAGTCATGTTGCCTAAACGTGTACATTTATTTCTATTTGACATTCAGTCTGCAATGGCACACACCCCACCCACCACCACCACCCTCTCTATCGACATGGGGGCCTGTGGGGAGTAGGACTAGTGACCCCTCACACACCCCACCCACCACCACCACCCTCTCTATGGACATGGGGGCCTGTTTGGAGTTGTAGTTCCGTCCCCTCACACACCCCACCCACCACCACCACCCTTTCTATGGACATGGGGGCCTGTTGGGAGTAGGACTAGTGACCCCTCACACACCCCACCCACCACCACCACCCTCTCTATGGACATGGGGGCCTGTTGGGAGTTGTAGTTCCGTCCCCTCACACACCCCACCCACCACCACCACCCTCTCTATGGACATGGGGGCCTGTTGGGAGTTATAGTTCTGTCCCCTCACACACCCCACCCACCACCACCACCCTCTCTATGGACATGGGGGCCTGTTGGGAGTTGTAGTTCCGTCCCCTCACACACCCCACCCACCACCACCACCCTCTCTATGGACATGGGGGCCTGTTGGGAGTAGGACTAGTGACCCCTCACACACCCCACCCACCACCACCACCCTCTCTATGGACATGGGGGCCTGTTGGGAGTTGTAGTTCCGTCCCCTCACACACCCCACACACCACCACCACCCTCTCTATGGACATGGGGGCCTGTTGGGAGTAGGACTAGTGACCCCTCACACACCCCACCCACCACCACCACCCTCTCTATGGACATGGGGGCCTGTTGGGAGTTGTAGTTCCGTCCCCTCACACACCCCACCCACCACCACCACCCTCTCTATGGACATGGGGGCCTGTTGGGAGTTGTAGTTCCGTCCCCTCACACACCCCACCCACCACCACCACCCTCTCTATGGACATGGGGGCCTGTTGGGAGTTGTAGTTTCGTCCCCTCACACACCCCACCCACCACCACCACCCTCTCTATGGACATGGGGGCCTGTTTGGAGTTGTAGTTCCGTCCCCTCACACACCCCACCCCCCTCTCTATGGACATGGGGGCCTGTTGGGAGTTGTAGTTCCGTCCCCTCACACACCCCACCCACCACCACCACCCTCTCTATGGACATGGGGGCCTGTTGGGAGTTGTATTTCCGTCCCCTCACACACCCCACCCACCACCACCACCCTCTCTATGGACATGAGGGCCTGTTGGGAGTTGTAGTTCCGTCCCCTCACACACCCCACCCACCACCACCACCCTCTCTATGGACATGGGGGCCTGTTTGGAGTTGTAGTTCCGTCCCCTCACACACCCCACCCACCACCACCACCCTCTCTATGGACATGGGGACCTGTTGGGAGTTGTAGTTCCGTCCCCTCACACACCCCACCCACCACCACCACCCTCTCTATGGACATGGGGGCCTGTTGGGAGTTGTAGTTCCGTCCCCTCACACACCCCACCCACCACCACCACCCTCTCTATGGACATGGGGGCCTGTTGGGAGTTGTAGTTCCGTCCCCTCACACACCCCACCCACCACCACCACCACCCTCTCTATGGACATGGGGGCCTGTAGGAGTGGTTTAGAGGTTGGTGAGTATGTGGACTGCATGCAAGGCTGGGGTATGTGAGATGTGTCTTCAGAGTTGTGTGAGGCACACCGTGTTGTTGTGTTTGTGGTGCTTGGTTGGTACTTACCGGCCTCTTCTCCATCATCAAGTCCATCGAGGGTCTCAGGGTGCAGGATGGTCAGCACCTTCTCCTCCCACTCGGTGTACGGTAGGGGCTCCGGGGGGGTTCCACCGCCTGTGTGGTTGGCCCGGAGGAAGTTCCTGGCTCTGATGGACTTCACCCGGGTCTTGAGGTCGTGCCACCGCCTCTGGATTTCATGCTTGGTCCTCGGGACGGTCCCGGAGGCATTTACCCTGGTGACGATCCGGTCCCACAGGCTGTTCTTCCGAGCTATGCTCGTCTGCTGCACTAGGGATCCAAAGATGTGGGGTTCAACACGAATGATCTCATCGACCATTACCCTAAGCTCGGTGTCAGTGAATTTCGGATTCTTCTTGGGTGCCATGGTGCTCTGGGTGTGTGTTTGTGTGGATTTCGGAGGTGCTGGTGTGTGGTGTTTGGGTATGGTGTGGTGGGTGTTTGTGTGCAGGGTGTGTTTGGGTGTGGGTTATGTGTATGAATTAAATTGTTTGCTGTTGGCCAAGTGTTGTCTCCTGCTAGCAGCTATGCTGTGATGCAGAGGATTTCTGGAGTGGGTGGGAGTTAATTTATAGTCTGTGTGTTGGCCCTGTGTGAATGTTGATTGGCAGTCAGGTGATAGGTGGGTGTGTTGTCAGGTGTGGTTTATGCAGTTCTTGGGGGTGGGTCATTGTGTCTTGTGTTTGGTTTAGATGTGTCAGGTGGGTGGTCGTCCATTTTCCTGTGTTTGGTGATGAATTCTGTCGGTATGTATGCCATTGGTTTAAATGTAGGGATGTTGGACTTCCGCTGTGGTGCACCGTTTCTCCTAGCATTGCTACCGCCGCGGACGTGGATCGCGGTGGCTACCGGGGTACTTGCGGAGTTATCCTAATTGCTGACACGGACAGTACGCAGGTATCGCGGGGGAGGTTGTTGTTCTCCTGATCATGTGCGTACGCGGCGGTCGGTGTTTTGTAGGTTCCGTCCGCATGCCGCGGCCTCAGGTGTACTTCGACCGCCGCGGACGGAGATTGTTGTGCTCCGTCCGCCGCGGTCGGCGTTTCGGTCACATTTGATCCTAATCGCTATTGCGGTTTTTCCGTGGGCAGGTCCGGAGTATCTTGCCACCTTCCTCGGTGGACGGAACACGTTTCCGTCCGCGATCCTAATCGACCCCCATGTTTTGATCAGCTGCTCTAACTAGATTATTAAAAGACACTGATTTGCAGTCTGGTAAAGTCAAATATATAAATCTTTCGGTATCTACTGTTGTACTACTTGAAAAGGAACAATTATCGCAGACATGTTGCCATTAATATTTTCAACATCTATACCTTCCTCTTGCAATACAACAAGCATGTACATTAGAAATTCCTGACAATCTTGCTGAATATCCTGAGAAAATTGAGTTATTCCAGAACATATGTCTAAATCATTTCGAATATCAGAAACACTTTCTATATTTGTTCTATCACTGCTACATTTCTCAAACACAGTATTCAACAAACAACAATTGATCCCGATGTTCAACAATCTGTTCTTGCAAACTTTGGAGAAAAAAAACAACATTAACCACTACATTAGCATAGCAGTTGACACCAGAACTGTTCTCAAACTGAAATCTAACAATATCTTCAACAGAATCCTCTTTGTTTCTGCTTACAATTACTGGTTCATCTAGTTTTCTTTTTTTTGCTACAGCCTTGCTACAATTTTTCTCATTTCTTCTTTTTCGGCCTACTACATGCTTTTCGAATAGAGGATATTGAGGTAAATTTGGAGCATACTCTCTTCTTAACCTATTATATTCCTTTACACAATTTAGATCTGCACTAATCTTTGTCTCCTCAAAATCAATCAAGTACAATCCAGATAAAGTTCTGATTTGAGATAAAGCAACATATGCCATACCCTCCTTGAAGACAGAACTTCCAATATTCACCAAAGCACTATCTACACTTAAACCTTGAGATTTATGAATAGTCACTGCATATGCCAAAGAAACAGGAAACTGTTTTCTGCGGACATATAAATCTTTCACAAGCAAAAATTGGGCAGAACAACAATTGATTTGTTGTAGTTCTTCAATACCATCAAATTTAATTTTAATAAAATCAATTCCATCTCTATTTCGGTAATTCACAAAATCAACAACATGACCCATTGCTCCATTTACTAAACCTCTTTCCACATTTAAATTCCGTCGTAAAATTATACGACAATTTAAACATACATATAGAGTCTTTTCAAAACCAGCAGTTTTAGAAATTGTCTTCTCTAAAGAATCCAACTTTGATTTCAACTTTTCTGATAAAACAATAGTAACTCCTTTGTGCTCTATTTTATCAATAGCTTCCAGTTTCACAATCTCTTGATGTTCTAACTCTAACATTTTGTTGTTGAAGACTGAACATTCTCGAAGAGTTGGCATCAAGCATATTACAATTTGGTTTTCAGCAACTTTCTGATAAATAATCTCTGGGAGAATATTTTCCTTTTGAAACAAATTTGAAATTAATCGTGAATGTAAAGCTTCTTTGCCATGTTCAGTTACTTTTCCAATTCTTACATCTTGTAGAATATTTTTATAATCTTCATCCTTTGCCTGTCGCATATTTTGAAGCAGTTCTGCATATTTAAAATATAACCAGATATTCACATTTCCAATGCTTCCTAGGCACTTTCTTGTATCTTCATGCGTAAGCATCTTAAACACTGGTTGTCCTTTCACTGGAGTTAGCTGCAGTAGATCTCCAAAGACAATGATGTGTTTGCCTCCAAATAACACATCATACTCTGTTTTAAGAATTTGTTGCATTCTTAAATGCACAAAAGCAAGAATCACATTTGAAACCATGCTTACCTCATCAATGATAAGAAGTTTCATTTTCTTCAGGACTCTACCAACTTCACAACAAGCTTCTACAGATATCTTGTGGTATTGTAATTTATTATCATGCTCTACTGGCAGCATCAATAAAAGATGTAAAGTAATCCCTTTAATGTTATGCGCTGCCAACCCAGTTGGAGCAGTAACAACACAAGACAGTGAGGACTCTGTTCTTTTCTGCAGATAACTTGCAATTGATTTAATTAGAAAACTTTTCCCAGTTCCGGCTTCTCCACTCACATACAGTCGGACAGGTTCAAATGACATACATGAGCACTCTTTTTTGTCATGACGTAAACCATGCTCAATCTGTTCTGTGACTTCATCATATTTTTTTTCTGTTCCACGTTTAGTTGATTTTCCAAATCTTCTAAATTAACTACATCCTCCTGAGCTTGTTCCATGGCTCTTTCCACTTCTTCCATGGCAGTAGCAGCTTCATTTTGGATAATTGGTCCTCCTAGTGGATCCTGACTCAACGAAGCAGAACTCTGACTGTCTTGAGAACTGTCTCTAGCAATCTCTGCTGCAATGATAGCTTCTTGTTGTATTTCATCGTTCAACATTTGCAGATAATTTGAAAAAACAGGACATTCTATGGTATCCTTGGTTGCATTGAAAGAATGTTCAAAACTGAGAAAATCTCCAAGTAGTTCCTCTTCTGAACGCCATGGCTTAAACAGTTGCAAAAGAGCTCAATAGTAAAATTCCCTCTATCAGGAGATTTGCAACTCAATTTATGATGATTAATCAAATGTCCTTTTCTTTGTTTCACCAGACATCCTTCACATCCAGTTAAAGCATATACTCCTTTATTGATATCTTCTGTCATATTCCTCTTAAAAGTATAGCTTTGCAGTACTTCATAGAGACAAAAGTTCTCAAGATGACTACTTCTATTTGGATAATATGTATCCAACATGTTTGTCTTCAAAATATATGTACTATTTGGTTGAAACTCCGCCAAATATTCAATTTCTTGTGCAGACTTCAAAACTCGGTTTTGTGTTGCAGCAAGACCTAGACTTACCCAAATGATGGATCTCGATTTGGCGTACAGACTTGCTGATGATAACCAATCTGAACATTCATATGCTCCAATTTCTCAATGCGACAACATCTTCAGACTGTAACTGTATAATTTCTTACTTAGGCTCCTTTCATGCGAAATATCCTCCCACATTTCCTTCAGTTCCGTCTTTTCTGATTTTGTGATGTAAGACGTCACTTATCGAGCCACAGCAATAGAGTTGTCAGCAACATATCGAATATCCATGTTAGCATTCCACATGGACAAAATGACTGGGTTGTAGTCATTTATGTATTTGGACTCTTCATTTCTTTTCAAGTTGTACGTATTTTTTGTGATTTTCTTGTCACAGTATGTCACAGTGAAGACATAAAATTGTTCACTCTTCCTTTACTTATTACTGGTCGTGGAAATCCAAAACAACATTTTGTGCAGAACTTCTCCTTGGATTTGAACTTTCGACGACAGTACTTTCCACAGCGATGGGTTTGAAAGCGTAAGACTTGATGTCGTTAATTATCTTCTTCTGTACTTTTCGGAACAACACATGTGGAATATTGTTCAATGAAACTCACTACTGTGTCATCCGAATCTGTTCCAAATTTGGGAGCATCTTTGATCCATAACAGCATATGTATGTGAGGAGCACCTCTTGCTTGATACTCCTTTCTCCAAAAGAAATCCAAATCCTCTCCAAGTGGAGGATTTTTTTTGTTTGTGATGAAAGACATCATAGCTTCAAATCGATGATTAAAATACCTACAAACATTAACTGGATCCAAAGAGCACAGTTCTCCAGGTGTCTTGAATTCTATATTTTCTATGTTTCCATTTGCCTCTCGAAGAAATTCAAGTAAGTCTTCCCAGGCATACTCAGCACAGCTTAGAGTGAGGAACCATGTAGGAGTTCCTAAGTTTCTTAGCATACATTTCAATTCCCCATGACGACGGTACCAATACTCATTCGTACCCCGCTGACATGCCATGAGATTGATTAGGTGAGATTCCAAACTACTGTCTTCCTCTTGGACTTTATCCATAAAGTCCCTTGCCGAAACATTTTGAAGATGTACTCCAGATTTCAGTATATGGTTCAAAGCATAAGATAGTCCAGAGAAGTCACTCTCAAACAGAAGACAAAACAAATATGGAATGCATTGACGACATCTTGCATCTTCCGCATATAATCTTAAAGTCCGGTATTCCGACGCAGGAATTCGAACAGGTCGGTCATCATATCTTCCACCTTGACCTGTTGGAAACAATTGAGGAAAACAACGAGCTTCCAAGCTTTCTTCCCATACACCTATGGGGCTTCCTTTGGCTTCTTTCATTTGGAACAATTCAATAGCATTCCCCATTACTTCTTTGGAATGCAAAGGATGAACACTATAATGCTCATAAATTTGTTCACTTCTAGACACATCTACTTTTTCAATCTGTCCAGCTGATGAATCACTGTCCTCTTCTACAGCTGTTTCCTCTTCTCCTACATATACATTTTTGTAGTACTGATTGTTTTTTACTAAATACAACGTTGCCCTTTTGACTTTCCTAACATCCACTAATTCTTGCCAGATTTTCTTACTCTTTGTAGGAACGCCATTAACTAGAATAAATAGAGGTTCCTCTTCCACTTTTTCTACGCCAATGGTTTCAATATTTTTCTTTAAATCTAAAGGCAAATAAACAACTCTTCCCTTTAATCCTCTCTGTAAATCTGAAGGAGGCAATTTCCCTGTCCTAGGCTCCAAGCGAACAATAGCCTGAAAAGGATGCACACATTGAATCAGAATACACCCATAGGTATTTAAACCCATCAATTCAGACGGAATCTTTACCAATTCAAGATTATTATGAACAGCTCTAGCAGGCATTCTGTTTTAATTTAGTTTATTATAACAATATTTACAAATACAAATATCAGAACCCAAATCAAAACAATTCTCAACCAACAAATAAGTTGCAAAATCCTTCCATTCATTATTATTTTCCATTTCACTTTTAACATATTTTTTATTTTATTTTATTTATTTACAGGCTTGTATAGCGCTGGCGTCGACTCCCATAGGAGTATCTCCGCGCTTTTGACATCTGCCACATTGAGTTCAGGAGAACGTAGCTGTCTAGAAACTGAAAAGGAGTGTTTTTAACATTTTCCTGAAAGGAAGGTATTCCGTACAAAGCCTCAGGGTGTTAGGAAGACTGTTCCAGAGGGACGGGCCCGCTATTGAAAGGGCTTTGCTACCCTGTCTTGCCTTCTTGGCTCTAGGTACTTCTAGAAGGCCTTGTTTGCTCAAACGAAGGGAGCGGGAGGGTTTGTAGGGGATAAATTTGGTTGCCAGATATGCAGGTCCCATACTATTAAGACTTTTATGTATGGTACAGCATACCTTAAATTTGGCCCTCTGTCTAACAGGTAGCCAATGGAGTTTTTTCAGTAGGGGCTTTGAAGGTGAACGGGGGGGCGCATTCAAGACCAGACGGGCAGCCGTGTTCTGGACTACAATCAATCAATCAATCAATCATAGGCATTTATATCGCGCACTACTTACCCGGAGGGTCTCAAGGCGCTTGGGGGGGGTGGGGGTCCGCTACTGCTCGAACAGCCAGGTCTTGAGCTTCTTCCTGAAGGAGAGGTGGTCTTGGGTCAGGCGTAGGTCGGTCGGGAGGGAGTTCCAAGTCTTGGCGGCCAGGTGGGAGAAGGACCTTCCTCCTGTTGTCGCTCTGCGGATGCGGGGGACGGCGGCGAGGGCGTGACTGGTCGAGCGGAGGTGGCGTTCGGGAGCGTAGAAGTTGAGGCGGCTGTTGAGGTAGGTCGGGCCTTGGTTGTGTAGGGCTTTGTGTGCGTGGGTGAGGAGCCGGAAGGTGATTCTTTTGTTGATCGGGAGCCAGTGCAGGTCTCTCAGGTGTCTGGAGATGTGGCTTCGTCTGGGGACGTCGAGGATGAGTCTCGCCGAGGCGTTCTGGATCCGCTGGAGTCTCTTCTGGAGCTTGGCGGTGGTTCCGGCGTAGAGGGCGTTGCCGTAGTCCAGTCGGCTGGTGACGAGGGCCTGGGTGACCGTCTTCTTGGTCTCGGTGGGGATCCACCGGAATATCTTACGTAGCATACGCAGGATGTTGAAACAGGACGAGGAGACGGCGTTGACTTGTCTGGTCATGGAGAGGGAGGAGTCCAGGATGAAGCCCAGGTTGTGTGCGTGGTCTGTCGGTTTGGGTGCGTTGCCCGGGGCGGGGGGCCACCAGGAGTTGTCTCAGGCGGAGGGTGAGGAGCCCAGGATGAGGACTTCCATCTTGTCTGTGTTCAGTTTCAGGCGGCTGGTCGTCATCCACTCTGCCACGTCTTTCATCCCTTCGTGTAGGTTGGCTCTGGCGGTGGCGGGGTCATTGGTCAGGGAGAGGATCAGCTGGGTGTTATCGGCGTAGGAGATGATGTTCAGGTTATGTTGGCGTGCGATGGCTGCCAGGGGGCTCATGTAGACATTGAAGAGGGTGGGGCTGAGCGAGGATCCCTGAGGGACGCCGCAGATGACTTCCGTGGCTTCTGATCTGAATGGGGGCAGGCGGACTCTCTGTGTCCTTCCGGCGAGGAAGGAGATGATCCATTCCAGTGCTTTCTCCTCGATTCCGACGTTGCTGAGGCGCTGCACTAGGGTGCGGTGGCAGACAGTATTGAATGCCACGGAGAGGTCCAGGAGGATGAGGGCCGCTGTTTCTCCGTTGTCCAGCAGGGTTCGGATGTCGTCGGTGGCAGCGATGAGGGCGGTCTCGGTGCTGTGGTTGGCCCGGAAGCCTGACTGAGATGGGTCGAGGGATCCAGTCGTCTCAAGGAAGGTTGCCAGTTGCTTGTTGACGGTCTTCTCGATGTCTTTGGCTGGAAACGGGAGGAGCGAGATGGGGCGGTAGTTCTTGAGTTCGGTGGGGTCCGCCGTTGGTTTCTTTAGTAGAGCGCTGAGTTCGGCGTGCTTCCAGCTCTCAGGGAAGGTGGCGGTGTCGAAGGAGGTGTTGATAATGTCCCGCAGGTGGGGTGCGATGACAGCGTCGGCCTTGTTGAAGACGTGGTGAGGGCAGGGGTCGGTTGGAGATCCGGAGTGGATGGAGTTCATCGTGCAGATGGTGTCTTCGAGGTTGATCGGTGTCCAGGCGTTGAGGGTGGTGGTGGGGGGCGTTGGTGTGGTCGTGGGGAGCGTTGTTTGTGTGCTGAAGCTGTTGTGTATGTCAACGATCTTGTTGTGGAAGTAGGAGGTGAGGGAGTTGCAGAGGTCTTGCGATGGGGTGATGTCGTTGGTTCCGGCGTTGGGGTTGGAGAGCTCTCTCACGATGTTGAAGAGTTCCTTGCTGTTGTGTGCGTTGTTGTCCAGCCGGTCCTTGAATGCTGTTTTCTTGGTGGCGCGGATCAGTTGATGGTGCTTTCGGGTGGCGAGCTTGAGGTTGGTCATGTTGTCCGGTGTTGGGTCTCTTCTCCAGGCTTTCTCGAGGGCACGGCAGTACTTCTTGGAGCTGTTGAGTTCGTCGGTGAACCACGGGGCCTTCTTGCTTCCGGGTCTGCTGAGCGGGGTCCTCAGAGGGGCGAGTTCGTCCGCGCAGGTGTAGATCCATTTCGTGAGGTTGTCGGCGGCTTGGCTGGGGTTCGCTGAGCTGGCGAGAGGGTGCTGGCTCAGGGATGCGGCGAGTTGGTCGGCTGTGATCTTGTTCCAGCTTCTTCGTGCGGCCTGTTGCTGGTGGTGGTGGACCGTGGTTCTTCTGAAGGTGAAGTGGATGCAGCTGTGGTCCGTCCAGTGGAGTCCAGTGGCGTGGCTGAAGGCGACGTCTTTGCTGGACAAGAAGACGGCGTCGAGTGTGTGTCCGGCGAGGTGGGTGGGGGTGGTCACCAGCTGCTTGAGTTCGAGGGTGGCGAGGTTGTCAAGCAGGGTGGTGGTGTTGCAGTCATTGTTGTTCTCCAGGTGGAAGTACCTGTAGTCTTGTCATGACTCCCTCATTGGCAGATAACAGCAGGCCGTTACAATAGTCTAGACGACTCATGACTACAGCTTGTACCAGCGTCCTTCTACTGGCATCTGGCAGGAGGGGGAAGATTTTACGTAGCATGCCAATTATGTGGAAGCAGGATCCCACCACCTGGTTGGCATGTTGCTTGAGGGTAAGTTCCTGGTCCAATCGGACCCCCAGATTCTTAACAGTTGGTTTAGGCTCCGGTACTGGGCCAAGATCTTGTGGCCACCAGTCCGGAGTCCAGAGTCGTCTTACCTCACCAAACAACATGACTTCCGTATTTCCAACGTGGCATTGTAAAAAGTTGGAAGACATCCAGTGTGCCACTGCTTTCATCCCCAGGGAGAAAGAGTTCTTAACCTCGGGAGTCAAGGTTTTAAAAGGAAAGAGGAGTTGAGTATCGTCCGCATAGGATATTGGAACAAATCCATATGCTCTCAAGATGTTAGCCAGGGGTGCCACATATATGTTGAAAAGAGTTGGGCTCAGGCATGAGCCCTGTGGCACCCCCTTGGAGATCTCAACTTCCTCTGACCGGAAACTGCCCATGGTTACTTGCTGGGTCCGATTGGTTAGAAAACTTCTCAACCATGCAAGGGCTTCATTTTTCAGGCCGATGTTCTCTAGCCTGGCCATGAGGATGGAGTGAGATACGGTGTCAAATGCCGCAGACAGATCTAGTAGTACCAGGATAATGGAAAAACCCCTATCCTGGTACATGTGCAGATCGTCTGCGACTGACATTAGGGCGGTCTCCGTACTATGTTTGGGCCTGAAGTCGGATTGTGATAAGTGCAGCACTCCTGCAGATTCAATGTATCTCGACAGGTATCTATTTACGTGTTTTTCTGTAATTTTGCCCAGGAAGGGGAGTAAGGATATTGGTCTGAGATTGCTAAGCTCATACCAGGGAATGGTGGTATTTTTCCTGAGCGGTTTGGCCAATGCCTTTTGCCATCCACGTGGTACTTGCCCCGTGCTTAGTGAGAGATTTATTATTCTCTGGATGGTGGGTCCTAGATCTCTAGCTAGAGTGGGCATAATTTGTGCAGGGATAGTGTCCGTGGGGGAGCCACTCTTTATTTGGGACGTGAGTGCCAGTATTCCGTCAATCTGAATAGGGGGAAATGCAGAGAGGGAGTTCTGAGGAGAGAGTGGTCTATCAGAATTTGTCGTGGGTTCGTTTCCACGTCTACACGTAGTGTTGGAGAGTAGGATTTTATCGTATATGGCATCGATTTTTTGGGTAAAGAAGTGGGAAATGTCGTCACATAATTGTTGTGAGGCCACTTCCGGACTTTCACAGGCTGTGGGTTTAGTGAAGGTCAGTAGAATCTGGTATAGTGTCTTGGAGTTGTTACCGGCCGCCAAAAGCTGTGAAGCTATATGGTTTTTCCTTGCTGAGCGAATGTCTTTGTGGTATGCTCTCAGAGATTCTTTATAAGTTTGTTTATCGCTATCTAGACGTGAGGCCCTCCATTTCTTTTCTAGCTTACGTGTGCCTTGTTTGGATAGTCTAAGATTTTCCGAAAACCATATCTCCTGTTTAGGAGCGGGTTTAGGTTTGAAAGTTTTTAACGGAATGATCTCATCTATTGTATTGATCAGCATCTCTTCATATTCATGTAGGGCTTTATCAATATTCTCGCTTCCACTCAGTTTGGGCTTTCCGAGTGCTTTACAAAAATTTTCTTGGGTTAATCTGTGCCAAGGTCTTCTTTTACTGGGTAAGACCGGATGTTTTTGGCCATGTGAGGTAGGAGGGGGGGGTAAAAAATTCTAGAACATAGTGATCCGTCCATTCTACTTGGTAAGGGAGGGAGAATTCAATTTGTGGAGAGTTCGTAAAGATTAGGTCCAACGTGTGTCCTGCCTTATGGGTGGGCCGGTTGTTGACCTGCCTTAAGCCCAATGAGTTAAGATCAGTGATAAAAGTCTTTGTTTCAGAATTATTTTCTACCTCGCTGTGAATATTGAAGTCACCTAGGAGGAGGAAGTCTGAGTTGTCATATAAATGGGGTTCCAAAGCTTCCATCAGTGTTACAGATGTGTTAGTACATGGACCAGGGGGGGCGATATATTAACGCTCCCTTTCTGCTTTAATTAGGGGAAACTTGGAGATTAAAAATCATAAGTTCTAGTTCCGGGGTGCATATTTCGTCCAGTATTTTAACATTGATTCCCTCCTTATGTACTATCGATATCCCTCCTCCGATTTTCAAGGGGCGATCCACCCTGACGATCTTGTAGCCTATTGGGATTCCCAGTGTTATAACGGGAATAAGGTGGGGTTTAAGCCAAGTTTCCGTTAGGAAGCATAGGTCCGGTTTCTTACTAGAGATCAGATCCCATAATTCAACGGCATGCTTTGACAATGACCTGATGTTGCAAAGCAGGTTTTTATTGTTAAGGGTGTTTTTACTAGTAGTCTTATTCATGGTGGTGGTAGATTCATCAGGTATAGGCCTTATTTCCGGTAGGTAGCTTTGAGGGCAAGGTTTGGGGGTATGTGTCAGACTCGTGAGGGTTCCAAATTGAGTTTTACAGTGGCGACAGGTGAATGGACCCTCGATATTGTCCTCCATCCTGTTGGGACATTCCCTAGATGTGTGGTAAAATATATTCAATAGTGCCTCTGATGTGTACCTTAGTCTGGGGACTGGATGATTCGTCATGGCTACCGGCCCCCGGCCATGTCCTATCGCGGACGGGCGCAGACGGGCAGGTCTTTGGCTGGTCTTCGGCGCTGGCTACGGCGCCCCCACTGCGCGCTACCGCTGCGCGCTTGGGCCAACGAGGGCTATATAGCCCTGTCAAGTGGAGAGCTGGAGCGCTAACCGCTCACCTCCCTGGGCGTGTCCTGCTCTTGTCTGCCCCGCCCTCCGCTCAACGGTATAGGTTACCGAGTCGGACCGGGGCGGGCAGACTTGAATGATGAGCAAGACTCAGTAAGTTCCCCACGTATGTTTCAAATTCTTATATCAACTTAAAACATTTTATCAGGGTAGGTGCAAGGTATTTTAAAATTTGGTAATCAGTTCTAAAACAAACAATCAATTTTAAAAGTAGCGAGTGCGAGTGCGGGGTAATTCTAGTGATGATTCTATTATTACTCAATGACAGTCACTCTGCAGCAGCAGCAGCGTTACCGCTTCAGCAATGAGGTAGGCGCCAAGCGGGGTCAGGAGATGCTGCCACCGTCGTCCCTTACCGCAAGATTACACTGCCTCCTCGTTGCCTATATAGCCCTGTCAAGTGGAGAGCTGGCGCGCTAACCGCTCGCCTCCCTGGGCCTGTCCTGCTCTTGTCTGCCCTGCCCTCCGCTCAACGGTATAGGTTACCGAGTCGGACCGGGGCAGGCAGACTTGAATGATGAGCAAGACTCAGTAAGTTCCCCACGTATGTTTCAAATTCCTATATCAACTTAAAACATTTTACCGATATAAATCAACTAACCGAGTCTGATTCTTATAATGAGTTTGTCGACAACACACACAAGAAAAATTTGGCCTTTCACTTGAAATGATCTTAAACTTTGTAATTTCATGATCAAAATTTTGAGTACTTACAATCTGTACATTCTCTTCCACATTACTTTCTATTACTGTATCATTTACGGCAGTGTCCTCTTTTTCACCAAAGTAACAAAACTCTATTTCTTCACAAATCTTCTTCACATCTAATTCATATCCATGCAAAAGAGCACTGTTTAACTGTTTTAGCCTATGTGCTGGACTTTTTGCATAATACAACCTTCTCACTATTTTCCTCACTTTAGTTTGATGCACTCCTAACATCCTAAAATGGTGAAAAGTACTCTGACATACTTTTCTAGAAAGACAAGCCAATGAATGACCATGCAACCCTGTTTTTCCCCTCACTCTGCAAGGATCTAAGTCTTGTAACATCTTAAACTTTTGTTTTAGACTTTTCTTACTATATGTATGTAAGAAATTGAAAAACAAATTAATAGAATCCTGTCGCACACTACAACTACTACTACAATTCCAAGTATATCGGACCCTTAGCACATCTCCCTAAAACTTCATCAGCTAACACCTCATCTACATTTCTAGGCACAATTTTTTCTTTTTCAACTGGACAACCGTCCTTCACCTCATATGCTCGACCACTGGTGTCAACTGCATGCACCAAATCATTATCCTGAAAGTAACTCTCTTCATTAAAAAATGGCTCACTACTTGAACTATGCTTCCATTCTCCCGAAAAAACATCACAAAAAATAGTTCGATTGATTACTCTTTTCCACTTACATTTTTATTTCAAATCATTGATTGCCTTATCTAGTGTACGAACTCTATTGATTACTAAAATATACAGCTTTCTCTTCACTTCAAAAGCCTGATAAACAAACTTTTCTATTCTTTTCTTTTTCTTGTAAAAAGTTGTTTTTCTATTATATTTCTTAAGATTTTTTAATAAATTCAAAACTACTCTGTTACGAAACATTCGTCTACGAAGGTCACTAAATTGACTTCTCCTACGATTACCAGACACACTATGATCTCCTTGGACCATTATACCATTTTTTGTTGGCCTCTGCTTTTTCTTTCCAGTTACAACTTGTTTTTTTTCCGTAGAAACACTTTATTGACTTTTTCTGCTTTTTAACAATTTCCTTAAAAATTCCTTCGTTTGCTTACCTGGAGCATTTTTTCTTTTCTCTGAAGATTGTCCTTTGCATGAATCTTCTAATTGAGTCCTCTTGGTCGATAAAACTTTCTTATAAAGTCTGTTTTGGCGGTCTTTCGTAGGCATAATCTATTATGACTGTTGATATATACAATCTGTTGAAAAGAAAAATGTAACATATTATAGACCACTACTAACATAACACATAGCAAACACATTTAGTAAACATTATAAACACTAGTTCACATCTCTCTTTGTGTATCTCATATCACTCTTTGCCTGCACTATCTCCCTCTTTGCATGCCTTATCTCACTCTCTCCTTCCACCATCTCTCTGTTTGTATATGTGTGTCATCTCAATCTCTGCCTACACCATCTGTCTGTTTGTGTGTGTGTCATCTCACTCTCTGTGCCTAAAACGATTTAACAAGCAAAATGTTTTTTGATGAAATGACTGGCTTTAAGATTTTTGACAAGCATCACACTGAGTGTGTATGTGAATTAAGGAATTATATTTTCATCTTTTTCCTTAATGTTAGCTGTGTGTGCTTACAGTTTGTATCTTTTACCTTATACGGTAGACTTCTTTTTAAAGTGTTTCTCATGCTTGAATTCAATGGTGGTATAGAGATAGTGCTAATGGTTTCATTGGGCTTGTGTGGGCTGTGAGGGCTGTGTGGGCTGTGAGAGCTGTGTGGACTGTGAGAGCTGTGCGGTCTGTGAGAGCAGTGTGGGCTGTGAGAGCTGTGTGGACTGTGAGAGCTGTGTAGGCTGTGACAGCTGTATGGGCTGTGAGAGCTGTATGGGCTATGAGAGCTGTGAGAGCTATATGTGCTGTGAGAGCTGTGAGAGCTGTGTGGGCTGTGAGGGCTGTGTGAGCTGTGAGAGCTGTATTATCTGTGAGAGCAGTGTGGGCTATGGGCTGTGTGGGCTGTGAAAGCTGTGAGAACTGTGTGGGCTGTGAGAGTGTGGGCTGTGAGGGCTGTGAGGCCGGTGAGAGCTGTGTGGACTGTGAGCTGCGTAGGCTGTGAGAGCTGTGTGGGTTGCGAGAGCTGTATGGGCTGTGAGAGCTGTGGGAGCTGTGTGGGATGTGAGCTGTGTAGGCTGTGAGGGCTGTGTGGGCTGGGAGAGCTGTGTGGGTTCTGCGAGCTGTGTGTGCTGTGCAAGCTGTGTGGGCTGTGTGGGCTGTGTGAGCTGTGAGGGCTGTGTGGGCTGTGAGGGCTGTGTGGGCTGTGAAAGCTGCGTGGGCTGTGAGAGCTGTGTGGGCTGTGAGAGCTGTGTAGGCTGAGAGCTCTGTGGGCTGTGAGGAGCTCTGTGGGCTGTGAGAGCTGTGTGGGCTGTGAGAGCTGTGTGGGCTGTGAAAGCTGTGTAGGCTGTGAGAGCTATGTGGGCTGTGACAGCTGTGTGGGATGTGAGGGCTGTGTGGGCTGTGAGAGCTGTGTGGGATGTGAGAGCTGTGTGGGCTGTGAGAGCTGGGTGGGCTGTGAGAGCTGTGTGGGCTGTGAGAGCTCTGTGGGCTGTGAGAGCTGTGAGAGCTGTGTGGGCTGTGAGAGCTGTGCGGGCTGTGAGAGCTGTGTGGGCTGTGGGAGTGTGGGCTGTGTTGGCTGTGAGAGCTGCGAGAGCTGTGTGGGCTGTCAGAGCTGTGTGGACTGTGAGAGCTGTGTGGGCTGTCAGAGCTATGAGAGCTGTGTTGGATAAGAGCTGTGTGGGCAGTGAGGGCTGTGTGAGCTGTGAGAGCTGTGTGGGCTGTGAGAGCTGTGTGGGCTGAAAGCTCTGTGCGCTGTGAGGGCTCTGTGAGCTGTGAGAGCTGTGAGGGCTGTGTGGGCTGTGAGGGCTGTGAGAGCTGTGTGGGCTGTGAGAGCTGTGTGGGCTGTGAGCACTGTGTGGGCTGTGAGGGCTGTGAGGCCTGTGAGAGCTGTGTGGGCTGTGAGAGCTGTGTGGGCTGTGGGAGCTGTGTGGGCTGTGAGAGCTGTATGGGCTGTGAGAGCTGTGAGAGCTGTGTGGGATGTGAGCTGTGTGGGCTGTCAGAGCTGTGTAAGCTGTGAGAGCTGTGTGGATTGTGAGAGCTGTGTGGGCTGTGTGGGCTGTGAGAGCTGTGAGAGCTGTGTGGGCTGTGAGAGCTGTGCGGGCTGTGAGAGCTGTGTGGGCTCTGAGAGTGTGCGCTGTGTGGGCTGTGAGAGCTGAGAGAGCTGTGTGGGCTGTGAGAACTGTGTGGGCTGTGAGAGCTGTGTGGGCTGTGTGGGCTGTGAGAGCTGTGTGGGCTGTGAGAGTTTTGTGGGCTGTGAGGGCTGTGAGGGCTGTGTGGGCTTTGAGGGCTGTGAGGCCTGTGAGAGCTGTGTGGGCTGTGAGAGCTGTGTGTGCTGTGAGAGCTGCGTGGGATGTGAGGGCTGTGTGGGCTGTGAGAGCTGTGTGGGCTGTGAGAGCTGTGCGGGCTGTGAGAGTGTGGGCTGTGTGGGCTGTGAGAGCTGTGAGAGCTGTGTGGGATGCGAGCTGTGTGGGCTGTGAGGGCTGTGTGAGCTGTGAGAGCTGTGTGGGCTGTGAGAGCTGTGTGGGCTGTGAGAGCTGTGTGGGCTGTCAGAGCTATGAGAGCTGTGTGGGATGCGAGCTGTGTGGGCTGTGAGGGCTGTGTGAGCTGTGAGAGCTGTGTGGGCTGTGAGAGCTGTGTGGGCTGTGAGAGCTGTGAGAGCTGTGTGGGCTGTGAGAGCTGTATGGGCTGTGAGAGCTGTATGTACTGTGAGAGTTGTGGGATGTGAGCTGTGTGAGCTGTGAGAGCTGTGTGGGCTGTGAGAGCTGTGCGGGCTGTGAGAGCTGTGTGGGCTCTGAGAGTGTACGCTGTGTGGGTTGTGAGAGCTGAGAGAGCTGTGTGGGCTGTGAGAACTGTGTGGGCTGTGAGAGCTGTGTGGGTTGTGTGGGCTGTGAGAGTTTTGTGGGCTGTGAGGGCTGTGAGGGCTGTGAGGGCTGTGTGGGCTGTGAGGGCTGTGAGGCCTGTGAGAGCTGTGCGGGCTGTGAGAGCTGTGTGTGCTGTGAGATCTTTGTGGGATGTGAAGGCTGTGTGGGCTGTGAGAGCTGCGTGGGCTGTGAGAATTGTGTGGGCTGTGAGAGTGTGGGCTGTGTGGGCTGTGAGAGCTGTGTGGGCTGTCAGAGCTATGAGAGCTGTGTGGGATGTGAGCTGTGAGGGCTGTGTGAGCTGTGAGAGCTGTGTGGGCTGTGAGAGCTGCGTGGGCTGTGAGAGCTGTGAGAGCTGTGTGGGCTGTGAGAGCTGTGTGGGCTGTGAGAGCTGTATGGGTTGTGAGAGCTGTGAAAGCTGTGTGGGATGTGAGCTGTGTGAGCTGTGAGAACTGTGTGGGCTGTGCGAGCTGTGTGGGCTGTGAGCTGTGTGGGCTGTGAGCTGTGTGGGCTGTGAGAGCTGTGAGAGCTCTGTGGGCTGTGGGAGCTGTGTGGGCTGTGAGAGCTTTGTGGGCTGTGTGGGCTGTGAGAGCTGTGTGGGCTGTGAGAGCTGTGTGGCATGTGAGAGCTGTGTGGGCTGTGAGGGCTGTGAGGCCTGTCATTGCTGTGTGGGCTGTGAGAGCTGTGTGGGCTGTGAGAGCTGTGTGGGCTGTGAGAGCTGTATGGGCTGTGAGAGCTGTGTGGGATGTGAGCTGTGTGGGCTGTGAGAGCTGTGTGAGCTGTGAGAGCTGTGTGGATTGTGAGAGCTGTGTGGGTTATGTGGGCTGTGAGAGCTGTGTGAGCTGTGTAGGCTGTGAGAGCTGTGCGGGCTGTGAGAGCTGTGTGGACTCTGAGAGTGTGGGCTGTGTGGGCTGTGAGAGCTGTGTGGGCTGTGAGAGCTGTGTGGGCTGTGAGAGCTGTGTGGGCTTTGAGAGCTGTGTGGGCTTGAGAGTTTTGTGGGCTGTGAGGACTGTGTGGGCTGTGAGGGCTGTGAGGCCTGTGAGAGCTGTGTGGGCTGTGAGAGCTGTGTGTGCTGTGAGAGCTGTGGGCTGTGAGGGCTGTGCGAGCTGTATGGGCTGTGAGAGCTGTGAGAGCTGTGTGGGATGTGAGCTGTGTGAGCTGTGAGAACTGTGGTGGCTGTGAGAGCTGTGTGGGCTGTGAGCTGTGTGGACTGTGAGAGCTGTATGGACTGTGAGAGCTGTGAGAGCTGTGTGGGATGTGAGCTGTGAGAACTGTGTTGGCTGTGAGAGCTGTGTGGGCTGTGAGCTGTGTTGGCTGTGAGAACTGTGTTGGCTGTGAGAGCTGTGAGAGCTGTGTGGGATGTGAGCTGTGTGAGCTGTGAGAACTGCGTTGGCTGTAAGAGCTGTGAGATCTGTGTGGGCTGTGAGAGCTGTGTGGGCTGTGTGAGCTGTAAGAGCTGTGTGGGCTGTGAGAGCTGTGTGGGCAGTGAGCTGTGTGGGCTGTGAGGGCTGTATGAGTTGTGAAAGCTGTATGGGCTGTGAGAGCTGTGTGGGAATTATTGTCAAACATTGCGCAAGGGGCTTGTAAATATGCCAATGAAAACATTACACTATCTCTATACCAGCATTAATGTCAAACATTGCGCAAGCAGCTTGTAAATATGCCAATAAAACTATTACACTATCTCTATATCAGCAATAATGTCAAACATTGCGCAAGGGCTTGTAAATATGGCAATGAAAACATTAGACTATCTCTATACCAGCATTAATGTCAAACATTGCGCAAGGGGCTTGTAAATATGCCAATGAAAACATTAGACTATCTCTATAGCAGCATTAATGTCAAACATTGCGCAAGCAGCTTGTAAATATGCCTCTCTTTATCTTATATTCCAGCATTGAATCTAAGCATAAAAAACAATTTAAAAAAAAGTCTACCTTATAAAATAAAAAATACAAACTTTAAGCACACACAGCTAACATTATGGAAAAAGGTAAAAAAATAATTCCTTAACTCAAACAGACACTCACTGTGATCCTTGTCAAAAACCTTTAAGCCACACATGTTATCAAAAAACATTTAGCATGGTAAATCAATTTACACACAGAGCACAACCCATTTAAATGAACACTACACTACAATGCAGAAACCTGACTCATTTTCAAAATACAACAGGAATGAAGCCCAATATGCTTGTTATGCTTCCCAATACTGCAAACAGCACTCTCTCTTTATTACTCACCTTTAAAATCGCTTTTGAAAATATAGAACAGTGTCAAACACACAGCAGATTTTCTTAACCAGAATCTCTGAAATGCACCTCAGACACTGAAACCAGAAAAGGCACACTTTCCCACTCATTCTTCACACATATTTCAGGTCTTAACCAATGAAATCTCTTCCCACACTATTTCAAAACTAAACTAACATTTCAATTGGTTCTACATTCTCACAATTTCAAACTCACATAATATTCACCCATTCCCCTAGTGCTCATTCAACCTGTCACCATGGTAACTCCCACCTAAGGAAGAACAGAGTTTAAAAGTTCATTATACTTTGTTGCAAATGAATCCACCAAGGTTGTTAGAGCTTTCAAAATAGCAGCTAATCATCTGAAATGTTCCTTTCAATGACCTTTTCTGAACCAATACAATTGCTTCTTTTAAAAAACAAAACTATGCACCCTAATATGCTCTTTTCCATTTTCAGAAAGCAGCAATCATTTCTTAAGCTTCAAGTGCAGTGAATGTCCTCCTCTTTTTTTCTACAATGCAAGCTTTCCAACTGCCATTTCATTTACGACCTCATCTGAGTACAACAAGACCTGCTTTGAAGATGCCTTCAGTATGTTTGTAGGACACAGTTTTGTATTCTGGTATAAAAGGTATGCAACAAACAGAGGAATTTTAAACCTTGATTTACCAAATGTGGATATTTTATGGATTGGCCAGAGAGGATTGAGATGTCACCAATTGATACCATTGGTGAAATCCTTCATGCATCTCCCACATCCTGACCTCATAATTGTGCACTGTGGTGCAAATGACTTATGCACTTTGACTGGGGTTGGTCTGGAAATACTATTGAAGGACATCTTTGGACAATTGATGTCACTTTTTCCTCAAACTGCCTTTGTCTATTCCAATATATGCCAAAGACAAAAATGGAATTGGTCCAATCAATTTTGTCCACAGATTGAGAAAGCAAGGAAACATGTAAATAAATCTGTTTCTGCATACATGAGAGACTATGGAATGGGTTGTATATACCACAACAACTTGCGTTACAACATGCAAGGCATCTATAGGACAGATGGTGTACATTTCACTGATGAAGGGAACAGAGTCTATCTCTGTAACATCAGACTCTGCATTGGTACTTACTTGTAGGTACCAAAAAAAACACAATGAACACAACGGCTCTTTTTAGAGCCAACTAACATGTAAACACTCAAATATAATTTTTAACTTTATTTTTTGTATTAATTTTTACCGAGGTCCACGCACCGAGCACTCACCGAGCACTCCCCGTGCGCGGACCTATCGTGTTTTCTATTATTTTTTTTAATAAAAACAATATTTTTAACCTTAGGAGTACTTGAACGACCCCCTGGAAAGGCATAAGGGGTCAGGGACACTCTACCCTACCCCCTTCCCACGTTTTTAAGTTATATTTTTCACTCTCTTCTGAAACCACAAAATGGCGGCGATAGGGTTCGCTCACCGTGCATTCACCGAGCACTCACGGTGCGTGGACCTATTGCAATTTAAAAAAACAAAAACAAAAACTAAATGGAAATGGACATCGTCTCCTCTGTAGATGCCTTGTATGTTGTAATGCAAGTTATTGTGGTGTATTGAATCCATACTATAGTCTTTCAGGAAAGCAGAAACAGATTTGTTCACATGATTCCTTCCTTTCTCAATGTGTGGTCAGAATTGACGTAGGGGATCATGAGTTCCTACTCTGGTGAAACACACTTGCTGTTCTATATACTTACTTATGTTGTAAACTAGTGCATCAGAGACAGTCAGTGACAGAAAGGATACAGGACATGAAGAACACAAAATTGTATCACTTTGCTACTACCTCATAAATTACATTTAAATAAGTATAATTTTCAAAACAATTTTTCTTTACTAAATTAAAATTTATTGATCAGAATTCTCAAAATATAAAAGAACTTGTAGCATTTCTTCATCAGAAATTTCATCCATAAAAGTGTCTTGAAATGATTCATCCAAATCAACAATGTCTACACACTCCATTAATTCCATGTCCAGTGTTTCATCCAAAAAATCTTCATGTTCTTCTTGATTTGGTTCATCTATACAATCAATAAACGTTGCTGTGATTTCAATGTCAAATGATACTTCATTTTCAGCCATTTTTGAAGTTAGTGTACTATTAAAAGAAAGAGAAAGACAGTGAGATGTTGCAGGGTAAGAGTGACATAGGGCAGAGAAAAACTATTAAATTCTATAAGAAGAGTTACTACTGTGTAAAACACACACCAGAAATTGAACACCAAAAATTCTACACAAAGGTACCTCAGACACTAAAGTCACAAAATGGCCGTGTTATCAAGCAAGAACTAGAAATATAAAGCACTGCATCTGATGTTGCCCTACTCAATCCATAAGTATAACAGAAAAACATTAAATAACTAACAGAAAACATTTTTCCTATTAACGTAAAGTGAACAACAGAGTTCTCCTTACAAATTAACAACTCACCTGCTAGAAAACTGTTGTACAGTAAATTCTGTCTCAATCTCACACCTCAGAAGTATACCTCAAACCCTAAAATCTCAAAATGGCTGTCTTTTCCTCTCATTTTTAATACAAATTCAAATACCCAGCCAATCACATTTCATCACACACAAAATCAAAACCAAAGAAACATTTTAATTGGTTCAAGTTATCAACACATTCAAACTCACATAATCTTTAACCTACCCCCAATACTCTCTACCAATTACCATACTAACTCTCCACAAAACACCTACCTAAACCCAAAGGTGAAAGAGTCATCACTCAATGTTGCACTCAACGAACATCTAAACATTGAAACTTGTTATTTTAATGTATATCTTTTTTGTCTTTTTGAGCCGCGGTCCGCGCAGGGTGCGCGGACCCCGCGATTTAAATTTTTTTTTTATTTATTATTTTCAACCTTCGGGGTCCTTTACAGAGCCCATGACAAAACCTACGGGGCTCAGGAATCTCTACCCTGCCTCCTTGTCAACTATTACACTTCTGTTTACAACCACTATCATCTGCCACAAAAACAAGATGGCGGACAACACTTCCTCATTTCGACTTAATGGAATGTTGACAGACGTCCAACAGCCAATCAGAATTTCGCGCGCGCACGCCAAGGTCCGCGCACGTGCAAGAACAGTGCAAGGACGGTGCAAGCCTGTGCGCGCACCGTGTCCCGCCTATAGATATATAATTTGAAAAAAGTTGATTTTCTCAACAATTACTGAAGAGCTTTTTACCAAATATACAAAAAAAAATTATTTCATATCAGTCTTTACAATTTTGCCAAGTTTGCAGTAATTCCATTCAGCCGTTCGGGCTGTAGCTGTGTCTAAAGGTCCAATGCAAAATTGCATTGGACTCATTTTCACATTCAATTTTCTCAAAAACTACTAGAGGGATTTACACCAAACATAAGAAAAGGCACTGCTCCATACCAGGCTCTACCATTTTGCCAAGTTTGGTGTAATCCCACTCAGCCTTTCAACCTGTAGCCTTGTCAGAATGTCCCTATGGAAATTAGCATGGGGAAAACACGTTTTGGGACCCCCCTTTTTTCTCGGCCCCCCGCTTGACGAATCCCCCCAAAACTTTCAGGGAAGGAGCGGAACGCAGCGAGGCGAATTTAAGGAAAATTACAGGCAGATTCCTCAATCAGCACCAAAGTTATTCCCAATAGAATGTTCGCCATTTCCTATGGTAACTAGGTCCTACCTATATATACCTACTGGCAAACGCCAGTAGATAATATAAATATATATATATATATATATATATATATATATATATATATATATATATATATATATATATATATATATATATATATATATTCACAGAAAAAACCATAGGTTTTAGGCCATATATAGTTAGGAATTTGCATTTACAAAACCTTGAAAATTCACTGAAAAAACCATTGGTTATAGACCATATATAGTTAGGGATTAGCCTTTTCAAAACCTTATTTTACTCACACAAAACCATTGAAATTTCATATATAGTCAGTTGCACTAACTATATATCGCGCACCCGCAATCCACTGCTGATGATGTCACATATTACATCATTCATGACATGGTTAGTGACATCACTGATGACATCACTGATGACATCTCAAATGACATCACTGATGACATCTCAAATGACATCACTGATGACATCACTGATGACATCTCAAATGACATCACTGATGACATCACTGATGACAACATCCAGCGACTGTATGTTTCTGTAAAGTTAAAATATGTCTTACATATTGAAGAATGAGTGGATGTATAAGTGTCTGGAAGAAGGATTTAGTAGGTGCATGACTGACTGTATGAGCGAATGATTAAATGTGTCTTACTGAGTGCATGGGTTAGTGACTAAACTGTCTTATTTTGTGCATCATTATATCTGTTGTTCTACAAACTGCTGCATGTGTTGATCAGTAGCTATATGAGTAACTGTATGGGTTATTCATTGGTTGTCCAAGTATTTGTATGGGAAACTGAGTGTGTGTGTATGGGTGGCTGGGAGGTGTGTGACTCTGTACATAGATGTTTGAGTAGTTGATTCACTATATGTATGGGTTCAAAAGTGCATGTGGAAACAGCTGTATGGGCGGTTGACTGTGCATGAGTGTATTAGTGAGTGAATGGATATCTCAGTGCTACATGTCAAAGTAAGTACATATGTAAAACACAGTACATGTGAGAGTTGACATATATAAATAACTGTGCATAAGAGCCAGTGAATGTGTGAGTGGCTGTATGGATCATTGTGAACATGTATCAGGGATTGTATAAGAGAGTAAATATGTGTTAGTATATGTTTGAATAAGTAAGGTGTGTATAACTGTATAGTTGAGAAAATGGAGGTGTGATTGATTTTTTGCATAACTGACTAGGTGTGTGAGTAACTCCATGGATGAGTGACAGTCTGTGACTGTCTGTTTACACTGATTGTATCTAAGGTTATATTAGAGTCTGAAGAGGTTCATGGTATTATCACATGAATGATATCATCAGTGATGTGATCAGTCATGTCAAATGAGATGTTATCAGTGATTTTATCAGTGATGTCATTTGAGATGTCATTAGTGATGTCATCAGTGATGTCATTTGAGATGTCATCAGTGATGTCATTTGAGATGTCATCAGTGATGTCATCAGTGATGTCACTAACCATGTCATGAATGATGTAATATGTGACATCATCAGCAGTGGATTGCGGGTGCGCGATATATAGTTAGTGCAACTAACTATATATGAAATTTCAATGGTTTTGTGTGAGTAAAATAAGGTTTTGAAAAGGCTAATCCCTAACTATATATGGTCTATAACCAATGGTTTTTTCAGTGAATTTTCGAGGTTTTGTAAATGCAAATTCCTAACTATATATGGCCTAAAACCTATGGTTTTTTCTGTGAATTTCAATGGTTTTTTAATAGCAAATATCAAAAGCTGTCAAATGTCAAGTACGTGATAGGTAAAAACTTTTTCGTGTTTATGCATGCTGATGTGCTTTGAACGCTGCCCCCCCCTCCCCTCTTTTCTCTTAGTAGTACTCTCTCTTTGCAGATAGTGAAGAGTAGTTAACGCAGGCCTTTACCCCCGTTGTAATCCGTCGTGCCTGCTTGTCTCTCCATTTGATTGATTGTTATCCAAGCATTTACTGTTTTACAATTGATTCTCTTTGGTTCTTTCTCTATTTACAAACAAGCACAAAGTCGCAATACTCTGTTTAGTCTTTGCAGATAGTGAAAAATCGTGAAAAATCGTGTAAAAAAATAAAAGTAATCGAGCAAAATCAGTAGGCCACTAATTGGATCTCTTTTTGACCTCGCTAAAATAGAAATATTAGGAACAACCCTTCATGAGAAATACGAAAATAGTGAGATGAACTGAGCTCCACACCATGAGGGCTGCAAGACAGCTCGGCTCCGTCACCCACCCCGCCCAAAATAACGACAAACCCTATGCAAATATTATAAATATATACAACACACCAGCAAAGTAACAGGGTAAAACATTTTATTAAATAACTATTTACATAACTATTTTATACTTTTTATTGCCCGATCCGGCTAGCTCAATCGATCGAGCCTGAAACTCATGCACTCTGATAGCAAGCGTTGCTACTGATGCTATGCAGACCAAAACTGGTTTTCAGTTTGTACATTTTTCTAGATTTTTCCATCCAAGGTTGGTTGAGTTTGTAGAACGATGGCTTCAGATTTTCAACATACGGTGTGGTGGCGCGGACTGGGAGGGGGCGCTTCGCTCCTGCCCCCTCCCCAAGTAAGATTTTCATACGTGAAAGTACGTTAATGGTTTTGGTCGCTGAGTTGCTTCGATGTCACTGCCATTCTCAAATGGCATAAGTTCTGGATGTTGGGTGCCATAGTTCAGAGTTCTGAGCAGCGCTTGTAACACTGTCTGAAGCTTATTTCCACCTACTGCAGCTTCACTATTCTCAAAGTAAGTGAGGGTCGTTTGTGGACCTGACTGCATTTGAAAACAATGTGATATGGTACCTCCCTAAACCGCTTGACGGAGGCCCCCGAGGGGCGGTGTGATGGCACGGACTCGGAGAAGACGCTTGGCTCCGACCCCCTCCCCAAGTCTTATAGCACTGGTGTAGCCTGAGATCGCCCCCGACATAGGCGGCCGGCTCCCGGGGTCCGGCGGAACTTTTTGCCTTTTGATGACTCTTCTATTCTGGACCTTGTCCCACAATCCGTTTGACCTGAAGACACGCTGTAGTGGGGCGCCCCTTTACCGTTTTAGTTGCCATTCCGCCCACTTTTGCTACACTGTGCCTCTTCCGCCATTCAGCTGTTTACCGCCCGCTCTTGCGGCTACAGCGTCTCGCCCACCATGTAGTTGAGTTGCTCCCGCTCTTGCGATGCAACGATAAGCGACTGCCACAGGACTCTCAAAATGGCGGCCGGCTCTTCAGATTTGGGCGTGGTCCACTAAAATGGCCCTGGGACACCTTGGAACTCGGACGCTTCCCTGATAGGGCTTGGGTCCCATTCTCGAAAGCGTCCCCTCAGCCGTGAAGATTCTACAAAAGTCTTGGGGGCCCCCGACTCCCGCAGGCTTCTGGTGGGGAGCGGCTGCCATGTTTGCTCGTGGAATGGCCACGACGGAGCTACGAGATGGTGGTGCTCTCATGCTGACGCCAGCTTTAGTCTGAAACATCCAGAAACACTGTAGACTACCAATTCGATCAGTTCCAGTAGCGCCCCAACATGACCCGGTAGAGAAGAACTTGCCCTCCCCTCTTTGACTGATGGTTCTTGTTGCCTGTCCCCTCTGTTGTCATTTAACAGAACTTTTTGGACTGCTGAAAGGGGTTGTGTTCCGAACGCTGGTTGGTGGAGACATTTTGACTATATTCTTGACCTACGTTGTCGCGTAATGCGTTATATGACACGCCCCGTTAGCGCACCCGGAAGTGATCCGGGGTGCGGCGCACAGCGCGTAACGTAAGCATAACAGGTCATGTGACTTGTTAATAAAACTTTTTATTGGTTCATTTTACTTTTGTTATTTTAATAATGAAAAGCTTGGTCATATGACCTAAAAAATACGCTTTTTATTGATTTCGAACATTTTTTTTTTTAAACATATATGTTATAATGTTCCAGGCTAATGTACTTTCCCGGAAAATTTACAACTGTCCTGCAAGTAAAATATATTCCTTTTTCGAGAAAAAGGGCGTTTCTTCGTCCCATGACGGGGCCGTTGAGTAAAAGAGGCTCGGCCTGCTGTCTTACTCGCCGATACGCCTGATTATTAGATTCTTATCGATCACTTTATGTTGCAGGAGTGGAAAACACAACTGTCCTTGACCATTTATCTTTACTGCGGTCCTACGTATTATACCTTTTATCCGTCATGTAATTGGACTGCTTTATTTCACTTGCCTTTTACTGATTCGAAAACAGTGACTAAAAGTAAAAACTTTACCAATGTAAATACTACTACCATGTTTTGTTTTAAAAACCTTTATTGTGAAAATGTCAGTATACAAATACGGGCCTATAACCACGTGGGCCGGCCACGGAGCAAACTGGAAACGTATATGATGAGGAGACATTTACACTGTAGAGGAATGCAACGAGCGGGCCATTAGGTTGCAAGAACTAAGGTGTCTAACAGTTGCGGAATCGGTGGACGTACATTTTGTAATTAAAATACGACAAAGCCACTTACAAAAAAATCATCTAGATATACATTTGCGGGCAAGTACCATGGGTGACGTTAATTCGAACTTTCAATAGTACAGTAATCAATAACACATCAGAACTTAATATCAATAGGGATGTCGAAATATTCAATCAATTCTCGTCCCCGCCCGCCATGAGCATCAAAACTGCATTCATATCTCGTGATATCAAGGTTGTGCAACCAGTACATACCAAGGAGGTACGAGTCCCATTTATACCGGCGCCATTTTGGGCGAGGCCGGGCAGGTCCAAGATATAGTCAAAATGTCTCCACCAACCATCGGCCAGACCAGAACCCCTTTCGGCCCTTTATGCTACAAGATGGTGTCTTCCATTCAGAAAATATTGTTGGCAGCATTTTGAAAGGAAAGATAAACAGCCGTTCTCCTAGTGAGTCTCACATTGTTACATTTAGGAAGAATGTTGAAGAGTAGTATGTTGAAAATCTGAAGCCATTTTTCTACAAACTCTCAATCAGCCTTGGATGGAAAAAAAAATCCTGAAGAATGTACAAACTGAAAACCAATTTTTGTCTGTATAGCATCAACAGCAACGCTTGAGTCAGCTTTGTGTGAAGCCGCCATTTTGATTCAATCAATAACGTCCCCCTGCACACATTCAGGGACCTGGTCGTGTCTTCAGGTCAAACGGATAGTGGGACAAGATGCAGAAAGGAAAAGGAAAAAAGTTCCGCCGGACCTCGGGAGCCGGCCGCCTATGTCATGGGCGATCTTTGGCCACACAAGGGAAATAGTGAAGCTGCAGCAGGTGCAAATAAGCTTCAGACAGTCTTACAAGCACTGCTCAGAACTCTCAACTATGGCACTCAACATCCAGGACTTGCCATCCGGATCTTGGCGCCTTGTGCTGGTTCCGACCTATTCACACATCGGTCCACTACTGACATCACCTCATAAGCCAACGGGGCACCCCACGCCGACTTTCGGCGCAGCATTGTAGGATGGCCACACCAGTGCGGCAACTTGCTGGACACCACCTCGGTGCCATCCGGATCTTGGCGCGTTCGAGTCACTGTACCGCAAGAGTGACCGGAACTCAGCTGGACACGCCGTCTTTCGGCGCAGCATTGTAGGATGGCCACACCAGTGCGGCAATTTGCTGGACACCACCTCGGTGCCATCCGGATCTCGGCGCGTTCGAGTCACTGTACCGCAAGAGTGACCGGAACTCAGCTGGACACGCCGTCTTTCGGCGCAGCATTGTAGGATGGCCACACCAGTGCGGCAACTTGCTGGACACCACCTCGGTGCCATCCGGATCTCGGCGCGCTGTGCTGCCTTCGGCCTACTGTAGCCGCAAGTGCGGACGCAACTCAGTTGGACGGCGAGTAAAAAGATAAGGGGCGCCGCACTGCAGCCGAGGAGCCTCCATCTTGGGGGAGACGCACAGCCCCCACTGACTGACGCGACCTTACAGGCCAACGGGGCGCCCCACGCCGACTTTCGGCGCAGCATTGTAGGATAGCCACACCAGTGCAGCAACTTGCTGGACAACAACTCGGTGCCATACAGATCTCGGCGCGTTGTGCTGCCTTCGGCCTATTCGCACATCGGTCCGCTACTGACGCCGCCTCACGTGCCAACGGATTTTCTACGCTTTTTGTAGCCCTATGCCGCATAACAGGTCATGTGACTTGTTTATAAAACTTTTCATTGGTTCATTTTACTTTTGGTTTCCTAATGATGGAAGGCTTGGTCATATGACCTAAAAATAACACTTTTCATTGGTTTAGAATTTTTTTTTTCCCAAACGATGAAAGCCCCACCTTGTTTCTGGATGTTTCAGACTGAAGCTGGCGTCAGCATGAGAGCACCACCATCTCGTGGCTCCGTCGTGGTCATTCCGCGAGCAATCATGGCAGCCGCTCCCCACCGGAAGCCTGCAGGAGTCGAGGGCCCCAGACTTTTGTAGAATCTTCACGGCTGAGGGGACGCTTTCGAGAATGGAGCCCAAGCCCTAGCAGGCAAGCGTCCGAGTTCCAAGGTGTCCCAGGGCCATTTTAGTGGACCAGGCCCAAATCCGAAGAGCCGTCCGCCATTTTAAGAATCCAATGGCAGCCGCCTATCGCTGCACCGCAAGAGTGGGCGCAACTCAACTACATGGTGAGCGAGACGCTGTAGCAGCAAGAGCGGGCGATAAACAGCTGAATGGAGGATGAGGCACAGTGTAGCAAAAGCGGGCGGAATGGCAACCGAAACGGTAAAGGGGCGCCCCAGTACAGCAGACGAGCCTCCACCTGGGGAGGCCCGTTCACGCCGCCTCCCCCACGCCCCCCCCGGGGCGCCCCACGCCGTTTTTCGGAGCAGCATTGTAGGATACCAAAACCAGTGCGGCAAGTTACTGGACATCACCTGGGTGCCATCCACATCTCAGCACGTTCTGCTGCCTTGGGACTATTCGCACAACAGACCGCTACTGACGAGGCCACCCCCAGCACCACCCGGGACGCCCCACGCTGTTTTTCTGAGCTGCATTGTAGGAAACCAAAAACCAGTGCGGCACCCAGGTAACATCACCTGGGTGCCGTCCAGAACTCAGCACGTTGTGCTGCCTTGGGACTATTCGCACAAAAGACAGCTACTGACCATTGTTGCTTCTTTTTGCCAAAAAATGTTTAAATGTATTTACAGTTTTTGTTGCGTTCGATATATTTATAAAGTTATTAAAGTTTTATAATCCTACTTTGTTGGAGTACTATATATTTTTTAAAAATCGGGTGAATGGGGCCTTGAATCAGGTTATTGTCATATGTGGGCTTTGGAAGTGTGCTGCTACAGGATTGGACATTTCAAACTCAAATGCACTTTCTTTTTCTTACCTTTCCGAAGCATGGAGCGCAATAGCAGGCAGAGAAAGGGTGATGCAAGTGTTGAACACTGCCTGGCCTGGCAAGTTGCTGGCAGTGCCCCCCCCCCCGCCCGCTCCTGAAAGAGGGCACACACACACCGCCGCCCCGAGTACTTCACATATCTTTAAAAGACCATGCGCTTGTTAATGAGGCTTAAATGGTTTATCACCCCTTCTAGAGCCCCTGCATCGGCCCTCTGACGTTTCCTGGAAGAATTAGCACGTAACACAATACCAAGCCCTGTCAGCTGAAACCCCCGAGGAATCGGGTTTTTGCTTGCAGGAATCGGGAGGCGGGAGACTAGCACTGAAATCGGTAGTCTCACGCCTGAATCGGGAGGGTTGGCATGTCTGGATTCTCTGCAGCTGGGGCCATAAACTACATCCGCAGGGCTAGGTGATAGCCTGGGCCCGGCCTGGACAATCGGACACAGAGGAAGAGGAGTGTCAGAGGGTGCGGTAGTGAATAGGGTGAAAGGGAGGTGTCGGGCGGGCACAGGGTGTGATTCTCAGGGAAGAGCAGCGCAGATGAGGGGAAGTTTATGGCCCATGCATGAGAGAGAGAGCGGGGGTGACCAGTGCGTGGGGGAGATGCTTGCGAGGGTGGGGAGCCGTGCTGAGAATCGACGGCGTGCAGAGAGTGGGTCTGGTCAAGGCATCTAAAATGGCTGCCGTGCACGACAAAATTGTGCCATTGGAAAAAAGGCAAGATGGCGCATACAATGTTAATCAATAAGGATTCATTTATAACAAAATATTTTATCGCAGTGACAAATTGGCGGTCAACACTTCCTGATTTCTATCGAATCGAACGTTAACAGACGTCACGCAGCAAAAAAAAAAAAAAACGCCCACGCACAGCCGCTGGAAGACATGTATCAACATATATGAGCCTCCTCAGCCACCCTCAGAAAACATAAGGGATCAGGATACGTCTCCCGCACGCCCTTATACCTAGTAATTTAATTAAAACAAAACACAAAATGGCGAATTCCCGTTTCGCTACCAGTTTGCGGCCCAGTTCGCGGCCCGAGAAGCACTTCTACCGTGAAAAATCAATTTTTTTTTATTTTCCCCACGGGACCCTTTAATAACCCCAACATCATTCCTAGGGGGTCAAGAGGGGTCTACCTTGCCCCCTTTCATTAAATTCCCCCTTCGTTTTTCACCTCTTCTTCTCTCTCGATCCTACCGAGAGATAAGATGGCGCACGCACAGCCGCTGGAAGACATATATCAACATATATAAGCCTCCTCAGCCACCCTCAGAAAACATAGCGGATCAGGATACGTCTCCCGCACCCCCTTATACCTAGTAATTTAATTAAAACGAAACACAAAATGGCGAATTCCCGTTTCGCTACCAGTTTGCGGCCCAGTTCGCGGCCCGAGAAGCGCTTCTACCGTGAAAAATCAATTTCTTTTTATTTTCCCCACTGCACCCTTTAATAACCCCAACATCATTCCTAGGGGGTCAAGAAGGGTCTACCTTGCCCCCTTTCATTAAATTCCCCCTTCGTTTTTCACCTCTTCTTCTCTCTCGATCCTACCGAGAGATAAGATGGCGGCCGCTCCGGACTGTTTAGAATGTTGACAGACACCGGAAAGCCAATCAGCTTCGCATCGCAAAGTTCCGTTTCGTGAAAAGTAAGCGGACCGGAGCGCAGCCCGGAGCGCTGTTACAGATATATATCTTGTTTTGAACGTTAATTTCTCAAAATCCACTGGAGCACATATATTGAGACCTAGCAAAGGCACATCGGGCTAACAGTCCCTACAATTTTGCCAAGTTTCGTGCAAATCCATTCAGCCGTTCGAGCTAAAAGTGAGGCCAACCGCCCTATGGAAATTAACATGGGAAAAACACGTTTTGGGACCCCCCTTTTTTCTCAGGGGCTGCTCAGAAACAAAATGTGCCATTTTCCTGAAAATTTCAGCCGATTCCGTCCACAAACGCCAAAGTTATTAGACATAGAATTTTCAAAAGTCCCATAGAGAAAAAATCCTAACTATATATACCTACTGGCGATAGCCAGTAGGTAATATATATATATATATATATATATATATATATATATATATATATATATATATATATATGTAAATGTGTTGTATTTGTATAGCGCGAACAGTAACCCGTAAGCATCCCAGCGCTTGTACTCCTACCACAAGGGAACCCCTCCTGGCTTTTCCTTGTGAGGTGTCCACTCCTGGGCATCCCATGGTGAAACCAGGCATCCCTTGTGTATCGGAGGCCGTTGTGGAGACTAAGCAAGCTATTGCCCAGAGTTGCAGCGTGGGGCCCAGGCTTAGATTCGGCACTGAGGCAAGAATATCCGGTCAGAGGAATTTAAGCCCGAACCCGCCGAGGCGGGAATCGAACCCTGGTCCCTGGCCAGCAGTCTGCATCAAGGTCTGCCGCTCTAACCATTGAGCCACACTTCTCCACATATATATATATATATATGCTTGCTCCAAAATTTGCACCAGTATCCCAGCACTCACGAATGGGTGCCTTTGAGCGGGTGGTGCCCCCGCATCTATGTCTGCTCCAAGTTTTCGTAGTGTGCACCACAAAAGACCAGCACTCACGGTGGCGAGCTTTTAAGATTTTATTCAGCTCACGGTGTCCAGACGCGTTTCGGCATTCGCCTTCGTCGATGGTAACATGGCGTCGCCGAAACGGCCGTTTTTTATGTTCAAACGTCATTAATGGACATAGTCATACGACAACAGCGCTAAATCTCAGTCGCCATCTTAGAGTGGTGTAACATATTTTAGCATTTGCAATCAAGATGAAATACAAAGTGCGTCGGCGTTATTACATGTAACCACATATTACAGTTTCATAGTGCCCATAGATGAGCTTACCGTAACACACTTATTTTTAAGTTACCTTCATAACGCCCTTGGATGGGCTAATTAATCTCACTATTGTTCATGTTACAATTAAGTTCCTAGATAAGCTATAGCACTACGATGTCCACAATGTCCATAATCATAATCAACCACCTGCAATAAAAGATCAAAACCCAAAAGGTGTAATCATACATCAGATCCAGTTACAATGTGTCTTTTAAGTTCAAATTACATCAATTATCCCCTAAATGTACTGCCAGTTCTTCATGCGAATTCAAGCCTCCAGGTGTTTTGGTGTTAAGATCAATAATATACCTAGACTCAAGTCTCCTAAGGGTCATCAATCTATCTCCCCCCCTAGGGTTCAGCGGTACATGGTCTAAACAAAAGTATGTCAAAAGGTTTCTATCCCCATTATGAAATTCTTTAAAATGACGAGCCACTGGGTATGTCAAGTCTCCATTGTTTATGGCCCTAGCGTGTTCTAAAACCCTCATTTTTGCTTGATGGATCGTGCTTCCTACATATTTCAGTCCGCACGGGCACTGCAAGCAGTACACTGTGTACGGAGTGGAGCAGGTCAAAAATTTGCTTATCGCTCTTGGCTGCCTCATTCCAGGTATTTGGAATGTGGAGACTTTCTTACTTCCAGCACAGGCTTTGCATTTTTTACAGGGGTGGAATCCTTTAAGATCCTTTTCAAAACCCTTCGACATAACCTTTTGGGTATAACTATTAGTGAGGCTATCTCTGAGGGACCTGGCCTTACGAAAAGTTATCAGCGGTCTCTTCGGAATATCCATTCCGATAACTGGGTCCATTTGTAGAAGTTTTCAGTGTCTGTTGAACAGGTTTCTAAGTTTAGTGGCATCTTTCGAGAAGGTAGTAATCATTCTAAAATTACTGATTTTGTCTTCTTCTACTCTTCTTCTGGTGCCTACTTCAATGAGATTCTCTCTGGCTATGGAGTCAACTCTTCGCTTAGCCCCCTCTAAGGTCTGTGCACTGTATCCCCGCCTACGGAATCTGCCCTTCATGCCCGCAGTGGACATCCTCCTAGGTTAATAAACAGTATTCCCTACGGAGAACTGCTCCGCATAAAAAGAAACGATGCAAGAAGTATTGACTATGAAAGATATGCAGTTGAAAGCATGGGCAGATTCCGTAGGCGGGGATACAGTGCACAGACCTTAGAGGTATATATAGTTAGGACCTAGTTTCCATAGGAAATCCGCAACATTCTATTGGGAATAACTTTGGCGCGGTTAATGAATGTACGCGATTTTCTCAAAGAAGATGGCCCGTTGGGCTCCGCTCCTTCCCTGAAAGTTTCGGGGGGATTCGTGAAGCGGGGGCCGAGAAAACAGGAGGGTCCCAAAACATGTTTTCCCCATACAATTTTCCATAGGACATCTAGACAAGGCTACAGCCCGAACCAATTAACGGAATTACACTAAACTTGGCAAAATGGTAGGGCCTGATACGCAGTACGGCCTTTTGGTAAAATGGTGTACATCCCTGCAGTAGTTGTTGAGAAATCGGATTCCAAAAATATATATATCTTTAGGCATTGCATAGTGCGTGCACTGTAAGATTACTGTACCCTGTACCTTCCCGAGTACAAGCTGCATGCTGATTGGCTGTCACTGTCTGTCAACACTCCAAAACAGAAATTGTTGGCAGCCATCTTGTCCCTCGGTAGACTGAGGCACAGGAAAGCAGAAAAAACAAACGTGTAGAACTTAAAAAGGGGGCAGGGTAGAAGTACCACAAGGACCCCCAGGCAAAAAAAATTTGGGGGGGGGGAAATCGCGGGGGTGCGCCCACCGTACGCGTGTGGTGCGCGAACGGTGCGCGCACCCCGCGATTTTTAAGAATTGTTTTGGGGGGGGGCCTGGGAGGTCCTTGTGCGACCCCCTGAGCAGGCCTAGGGGGTCAGGGTGATTCTACCCTGCCCCCTTTGCGTGTTTTGCACCTTTGTTTCACTGATTTCTTGTGCCTTGCTTTTATCGATTCAGAAAAGGGGGTGGTGATGAACAGAGTGTCTGAATTAAGCAGACCACTCTTACCCAGTCCAAAGATCAGGGCTTGATCCATCACCGTTTTTTAGCTCACTGCACCATCCCGGCTCAGAACTTGGCTATATGCAAATTAGTCTGACCCTGGCCCAGTGCATCATGGGAACAGGGCAGACCAAACTACCAAGCCAATTCTTATACTGGGAAGGAAACAAGCTTCCGGGGACCGGTTTCTGGCATTTCAGCCGTCTATAGGTGTGGCAGGGTATACTCAGACATGAGTCCCTTTCTCACTGCACCATCAGGATTCAAGCAAGCCGGCCCGAAGACGGCTAAAATGCCAGAAACCGGTCCCCGGTAGCTTGTCTCCTTTCTGGTGAAGAATTGGCTTGGTAGTTTAGTCTGCCCTGTTCCCATGATGCACTGGGCCAGGGACAGACTGATTTGCATATAGCCAGGTTCTGAGCTGGGATGGTGCAGTGAGATAAATAACGGTGATGGATCAAGCCCTGATCTTTGGACTGGGTAAGAGTGGTCTGCTTAATTCAGACACTCTGTTCATCACCACCCCCTTTTCTGAATCGTTGCTTTTACCGAGGCACAAGATGGCTGCCAACACTTCCTGGTTTGGAGTGTTGACAGACTGTGGCAGCCAATCAGCATGCCTTTCACAGGAAAGCAGCATGCTCATTGGCTGTCCACACTTCTAACCAGGAAGTGATGGCATTCATCTTGTGCTAGGTAGACCGAGGCACAAGAAAGCAGAAAAACAAACATGTAGAAAAAAAAGGGGGCAGGGTAGAAGCACCCTGACCCCCTAGGCCTGCTCAGGGGGTCCCACAAGGACTCCCAAGGCCAAAAATGTTTATTTTTTAAAAATCCTGGTATGTTTATTTAAAAATTACCCCAAGGGGGACTAAATCGCGGTGGCATAGTGATAAACGCGCCAGGGGTTGCGCTACAGAGTGTTGTAAAAAGGGGTCGTGCCCTCTGAACACCTGCCTGCAAAAATGTAGTAAATCAATATAAAAAAAATAACAATTAATACATTTAAAAATTGTCATTTAAAAAACCTTCAAAATTAAATGAAAAAACAATAGGTTTCAGGCCTGATCTAGGGGTCGCGGACGGACGCAGGTCTGTCCGCGACCCCTGAGGTGGAGGGGACGTCCGCAGGGGCTGCGGCGTTCCCTCAAGTGCAATTAGGATGTGACCGCCACCCTGGCGGTCACAACCTCAATATTTAACATTGCAGTGGGTGCTTCTTGAAGCAGCACCCGCCGCAAGGTTAAATATGCGTGCTTCGCATTTGCATGCACAAAGCGGCAGGCACCGCGTGGTGCCTGCCGCTTTGTGCATGCAAATGCAGGGGGGTACCATAGGTACCCCCCACCATAGGTACCCCCCATGTGTACCCCCCACCCCCGTCACCCTGGGGCCCGTTACGGGACCCCAAAGTAAACACCGTATGCCTTTCCACGGTGGAGAAGCCGCCGTAGAAAGGCATCAGTTCTGCGCCATCCTAATATGGCTGGCGGGGTCTGTCAGACACCGCCTCCATATTAGAGCTTTTCCACCGCAGTCGTAATGCGACCGCGGCAGAAAAGAGGCGGACGGTCTTCCTGACCCCCTAGGCATCCTAATCTGGTGGGGGGTCTTTGAAGGCTCCGCAGCGGGTTTTCGCCTCCTTCGGGCCGGCGGAAACTTCTGCTTACCCGGAGGATGCGGAAAAACCGCAATCCTAATAGGCCTCATAGTTAGGAATTAGCATTTTAAAAACCATTGAAATTCATTAAAAAATCATAGGTTTCAGGCTTTATATAGTTAGGAATTAGCATTAAAAAATCCTTTGAAATTCACTGAAAAAAACATAGGTTTAAGGCCTTATATAGTAAAGAATATGCATTTAAAAAACCTTGCAAATTTACTGAAAAAACCATAGGTTTCAGGCGTTATATAGTTAGGAATTAGCATTTATAAAACCTTGCACATTCACTTAAAAAACCATAGGTTTCAGGCCTTATATAGTTAGAAATTAGCATTTAAAAAACCTTGAAAATTCACTGAAAAAACCATAGGTTTCAGGCCTTATAGTTAGGAATTAGCATTTAAAAAACCTTGCAAATTCACTGAAAAAACCATAGGTTTCAGGCCTTATATAGTTAGAAATTAGCTTTTAAAAAACCTTTGAAATTTACTCAAAAAACTATAAGTTTTAGGGGTGTTATAATTAGCGGGACATTTCACTCATACAAAACCATTGAAATTGCTCCTATATAGTTAGTTGTACTAACTATATTTCGCGCACCCGCAATCCACTGCTGATGATGTCACATTTTAGATCATTCATGACATGGTCAGTGATATCACTGATGACATCTCAAATGACATCACTGATGACATCATCCAGTGAATGTGGTTTGCTTCGTTATTTAAATATGCATTATATATATAGCAATTTGCACTGAAGAATGAGTGGATATATATAAATAAATATTTGGATGGAGGATTTAGTAGCAGTGTAATTGACTGTTTACTTGACCAATTTATAGTTTCTCACTAAATATAGTGGATAGTGACTAAACTGTGTGAATATCTGTATCACTTTGTCAGTTGTTGTGTAAACTGGTTCTACAGTTGGTTACTAGCTATGTGAAAGTCTATATTAGTTATTGATTAGTTAACTGAGTATTTGTATGGGAGAGTGAAAGTGTATGTGGTTCGGTGGGGAGTGTTGTGACTGTCCAAAGATGTGTGAATAGCTAATTCAGTAGATATATGAAGTTAAAATTACATGTTCTAACAGTTTGGGTGAGTGAATCTCTTTATGGGTGTGGTGATGAGCAAATATATTTCTCAATGGTACATGTCCAACAAACTAGAAAAATAAAAGGCGGTGTATGTGTCAGTTGTTGTATATAAATAAGTATACATAAGACTCAATGATTGTGTGAGTGACTGTATGGATAACTGTATACCTGTAATTCACTAAGTGTGACTTACTATCTAACTGAATAGATGAAGTGGTGTTTGTATAAGTGTGTAGCTAAGTAAATATGTAAGTATGATCCATTGTTTGCATACGTGAGTAGGATGACGTCATATGTGAATAGGATGTGTGCTGTTGTTTAATGTCGATATAGGTGTATAAGTATTTTTGATAGTGTTCTATTGTTCATTGACAGCATGTATGAGTGAATCTACAGGTAAGTGATTATATGTGTGTATACATCTATGAATCACTGAGTGGGTTTTTAGATACTTGTATTGCTGTGACAATGGATTCAAATATGATAATCTGCATTTTACAAAGAGTGATGAAAGATTTTACTAGTGTATGAAAAGGAGCTCCCTTGACTTGATTTAATAATTCTGAAATCAACGGTAGAGGATAAAGATTTTTATTTGTAACTTAATTTAGTGCACAATAGTCTATGCAACTTCTCAGTTTTCTGTCTTTCTTTGTAATGAAGAATAAAGGAGACAAAACAGGTGACTGTGAAGGACGGATGAAACCGTTGTCCAAATATTGATCTAAATTTTCCTTCAGGTGACGATTCTCTACTTCAGACAATGCATAGATTCTACTACATGGCAACAATGCTCCAGACTCTAGTTTGATTTGACAATCATGTTCCCTATGGGGGGGTAACTTCATGGCCTCTTGTCTGTTAAATACTGGTGACAAATCAAGATATTCTTCGGGAATATCGGGTTATTCCACTGTGCATATAATTTACGTTTGTTCTGCCAAATGGGAAGAAGGAGATGACTGACTCTCCATTGGACCTGAATTAAAACAATGCCCCAAGCAATAATCTAAATTCAATTCTATAGTTCTCTTGGCCCAATCAATTCTTGGATTGTGCTCAGTGAGTCAAGGTAAACCCAAAATTAATTGGAATTGCGTAGCGTCAATTAGACTAAAGCTCAGTATTGACCGATGATGACCTGGACCAACCAATATGATTTCTTCAGTATCATACACAATTGTTCCTGAAGAGAGATTGGTACCATCAACAGCACAAACTGGTTCAGGTCTTTACTTATTGATGCACTTAATTCCAAGGGTTTTAGCAAATTTTAGATCACAAAAGTTTCCTGTGGCTCCGGAATCAATCATGACTGAGACAGCATTGACTTTGTGATTACTAAAGTTGATGAAACTGGAAATTATCAAATGGGGCAGACGATTGGAGAGTATTTATTAATACCTGTGTGATCGAGTTGTCTCTTCCAAAGCGACCTCCAGAGCAACTCCTTCTACTGATGGGGCCTAACTTTTACCCAATTGCAGGTCTTGGGTCTCTTTTGACATTCCTGTACAAAATGTCCAGCATTGCCACAATACATACATCATTTCCTACTCCTTCACTTCTCACGCTATTCTTTGGTGAATGGACCTCTAACAGTTCCAATCTGCATTGCTTCTTCAGTTGAACCAGAATCACTGGATTTAATAGCCTCAGATTTTGCCCTATCAAATTGAGGTGGAAATGGCCTAGAATCTTTCCGTCATTCATTTCTTCTCTCCGACTGGCGCTGATCTATCTGCAGGACTAAATCTATAAGCTCTGAAACTTTACTGGGTCTCTCTGGAACCTGTGCCAAACCGTCCTTGAGCTCATCTTTTAGACCTCTATAAAAAATTGCAGCTCTTTTTTCTTCTGGCCACTTTGTTTCCACAATCAATTTGTTAAATTGCGCCAGATATTTATTTATTTATTTATTTACAGACTTGTAACGCGCTAGGAACTCGACTCCCTAAGGAGTATCTCCGCGCCTTTGGCAACATCTGTGAACAGAAGCCCTGACCAGTGATATGCCACCAATTCTCTGTTCCCGTGCTTCAACTCCAATAATTCTTTATCCGTAGCCTGAGAAATGGTTCTTCGATCAAATATACGTAAAAACTCAGGGGCATATTATCAAGGGTGGCGATAGGGAATTTTCGCTGCTTTAGCAGCCGTCTTCGGCTGCTAAGCGGCAATAATTCTATTGCCCTATTAGCAAGCTGTCGCTAACAGCAGTTAGCGACAGCTTTTAGGTGATAGCGAGCAGTTTGTGGCCCGCTTTGCATGTTAGCGATATTTATCGCTAATGACATGCAAAGTTGGCGGACCCAAACTGTTAGTGACTGAAAACAGTCGCTAACATCACTATCGCCTATTAGCAAGGCAGGCTTAGCGATGGAAATATTCGCGCTAAGCACAAATATCTCCAAATACTAACACCTGCCCAGACCAGTTCTTAGCCATGTTATCCAATGGGAGGCGGATAACATGGCTAAGAGCATTTCGTCGCTAATGCGTGAATATCGCTGTATTCTCAGCGATATTCATGCATTTTGCCGCTATCGCCGGAAAATGTATCGCTTTGGAGATAAAGGTTGCTAATAGCATGTTATCTCAGTGATAAATTCCGGCGATGCTCAGCTATAAAAAAATAGTCGCTAAGCCTATTTAGCTATAAATATCGCTACTTGTTGGTAATATGCCCCTCAGACTTACATTCCTCAAAATTATATATCACTCAATCATTCGAATTTACCAAAGGCATGGACCAAGCAGCTGCATCTCCACTCAGGTAGGACAGTACAAAAGCTACCTTAGACTGATCCTCTTTTAAAATAATAGGTTTGTATAAAAAATGTAACAAACATAGTGTAAGAAATATTTGAGCCTTATGGGGATCCCCTGTAAACCTCTCTGGAGCAGCCAATGGAATTGTGGGAGAGAATGCATGTATTACCTGTGTGGATAATTCAGTAGCAGAAGGAGAAGGGGAGAATGGCCTAGAACTGGCCTCCCTTGGTAAAGGATTTGAGCCTGCAACAAACTCATCAAATCTCCTACGAAGAACCCCAACCTCCTGAATAGATTTCCTAACCTCTTCCATAGTGTCACTTAGTTATTTTTGTAAACCTCCTAAAACTAACCCTAAAGCCTTTACATCAAAACCCTCGGCTATTCTGACCAGGTGGAAGTATTTTTTATGGCACTGAAATCTGTCAAATGCTGAGTACCTGAATATTGCTTCCACAGGGTCATAAGAACCGATCTTGCTTCTATGAAAACTAAAGTACTTTTCCCAACTCCTCTACTCCACAGCAGCCAAAAAATATTCAACTAGCAGTAAAGAAAGGGAAAGGGGAATGGGAGAAAAGAGAAACTTCCACTGCGGTGTCTTACTTTGCAGGATTCCCACTGGAGAGATTTTCTACACCTGTAAAAACAAAACACAAGTTTACTTGTTCTTTTTTATTTCTACTTCTCTTTCTTATTCAGAAACTCTAACTCTCTATAATTCTTCTAGAACTATTACCTGTGTTTTCTGTGGCTTTAGCTTCTCTCTATGTAATTTCATTGTATATGCAGTTGTAGATGTTGTTTATTAAATGTTCTTTTTTTTTTTTTGTCCTCATATATGCCACCAGAATTCGTATGCTCTAGATGGGTCTCACTGTTGCCTCTTATACTGTTGTTTTCGAGTCCGCCCTGGAGACAGTATCATAGCAGACAGAGATGTCCCAGAGGTAGGCTGCTTTCCTTATCCTACTCCTCCAGGCCTATTTTAGGCACCCTAGGCCTGGTGGAGGACAGGACCGACACAACCTCTGGCATAATCACAGGACCGCTCACCTATTTATCCAGACCACCAATTTAGACCAGACATTCTCAGTATTCTCGCTACGGCCAGCCAGATCCATTTTACATACTTCCATAATATACTTCAGACATACTGCAAATCTAGGAGGAGACGCTGACTTCCACTCCATGCAAATTTGTCTCCTTGCAATGGCCACTATATAAAAGATGAACTGAGTATCCAAACTATTGATATTATAATCTTTCAATAGACCAAAGAAGACAAGTCTGCGAGAGCAGATAATAGTTATTGAAAGTATATCACCCAAAAAATCCATTATCGCTTTCCAATAGTCTTGAATAACTGGACATTCCAAAAAGATATGAATATCATCAGCTGCGTTATGGTTGCATCGGGGACAATAATAATTATTTCGTGTAATCTTGTACAATTTGGCCGGAGTCCAATAGACTCTATAAGCCATAAACAGGTGGTTGCGTCTTAAATTGGCTGGTTTAATTAGCCTCTGTGAAAGAGAAAATGAATCTAATCATACTTTACTGACTTCTTCAGAGGGATCAGATATACAATTTCCCCATAACTTTATTACCTCCAAATGCAATTTACTCTCCTCTTCTTTAATCATCAAGTTGTACCAAAATGAAAGTTCTTTTGCCCATTTCCCCCCTCTGCCAATTGCATCAAGAATGTCTGTATCTTTCTCCCTTTGCATATTTTGACTAGACCACCAGGCAGATAATTGATAGTATTTGAACCTAGTCAACTGGCCGTCGGTAAGTTGTACTAAAGAGTTCCAATTCACTACGCCCGAATCTGCCCAGAGATCTCCCCATTTTTTTAACCCAGCTGTTTTCAGAGGTTGTGACAGTTGATCCTGTAGGCATTGAGGTGTACCAGGAGAATCCCATATTGGGGTGTGTGTGTGATAGTAAGGGATATCAAATGTCTTCCTGATAAACCCCCCATTTTTTAATGAAGTCTGTAAGATTTTGAGGCGAATTTTTTAAAAAAAATTCTGGTCTCCAAACTTAAATATAAAGTAATCATGGTCATAAGGTAAATCAATTAATAGAGCTTGAAACAGGCGGCCCTGTGATGATGCGTCTAACTTATTCGCAAGAAGCCTAAAATTTTTAATATGAAATGCATGACAGTATGACAATAGATCAGGGAGGGCTAACCCTCCTATTTTTAAACCCCTCCTCAGTTTCTTCCATGCAATTCTTGTTGACTTACAGGCCCATATAAAAGATCCAATTTTACCCTGTAAAGTATTAATGTCTTTCAGTGAGAATGATAAAGGGATACAGTTGAATAGAAAAGTCAATTTTGGAAGAATTGTCATTTTAATGAGGTTGACCCGACCATATTATGGCTGCGATACCCGCCACCCCCTCTCAACACAATCCCCAAGGATGGGAAGACGGAAACGGTTCTGAACTTTTGGAAGGCGGGAGGGAGTTACCCTCCCGGCCGTATTTATTAAAATATGAAACAAAATTAAAACGTTAAAATAACAGTTTCATATCATGTACAATTTCATTTACACATTACGATGTTCTTGGCTGACCTTAACACATCTCTAATACAAAGGTTCTCCTAGCCGATACTAAATATCCTGCAAATGCATTACTCAAAATTTAAATTGTACATCCTAACATTACGGGCCAACGGCAAGGTCGTAACCGGTGTCAGATCCCCAATACCAGAACTCCCCCCTCACTTGTGAGGGGCGGTCGCACAGAGGACTGTACCTCTGTGCCAACTTCCAATTTCCCTTGTCTTAGCGGGGGCCCCCTGTTAACTCGACGCCATCTTAGTGGTCGTCCGAGGGCTCGTGTGAGGTGTCTAGAAGGTAGCGTAGACCCCCTCCCACCCCACACAACTTACCACATCTGCCGTTGCAGATGTCCTGGCCCCGGGAAATTCCCAGGAGGGGCCCTAGTCCCTCGTCCCCAGGGAGGGGCCTATGGCCGCCTTCCCTTTCGGCGTCCCCATCCTTAGAGGGGACCGCCTCCCCGTTTGAGGGGCCAATGGCCGCCTCCCCCCGGGCGCTCCCATCCATAATGGGTGACGCCCCACCTCTAGGTATCTTGTAATTCCTGCTCACCGATCATGACCTTACCGCCCGACCAAAATAAATACGACAATCTAAGACTAAAGTGGAGAAAAAACTATTTATACTTAAGCAATTCAAAGTATAATCTCTACCGCGCATCCGGTGCAACTACTTTGATGAATAAAACATGCTGAAAAGGAAAAAATTATCAACTTTATTACACACCAAATTACCAACTTTTACTCAAAACAACCTGTAAGAGAAACAATATCACGACACTTGACTTTATTCCAACAAATCGCTGTCATCAGGGGCTGGTGGGTGGGTCAAAAATGGCTCTTCTTTCCGTCTCGAGCTCACGTGCAACGGGGAGGTGCAGCTTCAGAGCACAGGAACAAGAGGCTGCTTCCTTGGCTTGTCGCTCCTTTTATTCTTCTTCGGGCGGGCGTGGACCCACCTCCAATCCGCCTCCGGGGCGTGTCTAGCGGTGTTGGTGTCTAGGACAACCCCCTCTTGGGCGGGAAAAGGCGCGCCCCGGCTACGCCGCTTCGGGCATACCAGCCGAGACTCGCCTCCCGCCCAAAATGGCTTCCCGGGGGGATCGGGGTACTCTACCATACGTTCGGGGGGGACCGAGTGGTCGCCCCTTTCCATATGGCTGAGATACCCGCCACCCCCTCTCAACACAATCCCCAAGGATGGGAAGACGGAAACGGTTCTGAACTTTTGGAAGGCGGGAGGGAGTTACCCCCCCGGCCGTATTTATTAAAATATGAAACAAAATTAAAACGTTAAAATAACAGTTTCATATCATGTACAATTTCATTTACACATTACAATGTTCTTGGCTGACCTTAACACATCTCTAATACAAAGGTTCTCCTAGCCGATACTAAACATCCTGCAAATGCATTACTCAAAATTGAAATTGTACATCCTAACATTACGGGCCAACGGCAAGGTCGTAACCGGTGTCAGATCCCCAATACCAGAACTCCCCCCTCACTTGTGAGGGGCGGTCGCACAGAGGACTGTACCTCTGTGCCAACTTCCAATTTCCCTTGTCTTAGCGGGGGCCCCCTGTTAACTCGACGCCATCTTAGTGGTCGTCCGAGGACTCGTGTGAGGTGTCTAGAAGGTAGCGTAGACCCCCCTCCCACCCCACACAACTTACCACATCTGCCGTCGCAGATGTCCTGGCCCCGGGAAATTCCCAGGAGGGGCCCTAGCCCCTCCTCCCCAGGGAGGGGCTTATGGCCGCCTTCCCTTTCGGCGTCCCCATCCTTAGAGGGGACCGCCTCCCCGTTTGAGGGGCCAATGGCCGCCTCCCCCCGGGCGCTCCCATCCATAATGGGTGACGCCCCACCTCTAGGGATCTTCTAATTCCTGCTCACCGATCATGACCTTACCGCCACAGGCCGGATAGTTGACCGGCTATCCGGACCCCCCACAAAAACTCCTACTTAAAGGTCATGGCTGCAAACTCTTTAACCAAGCTACGAGGTCTCCTATGAGTAAAGTATTCCCCACCTGTGACAAATGGACTCCATCCTCTAGATACATATGGTCCCCCCTGATACATCCATGCGGAATAGAATGCAATGTACTTGTACGGAACAATCTACCAAGTTTGTTATTCACCTTCTTCACTGAATGATTTATAGCAGACACAGAAATAGCCCCCCGCCACACCTTCCGTGGAATCATATGGGACCATGCAATCGTGCACCCCGGAACCCTTCTCGCCAACCAACTCACTGTGGATAGTATCAACTCGAGAAGTACTCGTCGACCAGTGGTCACCAAATCATTGCCGCCAAGATGCACTATGATTACAGATGGCGGTGACCTTGTCCGCCCTAACAAACCCTCCATAAAACTTTGGAACTGGTCAATACAGAGTCCGCCGCTTCCGTAGAAGGTCACCCTGTACCCGTATTCCCCAGCCATGTGAATCATGTCACCTGCTTTGAATACGTCTGCGGCACGCCTCACGTATGAGTGGCCCACGACCCACACCACTCTTTCCTCAGCCGGTGATCTTTGACCGCTGGTTCCCAGGTGTCGGGTCGACTGCACAGTCCGCCCCGCCTCGTAAGCTCGCGACACTGTAAACCAAACAAAACAAGAAGCGTGAGTGCATAACATAGGCTTCACAACATGTGCAACCGCACATACCTTTTATAACAATTCGAAGACCAACGCCCCAACTGTTTCACTTTTTCCACACTCAGACCCCTGGCTGTAGCCTCTGTAGCAGCCCCTATCCGGAAGGAATGGGTCCCAAACTCGCACAGGTTCAAGCCCGCCGCTGCGATTGCCATCGTTAGCACCCGCTGGAACTGAAACCTAGTCAGTGGGGTGGCGTCGGCGTGCCTCAGCAAGCTTCCCCCCCATGATGCCGCCCTCTGCGCCAAATACTCCTCAACGCATGCTACCGGGCACATGGGAGATCCCGGAATCCGCTGAACCACTACGCTGTCCCCGATCGCTTTCTGATCGGTCTTGGACCTGGCAAATGAGACTACCATTGTCTCCCCCTTAATTTGAATGTGCTCCCGGCACAGACCTCCCCCCGTATCCTGCTTGTTCCTCGCTACCAGCTCGCTTACCCGCATAGCCCCATGGAACGCTAATGCAAAAGCGGCCCGGAATAGCACTGTCTCTGATTGAGATGAACATGTCGCAGGGAGTACGGACAGTAACAGGGCCAACCTTTCCAGACCTATCGGGTGCCTCTCATCCACTCTGCAACCCTCACGGCGTTGCCACCCACGCAGCGCCTTCTGTACCAAGAAAGACGCCGTGGGGTCCTGTATGCCATGGGCCCGTGCCATGAAAGAAATGGCGGCCCGGTGCCTATTGGCCGTAGCCACTGATTTGCCTGCCTGATGTAATGATAACAAAAAGTTCAGGACATACTCCTCTTGGCCCCAAAGCTCCCCCCTCGCTGAACCCAAAAAGGACAAATAAGAACGGAACGCCCCTTCATAAGCCTTCCTTGTCCTGGGTGCTAGACTCTCTCCCACGAGGTCTTGTAGTCCGGGGCACCGAGAGACCAGAGAGCTTTGGGAAATGGTGCCGCCACCGGGTCCGCTGAGGGCAGAAAACCCCAAAAGGCCTGCATACGGGAACGAGAAAGCGCATCAGCTGCCTGATTTAACACCCCTGGCACATGTCTTGCCCTAAAGTGGACGTTTAGTCTCATACACAGCAGGACAATTTCCTTCAACAGTCTCAAGATCCATTTGCAGTGTGCTGCCTGACTATTGATACACTCAACCACGGTCATATTGTCAGACCAGAACACCACAGAGCGATCACGAAACTCCTCAGGCCATGTTTTTAAGGCCACCAGAATAGGGAACAGTTCGAGAAACCCAATGTTACCTGTCAGCCCACTCTCGTGCCACCATGCCGGCCAGGTTTGTGCTGACCAATGATTACCCAAGATGGCGCCAAAGCCCACACTCCCTGCCGAGTCAGTCCACAACCCCAGCTCCACGGAGGAGACCGCTGGTTTGTTCCACACGACACGACCGTTGAAATCCGCCAGGAATGTCAACCATATGCGCATGTCCTGGTGGACTTCTGCCGAGAGCCTTGTGCGGTGGTGCCCTTCCTTAAGGCCGACCATGGTTTGAGCAATAGAGCGGGAAAAGGGGCGAGCCATCGGTATCACTCTAAGGGCAAAATTCAGCTGACCCACAGCCTGCTGCAACTGATGCAAATTTACCTTCGTCTCGCTAATACATGTTTCAAGCGATGCCTTAAATTTTGTTACCTTTTCCTTAGGCAAACGGAAGCACCCCTCTTCGGAATCGAGCTCTATTCTAAGAAACTCGAGCGAAGTAGCCGGGCCCACTGTCTTACCTGGTGCCAATGGCACGCCAAAGCGAGTCATGAGATCACAAAATTCATTCAAAGCCTGTGCACATTCTATGTCCCCGGCTGCCCCCAGAAATAGAAAATCATCAAGATAATGCATAACATGTGTAAACCCTGTTGTTCTTGTGAACGCCCATTGCAAAAAACTACTGAATTTCTCAAAATACGCACAAGAGATGGAGCAACCCATTGGCATACATTTATCCATGTAATAGCGTCCCTGAAACATGAAACCAAGGAGACGCTGATCATCTGGGTGTACCGGGAGCAACCGGAACGCCGACTCAATGTCTGATTTGGCCATCAGCGCTCCGGGCCCCAGGCGATTCAACATGGCGACAGCCTCATCAAAAGATGCGTACCGCACCGAACAAACTCCCGGGTCAATCGCATCGTTCACCGAAAGACCCCTTGGAGCTGACAAATTATGTATCAACCTGAATTCCCCTGGGTCCTTCTTGGGGACCACTCCCAGAGGCGAACAAACAAAATTAGCAACTGGCGGCATGTCATATGGTCCGGCAACCAGACCTCGGGTCACCTCCTTCCCAATCTTTGCTTGTACCACCGCCGTATTCTGCAGAACCGACAGTTGGTTCCTACATTGTGCTTTACCCTGAAAATCCCCTGCCGGGATGCGGAAACCATACGAAAAACCATCTCGCAACACCCCAGCGGAGATATGATCCGGATATTCGTTCAGCCAAGGAATCAGTGCCATGATATCAATCGGGGTAGGGAGAGGCGCCCCTCGGACTATTTCAGACCTGTTTGGCGCCCCCTCTACTTCCCGTATCACCAGTTTTGGCTCTGCACATGGTCTCGGGGTGCGAGGATTGCCCGCACCCTGCACATTCATGCCTAAACCTGCAAGATCCCTGCGGCCTAGTACATTTGCCTCTGTTAAAGCTCCAGCAGACCCCTTTTTTACCTGAGTTGCCATTATTCCTTGTGTGCTGATCATTGCTTGATCCCGCCCGAAGGGGCGCCCCAGACGAATGGCGGGAAAACTCGACCATGTTTCCCCCTAAAGATGGCGACTTCGCCGTGCCTGACTTCTCCATTTTCTGCCAGGAAATGGAGTCGAAACAATCCCACGTCAGGGATGAGTCGTGCTCCTTGGACTTACGAAATATGCTATCGTAACAAAACCATTGATTGCCACCATATGTTTCATAAAATTCCATGATACGTGTCTGATACACGGCTAATTCCACCAATAATTCGGGCCTACGTTCCCCCATAATTGCAGTGAACATTCCAAACGCTCTGCCCCAATTGCCTATCGATTCATCAACTCTGAAACCGGCCATCTTGGCGCGCCATACACTAAGATGCAGAAACTCTTTTTGATTTTTCACATGCTCAATCTCATAGTGATCGGTCAACAAGGAAAACATGTTCACATATTTATAAGCCCATATCCTTTCTTTTACCTCAATCGGGATATGCTGAACAACTTTTTCCCTCCTTGAAGGTACCGATCCCTCCCCCGCAATCGGCAATGGCTGCTTACCTGAACCGGCCACTGTGACCGTAGTTCCTGCCGAACCAACGCCCGATACTGGTTGTTCCACAGGAGCCTGCGGGGAAACAAAAGGACACGGTGCCTTCGCAGCATCTTTCGATTGCCGCAATTGCTTCATTATCGCCCTGGCTTCATCAGCCGTGGCCCCCTCGTTCTCTTTGCCCAACCATGCCGTCAACTGGGCAGCCAGCTCAGGAGGCATATCCTCCCCGTTCACAGGAGTGACTACCACAGGGATCGGTTGCCCCGCGTTCGGGACCGGAGTCGGGGCCTCGATCGGGGTGACCGGGTGCGCTGGGGGTGCTTCGGGAACCGGGGCCTCCCCACCCGACGCTCCCCTCTTGGCCCTTCTACCTCTCCCGTTAGGGACCACTCCCGGCAATGCTGGTCCAATGACTCTCTTAGGTCCCCCCGCACCATTCATTACCGCCATCTGCTTCTTCATATCTGCCATGTCCTTCATCAGCATACGAAGCATCTGATCGGTCCCGACCCTCTTTCCGACTTTCTTGCTAGGCATCGTCCACGTATATTCCTCAAGGTCCTAGGCCAGGAAGCTCCGAACTCACTGAAAGAAGAAACACAAGATTAAATTCTCAAAAATGGCTCTTCGTTCCATCTCGAGCTCACGTGCAACGGGGAGGTGCAGCTTCAGAGCACAGGAACAAGAGGCTGCTTCCTTGGCTTGTCGCTCCTTTTATCCTTCTTCGGGCGGGCGTGGACCCACCTCCAATCCGCCTCCAGGGCGTGGCTAGCGGTGTTGGTGTCTAGGACAACCCCCTCTTGGGCGGGAAAAGGCGCGCCCCGGCTACGCCGCTTCGGGCATAGCAGCCGAGACTCGCCTCCCGCCCAAAATGGCTTCCCGGGGGGATCGGGGTACTCCACCATACGTTCGGGGGGACCGAGTGGTCGCCCCTTTCCAATATTCAAAGGCAAATTCCCCCATCTTATTAAAGTTTTATTAATGTCTTTAACCACCATTTGCCAGCTGAGTGATGTAATATCTTTTAATGATTGGGTTAAGTAAATTCCCAGGTACCTTATTTTCTGTTTTGCGCCCAATATATGAGTGTTATTATTCCATCCCATAATCTCCGTTTTCTCCTTATTAATCTGGTACCCTGACAGTTTTACAAATTCTTCCGATAGAAGGAATAGCCTCGGTATTGCTACTGAGTGATCAGAAGTATATAAAAGAAGGTCATCTGCGTACAACGCCACTTTCAGGGACAAATTGCCGAGCTGAAATGGTTGAATTATATTGTCCTCTCTAATTCCACAAACAAAAGGCTCCATATAAACATCAAACAAAAGGGGAGATAAAGGGCAGCCCTGCCTAGTACCTCGGGATATGTCAAACCACTCAGATAAAATTCCGTTAACTAAAACCTTTGCCTTTGGATTGTTATATAATGATCTAACCGCCTCTATGAAGATTAGAGGGAACCCAAATGCCGTCATTGTGGCCCATAGATACTTCCAATTGACCTGATCGAAGGCCTTAGCCGCATCTATGGCGACCAGGGCCAGCGGGAGATTTTTAGCGTTGGCATAGTCAATGGCCCCTATTACTTGAAATGTTAATTCATTTAACTGTCTCCCTGGGATAAAGCCTCTCTGGTCAGGGTGAATTATGGATTTTATGACCTTCGATAGTCTAGTGGCTAAGATACCAGAGTAAATCGTCATATCTGTATTTAGCAATGAAATGGGTCTGTAAGACTCTATTTTTTTTAATCTTTATTTGGTTTTGGTATGAGCGTTATAATGGCTTCTGCCCATGTGGGCGGTATAGAATAGCCATGGATTAATAAAAGGTTGAAGAGTTCCCTTAATGGAGATATTAATTGATCTTTGTTGTCCAAATAGATCTTCGCTGGCAACCCATCTGAACCTGCAGCTTTCCCTCGTTTCATTTTCTTCAATTGACCCAGAATTTCCCCTTCTGTGATCTCACTTTCAAAGTATACTTTATCCGTTTCGGACATTTGCGGCAAATGTTTTATTATCAGCCAGGATTCTAAATCCTCCCCCTTAGGATCTTTGTCTTCCGTGTAGAGACTTCTCATAAAGGACCTTGCTTCTTCTCTAATCTCTGCGTCTGTTTCCATCAACTCTCCTGTCTGCCTTTGTAATAGGGCTTTGATGTTATTTCTCGTTCTCTCTTCTCTAGCTTTCCAGGCTAGGAGGGCTCCACATTTTTCTCCATACTCAAAATTTTTTAGTCTGCTAGACTCCCATTTTTCTTTAAGAATTGTCTCATCCGAAATTTTTAACTGAAGCTGTAAATCAATAAGTTCCTTCTCTAGCAAATGTGCTCTACTGGAGTTCGTTAGAATTGCATTTTGTAATTCAAGATCCTTTCTTGTTATTGCTGCCAAGTCTTTTCTTCTTTTTATTTTTATACTCTTTCTCTTATGATTCATTAAAGAGCTCAAGACTCCCCTCAAGTAGGCCTTATAGGTTTCCCATACTACCTGGGGGGAGGAAGATCCTGAATTTGTTATGAAGAATTCTAATGTTTTATCTTTAACTTCTACTTTTATTTGATTATCTAATAAAAGTGATCTCTCCAGTGTCCACCTTGGTTTTAGAGGAGTTATATTCAATTCAATTACCATTTCCAAAACAGCGTGGTCCGATAAACCTGTAGGCGTAAAGGAAAGGTAGTTGATATCCTTGAGAAGGTGTTGATCAACTAAAAGGTGATCTATTCTAGAATAGTTCTTATATTTTTTACTATAAAAAGTGAAGCCTAATTGAGTTCTATACTTTTCTCTCCAGACATCTACTAGTGTAAAGTCTCTCATTAGGGCATCTAAAGTGGCAAGTGATTTTAAGGGAGCATGGTATTTAGCCTTAGAGGTTCTATCTAATTTTTGGTCGAAGACCAAATTAAAATCGCCACCTAAGATTAAAGGGCCAGTTGTCGCAAGTAATGCTAATTCAAGTTTGGACTTACTATTATTCCCCCTTTGCTCTCCACCTTACCGTAGATGTGTTGCACTTCGAATAGAGCATTCTTAATTTCGTCGCACGCTGATCTCTGAAGCAGAGTTGAGATACGTGCAGAAAGCTTGACCTAGCCCGCAGACTCCGCCGGCGTTCTCCCGGTGGAAGTGTTTCCCCTCGCGTCGAGCGGGTCCGAGTCCGGGTGTGCGCTGGTCCTAACGCCGCCTGCTGTAACCCTCGCTCAGACGACCGTTAACCTCGGAAAGGAGAAACAGAGGAGCCGGCTTAGCCTGGCGTTGGCAATTACGGGGGATAATGCATCTACCGCTCACCTAAACATGGGGAAGCTCGCGTCCTCACGCTACTGCATCGCATTCGTTTTAGTCATCGGAGAACACCTCGGTGCTACCGCGACCGGCTCTCAGCCCGCCGCCATGTTCCTCCTATTAAATGTTCTTTTACAGTCTTTTATTTCTTTTCCTTTTCAGATGCTATTCTTGTAATTAAGGAGATCATGTAGACTTTGTTGGTAAGTATAAATATATATATATATATTTCCACCTACATGCATTTTAAAATAACTCAGTGAGTTTTTTTGGAAAAATTAAATTGTATCTTGAGTCTCAATTCTTTCTGTAAGTTTCACAACTGAAAGTTTCTTTGTCTTCAATACTATTTTAGCGCTAAATTATATCCTCTGTAAAAACGCTGATCAAAAGGATTAAGAATTGCTGAGTTCTTTCAAAACTTCGATTAATATACAGTGACTTTTCAGGTCATACAGATTTTTAAGTCAATTGACCTGACTGAAAAATTGAGCTTTCATCAAAAGAAATTAATTAATGTAAACTGACTTCTGAGAGAGACTCTGAACTGTCACCCTCTTTAGCCCAACTAAAATTGTACCTGACTTCCCAGGTCGATCGAAAATACACCTGGAAACCGATCTCCAACTCTTCAGGAAAACGTTCCGAATTTCAGATAGGCGAGCTGAATACACTTGATAAAAATCCTGACTCTAAACCCGGAACACAGAGAGCACCCAGCTGATTTCTTTGACGAGACGGTTGAAGTGCGCTGAGCTTCAAACGTTTTCTTTGTTAGCGCCCAAACACTAGAGCGCAAACCTGCAAAAATTCATAGCGGCCACCATCTTAAAATTCCGCAAAGAAATGCGACCACCAAATATTAAACTAAATGAATTGTCGAGCCACCAGTGGCCTCCAAGACAACTGCAACTCCTTTCACCCACCTCCACAGTCTGTCCACTGACCTAGACGCCTGGAAACTTCACCCAAACTATGGCCAATCCTGACAGATGAATTGTATGGTGGTACATCTATCTCTGGAGACTTGTTCTGCTACCAACATTAAGGTCACCATTTTTTGCACAATGGTAGGAGCCTGCGCACTGTTTATGATTACACACAATGAGAACATTGCCCAACACTGCTGAAACATAGTTGAGAGACATTTGCACAAAAGTTTGCTTATTTTCAAGGTTTTTAAAACATTATACCCAGCCTACTATTATTATAGGCTTGCACCTACAGCTGCAAAGAAAAATATACTTGCAATCACCAAGCTGATTTACTCTGCTTCGTATATTTCTCAACTGCCTATGCAGGGTTTCCGCTTTTGGAATGGCACCATAGGCACCAAATAGGTCTGGGGGCAAAAGATTTGCTGGCTCAGAAAACAAAGGCCCCATTTAAAGCATGCCTCAATCAATATCAAACGATTTTCCTGAACAAAACAGTGCATCAAATTAAATTTATTGATATAGCAAAAACGATGGATTTGAACACACCGTGTATGCCTGCATTCTCGATAATTGGCAGCACTTAACACACTTCAATGAGGATACACTAGATATCATAATACGTAATGGTTATTTCAATTCATCAGACCCCAATTAGAAGGGATTATTGGTTTGGCTGACAGACAAAAATAGGTGTCAGTCTAGATTAAATGGTATTATCGAAGGGTTTAGGATCCGTAGGCCTATATGTACAAGCAGAACATTTATGGGTGGTGACATCATATGGTATTGAAAAGGTATGCATCGATTGATTAGCTAGAAACGTCAACTCTTTCCCTGGTGAAGCAAAAAAGGATTTTTAATCAGGTGCCTAGAGCCCACGTTTAAAAGCACTTTTTCTATGAAATATACAACTAGCTGTTAAAGATTTCTCAACAGGAAGTTGCTAAGAGATTACTCGATATCGACAGGGTTCACTTAGAAAAGGCTTTACCTGTGCTTGACAATGGTATCAACCAGAATTTGTTCACTGGGAAACATAGTGTCTTCCACAATTTGCATTATGCACCAAGACATATCTATTTTACAACATTGACAGTCACAATTACGATCATTTGTAATAATGTGCTGGACGTAACAACCATTACATTCTCACCAAGTGCCATGGGGTTACATTAATAGTACTAGTCTGTTTTCAAAATCCAATCAAACAGAAAGACAAATAATAATGGTATGCAGAGATGCAAAATATACTATGTTGCACATTGAAAAATTAGACAAATTACCTTTCACCGTGGCTGAGACACCAACCACTGATTGGATAATCCATAGTCACATCACCCTACCGGTCACAACGTTCCAATTCCAATACTGTCTCCAATACCAACAGGTGGGCAGATATGAAGCACTAGGAGAAGGTTATGTGCATGAGCATTGGGAATTAGCATTCAGGTTTAGATGCAGAAATGAGGACACAGAGATTTTCTTTATCGGTTCCGATTGTGAGGATGCATTAAACTGTTTCTTAGTCTGCAAGGACATTTTTCTCCTTGTCTATGCAATGCTTCAGTGGCAAAAGTGTCTTGTTATCTGAAGGAATTCTTCATCTGCCGTGATTTATCTGGTGTCCAAGCTGCTCTCAAATGGTAGCTATTTGATGCTGAATGGTCAAGGTTGAGGCGGAAAGGAACTGGTATAGCTTATCTTGTGACAGTTAATTCCATAGTAACCTGTTGCACACACATACTGTTTATACTTGCCCACACTGTAAGGGAGGCAGCTCTATGGCCTTCGATAATGTTTCCATCATACTGTCTGATTCTTTGAGATAACTGAAAGCTATGCTTTTTCATGAAGGGTGTGGCCTTAACTTCAGCCAGAGATAGTTTTGATCTCCAGGTAGGAAGGTCCTCGTTTGAGATACAGACACTGTTCCACACTAACTTCATGCTGCATTTTGGGGAGCTGGCCCATTGTATCTTTAATATGTCTGATACGAAGGGAATAGTGTACTTTTTGAAATGTATCAGCTCTGGTCTGGTTAGAACCTTTCAGATTAATTTCGGAGTTATACCATCATTCATACACTCTGTTTAGGGGAGCATTTTTAGAGGGCGCCCACTAGTCCTGCTACTTGAGGTGGAGATTCTGATTAAAAATGTTCTCCTCTACAATTAACGTCCTAGTTCAACTTGGAATGGAAATAGCACTGCTGGTGCTGCGTTGCAGTGAGCACATGGTATACTGCTTCGGCACACCTCAGCTTAAAGAACTGAACTGACATTGCCTGTTGGGTTCACCTGCATAAACCTGTATTACGCTGTCTGCTTTGCAGCCACAAAGGCGTCCTGGATATATATCTCGGGTCAGAAATGTTTGCGCTACCGAACATTGAGGTACTGACGGACCCCCTAGAGGCCCATTCAAATTGTTGGCCCCAGCATATTCTATTGATGCTGAATGCATTCTTAGAGTCACACTGAGTTGTTTAAGCTCCTAGAGAAGTGAACAGCAGCTCTGCAGATTACGTATGGCTAACAACAACTCCCTCAGTGGCTACTGTGGGGATTGGATGGAATCACATTTGTTCCATAAACCTGCTTCAAGGTGCGCCTCTGGGATCATCGTCTGCAATTGTGGACAACAGTAATGTTGCATCTAACATTCAGAACACATAAATAATAAGCTTCCTCCATTTGGGAACAATTTAGCCTATTTTTTAAACAATATGACCAAAAAAAGCTTGTTGCTTTCTTTTCATAGGGACCATGGCTTTCTGAGTGCTTGGGAACTCAAATTGTATAATGGCTTAAAGGCTTCTAAATACATATTTTAAGAGGAAGCCACTTTTAGATGCTTTTAAGAATAGTTTTCAACATTTTTAAAATAGTCTTCTGTCACGAGCCAAGATAGTGTCATGTTAAAGTTAAAAGACATTATTACTCATCAATCATAGAACTAGCACTCTGGACCTCTCACTAGTGACAGCAGAATTTGATGTTCAGAAATTTAAGACATGAACTTTCAGTGATTCAACAGGTCTCAGTCTGCAAGGTACAAAATGTATCATTCCTGAAAGCCTACCACAACAAGTGAGGTCATGAGGGACATCGAGGAATAGTTATTACCAAGACAGTTCTCCTTGACTGAGTTTGGTTTCCTTGTCTCAACAAAAAAGTCAAAGAAGAATTAAACATTATTCATATATGCAACTGTCTTTCATCTCAAGTTATTCAGCACACTTTGAACATATCAGAATTGCCATATCCCGCTTGAGAGAAAATTGCTATTGACTTCTTTGGTCCTCTTGAGAATGGACATCTTCTGCTCATTGTTGATGAAGACTCCTTTTTTACATTGGCTGAAGATCTTTCATCCACTACACATGAAAACATTATTCAAAGATTAGATGGCATCTTTGCAACCCAGGGGGGTATCTGCAATCTTACAATCTGACAACAGCTCTTCTTTTAATAGTCGAGAATACAAAGACTTTCTAAATCACCTCAATATAAAGCATAAAAAAAGCACACATCTTTAGCCCCAGGCCAATGACCTGGCAGAACAGTTCATGAGTACTCTACAAAAAGCTGTTCAGCATGCCGCATTAGAGAAGCTCAACCTTAAACATGTTTTAAACACTACTCTTCAAGCTTACCATTTGATCGCTCACTCAACGACAGGTGAAGGTTCTGCTACTCTCGTATTTGGAACAGCCATGATGACCAAGCTGCCCCAATGGACCAACCTCAGATGCAAGAATGAGGAAGACAATCATATTACAGAATTTGGTCTCAAACAGAAAATGAATTATACCAGACAACATAATGTGAAAGATGTTACAGTTACAAGAAAAGATCAAGTGCTTATCATTATTTTTTCTTCTCTTCCACAGATACTATATTTACAAAAAATAAATTATTAACTTGTCATTACTTGTAAGGTAAGTATAATAAACCAAAAATACTTTTTCATCATTCTCTTACTTCTCTTTCCATCTTTCCCTATCTTTACTCTCTCCCTCACTCCCCTTCCTTTACTCATCGTATTCCCCTTCTCTCACTCTCCTTACTCTCCTTCATTCACCTTTACACTCCTTCTCTCCCCATCAGTACCCTTCCCTCACCCTCACTGACATTCTCCTCTTCCGTCTTTCCCCTCTCTGTCCCTAACTTCTCTTTCCTTTCTTCCTCTATCACTACCCTTCTCTTGCTCTATCCCTCACTCTCTTCTCACTCCTCCCTCACTCTCTTTCCCTCACACCATCCCTCACTCAGTTTCACTCACTCCCCTTCTCTCATTCCCTCGCTTCCTTTTGCTCACTCCTCTTCCTTTATTCCCTCCCTCACTCCCCTTTCCTCCATCCGTCTCTAAGTCTCTTCTTCTGTCTCAGTCACTATAACTGCCTCACTCCCTCACAGTCCCTCACTCTCCCTCTCTTTCTCTCTCACAGTCTCCCTCTCTCTCCAGCACTCTTGATTTTCTTTCTTCTCTCTTTCCATAAATCCTTCTCTCTCACTCACTACTTTTTCCTCTCTCTTAATATGCTTCTTTTTCCCTCACTCCCCTTCCCTTACCCTCATATCCCTTCCCTCACTGTCACTGCCCTTCACTCAATCTCACTCCTCTTCCCCTACTTCATGTTTCCCTCTCTGTACATCACTCCCATTCCCTTTCTTCTGCTCCCATTTCCTCACTCCCCCTCACACTCTTTCCCTCACTCCATCCATCAGTCCCCTTCCCTCACTCCCCTTTCCTCACTCCCTTTTGCTAACTCTCCTTCATTTAGTCCATCACTCCCCTTCACTCCATTTCTCTCTCCCTCTGTCTCACTCAGTCTAACCACCTCACTCCCTCTCAGTCACTTCCAATCCCTCTCTTTCTCTCTCACTCTCTCCCTCTCTCTCTCTCCCTCACCCTTCCTCTCTTTCCCTTTCTGTTTCATTCACTCCTACTTTATTCCTCAGTCCCCTTTCCTCTCTCTTAATCTCCTTCCTTCTCTCTCATTCCCCTCTCGTCACCCTCATACCCCTTCTCTCATTGTTACTGCCTTTCACTCACCCTCACTACTTTTCCCTTAGTCCCCTTCCCTCACTGCCCTTCCTTCACTCCTCTTTCCTCCCTCCCTTACTCCATCTCACATACTCCCCTTCGTTCACTCCCTCCCTCACTTTTTTTTCATCCATGTTTCTCTACCTGTCTGCCTCTGTCTCACTTACATTAACTGCCTCACTCCTTCTCAGTTCATTGATCTCCCTCTCTCTCACTCTCTGCCTTACCCTTCATCTCCTTTCCTCTCTCTTTCTATCACTCCTCCTCTCTCCCTCACTCACTTTCCCTCTCTCTTGATTTTCTTCCTTCTCCCTCATTCACCTTCCCTCACCCTCATACCCCTTCCCTACCTGTCACTGCCCTTCACTCACTATCACTCCCCTTCCCCCTCTCCACTTCCTCCTATCTGTATCTCACACCCGTTCCCTTTCCCGCTCCTTTTCCCTCACTCACCCTCACTCTCCATCCCTCACTCCATTTCTTACGCCCCTTCCCTCACTCCCCTTCCCTAACTCCCTCCATCCCCTCACTCCCCTTCTGTCTCCTTCACTCCCATTCTCTCACTTTCCCTTACTCCCCTTTTCTCATCCTCATACCCCTTCCCTCACTGTCACTCCACTTCCCATACCTTCACTCCCCTTACCCTGCTCTACATCACCCTCTCCATCCCTTACTCCCCTTCCCTGTCTCCATCCCCCGCTTCCTTTGCTTACTGCCCTTCCGTTACTCTTTTACTCTTTTACTCTCCTTACCTCACTCCCCTACCCTTAGTCCCCTTCTTTCAGTTACCCTTTCACTCCCCTTTCCTCACTCACCATACTCCCTTTTCCTCTTTCTTTCCCTCAGTCCCTTCCTCCCCTTCACTCAGTTATTTCAGTCATTCATTTATGCACTACACATTCATTCAAAAAAGTAGGACACAGTACATAGGAAATATAGCTCTTCTTAGAGAAGTGAAGTTAGTTCTTAGAATTGTTTTTTGTCTTTGTTTGTATTAAATTATTATTTTTTTTAACAATTTTATATTTTTGGGGGATTTTCTGTAACAAAAAAGAAAACAGGTAACCAAAAACTGCTCAACAGGAACAGGAACAAAAATAATAAAAGAAAAAAAATTAACGACGGGAGCAACTGTGCTGCCTCTTCTTTGCCACGATTAAGTCAATGCTTTGCTCTCCATAGCACAAAATTTTGTTGCATTAGTTGCAAAGTATGTGTACGTCTGCAAAGTCCGGCCGGATATCTAGAGCAGTTGCAGATGGAGATGCTCCCGAAGGAGAGGTGCTGGGGACAGCAGCTGGCGGATTGTGCCTGAGGTCTTGAGTAGATGCCTGAGCATAGTTGATGGGATGAAGATTTTCCACATGCCGAATCATAGTTGCAATGCTAAAAGAATAATGTTTGGTGGCATCACCTCTTGAAAGGATGGTGCACAGATTTTGCAAGTGACCTTGGAAGCATTTACCTTTCTTTGCCCCTCTGGATATGTGAAAAACTTCCAAATGAAAGATTCCTTGGTTGTCTTTGGAAGTGGCTGTTTAGGAACAAACTCCACATCTGAATCAGAGGAAGAGTGCTGTGGCTGCTGCTGTTCTGCCATTTTCAGAAGGTGAAAAGCACAAACAATTCCTTGTAGATGTTTCTCCCTGGAAAGCCAAACAGCTTGTGAGGGAAGTGGGTTGGGTTTTTGAAGATTTGGAAAAGAAATTAATATAAAACAAAAGTGTTGTTTTCAAGTCACATGATTATACGTGTGCGCAAGCATGCGCACACGGTGTTCGCACGAGTCACATATGAATGACGTTTTACCCGATTTCCGTAAATGCTTTTAAAGCTAATATATGGTTATAAAAAGTCAAAAACACTATTTTTACAGTTATGTCACAGAATGTCTTGGGTTATTATGTACATTACATTTACAGAAATTACTTTTTGGAATTAATTTTTTTTCACGGGGTGCGAACACTGCACGCGCATGCGTGCGAACTCCGTGCGCGCATGCGTGCGAACACAGTGCGCGCTCCTTAAAAAACACCCCCCCAAAAAAATAAGGCCAGAATTGTTTAAAAAAGCAAAAATTAGTACATAATAATACATAAATCAACATTAAAATTTTAGTATTGTTAAAAATATAGAACATTTGTATAATAACACAAAAAAGACAGTAATTGATACATTTTAAAAGTAGCATTTTAAAAACCTTTGAAATTCGCGGAAAAAACCATAGGTTCACACCCGTTATAGTTAGGAATTAGCATTTAAAAAAACCTTTGAAATTCACTGAAAAAAACCATAGGTTTCACACACGTTATAGTTAGGAATTAGCATTTAAAAAATCTTAGAAATTCACAAAAAAAAACATAGGCTTCACACCAGTTATAGTTAGCTGGACATTTTCCTCATACAACACCATTGAAATTCCCCCCGTTATAGTTAGTTGTACTCACTATAACTCGCGCGCACACAATACACTGCTGAGGATGTCACATATTACATTATTCATGACATGGTCAGTGACATCACTGATGACATCACTGATGGACATCATCCAGTGACAATGAAATGCACCTCATCACACACTAGTATAATATTTCATTACTCACTGTAAAATAGAAAGTGCCATATTTGAAACTATTGACACACCAATAGTAATTTCTAAACACCCACTCAGTGATTCATAGATCTATACACACATCTAATCACTTACCTACAGATTCAGAGTTATATGTAGTGAATAATTAACAGAACACTATTAAATATACTTATACGCCTATTTCAACATTACACACCAGCACACGTTGTATTCACTTATAAAGACATCCTTCTGACTTATGCAAACAATTGATTATACTTACATTTATTTTTCTACACACTTATACAAACACCACTTTATCTATTTATATAGATAGTAACTCACACTTAGTGTGTTATAAAATCACTATTACAAGTGTACAGTTATCCATATAGTGACTCATACAATCACTAAGCCTTAAGCACACTTAATTAGATATAACTGTCACATACACTGCCTTTTTTTTCAAGTTTAATGGAGATGTACCATTGAGAGAAATATTTCATCACCACCACACCCATAAATATATACACTCACTGAAAAAACTGTTATAACATGTAACCTCATATACCTACTGAATGAACTATTCACACATTTTTGAGCAATCACACACCTCCCACCAAACCACATAGACATTCATTTACCTATGCAAATACTCAGTTAAGAAACCAATAACAAATATAGGGCAGATGTAGGACGGCAAATACCGGTTCGGTAACGGACGATTTCAGCCGTTACCGACCGGTATTTGCAGTTTGAGATGTAGGGGCCTGAAAATGTAACAAATCCGTATATTTACTGAATCTGTAAATTTACCTATTCGGTAAAATACCGAATCAGTATATTTACCGAATAGGAAAATCTACATGTAGGTGGCACTGTAATCAGTGCCACAGGCCCTTACCGATTTGTTATTTACCACCAAATACTACTTGGTGGTAAATAACGAATTCCTGTGTACATGCACATCTGTGCATGTACACCTGTGCCATGTGGCACACATACATGCCCTTAGGGCATGTATGTGTTTCACATGTCACACAAGCCAGAATCAGGGGTGCAACAGGGTGTCAAAATGACAACCTGTCCCCTTGCAAATTCGGTATTTTTGCCCGATCGGTATTTACCGATTCGGTAATTGACATTGAATCCTATGGGCCTCAAGGCCCATAGGAATCAATGACAATTACTGAATCAGTAAATACCGATTCGGTAATTACCAAATCCTACAGATTCGGTAAAAAATACCAAATTTTTACTACATCTCATTTACCGATCTAGAATACCGAATCGGTAAAATTCGGTATTCTAGAGTTGGTAAATGAGAATTACCTACATCTAGCCCATAGTCTTTAACATAGCAATTAAGACAAAGCAGTAAAGACTTGCACACAGTTTAATAACTACACATTATATATAGTTAGACTCTACAAATTAGTCAAGGAAACAATTAATGACACTGTTACTAAATCCACCATTCACACATTTATATTTATATATCCACTCATTCTTGAATGCAAAGTAGTGTATTTATAATACTCATTTAAATATCGAAGCAAACCACATTCACTAGATGATGTCATCAGTGATGTCATTTGAGATGTCATCAGTGATGTCATCAGTGATGTCACTGACCATTGTCATGAATTATGTAATATGTGACATCATCAGCAGTGGATTGCGGGCGCGCAAGTTATAGTCAGTACAACTAACTATAACGGGGGAATTTCAATTGTATGCCGCCCTGGGAAGGGCATATGGGGGCCATTGCCCTGATATTCCCCCAAAGGGGGCAGAAAGAATGTTGCAAATCTTTTGGGGGGTTGGGGGCATAGGCATGCCCATTCTGGACAGCCCATACCCCTAAATATATATTTTTTTAAACGATGGTGCCTAATGCTGTCTGTCCCCTGGGAGGGCAGATTAGTGACTATTGCCCCATCTGTATCCCAGGGGTGTCACAAAGACTGTGGCAGTTTTTATTGGGGTTGGGGGCATCAGCATACACATTCTGAGCAGCACACAGCCCTGAACTTTGACAAAAATATTCCAGGGTGCCTAGCGGCCTTTCTGCCCCACAATGGGCAGATAAGGGGCTATTGCTACCATCTGCCGCCTGGTGGCAGTGAAAGCCGGTGGCAATTTCTTTTGGTTTTGGTCATTGCCTTGCCCATTCCGGGTAGCCCCCACCCCTACATATTAAACAAAAACTACCTACCTGCTGCCTAGTGGGCTTTCTGTCCCCATGGGGCATATCAGGAGCTATTCCTCCCATCTGCCCCTGGGGTGGTAGAAAGACTTTGGCATTTTTGGGGGGAGGTTTGGGGCATTGCATGCCGATTCTTGGAGAGCCCAATCTGAGCTGTAAATACAATCAATTTAAAGCAGCTTTATTCGAGGTTAAAAACTCATAAAAGCATGAGTATCAGTATTTACATTTGGTAATACAAAACCACTTAAGTTAAAAAATACTAAATAAAACATGCACTAAAAAGATTCGCTTAAAACAGATCTAACACTATAATAGTTGAAAACACACTCAAGAATCATTTCATTTAAAATAGTATATGAGCTACTTCAAATACATAAAAACAAATCCTTTTAAAAGTAAGAAAAGGGTCACTTAAAAGGGATGTATGACGTTACAACACATGCTTTTACCACGCATGCCTTTACAACGCGGTTTTTACAACGCATGCCTTTACAACGCATAGTGCTTTGGGGCGCTGGATAGTGAATAGTTTAATTTACTATTCCAACTCCAGTTCCCGTGGATAGCAGGGAAGGTGTTGGATAGTAAATTAAACCTATTCCCTATCCTAGAGCGCCCCCCCAGCGCAATGCGTTGTAATGGTTTGCGTTGTAAAAGTTGCGTCGTAAAGGCACTGCGTGGTAAAAGCTGCGTTGTAAAGGATGTTTCCCCTTAAAAGACAATGGGGAATCTACTCGATCATGTCAAACATTTTTTCCTAATAACCCAAGCCCATCCAAGATATTTTGCCACTGCATATGAAATGACAGGTAAAGTGCTTGTGCGGATTAGTCTTAGGGCCACTGCACTATCTCGCTTGCCAAGCAATCTACAGACAGCTTTTATCCACACCCGTCTCGGGGTGCTATAAGCTGTGCATACAAAGAGAAAATGGGCAATGCTCTCTTTGTCCGTCAAACAAGCCGGGCAGAGGATTGAGCTGCAAGGGGTCCACCTTCCAGTTAATGATCTTATTGGGAGTGATCCTGCTCGTAGTTGGAAATAAAGTTTTCTGTCCCCGGGGTTTTTTGTAATCCCATCCCAGTATGGCTATAACTTGGGGGAAACTTTAAAATCTAAAAAACGACCCTCCATAGAGGAGTGGTCGGCAATGTTCCATTTTAAATGTTCAATCATTTCCCAATATTTTTCTTTTAAAGCAACCTTCGATGGGAATGGGACTATATCGGGGTTCTCCCACAACCCTTTCATTCCCATTTCCATTAGGTTTTTAGAGAAATCTTTTAGCCATGCAATCTTGTGGAAGTGGTCATTCTTAATTACATCCAGAAAGCCCTGGGCATAGTGAGCCAGATCAGGTGTTACCCACAGCCTTCGCCAATATAATATGGGGCGCAATCTAGCCATATCTACTACAGCTTTTCTACCTAAATCATATCGTAGAGGCTTCATTGGTGTACTTTTAGGTAGATGGGTAAGATTGAGGAGAAATGTATTCTCAGCGAGGGTTAGGGTCGCCAGATTGTTGTACCCCCATTTCTCGGCGCCATAAAGTGCAGAGCTCAAGGCCTTTGCCTCGTAGACTTGGAGGGCTGGCCGGATTGGCTTAGTCATAGATTTCTTATGCTCAATCAATACTGCCCCTGCATTTTGGTGAAGTTTCAGACCCGCCATATGGACATGTTTCTCCCACTTAATGCCCTTGGCGATATGTATGCCCAGGTACACAAAATCTGACACCAGTTCGACTTTAGACCCATTCATAAAGAAATCCCCTTTGTGGCTTTTGTGAGGGTTAAATGCCATGAGTTTAGTTTTTGCCACTTTTACCTCCAACCCGTGGTCAATGCAAAAATCCTCAAATATCCTTAACCCCCGTTGTAATCCACTGGGAGTTTTTGATACAATAAGAGTATCATCAGCAAATAACAAGATCGGGGTTTTCTTTCCAGCCAGAGTGGGGGCGTCTACTGATTCTGAAAGCATACGGTCAACTATCCTGTTAATATGTAATGAAAAGAGTGTGGGGGCCATAGCACATCCCTGACATACCACACGCTCTACGGGAAATTCTGGCATGACTTGCCCATACCCCCCACTGTATTTTTGCATGATTCATCTCATGTAGTCTAATGACCAGTGTGAGGATATCAAGTGGCATACCTAACTTTTTCAAGATATTCCACAAGTTGGCTCGGGGCACTAAATGGAATGCTGCTCGCAAGTCAATAAAAGCAGCATAAATACTACCTTTCTCTAGCAAAGCAGTCTTCCAGTGTAATAAAGTAAACCGGAAGATCTGACCTATGGTACTAGTTGATGTTCTAAAACCGGCCTGGAATTGGGACAGGATACTTTCTTTTTCTACCCAACCTAGGATTTTGTCTAGGGTCAATTTCCCAATAACCTTTTGTATTGTATCAATAAGGCTGATGGGCCTGTAGTTCCCAGCCTGCGGTCTGTCTCCCTTCTTATAGATAGGGATTATTACCGCCCCTTGCCAAGACCTCGGTACCGGAGCACCCTGTGCTATAGCATTGGCCAACCCTAATATAAACAGATCCCAGGGCGTTTCATTTTGCAAAAAGACATCCGCTGGAACACCATCAGGCCCTGGTGCTTTTCCACTTGAAACAGCTTTCAGTGCCCGTTTCACATCGCCAATAGTAAAGGGTAGATCTATATTGAGCACTTCAGTTATGGGTTCCCTGAGCCTATCTTCCCAACTACATGTATATTGTAGACCAAAATGGTCGACCCAACTTGCCTGCGATACATAGTTGACAGGAGGTTCAGGTCCCCCATCCATCCCCCACTTGACAATACTCCAAAATAGTTTTGAGTCTTTTAAAGTACTGGCTGTTTTCAGGGCCTGCCAGTGCAGTTCATCCCAGTCTTTTTTAGCCCGGAGGATAGTTTTCTTATAATTCTGCCTCACCTGTCTAACAGCCTTGGGATCTCTATTCTTTAATGCAACACCTAGGGCTACTCTTGCCACTCTGCAGGATTTATTGTACCACCCCACTCTTGATGGATGCCTCTTATTGGCTGCCGACTTTGGAACTTCCTTGATAAAGTGACCCTTTATATTTTCAAAAAATATCTCATGAAGTCTAGAAATTTTCCGCATATCAACCTCTACTCCCTGAATGCCAGCCATAACAACAATGGTTTTAACCAATTCCTCATTCATATTTACCAAAGCACTCTCTTGCATTTTTACTCGCCCCCACTTTACCCACCTCAAGTCGTTTGTCGAGACAGTCTCGAGTAAAGGCTGCACCACCCTGTGTTCACCACCTTTCGCTCCCCCCACAGACTATGCGTGATACATTGGGGATTGTGATCACTCTCCAGCCTTGTCACCACCTTCATATCTTCAATGCGGTGACAAAATTGGCAGACTACAAATAACATAGTATATCCTGCTACTTGAGCGATTATTATCAAAAGTATTTGCCACTTCTACATCACTCTTGGTTCTTCCATTCAAAGATCTGAGCCCCGTCTCACAGCAAATTCCATTCATTTGGATAATATTTTCTGACCACCTACAGATTGGTTTTAAATCTAGGTTGGGGATACCCCACTGAGCATCCTCCTCATTGCCCGCGTGCCAATCACCGCTTATTAAGGGCTCATAGGTCATATTCAAATCCCCAGCAATAATTATATTATTTGTGGTGATTGCGACCCTATCAAGGAGTCCAAAGCCACTAAAGCCTGGGATTTAGGTCCCCCGTCCCTCGGACATTTACATTATAGCTGTCCAAGACACCGAGAGAACCAACTAAGAGCCTAATCAGCTGGATATCCTTAATCTTAGTAGGTAACTCTGTGACTCTCTCAAAGAGATCCTGACGTACTCATACGGTTAAGCCCCCCTTTGGTCGACCCCTTTTTCCCTTGGTTACAGGTATACAAAAATGTAAAAAACCCTGGAGAAACAGGGGGTCACATGCCCAAGTCTCTTGAAAGAGACAGACATCAAACCCCTTTACAAAAGAGAGCCACTCTGGCTATTGCAATCTAGGGCAGTGTCAGGTGTATCAAGACACTCTTACCTGTACGTTCTCGAACCCTTACCTGTAAGGTGCTTGATAGGTTTTGCAGAGACGCTATGAGCCAAACTCCCAGAATCCTATCCTACCTCCTGTGATTCTTATACTACACTAGGGTGCTGGATAGGAAGAGGCCGGAGTCTAACGCTAGTGAGTTTTCTTGTAGTCGACCTGCGAAGCAACAAGACACTCCTTAGTTATGTTGTTCCTTTAACTTTTACTGAGTTCCTATTTCTAAAAGAACAGCTAATTAGATCTATATTTAACATCCAATTGCCTACCTGCGATCTATTAAGTCAGGCTTCGCGACCAGGAAGTTGTTGAGAGTTTAATCAGGTCAGCAGAGATGTGAAGGCGTCGTCTTAGAGGCTTGACTCAGTCGGATGTTACCCCTTCTTATGTTCGCCAAAGGTTTTCTTATCCACTTCTATAAAAAATACAACATAAACATTTGTATTGTTTCTAACTCAGTCAATTCGATTCTCTGTTTCTTTCCTTTAAAATACACTTACACTGGTATTTCAGCTTGAGATTCTGCACAACTTCCGGAAGGAATTCTTCCCCCAAGGAGCTCCATCTATAAACTTAAAGTGAAAACTACAACATGCACGCAAACACATTTTCATTACTTAAATCTCTTAAAGATTACAACGATTCTGTATGTTTCCCTCTTTAACTAAGAGTGTCCAAAAATTGTTCTTTATCCTTGCTTAAAGGTGAAAAAGGTCCTGCTAGCGGTGGGCGCCTTTTCTAAAAAGAATGGTACTTAGCTTTCTTTCTTTCTTTGCAGTTAACACCATGGATTCCTGTTCAAACTCGAAGACTTTGAAGATGCAAATCCGAAGCTTCAGCCCCGCCGGGACCCCTGGAAATCCTTTGTAGAATCTCAAGTGCGAGTTTTCAGGCAAGCGCGATGTTAACTCGAAGGAAGCTGGAAGGCTAAGCACCTTCTAGAAGTTCGGGTGCGTTTTTAATATCCGAGCCACACCCGAACGTCATTTGCCTGCGTGCGTCTTCTTCCTTCTCACGCTGTGTTCCAGAATTCACATAGCGTGAGAACATTGCAGAAACAAACGCGTCTTTCAAAACTTTGTCTTTCCTTACACCAAGGCATGAGTAAGAAACGGAACACAGCAATTCTTTTAATAAAATGAGCAAAAACCGCTTGATAAACTAAGAAGAGAAATAACAAACATAGGCAAAGGCAAATGGCATTACATTTTGAGCAAGTATACATCTCCACACACTAACACTAACACAGGAGTGCTGGATGCACGGGACAGGGGTGGGTTTCTTACGGGCAATAAGAGATCGCAGGTTCAGGAGTAGCTGCTGGACCTGAAGGATCATGACAGTACCACCCCCGTAGAATCCCCCCTAAAACAGTAGGAACGGTTTTTGGTTTTCCAGGATATCTGGCATGAAAGGCTTTCAAAATTCTTGGAGCGTTTTGTAGATTAGCAAGTGGTTCCCATGAACGTTCTTCTGGGCCATACCCCTTCCAATCTACTAGATAAAATAATTTGCCTTTTATTCTTTTAGAATCAAGGACTGCCCTTACTTCAAACTCTGGAATTCCGTCAATTTCAATAGCTGGAGGATGACGTAATTCTCTGATTTCTGGGTTGCATGGTTTAATCAAAGAGACATGGAATACTGAATGTATACGATAGGTAGCTGGTAATTGCAATTTTACACTTACAAGGTTGATAATCTTTTCAATGAAAAAGGGACCTATGAATCGTGGACAAAAAGTTTTATGACATTTCAGCCTTAAATTTTTTGTTGCTAACCAAACCTTGTCTCCTACCAAATAAAGCGGTGGTTTAGAGCGATGTTTATCAGCAAATGGTTTTTGTGTTTCTTTTGCTTGAGCCAAATATTGTTGGGCTTTGTGTTGAACATCCACTAAGTTATTCACATAATCTGAGACTGCTGGAATTGAGGTGGAAACTTTTCATACTCCCAACATGTCTTTGGGATGGAAGCCATGAGTACGAAAAAAAGGAGACATACCAAAAGAGGAATGATCAGAGTTATTGCATGCATATTCTGTAGCCCATAAAATATCAGACCATTCTTGATCACAAATGGCTAACATACAACATAAAAACTGTTCGATAGTTTGGTTTGTGCGTTCAGTTAGTCCATCGGTTTGCGGATGATAACTGGATGATGTACCCACTTCCATGTTTAGAGATTTCCCCAAATTATGCCAAAAATGAGATATAAATTGGGGCCCTCTGTCTGAAATTATGACTGATGGAATGCCATGTAATTTCACAATGTCTTTTACAAATATGTGAGCCAGTTCTATAGCTGAAGGAAGCTTTTTAAGAGGAATGAAATGGGCATATTGTGAGAAATGATCTACAACTGTTTGAATTGTGGTGAAACCAGTATTAGTTCTAGGCAATTCCACAATAAAATCTAAGGATACTTTATGCCAAGGTTGTGGTGGTAGAGGTAAGGGCAAAAGCAAACCACTAGGAGCATGTTGAATGGCCTTTTTTGACTACAGACAGAGCAAGTGTCTACATAGTGTTGTATATCTTTGAGCATTGATGACCACCAAAATCTTCTTTTAATTAATTGATACATTTTAGTAACTCCTGGATGGACAGATAGAGAAGAGTCATGAAATGTTTGTAATACACGTTTCCGAAGAGATTCAGTAGGGACAAACACTTGATCATTCATACATAACAAGTTTTCTTTCCATTGTAATAATGGATAAGTCTTGTTCCAAGCTTCTTTTGACTGTGTTTTTAAAGCATCTTTTATGTCAAATAAAACATCAGAATCAATAAGACCTATCAGAAAACGTTCTGTTGGAATAACTGGATGAATAGTTTCTTGTTTTACATTCATATCGTCACTGATTCCAATTCTTGATAAAGCGTCTGCTTTATTATTTTCTTTCCCAGGACGATAGGCGATGATAAAATCGTAGTCATTAAAGAATAAAGTCCATCGCAATCGACGAGCAGATAATGCCTTGACAGATCTGAGTGATTGCAAATTCCTGTGATCAGTGTAAATAGTTACTGGATGTTGAGCCCCTAGCAAGTAGTGTCGCCATTCTTTGAAAACAGCTTTTATAACTAACAGTTCCCTGTCAGCTATGGCATAATTTTGATCTGTAGAAGTAAATGTTCATGAATAATATGCTATGGGGTGCATTTGTCCTGTACTTGAACTTCTTTGGGATAGAATTCCTTCTATGGCAAATTTGGAGGCATCAGCCTCTACTATGAAAGGTAGAGAGGGATCCGGATGTTTCAAAATCGGGGCTGTAGTGAACTGATTTTTTAACTCATGGAAAGCCAACTCAGCTTCAGAATCCCAATCAAACTTTGTATTTTTTTCAACAAATTTTTGATTGGAGTGATAATTTTAGAGAAATTTTGAATGAATCGCCTGTAAATATTTGCGAATCCTAAAAAACTTTGGATCTGTTTTACACTGGTTGGATTTGGCCAATCTATTATGGCTTGAACTTTCTTTTCGTCCATTTCAATGCCAGAAGGACTGAGAATGTACCCCAAAAAGTCAACTGTGGTGACATGAAACAAACTCTTTTCCAATTTTACAAACAGGAATTTTGTAAAAGCTATTGTAGAATGGCTCGTACTTGCTTTACATGCTCAGACTTTGTTTTTGGATAAATAAGAATATCATCTATATAGAAAATACAACAGATGTCAAGAGACTCTCTTAAAACTTCATTTATAAAAAACTGGAATGCAGCTGGAGCATTACAGAGTCCGAAGGGCATGACCTGATACTCATATAATCCAAATTTCGTACGGAATGCTGTCTTCCATTCATCGCCCTCTCTGACTCTTACCAGATGATAAGCTCTGCGTAGATCCAGTTTTGTATAAATTGTGACATCTTTGATTTGGTCCAGCAATGTTGGAATGAAAGGCAAGGGGTACCGATTTTTTACAGTAACATTATTGATTGCGCGATAATCGATACAAGAGCGCAATTCCCCCCCTTTCTTCGGATGAAACATAAAGGGGAAGAAACCGGTGACTTAGAATTTTGAATAAAACCGTTAGTTAAATATTCGTCCAAGTATGTACGTAATGTTCATTTTCTTTCTCAGTCAGGGCATAGATACGGCTACATGGTAGCGTGGCCCCTGGAATCAAGTCAATTTGACAATCATAGTTCCTATGAGGCGGCAATGTGTTGTCCTTTTTTTGTCAAATACGTCTAGTAAGTCATGGTAGTCCTCTGAGACCCCCGTTATTGTCAAAACACTCTTGGAATTTTTGGGGAAATCATAACCTTGTATGAAAAGTTCTGAGCCAGGATATCGTCGAAAGCATTTGGAATGACAGTAATCAGATTTAAACAGTATAGTCCTGTTTGTCCAGTCAATGTAGGGATTGTGAAGAACCAACCAAGGAATGCCTAAAATTAAACCAAACTGAGGTGCATCAATAATGTCAAAGGTTATTTCTTCCACATGTTTTGTAGCAAAAGTCATAGTTAACAGCTCAGTATTATGTTGTATAGGTCCTGAAGTCAATTCCTTCCCGTCCACTGCTCTAACTATTTCTGGGGAATCTTTCACTGTTTTCTGTAGGCCTAATTGGATGAATAATTGGCTGTCTATGAAATTGCCCGTTGCCCCGAATCTAATAATGCGTCAACAGACCAGGAACGATCTTTATTATTTGTGATTGCAGTAAAATTCGTATGCTGAGATGACAATGAAAGGCAGTTGGTGTCATGGAGGCCAAACTAGTATGAGCACTCGGTAAACTGACCTCCTTATCTACCAAGCCTTTTAGTTTTCCAAATGTTGTAGGGAAATGACGTCTGCAGTTTTAGTTTTAGGTTTTACAGGTCGAGTTGGGCAATCTCTCACAAAATGTCCTGTTTTTCCACAGTACATACATTGGTTTAATTTTCTACGCTTTTCTCTTTCATCTTTTGACAGAGGCCTTCTAATAGTTCCTATCTGCATAGGTTCTACAGGATCTAATTTAGCTGTTGAGTCGCTCTTTGTGCTAGACCTGTCTTTAAACACAATCATCCTAAAATCTGTCTTTCCTTTTTTGCCTTTCCTTTCTGAGATGCGATGATTAAGTTTTACTACCAGGTCAATAAATTCTTCGCGGTCAGTAGGAGGGTCTAGAATTTGTGTAACCATGTCTTTTAATTCCTCCCGCAGACCACGATAGAATAAGGATACGCGTTTTTCCTCTGGCCATTCTGCCTCTATGATCAACCTGTTGAAAGAGGATATGTAGTGTAACAGATCAGAAGACCCTTGTTTTAAGTTTAGAGGTTCATGGTCAGCTAATTGTAAGAAAACGTGTTTAGCAAACAACTTTTTCATGGTATTTTTGAAGCGTCTTAGATCATAAAGAAAGGGATCATCTCTCTCTACATACGGTACAGACAACAAAGCTGCTTCACCACTTAAATATGAAAGAATGATGGCGACTTTGGAGGAATCGTCTGGAAACACAGCTTTGCCACAAAATGTAAATGACACTGGTTTAAAAATATCGTGAACTTGTTACAGTCTCCAAAAAATCTTTCTGGGGGTACTAGGGGTACTGTAACCGGTGTAACTACCTGTATTTGAGTTTGGGCAGAAGTCGAAGATGGGGTATTTCCGCTATATAATGTTTGCATGGCTGGTTGAAAAGCTGCCGGCTTCAAGATTGTTTTTTTATCGGAGGGAAAGGACCACGCAGTTGAACTAGGTGGTTGTATCTTACTCTGAAGTGCTGACATGTCTCTTCTTAATTCTGCGTTTTCGGATTTAGGTTCAGCTAACATTGCAGAAATATCCTGCAAAGATTCCTGCAGAGTTTGATTCATAGCGCCTGGGCAAAACTGTGTCCGTGGGCTTAGCCTTCTGTCAGGTGTAACAAGACACTCTTACCTGTACGTTCTCAAACCCTTACCTGTAAGGTGCTTGATAGGTTTTGCAGAGACGCTATGAGCCAAACTCCCAGAATCCTATCCTACCTCCTGTGATTCTTATACTACACTAGGGTGCTGGATAGCAATTAGGGGGAGAGACCAGAGTCTGGCGCTAGTGAGTTTTCTTGTAGTCGACCTGCGAAGCAACAAGACACTCCTTAGTTATGTTGTTCCTTTAACTTTTACTGAGTTCCTATTTCTAAAAGAACAGCTAATTAGATCTATATTTAACATCCAATTGCCTACCTGCGATCTACTAAGTCAGGCTTCGAGTCCAGGAAGTTGTTGAGAGCTTAATCAGGTCAGCAGAGATGTGAAGGCGTCGTCTTAGAGGCTTGACTCAGTCGGATGTTACCCCTTGTTATGTTCGCCGAAGGTTTTCTTATCCACTTCTATGAAAAAATACAACATAAACATTTGTATTGTTTTCTAACTCAGTCAATTCGAATCTCTGTTTCTTTCCTTTAAAATACACATACACTAGTATTTCAGCTTGACATTCTGCACAACTTCCGTAAGGAATTCTTCCCCCAAGGAGCTCCATCTATAAACTTAAAGTGAAAACTACAACATGCACGCTAACACATTTTCATTACTTAAATCTCTTAAAGATTACAATGATTCTGTATTTTTCCCTCTTTAACTAAGAGTGTCCGAAAATAGTTCTTTATCCTTGCTTAAAGGTGAAAAAGGTCCTGCTAGCGGTGGGCGCCTTGTCTAAAAAGAATGGTACTTAGCTTTCTTTCTTTCTTTGCAGATAACACCATGGATTCCTGTTCAAACTCGAAGACTTTGGAAGTATTTACCTTTCTTTGCCCCTCTGGATATGTGAAAAACTTCCAAATGAAAGATTTCTTGGTTTTCTTTGAAAGTGGCTGTTTAGGAACAAACTCCACATCTGAATCAGAGGAATAGTGCTGTGGCTGCTGCTGTTCTGCCATTTTCAGAAGGTGAAACGCGCAAACAATTCCTTGTAGATGTTTCTCCCTGGAAAGTCAAACAGCTTGTGAGGGAAGTGGGTTGGGTTTTTGAAGATTTGGAAAAGAAATTAATATAAAACAATCAAAAGTGTTGCTTTAAAGTCACATGATTTTACGTGCGCGCAAGGTGCGCGCACGCATGCGCACACGGTGTTCGCACGAGTCACATATGAATGACGTTTTACCCAATTTACGTAAATGCTTTTAAAGCTAATATATGGTTATAAAAAGTCAAAAACACTATTTTTACAGTTATGTCACAGAATGTCTTGGGTTATTATGTACATTACATTTACAGAAATTACATTTTGGAATGAACTTTTTTTCACGGGGTGCGAACACCGCACGCGCATGCGTGCGAACTCCGTGCGCGCATGCGTGCGAACACAGTGCGCGCTCCCTAAAAAACACCCCCCCCAAAAAATAAGGCCAGAATTATTTAAAAAAGCAAAAATTAGTACATAATAATACAAAATTACAATTTTAGTATTGTTAAAAATATAGAACATTTGTATAATAACACAAAAAAGACAATAATTGATACATTTTAAAATTAGCATTTAAAAAACCTTTGAAATTCACTGAAAAAACCATAGGTTCACACCCGTTATAGTTAGGAATTAACATTTAAAAAACCTTGGAAATTCACTGAAAAAAACATAGGTTTCACACCAGTTATAGTTAGCTGGACATTTTACTCATACAAAACCATTGAAATTCCCCCCGTTATAGTTAGTTGTACTCACTATAACTCGCGCGCACGCAATACACTGCTGAGGATGTCACATATTACATTATTCATGACATGGTCAGTGACATCACTGATGACATCACTGATGGACATCATCCAGTGACAATGAAATGCACCTCATCAAACACTAGTATAATATTTCATTACTCACTGTAAAATAGAAAGTGCCATATTTGAAACCATTGACACACCAATAGTAATTTCTAAACACCCACTCAGTGATTCATAGATCTATACACACATCTAATCACTTACCTATAGATTCAGAGTTATATGTAGTGAATAATTAACAGAACACTATCAAATATACTTATACGCCTATTTCAACATTACACACCAGCACACGTTGTATTCACTTATAAAGACATCCTTCTGACTTATGCAAACAATTGATTATACTTACATTTATTTATCTACACACTTATACAAACACCACTTCATCTATTTATATAGATAGTAACTCACACTTATTGTGTTATAAAATCACTATTACAAGTATACAGTTATCCATATAGTGACTCATACAATCACTAAGCCTTAAGCACACTTAATTAGATATAACTGTCACATACACTGCCTTTTTTTTCAAGTTTAATGGAGATGTACCATTGAGAGAAATATTTCATCACCACCACACCCATAAACATATACACTCACTGAAAAAACTGTTATAACATGTAACCTCATATACCTACTGAATGAACTATTCACACATTTTTGAGCAATCACACACCTCCCACCAAACCAAATAGACATTCATTTACCTATACAAATACTCAGTTAAGAAACCAATAACAAATATAGGGCAGATGTAGGACGGCAAATACCGGTCGGTAACGGACGATTTCAGCCGTTACCGACCGGTATTTGCAGATGGAGATGTAGGGGCCTGAAAATGTAACAAATCGGTATATTTACTGAATCTGTAAATTTACCTATTCAGTAAAATACCGAATTGGTATATTTACCGAATAGGAAAATCTACATGTAGGTGGCACTGTAATCAGCGCCACAGGACCTTACCGATTCGTTATTTACCACCAAATACTATTTGGTGGTAAATAACGAATTCCAGTGTACATGCACATCTGTGCATGTACACCTGTGCCATGTGGCACACATACATGCCCTAAGGGCATGTATGTGTTTCACATGGCACACAAGCCAGAATCAGGGGTGTAACAGGGTGTCAAAGTGACAACCTGTCCCTTTGCAAATTCGGTATTTTTACCGAATCGGTATTTACTGATTCGGTAATTGACATTGAATCCTATGGGAATCAATGACAATTACTGAATCAGTAAATACCGATTCGGTCATTACCGAATCCTACAGATTCGGTAAAAAATACCAAATTTTTACTACATCTCATTTACCGATCTAGAATACCGAATTGGTAAATTTCGGTATTCTAGAGTCGGTAAATGAGAATTACCTACATCTAGCCCATAGTCTTTAACATAGCAATTAAGACAAAGCAGTAAAGACTTGCACACAGTTTAATAACTACACATTATATATAGTGAGACTCTACAAATTAGTCAAGGAAAGAATTAATGACACTGTTACTAAATCCACCATTCACACATTTATATTTATATATCCACTCATTCTTGAATGCAAAGTAGTGTATTTATAATACTCATTTAAATATCGAAGCAAACCACATTCACTAGATGATGTCATCAGTGATGTCATTTGAGATGTCATCAGTGATGTCATCAGTGATGTCACTGACCATTGTCATGAATTATGTAATATGTGACATCATCAGCAGTGGATTGCAGGCGCGCGAGTTATAGTGAGTACAACTAACTATAACGGGGGGATTTCAATTGTCTGCCGCCCTGGGAAGGGCATATGGAGGCCATTGCCCTGATATTCCCCCAAAGGGGGCAGAAAGAATGTTGCAAATCTTTTGGGGGGTTGGGGGCATAGGCATGCCCATTCTGGGCAGCCCATACCCCTAAATATATATTTATTCAAACAATGGTGCCTAATGCTGTCTGTCCCCTGGGAGGGCAGATTAGTGACTATTGCCCCCATCTGTATCCCAGGGGTGTCACAAAGACTGTGGCAGTTTTTTGGGGGGTTGGGGGTTGGGGGCATCAGCATACACATTCTGAGCAGCACACAGCCCTGAACTTTGACAAAAATATTCCAGGGTGCCTAGTGGCCTTTCTGCCCCACAGTGGGCAGATAAGGGGCTATTGCTACCATCTGCCGCCTGGTGGTAGTGAAAGCCAGTGGCAATTTCTTTTGGTTTTGGTCATTGCCTTGCCCATTCCGGGCAGCCCCCACCCCTACATATTAAACAAAAACTACCTACCTACTGCCTAGTGGGCTTTCTCTCCCCGTGGGGCATATCAGGAGCTATTGCTCCCATCTGCCCCTGGGGTGGTAGAAAGACTTTGGCATTTTTGGGGGGAGGTTTGGGGCATTGCATGCCGATTCTTGGAGAGCCCAATCTGAGCTATAAATACAATCAATTCAAAGCAGCTTTATTCGAGGTTAAAAACTCATAAAAGCATGATTATAAGTATTTACATTTGGTAATACAAAACCACTTAAGTTAAAAAATACTAAATAAAACATGCACTAAAAAGAATCGCTTAAAACAGATCTAACACTATAATAGTTGAAAACACACTCAAGAATCATTTCATTTAAAATAGTATATGAGCTACTTCAAATACATAAAAACAAATACTTTTAAAAGTAAGAAAAGGGTCACTTAAAAGGGATGTATGACGTTACAACGCATGCTTTTACCACGCATGCCTTTACAACGCGGTTTTTACAACGCATGCCTTTACAACGCATAGTGTTTTGGGGCGCTGGATAGTGAATAGTTTAATTTACTATTCCAACTCCAGTCCCCGTGGATAGCAGGGGAGGTTTTGGATAGAAAATTAAACCTATTCCCTATCCTAGAGCGCCCCCCAGCGCAATGCGTTGTAATGGTTTGCGTTGTAAAAGTTGCGTCGTAAAGGCACTGCGTGGTAAAAGTTGCGTTGTAAAGGATGTTTCCCCTTAAAAGACAACGGGGAATCTACTCGATCATGTCAAACATTTTTTCCTAATAACCCAAGCCCATCCAAGATATTTTGCCACTGCATATGAAATAACAGGTAAAGTGCTTGTGCGGATTAGTCTTAGGGCCACTGCACTATCTCGCGTGCCAAGCAATCTACAGACAGCTTTCAGCCACACCCGTCTCGGGGTGCTATAAGCTGTGCATACAAAGAGATAATGGGCAATGCTCTCTTTGTCGGTCAAACAAGCCGGGCAGAGGATTGAGCTGCCAGGGGTCCACCTTCCAGTTAATGATCTTATTGGGAGTGATCCTGCTCATAGTTGGAAATAAAGTTTTCTGTCCCCGGGGTTTGTAATCCCATCCCAGTACGGCTATAACTTGGGGGAAACTTTAAAATCTAAAAAACGACCCTCCATAAAGGAGAGGTCGACAATGTTCCATTTAAGATGTCCAATCATTTCCCAATATTTTTCTTTTAAAGCAACCTTCGATGGGAATGGGACTATATCGGGGTTCTCCCACAACCCTTTCATTCCCATTTCCATTAGGTTTTTAGAGAGATCTTTTAGCCATGCAATCTTGTGGAAGTGGTCATTCTTAATTACATCCAGAAAGCCCTGGGTTTAGTGGGCCAGATCAGGTGTTACCCACAGCCTTCGCCAATATAATATGGGGCGCAATCCAGCCATATCTATTACAGCTTTTCTACCTAAATCATATCGTAGAGGTTTCATTGGTGTACTTTTAGGTAGATGAATAAGATTGCGGAGAAATGTATTCTCAGCGAGGGTTAGGGTCGCCAGATTGTTGTACCCCCATTTCTCGGCGCCATAAAGTGCAGAGCTCAAGGCCTTTGCCTCGTAGACTTGGAGGGCTGGCCGGATTGGCTTAGTCATAGATTTCTTATGCTCAATCAATACTGCCCCTGCATTTTGGTGAAGTTTCAGAGCCGCCATATGGACATGTTTCTCCCACTTAATGCCCTTGGCGATATGTATGCCCAGGTACACAAAATCTGACACCAGTTCAACTTTTGACCCATTCATAAAGAAATCCCCTTTGTGGCTTTTGTGAGGGTTAAATGCCATGAGTTTAGTTTTTGCCACGTTTACCTCCAACCCGTGGTCAATGCAAAAATCCTTGAATATTCTTAACCCCCGTTGTAATCCACTGGGAGTTTTTGATACAATAAGAGTATCATCAGCAAATAACAAGATCGGGGTTTTCTTTCCAGCCAGAGTGGGGGCGTCTACTGATTCTGAAAGCATACGGTCAACTATCCTGTTAATATCTAATGAAAAGAGTGTGGGGGCCATAGCACATCCCTGACGTACCACACGCTCTACGGGAAATTCTGGCGTGACTTGCCCATACCCCCCACTGTATTTTTGCATGATTCCTCTCATGTAGTCTAATGACCAGTGTGAGGATATCAAGTGGCATACCTAACTTTTTCAAGATATTCCACAAGTTGGCTCGGGGCACTAAATGGAATGCTGCTCGCAAGTCAATAAAAGCAGCATAAATACTACCTTTCTCTAGCAAAGCAGTCTTCCAGTGTAATAAAGTAAACCGGAAGATCTGATCTATGGTACTAGTTGATTTTCTAAAACCGGCCTGGAATTGGGACAGGATACTTTCTTTTTCTACCCAACCTAGGATTTTGTCTAGGGTCAATTTCCCAATAACCTTTTGTATTGCATCAATAAGGCTGATGGGCCTGTAGTTCCCAGCCTGCGTTCTGTCCCCCTTCTTATAGATAGGGATTATTACCGCCCCTTGCCAAGACCTCGGTTCCGGAGCACCCTGTGCTATAGCATTGGCCAACCTTAATATATACAGATCCCAGGGTGTTTCATTTTGCAAAAAGACATCCGCTGGAACACCATCAGGCCCTGGTGCTTTTCCCCTTGAAACAGCTTTCAGTGCCCGTTTCACATCACAAATAGTAAAGGGTGGATCTATATTGAGCACTTCAGTTATGGGTTTCCTGAGCCTATCTTCCCAACTACATGTATATTGGTATACCCAACTTGCCTGCAATACATAGTTGACAGGAGGTTCAGGTCCCCCATCCATCCCCCACTTGACAATACTCCAAAATAGTTTTGAGTCTTTTAAAGCACTGGCTGTTTTCAGGGCCTGCCAGTGCAGTTCATCCCAGTCTTTTTTAGCCCGGAGGATAGTTTTCTTATAATTCTGCCTCACCTGTCTAACAGCCTTGGGATCTCTATTCTTTAATGCAACACCTAGGGCTACTCTTGCCACTCTGCAGGATTTATTGCACCACCCCGCTCTTGATGGATGCCTCTTATTGGCTGCCGACTTTAGAACGTCCTTGATAAAGTGACCCTTTATATTTTCAAAAAATATCTCATGAAGTCTAGTAATTTGCCGCATATCAACCTCTACTCCCTGAATGCCAGCCATAACAGCAATGGTTTTAACCAATTCCTCATTCATATTTACCAAAGCACTCTCTTGCATTTTTACTCGCCCCCACTTTACCGCCTCAAGTTGTTTGTCGAGACAGTCTCGAGTAAAGGCTGCACCACCCTGTGTTCACCACCTTTCGCTCCCCCCACAGACTATGCATGATTGATTGGGGATTGTGATCACTCTCCAGCCTTGTCACCACCTTCATATCTTCAATGCGGTGACAAATTGGCAGACTACAAATAACATAGTCTATCCTGCTTCTTGAGCGACTATTATCAAAAGTATTTGCCCCTTCTACATCACTCTTGGTTCCTCCATTCAAAGATCTGAGCCCCCTCTCACAGCAAATTCCATTCATTTGGATAATATTTTCTGACCACCTACAGATTGGTTTTAAATCTAGGTTGGGGATACCCCACTGTGCATCCTCCTCATTGCCCGCGTGCCAATCACCGCTTATTAAGGGCTCATAGGTCATATTCAAATCCCCAACAATAATTATATTATTCATGGTGATTGCGACCCTATCAAGGAGTCCAAAGCCACTAAAGCCTGGGATTTAGGTCCCCCGTCCCTCGGACATTTACATTATAGCTGTCCAAGACACCGAGAGAACCAACTAAGAGCCTAATCAGCTGGATATCCTTAATCTTAGTAAGTAACTCTGTGACTCTCTCAAAGAGATCCTGACGTACCCATACGGTTAAGCCCCCCTTTGGTCGACCCCTTTTGCCCTTGGTTGCTGGCATACAAAAATTTAAAAAACCCTGGAGAAACAGGGGGTCACATGCCCAAGTCTCTTGAAAGAGACAGACGTCAAACCCCTTTACAAAAGAGAGCCACTCTGGCAATTGCAATCTAGGGCAGTGTCAGGTGTATCAAGACACTCTTACCTGTACGTTCTCGAACCCTTACCTGTAAGGTGCTTGATAGGTTTTGCAGAGACGCTATGAGCCAAACTCCCAGAATCCTATCCTACCTCCTGTGATTCTTATACTACACTAGGGTGCTGGATAGGGAGAGTCCGGAGTCTAACGCTAGTGAGTTTTCTTGTAGTCGACCTGCGAAGCAACAAGACACTCCTTAGTTATGTTGTTCCTTTAACTTTTACTGAGTTCCTATTTCTAAAAGAACAGCTAATTAGATCTATATTTAACATCCAATTGCCTACCTGCGATCTACTAAGTCAGGCTTCGCGTCCAGGAAGTTGTTGAGAGTTTAATCAGGTCAGCAGAGATGTGAAGGCGTCGTCTTAGAGACTTGACTCAGTCGGATGTTAAACCCTTGTTATGTTCGCCAAAGGTTTTCTTATCCACTTCTATCAAAAATACAACATAAACATTTGTATTGTTTTCTAACTCAGTCAATTCGATTCTCTGTTTCTTTCCTTTAAAATACACTTACACTAGTATTTCAGCTTGACATTCTGCACAACTTCCGTAAGGAATTCTTCCCCCAAGGAGCTCCATCTATAAACTTAAAGTGAAAACTACAACATGCACGCGAACACATTTTCATTACTCAAATCGCTTAAAGATTACAATGATTCTGTATGTTTCCCTCTTTAACTAAGAGTGTCCAAAAATTGTTCTTTATCCTTGCTTAAAGGTGAAAAAGGTCCTGCTAGCGGTGGGCGCCTTGTCTAAAAAGAATGGTACTTAGCTTTCTATCTTTCTTTGCAGATAACACCATGGATTCCTGTTCAAACTCGAAGACTTTGAAGATGCAAATCCGAAGCTTCAGCTCCACCGGGACCCCTGGAAATCCTTTGTAGAATCTCAAGTGCGTGTTTTCAGGCAAGCGCGATGTTAACTCGAAGGAAGCTGGAAGGATAAGCACCTTCTAGAAGTTCGGGTGTGGTTTTTATATCCGAGCCACACCCGAACGTCATTTGCCTGCGAGCATCTTCTTTCTTCTCACGCTGTGTTCCAGAATTCACACAGCGTGAGAATATTTCAGAAACAAACGCGTCTTTCAAACTTTGTCTTTCCTTACACCAAGGAATGAGTAAAAAACGGAACACAGCAATTCTTTTAATAAAATGAGCCAAAACCGCTTGATAAACTAAGAAGAGAAAAAACAAACATAGGCAAAGGCAAATGGCATTACATTTTGAACAAGTATACATCTCCACACACTAACACTAACGCAGGAGTGCTGGATGCACGGGACAGGGGTGGGGTACTTACGGACAATAAGAGACCGCAGGTTCAGGAGTAGCTGCTGGACCTGAAGGATCATGACAGGCAGAGCCCGGCAATATTCCATGACAAGATCTTTCTTCCCATACCATTGGCCACTTGACTTGACTGCAAAATCTGAATCGGGTGGTCGATTTATTTCCTTCGCCCTGTCTGGGATCTTTTCTAGATTAGGGGCAGAATTGATCGGAGAAGGACCCCCTTCTGAAATAATAGCAATACTAGGGACCTCCTCGTTTACTCTCTGATCCCTCACAAGAGTATCATTACAGGCCCCCATATTCAATAGGGATAAATCATTATCCAGATTCCTCATTGTACCTGAGCTAAGAGTTACCCACAATATCCAACACCCCCAAGGATTCTCTCTGCTATAAACCTAGAATTAAAATTGACCACAATACAGTCACCATTATTTGTTTTTTTAGACTTATCCACCCATGAAACTCGTCGGACCATGATCACATTTTGTCCTAGTCCCTTCCCTTCCCTGGTATTATTGGCTAACCAGTGGGTAACTTAGTTTTTTAACTGGTTATAGTCCTCTTTCTGGCCTACAGCTAAAGGCTATAAATACATATTTCCTGGTGTCTAGGGACCTTTCTGGCCTCCAGGGACATGGTAGGGGCTAATGTCCACATCTACCCCCAGGGGGATAGAAATACTGAATATGCCCCTTTCTAAATTGGGTAGGTAAGACCATTGCAGAAGGGGCTGCTCCCCCCTCCCTGGTGCCTAGCTTGGGGATCATCCTCCTCGGGTAATCACCAATCATGGATCTACTAGGGAGGAGTTCTATTAGAAAGGAGAGATTCTCCCCTTTCCAATGATACCTCTCCTGTGTATTTCGGTGCTCAGGGAACTGAGCTAGTTCCACAAGCACCGAAGCACTAAAACTAGCTGATTGGCTATTTTAAGTTTATATTCAATGTCATGACATCAGCGCGCCATGCCCACGATCATCATTACATTGAAATAAATGCAGGATTTAGTGCTCTTGTGCACATGACCGCATCTTCCCATCATGAACACACAAGCACTGGTACTCATGACAGAACCATTCTGTCATGAGGACTGAAAAGGTAAAAGGCAGAGTTGTGTACTTACCTTTAGATTTTAAAGGAAATATTGAAACTGTGGATGTACAGAGAGATATAGATGAACCGCTTATTATTCTAGTGAATAGTGTGCCGCCAAAAAAACAAAAAATCTGGAAATACCTAGTGGATATACATAGGGTAAAGAATGCTGCATTCTACCTCAAAGAAAATAATACATATTACAAAGATGTAGATGTTCTCGCAGATAGAGAATGAAATCTTCCCTTCAAGTAAACAGTAAAAATTATGGGAGATGCCATTGAACTATACCAGATGAAAAAAGCTAGGGGGGGGGGGGGCTCCAATGAGTGTCTGGGAGAAACGTTTAGAGGCTCTCTAGTTTCCACCACTATTTCCAACTGGAGTGGGCAGACGGTGAATGACCATCCAGTGAAATACTAGCAGCTGAATATAGATCAGTCAGATTATATTTTAAAGATCCTAGGTTTCGTCAAATTATTCCATAAATATTCCATCTATTATTTGAAAGTGATTTCTATGGACAATCGTACACAGCTAACTATAGTCTTAAAACATATGTTAATCTAAAAAGTATGTCCACAAGAGAATTTGTCAACAAAATTCTTGGAAAGTATGGGAAGTATCCTCCTCTTGGTGAACTTATTGACTTATTTTGGTGTAAAGAGTACAAATAAAAAGGTGTTTCCTCATATTCACATGCTGCTATGGATAAAAGATGCACCGAAATCTGGAACTGAGAGTGATGAGTAGTATGTGCCATGTACCATCTCGTAAGACAGAGATGAAAAAGGCCTCAGACAGCAAGTTTTACATTTCAAACACATAGATGTGGCAAGTACTGCAGTCGAAAATACAGACGTAAAGGAAACTTTTATCTTTTGTTCTGCATTTCCAAGTCCTGTCATTTTCCAAGGAAGAGTGAACAACTTTTTGTCTGCAGTCAGACATACACCGACATGGAAATCTCCAAAAACACATGCAACCTGAGAGGAACAGAGGCCTTCAAGTATGTTAATGACTATAACACTGATTCTGAAAATGTGGAATACAAATATGGATATACAATTTGTTGCAAACAACTCCATTGACGTTGCTCGTTATGCGACTTCAAATACTACAAAATCAGATAGGACAGATGAAGGAGATGTGGGTGGAGAATTCTACAGAAAAGACTCTAACCAAGAAATTGTACAGCTGCAGCTTGGAAATGCTTTTCCATAGAGCGATAGGCTCCTATGAATGCTGTGATCAGTTGAGCTCAGCCAGTTTATATTTGAAGTTAAGGGGATTTTTTGGTGTAAGTCTAGGGCTTGCAAGCACTTGAAATAGAGTGTTGACATCTTTCCTGCCAATTCAGTACCTAGCAGAATTTGACTTGGAAAGTTGAGACATTGTGAAAGTAAATATGCTGGACGCATACTATCCAAGAACGAGTGCAAAGCTAGAAAATATTTGTCTTTACCTAATACTTCAACAGATACACAAGCAATATAACAGAACATGTTGATGAAGGGAACCCGGAACTAGTTGCTTGGGATGGTTGTTTGATCTGACACACAAAAGTAAATCTATTTAACCACAGAAAACGTATTTGCCATACTCCAGTCTTTCTATTTGGCACATCTACTACTCTTTAAAACCTGTCATTCTGAATTGGATTTACTTGGAGACTATGACTGCTACAACTATTTTTTCAACACTGTGGAAACAGCATTCAGTGTTTCCAAACTATTTGCAAATGTAAAATATTGAGATTGAAGAGGAAGACAATTGCTGCTGAGATTGCTAAGGAGAGTTGACAGAGGTGCCACAGTTCAGCATCTCTGAGTCAAGTTCCTCTTGGACAACCAATTACTGAAAATGAAACTGAAATAGTCATGAATCAGGTGGAAAGTGCAATGCAACAAGTGAGACAGGAAAGTATTGATTTTGAACAGTTATGTGGACGACAAACAAAAAGAATGTTATATGGAGGTAAAAGAGAAAATATAGCACAGATTCTTCCATGAGAAGAATGAATGTAAATGTGTATCATTTAAGCCAATACTATTACAAATCAGTGGTCAAGCTGGCCCCGGGAACAGCTTTTTAATTGAAGTTCACACTGCTTACCGGCAGAGGAATGCAGAATTAAATTTGTTGTGTGCAATAACAACATCAATTGGATTAGCTTACCACAACATTAAAGACATTACTTTACATTGACTACTTATGCTATATGGTGAAGCTTGTCATGAAATATCAAAAGCACTGAAGGAACTGAAACTTTTAATCACAAGAGTTGAGCATGGTCTCAAATTTAATGCTTGCCTTTGTACAATTGAGAATGCAACAGATTTTAGAAACACAGTATGACATGAGGTTTGGAGGAAAGAACTTAATTGCCTTAGGTGACATCCTACAACCTACCCCCATCAAAGGACAGTCTGTGGTCATGCCACTTCTCCATAATGAAATTCCAAATTCCTTAGAAAGTATTGGAAATGTAAACGTTTGGCTAACCATCTAATACAAGGAACCACTTAAGAACATGTGTCAAGCATCTTATGTGGAATATGGAAATATTCTGAAGGATATTAGAGTATAAATTCTGACAACGTAGGGGAAACATTACTTAGAAAGTCGTCTTATCATGAAACTATTTTTCTCAAACAAGACAGAAGCATAGCTAATGTTACATTTCCTTGAAAAACGGAAATCCATAGACTCCCTAATGCATACACCAGGAAATCTCCAATTTTAACATACCATTACTAAATATGGAGAAAAAAAGTTTGGAACTTACAGCAATCAACAAAATGGAACACCAGGAGGTGACAGTACTGATAAGTGAAACACTTCAAGCTAAACTGGACTTATTGGAAAAATGTGTTTCCAGGACTGAAGGTTTAGAAAAGTGCTTACAGGTATGTAAAACTGTAGAATAATTTTGAAGCATACTTTAAATATTGATGAAGGATTAGTAAGGGGTGCTATGGGTAAAGTGATTGATTTAATACATTTTCTAAATATAGATGAAGTTGAAAACTTATCAATAAAATTTGACAAGATTGATAGCATGAAGCAGATTGGTACTTTTTTGCTTACGAAAGACTGATATGTCCAGAGGCACCAGTTCCCAGTGTCTCTAGCATATGATGTAACTATCCATTAATCTCAAGGTTTAAATGTAGACACAGCTTTTATTAATATTGGTAGTACTGTATTTAAGGAAGGAATGTCATATGTAGAATTGTTTCAAGTTAGAATATTATCCTGTTTGTTTTTGGTTGAATTTGATGACAGAAAGTGATGCAAGTTGTGTGAAAGAGTACAATTGGTTAAGAAGTGTATGAGCTCCTCATTTAGGGCAGTATTCCATTTATCCTAAATGAATAATCTGTCTTAAGGAACGGCTTACAAAAGAATCTACAGATGTTGCTATAAAGAAAGAAAAGAAGGAGAACAAGAAAGGTGTTAAGAAGAAAAAATGAGAGAATGAGGGAGATATTGCAGGTTCAGTTGTGAAACCCTTCTGGAACCAACTGCTATGCAAATGTTGTTATCAATGTAATCTTTCATTTACCACATCTTATAAATACAATTGAGCAGAAACCACAGAAGTGATTATGTTCTTTATATTCTGCACTGTGTAGTTTGCTGCAACATTTACATAGTAATAGGACTGTAATACCTTCTGCTTCAGGCATTTGAGATCTAGAAGATACATGCAATGGATTAGTAGTAATTACTCACAACTGTCAACAAAATGCACAGGAATTTATAATGGTCATCTTTCGAGTTTTAGAAGAAGAAATACATATTGATAACGTATTGGGACTGAGTTACACATGGAGTCCTGAGTGTGCAATTGAAACAAGAACTGCCATTCAAACTACCAAATTCTTACCTTTTGTTTCTACAACCAAGGTTTTAAGGAAGATTACTGTTTAAAACGTGATATAAGGTATTTGTTCTACATGGATCGTCAGTGTTTAAGACATCATTCGGAATACCAGGGGTGATGTTTTCAAAAGGATGTTCAAAATTCAAGTGTGCTTCATATCTATTAGTAGTATTGTACCAATATTACAAGAGTTATTTTTAAGATATACTGTTTTGATTAGCTCAGTAACTATCAGTAAAATAATTGATTAAAAAAAGGTAGTGAATGCAATGCATAGACCCACTTATTTATAGTGACATACTGTGCAGGTCTGTTTTTCTTTTCTTTTCCACAATCTATATGATTGTTTTTTCCCCACTGTTCAATGTTGAATCTCTATACAGTACATCATTTATCATGTAAGTAAAAAAGCTGAGAAGATTAAAAAAGGTAAAACAAAATGTTTAAATTAATTGTATAATTCCTTTTTAGCTGTGCAATTATTATTAACATAAACATTTCTGAAATCTTAACGTTACTGTGCAGATTAATAACATGGAACAACTTATATTTTAGTTTTCTCTCTTTTTACACAGATCATTGGAACCATTTAGTTGAGTAATGTAGGTGACTAATTCCTACTTCAACTTTTAAAATACTTCCAATAAAACACATAGGCAGACATTGCTACATACACTGACAAGCCAAAACACAGGCTCATACAGATACTGATACACCCAGACACAGACTAATGCATACACTGAGACACCCAGGCATGCATTCATGCATACACTGACACACCCAGGCACACACGTATTCATAGACTAATATACCCAGGCACACACGTATGCATACACTGACACACCCAGGCACACAGCGATACATACACTGGCACCTCCAGGCACACACTGACACAGATAGTGACACACCCAGGTACACCTGATGCATGCAATGATACACCCAGGCACACCCTTATGTACACAATAATACACACAGGAACACACTGATACAGACACTGACACAACTAGGCACATACCTATGCATACATTAACATACCCAGATACAAAGTAATGCATTCATGGGTATCAACGCATGTGCTTTTACCACGCATGTCTTTACAGCGAATTTGGTTGTAAAGGTATGTATGGTAAAAGCACATACGTTGTAAAACGTATATAGGCAATCCACATCATTGTGAGGAAATAGGGGCTCATCCGCTCCCTCACAACAACGTACCCCTCAGACGACCGCAGGAACCACGAGAAGAGATAGGAACCACAAACAGTAAGAGATCAGGGGATTGGGCCTATGGTGTGCTTACAATTTTGGGGTAAAAGGGGGTCAAGAGGGTCGTGTAAGGGTAGTGGTTTAGATAGGGAAAGGATTAGGGGTCGGGTCGTGAAGGGGTAGTGTTTTAGGGTAGGGAGAGGACTGGGGATTGGGGGAAGGTCATACAGGGGTAGTGGTTTAGGGTAGGGAGATGACTGGGAGTCATGGGGTCATGCAGGGTTAGTGTTTTAGGGTTAAGGGTAGGCAGAGGACTGGGGGTCTGGGGGTCGTGCAAGGGTAGTATTCTATGGTTTAGGGTAGGTAAAGGATTTGGGGTCAGGGGGTCGCGTAGGGGTAGTGATTCAGGGTTTAGGGTAGGGAAAGTTGGGGTCATACAGGGGTAGTGATTTAGGGTTTAGGGTAGGGCAAGATCTGGAGACTGGGGGGTCATGCCTGGGTAGTGGTTTAGGATAGTGCAAGTCCGGGGGTTTGGGGGTCATGCAGGGGTAGTGATTTAAGTTTCAGGGTAGGGCAGGGTAGTGTTACTTACCCTACACACTTTTAACAAGTTTATGCCTTTACCACACATGCCTCTGCGTTGTAATGGCATGCGTGGTCAAGGCATATGTGTGGTAAAAGAATGTGCTGTAATGGTAGGTCGTTGTAAGCATACTAGTGTAGTAATACCCACATTGTAATGACAGACATAGTATTAGTCTGTGTAGTAATATCATACATTCGTATACACATACACACCCATGCACAAAGTAATACATACAGTGACACACCCAGGCACACATTGACACAGATACTGAAACACCCAGGCACACATTTATACATACACGTATGTACACAATTACACACCCTGGCACCAACTCATTTCTACACTGTCACCCCAAGGGACACACTCATGCATACATTTACACACTCTGGCACACACTTATTCCTACACTGAGACACCCAGGGGCAAATTTACCCACCCTGGCACAAACTCATTCATACACTGAGACACACAGAGACACACTCATGCATACAAGGACATACCCATTTACACACTCATGCATACACTGAGACACCCACGAGCACAGTGATACAGACACTGACACACCGAGGTACACACTTATACATACGCTAACATACCCAGGCACACACTTGCATACATTGCATACATTAACACACCGAGGCACATAGTGATACATACACTGATACACCCACACACACACACTGATACAGACACTGACACACCCAGGTCTGCACTGATGCATACACTGACACACCCTGGCATAAACCGATGCACACACTAATACACCCAGGTACACACTAATACAGACACTGACACAGCCAGACCCACACTTATGCATACATTAACACACCCAGGCACACTATGATACATACACTGAAACACCCAGACACACACTGACACAGATACTGATGCACCCAGGCACACACATATGCATCCACTAACACCCAGGTACACACAAATGCACACACTCACACAACTCAGCACACACTCATTCATACACCCAGACCACCAGGGACACACTCATGCTTACACTGACACACCCAGACACACACGGATGCATATATTGAGACACCCATGGGCACAGTGTTACAGACACTGACACACCCAAGCACACACTTATGCATCCATGGACACATGCAGTCACACACATATGCATACACTAACACACCTAGATATACAGTGAAACATACACTGACACACCCAGGCACACACTGATACAGATGCTGAGTCAACCAGGCACACACTTACGCATACATTGACACTCCCTGGCACACAATGATACACACACTGACACACCCAGGCTCACACTCATGCATACACTAACACAACCAGGCACACACTCATGCATATATTGACATACCCAGGCACACACCAATACAGAGACTGAGACACCCAGACACACTGTTACACATCATATATACAATTAAGGCATAAAAGGATAAACACAGCTCTTTGTATGATTAGTTGGTGAGGTTTAAAAAAAACTTATATAATAGTTGTTATTTCAATCAATGTTCCCAAAAAGCGAGGTACACAACTGCTCAAAAACAACCTTAACAAAAACCAACTGGTTTTAAACTGAAAACTACACGAACAAAAATGTGTATGCCAATACAAAAAACAAAAAAGAAATTAGCATGGATAATTATTTTTTGCATCCAAGTTTCAACTACAGATGTGGCATTTAAGCCAAATGGCATGTGGCATTGCAAGCAGTGAGTTGTCATGTGCCCTAAATTAGGACACAGAGTTGTTACACTTATTGTGGCTAAGATGGAGGATGCTGACGGAGTGGCTGCGGATGTTAAAGGGCGAGCATTGGTTTTCCTCTCACCGACCATCATCAAGTAATACCTTTTATGCATGATCTTAAGTTGTTTCCACATTGATGAGGTACCATGTCTAATCTTCATGTTGATATCATGAGAAGGTTATATGCCACAGAATGGTAGATTTCACAATTTCGGCGTACCTTCTTCTCACAAGAAGGGATCACAAAGAATTATCACACCTCAGTCTCTTTTTAGCAGCAGGTATATTCTGCTCTTCACCCTCCATGACTAGGACAGGATCTTCTTGTTCCTTGGATGGGGTAGCTGCAGCCATTTCAAAAAGACTTGACCCCACTCTACATTCCAAAAAAGCTTGCCCCAGGGGAAGGTAGCCACATGGCCCTCTTGTCTAATAAAACAAAACAAAAAAAGCCAGACCCTGCAAGTCGCCGCAGGCCCCACCCAATTTCACCACCACTGTGCAAACACATCTCCTGATGCACTACTAGCTGGGCTGTAAAGTACCCTTCAGTCCTTTGAATCCTGAGGGTCCTTGGGGGCCAACTAACACTCCTGCTATCTCCAGTTGGTCCTATACAGTGGAATTGCTGAAAGGTCACTGGAGGATCCTCCCCCTTTCTCCACCACTCTGGAAACGTGTCTCCTGGTGCACTACTGGTTGGAAGATGAAGTGTGCTTGGATGCTGAGGGTCCTTGGGGACAAAAAACACTCCAGTGACCTCCAATACATCCCACACAGTGGGATTACGGAGAGGTCTTTAAAGGCCAATCCCCCTTTCTCAGCCACTCTTCAAACATGCCTCATGGCGCACTGCTGGCTGGTTGGAGGATTAAGTCCCCTTGGCTGCTGAGGGTCCATGGAGGCCAAGACACCTCCTGTTAGCCACACCTTGAGCATGTCATTGCTCAAACCCCTGTTTCCACCAAAAGTCATTACTTATTTGATCATGATATATTGCTAACTCAGTGGGTGACTCAAATAATGTTGGGGCATATTATCAAGGGAATTTATCTCCGCTTTTTTGGCTTTAAAAGCCAAGAAAGCGGAGATAAAATTATCTCCCTATTACCTAGCTGTCGCTAACACCAGTTAGCGACAGCTAGTAGGAGATAGTGACCATCTTGGGCCCCACTTTGCATGTCAGTGATATTTATCACTAATGACATGCAAAGTGGGCGTGCCAAGATGTTAGCGACTGGAAACAGTTGCTAACATCGCCTACTCCTATTACCAACTTTTGGAGATATTCGCGCTAAGCGCGAATATCTCCGATAGCTAACACCTGCCCTAAGTAGTTCTTAGCCATGTTATCCAATGGGAGGTGGATAACATGGCTAAGAGCATTAGCTCGGTAATGCATGAATATCGCTGACTTTTCAGTGATATTCATGCATTGCGGCCGATTTTTATCGCATTTGCGATAAACCTTGATAATACCAAGGTTTATCTGCGATAAAAATCGCTGCAGCTCAGCAGTAAATTTTTGTCTCTAACCAAGCTTGGTAATATGCCCCGTTTATCCGGCTAATAGCCATAAAAGTTAAATAAAACAATAAAAAAAAGCCGTGCAGCAAATAATTTAGATACAATAGGCTGCAGGATATTACAGTTAAAGCGTATAACTAGAGTCTTTAAAAACGTGTATCAAACTACTAAAAAACAGATAATTGTAATACACTGTCCGATCTCGCCTACTGCAAATTCATCATTTCCAAGCCTCTACAGACCGATAACGTTTATTGCTTTTTAGAGTGCTTCTGATAAAACTGATAATAGCAAAACAAAATATCAGGCGAGCCAAATTTCTGTAAGAAGGCTAAGCCAGTCTTGTAATGCCTAAAATTAATATCACGTAAACTCAGAACCTGGTGGGAGAGCCGGGGAGCATTATATAAAGTGCAAAACAAAATACAGTGAACCGTACTTTGGGGTGAGGCTTTGTCACTTGGACATTTGAGCATATTAGCGGAAAACGGCCAAAAAATACACTATGCTTAGTCAAATAAAATCAGTAGGCAGGTTTTGGTATTGAGACTAAATAATGTTCCATCCATCACCACTGAAGGAGACACATTGGCATACTTAAGCACTGTTTCCAGACGCAACATCATATAGCAATTAAAATATGATTTTTAACTTTTTTTTGCAGCTGGGTGCTATACTCTCAGGATTGGTGAAAAATTCAAGGGAACCTAGAGGATGACATTTTTCTCTCACCCATGTTATCTAGGGCTAGACAGTCTTCGAGAAAGGACCTAACTAAACCTGCCTCTGGTTTATATCCAAAATTGTTCAACGGGAGCAGAGGTGCTGAGCCAATGACATCTTCCAAATAATTTAGTCCTTCCTCAGCTTGGGAGATGAACGTGGCTGTACTCGGGGTCACTGATAGTGATCTACATATAAAAACATTACTGTATCCCTACACGCCCCCATAACTTCATATTGGAAAGAAATTACACCAATAGGTGTTTAAACTCTTTCTCACAGGTTTGTAGTGCTAACTCATATAAATCAGCAGTATATAAAGCTTGCTAAATGCCCAACAGAATGTGCGCCCAAATCACTGCCTCAGTTGCAGTCACCACAATGTTGGAGTATTTGAGTTAGTAAGTAAATATTTATTGCATATGGTTAATTAAAACCTTTACAAGATTGAGTACAAAACACTATACGAACTAGCCTTGGTTAAAATGCATTTACACTCTTTAAAAAACAAGTTCTTTTTTTAAAAAACAGTGTTACATCGACTGCGGCCTGAGCCTCACCTAACATATCAATCATTCGGACTTGGTCCGCACCATTTTTTTTTCAGTTTTCTGGATTAGGAGGCTCGCCTTCTGTAAGAATTTGGAGGCCCTACAGGCCGTTTGCAACTGGAAACTGTTCAGTGCTAGCATGACGGCAGGCCTGCATGTTCTGATTTGATAAAAACGAAATATTTGTAATAGGTAGTAACGTCTCAAACTAGCCAATGATGGACAGATGCACAGGATGTGAGTCAGTGTTTCTTCCGAACGGCCACACAGTCTGCATAGCGATGTTTGCCATGTTTGCTTCCATGCTGGGGTCTGATCCTTTGTGGTGTAGGTGCCCAGACGTATGCGAAGGAGCATTTGTTGTGTGGACGGTGTTATATAGTTGACTAGGTATGGTTGTGGGGCACTTCTCTCATACGTGGCTAGCACCGTCCAGCCATGTTTTTTCTTTGCGAGGGCGGCTTTGTCAACAATCATGGATTTTTGTTTTGCTGTACTGTTGGCTATTTTTTTGAAGGCCATAAAGGGGTGGTTTGTATTCCATGCCTCTCGCATATTAAGTTGTGTCAGTGCGTCTTCCAAAGATGTTTTCCATACGTTTTTTGCATTTGTTCGGTTGTTAATTTCGCACCAACAATGGCCCATCAGCGTGTCCTCACTTGCTGCCCTTAATTTCCAGCACATTTTTAGTATCCCGGCCTGCCTGACTTGATGCTGATTTGAAAGCCCAAATTCCAGGCGTACTTGCGCTTGTGATACAGACCTTGGTATGTAAAAGATGTATTTGAACAGATTTGACTGTTCTAAGTTCAAGAAGTTTGCGTCTTTGCCTCTGAATAGCTCTGAACCGTACGTGAGGGAGGGTAAAAACTTTGCCTCAATCACTTTCAAGAGGTAAAGGTTGGAGGGGCATTTCAATTTTGTTTTCAGTAACATTAGAGCAAACCGTAGTTTATTGGACTGCGCTTTTCTATGCAGTTGGTGAGTTTTTAATGACCAGCTTGAGTCGACCACTACCCCCAGGTACTTGTAAGAGTTACTTGACTCTATGGTGTTACCCGCGATGTGCCATTTGAAGGGTTGTCGTCCTTGCCGGGATGAGAAGCAGACTATCTTTGTTTTATTATAGTTAATTTGCAGGCGATTCGCAGAGATGTATTCATGCAATTTTGTGATGGAGCGTTGAAGACCCAAAGGGGTCTGGCTGCAGAGAACTATGTCGTCGGCATACTGTAAGCTCCTTATTTTGTATTGAGCTAGCTTTGGCGGGTCAGTTTGTGTCTCCGCGATGCGCTTATCAAGGTCGGCGGTGAAGATGTTGAAAAGGGTTGGGGCTAATACGCATCCCTGCTTCAGGCCGATTAGGGTGGGGATTTTTTTTGTTGTTCTATCTCCAGTGCCTAATTTGATCTTGACCCAGGTGGATGAGTATAATTCTATTATTGCTCGTAACAAGTTCGGAGGAGTGCCCCAATTGGCCATCTTTTGCCATAGGATCTCCCTTGGGACAGTGTCGAACGCCGCCTTTAGATCTATGAAACAGGTGTACAATTTTGTTGACCTTTCCTTTGCTCTTTCGACGAGGAGGTTTAAAGCTAGAAGATTACATGTGGTGTTGGTTCCGGGCCTAAACCCCGTCTGGGTGATTGGAAGGATATGTTTGGAACTAACCCAGTCTTCCAGATCTCTCAGGAGATTAGATGCGTAAATTTTTGCCTCCACGTCGATTAGGGCGATCAGCCTATAATTGGCTGGGTCTGTTCTTGCACCTGCTTTATATATTGGGTGTAAAATGCTCCCTCTCCATGATGTAGGGATGTTTCCTGTTTGAAAGGCGTTGTTGAACAAGGGAGTAAGGTATTCTGCCCAAAAGGATTGGTCAAATTTGAAGAGGCGTTTGGCAAACCGTTTGGGCCTGGCGCACCTTTTGACCTTAGTTTTTTGATGACCATATGAACTTGGGATGGTGTGAACCGATGTTCTTCGCAGTTTTGGGCCACTTCTTGATTTTCATATTGTTGGTGCGGAGAATAATTTGAGTCCCATGATTGAAGGTTGGTCTGTTGTGTTCGCTCCAAATGCTGGATCCAGTCTTCCTGTTGAATGTTTGAATTAATGGTCTGTGCGGCTCCATTTGCTACTTTGTTGATGTCTGCCCAAAATTTCCTGTTGTTATTTGATTTGCTTGACTCTAATAGTTGTTGCCAAGTTTCTGTTTGTTGTTTTAATTTTTCTAGCCAAACGTCTTTTTTATATTTTTGTCGTAGGTTGTAGATTTGGCGCTTGGTCTCATCAGCCTTTATCGTGCCTTTTCTTGATAACTTTCTTATTTCTTGGTTTAGAATCCTTTTTTTACTCAGTATTGAGCTTAAGGGCGCCTTGAGTGCCTTGCATGGTTTCCTTTTATTTGTGTGTGTTTGGTGGCCGAATCTTTCTGTTAGGGTGGTGATGATCTTTTCCCACTTATCCTGAAGAGACGGTTGACTGTTCCCGGTAGCCTCCGCATGCGCTCTTTTCGCATGTGCCGTTATTTCTTCGGCGTTCTTTCCGTTCCATACTAATCGCTTGAGATTGTATAGACACGAAGGTTCGGTCAGATCATTGCATGCTGATGCCCTAATGTGTAGATGGCTCAGTACAATTGATTGTGGGCTGTGGTCGCTCTCCAACCGGTGAGTTATGCTGAAGGGAACTATTGTTTGTAAGACGTCTAAGTCCACTATGGTGTAGTCTAAAACGGCTTGGGCCTGGTTAGTTGTTCTGGTTAGGGACGCAGGTTGATCTTGGGGAAAGCGGCCATTAAGGACGATAAGTCCGACTTCGGAGAGCATTTGTGCGCACTGCTGGCCGTGCTTATCCTTTTTTTGATGGTATGATACCATTAAAGGGATGGATTTGTCATTCCGTTTATTTCGGTTGCTGTTAAGGGCATTGTCCTTATGTAGAAGGAACATGTTCAGATCTCCTGACACCACCAGCCCCGCCTGTGGGTAAGTGGATTGCATTGATTTTATTAGCGCCTTTAGGGTCAGGATTTTCTCTGGTTTCTTCTTTACATCCGGATGTATGTAGGTGTTACAAATTACCAATTGCCGAGACTCTTGAGGGCCAAGAGGACTTGTAGACGGATCGGGAGGTAGCTTGATTTTAATGCACTGGATCCATGTTTGTCCTGTATCAATGGTAACATAAGACCAGGGAATGCTGGTGTTCAGGTAGATCGATAGGCCTCCTGCGGCCCTGCCTGTGTTACCTCTTCTGATGGCCTGTAGTTGGATTTCTTTAAAGCCATCAATTTGTTCCGTGGTGGTTGACCAAGTCTCCTGGAGTAAGATGATGTCAAATTTATTTAGAAAAGCTAGTAAGTCAGCGTCTTTTGTTTTGCCACCCAACCCGTTTATGTTCCATGAACATATTTTCAGATTTTGTGTTCACGCTTCAATTGTCATATGGGCTGCTGGACAAGCTGTTGGGGGTAAAATTTTGCGTCTCTCAGTTGGTCCACCTAACGTGCCTTGGTGGATGATTCGTAGGTTGGACCATCCTCCCTTGGTGCTCTCTGAACAGCCAACTGCCCCCCGAAGTACTCCACTGCCTGGACGTGAACATTCCTCGACCAGCAAGGATAATGGGCCCGGATATCTCTCCAGTGGAACCGGTCTGATTTCAATTCCCCATTTTGCAAATATGTCTCTGTTTTGCCAAAATTCCTTGGCTATCATGGGATCCTTCCATGTTGCAACTGTCATTTCTCTCCCGTTGGTATTTGCAATTGGGTGAAATTCGATGCTTTCAATATGGTTGGTGTTCAAATGACTCAGAGGTTCTATCAGATTGGTTAGTTTTAGGATGGCACTCCGATTGAGAATTTCGTGCTTCCCCCTTGAACTATAGTGCGGAATAATTTCGTGTATAAATGAGCCAGCTGGGTACATTAAGTCAGGGTCTTCTTCTTGCTCCTTGTTCCTTGGTTCGGTGATTGATTTGGCTATCTTGTCTGAGTTGCCCTGGAATGGAATAGTAGACTGGGCTGCTAGTTCAGGGGCGGGAGCATACTGAAGGGATATGGGGAGGTCGCAGCTTACGGTGGAGGGTCTTTGATGCTGCACTTTTGGGTGAGGAGTTCCATTTTGTGCCTTTGTCCTTTTCCGGAAGTAGTGCATAATGCTTTTTTGTTCTGCCTGGGGATTCTGTGCTGTAGGGCCGCACTCCGGTTGCATTTTTGGATGTTCTTGTGTGGGAATGTGGACACTTTGGCAGCTGGCTGATTCTATTGATGTAACTGTGTGGGGCAAACTTGGAGGTAGGGATCCCTGCCAAGATTCCCCTTGCTCCTCCTGAACCTTAGTGCTTGCGTCTTTAAACTTTGGTTCTTGGGGGATTGTTTCTGGAATCAGGTTCGTTTTTTGACTGCAGGCTCCCAAGGGATCTTGGCCCTGGAGCCTGTTGGACTGTGGTGTTTTTTGTTTTCTTTGCAGCTTCTTTTGCCTGGATTTCCTTAATCTCTTGCGTTCTCGTTTTGTTAGAGAGGTAAATTGTTTTTGATGCCCGTAGGGTAGAGGGCCAGGATCTTCGCTCCCTAGGTTGGCTGGGTCCTGAGTGCGGTTATCTTGGGGAGTGAGGTCTTCTAGAAGTGCAATGTGTACTGTTGGTAAATGAACTGTCGTTGGGAGTCCATCCGTTGCATCTAGCCCAGGGTCCTCGCCAATTGAGATGTCACCGCTGGTTGTGCTTATCAAGTTATCGGATAGAGTATCGGTGGAGTGAGTTTCCATGATGTCTTGGTGCTCTTTTGTTTTGTTTTGGACTTCCCATAGAATGTCTGTTAAGATGGTCGGTAAAACTTTTAGTTGGTTCATTGTTTCTGAACACTGGCATTCGTGGAACGTTGTGTGTGGGTCTTTCTGAACCCGCTCTATGAGAGAATTAAGCTCTAGTATCTTGCAGTCTATACCAACCACGTGAGATGCCAAAATTTGTAGAAGGTCTATCTGTAGCTCTAATTTTTCAGAGTGTCGCAGTAATGCTGAGGAAATGGTTTCCATAATACTAATGAATGGTGGCCACAGCGGTGCCTGCACTGGTGGCATGTTGTCTGTTTGATTGCTAGAGGATGGTAAACTGGTCCTGACTTTTGCCCCTGGCTTATTCCGCGCCAGCACTCGGGGATCACCACCATGACCTGTGCCTGGGCTAAGTGTTCCTTGTTCCCTTGTTTTTCGGGGCTCAGGTCCTTTAGGAGGGGTTGTTTTGGTTGGTGAACAAATAGAGAAATGAAGGGGGAAAAGTCCCGACGGACCGTTCGGTGTTTGACAGTTTGCCTCATGGTGAATCATTAAACTGCCAGAGCGAATGCAATTATTAGCTTCCCGAGTTTCTGGACATGAGAGGGATTGGGGTTTAGGTGTTATTTGTTCCTTCGGTTGGCCATCTGGGCCGTCTGGGCATTGTTGACCCTGCTGTGCCTTGACTCCTTCCAGTTTAGGGGGAACCTTGCCTTTTCTGTGTTCGTCCCGATGGTCCTGGTCGTTTTGGTGCCTTTCGACCATTCCTGTGCTGGTTACGCCCTTGTCTAGTATGTTAGTAATGTCCGTTCTTGACGCTAGGTTTGCGGTCCCAGGGTCAGTCTCTGTCGTACAAAAGTAGGAACCCAAGCTTAATGAGCGACGCTTCGTTGGGAAGTTTGTTGTTTTTACCGTTGATACCTCTGCGTGGGCGTTTGCGTGGGTTGCTGCTTCCGTTAAGTTGATTTGTGCTTTAACTGTGAGTTTGTTGGGTGTTTCCCAAGGGTTATAACTGTTCTTTCGTGGGGTATTGCTCAGAGGCTGCAAAACTGATGACATCGAACCCACTGACTGAGATGTTCTCTTATTGCTATTGGTGAGTGTGAGCTTCTGCAGCACGGATGGTGATGAGGGAAGGATTAAAAAGTCTGTGATCTTGGAATTTTTTAGGTGTGGGGTTGGTTGTGATGTTAATTCTGTGGGGGTGTTGGCAGTTGTGACTTGCGCTTCTGCTTGGTCTTCATCGGAGGAATCGTTCATTTTTCTGGGGTGTGATTGGTTTCTTTTTTTAATTGTGGGGTTTATTCTAATTTTTCCGGATCTCATGATGGTACAGATTTTTATGATTTATTTATTTATTTTTTTGGGAGCCTGCTTCCTCCCTTTTTTTTACTTTGCTCCCTTCGGCCACTCCGCCTTCCACCTTCCGTACCTCACCCTTGAGCTGACAGGGGCGGGAGGCTTTTGCGCTCTTGAATAAAAATGATGGATGGTAAAAGTATGTAGTTGGTTAGTAGTTATGAAGTGGTGACGAGTTGGGGAGGCCAGCCCTGATTGGGAGTGGATAGGTTGTGCTCTCTCCGGCAGGGGTTGAGGGGGAGGGTTTCTCCTGCCGTCCCGGTGGACCACTGGCTCTCCCCCTTTCTCCTTCTCTTTCTCCTTTAGCCTGTGATTCTCTCCGTGGGATGAGGTGATGGGATGATGAGATGGGAACTGGATGGCTACTGGGATCAATGGGAGAGGCGAGAAGTGGAAAAGAAAGTATGGCAGGACTGGTCTGCAAACGAGCGGAGCGCTCAGGGGGTGCCTTCCGCCAAATCGTACCTGGTCAGATTGGCCTAGGCTGCCCCCCCCGGGCTCTTACTTGGCAGCTGCCTCTAACGGCAACCGCGCTCGTGCTTTGACCCTGGCCCCCGCCCTAAGCTCGGCTGGCCTCACTCCCTTAGGCCCCTTGGATCCTGGGGCTGTATGGCAGGGCTGTATGGCAGAGGCAACAAGGATGAGGAGATAACGCCGGGTTATACAATTGCTTATCCATTGCTCGTGACTTGCCTGCCCAGAGCTGGGCGCGGACACCAGACACCAGTAATGAAACGCCCTCTGCGCCCTTCCTATTTGAGTTGACCCTCACTGAAGGTTTATGACAATTGAAATTAAACATATTAGGCGCCAACAAACATCTTTTTCCTACGCATTGTTGAATGCCGTTATCAACTTACAATATCACCCTATTTTTCTAAAGTGGACATGAAATCCAAGTCAGTTTATAGAAATTTGACCATGTTTCCTGACTTTTTGCTCAATTATTCATCAAGTGAACTCCTCCCATTGCAGGGTTTATTAGACATAATCAATGACGAACTGAAAGTAGGGTTACATAAAGGACAAGGAAACCCTGAGTCTTAAACCCAGATGGGTAATTATATGTCTTCCAGTCAACATAAACCACTGTTCACGGTATGCCAACTTTATTTAAGTGAGCACTTAAGTTACACTGTCTAATAGTGTGATTAACCATTAGCTTATGGGGGAGAATATCCCCCTTCCTGAAAATTAGACAGAGAAAGGTTACCTTCCAAGGATCTGGGATGAATATATTTTGTGCAATCCAATAATTAATTAACCTTTGAATAACATTGAAAGTACTAGCAGAAGGGAACACATTACTGGGATTATCAGCAAAAATTCTTTGTTTAATTATGGTACTTACAATTCGTAATATTTTCACTAATGCACAAGTAAGGAAGTGTTCACTGTTAGTTGGTACAGCCGGTGCTGGTGTCTTTGTGCATTCATGGACACATAGGGGTCTATTAGTATGTCGCAGGGATCGCCACCTCCCGTATGTTGGTGGCGATCCGCCTGCCATTTACCAATGCCTGCATCCCATTTCCCCCCACCATATTATATTTTTTCCGTCCGTTGACTAGTCGACCGGGCGGAAAAGGGGTTTGATATGGTGGTGGACACCGCCATCCATATTCAATCAATCAATCAATTATAGCATTTGTAAAGCGCACTACATACCCGTGAGGGTCTCAAGGCGCTGGGGGGGATGCTGCTACTGTTCGAAGAGCCAGGTCTGGAGTCTCCTGAAGGTTAGAAGGTCTTCAGTCTGTCGTAGGCGGATGTGAAGGGTGTTCCACGTCTTGGCGGCGAGGTGGGAGAATGATCTGCCGCCGGTGGTCATTCTTCTAGGGCGGGGGACGGTGGTGAGGGCATGATCCGCGGAGCGGAGCTGGCGGGCAGTGGTGTAGAGGTTGACGTACGCTGGTCCGGTGTCGTGGAGTGCCTTGTGAGCATGGGTGAGGAGCTTGAAGGTTAACCTCTTGTTGATGGGGAGCCAGTGCAGGTCTTTCAGGTGGGTTGTGATGTGGCTGGGGCAGGGAATATCGAGGATCAGGCGTGAGGAGGCGTTCTGGATGCGTAGGAGTCATTTCAGGAGTTTGGTCGGGGCTCCTGCGTGGAGTGCGTTGCCGTAGTCCAGTCTGCTGCTGACAAGGGCTTGGGTGACCGTCCTTCTAGTTTGGGTAGGGATCCACTTGAAGATCCTGTGGAGTATGCGGAGGGTGTTGAAGCAGGAGGAGGAGATGGAATTGACATGCTTTTTCATGGAGAGTGTGGACTTGAGGATGACGTCTAGGTTTTGTGCATGGTTGGTGGGTGTAGGGGGTGCTCCTATTGCTGTCGGCCACCAGGAGTCATCTCAGGCTGAGGGGGTGGGGCCGAGGATGAGGACCTCTGTCTTGTCTGAGTTCAGCTTCAGTTGGCTGTTCCTCATCCAGTCGGGGACGGCCTTTATTCCTTCGTGGAGGTTGGTTTTGGCGGTGTGGGGGTCTTTGGTGAGCGAGAGGATCAGCTGGCTGTCGTCAGCGTACGAGATGATGTTTAGGTCATGCTGTAGGGCGACGTAGGTGAGTGGTGCCATGTAAACGTTGAACAACGTTGGGCTGAGAGATGATCCTTGGGGTAAGTCGCAGATGATCTCTGTGGTTTTGGAGTGGAAGGGTGGGAGGCGGGCGCTCTGGGTTTCCCCGGAAAGAAATGAGGTTGTCCAGTCCAGGGCCTTCTCTTGGATTCCGGCATTGTGGAGGCGTGCTCTTAGTGTGCGTGGCAGACTGTGTCGAATGCGGCAGACAGGTCCAGGAGGATGAGGGCCGCGGTTTCTCCATCAAGCATGATCCTGATGTCGTCTTTTGCGGCAATGAGGGCAGTTTTGGTGCTGTGGTTTCTGCGGAACCCTGACTGGGATGGGTCTAGGATGTTGTTGTCTTCGAGGAAGCTGGTCAGTTGTTTGTTGACAGTCTTTTCGATGACCTTTGCCGGGAACAGGAGCAGGGAGATGGGCCGGAAGTTCTTGAGGTCTTTGGGGTCCGCCTTGTTTTTTTTTATTAGGGCGTTGGTTTCTGCGTGCTTCCAGTTTTTTGGGAAGGTTGCCGTCTTGAAGGAGATGTTGATGGTTTTCCGGAGGTGAAGTGTGATGACGCTGCTGGCTTTGTTAAAGAGGTGGTGTGGGCAGGGGTCTTCCGAGAATCCGGAGTGGACGGTGTTCATGATCTTGATGGTGTCGTCGTCGTTGATGTTAGTGCAGGCAAGCAGGCGGTTCGAGCAGGTTGTAGTTGTTGGAGCGAGGATGTCGGTAGTTGCCGGGGCGGTGGAGGTAATGAAGCTGTCATGGATGTCAGTGATCTTGCAATGGAAGAAGGTGGCCAGTGAGTAGCACAGGTCTTGTGACGGTGGGATGTCGTTGGTGTTGGAGCTGGGGTTGGAGAGTTCTCTCACGATGCTGAAGAGCTCTTTACTGTTGTGTGCGTTGTTGTCTAGGCGGTCTCTGAAGGCGGTTCTTTTGGCAGATCTGATCAGTTGCTGGTGTCGGCGGGTAGCGTTCCTGTGGGCTGTGTAGCTTTCCGGTGTTCTTTCGCGGGTCTAGATTTTCTCTAGTATTCAGCAGGTTTGTTTGGATGCCTGGAGGTCTTTGGTGAACCAGCTGGCTCTCTTGCTGGTGTGGGTGTTAGGGGGCATCTCGAGCGGGGCGAGGATGTTGGTGCAGTCAGTGATCCATTGTCTGAGGTTGCGGGCTGCGGTGTCGGGGTTGGTTGGGTCTGCGGATGGGCTCTGGGTGAGGGCCGCAGTTAGCTGATCCTCGGTGCAGTGGTGCGTGGTGGGTTTCCGGAAGGTGAAGTGGACGCAGCAGTAGTGGGTCCAGTGGAGTTCCGTGGTGTGATCGAAGAAGACATGGGTGCTTGCTGTGAAGAAGGGGTCAAGCGTGTGGCCGGCGGAGTGTGTGGGTGCAGTGACGAGTTGTCTAAGTCCGAGGTTGCCAAGGTCGTTGATCATGTTGGAGAAGTTGGTGTCATTGTTGTTCTCGAGGTGGAAGTTCAGGTCCCCGAGGAGTATGTAGTTGGTGGAGGCAAGGGTGTGTGTGCTGACGAGGTCAGTGATGGAGTCGCTGAACTGCGGTCGGAGTACGGGGGGTCTGTAGATGAGGGGGCCTCTTGAAGTCAGTGTGGATCTGGAAGTGCAGGTGTTCGGTGGTGCTGAGGGTGTCGTCGCCGTGTGTCATGATTTTGAGGGTGTGTCTGTGGACGATGGCAATTCCTCCTCCTGTTCCGTTGGTGCGGTCCTTGCGGGTGATCTTGTAGCCTTCCGGGATGGCTATGATGATGTCAGGTGCCAAGGAGGGGGTCAGCCAGGTCTCCGTCAGGAATGCGATGTCTGGGGCGTTGGTGTCAAGTAGGTCCCAAAGTTCGACGGCGTGTTTGCGGCAGAGCAGGTTTCGAGCAGGATGCACCCGAGGAAGTTGGGTTCTTCGGTAGGTGGGCTGGCATGCCGTATGCTGCTGAAGCTACAGTTCTGGCATGTGAAGGGTACTTGGGTGCACTTCGGGGTGACCTGGCAGCAGGTGTGAGATCGTCCGGCATTGAGTACGTGGAGAGTGCTGGAGTCGTAGCGGAGGTGGGCATCGTGGTGAGTGCGGGGGCCGGGGTTCCTGGCGATGGGCGTGGTCCAGGCATAGACGGGCACAGACAGGTTTGCCTTAAGCGTGCCCGCTGCGCATGGCCACTGAGTGCTCCATATGAGGGGATGTGGGAGGGAAGAGGTGGGAGAGGGGTTGCGAATGGGAACCAAGGTGGCGGGGACGCAGCGGTGGGAATGTACGAGGGGGGAGCAGGGATACAGAAGGCAAAAAGGGGGCTCAGAGGGACAGGAGTAATGGGTCACACAGTACAGCGGGGCAAAAACACCCAGTAAACAAAAGTAAATACAGCTGGCAACAACAATTGACAGTAAAAACCAACCGCAGTGGTGGTAACGCGGCGGACAGAGGACGGGCACAGAAGCAAACGAGTGGCAGCTGCAAGGTCAAGGGCACACAGGAGGGCTGTGTGGTGGCTGGGGGAGCGAACTACCTGGTGACAGGGTCAAGGGTAACATTAAGATGCAGGCGGTGATGGGCCTTTCCATGGCGCCGTTGCCGCCATAGAAAGGCATGGAGTGTCTGCATTTGGGGGCCCATTGCGGGCCCCCAGGATGTTGAGAGTGCACATGGGGGTAACTATGGTACCTCCTGCATTTGCATGCACAATGTGGCAGGCACCGCGGCGTGCCTGCCACGTTGGGCATGCAAATGCAAAACATGACTTTTTTCCATTGAGGTGCTGTTGAAACAGAAAGACAAGCACCGGAGTGTTAGGGCAGAAGGTCTGTAGCAGCCATATTAGGTTTGAGTGCTCCGAACTTTCTAATGATCTAATATATGTTTTCACTCTTCCTGTTGACTTCCTCTGACATTTAACATATGATTAGTTACTTCAATGACAATGATGTCCACATCTTCGTTAATTACTTCAGGCCTGATTTATATATTGTGGGAGAGGGTGCTCTGTCGCAATGGCAATTGAGTTCCCTCCCCGCCAATATAGTGGTCTGCTTGTTGCATTTGCATCCAGGTGGCCCTCAGGTTTAAATATAGTGGAGACTTCTCAGTCGCTTCTGTGAGCAATCCCCTCTGACGGCCTTGGGGTGTGAGGGCCATTAAGAGAAATGGCTACACATTTACTCACCCAATTTTGATGCAAGGGTATGCAGCAATGTTTTACTGTTACCTAGTATAGTGAAAAACTAGGCAGTAAGGAACAGTAAAACATTCTAATGCTCCCCCAATCACAGAAAAAGCTTCACAAGGCGAGGGGAGCATAACTTTTTCTCTTTTCAGAAATACTTTGTGCTACAGGGCTGCATCCTGCAGAAGCATCCCCATAGCAGAGAGTAAAATGCATTGACAGGAATCACTGTCACTGTGGTTTATGGCAATGCTTATACAAATGACAGCCTGCCTGGCGGTCATTTTTAAACCCAGCTTGTTTATCTTCCACCAGGGCCACTGGGTAATTTACTCTGCTGCCTTGGGGGCCCCATTGGCTGTCTGGCATAAGACCTTTGTCTCAAAGAAGGAGGATACTCAAGATGGCCAGAACTTTGATTACAATACTTTCTTTTAAAAAAGAAGTGTTAATGATTGACATGCTTCTCTATCATTTCCATTTCCCTTGGTGTGTTTACTTACTGTTAGGCGATTGTCATGGCATAATCTTGGTTAAAGAGAGTTAGCAGCTCATGCTTTTCCTTGCACATAGTATCATCTATTGCTATTGCTTTCCATACACAGGCACCACTACGCATCTATTTTCTATCACAAGATTGCTAAAATTCTAATTGACACCCTAGCTTCTGTAGTTACATAAAATAAGGTTATTGGGGATGATGCACAAAGCTCAGATTGCAATCTAGCAAGTTCAAATTTCACTCCAACTGATCTGGACTTCGCTTTGGGATATCACTAATGTTCTTATCAGTTTCATGCAAAGAGTTGATTCCCTTGAGGTTGCAAAACGTCATACCTGATTAATATTATGTAGGCAGAAGATATTCTGTGACCCATGCAAATGTTTGCAAACACAGGTAGAGGGGTGTTTGAGGGGCAGCAGTTCTCCAGCCTTGTGTTCACATTCAGGTCAAGTCAACATATTTAATAAATAAAGCAGCCTTCCTTAAAGTAGGACCACTGACTGCTTATAAAACATTCACTTGGAATGAATCGGATAGGGGTTGAGTGTAGAAGTCCTCTAGACCACTGTTGCCTCCGACCGGGACAAATGAAACAATTCTCCATGTAGACAGTTTCCTCTTTTTGAATCAGTTACCGCTCAAAGTCAAGGATTGGTAAGTGATTATCAGTTTGAAAACACAATTTCAGTCACAAACACTGAATGCATTCCTTTGTGACTCACAAAGAGGAGGAAGATAACTCTTTTTTGCTTCTCGTATTTGCAATTTGTATTAGATTGCAAAACCATTTTACGTAATAACAATGACTTTTCCACCACACAAAAGGATTTAATTTTACCAATTCAAAAAGTTATTTTACTGTCCAAATCTCTAGGTTTTCATGATTTTAGACATTATAGCCCCACATATCTTTTTACATTGGGACACCTAAGGGAGGTGGTTGCTTCGAAGTCTTCAGATTCTCTGAGTTACAGGGTGAAGGCACTTCTTTTTTCGTGCCCTAAGTGTTAGGAACTGAGTTGTTGGTTGACTGGGGTGTAATATACTAAATACACCTGACTGTTAAGTACATATTAAAACGTATTTAAAATCGGGGGCAGGATACTAATCTCTCCACCCAACCTCTGGCCTTAGTCAATTGCCAGTCGTATCCAGTACTAAATGTCCCACAGAAAACATTTAGAGATGTGTTTCGCAGTCCACCCCATGTGTCTGTACCCCACTTGAAAGGTGTGCACAAAACAAATGTGTGAAGATGAGAAAGTACTTCACGTAAGCATCACCAAGGGAGCTGCTGGTAGGTACTCACCATTTTGCCCACGTTTCTCATCATCTGTAACTTTCTTACCCATGAACGGAAAAGAAACAGTGTCCAGTGTGAAGAATAAAAGGTGAAGAACTACTGAAGAAGAATATACACAGAAGTGTGTTTGTGTCAGACTAGACCCCGTAATGTGAGAAAGAATAACTACTTTTCTCCAAGCTAAAATCGAGTTATGACTCACATGTACATAATCATAATTGTAACCATGCTGTAAGCCTACTCAAGATTAAAAACAAACTGCATGTTTCAGACTACTTTAAGATAGGCCAACATGTTTCATTGTCAATCTTCCATTACAGCAATTTCATCAAGACTCAGGGCCAAACTTCACCTCACTGGACTTCAAATTTAAACCACGGATGACTGATAAACACAATCTTAAGTCTTAAGTTTAGTTTCCTGCACCAGTCACTACTTCAGTTTTACACACTACAGAACAGCACAGCCTAAAAATGGTACTTGCTCACTGCAGTATGCCAGTGGAATCAGAAATAGTGCAAAGTCCTTTTCCAAATACTCTGGACTAATGATAGTGGAAACAAACGCACTTGTTTTTCCCAACCCCCAAGAAGTTATATGCTGAGGGCTTGTGCGTGGACTGTGTTGTTTTGCAGGGGCTGCCCTGCTTACCTGCCTGGAGATCCTTGCTGGGGGTTTTCTTCATCAGAAGGAGGACGCCACCTTGCTTTGCGCCCCCCTTCCAGCTGTGAGGACTACCAGTCCCATAACACCCTCTGCACGCCACAGCGACGGGAGCACCTGAGACTCGTTAAGCCCCTCCTATTTTACAAAATTACTGGCTACCGCCCACGCAATGTGGGACGAGCACGGGCAGGCGCCGGGCTAAGCCCTGGCAAAGGGCGGGCCGTCTGTGGCCGTCCGGGGCCGGTTGAGGCCGGGCCGGGCCGGCCCCCTAACATCTTTGCTACGGACTGGGACCAAAGTATAGCTAAGTGAGCTGCTAGATTACTACTGATTTGTAATTTAAGTACTAGTATTTATTTGTTGTTGATTTAGTACAGTGGGTTTGCTATTTCTTGCCACTGTAAAAAGGTTCCTTTGAAATATGAGTAAAACTAGCCGCAAAGGGGGGGCATGGGCTGGGGGAGTGGTGACACTAGGTGCCTATCTCCAACAGGCAGAAACAGCAGTGGCTAAGGAGGTAGAGCTTGTAGAAAGGAGGCTTTCAATTGATCCTTTCTGCTTGATATCAAATCCAGTACCAAATCTAGTAACTGGAGGTAGTTGTGTCTCCCCAGGACCCCAGGCAGGTGCAATTGCCCCCCACCCATGAGGACCCAGCGTCAGATACACAGCCGACAAATATCGCCTTGCTTTGCGCTACCCCCTGCCAGCCGTGAGGACTACCAGTCCCATAAGCCCCTCTGCAGGCCACAGCGACGGGAGCACCTGAGGCTCGTTAGCCTTACAGCATATAACAACTTGCAGCACCCGCTGGCGCGGGTGCCTCTGTGCTGAGGGCTCGTGCGTGGACTGTGTTGCTGTGTTGTTTTGTGGGGGCTGCCCTGCTTGCCTGCCTGGAGGTCCTTGCTGGGGGTTTTCTTCATCAGAAGAAGACGCCACCTTGCTTTGTGCTCCCCCCTGCCAGCCGTGAGGACTACCAGTCCCATAAGCCCCTCTGCATGCCACAGCGCCGGAAGTACCTGAGGCTCGTTAGCCTCACAGCATATAACAACTTGCAGTACCCAAAGGCGCAGGTGCCGCTGCGCTGAGGGCTCGTGCATGGACTGTGTTGCTGTGTTGTTTTGTGGGGACTGCCCTGCTTACCTGCCTGTAGATCCTTGCTGGAGGTTTTCTTGATCAGAAGGAGGACGCCACGGAGACGCACGAGCGCGTCAACCAAGATGGCCGCTGCCACCGGAGCTCCGTGAATACTACGGCCCGTAATTTTCTTTGACGACGTTTTTTGTGTCAAGAAGTGGGCGAAAATAGCGGCGCTTGCCTCCACATGCTATTCCTTACCTGTGGAGTGAATTTTGGGCGAATTCCTTCGGCGGAAGGGCTTCTTCTGGCTCCATGGTTCCTGCTCCCAGCTCTCCTTGCAGGTACTGCCGGCTTTGACTGCTTGGGGGCGGAGTAATATTTATGACAGAGCCTGGCTTGGGCCTAGCCACGCCTACAGTTCAATTTAGCTGCTACACCTGTCTTTTTACAGAGTTTTTTGGTGTTTTTGTCATTTTTTCTCACATCTTGAGGTGGTTTTTCTTCACCTTCCTATTCTTACGTATTAAGGAATATTTTTTCACCTCAGAATGGATTCCAAAAACCCAACTACTAACAAGAGGAAGCAACAGGTTTCTCCTCCTCCTACCAAGTCAAATGTTGTGGAATCCTCAGAACCCTCTCTTGCATTAATTCTGGAGGAACTTAAAGCATTACGTCTGAATACTGACACTATTGCCTCAGAAGTCAAAAATGTTCGTAAAGGTATGGCTTCTATTTCAATGAAAGTTTCAGACAATGTCATCAAAATTCAAGATAATAAAAACAAGCTGGACACTTTCACCCCATTGGTAGCCAAAATTGTTCCAATGCATAATCAGCTGCTGGATTTGGAAAATCGCAATAGGCAATATAATCTTCGTATTTTTAATTTGCCTGAAGATGTTGAAGGGACAAATTGCCGACTATATCTGGAATCTCTGCTAACTGGTCTTTTAAATATTAAATTTCCAGAAAAATTTGAGATTGATAAAGCTTATAGAGTCCCGTTACATTTAAATCCTCGACATACAAAGCCAAGGCAAATGTTTTTCAAAGTACTGAGTCATCAATCATCATTTGGTTCTCATTCGTAAAGCTGTGAGAGAAATTCCATCATTATTAGTGAATGGGACCAAAATTGTTATTCATCTGGACTTTGCTAAGGAAACTGTGGCTACTCTTAGAGAGTTTTCTTCCCTTCATCCGCAGCTGAGGAGCCTTGGTTTTAAGTATGGTCTTTTTGATCCATCTACCATGCATGTCTGGAAAGACAATGTCTCCAAATCTTTTCAACGTCCTGAAGACCTTCAGCTTTTCCTCGACCAACAAGCTCCTCCATCCATGGATACTCAGGATCCTAACACTTGAAATGGTCTCGTCTGACTTTAATTGTCACAACTTCTAATAAATTCTATTCATGGGCTCCAATGGTTACTGGCCATGCTTGAGGAACGGGTGTGCATTTCCTTCTCTCTATTCATGTTTCTTGTTTGTTCCTTCTTCTCTCTTTTTTATTTTCTCCCTTCCTATTTTCTACATAGAGTTACTCCTTTAATTTGGCTATTTCTTTCCTCTTCTTGTTCTCATTCCTTTCTGTCCTTTTTTCTATCTCTCAATGGCTAACATTCATAATAATACAATTGTTTCTCTCAATGTAAAAGGTTTACAGAATCCAATCAAACGTACGAAAATTCTAGATTATTTAGGTAGTTGCAAGGCTGACATTTGTTTTGTTCAAGAGACGCATGTTGATGATAAAGTCTTGCATTACATGAGTAAAAAATGGGTAGATTCTATTGTTTCCTCACCTGCTATAGGTAAGAAAAATGGGGTCGCTATTTTCTTTGCTAAAAGGTTACATTGTCAAATCCTTCATAAGATTTTGGATACTGATGGCCGATATATTATAGTCATAATCAAAATTCATGACTCTATTTTCTTTTTATTTAATATTTATGGCCCTACAGCAGATGATCCTGTTTTTTGGGCTACAGTTACTACCGAAGTTTTGAAGTTGGGAAAAGTTCCTTTGATTGTTGGTGGGGATTTTAATATTATTGTTTACCCCTTATTAGATAGATTATCTACCTCTAAATTTCGTCCCTCAAAGATTTTCCATGCTTTTAAGACTTTTCTTCATACCACCAAGCTAGCTGACATTTGGAGATTACACTATCCCACTGGTAAAGATTTTTCTTTTTTCTCCAATCCTCATAATTCTCACTCTAGAATTGATTACTTTCTACTTTCCCCCCTTCTTGTCCCATCTGCCACTAATCCTACTATTGATACCATTGATATCTCAGACCATGCTAAGATTTCTTTTGTTTTGAATTTGTCGTCTTCTTTTGTTAAGCAATCCAGATGGCGTATGAATGCTGACATTGTTCTCAACGATACTCATAAACCCAAATTGTTACAAGCGATTCAAGACTATTTTATATTTAATCCGGAAGATTCTACTTCTGTTATTAATCGTTGGGACGCCTTTAAAGCTTAAATTAGAGGTTCCACAATTTCTATTATGGCACATGAAAACAAAAAATTTAATTCTAATATAAAGACTCTCAAGAAACAAATATTCATTACTTCCAATGACCCTTAACCCCTTCGCTGCTGGGCCTTTTCCCCTCCTGTGCTGAGCCCTTTTTTGGCTATTTGGGGTAGTGCGCGCTTAGGCCCCTGTAACTTTTTGACCACATAAGCTATCCACGCCAAATTTGCGTCCTTTTCTTCCAACATCATGTGGATTCCAAAGGCGCCCAGGGTTTGTGGATTCCCTTGGAGGGGACCCAGAAATTAACCAAAATATAGTGATTTTTTTGTTTTTTTCAGAAAAATGGGAAAAACGGGCTGCAAATGAAAGCTTCTGGGTTTTTCCCTGAAAATGGTATCAAAAAAGGGTTTGTGGGGCTGAAATCTCCGTTTTCTCAGCTTTCAGGGAATGACAGTCTTTTGTCAGGGAACCAACATTTTTCACACAGTGTTGGCATTTTTCTGGGACATAGCCTATTTTTGCTATTTTTAGAGCTTTCCACCTCCTTCCAATTAATGGTAGAAAAGAGTTTGAAAGCAATAATGGATCCTAGAAAGCTGTACATTTTCGAAAAGTAAACAAAATCCTGAATTCAGAAAAGGGTCATTTGTCTAAATCCATGAAGGATTCTTTATCAAAACTAACAGTTAAATCTTGGAATAATAGAAAATTTGTTGAAAAAAACAGCCTTTTGTCTCAACGTTTTCACCTATAACTTTTTCTAATCTTGACAGCTCTTGGAAAGCAATATACTGTTACATCCGTTAGACCTTCCTGGTTGTGGGGATATATAGGACTTGTAGTTTCACCAAGAACCCAACGAACCCAGATCCAAAAACTGAGCAGCAACTTGCAATGTTTTTTTTTCTTTTACTGGGTATAGAGCACTTTGTCTTAGAAAATGTATACATGGAAAAATCTGTATGAAAGACACCTATGTTTTTCTGAATTGGGTACAAAAATTAGAGTTCAGAAACAGTATATAATTGCACATTTTCAAAATTGGGAATACCCATACTAGCTTGAGAATTATTGGTCATTTTTCAAAAACATTTTTTTTTTACACAATGTCTGTCATTGAAAGGGAGAAATGCTAGAAAGCTCATTTGGTAATAACAGTAGATTTAGAAATCTGAATTACCCAAAGTCTCCCGATAAAAACGGTACCTCACTTGTGTGGGTCGGCCTTGTGCCTGCGATAGGAAACGGCAAAAAATGCAACGTGGTCACACCTCAATTTTGCAGTTACAAATTGACCCTTTTATGGCAAAGTGCCTACCTGTAGTTTTTGCACACTAGATCTGCCGGCACCTAGGGAAACCTAGCAAACCTATACATTTTTGGAAAGTAGACACCCTGGGGAATTCAGGATGGGGTGACTCGACTGCCCACCACCAGGCTTTGTTACCCAGAATCCCTTGCAAAGTTTAGAATTTGACAAAAAAACACATTTTCCTCACATTTCTGTAGTGTAAAGTTCTGGAATCTGCGTGGATCAACAAATTTCTACCCACCCAGCGTTCCCCCAGGTCTCCCAAGAAAAATGGTACCTCACTTGCGTGGGTAGGCATAGTGGCTGCGAAACGAAACAACTCAAAATGCAACGTGGTTGCACTTCAATTTCCCAGTGAAATCTTGTGCTATTTGGACAAAGAGATTACCTTTAGTTTTTTAGTCCTAGCTCTGCCAGCACCTAGGGAAACCTAGCAAACCTATACATTTTTGAAAACTAGACACCCAGGGAAATTCAGTATGGGGTGACTCGTCTGCCTACCCCCAGGTTTTGTTACCCAGAATCCCTTGCAAAGCTAAAAATATGACAAAAAAAACACATTTTCCTCACATTTCTGTGGTGGAAAGTTCTGGAATCAGCGTGGATCAACAAATTTCTACCCACCCAGCGTTCCCCCAGGTCTCCCGAGAAAAATGGTATCTCACTTGCGTGGGTAGGCATAGTGGATGCGACAGGAAACAGCGCAAAACGCAACGTGGTCACAGCTCAATTTTTCAGTGAAATTGTGGCCTTTTTGGGCAAAGAGACTACCTTTTGTTTTTGAACCCTAGCTCTACCGGCACCTAGGGAAACCTAGCAAACCTATATATTTTTGAAAAGTAGACACCCAGGGGAATTCAGGATGGGGTGACTCGACTGCCTACCCCCAGGTTCTCTTACCCAGAATCCCTTGCAAATCTAAGAAATTGGGAAAAAAAACGCATTTTCCTCACATTTCTGTGGTGGAAAGTTCCGGAATCTGCGTGGATCAACAAATTTCCACCCACCCAGCGTTCCCCCAGGTCTCCCGAGAAAAATGGTATCTCACTTGCGTGGGTAGGCATAGTGGCTGCGACAGGAAACAGCGCAAAACGCAACGTGGTCACAACTCAATTTTTCTGTGAAATTGTGGCCTTTTTGGGCAAAGAGACTACCTTTTGTTTTTGAACCCTAGCTCTGCCGGCACCTAGGGAAACCTAGCAAACCTATATATTTTTGAAAAGTAGACACCCAGGGAAATTCAGGATGGGGTGACTCGACTGCCTACCCCCAGGTTCTCTTACCCAGAATCCCTTGCAAAGCTAAGAAATTGGGAAAAAAACGCATTTTCCTCACATTTCTGTGGTGGAAAGTTCCGGAATCTGCGTGGATCAACAAATTTCCACCCACCCAGCGTTGAATGTCAATAGCACCAGCTTTTGAAAGAGGGGTTACCTGGGTTTTTGGCCCCGTGCGAGACGGCCATGTAGGGAAACCTACTAAACCCACACATTTCTGAAAAGTAGACACCCAGGGGCTTCCAAGGAGGTATGGCTTGCGTGGATCCTCCAACGTTCCTTTACCCAGAATCCCTTGCAAACCTCAATTTTTGCTGGAAAAATCAGTGTTTATACACTTTTTTTGCGTGGGAAAGCGTGGCGTCACTGGGCTCACACAAATTTCCTCCCACCCAGCGTTCCCCCAGGTCTCCCGATAAAAATGGTACCTCACTTGCGTGGGTAGGCATAGTGGCTGCAAAAGGAAACGGTCCAAATTGTACGGTGGTGAATTTACAAAACCAAATTGCTAAACAACCTTCATTTTTGGGGGGGGGCACCTGAGTCTTTGGCCCGGGGCTCGGTGGTATTTTTTGGAAAGTACCAAACCCAAACAGATCTGAAAAGTAGACCCCCGGGGGAGTCCAGGGAGGTATGGCATGCGTGGGTCCCCGAACGTTTTCCTACCCAGAACACCTTGCAAACCTTAAAATTAAGTAAAATAATCACTTTTCCAAACTTTTTTGCGTGGGATCACCGTGCCGGCAAAAATGTCCTACCACCCAGCGCTCCCCCTGTTCTCCCGAGTAAAAGGATACCTCACTTGTGTGGGTGCCCCAAAGCAGAACAGGCCAAAAATGAATGTTGAAAAAAGTAGTATTTCAGTGTTACAAATTAAGCCCCCCTGCCTTAGTCACAGGCCTTTGGCCCACCCACACAAGTGAGGTATCATTTTACTCGGGAGAACAAGGGGAACGCAGGGTGGTAGGACATTTGTGCCGACACGGCGATCCCACGCAAAAATGTATGGAAAACTGTTTTTTTAACCTAAATTTATGGTTTGCAGGGATTTCTGGGTAGGAAAACATTGGGGGACCCACGCATGCCATACCTCCCCAGACTCCCCCGGGTGTCTAGTTTTCAGAAATGTTTGGGTTTGGTAGTTACCAAAGATGCCCGCCGAGCCCCGGTCCAATAACTCAGTCCCCCCCCCCTAAAAAAAGAAGGTAATCCTGCTATTGGTTATTGTACTGTCTCCACCGTACGATTTGGACCTTTTCCTGTTGCAGCCACTATGCCTACCCACGCAAGTGAGGTACCATTTTTATCGGGAGACCTGGGGGAACGCAGGGTGGGAGGAATTTTGTGTGAGCCCAGTGACGCCACGCTTTCCCACGCAAAAAAAGTGTGTAAAAAATGATTTTTCCATCAAAAATTGAGGTTTGCAAGGGATTCTGGGTAAAGGAACGTTGGAGGATCCACGCAAGCCATACCTCCTTGGAAGCCCCCGGGTGTCTACTTGTCAGAAATGTGTGGGTTTGGTAGGTTTCCCTACATGGCCGTCTCGCACGGGGCCAAAAACCCAGGTAACCTCTCTTGCAAAAGCTGGGGGTATTGAATGTCAATTGCACCAGCTTTTGAAAGAGGGGTTACCTGGGTTTTTGGCCCCGTGCGAGACGGCCATGTAGGGAAACCTACTAAACCCACACATTTCTGAAAAGTAGACACCCAGGGGCTTCCAAGGAGGTATGGCTTGCGTGGATCCTCCAACGTTCCTTTACCCAGAATCCCTTGCAAACCTCAATTTTTGCTGGAAAAATCAGTGTTTACACACTTTTTTTGCGTGGGAAAGCGTGGCGTCACTGGGCTCACACAAATTTCCTCCCACCCAGCGTTCCCCCAGGTCTCCCGATAAAAATGGTACCTCACTTGCGTGGGTAGGCATAGTGGCTACAAAAGGAAACGGTCCAAATTGTACGGTGGCGAATTAAGTTTTCAATTTGAGAGCGTGTGATTCAAGGAAATTTTGACCGACAATTTCAAGTTTGCAGGAGATTGTGGAAAAAAATCAATAAAATTCACCAGAAAGACATGACCATATACTTCCATGGTTTAACAATAAAATCTAAATTTAGTAAGTTATTTATAGCTATAATGTACACCGTAACAGAGTTACTCAAAAGTCAAACATTCAAGCACGGCTAACTATTCCTCAAAGAGACACACATACAGGTTGGATTTGGCACGAGGGCGAGTGATGGTTCAGTACATAAAATTTTATTAACAAGATATTTCAAAAAATGAAATGCTCTGTCAATAAATAAATGCATAAAAACCAAACCAGTGACTCCCAACTCGTGAGCTGTAAAGCCACGACAAGGCACCAACCGTTTTACAGGCCATTCACGCACCTTTCATACCTGTTACACACCAGACCATTGACACCATTCGGAAGGAAAAGCAACACATTACAACATTCACAAAAAGGGACAAGGTACACCCTACTTCTAAAAGGGAAAACAAAAACAAATATTACTGGACAGCCATCTAAACCGCAAACACACACACATACTGGTTGGATTTGGCACGAGGATGAGTGATGATTCAGTACATACAATTTTATTTGCAAGTAATTTCACAAAAATGAAATACACTGCGTATAATTGAAAGTATGATAAACTGAACCACTGACTCACAGCTCGTGAGCTATAAAGCCACGTCAAGGCACCAACCTCTTTACAGGCCATTCATACACCTTTCGTACGTGTGACACATACAAAACATTCACGCCGCCAGCCGCGGACCCATCACATTACAACACTCACACCAGCAGACAGCGCCATTCAAGGGCCCATCACTTTCACACGCCCATATATCTGCCACAGCAACTACACAAAATGATGGACTGCATAGAGTGTCACTCAACTAGCAGTGTATGTAGTGACCAACAGAAAGTTAGTACTCACACACCGCCAGCCGAGCGCCAGACCACCCACACCACCATCCAAGCACCAAACCATGCACACAGCCAGCCAAACATCACTCAGCGCACACAGACAGCCAAGTACCACACCACGCACACCGCCAGCCAAGTACCACTCCACGCACACCGCCAGCCAAGAACCACTCCAAGCACACCGCAAGCAAAGCGCCACTCCACGCACACCGCCCGCCAAGCACCACTCCGTGCACAGACAGCCAAGTACCACTCCACGCTCACCATCCAGCCAAGCGCCACTCCACACACACCGCCAGCCAAGCACCACACCGCAAGCCAAGCACCACTCCGCGCACACCGCAAGCCAAGCACCACTCCACGCACACCATCCAGCCAAGCGCCACTCCACTCACACCATCCAGCCAAGCGCCACTCCACACACACCGCCAACCAAACACCACTCCATGCACAGACAGCCAAGTACCACTCCATGCACAGACAGCCAAGTACCACTCCACGCACACCATCCAGCCAAGCGCCACTCCACACACACCGCAAGCCAAGTGCCACTCCACGAACACCGCAAGCCAAGCGCCACTCCACGCACACCGCAAGCCAAGCACCACTCCACGCACACCATCCAGCCAAGCGCCACTCCACACACACCGCCAGCCAAACACCACTCCATGCACAGACAGCCAAGTACCACTCCATGCACAGACAGCCAAGTACCACTCCACGCACACCATCCAGCCAAGCGCCACTCCACACACACCGCAAGCCAAGTGCCACTCCACGAACACCGCAAGCCAAGCGCCACTCCACGCACACCGCAAGCCAAGCGCCACTCCACGCACACCGCAAGCCAAGCACCACTCCACGCACACCGCAAGCCAAGCACCACTCCACGCACACCGCAAGCCAAGCGCCACTACAAGCACACCGCAAGCCAAGCACCACTCCACGCACACCATCCAGCCAAGCGCCACTCCACGCACACCATCCAGCCAAGTGCCACTCCACGCACACCATCCAGCCAAGCGCCACTCCACACACACCACCAGCCAAGCACCACTCCGTGCACAGACAGCCAAGTACTACTCCACGCACACCATCCAGCCATGCGCCACTCCACACACACCGCCAGCCAAGCACCACACGGCCAGCCAAGCACCACACCGCCAGCCAAGCGCCACTCCACGCACACCGCAAGCCAAGCGCCACTCCATGCACACCGCAAGCCAAGCACCACTCCACGCACACCGCAAGCCAAGCACCACTCCACGCACACCGCAAGCCAAGCGCCACTCCACGCACACCGCAAGCCAAGCACCACTCCACGCACACCGCAAGCCAAGCACCACTCCACGCACACCATCCAGCCAAGCGCCACTCCACGCACACCATCCAGCCAAGCGCCACTCCACACACACCACCAGCCAAGCACCACTCCGTGCACAGACAGCCAAGTACTACTCCACGCACACCATCCAGCCATGCGCCACTCCACACACACCGCCAGCCAAGCACCACACCGCCAGCCAAGCACCACACCGCCAGCCAAGCGCCACTCCACGCACACCGCAAGCCAAGCGCCACTCCATGCACACCGCAAGCCAAGCACCACTCCACGCACACCGCAAGCCAAGCACTACTCCACTCCACCGCAAACCAAGCGCCACTCCACGCACACCGCAAGCCAAGCACCACTCCACGCACACCGCAAGCCAAGCACCACTCCACGCACACCATCCAGCCAAGCGCCACTCCACGCACACCATCCAGCCAAGCGCCACTCCACGCACACCATCCAGCCAAGCGCCACTCCACACACACCGCCAGCCAAGCCCCACACCGCAAGCCAAGCACCACTCCACGCACACCGCCAGCCAAGCACCAGTCCACACACACCGCCAGCCAAGCACCACTCCACGCACAGACTGCCAAGTACCACTCCACGCACACCACCAGCCAAGCACCACTCCACGCACACCGCAAGCGCCACTCCACGCACACGGCCAGCCAAGCACCACTCCACGCACACCGCAAGCAAAGCGCCACTCCACGCACACCGCAAGCAAAGCACCACTCCGTGCACAGACAGCCAAGTACCGCTCCACGCACACCATCCAGCCATGCGCCACTCCACACACACCGCCAGCCAAGCAGCACTCCGTGCACATACAGCCAAGTACCACTCCACGCACACCATCCAGCCAAGCACCACTTCACACACCGCCAGGCAAACACCACTCCGATTTGCCCCAAGGGGGGGCAGAAATTCAAAAACAATTACTTGCCACCAGGAAGAGACCCTTGCCCAAGGGGTCGCCTCCAAAACATATACATTGCCTCAAAACAGATCCCTGGTGCCAGTGGGGAATTTCTGCCCCCACCTGGGGGCAAAGCAACTAAAAAAACGGGCTGATTTGCCCCCCGGGGGGCAGAAAAACAAAAATATTATCACAGCCCACCTGGAAGCGACCCTTGCCCAAGGGGTCGCTTCCTAAAAGCTAATTTCAAGATCCCTGGTGCTAGTGGGCATTTTCTGCCCCCCCCCCCGGGGGAAAAACGGCAAAAAAAGGCCCTATTTGCCCCAAGGGGGGGGGGGCAGAAAATAAACAACAAAATCAAGGCCCCCTGGAGGCGACCCTTACCCAAGGGGTCGCTTCCCAAAACAAACATGCACTAATAAAAAATCCCTGGTGCCAGTGGTTTATTTCTGCCCCCCCCCGGGGACAAAACGGCCGAAATAACGGCCCGATTTGCCCCCAGGGTCAGCAGAAAATCGAAAATAAAATGGCTGCCCACCTGGAAGCGACCCTTGCCCAAGGGGTCGCTTCCTAAAAGCTAATTTCACGATCCCTGGTGCTAGTGGGCATTTTCGGACCCCCCCGGGGGCAAAACGGCAAAAAAACGTGCCGATTTGCCCCCGGGGGGGACAGAAAATAAACGACAAAATAAAGGCCCCCAGGAAGCGACCCTTACCCAAGGGGTCGCTTCCAAAAACAAACATTGCCAAAACAAATAATCCCTGGTGCCAGTGGTTTATTTCTGCCCCCCCTGGGGGCAAAACGGCCGAAATAACGGGCCGATTTGCCCCCAGGGGGGGCAGAAAATTGTCAAGAAAATGTCTGCCCACCTGGAAGCGACCCTTGCCCAAGGGGTCGCTTCCGAAAAGCTAAATTTAAAATCCCTGGTGCTAGTGGGGGCATTTCCGCCGCACGATCGCGACGCTGTGCGCGATCGTGAGGCAGAAATGCCCTGCAAAGAGACTTCAGGGGAAAGGAAAATCTCTTTCCTCTCCCCTGATGCCTCTTTGCGGCCCCAAACCCCCGCCGGACACGAGAAACTCACCTTCTGTCCAGACGCGCAGGAAGCAAATGGCTTCCCGAGCACAGGGAATCCCTGATGATGTCAGCGCGCGCTGTGCGCGCTGACGTCATCAGGGATTCCCAGGGGGAAGGGGGGGCGGGGGCGGCAGCAGAAGCTCTTCCGCTGCCGCCCCGAGCAAAACAACGAAGATCAGAGAACCTCGGGGGGAGCGCCAGCGCTTCCCCCGAGGGTGGGGCTCATGACGAGCTGGGCTCGTCATCAGCACACGACCACCATGCACCATGACGAGCCCAGCTCGTCATCAGCATCGAAAGGGTTAATATAAAATTAAATTGCAAAAACTTAGATATAAATTTAATGCTATCCTTAGTACTAGAGCTGGGATTCAACTCTCAAAATCCAATGCTAAATTCCGCTTTAATACCAATAGGTCTGGTAAACTCCTCGCTAATTACTTACGTATTAAAAGGGATAAAACGCAGATTACTTCCATTCAAGGCCCTCAAGGTAAAATTGCACTTTCTCATAATGATATTGTTCAGGAATTTTTACACTTTTATTCCACTTTGTATAATAAACCAGATCCTTGTGATGATTCTATAATTGATGCTTTTTTAAATGCTTCCAATTTGCCTCATATTTCTCCTTCTGAAGACTTGGGTTGGATTCACCTATTATTAATGATGAGATCCTGAATGCTATCAAATCACTCCCAAAAAATAAATCTCCTGGTCCTGACGGCATACCTGCTGAATTTTATAAAGAATTTCAATCTCACTACCTTATTTATACCAAATTTTTTCTCACTTTAGTTCCTCCGGTACCATTTCAGGTTCTTTTTCAGATGCTTTAATTGTTGTCCTTCCCAAACCTGATAAAGACCCTACCCTTGTCTCTAATTACCGTCCCATCTCCCTGATTAATCAAGAGTGTAAATTGTATGCTAAAATCATTGCCTCTAGATTAGCTCCTGTCCTGCACTCTATTATTCACCCCGACCAATCCGGTTTTATGAAAAACAGATATTCTGCTAATGATACTAGAACATTATTACAGGTCATTCAACAAAGTTCCTCCCTCCTTATCCCTGCTGGTGTTATGGCTTTAGATGCAGAAAAAACCTTCGATAAAATCCATTTGCAGTTTTTATTTAAAACTTTATTATCCTTTAATTTTGGACCGTCCTTTATTCGTATGGTTTCGGCTTTATATTATGCTCCCACTGCCCGATTATTCATTAATGGCCACATTTCTAACCAATTTTCACTTTTCAGAGGCACACGTCAAGGTTGTCCTCTCTCCCCTCTCTTATTTTTACTAGGAATAGAACCCTTTCTTAATTCCATCCGTAAGTGCGATGATATTCAGGGTATCACCATTAAAGATGTAACTGTTAAAACTTTAGCCTATGCTGATGATGTGTTAATATTTATTAGTAATCCTGCTACATCAGTACCGTTGTTGCTTGATATTATATCCAAATATTCAGTGGTGTCAGGATACAAATTAAATGTTACTAAAACTGATTTTTTTCCCTTAAATATGCTTTGTACTCCCGATATGTTACCTTCACCTGATATTGTTGGGCAAAAGAATAAGTTGAAATATCTTGGTATATTATTTTCATCATCTTTGTGTGCCACCTTAAAATTGAATTGTGGATTCATTCTTGATTATGTTAAACAAAAAACTTCCAAATGGTCCTCTCTTCATCTTTCATGGTGGGGGAGAATGGAATCAATCAAAATAAATATTGCCCCGAAAATATTTTACTCTCTTGCAATGATACCAACTCAATTCCCACTCAAATTTTATAAGGATGTTGATACACTATTATCTAAATTTCTTTGGAATAATAAACCTCCTCGTATTGCTTATAAAAAATTGAAGATTCCTAAATGCCAAGTTGGTTTTGCCCTGCCATATTTTTATTTATATCATAAGGCATTCATTGTAAAACAGAGCTCATTATGGTTTAGTATTTCACCTATTGTCAGTCCTCCTATTTGGCTTCATATTGAAAATTCCCTTGCAAAACCTTTTCCGTTTCCCTCCTTATTAACTATGTCTCCCACCACTAAGGTTATCCATTCTTCGTCCATAATCAAGTCCTCCAGATTCATTTCCTCTGATCTGGACTCTAATTTTGCATTTCCTTTACTTTCCACGGTGAATTTGTCCTTATGGCATAGCGCTTTAATAAAATTAAATAGAAATGTCTCTTTTTGGTCTTCATGGATTGATACGGGCATTTATTATCTTAAGGATGTTTTCTTAGATTGTGCATTTATTCCATTTACTCAACTCCGATTAAGATTCAATTTACCAATGTCTGATTTGATAAAATATCAATTTTTGTGTAATTCCATTCTAGATTCCTTTCCTACTGGTATCCCATCTATATCCTCTGCTGATTTTTTAATTTATGTGAATACTGTTTCTGTAGCCTCTAAGGCAGTCTCTATATTTTACAAAAAATTCACATGTTCATTAGGCTCTAACGTTGATATAATTTCCACCTTTTGGAACAATGAACTTTCCATTTCTCTATCAGTTGATTCATGGTCATCAATTTGGCTCAACAGTATTTCTGGATGGTTACCGGTTTCACTTTATCAAACCAACGCTTATATTTTGTTTAATTCTTTATGGACACCATTACGTTTATTTAAAGCTAAATTATTATCATCCAACCTATGTTGGCACTGTAATTTACATCCTGGATCTTTACGTCACATGTTATTTGATTGTCCTAATATTATGACACTTTGGTCTGAAGTTTGGAATGTGATATTGAAAATTTGGCCTATCTCTGATCCGCTTTCTTATCAACTGTTAATATGTAAATCTGTTGTTCTAATTAATCCTCTAGAAGATGCTGAAGCTAAGTTATTTAATTTTTTGGTTGCGGCTGTGTTAAAGTCCATTACTTTTTGTTGGAAAGATGCTACTTCTCTGTCAGTTCATGCTTGGTGGTCTTGGATTATTTTCACAAGAAGAGGTGCACAATTATCTTTAAAAGGTGTTCATCATAATTCTATGCATTTTCAATCATTCTGGTCTCCTATAGATTCATATGTACAGTCATAATTCCTGTTTTTTCAATTTTGCTATTTCATTCACTGATTATTATAATGTTTTTTAGCTTCTTATTGATAGCTCTGTTTATCTAATATATTATGCTATGAAATGTATCATTCCCCTTTCCCTTCCTTCCTTACCTTCCCTTCCTCCTTCTCTCATATTATTCTTTCTCCTTTGATTGACAACTGTATTGTGCGATGTAATTTCTTTCAGACTGTTCATTTATGATTGTTCTTATTCGCCTTCGTGTAATTTAATGATCTAAGTCATCAGTTTTTTGTATGTATCTATGTGTTTTCCTATGCTAAAATTCAATAAAATCATTTTGAACAAAAAAAAAAGGAGGATGCCACCTTGCTTTGCGCTCCCCCTGCCAGCTGTGAGGACTACCAGTCCCATAAGCCCCTCTGCACGCCACAGAGCAGGGAGCACCTGAGGCTCATTAGCCTCACAGCATATAACAACTTGCAGCACCCGCTGGAGCGGGTGGCGAAGCGCTGAGGGCTCATGCGTGGACTGTGTTGCTGTGTTGTTTTGTGGGGGCTGCCCTGCTTACCTGCCTGGAGATCCTTGCTGGGGGTTTTCTTCATCAGAAGGAGGATGCCACCTTGCTTTGCGCTCACCCCTGCCAGCCGTGAGGACTACCAGTTCCATAAGTTCCCTGCACGCCACTGCGCCGGGAGCACCTGAGGCTCGTTAGCCTCACAGCATATAACACCTTGCAGCACCCTCTGGCGCGGGTGCCGCTGCGCTGAGGGCTCGTGCCTAGACTGTGTTGCTGTGTTGTTTTGTGGGGGCTGCCCTGCTTACCTGCCTGGAGATCCTTGCTGGGGGTTTTCTTCATCAGAAGGAGGACGCCACCTTGCTTTGCGCCCCCCTTCCAGCTGTGAGGACTACCAGTCCCATAACACCCTCTGCACGCCACAGCGACGGGAGCACCTGAGACTCGTTAAGCCCCTCCTATTTTACAAAATTACTGGCTACCACCCACGCAATGTGGGACGAGCACGGGCAGGCGCCGGGCTAAGCCCTGGCAAAGGGCGGGCCGTCTGTGGCCGTCCGGGGCCGGTCGAGGCCGGGCCGGGCCGGCCCCCTAACATCTTTGCTACGGACTGGGACCAAAGTATAGCTAAGTGAGCTGCTAGATTACTATTGATTTGTAATTTAAGTACTAGTATTTATTTGTTGTTGATTTAGTACAGTGGGTTTGCTATTTCTTGCCACTGTAAAAAGGTTCCTTTGAAATATGAGTAAAACTAGCCGCAAAGGGGGGGCATGGGCTGGGGGAGTGGTGACACTAGATGCCTATCTCCAACGGGCAGAAACAGCAGTGGCTAAGGAGGTAGAGCTTGTAGAAAGGAGGCTTTCAATTGATCCTTTCTGCTTGATATCAAATCAAGTACCAAATCTAGTAACTGGAGGTAGTTGTGTCTCCCCAGGACCCCAGGCAGGTGCAATTGCCCCCCACCCATGATGACCCAGCGTCAGATACACAGCCGACAAATATTACTTGCTTATCTATAGTGAGCTCCCCATCTTCCCCTCCTACTACCCGAACTAGGCAGCTAAGGGCTTCATCAGCTGCTAAAGGCAGAGAGCTCTCAGGGAAAAGAAAAGCAAACAGTGCCCCCAAAGGAATCAGACAAAATGCCAAACAGGCTAAGAAAAGAATTCCACACCTGGGTCGGGCACCCATAACGATATAGTAATTAGTCAAGTAATCCCCCCTGCCAAACAAGGAGGGAGTAAGTCCACTATTTCAGTACCAGATGTCACTGTGGGGGACTTTACTTCTGAGTTCATTAGACACATGGAGGACAGGCTGAGAGCAATAATTTCTCCTCTTATGGCAAAGTTGGACTCAATTGACTGTAGACTTGGTGCTTTAGAAGAGTTCTTACCAAAGGATCAACTCCCTTTCAATGGAATAAAAACTACCAATGAACGACCCAACAGCGTATCTATACAGTCAGGTGTAGGTCTGAGGGAGGTACCTGCGGCCCCAGTGGCCCCAGTAATTAATATTCTGGCCCCAGCCATTGGTACCAAAGCAGTAGTTAGGCCCGGCCCTAGGGGTCTGGTTGGGAGATTAGATCCTTTGGGTAATGGCCCTTCTAAAGAGGTGTTTCTTCATCTTCCCCCAGAGGCATGCCCATACTCTATTATTATGGCAAATGTCCCAAAAATCTCCAATGGTGGGGAAGAACATTGGATGGCACTTAAAAACAAAGCTCTCCATTTTTTGAATACCAAAACAGTGCTGGGAATACCTTTTTAGGAATTATAGGATGGTGAGAAGGGTGGCTTTGGTGGGAAAGACCATGAGAAGTATGGAGGGGGATTGTGTTGTGAGTTTTTCTTCTCCCCAACTGGTGGACCATACTCTCAGACAGGCAGGATCTTTTAGGATCCACAACGATTCTATCAATTTCTTATCACTGGGTTTTTTTACCCCCCCCCATCCCTGCTGCTGATTTGAACAAGAGAGAGACTAATTATCAGGCAGTCACCCTTATTAATCCTGTACCACTGAGCAACAGATTTGAGGTCTTTAGTTCACTTGACAGCAATGATTGACTTCAAGGCGCTCAAGCTCAGGAACAGTGGGTAGCTAGCACAGCTAATTCACACATAGTGGGTTTACCTATAGTTCTTGAATTGCTAGGAGACAATATGCCTGCTCTGGGAGTCAGTCCAACATTTAGTAGTATTTCCGATGTCAATGTTAATAGCTTATCCCAGGAGGTTATACAAAGGGGGCAAAATGATATAGGAGGGCCAATTGAAGGAGGGTCCCTTAGCCCATATCGACTGGATGCTGATCTTAATGTGATATCTATGGTTTCATGGAAAGTGGCTGGACTTAGAAGCAAAGTAACATCACAGGACTGGCTGTCTTTTATAGACAGTCAGGATCTAATTCTTTTACAGGAAACTTGGTTGAATGCACCCGAGTTCAGACCCGGTTATCTTAATTTTCACGTTCCTGCTGTCCCTAGCTCCCGAGGGCGATCACAGGGGGGTCTTTTAATATGGGTCAAACAAGATAACCGATATATTATCAATCAACTTGACACAAATAGCAGTGATATTTTGCGAATACGAGTCCAGTACCCCGAATTCAAATTCTTATTTATTTTTAATGTTTACTCTAGGGAGATGCCAGGGGGCAAACCCTCGAACACTATTGAGTAGTTAGATGTACTCCTCGAGTTTTATTGTAAAAAAGGTAGCATTATAGGTGCAGGTGATTTTAATTGCTGGTTTGAACCCCTTGACAGTAATGACATAGATCTTACTTTGGAAGAAGACTGTCCATGGAACATCCCTCAGTTGACCCTTCTACCAATTAAAAAATGGAGAGAGGCAGCATTGCAGCTCAAAGTCCTATGTGTTGGACAAGGGCTGCGTGCTTTAAATGGTAGAAGTGCTTCTGATAAGCATGGGGCCTTTACTTTTAATAATGGTAGTCGTAAGAGTCGCATCGAATATATATTCACTAACAAAGAGAACTGGCCCAATAATAAGGACATGAAGGTAGTCAAAAGGGTCGAAAGTGATTCTGACCCACTTCTCCTGTCATTTAAGATACCCAATTTCTGCTCTCAAGAGATTTTTCCCGACGGGATGGAAATTGTCCTATCAAATGACACTAGACGTGTTAGATGGGCCAATTGTTTAGTGGACGAGGATAAGATTGCGGCTATGAGGGCTCTGACAATTCAGGCTACAGCCGAACTCCAAAAATGTACTTCTCAGGAAGCGGTAGTGGCACATGTGAATTCAATCCACACCAATTTTTTTAAGCAACTAAAGGTTTTTTTAACAAAAAAGGTTTCTAAAAGACATATTAGGCCTCCTAAAAAAGAAGAACAATGGTACGACAAGTCTTGCAGGGCTGCGTACAAAGCCCTCGTAGAGGTGGTAAAATCCAAGGACAGAGAAATAGTAAAGAGTGCCCGTTCCTTTTATAAGAAAGCCCAGTACGATGCTAAACGTGTAGCTAGTAAGGAACGATCAATGTGTACCTTTTGGGATATGATCAAATGGAATAGGGGCATACAAAGGGGAGAACCAATAAATTATGCTTCTCCTGACCTCTGGGTCTCTCATTATGCGTCTCAGTTTTCATCGGCAGATATACCTAGAGAGACGAATGTTCCCTCTAATCAGGATCTAAGTCCTTTATACTTTGAGAAGACAGAGGTAGATAAGGTACTGAATACCATCCCTAGGGGCAGGGCACCAGGGCTAGACTCAGTCCCGGCTGACTTGTTTGTGTATGACAAGGAGGTCTGGGTTCCGTATATTCAATCCTTGGTAAATGGAATTGCCAATGGATCGCCCATACTAGATACCTGGAAGGGCGCTGAGGTCATTCCGATCTATGAAAAGGGGGAGCGCTCGGATCCAGGGAATTATAGGCCCATAAGTCTTATAGATTATATTCAGAAGGTGGTAGCAAGACTTGTATTGCAGAGAATCCAAGGATGGATTGAGGAGGAAGAAGTTCTTTCACCTCTCCAGGCAGGATTCCGAAGCCATACAAGCACTATAGATCAGGTTTTTAGATTTGTTTTAATTTATTGGCGGGTGGTTGTGTTGGGGGGGCATGATCTACGTGGCATTTGTCGACCTCAAATCAGCGTTCGACTTGGTGCCGTGCGCTAAAATGTGGGATGTTTTTGAAGAGCAGGGTATGCCACTAAAGATTTTGTCCTTTTTAAAAATACTACATGAGGACAATTTTGCCCAAGTTAGATGGAACCAACAGGGTGGTGTTACTGACAAGTTCAGGATGCCCAGAGGTATTCGCCAAGGGTGCGTACTTGCCCCGACCCTCTTTTCATTATACATCAACAGAGTGATCTCCTACTACGAGCACCAGCCTACTGATGCCCCTAAACTGGATGGTAGGTTGATCCCCCTGCTGATGTTTGCAGACGACACCCTGTTGAGTTCAGAAACTCAACAGGGCTTATAAAAAGCTATAGATGTGTTCGAGATCTTCTGCAATGATCATGGACTTTTAATAAATGTGAGTAAGACCAAGTTCATGGTCCTCCACAAGTCCAAATACGTAAGAGGGAAAGTGGTCATGAACGGGGCATAACTCGAACAGACCCAGTTTTTCTCATATTTGGGCAGAACCCTGGCTTCAAAATTGGATTGAAAATCCCACACATCCCAGCTGGTTACTTAGCATGCGCAGCTAGCTGGAGTTTTAACAAAAGAGCTACTTCTCCCACACACCAGACCAATTACCCCTGCATTGAAAATGTATAATGCTAAGATTGGAGCTGCAGTCCTCCACTGGGTGCAATTATGGGGTTATAGAAATCTTGCACCCCTAACTAGGGCACAAAATAAATGCTTACGAGGAATCACAGGTCTTCCCGTATCTACCCCTCTTACCTCTCTTTTTTATGACTTGGGTTCCCAGCGCCTGGAGAACATGGCACGCTACAGACCAGTGGCATACTGGAGGAGATTGTGGGTCACGCCAGATCTCTCCCAGTATGCTTGGACATTTCTCCAAGTTAGAGATGCGGATAGAGCACATCAAATCCCCTGGATGAGGGAGGCAAAGGCAACCTACATAGCAAGGGGCCTAGCCAGCTTGTGGGAAGATCCAACAGCCCATACCTTCCAACCTAAGAAAACATTTAGAGAACTGTATTGGAGTATGGTTTCCTTGAAAAGATTTGGCAGCTGTGTTGGTCCGTCTTTGACCGCTGACTTTCTGGAACTTAAAAACTCGACAGCTTTAGAGGAATATTGGGATTGTATTACTGTACCTGAGGATAGGAAGCGATACCACCAATTCAGGGTGGGTACATTACCAATTATTTCCTTTATTGCCAAATGGAGAAACGGCAATGACCCTAGCTGCCCTTTTTGCCGTACCCAACGAGAAAGTATCGGCCATATTTTATTTATCTGTCCTGAATACAAAGTCCAAGGCAAATGTGGCTAAAACCCATTTGCTTGCAGTTGGGACTCAATACAGGGTTTGAGGCATTAAGGATTCTTAAAACAAAAAGCACTCAACCCGTGGTTACTGCTGTAGCAAAATTTCTCCATTGGATGTGGATCATCTGAGCTCGCAAATTACGTTTTAACTGAGTATTTTTAATAAGCATGGGCAAAATTTGCGAATTCGCGTTCCGCGAATTCGCGGATTTCACCGCAAAATCGCAAAAAAATCCACTAAATTGCAAATTTTCCAGCGAAATCGCAGATTGTTTTGCGATTTGCCCTGGAGTACTTTCTACTGGCTAATCCAGTAAGTGCTCCCTCATTGGGTAAATGTATAGTGCTTTTACTACACTGCAGCTGCGTAAAGGGCCAGAAGATGTGTCTCCAGTGATCATGTGTGCCTGTAACACAGGCTTAGGCACACATGGTCACTGGAGACACATCTTCTGGCCCTTTACGCAGCTACAGTGTAGTAAAAGAACGATGGGGAGGATTTACAAGCCGCTTGCGCCTCTTTTGCGCCGCAGTTGTGTCACTTTTGTGACGCAGCGGCAGCACAGAAGATGCGCCATGGTGCTGGGTATTAACAATGTGACGCATCTGAGAGATGTGTCACGTTGTAAAGCCCTGCACCATCAGGAGGCGTTCCGGCGCAGGGGAGGGCGTTCCTGCGCAGGAACGCCTCCTAAAAGTGGCTGAGTGAGATCTACAAGATTTCACTCAGTCACTTTGAGGCCAATGCTGCGTCAAAACCCTGCACCTGCTTGAAGCCGGCGCAAGGCTTGATGCAGCATTGGGGAGATAGGGCCCCCCAGAGCATTGCTGGAGCTGCGTCGCGCTTGTGTCGCAGCTCCAGCATTGTGCTGCTTTTACGGCACAGATGCGTGACGCATCTGTGCCGTTTTTGCCACATGGTGCGCCGCATTGTAAATGTGGCGCACCATGGGTGGCGGATCTGTGGCGCACAATAACTGGCGCATCCCTGGGGATGCACCAGTTATTGTAAATCTGCCCCTATACATTTAGCCAACGAGGGAGCACTTACTGATTAGACAGTAAAAAGTACTCCAGTTGAGTAGAGGTATTGCACAAAAAGGTGGCATCTTCGTGGACAAACACGCAGGGCGGGATTCATTCTGCCCCCTGTTAGACTCGTTTTTTGTGCCCTTCTGCCCTGTTAGACATTGTTTTTCCCTTGTTTTTCTGCCCTTCGGCCCTCTGTTAGACTCGTTTTTCCCTTGTTTTTCTGCACTCTGCCCCCTGTTAGACTCGTTTTTTGTGCCCTTCTGCCCTCTGTTAGACTCATTTTTCCCATGTTTTTCTGCCCTTCTGCCCTCTGTTAGACTCGTTTTTTGTGCCCTTCTGCCCTCTGTTATTCCCTTGTTTTTGTGCCATTCTGCCCTCTGTTAGACTCGTTTTTTGTGCCCTTCTGCCCTCTGTTAAACTTGTTTTTGTGCCTTTCTGCCCCCTGTTAGACTAGTTTTTTGTGCCCTTCTGCCCTCTGTTAGACTCGTTTTTCCCTTGTTTTTCTGCCCTTCTGCCCTTTGTTAGACTGCGTTTTGTGTCTTTCTGCCCTCTGCATCACCACATCATCACTCAGCGCTACCCCAGCACCACTCAGCACCACCACAGCATCACTCAACATCACCACAACATCACTTAGCACCACCACAGCACCACTCAGCCCCACCACAGCACCACCACTCAGTGCCACCACAGCATCACTCAGCACCACCACAGCATCACTCAGCACCACAACAGCACCACTCAGCACCACCAGAGCATCACTCAGCACCACCATAGCACCACTCAGCACCACCACAGCACCACTCAGTGCCCAACAGCATCACTCAGCGCCACCACAGCATCACTCAGCACCACCACATTATCACTCAGCACCGCCACAGCACCCCTCAGCACCACCACAGCACCACTCAGCACCACCCCAGCATCACTCAGCACCATCCCAGTATCACTCAGCACCACCACAGCACCGCTCAGCACCACCCAGCATCAATCTGCGCAACCATTCAACAACAACGGGTTAAAATATGTTCTCTCAATGTTTCAAGCTTTATTACAAATGTCACAAAAAGATGTTAATATTTCACTTCTGTTCTTGGATTTTTGTCACAATAAAATACACTGAACATAATCTTCACAAAAGTTATTTACAAAAGTTTAAGCTATTGCCATTATAAATTAACATCACTTTTATTTAAGTATTAATTATTTAAAAAAATTAAAAGCCATTGTAATTTGTAATATCAATACATCTAAGTCACGTAAATACAAAACATGTTGCATTACAAATGCTGTAGGTGTCACATTTGCGAAAGTTATAACTATTGGCATTTTAAATGACAAAGCTATTAATTTAGCTATTTTCAAAACCAACACATAAATAAAAAAAATTGTCATTTACAAGACCAAGAGCTCAAACTTTCCTAATGCGAGACCTATTGCATTGCAAATGCTTGTTTTTATATCTGTCAGTGCTTCCTGTTGAGGTTTAATTTTTGTGACAGGCGCCTCATTGCCTACTTGTAACTATTCTTTGACCCTGCTTCAAGGGTCAGAGCAGTGTCAGAGAATAGTTGCAAGTAGGCAACGAGGCACCAGGAAGCACTTACAGGCTTACAGCAGCAGGTGCCCAAGTTGAAGTTAATTTTTTTGTAACCCTTTTGTAAAAGGTTACAAAAAATTAGCTTTAACTTTCGCACCTGCTGATGTAAGCCTGTAAGTGCTTGGCTGAAAATTCGTCCCCGCAGATTCGCGGATTTTACCGCGGTTCGCGAGATTCGCGGATCGCGAAATAGCGGAAAATCCGCAACTTCCGCGAGCGGAACGAATTTTCAGCCCATGCTTAATTTTTACTATCTGCCACCTAAAACCTGTATAGGGACACATATTGTATATAGAACACTGTCTACCCACTCTTTGTATACAGATTTAAATTATTTAAAAAAAAAGTAAAGGTGGGATAGATTGGGATCTGCCTAATTGCTCTGAAGTTTACACCGGATCTGTGTCTTGAATTTAATTGCATATCATGTTACCTTGTTGCTTTAAAAAAAAAAAAAAATCTCAATATTTCTTTTTTAACCCGTTGTCTTTTATGATTTCAACAATCAAAATAAAGACTTATGAAAATGAAATGAAAATGATAAACACAATCATTTCAAGAAAGTGGTCAACTGCTGCAGTCATGAAAATATTTTCTGTGAAACAAACCTAGGCCTCAAAGTGCTTTGTGCTGTTCTTGCACTGAATACAGTGACCAATAAACTGTCCTCTGGCAATTATATTTAGGTTTGGCGCTAGATTTGGCCCATTTAGGCGTCTTTGTCATCTCCTCTGATGCCTGGATATCCTTTTTGGCCCTTCATGGCCATTTGACTGCATTTTCCTGTGCAGGGTTTTCAGACCAATCGTGAATCTTAGCATAAAGGAAACAATAGCTGTAATTAAAGTGTTATTGCTGCAGCAGCCAATCAGTTTATAAAGATCATCTGACTCCATGAAAATCTTAAGAAATAAATGGAGCACCAGGAATTTTTTTCTTGTGGGTATCGGATTTTTTAAAACTTGTATTGCCATCTGTGCACTGTCCAGTTATTTTCAGACCTAATGGTACAAATGTACATAGACTTGTTCCCTTGAAGCTCAGCTAGCTACTTAACGTGACCCAAATATCTCAAAAACGGCTGGTCCGATTTACCGGAAACTAAAAGCAAAGCCTGGTATGAGTGAATGTCTACTAAGGATTTAAAATGGTGAATACTTTTGGCTCCAAATGTGATTGGCTAATGCTTGTTTAGAAGTTTGTTGTAGACAACACTTCATAAAACAAGTAAGTTGCAAACCAGTCAACAAGCACCATTTGCACCAAAAATGGAAGGGAAGGTAAGGGTAATGGTACAACATACCATGCTCAAGAGGTGTGAAAAGTATAATTGTAATAATACTTTATTTCGATAAAAACAAACTTTATCATAAAAGTACATGCAATTCATTATTTATAAAAAAAAGAATAAAAACGTTAAAGGTAAAATCTTTTCAGACGTTAAAGGTAAAATCTTTTCAGAAACAAGTGGGGGCGCAGGAGGTTAAGGGCTAGATTAGAAAAAAGTCCTGAAACAAACAACCGGGGGATGGCCTGGTGCATTGTTATATACAGTTTCCTACCCCATTCTTGATTTTATCAGTCTAGAACATATCTGCCAGGCCTTTCCCAGGAATTTGGCGACTCCGCAAAAAATCGTCAAGGATGTTGTGTCAGTTACCAGTATGCGGAGTGCCATCGCATGGTGCCTAACTCCCAGTTCTCTGCAAACTGGCTTTAACCACCTTCTCCTGGGTCCGCTGTATGCTCTACAAGCAAATAGAAAGTGAGCTAGAGACTCATTAGGGTTTGGGCATCCAGGGCAGCTAGAATGATTGGACATAGATGTGTTCCAGCGCCTAGTAAAAGTGTTCAAGGGAAGTGTTCCATATCTAAACTTTAAAAACAAGGTTCTGTCTCTAGGTGCTTTAATGACATCAAGGAAGGGTTCAAACTTCTTCACCGGCTTGTGTTCTAGGAATTGGTCAGTTAAAACCCCCCAGTTTGATTTTTCAAGCTCCTTGGCTAGGACCCATTCCCAGTATATTTTTTTGATTGTCTCTTTCAGGGGTGGTGATTGGGACAACCATGTATCGCTTAGCCCCAATTTGGCGAGCAAGTCCCTTAGGTTGTCCAACCATGCAATCTTAGTCATCTTATTCAGCAAAATAAGTTCATCCAGGGCTGCAGCATAGTGTACCAATTCCGGTGTCCTTCTTAGTCGTACCCAATATAATAACGGTCGAAGGATTACAATGTCTTTGATTGCACGGCGGCCCATGTCTTGAAGCAGTGGTTTCAAGGGGGTAGAAACTGGGAGGCCCACCAGGTCTCTCAAGAATTTGTTTTCAGTTTTCGTTAGTTCTGTGATGTTATCAAAGCCCCATAGTTCTGACCCATATATTGTTGCAGCCAATGCTTTCCCCTCATAGATGGCAAGGACAGGGGCAATGGGCCTGCTTGCAGAGGCTCGGTGTTCTCTAGCAATGGCTCCCGTAGTCCTTTTCAAATTCAAGTGCATTTTTGCTAGATGGGAGTCCCACTTCATTCTCCGGTTCACCCTTACTCCCAAATAGTCAAATGCATCAACCTCCTCCAGTGTACATCCGTTAAGCGCAACATTGATCTTCCTTGGTCTCTTAGTTTGGGACAGAACCATTAGTTTGGTTTTTGCGGTATTAATTGTTAACCCACGTTCCTCACAGAAGATGTCAAACTTGGTCAAAAGTTTTTGGAGACCAGAGGGGGTTTTGGACAGGAGGAGGGTGTCGTCCGCAAAAAGGAGGGTCGGTATTTTTTCACCTGCCAGGGTTGGAGCATCCGCAGGGTCCTCCCTCAAATGGTCTGCCACCCCATTTATAAAGAGGGAGAACAGAGTGGGAGCCATCGCACAACCCTGGCGAACCCCCCTGTCCACTGGTATTTTATCAGTTAGTTGGCCCTCACTCCCCCATCGAATCCTTGCATACGTGCCTTCATGCAGTCTTTTAACTAGCTCAAGGAGATAGCGTGGGTAACCCATGGCCTGAAGTACCTGCCATAATTTGGTGCGTGGGACAAGGTCGAATGCGGTTTTCAGGTCTATGAACGCTAGATATAATGACCCTTTGCTGACAGAAACAGTCTTCCAATAAATCGCAGTGAATCGGAAGACTTGGTCTATCGTACCGACCTTTTTCCTAAAACCTGCTTGTAGGTGTGTTAAAATATCGCCCTCCTCTAGCCAACTCACAGTTCCAGATATGAGGACCCTGCCAACCACCTTCTGAATGACATCAATTAGACTGATTGGTCTATAATTGGCAGGGTCCTCTCTAGCGCCCTTTTTGTATATCGTAACCACTTCTGCCCCTTTCCACGACTCAAGGACTGGGTATCCCTGAGTGAGAAGGTTCATTAGTGGAAAAATAAGATTGGCCCATAGGGTCGAATCGTGTAATAAAAGATCTCCAGGCAAGCCATCCGGGCCAGCAGCCTTCCCTGGAGCAATATTTTTAATAGCAGCTTGGACCTCGAGAAAGGTGAAGGGATCTACTGGTTTGACATTCATGATTGTTGGTTCAGATTCAAAGTGTGGGTCTTGCAGTTGTACGGAGTCAACCTCGCAGGAGTAGAGTTTCAGGAAGTGGGAGTACCATTGCTGTTCGGTTATATGGTGTAAAACAGAATCCCCTCCCCTTCTTGATGATTTGTTTATTAGATCCCAAAAAAGAGTTGAATCTTTTATGGAAGCAGCACTCCTGAGTTCCTGCCAGTGATCTTCCTCCCATGTTCGTTTTGACAATTCTACAGTTTTTTTATAATCTTTCCTAGCTACCCTTAAAGCTGCTGGGTCTTTTTTTTGAATCGCTAGAGAAATGGCTTTCCTTTTTTTCCTACAATCTGTTGAAAACCAAGGGTTGCCATTTTTAGGAGTAGTGTGTGTCCGCTTGTTTGGTCCTATAATTTTGAAATAGGAGCCCAGCCTTACTATAAAATCACTGTAGATATTGCCCAGGTCTGGACTAAGGACACCACCCGCAAGGTGTTCAGCGTACTAAATTCCAGTCCCTTAGATGCCACTAAAAGGCCTATACTATCCAGAGTTTTCTCATCGGATGCCACCTTGTGCCATTTTAACCTTCTATTGCAATTAGATGGAACTACTTCTTTGGTGTATAGGTGATTATTAAGAGTTTTCTTTTTTAAGTCCCATCTAATTTCAGCGGAGAGAGGATTATGATCGCTGTCTGGCAACTGCTTAACATCCATGTCAACAACATTCCCCCATAATCTTGTATCCAGGAGAATGTAGTCAATACGGGATTGGCCGTTGGGGCTACTGAAAGTCATGGCCCCGTTAGAGTCTGAAGCTGTTCCGCCATTTAAAGCACGCAAATTATATTCCAATGTCAGAGCATTCATCTGCAATGCTCTAACCGACCATCTCTTAATGGGTTTTAAATTCAATGGGGGGATAGACTGTTTAATGTCCTTCTCAGTGACCCCTAGTAGGTCATCCTCCGTTAGAGGTTCATACGTGCAATTGAGGTCTCCTCCCAATATGATATTGGATCTTGGGGGGGTACCCTCTAGAGCCATTTCCAATAGGGATATAGTTTCTGATTTTTTGCAAGCTGGCGCTCCTCTAGCATAGACATTAAACAGATCTACTCTGTTGCCCTTTAGCGGACCCTTAAAAGATAGATGCAGGATATCTTCTGAATTTGTATTGTGGCAGGTAATATCTAGATTCATTGTTACTTTGACCCATATTATAAGGCCCCACTGGAAATATATTTTTTATAAAAAGCAGAACACTTGTAAGAACACATATCATGACATCACTGATCGTGTAAATATTTAGAATTTTCCACAAATTTTTGCTGAAGTAGAAATACACACTTTTTTCAACATATAGTAAATGTAAGGACATCTACATGCTGAAAAAATAATGTGGGTAGTAACCAAAGTGATTGATATTCAAACTTAATAACTACTCAAGCCTTTGTTCTTCAAATAGCTCTTACCAACATATGTTATATGATAGAGTACTATCTTTATGAATGGCAAGTGCTGCACTGAAAATGCCAGTAGGGTATAGGGACAGGGGCATTGAACTGAAAGCATGAAGGAAGTCCACACTCTATGTTCAAAAAAACATGCTCAGCAGGTTTTAATGATAGAGGTGCAGAGTGCAATCCAGCCGCCCACTGGGGTCTGGGGCCGAGAGGTAAGGAACACCTTCATCAGTATCATTGATGAGGTCAATTGTGATGTGATACATGAGGTCACTAATAATGCAATTTTCATCTGTCGAGATATATGAAACATTATTTTGTACATACCCATGAACTCAGCATCTTCTGGTTGACTGGATCACAACATTATGGACATTTAAGGGGCTTTACACCATAACTATATTGAAGCAATTTCCTATATCTTTGCTTATAACATTACAAGTTACTGATCCTTGTTAATATCATTACTGTTCATCAATATTCTTAGGGTATATAACTATATTGAAGCAATTTCCTATATCTTTGCTTATAACATTTCAAGTTACTGACCCTTATTAATATCATTACTGTTCATCAATATTCTTAGGGTATTTTGTTTTTTTCTATGATGTTTTTGAACAATTGTGTCTGGACTCTGGTAATATAGATGTTGCCATTGCAGAAGTCATTTCAAAAGCTTCACCTTTGTCAATACCTCTCTCCCCAGAATTCTTCAATACAGGACCTTCCCTTTGGTCATGCCCTGCACCATTTTACTCTAGCGCATCTGCTCAGAGTCCACTGTGCTGGGCAAAAGGTTTTGCCCAATAGTACCCAAAGTAGAGAGAGACTGTTAGTGGCCATGACAATCCCATTCCACATACAACCTCAGGTAAATTGACATGATTTTGACAGAGGGACAGCGTAGTCAGTAGGATTCAGGAGCGTGAGTCTGAGATTTCCCAACAACCACTGCACTGTGTCAAACCAAAAAAATGTCAAAAGCATGCTCCTGTATCATCATTAAATCTGGCCTGACCCAAGAAAAGGCATTATGGAATATCACAGATCAAGAGGCCGTTCCTGCATCACTGTGCATAGTATAATTTTCAGCATGGTTATAAAAAAGCAACAAACAGTGGTTTAACATTAAAATTTTACTCAAACTTTTTTTAACTTAAAAGACAAAATGGGTTTGACTGAGCCCAACATAGTATGTTTTTTTCATTGTGTTTTATGTCCACTGAGGTTTATAGATTTGAGCCTCCATAATATGTGTCAGTGACGTTGATCAAGATGTCCACATTATCAGCAAATTGCAGGATCTACGCTGCAGCACCCAAGACTGTATTAATATAGACAAGGTCAGCGCTGTCCTTTTCAGAGTATTCCATCCTGTTACTTTTATGTTCAGTAGTGATCAGTTCCTGCAACTTCTTGTGAGTTTTTCTGCCACAAAGCACCATTCATCTGAAACCTGCTGTGCAGACACTTAGGCATGTTCCTTGATTGTAAAAAAATTATGTTAGACTTCAGAAATGAGTCCGTCAGGTGCAGAGGCAAAGTGTTTTATGTACCCATTCACTTTCTTTATTTCTCTTTTTGTTTCACTAAACATTTTACAAATGCATTGGCTTCCCCCTCCGAAAGAATATAGAGCCCATGCAGCATATCATGTTTCTTCTTCTCCATTGTTTGCATGGCCTTGTACCACACTCATACCTTCAGAATTGGCAGTGATGTAGCTTTTTCTTTGAGCTACTCGCTACATGTGAAGATGCACAGTCCTAAATACACTGAGGAGTACCGCAGACCCAAAGACAAGCATTATGTTATCTTTTTTGGTCCACTGAGAAGGTCTGGTCGATGTCTTGAGCATCCACCGCTATCAGGATAGGTAAAACTCACTTGAAAGCTGACAAGGTCAGACCTGAGAGGGTCTTCAGAACTAAACCTTCAGTATTTATTAGGAGAGTGGGAATCCATACAAACTATTTCTAAAGCGATGCCCCTGGTTTTTGGCAACATCTGTAGGTACCAAAGCCAAAGTATCTGAAAAATGTCAGTATGGCAATAGTCTGGGCACTAATCAGTTTAGGGAAAGAGATGCACATCTGGTCATCTGTATTTCATCTTTTCGTTTGTCTGTTAGCTTTCTTCAGCGTTCATACACCTGCAATGCGCTTCGTCTCGGTGCGCTGTTTCAAAATGTCTTTCACAAGGAAGGAATCTCTCTGTCTGATTCCATCAGGTTGTACAGCCACTTTCTTAATTGAATCAAGTGAATCAATATTTTCTCCGCTTTTCTCTTACTTTTTCAACGTAGTTTCAACTGTTTAAATTCATTTTATCTCTTGTATAATCGGTTCATTTTACTCAATGATTACTTTGAACGAAACGATTTCAAAAATGCTCGTGAATCCAAAGAGGGTTCCACATCCCGTGCTGTTTATTAAAATGGCCCAATGCATTTCGGAAAGTACATTCCTTCTTCCGTGGCATCTACAAGTAAAAACCACATTTTAGCTGACCAATTCTATATCGTGCTTTCACAAAAACATCATTCATTTTATAACCTGTACTAAATACCGAACTATTTCAGCACTTATTCCTCCTGTGTTTTAAAACCTTCCCTCTTTACTTTCCTCTCTAGTATTCAGCGCTTAGTGACCCTGTAACTTTTACCCCGCTATGTGCTACACTTCAGTGTATACTGCTTTACGCTTACCATGATGAATGGATCCCCAAGGTACTTAAAATCTCGCACTGCTTCACATTTTCACAGCGTGAACAAACGCTTCTGCTGTTAATACATTTCCTGACTTCGAAGCTCCTTACGTTAAATTTTTCCCGCCCATACTTAGCGTTAACAGATTATAAATTTCTTACATGTGTGCACCTCCCGAGTTTCTGTGTAAACATTAACAACGGACTAATTACACGATCATTCATTGTAGCATTAAGCCACTACATTTCCCAGAATACCAAAAATCTTAATGTTATGTTATATACACGTTACTCTATTTACAATTTCTTTTGGGAGAGTTTAATATATGTTATATTGTCCGGATAACAGTCTGTGTCCCAAAGACGGCTTACAACAATAAAAGCACTTTGTTTAGATCTATGTATCAGCATGGGGGGAAGCCCCGGTCCCGTGCATGTCGTTCTTTATGATGTTCCTTCAATTATTTTTTCTTTTCATATCAATTTTCTCATATGTTGTGTTCTCACTTGTCATTTTGGGTGCAATCTCAATTTGAGACGAACGAGGATTATACTAATCAGTTTAGGGAAAAAGATGCACACCTGGTCATCTGTATTTCATCTCATTCGTTTGTCTGTTAGCTTTCTTCAGCATGCATACACCGGCTATGCGCTTCGTCTCGGTGCGCTGTTTCAAAATGTCTTTCACAAGGAAGGAATCTCTCTGTCTGATTCCATCAGGTTGCACAGCCACTTTCTTAATTGAATCAAGTGAATCAATATTTTCTCCGCTTTTCTCTTACTTTTTCAAGGTAGTTTCAACTGTTTAAATTTGTTTTATCTCTTGTATAATGGATTCATTTTACTCAATGATTACTTTGAACGAAACGATTTAAAAAATGCTCGTGAATTCAAAGAGGGTTCCACATCCCGTGCTGTTTATTAAAATGGCCCAATGCATTTCGGAAAGTACATTCCTTCTTTAGGGGCATCTACAAGTAAAAACCACATTTTAGCTGACCAATTCTATATCGTGCTTTCACAAAAACATCATTCATTTTATAACCATGTAATAAATAACGAACTATTTCAACACTTATTCCTCCCTTGTTTAAAAAATAGTATGGGCATCACACTATGGTAGTGTATATCTAGTCAATAAACCTGAGTCCAGTTCCTTGAAAGTTGCAGCCAAACGTTAATAAGAGAATCTTCTTAAAGTTTCATCAATTCAATTCACTGATCAAGAAGCATGATTTTTATTTGCTTAGTTATCCGTGTATTATAGCTGTGCCTTTTGTAGGGTGATTACAATTTCAGGAAAACATTGCTACTATAAATTATATCCTCGATGAAGAGCTGAGGCTGACATGGGTACTAACTGGAGCTTTGAATGGAAACAGATTAGAACTAGGGTTGTGGAAAATTTGCATCATTTGCTTTTCCTTCCTTAAACAAAGTTTCTGTAAAATGAAACAAAATTACAAGCTATTACACAAAATGCAAATCTGTCATTTCATTCTGTATTTTAGGTACGCTGTGGGCGGGGCGGAGCACTGACAAATAGGTTTCCTGTTTCCCGGGGTGTTAGGCAGGGCTGCGTCCTTGCCCCTACTCTTTTTTGCCTATATGTGAACAGTGTCATCTCACACTTAGCCAATGTTGGGGATAACGACGCCCCAGTCTTGGCAGGCAGGAGGGTACCAGCAATCATGTTTGCTGATGACACCCTCCTGCTTTCCAAATCACCCATGGGTATCCAGAGAATCCTTGATGGCTTTGATCTCTTCTGCAGGCAGCACGGCCTTGAGATAAACGCAGGGAAGACCAAATATATGATTTTCAACCCCTCTTCTACAACTAGACCCAATCCATCCCTAAATTCTACGGTCTTAGAGAGGGTTAAAAGTTTTCAGTATTTGGGTGTAACCCTCCAAGAGAACCTCCTTTGGGGCCCTCAGATCGCAAACTCGCGATTAAGGCTCTCTCAACTCTCCGGGGCTATCTTAAAGGTTACTAACACCTCAACATATAAACCTATAGCTCCTGCAGTCGAGATGTATAAAGTGCAAGTGAAACCGGCTGCACTTTATGGTAGCGAGTTATGGGGGCACCAAGCGGCAACAGAGTTGGTAAGTGCCGAAAATAGCTTTATGAGGCGTCTTTTGGCCCTCCCAACTGCAACTCCCCTGCTTCCCTTACGTCTTGACCTAGGCTTACCTTCCATCAGGGAGGATCTCAAATCTATGCCCATAAGATTCTGGCATAGACTTTGGTCAACAAAGGAGCTTAGTCACTACAGGCAAGATCTTGTACATGTTATGAATCTAAACCACAATGACAAGATCCCCTGGCTAGCCTTCGTCAAAAAAGAATTGTTTAGGCTTGGCTTTAATGATCTGTGGGTGACCCCAGAAATTGGTTGTAATAAGGTTTCCAGGAAAAAACTAGTGAAAGTATATAAGGAACAAAATCTTGTATCCCACATGACTGCACTTAACACTGGCACTTTAACGCATTGTTTTATCCAATCCAAAAACTCTTATAAATTTGAAACCTTTTTGGATTTTATCTATCCGATCATGGCAAGAAAGCTGTTTATATAGTGGCGGTTTGGCTCCCTACCCATTAAATCCTTCACAAGTAAATGGACCAATGGAGGGGATAAACTATGCCCTGGCTGCAACCTGTGTGATGAGGAGGAAATCCATGTTCTGTTTTTCTGCCCCACCTATAAATCCCCAAGGAAATATTGGTTGGTGCCCTTATGTAGAAACATGGCTATAAGGAATTGTTTGACATCCTACAGAATATTGAAATCTGACCCCTCCCCCCACATTGTTTTTGCAGTTTCAAAATTTCTCCTTGCCATGTGGCGCATTAGGTCCAAGTTGGTTAAGGATAAACCAACTTAGAATGAATGTCCTTGCCATCGCCCCACTGTAACCTATGGCTTCTGTTGGCAAACGCCTTTTTAAATATTGTCTAAATTTATCCTCATGACATGAACTGTGTTGCTCCCTGTGTATGTATCTTAACTATTTGTTTGTTTTTTTTTTTTGTTTTTTTTTTTTTATTGATGTATATATTTGCATGTATCTTTTATGGTCTAAATGACCGAAATAAAGATTTTTGGATTGGATTGGTATTTTAACATGAAATGCATCCTTGTGTAAATTTTGTATGCAAAAGCTTATTTTGGGCTAAAAAGATAGCCCATCCTGTCAACAGCTAGTCCCACTTTGTCTCACCGTTTGGGCGGAATACACCAAATGTAACTACCATCTATTCATAGTCATGTGACCCAAAACACAGGCACCAAATGGTTAGGCCACGGAAGAGTAAACTCTTTAAAAGTGGCATTATTAGATTTGTGAATTGAAATCCGATTTTACCATTAAGGATAATTTTAAATCACAGTTCTTCTGAGACCAAACATTGTATAGTCTTGAAGTTATGAGCATTAGGACCCTTGTGTTTCTGAGAGAACTTCAAACAGGAATAAGTTAACCTGCTGGGGGGAGTTAAGGTGTGGTTATTAAAATCTTGACATAATGCATACTGTTAGTGAGTTGTGTGATCATTTGCTTAGGAATACAAATGTCTGTTACAGATTTTAATTTTTGATGTTATTCATTTATGTTCTCCCGAGCTGGGGAGGACTCGACAATTGGTGACGAGCGGATGATACGTGCACCGAAGAAATAGAACTGCTCTCCCTGGTAGATTGCAACAATTGCCCATGCAGCACAAAACACAAGGTTGTGTTTGCAGAAGGTGCAGGTGCTAGGGGCTATCCTCCATCGCAATCACCCAAGGGGCTCAAGCCCACATAATGTCAGCAGGGGGAACACAAAATATACATCAGCCATGTTTAAACCACCACGCCATTTGATACGGATAAGAAACAATACATTGGTGCCAGATGGGAAGAATGGATTGAAACATTATATGACTTCATAGATGCACTAAAAGAAGATAACAATAAGATCATTAAATACTTAAAGAACATTGCTGGTGATGAAGTGAAAGAAGTGATAAAGAAAGTCTTGCCAACTGAAGCAAAAGTATTCCAAAAGATAAAAGAAGCATTTTAGGCCAAATGTAATCCAATGCTGAACTTCGACTATAAAAGATATATCGTCAACCAAGCACAACAACAGGTTCATGATATGATGGATGAGTTTGTTGTAAGACTTAAGACACTCATTAAACATTGCTAGTTCTGTCATTTCACCAATGACGAAGCCATGAGACTCAGAATTATTGATGCCTACCTTTCTAACTCGTTTAGAAGACGCATGTTGAGAGAAACACATGGTCTGGAGAAAATTTGAATGGCTGTGAGAGCTGACAGCAAGCAGATCAACAAGCTGCTGAAATGGAATTGATAATTGGTGAACATGAATCAGCCCTAACCGTGAAAAAGTAATCCCCATTGAAAACATTAGTACCAAAAAAGGATAGTGGAGGTGCTGTGCTCATGTGCATTGATATCGCCAGGTTAATAAAGCAATCCAGAGAGTAAGACATCCTTGTCCTCACATAGCGGATATGATCGTACAATTGAATGGAGCCAAAGTATTCTTCGGTCTCGATTTGAACAAGGGATACCAGCAACTGGAGCTAGAAGAGGATTGCAGGCTATTACTACTTTTTGAACTCATGTTGGTTTTCTTAGATACAAAAGACAGAGTTTTGGAATATCGATAGCTGTAGAAATATTTCAAGATGTTATAAGCCAAATAATTAAACTTGTTACACATTTTTTCAATTACAGTGATGATATGTTGGTATTGGGGCAACACAAAAGGAGCACTACAAAGCTCTTATATGAATGTGCCAGTTACTTGCTAGTGCAAGTCGCATCATGAATGAGGCAAAGTGTGAGTTTGACAAGGACAAACTTAGGTTCTTTGGTACATATTCTTGGAGAGATGAATAAGGTGCAAGCATTTTGATCTACTTGCCCCCCACAAGATGTAACCAGGCTGCAACTCTTCTTAGGCAAGTCCAGTTATTGTTCAATCTTATATTTGTGCCTTGGCTACAATGAATGACTCATTGAAAGATTTGACAATGCAGAATGTCCCATTCCAATAGACACATGAATATGGTCAAAGTTTCAAAAGAATAAAATATGCGATTCGAAATGCAACTAAAATGGCCTACTTTGACCTTCAAATAAAATACTGAGATCACAGTATATATGAGCCCGGAGGGGTTTGGAGATATTTTTTTCTCAACACATTGGTCATTGAAATGCTCAAAGACACAATGTATCAGTGTCTTTCTGAAACTGGATGTGCCTAGTTTCATCTCAGCCATAGAAGGAGAGTCTGGCTTAGGTGTGGGCCTGTGAATATTTAATTTGTTTCTGTATGGAAAACATTTCACCATGAACACAAGTCATTAGGTGTTGCTTACCATCTCTGGAAACCCAAATTCAAAGATGCCTCTTCGCATTGAGAGGTGGGGATTGCGATTGCAAGAATATGATTACGAAATTGTGAATAAGCCTGAAAAAGATCATAATCCTGCTGATTACTTTTCATTAGTACTATTACTGTGTCATAGTTCGGCATGCAATGTGGCTGAGGAAAATGTGAACTTTATTGTGATGCCCAGTATCCCAGCAGCTCTACCACTTGAGCAGATTATGGTTGCTTCCAACATAAACAAGAACCTGCACATACTCAAAGACATAATTTCCACTCATTTTTTTAAAAAAAGTGTTCTACCATTTGCTGATGATGATGAATTTAGGAATTTTTTACATGTACAAGATGAATTTTCCATCGTTGAAGAAGAAATTGTATTGAGAGTCTCGAGAATCACCATACCTGAGAGCATGAGACAAATATTAATTGAGCTCACCCATGAAGGACATCATGGCATTGCAGCAACCAAAAGAGCCCAGAGGGATCGAGAGTGGGTCCCTCAGCTTGATGACTGACTTGAGAAAGAACAGAAAGCGTGTCATCTATGTAGCTGGTTATCTCCCAAAGTGACACAGCATCCATTGACAAGCTTGGGGTATGCCTACTATTCTCAAAATATACAATGGTCCACCTTTTAACAGCAGGAAGCTCCAAGAGTTTCTATGTCAACTAAATATCAAGCACCAAAATAGCACACCGCTCTGGCCTCAGGCCAATGGTGTTGTTGAATGATTAATGAGCACCCTCAAAGAAACAATTCAAGAGTGAAAAAATTGATGAGAAACAATCCATGTGTCAAGTTCTTCGTGCCTATCGGGCAACTCCTCACTCCACCACTGGTGAAAGTCCAGCATACTTGTTATTTGCTAGAGCCATAGGAACTAAGCTACCACACTGGACATTACAAAAATCACTGACAAGGTTCATGTCAAAGACACTTCTCAAAAGTAAAAAATGTAAATCTATGCTAATCGGAGCCTACATGCTCAGCAAACAGTCTTCAACAGAGGGGACTAGGTACTGGTCGAAGAGAAATTGAAGAGAAAAAACAAGCACTCAATTTGCTGTTAACCCACTGAGAGTTGTAAAGACCAAAGGACACATGGTGACTGCAAGTTGTCAAGGAAAGTCGATCACGTGAGACTCTTCCCACTTTAGACATTTTATTTGGTGTTCGCCTACTCCTAAGACGGTGGGTGACATAAACATGCCTGAATTTCCCGATCAAACATCTGAGCCTACACAATCTGCGAATAGTCCATGTACCACTCAACTACCTCATACTACTCAATCTGGCAGACCAGTCTAAGCTCCTTGATGCCTCATTGAGGAATTATGATGTTGATTTTGTTCGTACTTTTTCTTTAAGAAAGTGGGAGATGTAGATTCTTGATGTTAGGAGCAAGGTGTGCTTATTAAAATCATGTAATGCCTGCCTTTAGGGAGTTGTGTGATCATATGCTGAAGAATAAAGATGTCTGTTACAGAGCTCCGTTTGTGGCAAGTTTTATTGACATGCTTCCCGGCTGGAAAGGACGCGACACACATAACACTTCTACCCATTCCCAATGAAAAGTTAGCCTTTTTTAAATGTAATAAAGTAACTAAGTACTGGCGAATTTTGTGAATCAGCTGTTCGCGAATTCCCGCGAAATCGCAAAAAGATCCGCCAATTTCCCAGCGAAATCGCAGATTGTTTTGCGATTTTGCACCATACTTAACTGGAGTACTTTCTACTGGCTAATCAGTAAGTGCTACCTCGTTAGGTAAATGTATAGTGCTTTTCCTGCACTACAGCTGCGTAGGGCCAGAAGAGTTGCCTCCAGTGACCATGTGTGTGTAACCTTGCCATCGCACCAAAGGGCGCCGGGGTCCCTCGAGTGAGCTGTCCATCATAGTATGTAAAGGGCGGGAAGACGGTGCACACCACTAGTATGTGGGGGGCAAATGAGGGTTCTTTGCGAGTTCACATGCCTCTTGCGTGTATAAAAGGTCAGGCACAGATCAGAGCAGCAGATGAGGAGAAAGAAGCTACTGGTTACAGGAACTGAACGGGGATTGCACTTGTGAAAGTCAAGGATGCAAAGGCCTCCATCTAGCATCATAGCTAATTTTCGACTGTAGATATGGGGAGAAAGCACACCTGCCCAACCTCGACAAATCGCATGATTTTTTGGGGCTGATTAACTTTGCCATCGCATTGAAGGGCGCCGGGATCCCTCGAGTGAGCTGTCCATCATAGTGTGTAAAGAGCGGGAAGACGGTGCACACCGCTAGTGTGTGGGGGGCAAACGGGAGGGGGGCTTTTTTGCGAGTTCACATGCCTCTAGTGTGTATAAAAGGTCAGGCACAGATCCGAGCAGCAGATGAGGAGAAAGAAGCTACTGGTTAGAGGAACTGCACAGGGATTGCACTCATGAAAGTCAAGGATGCAAATGCCTCCATCAAGCATCATAGCAAATTTTCGACTGTAGATATGGGGAGAAAGCACACCTGCCCAGCCTTGACAAAGCGCACAATTTTTTGGAGCTGATTAAGGAGTTACTGAATTTGACCTTCAACTTGGGAACCTGCTTTATCTATATATCTGTAAGTGCTTCCTGTTCAACTTGTAACTATGCTCTGACCCTGCTTCGAGGGTCAGAGCAGGGTCCGAGAATAGTTGCAAGTAGGCAAAGAGGCGCCGCTCAGGAAGCACTTACAGGGTTACAGCAGGTGCCCAAGTTGAAGTTAATTTCTTTGTAACCATTTTGTAAATGGTTACAAAGACATTAGCTTCAACTCGGGCACATCCCGCTCGTGAATTCGCGGATTTTGCCGCGATTTCGCGCGATTCGCGGATCGCGAAATCACAGAAAATCCGCAAATTTCGCAAGCGGAACTAATTTTCTGCCCATACTTCAAAGTAACCCATGTTATCCTATGAGAGAAGTAGGCCTCAGTAGTTAAGAACATATTTGAACGTTTTTCACTACTGTGAAATGTAAAACATAAAGACATGTGTCCTACAATGCTCCCTGCCCTATAAGCTGTTTAGGGCCTACCTTAGAGGTGACTTATATGCAATAAAAAGGGAGGTTGAGGCCTGTCAAAAGGCTTATTTTGCCAGGTAGAATTTGCACTTCAGAACTGCACACAGCCATCTATGACGTGCCTTTTACATGTTTTAAAGGGCTATGTAAGAGGGTAGCTCAGTAAGTGCAGCAGAGCCATTAGTAGCATTTAATTTACAGGCCTTGAGTACACGTAGTACCACTTTACTACGGACTTATAGGTAAATAAATGCCCCATTTGGTAGTAAGCAAATTGCTATGTTTGTATGAATGAACATAAGCACTTTAGCACTAGTAAGCAGTGATAAACAACACAGGGTTTTAAAGCCAACAAAAACTAATTTCAGCAATCAAGAGGGGAGAAGGCAAGAGGCTTAGGGGGAAGACCACACCAAAGAGTGTCAGGTTTAACAATATATATATCTTAAAAGACTATAGATGCAGAGTTAAGAATTGAAAATCTATATTTGCTTGGCTATGATATCTGAATTTTCCAAACTCGATATTCCAGGTTACAACCATATAAGAGAAAAAATGCACATGAGTTAAAACTAAGTGCTTTGTGTAAATCCGGCTACAGTACATTCCATATCCTGGCAGTGTCCACGGGAAAGGGCAGGCCTTCAGGAGGACTAACAGCTTGGATCAGATTAGATCTGGACTGTCTAGCCCTCCAACATGACACAGAAAGTTCCGACATCATGTGGCTAACTATAAAAGGTCCTAAGGGAGGAGTTCTTTTTGAGCTCTTCAATGTTTTTATAAGAGGGACTGTAAATGGCAAGTCCTCGACCATCTTAACACAGCTGGAAAATCAATTAAACAAGTGCCCCCCCTCTGCCAAAATTATTGTGGCCGGCGACTTCAACTGAACATTTGAGCCACTAAGCAGTGAAGATCTCCTAGGGACAACTGAAGAGGATAGCAAATGGGCAGTGCCCTCCCTAGCCTTGCCACCAGTTAAAAGATGGTCTGAGATTGTAATCCAAGGTAATGCTATAATACTAGAATACGGCCTCAGAGCTACAAATGGCAGAACCCTATCTGACTTCAGGGGGCAAAATACTTATAACAAACTTGCATGACCCTACCGCATTGATTATATCTTGGTGGACTTGCGCCTCTGGGCTGATGTCATTGACATGGAATTGGGCCAAACTATTGATAGTGATCACAATCCTCTATTGCTAAAATTAAAGAATCGATGGGCCCCTCCTAACAAAAATACGAATATCACTGGGAATTCCCTTGTCTCCACAAAGGAGCTAACCCTCTCTAATTGTGGTAGATGTCTAAGATGGTCCAAGGTTGCAGGGGAGGACCAAAAATTAATGAACATCTCCTCAATACGAGTGTCAAGCACAGCCGAACTCGAGGCAGCCTCATATAATGTGCAGGGGTGGGAGACGATCCCCAGAATACATCATGAGACAATTACTCAGATTGGTGCCCACTTCCTTGAAAGACGACGCAGTGGCCACACTAAAAGACAAACAAAAAGCTCTAATTCATGGTACACTGAGTCTTGCAGGGAGAAAAGGTAAGCTTTAATATCAGTGGTAAAGGGGAAAATCCCACCATAGCCAAAATAGCGAGGAGGGAGTATAACCTATCACTAAAGCAAGCTAAACGTGATTGGGAAGAGGCACATTGGGAGGACCTGAAAGATGCATGTAATAAGAGGGATTCCGCCTCTTTTTGGGCTCTAATCAAGATGAGAGATAGGAGGGACAACATCCCAATTGCACACCATATTGGTAATCAGGCTTGGTGGGATCACTTTGCCCAACTGTACACAGAGGAACCTGAGGTCCGATCCACCTCTCAGTTGCAGAGAATTCAGGCTCCCCTTACACTTGAAGATACCAAATTCTTCCAAATGGAAGAGATTGAGAATGCAATTAATTGTATTATCCCTGCAAAAGCGGCAGGCCCAGATGGTATCCCAGGTGATTTGCTCTTATTAGAACCACAGAAGTGGGCTCAAAATATCCTGTTTTTTTATCAACAATATAATGAAAGGAGCAAAAGTCCCTATATCTTGGAAAAGAGCAGAGGTCATACCTATATATAAAAAGGGAGATCGCCAGGACACTGCCAACTATAGGCCTATTAGACTAATAGATACCATGCAGAAAGTGGTTTGCAGAGCCCTTCTAAATAGGATCCAAAATTGGATGGAGGAGGAAGACGTTCTTTCCACCTACCAAGCAGGTTTTAGGAAAGCTACCATTACAATAAACCAAGTGTTTAGACTACTGCTTCTCTATTGGAAAGTAGTCAAAATTGGCAAGGGAAATCTTTACCTTGCGTTCATTGACCTTAAAACCACATTTGATTTAGTGCCACGAGATTAGCTATGGTCAGTGCTCCAGGAAATGGGCTTACCCTCCTACCTTTTAAATCTTTTAATACGCCTCCATGACGAAACCTACGCCAGAGTCAGATAGGGGGATCAGGGGCAAACCACAGATAAGATACAGGTTAACAGGGGGATCCGCCAGGGTTGTGTGATGGCTCCTACCCTCTTTTCACTTTATGTGAATGGAGTGGTTAGTTTCTTGAGCCAATTTCCAGCAGATGCCCCGAACCTTGCAGGGGAAAAAATCCCTACCCTCCTGTTTGCTGATAATACTCTCTTAATCTCAAAACCCCGATGGGTCTCCAGAAACTCCTCACCCACTTTCAATTGTTCTGTACACAAAGGGGCCTAACGATAAACATCACAAAGACAAAGTTTATGGCTTTCAATTTGGGAAAACATTTCAGAAACAATCTTACTCTTAACAGTTCCTCCTTAGAGAGAGTCCATTCCTTCGATTATTTGGGCATTAGGTTATCCGGTAAAATGCACTGGGGGACTCACCTGAATAACGTGCTACTGAGATCATGAAGTGCATTCAATTGATAATTGATAGCATCCCTGGGGGCACACTTCCATGGAAAAAACAATTCCTCAATAATTCATTTGATGAATGTAAACAAAACGCTCGTTGAAGGTGTTGAAATCTCATTTTATTCCTTAGTTGTTTATGTTATTTTCAAATGTATTATTTTTCATACAATATCCCATGTTACATATCCACATATTGGCTCCAATGCATTTCGGGCGTTTGCCCTTCGTCTGGAAAAATGTCTACAAGAAACGACATAATTTTACTACTGTTGTTTATACAAGTGTAACGCATAAATACGGGTGTAAACGAGTGAACGATACCTTATATCCCTAGTGAGAAAAACGGCATAAAAACGGCACCAAAAACGTGCAAGGTGACAAACTTGGTGTACTAAACTAATGCGGGTAAAACTTACTCATGTGGATGGTACTTGAATGTTTAGACACGCCCGATCTGGAAAAAATGGAAGGGGTAAACCTTGGTGACTTGCCAACAAGTAAAACAATCAAACGAGAAGCGAACCAATTTGTAAAGGAGAGAAGCGTAAAGCTCTATACTCACTATGGAGGTTTGTAGTGATAAGCCGCGGACGCTGGCTCTATGCTCCGTTTGGTGCTCGGTTAGTGTGTAACTCGCAAGCAAAATAACGCGAGTTTGGGGTCACGTGTTTCTGTCACGTGATCGGAACGAAGTGAGGTGATATCAACGACGGACTAAGTCAAAAAGTGATCGAGCTAAATGCAATATCATGCTGGTAGTTAGCAGAAGTGAAAGCAGACTAAGGGGAAACCGTGTGGTGTTTGTGTGAAAACAATCTATAAAGATATATAAATTAAAAATGAAAAAAACATTGCAGTAAATGGGCTAAATATTGTAATAAATATAACAAGCAAATATAAAACATATTTGTAATAAGTCATAGTAAAGATAAATATATACAACTTGATCAGGAAAACAGTCCAGAACTTTTATGATCCATCTGGCTCCAAAGAGTCATTATTATTGTATTTGCCTGTTTTATAAATAACATGAAAATTCAATCCGATCATTGAGTCTGTTGGACTTAATGCTGTTAAGTTTATAAATCCAGTAATTCTCTCTGCGGAGTAGGTATTTATGGTTATCTCTTCCTTCAACTTTGTTGACCACATCTAGAACCATAAATTTGAATTAAGAGATGCTGTGGTGCATTTCGTTGAAATGGGTGGCCACTGATGATTTAGGATTTTTCATCCTTATGTTTGACTTGTGTTCTTTGAGTCTTATTTTTATTTTGTGCTCGGTTTTGCCTATATATACTTTTCCACAGGGGCATTTCAATTAGTACACGACATTGCTCGTGTCATAAGTGGCTGTTACTTTCAACGCAAATTTTGACCCTTCATTGGGTGCATTACTTTGTTGCCGGGAATTATATTATTGCAATTGTTGCAATTGGCGCATGGTCTAGTAGCACGTGAAATGGTTTCTGTGACTTCTGTTTGTTGTAGAATTTCACCCAAGTTTCGACCTCGTGTGTACGCAAATAATGGTAGGTGATCGAACATGCCTTTAAAATCCTGTTTGTGTTGCAGCATTGGCCAATGTTTTAATAAGATGTTTTTGAACTTGGGGCTCACGTTTGAAAACTTAGATACTATGACAGTCCTGTCACTTTTATGTTTGATTTTAAGTTTTAGTAGATCCATGCGGTTCATAGCTTGTATCTGTGTCTTGGCTGAGTTTATCAATTGGTCAGGGCATCCTCTCTCATGGAATCTGTTTGCCATTTCTTCTAGACGCGCCGTTGCTTTGATAGGATCAGAAGTAATTCGTTTGACCCTTAGCATTTGGGATTTAGGTAAATGTTTTTTCAATGATCCCTGGTGAAAACTGGAATAATGCAAAACATTATTGTGATCGGTGGATTTTCGATATATATCAGTTGAAATTTGATTGCCTTGTAATTCAATAGAAACATCTAGAAAGGTGACTTGTTTGCGATCTATTGTCCATGTATGTTGGATTCGTTCATTGACTGAGTTGAGGGTCATTAGAGCTTGTTCTTAGCTTTCTCTTGAGTCTTTCCATAAAATGAATAGGTCGTCAATGTAACGAGCATACATTTTTATGTGTTTGTTCCAAACGCTGTTGACAAAATATTAGTTTTTTCGTATTCTCCCATGTATATATTTGCATATACTGGGGCTGCGCAATTTCCCATGCTTGTGCCCACTAGTTGCAAGTACCAGTCGTTTTCATGCCCGAAGTAACTATGGTATAGAGTGAAGATCACTAGTTCCATGAGAAAAAGTTGCATGTTTTCTTCTACGTCCAATTTCAGGATTGCTTGTTCCATGGCTTCTATCCCCTCCAAATGGGGAATTGAAGTATATAATAAACTTATGTCGGCTGTACATAGCCACAGCGACTCATCTTCGTCTATCTTGACGTTTTGCAGTTTGCGCAACATATCTGTGGTGTTCTTGATATAGCTAGATAAGGATTGAACTGTGGGTTGTAAATGTCTATCAAGGTATTGTCCGATAGGTCCGTGGATACTCCCTCGTGTGGATACTAGTGGACGTACTTGAGGATCAATAGGATGTTTATGAATCTTTGGTACAGCATAAATCAATGGACTCCTAGGATTTTGTTAGATCAAGAAGTTTTTTGTTTTTTGATTTATAATGCCATGTTCACATGCCTTGTCTAGGATATCCATGAGGATTGTGGCAAATTGTTGTGTGGGATTGCCTGTCAGTTTAGAATAAGTGGTTTTGTCTGATATGAGATCTTTGAGTTTTTGATTGTACATATTTGAGTTCATAACAACCAGGGCTCCACCCTTGTCTGCTTTAATGCATTTAATGCTTTTGTTATTGGCAATGGCTTTTAATTTGTCGTAATCCTTATGAGTCACATTTTTGGGTGTTACTTTTTTGTAGTTGATTTTAGGTAATTCTTGTTTTATTAGTTGTTCGAATAGGTCAATGGTTTTGTGGCTCACAGGAGCCTGGTATGAGCTGGTGATTTTTAATCCCATTAGAGGATCTGGGTCCTTGTCTTCTTGAGGAGGCAGTATGTTTTCAAAACAAAATTCTCAACTTCAACTTTCTTGTAAGTTTGAATAGACTTACTTCTAATTCCAGTTGGTTGGATCTGTTCGCTGGTACAAATGAGGTGCCCTTTTGTAATAAGTTAATCTCCTGTTGGGTGAAGTTGTAATCCGAAATGTTAATGATTAAATGTTTTACTGGTTGGGTTTCTTCTTGTTGTTTTTCTTGGGAAAAGTTAAGCTTCTGGTTTGTGGTGGATCTTTTTGTTTGGCTCCTCCAGGGTCGTCTTGTTCTGTGGCCTGTTCTAAAAAATCAGTGATTGCAGTGTTGGCTTGGGTGGTCTCTGTTCTGGTTGATGTGCTAGGCATTTGATCTTGTGTTCTACCAGACGGTTGGGGTGCTTGTCTACGTGGATGATTTGATGTGTCACTATCTGTAGAAGAGGTGTCTGTGTTCTGGGTGTTTCTTCTCCTTTGAGCATAAACTTCTGCCCAGGTGTAGACTTCGCCTAGTTTGTAATCCAAAGTGTCACAGCGAAACTTCCTTATCTTGCGGTCATTGATATCATTGCTGTGTTTGTCCAGTTGCTGGTTAATGTCAGTGATGAATGCATTCCTCTTTTGTCATGCTTTTGGATATTTCCTCTTAAGTTTCTGTGATTTCTTTTTCCAAATCTGTTAGTATTTTAGAAAGTTCCTCTATGATTAATAAAATCAAATCTAGGCTACACTTGTTGAGTATAGCGTACCATCGATCTTCAATGTCGTGTGCTTATTGAAATGCCCCTGTGGAAAAGTATATATAGGCAAAACCGAGCGCAAAATAAAAATAAGACTCAATGAAGACAAGTCAAACATAAGGATGAAAAATCCTAAATCATAAGTGGCCACCCATTTCAACGAAATGCACCACAGCATCTCTTAACTCAAATTTATGGTTCTAGATGTGGTCAACAAAATTGAAGGAAGAGATAACCATAAATATCTACTCCGCAGAGAGAATTACTGGATTTATAAACTTAACAGCATTAAGCCCAACGGACTTAATGATCAGATTGTATGTTCATGTTATTTATAATACAGGCAAATACATTATTAATGACCCGTTGGAGCCAGCTGGCTCATATAAGTTCTGGACTATTTTTCTGATCAAGTTGTATGTATTAATCGTTACTTTGATTTATTACAAATATGTTTTATATTTGCTTGTTATATTTATTGCAATATTTAGCCCATTTACTGCAATGTTTTTTTTCATTTTTAATTTATATAACTTTATAGATTGTTTTCACACAAACACCACACGGTTTCCCCTTAGTCCGTTTTCACTTTTGCGAACTACCAGCATGATATTGCAGTGTATCCTTGGAGTCAATTAGCATGTGTTCTTGGAAAGTTGATGTACCAGGTGTAATGGCTTGAGTGTAGTCCCAGATGGTGGCACTGCCTACAAAATTTAAGTTGAACAACTTACATGTCATGTGTCATTTTGACATTATTATTACTTGGTTCTGTATTTTTAAACTTCATTATTTTGTGTGGTATGACATTACAATGTTCTAAATAAGAAAACGTGCAAAATACACATTCTTGGAAGAAGATTTTAAATACATTTCACATAATTAAACAACTCTTTCTGAAATGCAAAAAAGGAAAGAGTAGACTTAAGGGATTCGGAAGTCTGGATTTCTCCTTTATACAAGACCTACGTGCGTTTAGTATGTTATTTTGTTGCACTGTGCTGTAACATTTCTGAGTTTGTCTGGAATTTAGAAATGTTGTTGGACAGTACTGTTTTGCTATTGTGAAGGTCCAGAGCCATAAAACAAGGTTGCAGTTAATTCATTCGTTATTTCGAAAAGAGCCACGTTAAGGAAACTGAAAAGTCCTGATTCTTGCTCACTTTTTGAAGGACTTTCGAATCTCTTGTACTTCAATGAAGCCACATGTAGATGCCGCTTGAGGGATTCGTTTTCCTCTCTTTGCTGGATAACATCTAGGGGCATATTATCAAGGGGGTTTATCTCCTCTTCTTTGGCTTTAAAAGCTAAGAAAGCGGAGATAAAATTATCTCCCTATTACCAAGCTGTCGCTAACACCAGTTAGCGACAGCTAGTAGGAGATAGCGACCATCTTGGGCCCCACTTTGCATGTCAGTGATATTTATCACTAATGAGATGCAAAGTGGGCGTGCCAAGATGTTAGAGACTGAAAACAGTCGCTAACATCGCTATCTCCTAATACCAACTTTTGGAGATATTCGCGCTAAGCGGGAATATCTCCAAAAGCTAACACCTGCCCTGAGCAGTTCTTAGCCATGTTATCCAATGGGAGGTGGATAACATGGCTAAGAGCATTTGCTCGATAATGCATGAATATCGCTGACTTTTCAGCGATATTCATGCATTTCGGCCGTTTTTTATCGCATTTGCGATAAACCTTGTTAATAGCAAGGTTTATCTGCGATAAAAATCGCCGATGTGCGGCGATAATTTTTGTCTCTAAACAAGTTAGAGACAAAAATTATCGCTAGTTGTTGGTAATATGCCCCCTAGTCATTAGTAATTTGAGTTTTGTAGTAATGTTTGGAGAGTATGACCACTTTTGCCCTGGATGTTGAATGCTTCATAAATTAGTCAAATGGAAATTAGCTGTGTTCTTGTGTGACCCCCGAGTCCCACATCATAAATTGCTAATTGTCTTCCCATTAGGGCTCTCATCGAATGCAGAAGCACTACAATACTGCCGTGCTTGCTTGATTCCAGAGTCTGTGAGTGACAACTGAAATTACTAACCATAAAAGAAAAACTAATAGAGCACTGAGGTCACTGAGGTCAAGGCAGAAATTGTTTCCTGCTTGCTAGCCTATATTACATCAGAGTAATGCTCAAAGAAAGGGACCATTTTTCACAACCTGAAGTCAAAAATGCATTGTGAACTCTGTCCTTGTAATTTTTATATTACGGGCAGCCGTGTCTTGCTGTTTGTATTTCTTTGTGGCAATCGCCACATCTCAGGAATATCAAATAGGAATTAAAATGCAGCCAGTGTCTAAGAGGCAGAAGTCTGACTATAAAAACACTCATCGCGTTGTTATTAACTACTATGCAACACAATCAGAGATTCTGAATAATGCACAAAGGTTTTTAAAGTAACAATTGTATTGGAATGATAAACATGCTGATGAAAAGAGAGGGCAGACAGACAAATAAGACCTCCCAAGATGTGCAATGTTCCCATTTTTTTCAAATGTATTTTGTAGGATTACTGATATGTTGGATTATGCTTCGGATTTAGAACCGTTTTTTCAACAATTTAATTTGAATGACTGTGGTTGTATCATATTGTGTGCAGCCATGGCTCGTCACCGTAGGCTCCACACTTTTAAGGGTCTTGCACTCCTGCTATAAAAACCTGTCTATGCAATACAATACATGCCTGGCATATTAATTCGTGATGAGGCAGTGCAACGACCAATCAAATCCTGTGACTGGCACCAAATGATGCAGCTGACAGGTAAAGTTAAACCTTTTCCCTAGAAAAAAAGGTCAATGTAAAAAATGGGGAATCAGTGCTCCCTGTAAGAAAACTTGAGTGGGTCCTTCAAAAAAGTTTGTACCTTGAGCCCAACAAAATGTTTTAAATGCCACCTCCGGGTGCCACCCAGGCCCGCATGGACCCATTGGGTTGATTTTGCTGATATATCTTCTCTCACAGTCCCGGCTGTAGAGTTTTGCCCTCCCCATACATTCATTCTCCCTGATACACCTAATTATGCTTACCAGGGGGGGGGGGCTACAAGGGGCACAGGTTCATCACAGTGCTCCTTAGCCCCAATGGAACTCCAAAGTTTGCCTTGAGTACTTGACAGCTTCTTCTTACTTATCTTTATAATCACAAGGTTAATCCAAGTTTAGCACTGGGTTTCTAACATGTGGCAGGGCAATGACCAAGGTATTACAGGAGCTCCTGATGGCAAAATCCTAAAGAATATTTTTAAAAGAAATAACTAGAGGTGCTTCTAACTGTAGCTGTTAGCAGTTACCAACCTTTTACAAGAACAAGCAGTACCATCCTAAATCTGGGTGCATCTGTGCCTTGCCAGGAATCTGCTGCCTAATGTACTCACCGATTTCCTAAGCTGCCGCCTGTTCAGCTAATGCTGCCTCCACCACTGCAGTCCCACTCCTTCCTTGCTTTCTTACATGCACAACCTTATGAGACTTGTTGCCACTGACTCTTATGACCACATAATCGCCTCTGCAGACTTTGTAACCAAAAATGTCCAAGGTGACCAGAGTGATCCCAGGCAATGTATTGTCATCCAAAGTGGCAATATCAGTCAATCACCTGGTGGGTGGCGCTCACGCTATAAGCTGGCCACAAATGAAGATAAAAAAGGACATGGAAGGGCACGGAGACCAGGCCACGGGCAGCAATTAATGCAACCAAGCCAAAGTACACATACACCATCAACTAATTCTGGAGGCATTTGACAAAATCGACCTATCACCCATGTAGGCTGCCTCCATATTCCTCTAATGAATGCCCACCTTTTCTGAGATGCTAAAATGCCAGACAGTGCTTCATGCTCTGGCTCCAACTAAAGTCGAATGGCTGAGGCTCCCTGCTAGGTCTATCCCGTTGAGGCCCCCCCCACTCTGCGGGACAAACTGTGAAGGATAAACAGTCAAACTGTCAGACGCCAAATGCCAGCAATAGTCCTGCAAAGATGCCATTCATGCGCATCAAGCATTGGTTATTATATATTCAAGTGATCAAAAACAGACTCTTCACTAAATTACACATTCACAGCTGAGAGTGGAACAGTTGTAAAGGAGACAGGTTTGACCACATTTTCAAACTAATAGCCCAAGAACTCATAACAATTCCCATTCCATTGACTTACAACGGAATCTGAAAGAATTTCTTGGACAATGTACTTCTCCCATGATGCTCGCTACCTTAATAATGTCATACCAGATCCAGAAATACCTCTTTTCAGGTAGACTTCTTTATAAAACTTTGAGTGGCCATATATTCAAAAACCATCAATAAAGACATTCTGAAATATTAATAATAAAGACATCTCCTGAGCAATCAATGTTTTAGCCAACCCTCAAGTCATGAACAAACATGTGTTCCACTCTCAAGAATTGATCCATAAGCTTTCAAACGTTTTCCCTGACAAAATATAAAAAATGTGATTGCTACTAAAGAACAATGACCTGAACGAAATCTATCTACCTCCAGCCATCCAACTCACTGTCTTCAACGTGTTAACAGCGTAAAATTCTGCCAATCCAATAATGTCTTGCAGACTATTAGGTTCCCCATATGATCCTATTTCAGGAGTCCTCTGAAAAATACTCAAAGTGCAAATGTTTCCCTATCGTTTGAGGATAAAACATGCATTTCTTAACACCAAAGATTTCTTTGAGCACTTTAAACATGCTTTGTGTACCCTGTCCTAAAGAAGCCTTCATTAAATTTGACTGACCAATTAGACTACAAACCCATGTTGTTATTTCCATACATCTCTAAACTATTAGAGATGTTTGCCTTTCAATTACAATTTTTTTTATAAAATAATGTGCTATTTTACCACATGCAGGTGTGGTTTAGACCAGAAAGAGGTAAAAAACCTGGAATTATTTCAACAGTGGGTACAATTAGAGATGATAGTTGAGGAAGGAGATGGAGTCCTGGTATTATTGTACCTCTCCAACACCTTTAATTTCATCGACCATTCAATTCTTCTTCAGTTTTTAGCATCATGAGCCATTGGAGAAACAACACTGTCATGGCTCTTCTCTTTTCTGTCAGGAAGATCTGAGGTGAGTCAATGATGATCCCATCATTTGAAGCCCAAACCCCTGGGGTAGAGTGTCTCCTAAAGCTCTTTAATTTCCCTTTTTTGTTACAACTTCACTTGTAGATGTTCAGTTTAGAGTATATTAACACATGTAGTTAAGGTTATACAAATCAATCAACAAAATTGATAGACAATATGGTAAGAACATACAAATGTAAATGTTCATGCAGTCTGAATTTATTGATTAGATATTATCAACGGAATATGAAAAACAAAATAACATACAGCAAGCAAAATATGACCCGAGCAGTTTCTATAAAGGAACTTTCATATTCTAAATAGAGTATCAAAAGTAGTAATAGGATATTCTATGAGGAAGATGTCAGCATTGCATGAACCAGATCTAAGGTTCAAAGGAAAGAGTCTGAGTATCAAAACATGAAGCATAACAGTCTGAGCAGGGGAAAACAGCAGAGTCGAGTAGAGGTCTTCTCACAACATAGTCAGGATAAGGTCGGGTCTGCTATTCTAAAGAGTGCACAATTATAGCATGATGAAGAATCTGGAAGGCTTCTCCTTATCATCTTACACAGAACAAACCAATCAAATGATAGTGTTCTCAGGGAGCAGGTGGTTTCCCTAATGTTCTCATATTCCAACAAAGAAGCAATCATCTGGACGATATTGGATATAACATCAGTCCAGCCTGCCTGGTACAGGATGGTTTCTCCCACTATCAAAGTCTCCAATTCTGACACCAAAAGTTAATTTGAAAGATCAACAATCTGCTAAGCGAATACAACGAAAAACTAATCTATTCAAAGCCAATAAGGTGCATTATAAGACACCTGCAAAGAAGAGAAAACCAAGACTCTTATAAAGCACTTTAAAAAATGTAATGTGGGAGGCGTAGTTTTGGCGCCATGCAAAATGGCTGCCTAGCTCCGGTGCTCCACCTCACAGGGATGTTTAATTTTTCCCAACTGCGCTTCTCCTGACGGATTCCGCCTGCGGAGGACTCCTGGCGATGTCGGAGCAGCTTGTGAACATCCTGTCTGGAATTGGAAAGCTGTGTTGCCGTTCTCTCAGAGTTATGTGAGACTTATTTCTCGCGACGCTGAGCTCTGTGTGGCCGCCATTTCACGTCATCCCACGGCTGACTGGAAAGCCGCAGAGATACCTTTATCTGCTCTTCTGCTGGTTCCGCACCGCTCCTGACGCCGTCCCAGATGCTCCCTCCTACAGGACTGCAGCCAGCTTCCACGTTCCTCTGCTGGGCATGCCAGAAGGGTGAGACTATCTTTTTATTCAAAAGCTATGACGCCCTCCCTCAGTTGCCCTTTATCGTCATTTTGGGCTTGAAAATCCCCTTTTTTTCTCTATTCTTCTGGATTTCATAACATTTTGATGCCGTTTTTGCCACACATTTCTCATGGCATGTCTTTTTGTGGCTCTTCATGTCTACAGCTGCAGCCTCTAATAGCAGTCTTCTTTCAACAGAATGTGGCTAACTGGAAACCTGCAGAAATGCCCTCAGTCCTTTTCAGACTTTGCTAACTGATTTTTCTCCTGCTGCTTTGGATTTTCTGTTTTTCCTGCTTTAATGTAACATTCTGCTCCCCACTTCCAGGATAACGCTATCAATAGGGAGAGCCTACCATTGGTTTCCTCATCATGATGCCGCTCCTCCTCAGCTGTTCTTTTCCGCCAACTTTTTAGATGAATACCTTCTAATGTTTTTGCGTGCACAGTAACCCTTAGTCATACGCCAGTTGGAGGAGCTTGCCGTCATTGTAATGCCTTGAAGATATTTCTAGAGCGCACTATTGGTCCCATTTTTCCTTCATGTGCACATTGTGCCTTTAATCTGAGGTGTTTCTGCTCTTCTTTTTGCTGCGTCTTCTGCTACTTGACACCTTCATCTCTCCTCTAGTGTGTTGTTGTCGATGATGTAATTTTCCGCATAAGCTTCATGGGCAGGTTGCGTAAACCTAAATGTATCTTTCCACTGGTGACATCATCACAAAGCTCATTTTGTCAGGAACTGCCAAGGCGCCTGCCTAAAAGGTTAACTGACTACATCTCCCAGAAGTCCTGGAGGTGGGCGTGGTACTGTATAAGGCTGGGTGGGACCGTCCCTTATTGTTTGTGATTTTGTAACAAACAGTGCATTTGGATTTCAGTCGTTTGTTTTCTGGCCACGCATTCTCCCTGCTCTTGCAGAGGGAAGCGATAGACGTCCTTCGGTTGCTATCGGCGTGTGGAGGAGCCGCGCCTTTGTTTACTGACTGCTGACTCGGGTCTTACCGGGTAGCGGTCGTGTTCCTGGGCGTCTTGGCAGCAGAGACCATTTGATCGTTCCTGGTAGACGCTGTGAGTCGGCGTGTGGAGGAACGGGTACCGAGAGGGAGAGCGGACCCTTGACAGTTTATTCAAGTTCCTGTAAGTTACAGGGAGTGCGTGGCTTAACGCGCTACCTGTGTTTATTTGATTTTTCTCTGGAAAGAGTTAAAGAGAAAGGCCTCGGATGTATAGACTGGCACGGCTGTGTACAGCGTTTGTGTATTTGGATAGAGAGATAGCGGAGCGTAGTGGAGAGGCATTATCTACACGCTACCGCTACGAAGAAAGGCACTAGTGTCTCTTAGGTTAAGTGTCAAAGCGGAAGGTAGTGGGGATCTACACCTTGCCGTGTTTGGAGTTTGTTTCAACGGGGATCCCGTGGATTACTATTCTTTAGAGCGGAAGACAGTAGTAGGAGGCTACGTCTTGCCGTGTCTATATTGGAACGTTTATTGTACATCCAAAGAAAAACATTCAGCTTTTTACGTAATATTTCTTTTATTTGGATTCACTTGAGATTGTGGTGTGCTACACATTTATCTTATGGATATGAACTAAAACAAGGCGGGGTATGTTACAAGCAGAACTAAGAAATACCTATAGGTGATATATACGTTATATGAAAATTAACCTGCTGTTTGTATTCTTTAGGGACCAGAGGTTCTGATATTCGATACATGATACAAAAGGGAAGAGGTGGAGTACACTTCCTTCACAAAGGTGAATCATTTTATCAGTTTAGCGAGAATGAAATTAGTGTAGGGTGAAGTTGTCAACATTTGTAACCTGTGTATTCATTTTCTTGTCTTTCAGCTATCCCTCCCTGCAGTCCCCTTCCGTCCCCTCCTTGTTCTGTTTATTTTCCCTCGCCCTATCCCTCGAACACACTGTGTTTTAAGCAACAGTGTGTTGGTGAGGTCGGGAGGTGGAGTTGTATGTGCAGCAACCGGATCCTGCAGCGTGGAGTCTGACACATCTACTCCACATTCCTCCAGTACGTCTCTTCCTGCACTTCCGATGGCTGGTGTTCCCTCCAACCGTTCCTCCTCATCACAAGTTATGCCTCCCAAACCTTCACCCTCCACTGCTGTGTCTTCAAAACGACCCAAAAGTGACCCTCCATCTCCTGATAAGTCGACATCCTCTATTTCTATGGAACTCATTCTAGAAGAAATTCGCGCTCTGCGCCCCTTCATTGAAAATACCAATAATGACATGCAGATTCTGAAGGAAAAGTGGTCGTCTATGGACAGCAGAATTACTTCTGTTGAACAGCAAGTGGTGGAACTTCCTGCTCGTGCTCAACGTATATCGTCGTTGGAAAAGACTGTCTTGGCCCTGCAACAACACACAGAGGATAAGGAAAATCGTAATAGAAGGAACAATCTTCGCATTTACGGGCTTCCGGAATCCTTGGAAGGTGGTGACCCCTTTTGGCGTTTTTCTCCTCTTTTATTCCAAAGCTCCTGGACATGCCTCCTTCTACTTCTGTCTCCATCCAGAGAGCTCACAGACTGGGCCCCAGAGACTCTTCCTCTACCAAACCACGTGGAGTCATCATTTTTTTTTTAAATTCACGGATCTCCTTTCAGCCCTTTATGCAGCCCGCTCCAAGCGCAATATCTCCTGGTTGGGATCCAAGGTGTTCCTATCACAAGATGTCTCCAATGTCACTGCCGCAAGGCGTAAAGAATTTCTTAACCTCCGTGCTCCTCTACGATCCATGGGTGCCCGCTATGGCTTATTCCATCCTTGTCTTTTTAAGGTTACACACCAGAATCAGACTTGGACTTTTCAGGATCCTAATGAACTCAAGAATTGTATTCTTTTGCACTCTGCTGGTAGCATGGATACCTCTTCTCCCCCTACGGGGTGAAGACCACTTTTCTCTGCTTTGGAACATTTCCTAATGTCCTTATGTTTGTGATGACCTGTTATCCCCTATTCTCATTTTCTTTGTTCTCCTACTTTCTTATTATTTTTGTTTCTCTTTCTAACGCTCTCTTCATGAACAATGGCTCCCTGTGTTTTTTCCTGTCTTATTCTGTATCTAAGTTATTAATCCCTCCCTCTATTTGACATTTTCTTCTGCTTTTGTTTCTCGTTTTGCAGGTTTTGATATCCTCCTCTCCCCGTGTGCAGTTACATGGTTATCTCCTACGTTCCCTTTCCGAGATATGGTGGAGTCACCCCCATGTGTGGCTCGTCTTGTCCGGTGTCGCCACGACCCCGTTTCCTGTTTTTTTTCCCCCCTCGGGTATGTTTCTCTCAGTCGTCCTTATGGATTTGTACTGTCTCTTCTGCTTCTATTCTTTCTTCCTTCCCCACCTTTCCTCTTTCTCTTTTTTCTTTTTCTACACTTTTTGTTCTCTCAACTCCTTCTATTCAGTTCTGTATGCTGTTTATTATGTCTTCTCTGAGCGCTTCTCTTTTTCTTTTCTGGTCTCTCTCCATTTGCCTCTCTTTCTTTTTTCATTTTCTATGATTACCCCTCTTCTTGTTCTTAGTCTGATGTTTCTTGCATGCTTTTGGCTTAATTGTATTATCCTTGCACTGCTTTGGTTTTCAAGTTATTGTTATATACTGTTTTCTTACTTCATAATTTAGAGTTATATTGTGGAATGTGAAAGGTTTTGTTAATCCCATCAAAAGACAAAGAGTCCTATCTCATTTGTCCACCTACAATCCCGATATTGTCCTCTTACAGGAAACTCACCTTAATGATGTTGAATCACTTAAACTGAAACGAAGTTGGGTGGGATCTGTTTTATTCTCGCCTTCCTCGAACAAGAAGAATGGGGTTGCTATTTTAATCCACAAGAGATTGAAATGTAAAGTCTTGTTTGAAGAGAAAGACGTTGTGGGGCATTGGGTTCTGGTTAAATTGTTGATTGATTCTATCCCGTTAACTCTTTTTAATGTTTATGGCCCTACCCAGCCTGACTGTTTATTTTGGCCCCTTATTACTTCCAAATGTATTCAGCACAAAGATGATTTCTTTATTCCAGGTGGAGATTGTAACCAAATTGTTGATCCATTTCTTGACCGTAAATCCACTGTACGTTTTCTTCCTCACAAACCACACAAACAATTCCTGAATACTCTTTCCCAGGCTGCTCTATCCGACTCCTGGCGACTCACCCACCCAGATACTCTTGACTACTCCTTTTTCTCCCATCCTCATGCTTCTTCCTCTAGATTAGATTACATCTTTCTCTCTCACTCTCTATCTCAATCTCTACTCTCTTCTTCTATTGAACGTATTGTGATTTCCGACCATGCACCTGTTATTACTGATTTTGATCTTCTCCCCCCTCACCCCAGATCCTCCCACTGGCGTTTTAATTCCTCTCTTCTTACTGATCCTACCTTTTCTTCCTCTTTTCGTGCTTTCTCTGATGATTTTTTTCTCACCAACTCTACTCCGGAGATTTCCTTTCACACCCTCTGGGATACTTTCAAGGCAGCTGCAAGGGGGTTCATCATTGATTTTGTCTCTCCGAAAAAAAAACGATTCCTCCAGAAGCGGAAAGTTTCTCTTGCACACATTAAACAATTAGAACATCGTTTTTACACTTCTTCTGCATCCTGTATGTCCCCTGAACTTCTTCGTGTGAAATTTGCCTTTAACAAAATATCTATGGACAATGCTTCCTCCATTCTTCTATGTAGCAGCGCAAGCTATTATGGGGGTCGTAATAAATCTGGCAAGCTATTAGCTAATTACCTCAAGTCCCGTAAAGAACGCACTTCCATCGAATCTATCTTCTCTCCTGATAACATTCTTCTTCATTCTACTGATCAGATTCTTACCCAATTTCAGCTCTTCTACCAACAACTTTATACTCCGGAATCTCCTCCCTCTCCTTCTTTACTTCGCTCCTACTTCAATCATCTCCCTAAACCTTCTTTTCCTGATCTTGATTTCACCTCCCTGGACCTTCACCTTACTTCTCATGAAATTTCCACTGCTCTTTCTTCTTTAACTAAAGGCAAGACTCCTGGCCCTGACGGCTTCCCTGTCGAGTTTTATTTACATTTTTCGGATCTCCTGATCCCTAAATTGTTGACCCTTTTTCAATCCTTTCTTTCTTCTGGTTCAGCAGCAGGTACCTTTCAAAATGCTACAATCTGCTTAATTCCGAAAGATGGCTGTGACCCGAAATTTTGTAAAAATTATCGCCCCATTTCACTTGTTAATGTAGATTATACAATTTTTGCCAAGCTCCTGGCTCTTCGTCTTGATTCCTTCATGCCCCATCTTATTGGTAAAGAACAATGCGGATTTATTAAGGGTCGGCTCACCTCCGATAATTCTCGTCTTTTCCTAAATGTTCTAAACAAGGCTTCCTCCTTTTCTTTTCCCTTAGCTGCCATTTCAGTTGATGCTGAGAAGGCGTTTGACCGAGTTGACTGGTCCTTTCTCTTTGCATCCCTCCAGTGGCATGGATTTGGCCCCAAATTCATTTCCCTTGTCTCTTTATTATACTCCTCTCCCAAAGCTTCTGTCCTAGTCAACGGTCAATTGTCCTCCTCTTTTAACCTTCATCGTGGTGTTGGTCAAGGCTGTCCTCTTTCTCCTCTCTTTTTTGTCTTAGCCGTTGAGCCATTCTTAACTTCTATTCGTCAAAATGTTTCTATTTCTGGTTTTCCTTACGGGGATCAGCAATTGAAACTCTCAGCGTACGCTGATGATATTCTTCTCTTCATCTCCCATCCTGATTCATCCTTACCCCCTCTTTTAGCGGAATTTGATGCCTTTTCCCTTGTCTCGGGTTATAAGATTAATTCTGACAAGACTGAAATTCTTCCACTCACTAAGTATTGTTTACCTCATCAATTCTCTTCTACTGGTTTTGCCTGGAATCATACCAAAATTAAATATCTGGGAGTCTGGTTCTCCAGTTCCATTTCCTCTTCTATTAAACTGAACATGACTTCGGTATTGGATCACATTAATAAATCCTTCTCTTCCTGGAATCCTCTCTTCCTATCGTGGTGGGGTAGATTAGATTCTATAAAAATGATGATTGCCCCTATTCTTATTTATATTCTCTCTATGCTGCCTGTCCATATCCCTGCTATTTACTTTAAACGCCTTGACTCCTCTCTTTCTAAATTTTTGTGGCACAACAAAAAAGCTAGAATTTCTCTTGTCTCTCTTCGTAAAGCTAAAGCGACAGGTGGAGTTAATTTCCCGGATTTGCGTTTGTATCACAGATCCTTTTCCTTGCGTCAAGTCTCTCGATGGCTCTCGAAAGATTTGTCTCCTTTCGCTCCCCTATGGCTTTCTATTGAACCGACTCTCATCTCCCCCTTCTCTTTTGATGAACTTCTTCGCTTTTCTTCCAAATCTCCATTCACCTCCCTTCCACTTTTTAAATATTCTTCTTCCCTTCTCCGGCCTCTCTATTCTCCTTCTGTTGTATCGCATGAATCCTTTTTGCAACAACCCATTTGGTATAACTCCCTTGTTCTCATTAACAATAGACCAATATTTTGGTCCTCATGGCATCAAAAGGTTATTATTTGGGTTCATCAGCTTTTTGATGGACTCATCCCTTGTACCTTTCCTCAATTTCGATCTCAATTCTCTTGTCCAAGATCTTTCTTGCACAAATATACCCTCCTGATGGAAACTATCCTTGATCGTTATTACTTGCTACCTTCATCTGTCACTCCTTTCACTCCCTCATCCCTTCTAACATTACTTTCTATTTTTCCTAAAGCTTCCGTTATTTATAAGTTCTTCTCTGCCCCTAATCCGGAGCGACCCAAATCCAAGATTGAATCTTCCTGGGAGTCTGACCTGGGATGTGTTTGGTCGGTTTCTCTTTGGGACAAACTCTGGCTTAAGTCCTTGAAGGTATCTCGCTCTGCTTCTCTTACACATTCTCTCTTCTTTCTATATCATAGACTTTATCTTTCCCCTCTTCTTCTTTCTCGATTCTCCTCTACTTCTACTTCTGCTTGTTGGACATGTAATTCTCCTGATGCTGACCTTTTGCATATGTTCTTTCTCTGTCCCCCAGTATTTACACTTTGGAACCAAGTTTGGTCTTGCATCTCTCGCATTTTCTCACTCTCTATTCTTCATTCTCCTTCTCTTCTTTTTCTGGGTAGTCTTTAAGATACTCTCACCTTACCCCCTCATTCTGCTGGTCTTTTTGATCTTATGCTTGCTCTTTCCTTTCAACATATCTCCTCTAACTGGAAAGCTCTCACAAAGGTCTCTTTGCAACATTGGTGGAACTCCCTTTGCCATTTTCACAGATTAGATGTTTCCTTTGCTTCCTCCTCCAAGCCCCCTCGTAATGTGGAACTTTATTGGCTCCCGTTAACTATTTACTTGGATCAATCTGCTGTCAAGAATCGTCCCTCTTCCACCACATCTGAGAATTTTAAACCACCCTGAATTTTTTCCCTTCTACTATTTTCTCTTCATGTGTATGAATCAGATTTATTGTTATGCTTACTCTCTATTTAATTCCATTATCAATCTACACATTTATTTGGTATATATTGATATATTTCTATCAGGTTATTTTCCTGTATATTATACTTCATCAATTTGACAAACGAAGATCATAGCGCTAGCGCTTGACTGTGACTAGGATTACTGCAAGCATTTTACTCTGTTTTACTGATATTTTAAAAACCTATTGAATGTGATAATATGTGTTTTTAAAAACGATTTCTGAGCTCTTACTTGCATTTTGCTCGCTACTCCCTGGTCCACCACAGCTTCTGTGCTGATTGTTGTGGAGGGAGGTTGAAGCGACACTACTTCCTGGTTCCTGGTTGTTCCATCCTTGCCAGCCATCTTGGGGAGGTTGACAGGCTAGTCTCCCCCTCGCCCTGACTATTTTAGGGCGGGAGTCATTCGCGCACGATCATTGACAAACGAAGATCGTAGCGCTAGCGCTTGACTGTGACTAGGATTACTGCAAGCATTTTACTCTGTTTTACTGATATTTTAAAAACCTATTGAGTGTAATAATATGTGTTTTTAAAAACGATTTCTGAGCTCTTACTTGCATTTTGCTCGCTACTCCCTGGTCCACCACAGCTTCTGTGCTGATTGTTGTGGAGGGAGGTTGAAGCGACACCACTTCCTGGTTCCTGGTTGTTCCATCCTGGCCAGCCATCTTTGGGAGGTTGACGGGCTAGTCTCCACCCTCACCTAATCTATAAGACCTCTCCCTACCTAGCGCAGCGGTGACGCGCAGCGGTAGCGCCGTATACGCGCCGAAGAGGCGCCAAAGAGTAGCCAGTCTGCGCCACTCAGCGGCACGGAAGCAGACGGGAGCGGACGGCTATTTGCTTTACTTTTCCTTTTCCTGAGCTAGTGGCAATATGTGCCTTAGTATGCTCACGTATTCCAGCCCCGAGCTTCATACTCTCTGTCCTCCGTGTGGCCGTTGCCATCATGTATTCCCAGGAGGGCAAGCTCTGAAGAAAGGGTGTAGCGCATGTGGTTGGCGCCTTCCTGATTGGAAATCACTTACACAGGTTAGCCCACCCATCCACCATCAATGTTTACTACTGAATACCAGATCCTTACCTGGCCACGCTCTAGACATTTGGAATATGTTACAGGATTCAAAGGTATCCTGTTTGTTCCTAACGGAAACTTGGTTGTCTGACTCTTCTTCCCCCGATTTGGCAAATGCCGTACCCTCCGCCTACAATATTTATAGGAAAGACAGGCCATCTGGTAGAGGGGGTGGAGTGGCTATCATAGTAAATAAGAATATAGCATGTCGCACGTTCCCTGTAGATAATATACAGGGCAGTGAAACCCTTGGCTTCACTCTCCAGCTCTCATCCTCCCAGGCTTGTACTGGTATTCTTGTTTACAGACCACCAGGCTCGGTGGGGCCGTTTTTAGAAGAACTGCAGGCAGCCCTATCGACCCCATGCCTTAGGTCTAATCATTGCCTTCTATTAGGTGACTTAAATATTCATATGGACAATAGTTCAGATCCGGACACTCAAAAACTGTTGGATATTACTTCCGTGCTAGGCCTATTTCCTTATGTGGCAGGACCGTCTCATAATAAAGGCCACACGTTGGACCAGATCTTTTCTACTCTTCCTATCTGTGTTGACCCTCCCATGCCAGTTTTGTGGTCAGATCACTTTCTCATCACTTTTTCCATCCCTGTCATGGCTTCATCACGGTCCAAACCTGCTGGGTCGCTAAAGCATCTCTAATAATAATAATAATAAAATAATAAAAGGGATCTTATCGTGCGCAAACATAGCCCAATGGGCGTCAAGGCGCCTAATTCCAAATCCAGCTCATAACATAAGCCCTGCAGCTCAACGTGTGTAAGCTCTCGAGAAGCACCACGTTTTAAGGGCCTTTTTGAACAGCGCTAGAGAGGGTAAGGTCTTCATCTCCATCGGCAAAATGTTCCAAAGCTGTAGAGCAACGACGGAGAAGGCCCTGGCTCCCCATCTGGTGAGCTTAAAGCGAGGGACAACAAGTTGGAATAGTCCCGAAGAGCACAAACACCTTGTGGGATGGTAACGGGTAAGCAGGGAGCTGATAGCGCCATTAGGTCCATCCTCGAGTGCTCTGTAGGTCAGACACAGAATTTTGAAATAAATTCTGTGCTGAATAGGCAGCCAATGAAGGTCTCTCCTCGCAGCAGTAGCAGAAGAGGCCCTGGGAAGATCCAGGACAAAACGTGCAGCAGCATTCTGCACGATTTGCAGTCGATGTATGAGGCCCTTGTTGGATTCCATGTAGAGAGAGTTGCAATAATCTAATCTGGAACCAACAAGGGCGACTGCAATCTGCTTGCGTGCTTGAAGAGACAGATAGCTGCGAATTCTGTTGAGCGTCCTGATCACGCCCCAGCAGGTCGAAACAGTCCGATTCACCTGTAAGGACATTGAGAGTGAAGTATCGAACACTACACCCAGATTTCTGGCAGATTGAGAGGGAGTGGGGCAGATGCCAAGAGAGGAGGGCCACCACTCACTCGACCAGATGTCTTGGTCCTTCCCAAAGACCAGAACCTCAGTCTTGTCGCCATTTAGTTTCAGGAAGTTGGTAACCATCCAATCTGCAACATGTTGCATACAGGACCTGAAGCTAGAGGCAGATGTTATGACAGAGGACTGAGTGAGTGAGACCATGATCTGGGTGTCGTCGGCGTATGATACCACCTCCATCCCCTGCGATCTTACTAGCCTAGCAAGGGGGGCCACGTAGATGTTGAACAGGGTCGGACTTAATGCCGACCCCTGTGGCACCCCACATTGCAAAGACTTTGCTGGGGAGAGGTGGTTGCCGAGCATCACTCTCTGTTCCCTATCGAGGAGAAAGGAGTTGAGGAGACTCAGGGCCGAGCCAGTGACACCTGCCTCCCTAAGCCGAGATGTTAGGATGGCAGGAGACAGAGTGTCAAATGCGGCCTTGAGGTCCAATAGCACAAGAACAGTCGTTTGTCCAGCATCAACCTTGCGTCGGATGTTATCGACTACAGAGGTGAGAGCAGATTCTGTGCTATGATGTTTTCTCCAAACCTTTCCATCTTCTTACTAGGGAGATGCTTTCAAATGCTTTAACAAACTTCCCTTGTCCCACCTCTGATAATGTAGAGAATTACATTGCTCTTTTTCACAACTGGCTCACAGATCGTCTAGAGAGCTTGGTTCCGGCCAAGAAACAAAATTCCGCCGATAAGAGGACATCTGCCCCTTGGTTTACCCCTCATTTAAAAAAAGCACGACAAGATCTTAAGAAAGCAGAAAGAGCATGGAGGCGATCTTATGATCATACTGAGAGGCTAAATTTTAAGACGCTGACTCGAGCCTACCATAAATCAATTTGGGAAGGTAAAAAATCCTATCTGGAATCTAGAATAAATGAAGCGGAGCATTCTTGCAAGGAAATTTTCAGGGTGGTAAAAGATTTCACTTCTCCTTCCGCTTATACTCCAACCCATGCTCATTCAGAAGCTTGGCTGAAGGAATTGGCTGTCTATTTTGTACAGAAAATTACCACCATTCAAGAATCTCTCCAGGCCACTTTTCAGCAGCATACGATGAGTCTGGGGTGCCCCTTACCAGACCACGGTCCCTTCCTGTGTGACTTTCCCCCACTAGATCAGGAGAGTTCTCTTGACATCTTGGCAAGTCTTAAATCTGGATCTCCACAAGATCCTTGCCCGGCCAAGTGTCTAGCAAATATGGCACCAGTTCTAAATGACCTGGTAAATCCCATCCTGAATCTGTCCCTCTCTTCCGGGGTAGTTCCCAAAGCTTGGAAGAGCGCCATTATCCTGCCACTCATTAAAAAACTAGCGCTCGACCCTTCAGTCCATGCCAATTACAGACCCATCTCCCTACTCCCTGCTCTGGCGAAAGTGACTGAGAGGTTTGTTCACAGATCTATCTCTAATTTCATCGAGGAAAAGGGTCTGTTGCATAGCACTCAATCTGGCTTCCGTGCAAATTTCAGCACGGAGACTGCACTCCTTGAAGTCACAGATGCCATCAGGGAGGAGTTGGATGTTGGAAAAAAAGTGTTACTGATTATGCTAGACCTGTCGGCGGCTTTCGACAAAGTTCCCCACGCACTTCTCTCCAGACTCTGGGAATTTGGTCTGCGGGGAACGGTGTGGAATTGGCTTAAATCCTTCTTAGCCGACCGCCGGCAGACAATCTGGGCGCCTCCCTACTCCGCCGAAATGTCACCGCTAGAAGTGGGGGTTCCCTAAGGTTCCATTCTGAGCCCCCTCCTCTTTAACATCTTTATGGCCCCCCTGGCGGTGACGGCGGAGTCTTTCGGCGCCCGGATTGTCACTTACGCTGACGACACCCAGCTCCTCTTTGTAAGCAACAAGGATCGCCTGTTTGACGATGCCCAGGTCAGGGGCTGTTTGAGCGCTGTTTTTGAGTGGGTTGGACGTCATGGGCTGAAGTGCAACTCCGACAAGTCGGAGTTGCTCTCCTTTGGTTGTACCTCTGAGCCTGATTGGAAACCCTGGTGGCCGCAAGATATGTTTCCTCCCACTAGTTCGTCCTCGAAAGCCGAAAACTTGGGAGTTTTGATTGACAATGAGCTATCTTTCGGACCGCATATCACATCTCTTACTGGGAAATGTTTCGGCATCCTTCGGATGCTTCGTAAATTCCTCCCTCTAGTCTCCATCCAGCACAGAAAAATCATTGTCCAGGCACTGATTGGCTCTAGGCTTGATTATGCTAATGTTTTGTTCCTGGGACTTCCCAAATATTTGGTCAGGCGTCTGCAAATCGCCCAGAATTCTGCAGCCCGAGCCATCTTTGGTCTGCCAAGAAAAGCCAGAGCCACTGATCTTCTCTCAACACTACACTGGCTTCCTATTGCTAAAAGGATTCTGTTTAAAACTTTGACCATGACTTTCAAGGCCCTACATGGCATAGGCCCCAAATATATTTCTAAACGGTTGTCCTGGTATAACCCCCCCAGATCTCTCAGATCTTCGTCCCTATCTAAAATGAGTGTTCCCATTATCAAGCTTGCTAGAGCAGGAGGACGATCTTTTCGCTACTTAGCTCCTCATGCTTGGAACAACCTCCCTATCTCTTTGAGACAGACCTCTAGCCTTCTGTCCTTCCGAAAGGCCCTTAAGACATGGCTTTTCCCTTAATTTGATGCTGCTTCCTGTGTCCTCACGTCCTCTCAGTGTTATGTTCTCCCTTCTTCGGTTGGGTTTTCCTTCGATAAAGCGCCGGGATACTCCGTGGAGTGGCCGTGCGCTATAGAAGTATAAAAATAACATAACATAACATAACATAACATTTGTTGCATATTTATAGTATACAGCTATGTCATATTTCCTTCTCATATTCTCCTTTCCTGAGTTTTTCTCCTGCTCTTTTTCTTTTTTCTTTTCTGTTCTTCTCTTCTCTCTCTTATTCCTTCTTTCTTTTTCTTTCTTTCTTTCCTCTCCCTCCCCTCTCTTTAAAACTTATAAAATGCTTATGTATTGATTCTTGACATTAGGAATGTTATAATCTTCTTGCTTTTGTATATTCTGCATACAGTTCCTTTTGTCCTTGTTTATTTTAGTATATTAATAAAGCTTTCAAACATAAAAAAAATGTAATGTGTGCACTGAGACCCAGTCACAGATTAAGCGAACAGTAGATTAAAACAGGTTCTGAGTGATTACAGTTAGTACAAGTGATTATAGCAAATGTAAATCAAGAGAGGCATACATTTTCTTTTATGGTGAGGACATTTATTATATTTCAACTAATTACATCAGTGTCTCTCCTTAAAATGAATTTACAGCCTCGTACTGCTGCAGATTTATAAAACGCTCACAGAATAATGCAGATCAACACAGGCGGACATGTCACTTGCATATGAAAGGGCTGGGCACCAAATGATGCTGCTCCAGACTACAGAAATCTGCTACCATACTGTTAGCTGCACTGGTTTCACATTAGGAAGAAAATCCAGTTTAAATATGCATGCCTGGTGCAGAACGTTTTTTTATTGAACTAGTCCTAAAAACAATTCTGGGAAATTTTTGAATCATATACCTGCACGTATTCTCAGATCTTCAGACAGGCTGATTTTAACAGTGAAACGATTTCATATATGCTATTTTAATCCTTCAGGCACAGAGAGGCTCTTTTTAGAGGTGCCTTCTGTTCTTTGTAAGAACGGAGTCAACCTCCCATAAATCCACGGAGTTTCTTAAAAACTGTCTCTTTACTTAAAAATAATATACCGGCTTTCTTTACATATATCTTGAATTCAGGTAATTTCATATATCACTAGGAGACTCTGTTTATGAGTGGCGCTGCACAAGACACACAAAAAATTAATTATTACATTTTAGGACTCTTTTTTAATTTGTGGGAATATATGAATCTGGTTGAGAGCATACAAACCCATAATCATATTTATCCCTTCCTCTCTTGTGAACCAGAAGTACCGTCTAAACTCTAGGGGTTCCTTTATAGCCTCAGTGCGTGGCTCTTACTCCGAAAATAAAGTAATCAAATTGAGAGATCTGTGTAAATGTTGATCAGATGTTGGTCTTTAAAAGGTGACTTGTCCTGTCAGTGACAGGATTAAACCCCTACATAATTAATTTCTATCTTCATTGCCTCATATTTCAACTAAAATGTTACTGAAATCTGTTAGGATCCAGTTATTTCTAAACATTTAACGCATAACTCAATAAATTCCTGGCTGAAGGCATCTATATTTAAAAAAATAATATGGGTGCATATTACCAACGATTAGCGATATTTATCGCTAACTAGGCTTAGCAACGAATTTTTTATCGCTAAGCATCGCCGGAAATTATCGCTGAGATAACTTGCTCTTAGCAAGTTTTATCTCAAAAGCGACAAAAATCAGGCGAAATGCGTGAATATCACTGAGAATACAGCAATATCGATAAAATGCTCTTAGCCATGTTATCCATCTCCCATTGGATAACATGGCTAAGAACTGGTCTGAGCAGGCGTTGGTTTTTGGTGATAGCGGGAATATTTCCATCCCTATGCCTGCCTTGCTAATAGGCGATAGCGACGTTAGCGACTACTTTCAGTCGCTAACAGGTTGGGTACGCCCACTTTGCATGTCATTAGCGATAAATATCGCTGACATGCAAAGCGGGCCCCAAACCGCTCCCTAGCGCCTAAAGCTGTCGCTAACTGCTGTTAGTGACAGCTTGCTAATAGAGCGATAGAATTATCGCCGCTTAGCGTCCGAAAATGGCCGCTAAACCGGCGATAATTGCCTATCACCCTGCTTGGTAATATGCCCCAGAAGTTTTTCCAATCGAAAAACATCCACCACATGTTACTCTTTCTCCAATTTCAAAGCCATACAGCAAATGTTTTCTTGTTGTCTCTTTGTGCCTACTTCGAAATAGATATGCTTAATCTTTGTATGAGTTGTTCCATGTAAAGCAAAACCATGTGCTCTGGCAGAAGGCACCTCGGCCTTTGCTGTTTCCTGATGGTAGTACTGCTTTGCAGTATTACTTTGCAATGCGTTTTTTATACCTTAATTGTATTTCAGAAATACGTGCAAGAAGGAAGTCGATTCCTTCAAGAGTGCAAATATAGAACAACCTCTCTTGATCAAATACCATTTCGCGTTTTAAGAAAATCGAAAATGATCCTTGATAAACGACCTAATGCAATAATAGCAAGGTGTGCGTGTTGTATAGGTCAAGCGTCAACCATGTTGTTTTTTTTCCACAGTCGTGGGGATGCATTTGGTGAAGCTGTTGCCGAATTTCCAACTGGATCGCATTGTCTGCATTTAAAATAGATACAGAAAATAGGCCTCTCCCTATAGCAGTCGAGGGACATTGTCACAATGTTTTCAGGTGACACCTTTGTTATTTATATCCATAATAGCTGTTTCAAGGTTTTCCATACATATGGCTGCATGCTTACCATCAGGGCCAGCAGTCTTCTCTCTCGCAGTAGTTGGCTGGAAATTAAAACTCCCTAAAATGTCATTAACAACTGCATCACGTTTTTTTTCATCTTCTATAAATCTAGGTAAATCTCACATTTTCTACGATGAAGTACATAAAACATCTGATTCACCTGTGTTGGATTTCGAATTGTATCATTGTTTTTGTGCTGGATAACTGCTTTATAACGTGTGACGTCCCCTACTTTTTCCTGAAGAGAAAATATTTTGTTGATTTTACTTTCGAGTTCGAAAACGCAATGGATTTTGACTCGATTTGCCAAATTAGCTCTCAAACTAATTATTTGTAAGAAAGCCTTGTTGATTTCGTAAAGATTTCTATTCATAAGGGTGCCTTCTGTGCCTCTACTTACTGTACACCTTCTAAAAGCCTCTTCACAACCATTTGTTCTTTCCCATGGCGCTTATTGTGTTACCAGCAGTTTGATCTCAATGCTTTTGCGAAATTTTAAAGAATATATAGTGCATCGGTTAAGTGCAATTAATCATTTTATTTGATTCGCCGTGTTCTCTATATCACCAGGAAATAACTGCGTATCAACATTTAGTTGTAAGGATATTCAAATTGGATGTCATGGCCTATAAAATCCAGCACTTCCCGGGAACAAGGTCACATCCACTATCGATTCATTTGCTACTTGAGAACCAGATGTAAGAACAGCTGAAACCAGTACTAAGATGGGGCTCGAATATTATTTGAAATGATCAGACATGGAATGCCCTTTTGCTACTGTGGGTACTCGTGGGGGTACTTGGTCACTCACCCCTGTACCCTGACTTTGCTGCTGGTTGCCTGGTCTCCTGTCCGCCGCTGCAGTTCTTCAGCCTTCGCGGTCGCCGACGAGAGGGGGACTACGTCACCCAGGCTCCCTTGTGGCAGTAGCCCCCACCGCCATTTCCGTGTCCGGAGGCGCTATAAAACTGCGGGCAGCCCCGTGTCGCGGGACCGCGCGCAGGCTAAGCCCGGGCAAAGGGCGGGCCGTCTTAGGCCATCAAAGACAGGAAAAGGCTGGGCTGGGCAACCCCCCGAACATTCGGAGAACTGTAAGACATATCATCATCTTTGACTACCTTGACTGTTAATTAACGCTGTGGCTTTGAGTATTGTTGAATTTTGTTGAGGTCTAGCTCTAATGCCAAAAGGGAAGAAAACAGGGGCAGGAGGGTCGGTGAGTGGTACGCTGGATCAGTTCATTACCAGGGCTGTGTCAGTCCTCGAGCATGAAATTTCCATCACTGAACGGCGTCTCTCAGTAGACCCAATGTACATTAGAACCTCATCCCTGGGGCCCCTAATGCATGTCACCTCCCCCAATGTGGTAGAAGGGCCTACCTCTATATGAACCAATGAGGATGATAGTCAAATGAGCTCAGATGAAAGTGCTTTAGTACAGTGGGTGCCTGCAAACGATGATCCATGTCAAATTGTAATAGCTTACCCGCAGACGGGGTTAATAACAATGGAGCACACACAAAGTGGAAAAGACCGGAAGTCACACAGAAGGGGAGAAATCCTAAAATATCGAAAACTACTAAAACAACAAATCCAAAACAAGGGCCATCTATGAGCGCTACCCCATTAATACCAGGTGCAGACCCACTGACTGATAGCCGAAAGATTCCAAATGACAGCCGGGCAAATCATTCTAGCTCTACCTCTCAGCAAGCTGGAGGATCAAGTGCTCATATAGAGCAAGTTGTAAGATCATTGATTCTCACACTTTTTGAGAGGATAAAAGTGGTAAATGAAAGGCTAGAGAGATTTGAACAGACGACCCTAGATAATTTCTTCTCTCTAAAAAATTTGATAAAATCCGAGGCAAAAGAAAGATCGCAAAAAGGTACTGTTCCTTCAAGGGAAACTGTAATGGTACCAGTGGCTGTAACTAGTGAAGCTGCTGTGCCATCCTTAGACACCATAACACAAAATGGTTCTACTACTAACAAACAGGCAAGAATAGCTCCTGGTAAAGGCATACAAGGATCCAGTAGTAACACATGTAGATGCAAGTCGGGGAAGGGAACTAGCCCTAAAAGTGTAGCCAAAGTGAAAGATAATAACAACAGTAACTTGAAATCCTCATTGGCTAATGTTGATCTACCGCCAGAGTCACTACAATACGTTGTTGTACTCACCGGCGTTCCTGAACTGAAGAGTGGAAAAGTTGAATCCCCCCAAGAACTAAAAAACAAAGTGACATTCTGGCTAAGCAAGAATAGGCCGCTTCCAAGAGACATGAATGGAGAAGTCCTGTTTGTCAGAAGAGTCAACTGGGTAGGTAGAAGAGCTAAGGATATAACCGGGCATTCGATTATTGTAAACTTTAGACATAGTCATGTAGCGAGGCTTATTTGCAATGAACGACACTATATGGACTGCAGTGGAATTGGCACACAAGATCTAAGTTATTTTTATAACCTAGCGGCTGCGCTACCATTGGCCCACGGCTCTGTGGGGGGGGGGGCTCAGGAAGGGGTGACGGGCAGACTAAACACTAACTTCTCAGTAGTTACCAAAACCCGTTTTGCAGGGTTATATGGACTAGAGGAGGTGGACTGACTTGGAGAAGACGAAGGATGGAACCTAGTAGCCACAAGGGTTGTTGATTTAAAGGGGGTGGGCCCCAATAGAAATATCAGTGACCCAGAAATGACTAAACAAAGTATAATAGATATGATGCTGAATAACGAACTCTTTGAAACAGGGAGCTTGGGGAATAGCATCAATATACATAGGATAGATAAGGCCAGCAACTTTCAGTGGGAAGGGAAAAATAAGGGTAGCACTCCTGAAGGCCCGAGTTTGATCGAGCTCGAACAACCAGGAAATGTTGTCCCTAAAATAGTGATGACTGAAGGTGTAACAAATACGGAACATAATACACTGGGCACTAGGCCCCCAGCAGAGGTTAAATTAATGTCCTGGAATATTGCGGGTATAATGAAAAACTTGAGTGACCCCACATGGCATGAGTATATTGATAATGGGACATTATTTTGTTCCAAGAAACGTGGGGGGTGGACAACTATTTCAAAATAGGATACAGATCTTTCCATATACCGGCAATTAAATCAAACAAAGGAAAACCCTCTGGTGGCCTGATCATCTGGACAAAGATCACACTGGGAATTGACTATAAGCAAATTGACTGTAACAGCCCTGACATTTTGGCCATAAAGTTTAAAGACACTAACCATAGAGATGTCTGTATTCTATAATAGACCCATGTCTTCAAATAAGGAATAAGAGACCATAGTCTAACTAGATGACATCATCTCTAGATTTGATCATAAGACCATGATGATTATAGGAGGCGACTTCAATCGGAAGTTCGAACCCATAACAGGCCTAGAAAATACCTTCGAGCTGGAAGATAATTCTAACAATATCCTTGGAGTCGAGACCAGCCCAACAGTACCCTGTTCAAAAGCGGCATGTCAACTATTACGTTTGACAGTGGGATATGGCCTGCGTCCTTGTAATGGCCGTCTGCCGTCAGACAGTCCGAGCAAACCTACTTTTAGACGGGGCTGTTGTGCTAGTCATCTGGACTAAATAATGGTATCAATAAGCTTGTGGCCAAGGACGATAGATTTGGTGGTGGAAGATCGCATAGAGAGCGACCACTATCCGCTCATCCTGACCCTTTCAAAGTCACTATTTATGCTGCCTGCAGAGGGGATATCTCACCTCCAAAGCACGAACATTGACCCTTTTGTGTCCAACAATCGTAGAGCACTGAAATGGCCCGTAGTCATGGGAAATGACTGTATTAATAAGAAAATCTATGAGCTCTATGCAAAGCTAATGTCTCCCCTAGTTGATGGTTCTGCCAAGAAAACTCCACTAATAGAGGTGCACGGAAAATTGATGCCGGGGCTTAGCAAAATACTTACTAAAGCAATTAAACAGGCAAATACTGGGCAAAGTAACCCACCAAAGGATGGAATATGGTACGATAAAACATGCTGCCATGCCAAAGTGGAATTGATAGCAGCTATAAAAGGGAAAGATATATTAACCGTAAGAGAAACAAGGAAACAATACAAAAGAACAATAGTGATGGCGAAAAAGGGTTGGGGTGAAAAGGTTTGATCAGAATTGCTGGAAGCATGCAAACTAAAAGACCAGTCAACGTTCTGGGGTCTCCTAGCTAGGGGAAGAAAGAAGGGACACCGTCAAAGGACTTGTTTTTAGGGGCAAATGTCTGGGTCACACATTTTTCCACACTATATTCGTGGGGCAGAAATGATCAAAGGTGTAATGAAGAAGATGTAGTACCAAATTTAAGTGTGACACCCTTATCGTTTAGCATGATAGATACTATAACAGCCATTAATGCAATTAAATCGGGGAAAGCATCAGGTCCAGACAAAATACCTGGGGACCTTTGGAAACACGAGAACATGTTGTGGGCCCCGTATATTAATCTTCTTAGTAATGAAATTGCAAGAGGTTCCCCATTACCTGAGACATGGAGGGGTGCTGAAATTGTGACCATCTTTAAAAAGGGGGAAAGACTCCACCCAGCGCATTACAGACCTATCAGTCTGATTGACGTTCTTCAAAAGGTTTTTGCTCACCAAGTACTAAGCAAGCTAAATGCTTGGAATCAAGAAAACTCTATTTTAACTAAGTACCAGGCTGGTTTTAGAGGGAAAATTAGCACTGTTGATCAAGTTTTTAGATTTGTATGTTTAATATGGAAATATATTAATATTAGGAACTCCCACCTTTACATGGCTTTCGTTGACCTCAGAGCAGCCTTCGATCTTGTCCCCAGGGGCAACCTGTGAATAAGACTAAGGAACCAGGGTGTCCCTGGGGAAATACTCGAACAAATTATTAGGCTGCACGAGGGCAAATATGCAAGGGTGAGGTGGAGTCCAAATGGAGAATTATCGGAGAGTATAGATATAAAGAGAGGCTTCAGGCAAGGCTGTGTGCTGGCGCTGACTCTTTTCTCCTTGTACGTAAATGACATACTGGTCTCTCGCTTTTTGGCTGCGAGCATGACTCTCCGAAGTTGGGTGGTCAAGCAGTTCCGGCATTGTTATTTGCAGACGACACTATTTTAATCTCCCAGACCCCAAGAGGATTACAGAATTTGCTCAATAATTTTCAATCCTATTGTGTGGATAAGAAGCTGGAAATTAATTTGTGTAAAACAAGGTACATGACAATTAGTCCCCACAAGAGTTAAAAAAATTAATTACTGTTAATAATGAAATGATCGAGCACGAGCACAGTTTTAACTATTTGGGTATTACACTTGATGCAAAAATGAACTGGAAGCCACAAATTGATAAATCTAAAGTAATTTTAACACAAAACCTAGCTCCTATAGCTAGAAGGCACAGGAATAGTTATACCAGAGCCGTATCCCCCGCAATTGAGCTCAATCTGCTACACTTTATGGGGCGGAACTATGGGGCCATGCTGCCAAACATGCTTTTTCAGTACATGAAAATATCTTTTTTAGACAATTACTAGCAGTACCACGTCGCACCCCCTTAGCCCCTCTTTTTCTGGATTTGAATATACACCGCTCCGATGATCATGCTATTTTACGCCCATTGCTATATTGGATACGCCTGTGGTCAATGGATGAATTGCTGACTACAGAGAAGCACTAAAAGAAATAGTGGAAATAAGGAACACGACTTGGTTGGCGTGGTTGGCCCATATCGAGAATTGGTTCCTTAAGTTTGGGTTATATCATTACTGGACAAACCCCGGTTCTCTGACCCTATCCTGTAAAAAGGTATTGCGGGAAAGGTTCTGGGAATCTGTCCTAAACTCCATAATACATAACCCAAAAATTGAAGTATTGACCCTTAAGTTCCTTGATGCAAAAATAGAAAGTAAATTTGAATGTTTTATGGACTAAATTTTACCAACCACAGCAAAAGCATTGTATCTAAAATTCCGCTATGGCATTCTCCAAATTAAAGCTCACAGCAAAATGGGCATGTAATAAGGGCTCTATGGGGAATGTTATGTCAGAAAATTGCGAACTGTGTGATATTGGCACAAGGGAGGATGTCCAGCATACCATCATATTAGGAAGAAGTTGCTAAAACCTATTTGTCGCCTTCTAGGTTTCAGACATATTAAGGAAACAGAAAAGGTGTTTAAAGGTGATACAACACAGACTATTGTATTCAGCTTTAGTCAATATCTCCTTGCTGTGGCAATAGCATAAAGAAGACGAGGTCTGAAACTGTAACAATCTGTGTTGTAGGACAAGATATTGGACACTAAAATAATATTGATGTAAAGTGGTTCAATATCGTGCCCGCCACTAAACACAGAACCACTTTACATCAATATTATTTTAGTGTCCAATATCTTGTCCTACAACACAGATTGTTACAGTTTCAGACCTCTGAAACTGTAACAATCTGTGTTGTAGGACAAGATATTGGACACTAAAATAATATTGATGTAAAGTGGTTCTGTGTTTAGTGGCGGGCACGATATTGAACTATTCGTACATCCCAGTTCTGCTATACTCAATGGATGCAATACCCTTTAAATTTTAGATGTTTTTAACCACTTCGATGCTGATGACGAGCTAAGCTCGTCATCAGCCACGGTGGTCGTGTGCGGATGACGAGCTGAGCTCGTCATGTAACGCGGCTTTTAGAAAAAAGCCGCGCAGCGGAAAAATAACCACCGCAGCGATGCGGTTAATATGTTTTTAATATTGCTGGTAACATCAACTAAAAATAGTACCTGGTATTTATTACTATTTATTCTTGTTTTTAACTTTTAATACTGCATTTTCCTTGCACTGTGCGAGCCAGGATGGACTGATTATAATAGTAGGCTTGTAACTGAAAATGTCTGGTACCGTTGGTTGCCTTTAGAGAAGCTCTTATGGTCTGTTTTAACTTGGAAATTGATATTCTTTGGATATTGTATTTAGGCACACGACTCACTGTTGGTTGTTTTTAGAGATTGTATTGTTTTTATGCCTATGACTCTTTTAAGGTTTGTTTTAACCGAAATAAAGATCTTTGAATGAATGAATGAATGTATTTAAACCTGGTGGTAAAATACTGACAAAGGAACGGACAAACCTAGCTTTGCAAGCTCTGTCTTCTTTGTGTAGACAGGATATATTTAATCTGAGTTACCTGGATATAGGTGCTCTCTTACAGGTTTTGACTTATTACACACTGTTGTTAAAGGCACTGCTTTATTTGCAAAATAATGAGTGAGATCTGTTCACAAACCTGTTCGATACTATAAATGTCCACACAGCAAATACAAAGGCTGCATAGTTTGAAATCAAACTGCAGGTCTCTTTAATCCACTATTGCACGGGCGTGGCTAATTCACGCTGCACTGCATGTCCGTCTATTTGGTTTTCTTTTTGGCTTTAATTTTGTGAAATTGAATAATTTATGATGCTTAGTGGGGAAAGTTGTTGGATCGTTGAGATTAATCTCATCAAAAGAGCCAGACTTTTCTTAGAGCGATTGATGGTTGGTTCCTTATCACACATTATTTTGGGTGTTTTTGTATATCCTCGATTTCCGATTCCCCTATTCTTATCTCATGGTGGAGATTAGGCTTAACCTCATACTAAGAAATTCTAGTGAATGGTAATTTGTTATGTATATCTATTCACTTACAGCCCTGATGAAGTCTTTTGGAAAAACTCTCTATTGACGAAACACGCTTGTTGGCTGTTTTGGCTATGGTATCTGCTGTGTTATGTGAAAATTGGATCTGTGTTATAACACGCCTTCGTAAAGAAATCAAAAGATAATGAAAATAAAACTACGGATTCAAATTGGATGCTATTGAACCTTTTTTATGAATATATAATTGAAAACTTTATTATGCAATATAGAGATACTTACACTGTGTTTTTGCTCAGGGAATCCGAAAAAACTCAGACTTAACTACATTTGTAATTTTCTGGATCCATATTGGATACCCGTCACTACTTGTGAGTGAAACATTTTTGCCTAATCATCCTTCATCATAAAGATCCATTGCGTGTCCTATGAACTGAAGGAAGATTAGAGTTCTATGGGCAAACTGCGTAAGCCGAAGTTTGTCTTTGTTCTTTCGAAGGGTGCTTCTGCTGCAACATCCTCATTCTTCTCAACAACAGGTTCTCCTTCCAACACAGGCCAAGTGGCAGGAGATGCCCGTAATCCCTCTTTGCCAACGCAGTCTACTTCAAATAAATCCGCTCCACCTACTGCATCATCTAAACGCCTGAAATACGACCCTCCATCTCCAGACAAAGTACCATCTCCATGGAACTACTTTTAGAGGAGATACGCGCCTTGCACCTATTTGTAGAGGAAACCAATAGCAAAATGCAATTTCTTGAGGAGAAATGGTCACCTATGGATAACAGAGTGGCGTCTGTGCAGCAGCAGGTTTCAGAGATACAAATTAACTCTCAACGCATTTCCTCTTTGGAGAAATCGGTTCTCACTCTTCAACAACATACTGAAGACATCGCGAAGCCTCAAGGCTTTTTGTTTCTCCAAATTGTAGGTCACCCTGTTGTATACACCATTATGTATTTTCCCGATGTTAACCCCCTCTTATAATATTTGTATAAATTGGTTGGTGTATTTCTCTTCAACCCGTATGGTTTCCTCCCTACACCCTTCCATCCTGGTGCGGTCTGAACTCCTACTTTTGGGATGCTCATCTTGTTGAGTGTCGCCATTGCCCCATTGTTCACTTTTATGTCCCCCTCAGGCATGTTATCCTCAGGCATCCTTTTTGGATATGTACTGCCTCTTTTTGTATTTCCTTTTTCTTCTTCTCTCCCTCTCTTCTTCTTTTTCCATCTTACCTATTAGTCATGCTCATTTTTCCTCTAGTTATGCCTATTCCCTATTTTTCTATGTATGCATCCTCTTTTCCATTTTTATCACTGTAGGTTTTGTTTCTATCAAAATTTACTGTTTTTTAATTCAACGTTATTTCCTGGAATGTAAAAGGTTTTATTAACCCTATTACAGGACAGAGAGTCCTTTCCCACCTAGCTTCATATAGCCCTGACATAGTTCTCTTACAAGAGACACATCTTATTGAAGCTGAATCACTTAAATTAAAAAGAAGTTGGGTGGGTACGGTTTTATTCTCACCTTCTACAAATAAAGAAAATGGTGTTGCCATCTTATGTCACAAGAAATTAAAATGTAAAGTTCTGTTACAAGAACATGATACTGATGGCAGATGGGTATTAATTAAGATATTAATTAATTGTGTGCCTTTATCTGTCTTTAATGTCTATGGTCCCACACAACCTAATTCTTCTTTTTGGCCTTCAATTACGAAAACATTTATTCAACTTCGAGATGATCTGTTTATTTTAGGGGGTGATTGTAATCAGATTATAGAACCGTTTCTTGATCGCAAGTCAAATATCCGTTTCATACCTCATAATACTCACAGACAATTCCTTGACACTATTTCTCAATCACATCTCATTGACTCTTTTCATCCTGATACTCTTGATTATTCCTTTTTCTTTCCTCCTCATTCATCTCTTTCCTGCCTGGACTACATCTTTCTCTCTCAATCTTTATCTCAAAATGTACTATCCTCCTCTATTGAGCACATTGTTATCTCGGACCATGCCCCAATTGTAACAGACCTAGATCTACGTTCCCCGCATCCGAAGTCTTCCCTTTGGCACTTTAATAACTCTCTTCTTACGATCCTCTTTTTTCCTCCTCCTTTCGTTCCTTTGCTGACAAATTCTTTTTGCTCAATTGTGATCCCAGTATTTCCCCTTATCTTTTTTGGGACTCTTTCAAACAACTGCAAGAGGGTTCATTATTGATTACATCTCTAAGAAAAAGATGCACTTTCTCCAGAAACGGAAATCTATATTGGGTCATATTAAACTTTTAGAGCATACATTTTACAGTTCCTCAATTGATTTTATCTCACCGGACCTCATACGAGCTAAACTTGAATTTAATAAGTCTACTACTGATAACGCATGGTCAATACTCCTTTGCAGTAGTGCTTATTATTATGGTGGTCGCAAGAGATCAGGGAAGCTTTTGGCTAATTATCTCAAATCTCGTGAAGAACGTACTCTTATAGATTCTATCTTTTCTTCTGATAATACTCTTCTACACAAGGATCAGGAAATACTTGAGCATTTTCAACTTTTTTTACCAAAATGTATACACACCTGAATCCCCTCCCACCTCTTCTCTCATTCAGTCCTATTTTGAGAAACTTCCTAGTCCTTCTACTCCTGATCTTAATTTTTCTATTCTTGAAAAATATCTTTCACTTGACTAACTGTCCAAAGCATTGAACACCCTTACTAAAGGGAAATCACCAGGACCTGATGGCTTTTCAGTTGAATTTTACTTACATTTTTCTGATCTTCTACTTCCCAAACTCTTAACGCTTTTCCAATCATTCTACTTATCTGGTCAGGCAGATGGTACTTTTCAAGAAGCCACCATTTGCCTCATTCCCAAAGAAGGCTGTGACTCCCAAATTTGAAAAAATTATCGTCCGATTTCTTTAGTCAATGTGGACTATAAACTATTTGCTAAATTGCGTGCTTTACTTTTGAATTCTCTTATGCCCCATCTTATTGGTAAAGAGCAATGTGGTTTTGTTAAAGGTAGGCTTACCTCCGATGACTCTCGTCTTTTCCTCAAAGTTTTGAATAAAGCTTTAACCCTTTCTATTCCTCTAGCCGCTATCTCTGTTGATGCAGAGAAAGCTTTTGACAGAGTTGATTGGTCCTTTTTGTTTGCTTCATTACGTTGGCATGGTTTTGGTCCTAACTTCATTTCTCTTATCTCCCTGCTGTATTCTGCTCCCAGAGCTTCGGTCTTGTTTAATGGTCATGTTTCCCCTTACTTTCCTCTTCAACAAGGAGTACGTCAAGGCTGTCCCTTATCCCCACTTCTTTTTGTTCTGGCCCTTGAACCCTTTTTTACTACCTCTATTCGTAACAATGACCCAATGTCTGGTTTCCCTTATGGTGACGATCAGTTGAAGCTTTCTGCGTATGCAGATGATATTCTTCTCTTCATTTCCACTCCAGAAACATCTATTCCTCCTTTATTATCGGTGTTTAATTCTTTTTCTCAAGTTTCCGTGTACAAAATTAATTCAGATAAGACAGAAATTTTTCCTCTCACAAAATTCTGTCTTCCTCATTCCTTTTCCTCCACTGGATTTGCTTGGAATAGTTCGAAAATTAAATATCTAGGTATATGGTTCTCTATTTCCATTGCTTCCTCAATCAAATTAAACATTTCTGCAGTCCTGCCTCGAATTGACAAATTCTTGGAATCTTCTTTTTCTTTCTTGGGTGGGGGCAGTTAGTCTCGATCAAGATGATTATAGCGCCTATTCTAATCTATATCTTCTCCATGCTTTCTGTTCACATCCCGCTATTCACTTTAAACATATTGATTCATGCCTTTCAAGATTTCTTTGGAAAAAAAATCTAGAATTGCTTTATCATCTCTTCGAAAGGCCAAACCTAATGGTGGGGTCAATTTCCCAGATTTTCGTCTCTACCATAAAGCTTTCTCATTAAGTCAGGCCTCACAATGGCTTACTTCGGAAACTTCTCCCTTCACTCCCCTATGGCTCTCCATCGAACAAATGTTATTGTTCCCCTTCACCTTCAACAAAGTTATACGTTTCTCAGCCAAAACTGCCTACGCTTCACTTCCCTTATTCAGACATACCTCCTCCCTCTCGTCACCATTGATTCACCCTCCTACTACTACTTGTGAATCTTTCTTAGATGCCCCTATCTGGTATAACTCGCTTATTCTCCTAAATATTAGGCCCATTTTTTGGAACACTTGGAGGCTAAGAGGTGTCATGTGGGTTAATCAGCTCTTCGATGGAACGTCACCCTGCTCCGTCCCCCAATTCCAACTCTTATTTCATTGCCCTCGATCTTTATTATGCAAATTCAAAACTCTTATGGCAATAATTCTTGGTACCTATTACTCCCTTCCCTCCTCGCCTTCATCCATTGCCCAAAATCCTCTTCTCAGAATTCTCCTTGTCCTTCCTAAAGCTTCTCTCATCTATAAATTATTTTTATCTCCCAATCCAGTTTGTGTCAAATCTAAACTTGAACTCTCTTGGGAAGCAGATTTGGGTTGTGCTTGGTCTGTAGCTCTTTGGGATAAACATTGGTCCAGATCCTTAAAAGTCTCTTGTTCTGCTTCTCTTACCCAATCTTTATTCTTTCTATATCACAGACTTTATCTTTCTCCGATTTCCTTGTCACGTTTTTGTGCTTCTTCTGATTCTAATTGCTGGACTTGCAGCTCTACTCATGCTGATCTTATCCATCTCTTCTTTCTCTGTCCTACAGTTTCTAAATTCTGGGATAAGATTTGGCTATATATGTCCTTGTATATTTACAATTTCCATTCCTTACTCTATACCTATCCTCTTTATAGGGAGTCTCTCTGATTCTCTAGACCTTCCCCCACAATACCACGGCCTACTTGACCTCATGCTTGCTCCTGCATTCCAACACATCTCCTTCAACTGGAAATCTCTTACAAATATTTCCATACAATGTTGGTGGAACACTCTGTCATTTTCATAGACTCAATATTGCCTTTGCCTCCTCCTGTAAACCAGTTCATAACAGAGATCTCTTCTGGTTACCACGTACTACAAACTTGGGCCTGATGGGTCTGAATAAACCTCCACATATCAATTCTGATATTTTTAAACCTCCTTCAAGGTTGTCGACTCTGTCCTTCTCTTTTTACACAACTCTCATGTTATATTTGGTTCTATGATGTACATTACGTATTGCTTTATTTACAATATTTTGTTTGTATGCCATTTTCCGTACTTGGTGATGCTGCAGTGTTAATATTCCCTCTCATTTCCCGTTATTCATTCTTTTTTTTCCCCTCCCCTCTTCTGCACCTACCTCGTCTATAAAATTCTACAAAATGCTTTTATGTTTCTATTTTGATATCAGCCTAGTCATTGTTTAACCCCTTCAATGATGCCGTCGGCCATTGGCCGACGGCAGCACTACCTCGCTGGTGCTGCCGTCGGCCAATGGCCGACGCGGCCCCGCCTGTTTTGCGGAAGTGCAACGGGCAGCCATCGGGTTAATAGCTTATTTGAATCTATTTTCTGTACTTGCTGATTTCTTTATGTACTAATAATGTATTCATAAAGCTTTTTAAACATAAAAAAAATCCACTATTGCACACTCCCATGCCATTTATCTCACTCTTGCAGGTTAATTCTTTCTCTTTTGGTGATGGTATTTCAGTCTTTCTCTCCCTCTTTCTTTCCTAAGTGTGTTTTTTTTTCGCTCTCGGGGAATGTTTGATAGGAAACCAAGTGGCAGTCCTAAAATGTGAGTGCTGGTGGCCCTCAGCACCAACCACAGACTCAAATTAAACACGATTAAAGGGATGTTTGATATAGCAAAACCAGCCAGTGGTTGATTTAGTGGAAACCTCCAATAAAGCCCTAGATGTATTCTTTATAATGTCATACTCAACTTATTTACCATTACAAGACATGGAGAAGCGAAAGAGAACATAACCCCTTCTCCAGGTTAACAAAATATAAAAAAAGATCTGTCCTAACATTTTACAACATCCCTGCAGTAATAAGTGCTTCTAGTACAAGACAAGCTGGAGAGGATGTTGCCTTATGGTTAGAGCAGTCAACCTCGAAGCAGGGGAACCGGGTTCGTGTCTCGGCAACGACGCTCAACATCCTGTGACTCTGGGCAAATCAATTAATCTCCCTGTACCTAACAAAAATTAATGTGTTCATCTGTAACAAAACTGGTGCTCATGTAAAGCGCACTGATACCTGATGTAACCTCGACTCTGAATCAACTCCAAGGCTCAGTAACATCTTGAGGAGTCTGAGTCTTCTGTATTATTTGATGTAATAGCCTGCCTACCACACCACATTTGCCAAGTATATTAAAGGTGAAGAAAACATATGTGAGTGAAGTCCTATCGCCCTCACCGTGGGAAGGTTGGGAAATACTGGTGGACCAGTGCTGAAGTTTCTGGTGGTTCAAAAAATCTATTCCCAGTAAGGCTGGGTCAGTAGAACTACCCTTGAAGATTTCACTTATATCTGGAATTGTCATTAAAACACCAGGAATAAATAATTTAATACCTGAAGAAAATGTGAACCATTCATTTGTTAACAGCTACTAGAGGACCAAGCATGTCTTGCAATCAATTACTGTACCTGTGTCAGGTCCAATGAAGCACTAAGAAGAGAAACAATTGAGGGAAGGCACCAAGAAAAATAATTTACCCTGCACCACACCCCACTGCAGTTCTTCTGACAAGAGTTGCTGACTGAAGATCTTCTTTCTTCACCGAGGGCTCCCATGCAGTGAACCCTGACTCTTGAAAGTTTACTGGGATGCAATCTTCAGCCATTCTTTGTAGAGTTTTTTTGCTTTGTCTTGAAAACCAATTTAAAAGTGCATCTTTCCTTTATTTCCACTTCAGTGAGTGAAGAAGAATTAGTTATTTTTGGAGAATTATTATCTTCATCCATTGAATTCTACTGAATGATCATATATTCATCCATTTGCTCTTACGAGACTGACTGCCTAGATTTTATAGTTTTGAGGCGGACCCTCATTTTTATTATTTCCTTAATTGTATTGTTTTGGCCTCTAATGTTTTTATCTGTTAAATTATCTTTTATGCAACATGGTGCACCTCTATCCACATGCACAAATCAATCAATTTGCTACTTGAGAACCAGATGTAGGAACAGCTGAAACCAGTACTAAGATGGGTCTCGAATATTATTTGAAATGATCAGACACGGAATGTATTTAAACCTGATGGTAAAAGGCTAACAAAAAAGGAACTGTTTAGCTTTGCAAGCTCTGTCTTTTTTGTGTGGACGGGATATATAAAATCTGAGTTTCTTGGATGCGACATGATGATACAGCACACAACCTTCACATATATCTAAATAGTGTACCATGTGCTCAGCTAAGCTCTTAACATTGACAAAAAATCACTTATGGAAAATAGTAGTTTGTCTTTGTGATACCCCTCATCAGATTGGTAGGAAGCTCAATCACAATTCATATGACGATTATCGTCTTTTTCCCTGGTTAGCCTCTTAAGAAGATCACTAAAGGCAAACAATTGCTCTCGCACATAGGCTAAACTTACAGCTAAGAAAGCACAAGCACTTGGAATGTTAATTAGAAATTTACAAAATACCTTGTGATGAGAGGGCTACTATGGAAAATTATGTTCTTAGTAACGTGGGAGAACCCAACCATCCCCCAAATGTCACTGAAATTGAAGTAAGACATGCACTTCAAGATTTAGAAGAGGAAAGAAATAGTGCCCAAGAGGCCTCTCCTAACATTCAACAAGATATACCTTCTACAGTACCTTAACAGATACCAGCTGTACCTACTTTAAAACATTTATTAGTACAAACTAAGGAAGGCCCCAAAAATACTTCTGCTTCTCCTAGAAAATCCCAGGACATCCAAATTCCTAAATACTTAATAACCACAAATAATAATGAACCCTTACTCCTACGTGCCGTCCTTACTCATGATAAACAAATTATTATATGTGCTACAGAAGATAATTTATTAAAACTAACATAAACATGGTTGATGGGCAGACAATTTAAAATGTACCCAGACTTTTCACTCAGATATATAATATGAATGGTGAATATCAAAACATTGATAGACCTCTCATAAATGCTTTGCTATGTAATAAACAAAGTAGCATTTATTACGAACTAATAAACAACATTAAAATGAAAAGGAACAGCTACTTCCCACATAACATATTTAAAACCTAAACTATGCCCACAAACAGTAATTCAATGCTGCTATTACAATTTTTATTAAAGCATTTGGAGACATCTCCAAAAATATTTTTTAAGTGTAGAATATGCAGCAAAGGATTAATACCTTTAGCATATGTCCCTGTAACAGAGGTAGTGAACCACTTCAACACACTTGTAGAAAGTACATTTTACCTACAAATCAAACACAAACTATATGTCCTAATGGACTACTTTGAAGATACTTGTGCTAGCAGACAGCACTGCTCTTAACAAAGACTCCTACCCAAATTCCAAATACCATGGTGGAATGTTTACAACAGCACCATGGCCAAGAGGCCATAGCCACCAACGAAGTATAAGAATTGTACAATATCTTCCTAGTGACATTACAGAGAACCCAACTTACAGTCTACAAATTCATAGAAGTCCTGCAAAAAGAACAAACCAGTAGCATGTATGACATGCTATAAAGTTAGAATCTTTATTAACAACAAAGGAGTACACTACTTAGAATCAATAGCAAAATCCCTATTATGAAACACCTAGCTACATACACACTAACCAGCAAACCTTAACTTACACCACCATAACATACCAATGTTTAACTAAAAGTTACATCTTCTTTCTTGCACATCAGTAAAAAACACATTTAAATATCATAGAAAAGAAAACTGATAAACTAAAATAATATGTTAATAAATTAATTAAAAAATCAGCACATCATCCACCAAAACCCACAGCATTAGTAATAAACGCAAAATTGAACGAAGTAAATCCAGCACATATAAATGTAAAATACCACATTGTGAATACAGCAAATATGCATAGATAATTAAATATAACATTTCCCCCTAAAAAATAGATACATTAGACTAACAGTTCTGAAGTTGTAGATCTTTGTCCACCCCATGTTATCAAAATACAATCCATCAAAAAATAAAAATAAACTCCCAAAAAACTCCAAAAAAGTAATCCAAAGTCATAAGAATCATTAAAAAAAAGTTAAATAAAATTAGGAAGATCCTCTCTGGGAAACCCAAAAACTCAAAGAAAATGTAAAATAATAATATTGGTTTATTAGAAACCAAATCAATTTCGTGAAAAAAAATGCAGCAATCACAGGTCCATGGGATGGCTTCCAATCCATAAACTTGTAAAAAAAAATACAGTACCCACTCTCATGAAACACTTTTTTCGAATACACCAAAACTATAATAAACACAGGATATAGCATGACAATATCTAAAATAAACGAAGACTAATACCAAACTCAAAGTAGGATTACCACAGCACAATAAACAAGATAACAAAAGCTACTACTAAATAACCCTAAAAAAAATTAACTATATAACTAACATTAACTAGATGACCCCACATTCCCTCTGACCCTAAAACCCTATGGAAAATCTTAAAACAATAACTTACTCTATCCAAAGTTCAGCAGCAGGTAAGGTAACTCTCATTTGCTCTCAGCAGGTACGATGAAAAATGACAGCACTAGACTACAAGAGTACACTTGGTGGGAAACAAAATGGCAGCTGAATGAAAAAAAAAAAAATACTTTGGTCCTGATTTTGATGATGGTGGTCTGCTGTTGCTTTTAGGCAGTCCTTCCACCTGCTTCCTTGGTGGTCCGACTGCCCAATTAGGAAGTGAGTGGGAACACCGCTGACATTTCTGCTACTGTGGCAGCAGAGATTGCCCATGGAGGCATCCCGCCAAGCTTCACACTGGCCCAATCATGACCTATCTTTCCGCCAACCTTTTCCTTGTGGAGACACCACCATGCTTTAGTCGATGGAAAGGCAATTAATGAGCCAAATACTCTGGCTCAACGGTGAATGTGCCCTTGTGAAATGTGACTAGTGCTCATGTTTTGCCCTCCAATGCGTTCAGGTTGGGTGCGTGTGCTGTTTTTTTTGCACAACGTAATGCAAGGAAGCAGTGTGCCCTACTGACTTGAGGCACTGTCTCATGGCCAGCAGCTGCTTTCAGCTCATTACCAGATCCAAAGCGTGCAGTAACCATGACTTCACCTGCCATACAACGCCAGTGCTGAGGGAAACTCATGATACGGCATTCGGGAGGCTGCCAGCTTGGCAGCATTTTCTGGACCTCCGCCGTGGCTGGCTGGCGGAAAATGCCTGTGTCGGAATAAGTCGCTGTCTCTGTACAGAAAACACTAGAACTTTACTAAAAATTGATTTACAAATGTTGAAAGAATATTAAACAATGTTATGAAGTATTACACAAATATCAATACATTTATTAGGAAAATATGAATAATTCTGTCAAATATAATGTAAATAGTACCATAAAAACAATAACTAATATAATATAGTATTATTTACAATATTCTTAAAAAGTATTTTAAACCTGTTATAACAAATGTGTCCATAACAAATGTATATGGTTAAAATAGTGAACCATGGGCCAGATTTAGGTCGCCCAATACCGGTCGGTAACGGCCAAAATTACTGAATTTCGGCCGTTACTGACCAGTATTTGGCTTTTGAGATGTAGGTGGCATGATTCCTGGATTCTGTATTTTACTGAATCGGTAATTTAAGGAATCAGTAATTTACCAAATTCTTAACATACCGATTCTATAAATTACTGAATCCGTAATGTAAGGAGCACTCAAGTTAGTGCATTCCTGAGTTAAGGATTCGTTATTTATCACCAACTACAAGTTGGTGGTAAATATCGAAAACCTTTGAAAAAGCAATTATTTTGCTTTTACAACAGTTCAAGTTCAAGTTCAGGAATTTGTATAGCGCACTACTCACCCAGAGGGTCTCAAGGCGCTTGAGGGAGGGTGAGTGCATTACTTATCGAATAGCAATGTTTTTAGCTGCTTTCTGAAGGAGAGGTGGTTCTGTGTAAGGCGGAGGTGAGTGGGGAGAGAATTCCAGGTTTTGGCCGCTAAGTGAGAGAAGGATCTTCCTCCCATGGTGGATCTGTGGATGCGCGGAATTGCGCGAGGGCTTGATTGGAAGATCGTAATTGGCGGTTGGGTGTGTAGAAGGACAGACGTTTGTTGAGGCTTTATGGTCCTAGGTTGTAGAGGGCCTTGTGTGCGTGGGTGAGGAGACGGAATGTTATTCTCTTGTTGACGGGCAGCCAGTGGAGTTCCTTCAGGTGACCGGAAATGTGGGCTTGACGGGGGATGTCCAGAATGAGTCTGGCTGAAGCGTTTTGGATGCGTTGGAGTTTTTTCTGTAGTTTGGCTGTGGTTCCGGAGTAAAGGGTATTTCCATAATCCAGTCGGCTGGTGACCAGTGCGTGGGTGACTGTCTTTCTTGTTTCTGTGGGGATCCAACTGAAGATTTTTTTGAGCATGCGTAGGATGTTGAAGCATGACGATGAGACGGCATTGACTTTTCTGGTCATCGAGAGGGAGGAGTCTAGGACGAAGCCTAGGTTGCGTGCGTGATCTGTAGGTGTGGGTGCTGTACCCAGGGCCGGTGGCCACCATGAGTCGTCCCAGGCAGAGGGGGATGATCCTAAGATGAGGACTTCCGTTTTGTCTGAGTTTAGTTTTGAACGGCTGTTCTTCATCCATTCGGCTACTTCTTTCATTCCTTCGTGAAGATTGGTTTTGGCGGTGTTTGGGTCATTGGTGAGGGAGAGGATCAGCTGGGTGTCGTCTGTGTAGGAGATGATGTTGAGGTTGTGATGTCGCGCGATGGATGCGAGGGGACTCATGTAAACGTTGAAGAGGGTGGGACTGAGTGAAGATCCTTGGGGTACACCGCAGATGACTTCGGTGGCCTCTGATTTGAATGGGGGGAGGCGGACTCTCTGGGTTCTTCCGGCGAGGAACGAGATGATCCAGTCTAAAGCTTTTCCTTGTATTCCGACGTTGCTGAGGCGTTGTATGAGGGTGCTGTGACAGACTGTGTCGAAGGCGGCGGAGAGGTCAAGTAGGATGAGGGCAACTGTTTCTCCGTTGTCCAGTAGCGTTCAGATGTCCTCTGTGGCGGCGATGAGGGCGGTTTCGGTGCTGTGTTTGGCTCGGAAGCCGGACTGTGAGGGGTCGAGGGAATTGTTGGATTCGAGGAAGGCGGCGAGCTGATTATTGACGGCTTTCTCAATGACTTTGGCAGGGAATGGGAGGAGTGAGATGGGACGGTAGTTCTTAAGTTCAGAGGGGTCTGCTGTGGGTTTCTTCAGAAGGGCGCTGAGTTTGGCATGTTTCCAGCTTTCCGGGAAGGTAGCAGAGTTGAAGGAACAGTTGATGACATCACGGAGATGGGGTGCGATGATGGAGTCTGCTTTGTTGAAGATGTGGTGGGGACATGGGTCGGTTGGAGAACCTGAGTGGATGGAGTTCATCAGGCGGGTGGTGACTTCAGTAGTGATTGGGTTCCAGGCGTAAAGGTTGTGAGAGTGCTGTTTTGGTTTGGAGGTGGGCGGGGTGGGCTGTTGTTCGGATTGGTTTCATGCCCTTAGGGCATGTATGTGTGCCACATGTGCACCCATGCAGTATTCAGGGGTGCAACAGGGTGTCAATGTGAAAACCTGCCACCCTTGAAAATGTTCCCCCTATTACCGATTCAGTATTTACCGAATCAGTAATACTAAAAGGCTTCCCATTCATTCCTATGGGCCTCCAGGCCCATAGGAATTAATGGGAATTACCGAAACGGTAAATACCGATTCTTAATTACCAAATCCTACTGATTCAGTAAAATTTACAGAATAATTATCTACATCCCATTTACTTATTCTTAAATACCGAATCGGTAAAATTCGGTATTTAAGAATAGGTAAAGTGAGATTACCTACTTATGGCCCCATATGTTTAAAATGTTTTCAAAATACTGATATGTTATACAATGTTAAAAAATATATAATTTATTTACTATTTCACAAAAGGTATAGAAAATATTGTAAAACATAACAATAAAGACTTTTTAATTTATGTTACACAAAAGTGTTTAATAAATGTAAACTTTGACAAAATATAAAAAAATAAAATAAAGAACAATATAAAACTAGTTAAGCATGTCACGTACTGGCCTTTAAAAAAAGTCAATACTAATGATGTCTGTAAAAAATGCAATACTTAAAGTATCATGTCAATACTCACACTGTATTGCAATTTAACATATCAGACTAAACATGTTATACACTAAAGTGGTTACTTATAATACTCAGTCTTCTAATGAACCATTATGGGAGATGTATCATAGAAAAGGGGTCAAAATTACTGTTCCCACTCCAACCTAAACCTTTTCGGGGAAGTTTTTTGACACTAATGGAATCACATCTACTGTTCCCATTCTAGTCTAAACAATTTTGGGGAAGCTTCTAGGCACTAAAGGGGGTCACATTTACAATATTATGAGAATTGTAAGTGAGCAACCCAGTAAACCTTTGGGGGCTTGGGTAAAACGTAGTATGTATGGGTAAAGTTGCCTCCAAAGGAGTTTGTTAATGGACCTGAATTGGTAATTTGTAGCTATTGAGTCGGTAACTTAATTAACCTAAATGAAATTAATTCGTTGGCAATTGAGTGTGCAAGTGTGAAATCAGGACTAACTAGACAAGACAATACAAGACAAATGAAGTGATACAATTTCAAACAAAGACTATTAAGCATGTGTATAAGCAAAAATAGATTTTATCAAAATTTTTAGTCATCAAGGGAAATTACAATACAGAAAAAATATATGTACAACAGGAATACAGGAAGAAAATCAGAGATAAATCAAAATCACTGTAATGCCTGTAGAACACCTATCCAAACAGATGTAGATAATTTTTCTTTGGATAAGGTTGGGAGTCGACGTTTCGGTCTTTATGGGTGACTCGTTAAGACCATCATCAGGACAAGGGTAAGTTAATATTGTAGCTCCCTTAAAGCGACAAGACTCTTTTCTTATGTTGAGAGGTTAAAGTACAATCAGTCCAAAGAGATATTTATCTCAGTTGCCTCTAGGGCACATACAGAAAGCGAATTATGTTGAATTTAGAATATTCCACCTCACAAGGTAAGGGATGATTTGACGTCTTTGCAAGTTGACGATCTGTTCGAATATAAAAAGAGTCAAAACGGCGTCTAGCTGGTTTGACTCCGGGCTTGATTCCGTGGGAATCTGTTTGTATCCCAACGATTGACTGAACGCGGGAAATATCGGCGTGTACCAAGGTAGCCTCTTGAGTTAGTTAGGGGAATGCTCGGCAAAGAACAATCTGTTTGAATCTCGAAGGTTCCCGGAAGTGTAGGGTCTCAGCCGTCACTGCGCAAGTGACGGCTGAGACCCTACACTTCCGGGAACCTTCGAGATTCAAACAGATTGTTCTTTGCCGAGCATTCCCCTAACTAACTCAAGAGGCTACCTTGGTACACGCCGATATTTCCCGCGTTCAGTGAATCGTTGGGATACAAACAGATTCCCACGGAATCAAGCCCGGAGTCAAACCAGCTAGACGCCGTTTTGACTCTTTTTATATTCGAACAGATCGTCAACTTGCAAAGACGTCAAATCATCCCTTACCTTGTGAGGTGGAATATTCTAAATTCAACATAATTCGCTTTCTGTATGTGCCCTAGAGGCAACTGAGATAAATATCTCTTTGGACTGATTGTACTTTAACCTCTCAACATAAGAAAAGAGTCTTGTCGCTTTAAGGGAGCTACAATATTAACTTACCCTTGTCCTGATGATGGTCTTAACGAGTCACCCATAAAGACCGAAACGTCGACTCCCAACCTTATCCAAAGAAAAATTATCTACATCTGTTTGGATAGGTGTTCTACAGGCATTACAGTGATTTTGATTTATCTCTGATTTTCTTCCTGTATTCCTGTTGTACATATATTTTTTCTGTATTGTAATTTCCCTTGATGACTAAAAATTTTGATAAAATCTATTTTTGCTTATACACATGCTTAATAGTCTTTGTTTGAAATTGTATCACTTCATTTGTCTTGTATTGTCTTGTCTAGTTAGTCCTGATTTCACACTTGCACACTCAATTGCCAACGAATTAATTTCATTTAGGTTAATTAAGTTACCGACTCAATAGCTACAAATTACCAATTCAGGTCCATTAACAAACTCCTTTGGAGGCAACTTTACCCATACATACTACATTTACAATATAACTCACACCCTAAGGTAACTATAACTTGTGCCCTAGCCATGCTCAGTTTTCTCATCAAGAATTTCACTGCAAATGTTACAGTGATATTATCTTTGATGTCATAGACGATGCCATTAGTGATGTAATATGTAGGGCAATTAGCAGTGCATGACAAAGGCATAAATTATAGTTACCTTTGGCCATAAGATATAGTTCCTTGAGATAAATGTTATTATTATTATTATCATGGAGTTCTTGTATAGCACATGGCTACCTTAACAAAGATTCCCAGCACTTGGAGAACCAGTAGATGAGTCTAATAGAAGCTAAAACAACCAATAACTATAACTGCTGAATTTCTATGTTTTTTTTGCGTGTAAAATCTGAATCTAACTATAATGTCCCTGTAACCTTTGGCTTTTTTAGTGAATTGCCACAGTTTTTAAATGCTATTTCCGAATTATAATATCCCTGTAACCTGGGTGTGTAAGTGGTTGTGTGAGTGTGTAAGTGGGTGTGTGGTAGGTGCCTCACTGCATGTGTGACTGGTGTATGAATGACTGTATGGGTGTGAACATGGGTTTGTGAGTGTGTGATTGTGTGTGTGACTGGCTGTGTAGGTCTATGATTGGGTGTATGAGTGGCTGTATGGATGTGTGAATGGGTGTGTGAGTACTTCTGTGGGTCTGTGAATGTGTGTGATTGTCTTTAGGGTCTTTGAGTACAGTGGTGGCTCACTGAGGGTGTGCTGTGGGGCGGTGAGGCAGGGAGGGGAATAGTGAAGGGTAGTAAACTCCGGCATATGTTCGAAGGGAGTTAAGTGAATAAATAAATACATAAAACAAGTACATTACGCGTGCTGCAATGCCAACTCAGCGATGGGTGACTGTATGGGCGTTTGAGTGGTTTTCTGGGTCTGAGTGGGTGTGTGACGTGAGAGCTACTGTTCACAGAGGTGGTCTCATAGCCATGTCCCTCAACCACCCATCTGCTTTGACAGCTTCAACCACCCGGCTTTGGCACTGTCCCCACAGACCCAACAATGGATAACATCCTTCAGTCGATCACCATGATAGGTCGCCACCTGGAGGGCATGGATGCCAAGATCATTGTCCTAACTGCGGGCTCGAGGTCTATTCGGGCAGACTTAACTGGCTTCCCTTGAGTGGAGAGAGTAGAACACCGCTTGTCAATGGTAGAGGAGCAGTATATATTGCCCTGGATTGGGACTCTAAACTGTGGCACCTCCAAAATAGGTTTAGTGACTTTGAGGACCAGAGCTGCATGGATAACCTCTATTTCTTCAGGCTTCTGGAATGAGTGTAGGGAACCAAAACACCTGTGGTTTTTTGATGGACCTACTCCCTACCCTTACTTGGCTGAACTTCTCCCCTCCTTTGGAAATACAGAGGGCCAATCGACTTGGCCCACAGTGCTTGTCTGTACCGGGGCAGACCCCTTACATTAATTTAAAATTCTTTGCACAGGGAAGGTGGTGGTCCATGGAGCACAGGGGGAGCAACATGGGCACCCGCCTATTACTATAAAATGCCCCAGGACCTGGCCCATCCGGGGGCCTATATTAAATGTAGCATGGGAGTCCGCACTTCATAGTTTTGTAAATTTCAGTGAGAGTCATGGAACCAGCATGACTCCCGCCAATTTCTTTAAAAAAACCTCTCCCCAAGATGCCTAGGGATTCAGGCGTTTCTACAATGACCCCTTTTTTAAAGGTTTTTCTTGTTACTCAGTTCAACCAAGTCACAAGATGGCTGACAACACTTCCTGGCAGGTGTGTTGCCTGCCAATCAGATCTCGGCACAGGATCAGGAGGGGTCGCGAACCCATGGCATCCCTAAATATACAACTGGCAATTTCTTTAAATTTCTCAGCAACTGCTGAACAGATTTACACCAAATCATAAAAAGGTACATCTTTGAACCAACATCTATCTTCCTGCCACATTTGGTGTCATTCTGTTTAGCATTCAGGCTTTAGCTGTGTATAAAGATCCTATAGTAATTTGGAAAATGTGCTTTTAAGGACCCCTTGGTTCTCAGCCCCTTTTTGATGGATCACCCCAAAACATTCAAGATAGCAGTGGAAGTGAGCATCGCATTAGTTTTGAATTTTTTTTACGTTTTATCTAACAGCGCCAAAGTTATTGGCCCAAAAAAATGCTTTTCTTATGGAAACTAGATCCTAACTATACTTACCTACTGGTGCTAGCCAGTAGGTAGGATAACAGTTTCCATAGAAAAAGATTTTTCTATTTTGCCAAGAACTTTGTCGCTGTGTGAAGAATCTTCCCAAAAATTTTTTAAACTTCCTCTTTTTGGTTCAGCTGCTATGTTGAAAGTTTTGGGATGATCCGTCAGTTGGAGGCCGAGAAACAAGGGGGGGGTCTAAAGTGCATTTTCTCCATGTTATGCCTATGGTTTTTTTTTAACACAACTAGAGCCTGAACTGCTGAACAGAATTACACCAAGTTTAGCAGAAAGCTTTGGTTGGTCTAGAAAGCGTGCTTTTTGTGATTTGGTGTAAATCCGCTCAGTAGTTTCAGAAATATTTAAGTAAAAATATATAGATATCTGGGGACACAAGTCCTTGCAGTGGACTTGAGGATCCCACTGAGGATTGTACTGTAATATAATTGTCTAACAACACTTCACCCAGAAAGTGTTGGCAGCCATCTTGGGACTCAGCTTGTAGCCGAGCTCTACAAAAAAGGTAAAAAATAAAGAAAAGGGGCACAGTGGGAATACTGTGACCCCCAAGATATAGTTGGGGGTCCCAAAGGGACCCCGCGGGTGGGGGGGGTAAAACCATTTTTTTGTAAGTTGCCCCCAAATTTGTGGGTGAAGCCACAGATCTGTGGCAAAATAAAAAAAAGACATGCAGGCTTCACACATCTTTTATAAGAAGCTCGCTGGTAGGCCAAATCCCAGGTGAAGTGCTTTATAATAATGTGGAAGCCTGAAGTGATGTGTGAGAACTGTTATGGGTCTGTGAATGAATATGTGAATGATTGTGCTGGAGTGTGAGTGGGTATATGAGAGGTTGTATGGGGAGTGAGTGGGTGTGAGTGGTTGTGTCACTGTTCTCTGGATGAGGTCATCAGTGATGTCACTGACAATGTCATGAATGATGTAATATGGGCAGTACATTGTGGGGCGAAAATTATAGTTAGCTCAAGTAGCTATAACTTTCAAATTTCACTGGTTTTGCGTGAGTGAAATCTGATGCTAAATATAATGTTCCTGCCAGCGCTGGTGAGGAGCTTAGAAACTGCAAGACAATTCGACTATGTAATAAAAAAAACGGCAAGCACGCTGGTATCCGGATTTTCAGTATTTTAATGCAGACCCCCTCAACCCAGACAGACGTGTTTCGCTAATCTAGCTTCGTCAGTGTCACACTGACGAAGCTAGATTAGTGAAATGTGTCTGTCTGGTGTGAGGGATCTGCATTAAAATACTGAAAATCCGGATACCAGCATGCTTGCCATTTTTTCGATTACATAGTCGAATTGTGTTGCAATATATATATATAAATTTATATATATACACACACACACATGTATTCTGTATTTTGCGTCTGTGCCACTTGTTTTTCCGGTATTCCTGTGCCCTTTTTGCCTTCTGTGCCCCTCCTTTTTCCCTCATTTATGTGCCCCTTTTCGCCTTCTGTTCCACTCGTTTTTTGTGCCCGTCGGCCTTCTGTGGAATTTGTTTTTCCCTCTTTTTTGTGCTCCTTTTGCCTTCTGTTCCACTCGTTTTTGGGCCCTTCTGCCCTCTGTTCCACTTGTTTATTTGTGCCCTTCTGCCCTCTGTGACGTTTTTCCCTTATTTCTGTGCCCCTTATGCCTTCTGTTCCACTAATTTTTTGTGTCCTTCTGCCTTCTGTGCCACTCGTTTTTCCTTCGTTTTTGTGCCCTTTTGCCTTCTTTTCCACTCGTTTTTGTGCCCTTTTTCCCTCTGTTCCACTTGCTTTTTTTTGCCCTCCTGCCCTCTGTGCCACTCGTTTTTCCCTCGTTTTTGTGCCCCTTTTGCCTTCTGTTCCACATGTTTTTTGTAGTGTGGCTCACTGGTTAGAGGCAGCAGACCCGAGAGCAGAGGACGGCCTGGGACCAGGGTTCGATTCCCGGCGCGGCAGGTTTCTGGACCAGGGTCAGCGGACTCGATAATTCTCTCGCCTCGGTGCCCACTCTGATCAGCGTTCACACTCGGCAACTCTGGGCATTAGCTTGCCTCATCTTCACTAACGGCCCCACCAGACCGCCGGGGATGCCTGGTCTCACCCTGGAGATACCCATTAAGGGACCATCTCTCAGGGAAGCCAGGAAGGGTTTCGCAGCGGTCGAAGCGCCTTGGGACCCTCCGGGTAAGTAGTGCGCTATATAAATGCCTATACATTACATTACATTCCCCCCTGCCCTCCGTTATACTTATTTTTTTTGTGCCCTTCTGCCCTCTGTGCCACTCGTTTTTCCCTCGTTTTTGTGTCTTTTTTGCCTTCTGTTCTGAAAGTTTTTGGTGCCCTTTTGCCCTCTGTGCCACTTGTTTTACCATCGATTTTGTGACCCTTTTCCTTCTGTTACCTTCGTTGTCCCTCACCGCCTTCGCCACTGTGTCCCCTGTGGCCCCACCCCCCTGAATGTCCACTGCCCATTTGCTGACCCCGCCTCCCACCTCCCAGCTGCTCCTCCCTCCCACCTCCCCATATATTCCAGCCACTGCAAGGCCGCGTCGCGGGCGTGCCGAAGGAACGCCTAAGGCACTCCTAAGGCGAGCCCGTCTGCACCTAAGGCAAGTCCGTCTGCACCCGTCCATGCCTGGACCATGCCCAACGCCAGAACCCCTGGCCCCAGCACCCACCATGACGACCACCGCCACTGCGACGCCAGCACTCGGCATGCCCTCAACTCCGGACGGAGCCACACCTGCTTCAAGGCCACCCCGAAATGCACACACGGCCCCTTTACCTGCTGAACTGCAGCTACACCAGCCTCAGAGCCAACGAACCACCCGCCAAGAAAGACTCCAACCACCTCCGATGCATACTACTGAACGCCCATTCCGCACGCAAGCATGCCGTTGAGCTCTGGGACCTGCTCGACACAACTTCCCCGGATGTCGCCTTCCTGATAGAGACCTGGTTTAAAAACTCCTCTGCACCCGACATCGCCATAGCCATCCTAGACGGCTACAAGATCACCCTCAGAGACCGCACCAACGGAGTCGGAGGAGGAATCACCATCGTCTACAAGAACAGCATCAGGGTCTCGACTAGCACTGACGAGGGGCTCAGCACCGCTGAACAGATGCATTTCCAGATCCACACAGACCCTAATTCCAACCTCAGAGGCACCCTTGTCTACCGAGCCCCTGGACCCCGCCCCCAGTTCAGCGACTCCATCGCCGACTTGATCAGCACGCACGCTTTGACCTCCAGCGACTACATCCTCCTCAGAGACCTGAACTTTCACCTTGAGAACAACAATGACAACAACTCCACAACCCTGATCAATAACCTCGCCAACCTCGTACTGAAGCAACTCATCACGACTCCCACCCACTTCGCCGGCCACACACTCGACCCCGTCTTCTCCTCAAGCCCGTACGTCTCCATCATCCACACCACCCAACTCCTCTGGACCGACCACCGCTGCATCCACTTTGCCTTCCACAAACCCACCACACACCACCGCACCCAACAGATCCCCTGCCGCTGCTGGAGCAAAATCCCCGAAGACCAATTACATCCAAACCTCGCTCTCAGTCCACCCACCAAACCCTCCAACACTGCCGACGCTGCCCACAGCCTCAGACGCTGGATTGAGGACTGCGCCAACCCACTCGCCCAGCTAAAGAAACCCACCCAGAAAGAGACACCAGCAAGAGGGCCACCTGGTTCACCCCAGAACTCCTAGCCTCCAAGCAAGCCTGCAGGAAACTAGAGAAGAAATGGGGCAGTGAACAAACTCCAGACAGCCACGCAGCACACAAGGATGCCATCCGCAACCACCACCACCTCATCAGGGCAGCCAAGAGGACCTCCTTCAAAGACCGCCTCAACAACAACGCACAAAATAGCAAGGACCTCTTTAACATCGTGAAGGAATTCTCCAACCCCAGCTCCAACACCCACTACTTCCCGCCATTGCAAGCCCTGTGTGAATCCCTCGCCACCTTCTTCCTCCGCAAGATAGCAGACATCCACTACAGCTTCAACAGCCAGACAGCCCCAACAGACAGCAACACAACAGACTCTCTGTACACTATCCACCACTACCCCCTGCTAGCCTGAGACAGCGTGAGCATCGATGACACCATCAACACCATGCCCTCAATCCACTCCAGCTCTCTGTCAGACCCATTCCCACACCACGTCTTCAACAGAGCAAGCAGCTCCATCGCACACCGCTTGCGCAACATCATCAATCTCTCCCTCGAGACCGCGACCTTCCCAGAGATATGGAAACAGTTCGAGATCAACGCCCTACTCAAAAACCTAAGGCAGACCCAAGAGACCTCAAGAACTTCCAGCCCATCTCTCTGCTCCCCTTCAAGGTCAAGGTCATCGAGAAAACCGTCAACTGACAGTTAACCCGATACCTTGAAGAAATCTGAATCCTGGACCCTTCCCAGTCAGGGTTCCACAGCAACCACAGCACCGAGACTGCCCTCATCGCCGCCACCGACGACATCAGGACCCTGCTGGACAACGGTGAGACCGCAGCACTAATCTTCCAGTCCTCTCTGCCGCCTTCGACACCGTCTGCCACTGCACACTATGCGCACACCTCTACGCCGCAGGGATCCAAGACAAAGCCTCCGAGATCATCTGTGGCGTACCCCAGGGATCATCCCTCAGCCCGACGCTGTTGAACATTTACATGGCCCCGCTCACACACGTAGCCCAACAGCACAACCTCAACATAATCTCCTATGCTGACGACACTTAGCTGATCCTCTCCCTCACCAATGACCTCATCACCACCAAAGCCAACCTCCATGAAGGAATGAAGGCCATTTCCGACTGGATAAAGACCAGCCATCTGAAGCTGAACTCGGACAAGATGGAGGTCCTCATCCTCGGCTCCAACCCTTCAGCGTGGGATGACTCCTGGTGGCTGACGGCATGGGGGCAGCCCTGACACCCACCATCCACGCAACCTAGGAATCATCCTTGACTCAATGTTCTCAATGATCAAGCAAGTCAAAGCTGTCTCCTCCTCTAGCTTCAACACCCTCCGCATGTTCCGCAAGATCTACTGATGGATCCCGACAGATACCAGAAAGACAGTCATCCAGGCACTCGTCAGCAGCAGACTCAATTACGGAAACACCCTCTACGCGGGAGCCCCGATCAAGCTCATCAAATGACTACAATGCATCTAAAACGCCTCGGTACGACTGATCCTGAATGTACCACGCCATGGCCACATCACCCCCAACCTGAGAAACCTGCACTGGCTCCCCCTCAACAAGAAGATATCCTTGAAGCTCCTCACCTACGCACACAAGGCACTCCACAAGACTGGCCCAGCCTACCTCAACAGACGGCTCTCCTTCTATATCCCCAACTGCCAGCTACGATCCGCCGACCTCTCACTCGCCACCGCCCAGCGCACCTGAAGAACAACCACTGGTGGGAGATCCTTCTCCCACCTCGCCACCAAGACATGGAACACCCTCCCACTGAGCCTACGACAGACCCAAGACCTGCTGACCTTCAGGAGGATACTCAAGACTTGGCTGTTCGATCAGTAGTGGCCCCCCTCCCCATATATATATAGGCGCAGATCCAGGAGCGTCCTACCAGGGGCTGTATGCGATAGGTATTCACCTTTAAGGAGCTTCACACTGCAGAACCTATCAGGAAAGGCTAGACACTTTATTTGAGAATCACGCCCTTTCCTCTATCATTCACACACCTGGCGCTGATGAAGGCAGCTAACACACCGAAATGCATTCGCCGATAGTGGGTGATGCGGGACTTTTGCTTACCTGTGTGATGGAATAAAGATGTTTCCACCGGTTCCCCTACTGTGGCCTCTTCACTTTGTCCTCGGAGAAGGCGCTACAGGAGGTTGCGCGTAAAACTTGTTGGATATATATGTTCGGCTGGTCCCAGGTGGGATACTGTGTTTTGGATTCAATCTGGGCTGCCGAAACGCCGCTTACGGATGCTGTTGACCCATGCAGGTTGTGGCTTATACAAAGCTAGAGTGCTCCACCATTGTGTGACACTCACAGCTTCTTCGTTCTATTAGCGGCAGGCGAGGGGATGTGCAGGCACAGTTGTTACGGCTGCCAATAAAGTTTTTCGCTATGGGAGCGCCATCGGCCTTTCATTGGCCAAGGATCCACCAACCACATGGCAGTTCCGTTTAAATAACTGTGCCGCTTTACTGACGGCTTTCCGCACTGATGACGGCAAGAGCCAGAAACGCGTCTGCGGATACTTTCTAGCCGACACACAACCCGAGCTTGCACCGAACCTTGGGAGTACCATGAACTCCTTGTTTTTGCTGTGTTACAAGCGGTTTCCACCACCGCTTCCCGGTTGCACCCGCCGCGAGTTTGGCTGGCCCCAGGTGGGATACTGTGTTTTGGATTCAATTTGGGAAGCCGAAACGCCGCTTACGGACGCTGTTGACCCATGCAGGTTGTGGCTTATACAAAGCTAGAGTGCTCCACCATTGTGTGACACTCACAGCGTCTTCGTTCTATTAGCAGCAGGCGAGGGGATGTGCAGGCACAGTTGTTACGGCTTTTGACAAAAAACAACCTAGGCAACTAGTGTTTTAAGACATCTAACAATGTAGTATACATAAGGACAATTGGCTACAAATTATTATAAAAATACATGTTTTATTATAAATTTTTAAACATTTAAAAAAATTGCATAAATGTAATAAAAAAGACAATGAACACAATTTGAATCATATATCATACAATATCAATAAAATTCATACATTCATAACATTTTATGTAAACAAAGATTTAGAAAGGTTAAAAAATTATAAGTGGCAGAATGGGTCTCTACGCGCGTTTCGGCGAACCATGCCTTCTTCTGGAGTAGCCACATGAACTCTAAAAAGATACATATAAAAAGGAACATTAATTATACATGATTCAATTAAAAGAAAACACATAATATCCTGCATTCTAACATAGTAGCCAAATTGTCCTATTTCTAATCAGGAGTTATTTATATATTTCTTTCTTTTCATTTCCTTGCATTATCTAAGGTGTTATCATTAGGATGAGATGTTCGGAGTAATTGATACATATAAATTAGTTCTCCGTCTTTCAACTAGGATTTTAAGTAAAAACAAGTGAACAATTACAACAAAAAAACAGTTCAAATAGCGTCCTTCTAGGTATATATTGGCCTCTTGGTATATATATATTTAGAGCGGAGAAAACATATTTGTCTGCTCTTATTAGCACTGATTTTTAATGAATTTTCTGGAAATAGACAAATGTCTTGTAGGTAATTGATACTTACAAGCAACAATAAAAATACACCAAAAGTTGATAGTGAATCAGTTTGATGCCCGGGTATTTTCTATGTTGATGAGATATTGCAGGTGCTTTAAAGGGAGAGAAGTGGGATATGACATCTCTTTTGATTAGTCTATACATGGTTTTTGGCCTTTAGTAATTATATATAATTATATGGCTCTTTTCCAGTTTACCTGATTAGATGCAGCTTATCAATGTAGTTCCCGCCAGCCGGAGACTTGTCATAAGCTAGTCACTTTTGATAGTTTGGTATCGTCTTCTTCTATACAACCAATTTATCTATTTTGAAAGTGAAGGGAAAGGATAGTGATATCCTTTTTTTATTTGTTCTATTTAGATTTAATTTGATTGAGCTATTAAAGTTGCTCTCTTTAACTTGTTTCACCTGTTTCTAGCTAGCTGGATCAGTAGCTCAAAGATATTTGCATTCCCTTTTGTTATTCTTGTTATACTATTCTAAATATCATTTTCCTCACATTTCAATGGTTCCCCACTTTTGGGCTTTATAGTAAAGGTGATAAAGGACTTGTATTTTCTCCTAGGTTCGTATGCTACAGTTAATTATTGAGTCTTCGTTTGAATATCACAGGGAGAAGGCTAACTATTCTGCTTATTGCATTTCTCTGGATTCATTTATCTTCGAATGAGAAATTCTTGGCAAGTAACAGGCTTACCTTAGGATTTAAGGAAGACGCTCCAAGATTCGTAAACAATGATTATGAGGCAATTATTTAAAAGATCTCCCTGCCTGTAAGTCGTGACAAAAAAAGGGGGGGTTATGAAAAGTATTGAACATGGAACGAGAAACGGAGTTCAGGTCTCATCTATTTTTTAAGGTTTGCAAAAGAAGGGGCATCTTACCCGAGATATTCGGCAGAGCTCCTTAGTTGATTGTTTAAAAGGTCTCCCTGCCTGTAAAACATAATAGTGCCCGGTATGAGAAAAACTAATGCGTAAGGGAGGCAGGGAAGAGAGAACTTAAGGGTAAGAGTCTACTCTATTTATCGCACGCAGGGGCGCTTCTTACCCGAAGATATTCGGCAGAGCTCCAAATGTCCGGCGGCGGGACGTCAAAAAAGGCGACTCGATCGTAGGTTTGGTGAGTGAAACTGATTGGTTTCCGTCAGGTTTAAATAACAGGGCTAATTGGCTGAGAACGCCCTCACCTGCGGTCTACGTCTTGGTGACAAAATCGAGATAGGACTACTGTTTTCATGTGGTGACTGATTCGAAAACAGACAAGGAAAGCCGATACTGCTCATTCAATTACCTTCGCGTTAACTACACAAAAGTGAAGAAGGGCAAATGTTGTTTATATCTGCCTAACTGTGTTTAAGTGCATATCTTTAGAGATACAAAGATTGTTTTTACTTATAATAAGAGATGGATGATCAATCTGAACGTTGCATGTTTACAAATAGGAAATATTGAGATTTCCTTTAAAGTTAGATATTTAGTTGGCTCGAGAGTGGACACAAGCAAAACTTATTTTTTGAAATGAGTCCGCATAAATCTTTTAATTTCCTTTAGTATGAAATAAATAATTGCAAGGAGAAGGTCGGTTTTATTGATATTTTTATGGATGTCTATATAGAACATTAGAATGGAAATATTAGTATTTCCTTTAAAGTTAGTTATTTAGTTGGCTAAAAAGTGGACAGAAAGCAAAACTAATTTTTGATATGAGTCCACATCAATCTTTTTATTTTCCTTAGTATGAAATAAATAAATGCAAAGAGAAGATCGGTTTTATTTATATTTATGGTTGTCTATATAGAACATCGAAGGCAGCAATGTAATGATAAGATTCGATTGTTAATCGATCTATGTCCGTGATTATGTATAAGGGAGAGACATTTATATTAGTTTGACTAAATTTATGATGCATTTATTTTTGTCAAGCTGTTATTATCTTCTAACCCAAGGCGATAATCTGTAATTTGTCTTTCTTATGTTACGGGCATTAACTTTGTTTCATATCAAGGAATAAGGTAGGGAGATGGTATGGTGTTTATTGGGTTCCCTTTAGGTAGTCACATCCAATTTTTCGTTATATTTAAGGTACATCTAGAGGTTTATCTATTTTATACCTATTATTCATTATCTGGGGAAAGGAATGGAGATGCACATATATATCTCTTTATTTATTTTAAAAAAAATTGGGAAGACATAGTGAACGTATCTGTTTCTCCTACTGTTAAATATGTAATTAACTTTGACTGTTGAGGTTCTCAATTAATTGCATGCTCCCAAGGGATTTCACTGTTCATGCCTTGGCTGAAAGTATTAAAGACAAAAATCCAGAATACTTCCCTTTTCTTCCGTATGGCTGTGCCTCCTTTTGATTCTGGGGTATGAATTCTTTCCAGAATTCTCCATTTAAATTCTTCAGCAATATGTCCCTTCTCTAGGAAGTGCTTCACCATTGGGGAAGCTATCTTCTTGGTCCTTATTGCCGAGCGATGTTCGCTTAGACGTGTCTGGATCATGCGTGAGGTTTCACCCACATAACCCAACAGACATGGGCATTGTATAAAGTAGATCACATTGGTTGATCAGCAGTTCCACATTTCTTTTGCTGTTGTTTTGTGACCATTGTGAGTGAATTCTTCACCTCTTATGATGTTGTTACATGAGATACATGACGAGCAGGGAAACGTCCCTTTAATTGGGTTGTTTGTAAAGATAGATCTCTGAGACAGATGTTCTTCATTTGTACTACTTTTAAATCTAGAGTGGACAATGTATTCTTTGATGTTTTTATTTCTTTTGTGGGCAAAAAGAGGTTTTATTAGTTTCTGCTCAGTGGAGCAGTTACTATTTAAGATGTGCCAATTCGAGTTTATAACTTGTTTAACCTTTGCATTCATCGTTGAATGTTTCGTAATGCACACCAGTTGGTCATTGGTTTTAGGAGGTTTCGTTTTTAGTAAACAGTCTCGGTCATAGTAACGTGCTCGTTTATAGGAGATCCTAACTAATCTATGGGGGTAACCTCTTTCGATAAATTTTGTTCTCATTAATAAGGCTTGTTTGTCGAAATCTGCTAAATCTGTACAGTTGCTTCTTACTCGCAGGAACTGAGAGAAAGGAATACTGTCTTTTTGTGTTGTTGGATGGAAACTGCGATAATGTAATAAGGTGTTTCTTGCCGTTGGTTTTATGTGAAGATCGACTTTCAAGATGCCAGAATTGTTTATTATTTCAATGTCAAGAAATTCTACTCTATCATTACTAATTTTAGAGGTGAAGGGTAGATTGGAGTTAGCTTCATTTATCCATAAAATACATTTGTCTAAGGATTGTCTCCCATCGGTCCAGATAAAGAAAATATCGTCAATGTATCTGGACCAATGGGAGATGGACTCAAAAAAAGGGGCGATCTCATTGTGGACGAATTCATTCTCAAAAGCTGCCATGAAGATATTAGCTATTGATGGGGCTACAGACGCGCCCATACTTACGCCTTTGATTTGGCGATACAAATTGTTACCAAATTCAAAAATATTTTCAGTTAAAACAATTTCTAGACATTCAAGTAGAAATGTTTTGGGGCAGGGGATGTCATGTAGGTCGATAAACCATTTGGTGGTTCTCATGGCATCTATCAAGGGAATGTTGCTATACAAGGATTCTACGTCCATTGTTACCAATAAATCTGTATTAGAATTAAAGGCTAGTCCTTCTGTTTTCTGTCTCATATCACCTGTGTCGCGTATATATGACATGATTTTCGGTATATATGGACGCAGGTAATTGTCAACAAACTTAGATAATGGTTCCGTGGCAGTGCCAATGGTTGAAACAATGGGTCGGTACGGAGGGTTGTTTGGATTTTTATGTATCTTAGGAAGACCATATATGCAGGCAGTTTTCCCTTGGTTGTGGTTCAAAAAGTCATGTTCTTTAGTATTGATAAGGCCATTTTCTAAGGCAGTTTTGGTGAGAGAAGTAATTCTTTTAGATAGGTTTAATGTGGAGTAGGATTTGATGGGTTTGTAGAACATTGGATCATCTAACATGCTAAGCATGTTCTTTTCATACTGTGATGTGTCGATGATTACTATGCCCCCACCTTTGTCACATCCTTTAATTGTGAGATCTTTATTAGAAGAAAGAGACATTAGTGCTTGATGTTCTTCTCTTTCCAGGTTATATATGGGTTTAGGGATGAATTTTAGGGCTTGGTGTAGTTTCTTTAAAACTACTAGCTCAAAGGTGGCTACTTCAGGCCCTAACTGTTCAAGAGATGGGCTGAAGGTGGATGGTAGGCAAAGTGGTTTTATCGGGGTATGTTCTTCATCTGGTATTGTATTTGATGTAAAGAACTTCTTAAGTCGAATTTTACGGAAAAAAGAAATTATGTCACAGTAGAGTTCAAATAGATTGGATGTAGAATGTGGGACATATGATAGACCTTTGGAAAGCAGTTTGATACTATGATCATCTAAATTGTTTTTAGTGAGGTTAAAGATTGGAATCACATTCCTGGTTTCCAATCCTGCCTGCTTCGCGTTTCACGGATGAATTGTGGCTCTTCCTGGTGTTGATGATGCTGGGGCTGATAATTCCCTCTCGGTTGGCCCTGGAAGTGAACTCTGGGGCGTCCCCGACTCCCCCCTCGGTTCCCTAAAAAAGGCTGTCTTCGATTCCCTCTATTCTGTGTTTGATTATAGTTGGGATCTGGTTCATAGTAACCATCAATATTTTCATTCTCAGAGTCAGATGTTTCTGAGAATGTGTTCACACGTTGTTGTTGTTGTTGTTGATCTCTTGTCTCTGTGGTATAATGATTTTGTTGGTAGAAATCAGGTTTAAGGTAGGGATAAGTATTCTCGAACGTAGCAAACCGTTTATCTTTTAGTAATTTATCATTTTTTCTTTTTTCTAAATAGTTTTTGAATGATTCTAGCTCCTTGTTACATTCTTCGATCTTTTTTATGGCTTCCTCTGCATTACCCATCTTTTTGATTTTATCCTCTAGGTCTTCGACCTCAGATCTTACTTCTGCAGCCAATTCTTTGGCTGTTTCGACTATTAGCATCATTAAGTCTCTTGAACATCTGCTGGCAGTTCTGCTCCATTTGTCCAAGAAGGCTTTGGAGTGGACAAAAAGGCCTGGGATATTTCTAACTCTAAGACTCATTGGAATGATACCGAGTCTTAAATAAGCCAGCATGAATTCCCCATGGGCTTCAATTCTTTTTAATTTCTTGTTCAATTCTATTAGTTTTTTAGTATCATCATTATGTCGATTGGAGTCCGCAGTAGCGGCACCAAAGGAAGTCGATGTTCCTACGAGTATTTCAAATTCCTCATATGTATATCCGAACGTTTTTTGGAGGGCCATAATGGTGATGATTAATCAAGGTGGAGATGGAAAGATAGACCAAATGATAATTTAGTAAGGCAAGGAAATGAAATGTGACAATTTCTTAATAACCAGGATTTCTAGAATTACGAACAGCCCTACACAGACAAGCTGTGGGAAAAATGGCGTGTATTCAACAAGGACCCCCTGAAAGTATGGATACAATGGTTCCTATGTCAGGGAAAGCAGGACTTTTGACAAAAAACAACCTAGGCAACTAGTGTTTTAAGACATCTAACAATGTAGTATACATAAGGACAATTGGCTACAAATTATTATGAAAATACATGTTTTATTATAAATTTTTAAACATTTAAAAAAATGGCATAAATGTAAAAAAAAGACAATGAACACAATTTGAATCATATATCATACAACATCAATAAAATTCATACATTCATAACATTTTATGTAAACAAAGATTTAGAAAGGTTAAAAAATTATAAGTGGCAGAATGGGTCTCTACGCGCGTTTCGGCGAACCAGCGCCTTCTTCTGGAGTAGCCACATAAACTCTAAAAAGATACATATAAAAAGGAACATTAATTATACATGATTCAATTAAAAGAAAACACATAATATCCTGCATTCTAACATAGTAGCCAAATTGTCCTATATCTAATCAGGAGTTATTTATATATTTCTTTCTTTTCATTTCCTTGCATTATCTAAGGTGTTATCATTAGGATGAGATGTTTGGAGTAATTGATACATATGAATTAGTTCTCCGTCTTTCAACTAGGATTTTATGAAAAACAAGTGAACAATTACAACAAAAAACTGTTCAAATAGCGGCCTTCTAGGTATATATTGGCCTCTTGGTATATATATATTTAGAGCGGAGAAACCATATTTGTCTGCTCTTATTAGCACTGATTTTTAATGAATTTTCTGGAAATAGACAAATGTCTTGTAGGTAATTGATACTTACAAGCAAGAATAAAAATGCACCAAAAGTTGATAGTGAATCAGTTTGATGCCCGGGTATTTTCTATGTTGATGAGATATTGCAGGTGCTTTAAAGGGAGAGAAGTGGGATATGACATCTCTTTTGATTAGTCTATATATTGTTTTTGGCCTTTAGTAATTATATATAATTATATGGCTCTTTTCCAGTTTACCTGATTAGATGCAGCTTATCAATGTAGTTCCCGCCAGCCGGAGACTTGTCATAAGCTAGTCACTTTTGATAGTTTGGTATCGTCTTCTTCTATACAACCAATTTATCTATATTGAAAGTGAAGGGAAAGGATAGTGATATCCTTTGTTTATTTGTTCTATTTAGATTTAATTTGATTGAGCTATTAAAGATGCTCTCTTTAACTTGTTTCACCTGTATCTAGCTAGCTGGATCAGTAGCTCAAAGATATTTGCATTCCCTTTTGTTATTCTTGTTATACTATTCTAAATATCATTTTCCTCACATTTCAATGGTTCCCCACTTTTGGGCTTCATAGTAAAGGTGATAAAGGACTTGTATTTTCTCCTAGGTTCGTATGCTACAGTTAATTATTGAGTCTTCGTTTGAATATCACAGGGAGAAGGCTAACTATTCTGCTTATTGCATTTCTCTGGATTCATTTATCTTCGAATGAGAAATTCTTGGCAAGTAACAGGCTTACCTTAGGATTTAAGGAAGACGCTCCAAGATTCGTAAACAATGATTATGAGGCGATTATTTAAAAGATCTCCCTGCCTGTAAGTCGTGACAAAAAAAGGGGGGGGGGTTATGAAAAGTATTGAACATGGAACGAGAAACGGAGTTCAGGTCTCATCTATTTTTTAAGGTTTGCAAAAGAAGGGGCATCTTACCCGAGATATTCGGCAGAGCTCCTTATGTTGATTGTTTAAAAGGTCTCCCTGCCTGTAAAACATAATAGTGCCCGGTATGAGAAAAACTAATGCGTAAGGGAGGCAGGGAAGAGAGAACTTAAGGGTAAGAGTCTACTCTATTTATCGCACGCAGGGGCGCTTCTTACCCGAAGATATTCGGCAGAGCTCCAAATGTCCGGCAGCGGGACGTCAAAAAAGGCGACTCGATCGTAGGTTTGGTGAGTGAAACTGATTGGTTTACGTCAGGTTTAAATAACAGGGCTAATTGGCTGAGAACGCCCTCACCTGCGGTCTACGTCTTGGTGACAAAATCGAGATAGGACTACTGTTTTCATGTGGTGACTGATTCGAAAACAGACAAGGAAAGCCGATACTGCTCATTCAATTACCTTCGCGTTAACTACACAAAAGTGAAGAAGGGCAAATGTTGTTTATATCTGCCTAACTGTGTTTAAGTGCATATCTTTAGAGATACAAAGATTGTTATTTACTTATAATAAGAGATGGATGATCAATCTGAACGTTGCATGTTTACAAATAGGAAATATTGAGATTTCCTTTAAAGTTAGATATTTAGTTGGCTCGAGAGTGGACACAAGCAAAACTTATTTTTTGAAATGAGTCCGCATGAATCTTTTAATTTCCTTTAGTATGAAATAAATAATTGCAAGGAGAAGGTCGGTTTTATTTATATTTTTATGGATGTCTATATAGAACATTAGAATGGAAATATTAGTATTTCCTTTAAAGTTAGTTATTTAGTTGGCTAAAAAGTGGACAGAAAGCAAAACTAATTTTTGATATGAGTCCACATCAATCTTTTTATTTTACTTAGTATGAAATAAATAAATGCAAAGAGAAGATCGGTTTTATTTATATTTATGGTTGTCTATATAGAACATCGAAGGCAGCAATGTAATGATAAGATTCGATTGTTAATCGATCTATGTCCGTGATTATGTATAAGGGAGAGACATTTATATTAGTTTGACTAAATTTATGATGCATTTATTTTTGTCAAGCTGTTATTATCTTCTAACCCAAGGCGATAATCTGTAATTTGTCTTTCTTATGTTACGGGCATTAACTTTGTTTCATATCAAGGAATAAGGTAGGGAGATGGTATGGTGTTTATTGGGTTCCCTTTAGGTAGTCACATCCAATTTTTAGTTATATTTAAGGTACATCTAGAGGTTTATCTATTTTATACCTATTATTCATTATCTGGGGAAAGGAATGGACATGCACATATATATCTCTTTATTTATTTTAAAAAAATTGGGAAGACATAGTGAACGTATCTGTTTCTCCTACTGTTAAATATGTAATTAACTCTGACTGTTGAGGTTCTCAATTAATTGCATGCTCCTAAGGGATTTCACTGTTCATGCCTTGGCTGAATGTATTAAAGACAAAAATCCAGAATACTTCCCTTTTCTTCCGTATGGCTGTGCCTCCTTTGGTTCTGGGGTATGAATACTTTCCAGAATTCTCCATTTAAATTCTTCAGCAGTATGTCCCTTCTCTAGGAAGTGCTTCACCATTGGGGAAGCTATCTTCTTGGTCCTTATTGCCGAGCGATGTTCGCTTAGACGTGTCTGGATCATGCGTGAGGTTTCACCCACATAACCCAACAGACATGGGCATTTTATAAAGTAGATCACATTGGTTGATCGGCAGTTCCACATTTCTTTTGCTGTTGTTTTGTGACCATTGTGAGTGAATTCTTCACCTCTTATGATGTTGTTACATGAGATACATGACGAGCAGGGAAACGTCCCTTTAATTGGGTTGTTTGTAAAGATAGATCTCTGAGACAGATGTTCTTCATTTGTACTACTTTTAAATCTAGAGTGGACAATGTATTCTTTGATGTTTTTATTTCTTTTGTGGGCAAAAAGAGGTTTTATTAGTTTCTGCTCAGTGGAGCAGTTACTATTTAAGATGTGCCAATTCGAGTTTATAACTTGTTTAACCTTTGCATTCAGCGACTTTTTTGACGTCCCGCCGCCGGACATTTGGAGCTCTGCCGAATATCTTCGGGTAAGAAGCGCCCCTGCGTGCGATAAATAGAGTAGACTCTTACCCTTAAGTTCTCTCTTCCCTGCCTCCCTTACGCATTAGTTTTTCTTATACCGGGCACTATTATGTTTTACAGGCAGGGAGACCTTTTAAACAATCAACATAAGGAGCTCTGCCGAATATCTCGGGTAAGATGCCCCTTCTTTTGCAAACCTTAAAAAATAGATGAGACCTGAACTCCGTTTCTCGTTCCATGTTCAATACTTTTCATAAACCCCCCCCCTTTTTTTGTCACGACTTACAGGCAGGGAGATCTTTTAAATAATCGCCTCATAATCATTGTTTACGAATCTTGGAGCGTCTTCCTTAAATCCTAAGGTAAGCCTGTTACTTGCCAAGAATTTCTCATTCGAAGATAAATGAATCCAGAGAAATGCAATAAGCAGAATAGTTAGCCTTCTCCCTGTGATATACAAATGAAGACTCAATAATTAACTGTAGCATACGAACCTAGGAGAAAATACAAGTCCTTTATCACCTTTACTATAAAGCCCAAAAGTGGGGAACCATTGAAATGTGAGGAAAATGATATTTAGAATAGTATAACAAGAATAACAAAAGGGAATGCAAATATCTTTGAGCTACTGATCCAGCTAGCTAGAAACAGGTGAAACAAGTTAAAGAGAGCAACTTTAATAGCTCAATCAAATTAAATCTAAATAGAACAAATAAAAAAAGGATATCACTATCCTTTCCCTTCACTTTCAAAATAGATAAATTGGTTGTATAGAAGAAGACGATACCAAACTATCAAAAGTGACTAGCTTATGACAAGTCTCCGGCTGGCGGGAACTACATTGATAAGCTGCATCTAATCAGGTAAACTGGAAAAGAGCCATATAATTATATATAATTACTAAAGGCCAAAAACCATGTATAGACTAATCAAAAGAGATGTCATATCCCACTTCTCTCCCTTTAAAGCACCTGCAATATCTCATCAACATAGAAAATACCCGGGCATCAAACTGATTCACTATCAACTTTTGGTGTATTTTTATTGTTGCTTGTAAGTATCAATTACCTACAAGACATTTGTCTATTTCCAGAAAATTCATTAAAAATCAGTGCTAATAAGAGCAGACAAATATGTTTTCTCCGCTCTAAATATATATATACCAAGAGGCCAATATATACCTAGAAGGACGCTATTTGAACTGTTTTTTTGTTGTAATTGTTCACTTGTTTTTACTTAAAATCCTAGTTGAAAGACGGAGAACTAATTTATATGTATCAATTACTCCGAACATCTCATCCTAATGATAACACCTTAGATAATGCAAGGAAATGAAAAGAAAGAAATATATAAATAACTCCTGATTAGAAATAGGACAATTTGGCTACTATGTTAGAATGCAGGATATTATGTGTTTTCTTTTAATTGAATCATGTATAATTAATGTTCCTTTTTATATGTATCTTTTTAGAGTTTATGTGGCTACTCCAGAAGAAGGCGCTGGTTCGCCGAAACGCGCGTAGAGACCCATTCTGCCACTTATAATTTTTTAACCTTTCTAAATCTTTGTTTACATAAAATGTTATGAATGTATGAATTTTATTGATATTGTATGATATATGATTCAAATTGTGTTCATTGTCTTTTTTATTACATTTATGCCATTTTTTTAAATGTTTAAAAATTTATAATAAAACATGTATTTTCATAATAATTTGTAGCCAATTGTCCTTATGTATACTACATTGTTAGATGTCTTAACACACTAGTTGCCTAGGTTGTTTTTTGTCAAAAGTCCTGCTTTCCCTGACCTAGGAACCATTGTATCCATACTTTCAGGGGGTCCTTGTTGAATACACGCCACAGTTGTTACGGCTGCCAATAAAGTTTTTCGCTATGGGAGCACCATCGGCCTTTCATTGGCCAAGGATCCACCAACCACATGGCAGTTCCGTTTAAATAACTCTGCCGCTTTACTGACGGCTTTCCGCACTGATGACGGCAAGAGCCAGAAACGCGTCTGTGGATACTTTCTAGCCGACACACAACCCAAGCGTGCACCGGGCCTTGGGAGTACCATGAACTCCTTGTTTTTGCTGTTTTACAAGCGGTTTCCACCACCGCTTCCCGGTTGCACCTGCCGCGAGTTCGGCTGGCCCCAGGTGGGATACTGTGTTTTGGATTCAATTTGGGCTGCCGAAACACCGCTTACGGACGCTGTTGACCCATGCAGGTTGTGGCTTATACAAAGCTAGAGTGCTCCACCATTGTGTGACACTCACAGCGTCTTCGTTCTATTAGCGGCAGGTGAGGGGATGTGCAGGCACAGTTGTTACGGCTGCCAATAAAGTTTTTCGCTATGGGAGCGCCATCGGCCTTTCATTGGCCAAGGATCCACCAACCACATGGCAGTTCCGTTTAAATAACTGTGCCGCTTTACTGACGGCTTTCCGCACTGATGACGGCAAGAGCCAGAAACGCGTCTGTGGATACTTTCTAGCCGACACACAACCCGAGCGTGCACCGGACCTTGGGAGTACCATGAACTCCTTGTTTTTGCTGTGTTACAAGCGGTTTCCACCACCGCTTCCCGGTTGCACCCGCCGCGAGTTCGGCTGGCCCCAGGTGGGATACTGTGTTTTGGATTCAATTTGGGCTGCCGAAACGCCGCTTACGGACGCTGTTGACCCATGCAGGTTGTGGCTTATACAAAGCTAGAGTGCTCCACCATTGTGTGACACTCACAGCGTCTTCGTTCTATTAGCGGCAGGTGAGGGGATGTGCAGGCACAGTTGTTACGACTGCCAATAAAGTTTTTCGCGATGGGAGCGCCATCGGCCTTTCATTGGCCAAGGATCCACCAACCACATGGCAGTTCCGTTTAAATAACTGTGCCGCTTTACTGACGGCTTTCCGCACTGATGACGGCAAGAGCCAGAAACGCGTCTGTGGATACTTTCTAGCCGACACACAACCCGAGCGTGCACCGGACCTTGGGAGTACCATGAACTCCTTGTTTTTGCTGTGTTACAAGCGGTTTCCACCACCGCTTCCCGGTTGCACCAGCCGCGAGTTCGGCTGGCCCCAGGTGGGATACTGTGTTTTGGATTCAATTTGGGCTGCCGAAACGCCGCTTACGGACGCTGTTGACCCATGCAGGTTGTGGCTTATACAAAGCTAGAGTGCTCCACCATTGTGTGACACTCACAGCGTCTTCGTTCTATTAGCGGCAGGCGAGGGGATGTGCAGGCACAGTTGTTACGGCTGCCAATAAAGTTTTTCGCTATGGGAGCGCCATCGGCCTTTCATTGGCCAAGCATCCACCAACCAAATGGCAGTTCCGTTTAAATAACTGTGCCGCTTTACTGACGGCTTTCCGCACTGATGACGGCAAGAGCCAGAAACGCGTATGCGGATACTTTCTAGCCGACACACAACCCGAGCGTGCACCGGACCTTGGGAGTACCATGAACTCCTTGTTTTTGCTATATATATATATATACATTAATGAATGGGTTGAAATGTTTTATAGTTAATAAGAATTGTTTTAGTATATTTGGGAGTATTTGCTTAATGTTTGGTTGATGTAATGTATTTTGTATTACAGTTGTTTAGTATAGGTTTTGGTTTTATTTGAAGTATTTGTTTTAAGTTAAAATTGCACTGTTGGGTATATTTTTAAGAATTTATTACTTATGTTGGCAATAATATTGTGATCGATATTTCGTTAATGAATATTTTTTACATTTTACTTGTTTATTTATACGCCACCATATTATTGTTTCCGATATTTTTGTAATCAATATTAGACCTGGACAGAAGTTTAATTCCACTCGCAGACTTGTGAGAACATGGGAAACTCTGCGATACCTGGGTAACACAGATTTCTGGCTAAATTCTACCATCTGGCAAGTGATGGAATTATATTTCCATTCGCATGCATGAGACTTGCCCTGCCACACACTGGCAAGGTTGATACGTTTTGCCTTCTAGCACCATTTTCATGACACTGTCAAACACAAGCCGATTCTCTACTCTCGAAGCAGCTAAATCTACTCAAAAACATGTTTTTGAGTTAATATTCTACTCCAAAGGACAGTTCAGGTTGCTTATTATTGTAAAAAGCTTTTTTCTTTTTTAATTTTTCCACAAGACAGAAGTGCCCCAGAGACTCCAACTTCTTCTTCCTGTCCAGCAGTCTCCTCCCAGGGCTTAGTCTGTCTCCTGTTCAAATTTCATTTGGATTTCACGTTGGAAAGATTGCTCCCTTTGTCTGCAATTTCTGCTGCATAAATGCCATTTGATATCACAAGCACATTAAAAAACGTTTGCATAAGAGTGTTGCTTTTGGATAAATGGTATGCACCAGTATTTATTTATACTTTTATTCGATTTTAAAATATTAGTGTTGTGGGTGGTCTGGAGGTTGAATTTTTATATTTTTTAAGGGGAAAAAAGGAAAAAGGTTGCACAGTTCAGAACATTTTCTCCATGATTGTTAAATTTGCACTTTTCATTTATTTTACTGTGTGGTCTAGTAAGTCCTCGATCCATCCAGGCAAAACTATTAATGGGTACATGAAACAAATACTTCTGGCGGATATGTTGTGTCAAAACATCATTTAGGCCACATATGGCAGAGCACTAAATTCAAAATTTACTTTTGTTTGTATTTCACGTTTTGGTGATTTCCTGGGAGGATATGTGTGGTAACGGTTTTATAGCTCACTTAATTTTTGTTTTTGCTATTACTGAATTAATATTAGTGTTTTCTTTCTCGTTACCATGCTTCCATTGTCTGGCCAGTGTGTGTCTGTTTTCCATAGGCCACTTTCTGTCTTTGCTCTCCATGCCATGTGACTGGGCCCATTTTGTGTAGTCAGTGCCCATAGTCCTGCATGTGTTCTTTGTTGTCCATGTATCTGTGATTGTTGTTTGACCATGTGTCCGGCAGCCATTTTGAGCAGCCAGCCAGCTAGTTTGTTTTGCCATAGGCCTTCATGTATTCCTTTTTTGTGGCCATGCCTCCTTGCTGGTTGTTTGACCATGTGGTCGGGTGCCAATTTGTGCCGCCTGCCAGTGCATTTTGCCATAGGCCTACATGTGTTCTTTGTTGTTCATGCCTCCTTGCTTGTTGTTGTTTGACCCATGTGTCCAGTGGTCATTTTGTGTTGCCAGCCAGAATGCTTTTGTCATAGGCGTGCATGTGTTCTTTGTTGTCCATGCCTCCTTGCTTCTTATTGATGTTTGACCATGGGGCCATTTTCTGTTGCCAGCCTGTGTGCTTTTGCCAAAGGCCTGCGAGTGTTCTTTGGTGTGTCTAAGTGGGGGCGGAGTTTGCAAAGTTGCTCTACGCAGTATTCTGTGGAGTTGCATAAAATGCGGAGTTCCGCTATACCCTAGAAGAGGAAGTGTCAGGGGTGGATGTTTAAAAAGAGTAGAATGTGGTGTTTCGACGTGCAGTATGACCCCCCTCCATCCTCACCATATTCAGTCTATCAAAGTTGATGACGATACAGTCGCCTACTGCTTCTTTAGGGCTATGGCCGACTCAACCCACTCTCCTAGCCATTATGATATGAGAGGAAACTGTGGCCCTGCTGCTAGAATGTTGACACACCAGTGTTTAGTTTTATGTAACAGCTCAGAAGTAGATTCCAGACAGTGCTCTCTAAGCGGGGGAACCCCTATGAAAATAGCAACTAGGGGAGTAGCTTTTGGTGGAAAATTGAGTATGCAGCTATTTGTCACCCTTTTGTCATCTTGATTACCGTGAATCCTACCCTGATCGGGGGGAGCCATAGTTGGGCACAGGACCTAGAACTGACTCAACATGATTACAGTTAATGCCCACTACCTCTCTCTCAGAGGTTGCACCTAAATTTGTTATCGGAATAGACCCCAGACTATTCTTGGACAAAGTTTGATTAACGAATACCTCATCCCTTTTGTTTGCTCTAGAATGCATTTGTATCTGGGTAGGGACATGATTGTTAGATGGCATATAGTTGCTTTTTGGACTCCCTAATTGGGTCTCAAGGAGCTTTAATATCCCCATTACCCTCTCTACAAGAGTGTTAAGCAAGTCTATATTGTCTTTGTCCATAGTCGAGAAAACCGACCCAACCGTAAGTTAAAGCGTTCCTCCATACCTATTCGGACAGCTGATTGGACGAGTTAGTCAAAATCGCCAGCATGGTTAATAGATGTCTCAGCAGTTCAGTGTCCGGGTTTAGTCGATCTCGTTTTCCCCTTTTATTTCCTGGGTGAAGCAATTGGGCCATCTGCAGAGGTGCGTCCATTCTCAAAATCTTTTCCTTGGTCTCTCTCTCTGCACCCCATGGCACTCTAACATTAGTTATGGGCCCCTTCCCCTTTGTTCCTAACAAACTAGCCGAGGCTCCTGACTCGATAATAACGGTATTTTGGGGTAAGATGGCTGGTAGAGTATTTGTCCTAGGTTGGTCAGAGCTCAAACCCAGTTGAACTTCAGCATTTTGAATTTTCTTGTTTAAAGCCCCCACTGCAGAGGTCAAATATGATATAATGAAAGCTGAGTTCCTGGGCACCTTTACTCTTGGTCTCCCCCGATCCAGGCTACAAGGTTGTTTACGCTTAACCCATAATGGTAGCTGAAGCATTGATGTTAAGGGGGTAGTCAACCCCAGCATCCTCCAGGCTCTGATCGGTGCTGATGGGCCTCCCCATGGCCCAGGCTTTTCCAGGGCGTGGCCCAGGCACGCCTGCACACATCCTGCGATGCGGTAGCCCTGGCTGATATTCGAGTACCTCCTGCGTAGGCGGTGTCCAAGCCACAAAGCAGGCTGGGGGTTGTGGTTCCTGGTCCCCCTCGTGCCCCGCGGTCACAGCAGCAGCTGCAGGTAACTTAGATCAGGATCCCACGCTGCGGGAGCCCTGGACGGTATTTAAGCGCTTCCTGGCATGTGCAGAGTGCGTAGGAGGGGTCCAAGCCACAAAGCAATCTAGGGCTGGTGGTTCCTGCTCCCGCTCGGGCCCCCTCGGGCCCCCTCGGGCTCCCTCGGTCACAGCAGCAGCAGCAGGTAACTTAGATTGGGCTCCACAGGATGAGGAGGATCAGTGCAATTTGTCAGAGTCAAGCGCATTTGCTCAACAAATTTTGGGTGATCCACATGAGTTTGAGGACGGACTCTACTTCCCTGGCTGAGTATCAAGTAGATCTTCATAGAACTTTATAATTATTGTCAAGCTGTTTTCCCAAAAAAGAAAGATACAGCTAGGGTACATCATATACTTTGTTTGTGTCTGACTTATGAAGCCCTACCATTTTAGGCACTAGTTTGGCCGGATTATAGTTGGATGAGTTGGACACAATGAAGAAGCCTCCCCATTTCCTTCAAGGACATTGGAGACAATGCCTATCTGCCTCTCATGCCTATCTTTTTTCATTACCCAGGAGGCCTGCCCCTGTAAAGATCATTTGATTCACAAGAATGCCAATCCAAGCCGAGTACAAGGCATCGTCAGAGGATGTGGATTCCGCTCATGTTCATTGTGAGCCAGATTCATGCAGCGAGGAGCCCTCTAGAATTCCGACATTGGGAACCTATCCATCCCACCCTGCTGGCGCCTCACGCTGTCCAGTTCGGCTTGGAGGCTGATTCACTTTTTCACCCTATTCTTGCTGTGATTAGTCTTCCATCTCCCAAACTTGGCTATTTTACCCTGTGGTTGCAGCATGTTGTATTGTTCATCTTTATATGTGCACCACCCATTTATCTGCACCCTCTCTATGAAGCGCTAAAGGTGTTTTTCAGCCTATGACCATTAGTGGATCTTCTGGATAGTTTATTCAGCCTCGAAATTGCTATTAATCCTGATTTCCGTGGAGCCTCTATTTTTGTCGTTTAGCTGTCGCCTACTACAGGAAGATATTCTTTCTCTTCTTGCATACCAAATTTACGTTTCGTGAGATGCTATACCACATATCACGTGGTCGCCTCATTGAATTCAGATGGCCCCCCAAATATCTTCAAAAATGTTCTCGCCCTGAAGAAGGAACTTTGTATTTGCTTGTGTGTTCCGAAACGCGCGTAGGTGTTTTTTTGTTTAGTCTTTTGTGTATTGTCATTTTATTGTATTACTGTATTAAGTGTTTTTATTTTGTTTGAATTATTGTTACCTATAAATCGTTGTTGTTGTATATGTAGTGTTTCTAATTTAAGTTTGTTTTTTAACCATGGGCCTCCTGCCTACTAACTGATGCACCAATTCTCTCCATACAGGGGCAATGATGCTTCCAGTCCATGAAATGAAGCACTGGTTACGAGTGTGACGGTTCTGAGGTTGATACGCCAGGTTAACCCACACTGAAGTGGGCGATGACCAATCTTCTCCCTGCAGATGCGGCAATGCGTTGCATCCAAAGCTGTGGATGTGGATGCATCTGGTTCTACTCCCACAGTAGGGTTGATGCACTGGTTCTGCTATGCCTAGTCGGGAGATGAGTTAATTTCTCTGGTGCAAGTTTCTTGGTCCACTTCCAGTGAACCAGGAGCAGGGGTAGATACTTTGATAGCCCTGGGTTTTCAGCAACAGGAGGCAAGCCAACAAGCCCATGTAGATTACTTTAGTTGCAAGGCAGAGTCCAGAACTCCTCAGCAGGGTCAGTGAGAAGCATACAGCAGGGCAGCAGAAGAGCAGCAGGGCAGCAGAGTGTCAGTCCTTGATGCAGCACAGCAGCTCTTCTGACAGAGTCCAGCTGTAGGTCCAGAAGTGTCTGACTTGGTAGGGTGAGAGACCTAGTAATTATACCCAAATGTGCCTTTGAGGGTAGTGACTTCAAAGATGTGTCTTTGAAGTGCACATAGGTCCTTTTTTCATAGCGCTGGCTCCAGACTATCAGTATGGGTTAATCAGTCCTTTGTGTGAGAAACAAGATACTGCAAATTGAGGTGTAAGTACCAGCTACCCCTTCCCTTCTTGCTTAGGAAGAGCAAACCAAACGCAGATAATTATGAAGACACACCTACCCTTCCTGTGTTTGTGGCTGTCTAGAAGGAATGCACAAAGTGTAGCTATCACCCACCCTAGACGTGTTTCGGAGACAGGCTGCAGGCACACAGAGCAGTAGGAGCAGAGAAATGTCTACTTTCTAAAAGTGGAATTTCGAAAATAGTAATGTTAAATCCAATTTTAACAGTAAAGAGGATTTATCAGTACCATTTCAATTATATAAAACATGATGCATCTACTTCTTTTTTTAATCAGAAATTACAGCTTAAAGGTGTTTTTAAGAATCCCAAATGTTAACCTATGAGAGGAATAGGCCTCACAGTAGTAAGACATGAATTTGTGGGTTTGTCACTACCAGGACATGCACAACTTAACAGCACCTGTCCAATATTTTACTTACACAGCACCCTGCCATATGAATTCCCTAGGGTCTACCTTAGAGGTTACTTATGTGGAATAAAAAGGCACTTTGAGGCTTGCGATTAGTTTTAAATGCCAAGTCGGAGTGGCATTAATATGCAGTGGCAGGCCAGAGACATGCTTGAATGGCTACTTGTTTAGGTGGCACAATCAGTGATGGATGCCCACTAGCAGCACTTAGGTTACAGGCCCTGTGTATGTGGCCTACCACTGTACCAGGAACTTATAAGTAAACAAAATACCACAGTTGTGTATACAACAATGTTTCCAAGCTTAGGGAAGAAGCACATGCATTTTATCACTGGTCAGCAGTGGTAAAGAGCTCAGGTTCCTAAGGCCAACAAAAGGACTCATGCAAAAACAGGAGGTGGCAGCCAAAACATTTGGGGGGAAACCATCCAAGGGATGACAGGTATAACAATGATGATAACATGCTGCTCATTTACCTGATGAATATTGTTGTTGTCTACTGTTTGTGTTTGTTACACCTTTCCCAAACTACCCATCCCATCCATTCATCAAACCCCTAACCATATTCCCCAAGCTGAGTAATATATATTGAGGTTTGACTTATTAATTCACACCATGAATCGATCACACACTTGGTATGGCGGGTGTAGTGAAAGCAACACCAACTCAATGCAGGATCTTCCATTACCTGAGCAATAGCCCACACCAACCCCATTTTCCCACCCATGCACAAAAAGGGATCCATAATTTATATATATATCATATTTTTTGCCAACATCATCATTCAGGCCTTGTGTTGCATAAACGCTGCTCAGCCTGATCCAAGCTGTGAGGGGAACGGCCAACGACTTTTACTTCAGAGGGAACCAGCAGGAGTCAGAACCGACATTGTTGCCGCTGCCACCAGTGCTGCCACGAGGAGAACAGACCGGCACAAACCACAAAGCCAAGAGGGCTCTGCGGGGCGCAGAGCCAGTGACGCTGAAAGAGGGCACCGGAGGCCCTCAAAATCGGCTCGGTCCTCCCGCAGCGCGGGACGCTGCTCAGCCTGAACCAAGCCGTGAGAGGAACTGCCAATGACTCTTACCTCTGAGGGAGCCAGCGGGGGCCAGACCCGACATTGTTGCCGCTGCTGCCTGCGCAGCTGCGAGGAGAACAGACCGGCGCAAACTACAACCCCCAGAGGGCTCTGTGGGACGCAGAGCCAGTGACGCTACCAGAGGGCGCGGGAGGCCCGCAAAATTGGCCTAGCTCTCCCGCACCGTGGGACGCTGCTCAGCCTGAACCAATCCTTGAGGGGAACGGTCAACGACTCTTACCTCTGAGGGAGCCAGCGGGAGCCAGAACCAACATTGTTCCCGCTGCCGCCTGCGCCTCCGTGAGGAGAACAGACCGGCCCAAACCACAACCCCAAGAGGGCTCTACGGGGTGCAGAGCCAGTGACCCTGCCAGAGGGTGCCGGAGGCCCCCAAAATTGCCCCCCTCCTCCCGCAGCGCAGGATGCGTACAGGCGTGCCCAGCGCTGCCCAAGCAAAGCCCGGGCCAAGGACGGGCCCTACCGTGCCCATCAGAGGCCAGAGGAGGCTATGCCGGGCCACCCCTTTGGAAAGTGCTACACGAGAAAGGTGAGTGTTAAACTAGTGACAGTGGTATGGGAAGACGTACAGCTAACTCAGGGACACGGCCTACCACCACCATTGATAGCGTGCTCAAGCGAGCAGTTAGCATTGTCTCCACGGAGATAGAGCTAACGGAGAGGAGACTGTCTATGGGACTGCCCGCACCCCACCCTATTGTGTTGGAAGGAGATGAGCTGGGGAAGTTTAGCCTCCCTCTTCAGATTCCATTGTCACCTAACGTTATAGTTAGTACTGTGAGCCACCCACAAACCTAGCCAGATATCCCTGAGCCAATGGACTCGGAGGGTAATGAGATTGCTGCAGCCCTATTAGATCGGCATTCCCTAAATCTCGTTAAGGACATCACCCAAAGTGCCGATATAGATCCTAAAATATCAGGGGCCAAAAGGAAAAGAACTGCGGCAAAACAATTTACCACTAAGAGAAAACAGCCAACTTGCCTTAATCCACAATCCACAGCCTTGAGTTCTTGAATACATGGCACAATGGCCACACCCCCGGGACCCACTGCCACAAATACCAACATCAAAGACATTGCTGTTGATTTAACTGCACCAGAAGCCATTGATCACCCTGTTCACCTTGTTCACTCTATTCAGACCCAGACTGAGCATACAATAGCTCCAACTACCCGGGTCAGACCTGGTGACATCTTAAGCGACACTATAGTGGACCCGGTGTATGAGCGTCTGAAAAACTTGATTGATAAACATTTTAATGTTGTCTCGAAATGTTTAGATAGGCTGGAGAATTTGATAAAGAAACCTGACACACAAAGAGGCCTATCTAGTGTTATCGTTAAAATTGGGGGGGGGGGGTATGCCTACAACTTTACCAAGCTCGGTTAACTTAAATTTGTCCCAAAGGAATAGTGACCCTATGCACCCGCCCTGCAACACCGCTTGCTTAGCATGCGGGAATCAAAATACCAGCGTCCTTTCTAAACAAATTCCCAGTAAGACCCCATCAACAAGCATAGTGCCTAGCTACAATAGTACCAACAATACAAGTAACAGTTTGGTCGCAATGTTGCGTCAGCCAACCCCATGAATTTTCACCCTATAAAACCAAACATCAAAAGCATTAATAGCATGAATCTTATCTCAGACAATCAGGACACTTTGCCATCTACAGTTGTTCTCAATCTACCTCCTGAAGCTTGCCCTTATGTTTTAGTCCTAGCGGGTGTCCTTCCTCTAAAGAAAGACCAAACTGAGTCCTGGGAGCAACTTAGGAATAAGAGCGCGGACTGGTTAGTCAAACATAAGGGTTTAAGGATGGCAAACATTAGCGAGATATTAATGGTGCGCAGGGTGGGCTGGGTCGGTACTTCCCACAAGAACATCAAAGGGGACTGTATTGTTGTAAATTTCAGACACCCACCATTGCTAAAATGATTATTGTCAGTGCAGGTATTCAATAACAATTCTCCAACCCTTATTTTGCCACTGTCTCTGGGGTTCTTTTATAAACCACCCCCGGTTTCACATAACTTTGCTATTCCAACACACACTATGTATAACCGGTTCTCTGCAATCTCTGGTTTAGAGAGTTTAGATTGACCATCACTCTGCCCCCAACTGCCATACCTGCTGTTAACGGATCCTCATTAGATGCTATTACTACCGCAGGTCCCGAATCACCCAATCCAAACTTAGATGTGCTTAGTTGGAACGTTGCAGGCCTAGCCTCTAAGGTAAATTTGACGGAGTGGGTTGATCTAGTCAAAAGATATGAAATTTTAATGTTTCAGGAAACATGGTGTACAAAGGAACTGTTTTTAGAAGGTTTTCGGCTAGTTGTAGATAATAGCAAATTACCGAATGGTAAATACCGAATTTTACCGATTCGGTATTTACTAACCAGTAATTGCTATGTAGGAAAAAAAATCGGTAAAAATACCGAATCGGTAAGATTCAGTAATTACCGAATCAGTATTTGCCATTGATTCCCATGGGCCTTGAAGCCTATAGGATTCAATAGCAAATACCGATTCGGTAATTACTGAATCTGTAAAAATACCGAATTTCCAAGGGGTACAGGGTGTCACTTTGACACCCTGTTGCACTCCTGTTTCTGGCTTGTGTGCCATGTGACACAAATACATGCCCTTAAGGCATGTATGTGTGCCACATGGCACAGGTGTACATGCACAGATGTGCATGTACACAGAAATTCGTAATTGTGGCACTGTAAACTGTACCACTTACATATTGAATTACAGAATCGGTATATTTACCGATTCGGTATTTTACCAAATAGGTAAATTTACCGAATCGGTAAATATACCGATTCTGTAATTTTCTAGCCCCCTACATTACAATACCCAAATACCGGTCGGTAACGGCCAAAATCGTCCGTTACCGACCAGTATTTGGGCTCCTACATCTGGCCCTTTGTGTGTTATAACAGTATTGTATCAAGTCCTAAGGCGGGTCGTCCATCCGGTAGTCTTTCGACCTGGATAAACATCTCAGCAGAGGGGAGTATAAAAACACTGGCAACAAATAATGACAATTTTCGAGCAACAATTTATCCACGTGGGGCCTCAATTTGTTTTATCAACTTTTATAATAAGGATTTTACAACCTTACCGGAATATCCATTTTGTTAATCTGTTTGAGTTTATTTCCAATTTACAAAATTATAATTTGCATGATAAACTGGTGTGAATTTATGAAGCCGGTGATTTTAATGTTAGACTCTCCAGCAACCCTGGCCTACCTGCTTTTTCATTGACTACGGAACCCAGGAGTAAAAGAGGAGCAAAACTGGTTGACTATCTATCAGCCTGCAACTTAGTTAATGCAATGGAAAGAGTTGATGTAAACCAAAATAAGAACTGCATCATACCGACCTACAGGGGTCGCGGTTGCTCCTCTGTAATCGATTAGTGTTTTCTATCAGCCTCACTGGAGGATCTGTTAGTAAAAACAGAGGTTTTATGTACTACTTCAGGTGATCACAACCCAATCTTAAGATCTATTAGATTCTCCCCAAACCGAGCCCTGTGACAGAACCTAGGGCAACTAATTTAGTGGCATCTACTGATAAGCTAAGAGTCATATGGAGGGGAATAGATAATAAAGCCTTATTTGGGAAAATGATAAAATCTTATCCACTGTTTATTAGTACCTGCCTGTCATGCTGTGTTTCTGACGCAGAGATCATTGAGGGGTTCAGTAGCTTATGTGCAGGCATTAAACGCATGATTTCAAAACCAGCCACAAAAACTAGCACAAACCCTAAATGGTCCGATGGCACCTGTTCGCAGGCATATAGGGAACTGTGTGCAGCATTAGCAGCTTGACCCAGGGATGTAGCCCTTGTTAGATCGTTACAATCTTGTTACAAGAAAGCTACCAGGTTGCGAACTGATGAAATCTTAAAAGAACGCTGGGATGATCTTGCCTGTGCTGCTACACTGAATGACGGGAACTGATTTTAGTTAGCTGCCAAAGCTATGAGATCGACGGGCCTAAACATCACTCCCATAAGCTGTAATATAGCGAGTGAATCATGGGAGGCCCATTTTCCTAGGATCTATACAGCACCATCAACGACCCTGGACATTAATATTAGCCCCCCAGCTGCCAAAGTACTTATATCAGTCACAGAGGTAGATGATGCCATACATCAAAGTGTAGGGAATAAAGCCCCAGGTCCAGACAGGCTCTCTATTGACCTCATTAAACAAGAACTGGAATTTTGGACACCTCTTTTATGTGACGTCTTTAATAATTTGTCCAAAACAACTATCCCCAGGACTAGGACCACTAGAATGATAGTACCCATTTTTAAAAAAGGCAACCAATACAACCCTAGTTGTTACCGCCCTATCTCTCTGATAGATAACACTTTGAAAATCTTAGGAAGGGTCGTGTTTAATAAAATTAGGTCTTGGGTGGAGAAGGATCAAATTTTAAACCAATGTCAGTTGGGTTTTAGGAGTAAACTAGGAACAGTCGAACAGTGCTTGAATTTAAATGTAATCCTTGGTAAATATACGATTTCACAAAACACATCTATTTATTTGGGTTTAATGGACCTTACATCAGCATTTGATTTTGTCTATAGGTCACGCTTATGGACTGTCCTTTTAAATTACGGGTTGGACGAGGTTTTGGTTCGTTTATTGGCATATCTACATAGGGATTTGAAGGCGTGGGTTCAGGATTGGCAATGATGGGGAGGTCTCTGGGGAGATTGCAATTGGTATAGGGGTCAGACAGGGATGCATACTTGCCCCTCTACTTTTTATCCCTTACATAAATGACATACATAATACTCTGTCAAACCTGACCAATGACATCCCATAAATTAATGGTACTCCCCGCGCTTTTATATGCGGACGATGCCGTTATTATGGTTCGTACTCCTAATGCACTTCACACTTTAGTCAAGGGATTTGTGGCCTTCATGGCAGTTCTGGAGCTCCGCACCAATTTTAAAAAATGGAGTATAATGAGTTGTGGTACGAAAAAATATTGTATAATTATATAATATCTGGCACTGAATCCCTATCATACACTTGCACTTTCCCTTATCTGGGCCTAGTGTTCTCAGAAACAGGATCTTGGCAAGCTAATACTGCCCATAGTAGAAGTCAATTTTCAAAAGCTATTAACTCCATCTTGTGCTTCCGGCAGCCAAAACAGGCAGAGGTGGTTTTACCTTTAATGAAAATATACAAATTGCAGTGTATTCCGACAGCCACTTATGGCGCGGAAGTTTGGGGATTCACAAATTGCAGCGGGGTCCAAAGAGAAGAAAATAGATTCTGCAGAATAATTCTGGGGGCTCAAATCTCTTCACCTTCCTATGTATGTCGCAGGGAACTGAACTTGTTTTATATTGAAGATTTTATTTGGTCGTGCCCAGCCATATTTTGGTTAAAAATCTGGTAGAACCCGGCTGCATCCTTGACTAGAGAAATTATCTCTGATTGCCTTAAGTGTGACAAGGGTGGCTCTATACCATGGCTCTCCGCGGTCAGAAAAAGTCTAATCAGTGTGAACCTGGAACGTGTTTTCTCATATCCATTAGAAAATGAAGGCATGACCAAAAGATCCCTCATGGGGGCATTATACAAAATATATAGTAACGAAAGACACGCCACTGAGTCCCCCAAACCCTCAGTAGTTAGGTACCTGGCCCTCAGGGAGGTAATTGTCCCCCAAATTGCAATGCTATTGATTGCAGCTGCGTTAATTGTACGTGCGTCAACTCGGTACCGTCCGGAAATAGTAAAGCACCCTGGGAAGTATACACATCTTTAAAACATTCCGTCGACCAACCATTGATAGATGTAAGCATTCCACTTTTTCCAACTGTCTTTTGACTGATCCTAATATATCAGCCCAGTTTACATCGACTATCTGCTTGAGTGACATCCTAATCTTAATCCCCAAGTACCTCGCTTCTTGTGTCACATGCTCCTCTCCAGGACAAAGCCCCTCGGTACAAACGACCTGGGTTTAACTTGTATCCAGCAGCCTTCCCAAACGCTTGAGTCAAATGCTTAATCTCTTTTAATGCTTACTCTGGATCCGATGTTACGACCGCTATGTCATCAGCGTAAGCAAGATCACGCAGATGATGCTCGCCCACTACCATTGATTGTATACCATTAGTGGACTCCAATATTTGCAGCAATGGTTCAATATAAATGGCAAAAAGTAAAAGGTGAACATGGGCATCCAAGCTGTGTGTCCCTGGTTATATATACAAAAGATAATTCTTCTCCCATTGTACAGATCTTGGCTCGCGGGCGTTTATACATAGTCTGTAATGCAAGCAAAAACTTGGTCCCAAACCCCATCTTACCCATCTTACCCATTGTAGCCCATAGGAATGCCCATGAAACACAGTAAAATGCTTTATCAGCAGCTAAAAAAATTATATCAATTTTTTTTGTAGTGAAGTGGCGTAATCCAACAACGCTATAACCCTATGTAAATGATTGACCGTGCTCCGACAAGGCAAAAAAACATGCTGATGACAAGATACCAGTGGTGGAAGAACTTGCACTAGCCGAGTTGCAAGTATTTTTGAATATACTTTGGCATCCGCATTTATTAACAATATAGGTCTATATGACCCAGGAATTCTAGGGGGCTTGTATTTCTTTTTAAAGTCCACTATATTTGCATCATTCCAAGATGGAGGGGGATTTCCACATTGAGCGGATGTAAAATTAGCAAGCATGTCGTCCTTTATAATAGGAAAGAGCATCCGATAAACCTCCAAAGGAAGTTTATCCGGTCCAGCTGCTTTCCCTGGCGCTAAATCATCTAGTGCTGTCTGTATTTCCTGCATAGAAATCGGAGCTTCCAACTCTTCTCTTTCAATAGGCCCTAGCTCAGAAAGGTCAAATTCATGAAGATATTGCTCAATGTAATCCTGAGCAACGGGATCTTGAGTAGTTAATTCTTTATAGTATAAGTGGAATACCTCCATTATACCCTTCATAGTCTCAGCCATACCCCCTCTATGGTTCTCCACGATTTCAATCCATTGAGATGCTTGCCTACCCCGCATTCTTTGAGCAAGGCATCTATCTGTTGTTTCTCCATATTCATTCATACCTTTCAGTGCTTTCAGTGTATGTATTTTGAACTGGGTTGCTATTTCTTGACGCCAGACCCCATTAATCCTGGCCTTACTACAAGCCACCTTAGTTTGCGCAATTTGACTATCCTTATTACCGCTGATCACTGAGATGAGCTCACACTCAGCCTTTCTTAAATCCTCAAGTAACTCCGCTATTAAAGCTTTCTGTTTCTTCTGTTTGACCCAGCCATAACTAAAAGTTTCCCCCTTAGTTCAACTTTAAAGGAGTCCAAAATCATTGGTTGAGTAGCTGTTCCTCTATTATGTTCTAAACACCGCGTAAACCAAAGTTGGATATAACCTATACAATCCTCATCACTAACAAGCTTTTTACCAAATGTGAATGTTCGCTGTTCCCTCATAATGTTAAAATGAACCAAATCCATAACCACAGGGCCATGATTCGACGAAATACGGGGCATTACCTACACCTTTGCACCAACAGTTAAACACCGGGGTGGAAAGATGTAGTCTAACCTAGCAAACTTATTATGTGGAGAAGAGAAAAACGTATACCCAGGATCTCCATAATTCACCCCGTCCTCCCATCCACAAGACCATGTTGACTAACAGCTGATGTAGAGCACTGAATACTTTTGGCTTACAACCTTTGTAGTCAGAAAATTGGGGTTCCCATATCTGAGAGTCCCCATGTATATTAAAATCCCAACATAATAACAAAGGGGTCCCCCACAGTGCTAACTCAACATTCAAAGACTCCAAGATCTCTGCTTCATCTAGGTTTGACCCATAAACTGTACAAATTGTAGTCTTGGTGTCCCCTATAGTACACTCGGTGATTGCCCACCTCCCAAAGTTATCCACCCTCACTCTACCCGTACTAATTACAGCCCGACACCCTAGAATTGCCACACCCCTATTCATGGTAGATTGTCTAGATGCCGATAGTAGTGTAAATCATAGCTCCGATAATACCCTACGATTAGACCGAGGGACATGTGTTTCCTGTAAACAAAGAGTGTCAGGATTAATTAACCACTGCTCAGCAATCACCCGTTTTCTCTTGAGGATATTATTCAGCCCACAAACATTAAATGAACATATACGTAGACTACTATCAGTCTTTAAAACTTATATATCGCTGGTCATTAACATACAAAAAGAAAAAACGATACACTCCGAGGTTCTTACAGCACTTGCTACAAACTGACATTTTACCCTTTTTACCCTTTAAGTAGTACCCACCCAACCCACTACACCATAAGTATCCCGCTAAACCCCCCAGCTCCCACGCAGCAAACCCACCCCCACCCTGCATGTGGCCCTCCCCCTTCAATGGGGCAATAGGGCCAATCGCCCTTGTGATGCCCGGTGAATGGCTCCTTAAGTACTCGGCCCTCCCGTAATTTGAAATATATGAGACTAGAGACATCAAAACAGCAAACAAATGAGTGCATATAACCACAAATTAAAGTGTCTCATTACAGATATATAATATCCATGCCTATACACTAGTCCTTCAAGCCAAAGACGTACAAATTTGTGTCTGTCCTTTATTAACTGTCTTTAGAGTAGCTGGTTGCAACAGAAAAACTTGCCGGCCCTTAGTTTGAAATGGGGCAATCAGCTGCCCTAACTGCCATCTCTTTTCGACTGTGGAGTGACAGTAGTCAGGCCGCACATATTTTTCTAATCATTTACCAGATTCTCTTCTTGTCTGGTCTGGCCTGCCTAGCCAATAAATTATTCAAGGAAATTAATATGGCACGTGGTTGCTGCACTGCTTGCCCACTCCTTGCAGGTCATTGCCGAAATGGAAATCGATGTGCCCGTTGGATTTCACAGATCCAATTCCATTCTTTCACCTCAGGAAGTGCTTCCTCAAACAGTTCAGCTACGAATTTGCGGATATCCTGCCCCTGAAGACCCTCTGGGACGCCAAGGATGCGTAAATTATTGCCCCAAAGTCGATGTTCTAAGTCGGCAAGCTTATCATGTACATCGTCCTTGTGCGCCTTTATATCTGCAACAACTTCTTTTTGGGTCACCATCTGGTCTTCTACTGATGATATACAGGCCTCAGCTTCCGCCATCCTACATGTGAAATCGTTACATGTTTTTGCCAAGCGCCAAACAGTATTTTCCAATTTCCTGCATGCACTATGCATTTTTAGGTGCTCCTCTTGAGCCTCCAGCCTATGCTCTGAAATGGATCTGTAGATTTCCTCCAGCGACACCTGACTTGGTTTCTCCACAACTGGACCCCCACTTGCTTGGACAGATAAGTCCAGTCTCTCTAATAACTGTTCCCCACTAGAGAGATCCCAGTCAAGCGTTTCTGCAGTTGCTGATCCCAAACTTCCTTCCCTATCTTTCTTCCAAACCGTAAGTGCCTCTGCAGAAACATCCCCGGGGCAGACATTTTTATTATGACTGTCATCCATCATAGTATGGGTAATGTCTCCAGATCCATCTTCCTGTAGTAGATCTCCTTCCGAATCAGATCCTTCTGAGTGCTCTGAAAGCGAGAAAAACTCGCTATCTTTACTACTTAAAGGCTCATTACCGTCTTCACTGATAGCGTCATTATCATCATCCGTTCAAGTAGCCTCTTTGCCATCAGCCACAGTCTGAGCCACAGTGTGTTACTGGGGGCACCTGTCTCTGGTCCACAGAAACAGCAATCGCTTCGCTTCCCACTTAGTGAAAATCCAAATTATATGATTCAGCAGCAGGAATCCCAGCTTTTTTCCCAGTAGCCGGCTGAAACATTTGTGAAATCTTAGGGGTACCGTGAACTAGGTCTCTGCCCTGCCAAGTGCTTTCAAAGTCTTTAGTACCCAACATTTCCTTAGATGTTTTTGCGGCAAGTGCGGCACGTACTGCTACCTCACCTTCCCCTGCAGCTCTGGGTTTCCCTCCACGAGCAAACTTAGGTGCCATGGCAAGCCTCTAAACAGGATTTTAATGTAAAATACACAATGTAGCACCCACTCGCCTGTTACAATGTATTTAGAAAGCTCCAGCAATAAAGAGGTTCCAAATAATAAGTCATCACTCAGAAAGCAACTCGCAAACTCACCAAAATAGTCTCGGTTGCTCTTGATGATTTCTTTATAAATCTGTCGCCAGTCAACATTGACAGCAGAATTGCCAGTAATGTCCAATATTTACTAAATAATGACTGAAATGCTTCTTCTTTCCATGGTTTCTCCCTGAAAAAAAGCATTTTTGAACCACAATAGTACTATAATACTATAATACTGTAGTTCGTTATGCTCCAGTGGTAGCCCTATATTCAGTTACAGCTTTTCCAAACATTTCAGCATTCACGTTTCCTTCCACAGAAATAGAGATTTAAGCCGATGAAAATACAGTTATAAATCAAATGCTCACCGTATATTTATTTAGTTCAAGCTTTCCCGGGCCTTACTGCTTACAAAACTAAGCACTCCTCCGGCTCCACACAAACATGAAGTTGGCTCCAAACAGCTCCAAACGGCTGCAGGTGAGCGAACATGCCCGACTGGCATTCAGCAACCGCTGCGCCCCGCTGATCTCTACGCTCCACGGTCCGCTCTCCTCCACTCGCCTATTGATGTAGTTGACGCCGCGGCTTTAACCCTTGCCACAGAGGCAGTCCTTTTACGTGTTTGACAGTTTTGGACGATCTTTTTCCACGTTAGACCGATGTCAGCAAAGCTTCGGTAGTCTAAAAACCAAGTTCAGCCTGTGCTCGCCGGTGAGGAGCGATGCACGTTCGTCTCCGGGTAAGCCGAGTTACTAGCCCCTCTCACACACGTCCGTCGTGCGGACGCCATCTTGCCCAGTAACTAACTTCTACTGAAGATTAAGATGTTTAGAATAGGTTGTTGTAGGCAATATAGGCATACCCCCAAAGTGGTCAATATAGTTACAGAGGGCAGTAAGACAAGGGTATGACTAACTGTTATACACTTTGATAAGTGGAATAAACAAAACAAGAGGCTGTACTAAAAGGTAGCAGTGCAAAGTAAAACACACAAAATAAAATTCAGGCATAACTAATGTCCCTTTATTTTTCTAAAGAATAAAAATCCCCCCTCTCCACCCACAACAGGCCCAACCCTTTCCACAAACAAATCACTCCAACCTCTGTCCAAAAGAAGAAACTAAAGTCCAAAGTTCAACTTCCCTTCCCATCTTCCCTGCCCAATTCCCACCCTCTCATCCCACAACAAAAGTCCCTCCCACCAAAGTAAATAATAGAAAAATGGCATTAGAGTGCATGAATGCAAGCGTGAAGCCACCTCTTGGCAAAGCAGAGCCAGCTCATGTAGGACGTGGCATTGGCTGCGGTCTGGGTATGCTGAGGAGTGGGGGCTGCAGTGGTTCTTCAGAATCCAGCAGCACTGCCGATGGTGTGCTCGGGATGGAGGCACTGGTGGCTGGCTTTAGGTACTGGGACCAGGGACAGGGGAGGATGCCTAAACCTCCTCCTCCTTCTCAAGAGCACCCAGCTGGCGATATTCGCCCTGGATGACCTCCATCCGTTGCTGCCTCTGGTGGGCTGGTGTCTTTTGCCGAGACAGTGGACTGGCAGGAGTAGCTACATCATAAAAGGAAAAAAAATAATTTGTATATTTTTAAACAATGCTAGTGGAAACACTTGTTTATTTAGTGACACAGTAGCAGTAGATCGGAATTTTGGATGTCATTAGTCACAGGGTCAAGGTTTCCCCACACATGCACCACATAAAAGCACTGACTGACTACAAGGAATTAAGCCAGATTATTACCAGATTAAAGCTAGTGATTTTTATCTTTTAAAAGATTTATTAGTAAAATAAAAAACTAAACAGACACTGTGGGGTCCATTAGGATGACGGGCGGTGACACCACCGCGGTGCTGGCGGAGCCGAAAAACACCTTTTTCCGGCTGCGAGCTGCGGGAAACACGTCCGCCATATTAGTATAGTAAAACAAAGGTCAAATCCTGTCCGCCGTGGAGCGGCGCGCACCGCCATCAAAGTGCACCCGCCACCCCGGCGGTGGGAGCCAATGGAGACGGCTCTACATATGTATCCGGTTCTGTACCTGCTACAGCACTATCATCCAATGGGCCACCACGGACGCCACCGCAGGTACGCAACTACACAAATACAACAGACAACACACGGGCTGACACAGGGTCCTATTCCACAACACCCTGCTGGGTGCAACAACACATCCACAAGGGCACCCACACATGACCCACCTGCCACCAAGTCACCCCACTGCATCCTGGACACAGATCGACCGCGAACTTGCAGCAATGTCTCTGTCCCAGTCACGTCACCACAGCGGTCAACACATGCGGACAATGGAGAAGGCAGGGCCAGTCCAAGGCATGGGCAGGGCACAAAGACCACAGGGACACACCTCTCCAATCACACATCAACACACCCCATCAAGTCACAGGCCAGGTGCCCATCCTGTGCATCCCCATGCACAGCAACAAGCAACAAGCACAGCAACAAGCAAGCACAATCCACACCCTGCACCACACAACAAACAACCAGGGAGACAGCCACTGCAGGAGTGGCTGCACAGGAACACACAACACACAACACCAGTGCCACACACACTGAAGGCTGCAAATACTTGCCAGTACATACACACACAAACAAACACACACCCAGGGTGTAGTCACAAACATAACACACACACAGGGATGCCTGAATGGATGCCTGCTCAAAAGCAACACACAAACACCACAGAAACACACACAGAACACCATCAGAAACAGATATACCCTGTCAGCCAAACTGTGGAAAGGCAATGGGAACACAGACACAACAGGAGTGCACAACCCCATCACTCAGGAACAAAACACACACAACATACCACATATCACACAAGAAATGCACCATCTCAGAACTACACTGCTACATGAAACCAACCACAGATCCACATGAAAACAAAAATGAACAACACTACAGGACATCAGGGGATGCACATCAGGCATTGCCAAGGCCACATACACACAGCAATGTATGCACAATAAGCAGTGTGTGTACACCAAGCAGAACAGTCACACACAGACATGACTGACACAACATCAACACACACAACACAAATCAGCACATCACAAACACAATAGCACACTCAGGAAGTGAAGCAATACCACAGCCAACACACATACATCCAACACAACAACAACAGATGCACAACTCTGGGACACAAGAGCAGAACCATCTTGACCAGAGCACTGGGAAGCACACACAGCTAAAGTGCACATGAGCATTCCTCACTGCTTAATAGCACAAGAACACCAGGCAATGTCCAGAGTTGAACATTTGCCCTGGCCCAAGAACTGCACCACAAATCAGTGTCACAAATGAAGTGAACGGGAGGCTGACATCAAAGTTAACTGACTTGCTTGTCAGTATTAGGGGGTGTACCATACACAAATAGAGGGAGGGCAGACCCACAATGGGTAGGCATAAGTGGCACAAATAGCGGATGGCATTACACCACTCACACCATGCCATACAGGAGGATAAAGGCACCATGTGCCTGCAATGAATGAGAAACAAACCTAATCCAAGTTAGAGAAACAAGCTCTCTAAAAAAGGAGGAGAACTACCAGATAATTCTATTAACCATAAATAGGCAGCACCGTGTGAAGGAGAACAAGCAAGTCTGCAGTGAGAAGCGCAACTGTGAGCCACATCGAGCGGGATCAACTCTGAGCTCGTCCCCCAAACTGACTAGACATAGTTGAACTAATTGAGGTCCCAAACCTCAACTCACGGCGTCTTCCTTTGCCCTGCATTGAAATACATTTCTTCGAGCTTTTGGTTGGGAGCCTTGACCCAGGATTTGAGTAACTTGTGGTCCTGAGGAGAACCCTGACAATTACAGGGTTTGAAACGCGTCGACCGACCCGGTCCCGGGTCACTGCTTTAAAAACATTTATTTCACAACTATAAAAAACATGAGGATTTTTCCCCCCCCCATTTTTCTTTGAACTTTACTAAGATCTACAAATTGTCCAAAGAACAGGAGCCATTCTTTTGCCTTGTGTATATGTTTTTTGACACCGGGACCAGTATGTTTGAGTAGTGGTGTGAATGTATGGCCAAGAGTGTTTGAATTTGAGAGTGTGTATAATTTGTTGTATATATTGATATGTACTTTGTATTGTTGTATATAAATGTATATACTTCATTTGTATTTCCATGCACAAAAATGTGTTAAAAAATATTGAGATAAAACTTTAAAAAGAAGCAATTAAAATGATATGTTGCAATTCATAAAGCAGGTTTCCGTGCTATATTCATGTTAACCAGGTGTTTTGAACAAGTTCCAAAAGCTAAGTACTCAGCATTGGCAATTGTTTCGTTTTCTTCATTTGAAGTTGGCTCAGCCTTGTTGAGTTTTTATGAGTCAAGGCCCTTTCAGTTGTCTTAATACAGGAGGATAAAGGCACCATGTGCCTGCAATGAATGAGAAACAAACCTAATCCAAGTTAGAGAAACAAGCTCTCTAAAAAAGGAGGAGAACTACCAGATAATTCTATTAACCATAAATAAATCATCATATGTAGTGGTAGTAATTTCTATAATACCTTACAGGAATCAAAACTAGTGGAGACATTGAATGAAATACAACATTTCCTCTTAGATTATACCAACACCAATCATGGGAAAAATCCCACAATCATGTGGGGTGGCGACTTCCACCTATCGCTATGCAAGAGAAATAATAACATTACCTGTGGCCTTCTGGATCCCAAGAAAGCAACATCACGCACTTCCCCACTCTCTTAAAGGGGAGTGTATGAACAAGACAATCTCACTCCTTCAATTAGCTTTCACTAAGGAACTGTTAACACCTCCTGTTTCCTTAAGTCGCACCTTTAACGGTAGAGGAGCTTCTAGCTGCATTGATTTCATCTTCATGGCAACAAGTGCTTCCAACCTCATTACCAACTTTACAACGCATGATTGTGCATTAAGCGACCACTTTCCCATCTCTGTAACCATGCAATTGGCAGGATGTAGTAAAAAGCCATTGTCCTTGTTCCAGGACTAAAACCTCACAATGAACAGATTAAATGGGTACACAACAAAGTGGGCCCGCATAGATCCCGAAATATTAACAGAAAAGGTTGTTAGAGCATCTATGACAGCAGTTAGCCTATGCTTGGCAGAGAGTTTATCTCCTCAGGAGATGGTAGACAATTTTAAAATAATAACTAAGTCCGTAAATGAGGCCCTCACCACTATCCCCAAAGGGAAAAGTAAACCGATGACCAGGTGGTTTAACTCATCTTGTTCTAAACCATATTCCGCCCTAAAGCAGCTCTAAAAAAAAAACCAGAGATTGTACAGAGGTTAACCAATTAAGGAAAACATACAATGAAATTAATCAACAGAGAAAGAACAAACTAAAAGAGGAACATTGGGCCGCCCTACATAATAGCTGTAAAACTAATTTTAGTACTGCATTTTGGGAAGTTATTAATACAGCGTTCCTTTTGGGTCCAAGAGAGAGTAGTAACTTAGTAGTCACTATCACTGAAACTGATTGAATAGCTTATTTCTCACAGATGTTTGGCCTAAGGGTGGACCCTACTCAAACTCTTGGCAGTCCCGGGCCAGGGCTTGGAATCTCAAGTGTCTCTCCAAGCTCTTTGGCCCTAGATTTTACCCTTGCCGAAGTCGAGTCAGCCCTGAAGGCAAGCAGAGGAGGAAAAGCCCCGGGCCAGGATGGGATTTCAGTGGATCTATATGAATTTAAAATGGATCTATGGGCCCCACTATTACTCAGGGTCCTAGAAGCTACTGGAAAAGTTGTACTACTGGACTCTTGGTTGGAGTCCATCTTGGTTCCGGTTTTTAAAAAGGGTGACCGCAATAGTCCAATGTGCTGCCGCCCCATCTCCTTACTTGTCTCGCTGGGAAAGGTGGTGGGCCGTATCCTGTTAGAACACTTGCAGTACTGGACGGAAGATAACAATATCATATCTGACCTCCAGTGAGGCTTCAGGGAAAGACTTGGCACCATCGAACAGGTCCTAAACCTTTCGTTACTTAGAAGCAAGTATGTAGATGTGAAGGGCGGTAGATTACACATGGCATATGTAGACCTCACTGCAGCGTTCAACTGCGTGGGCCATGCAAAACTCTGGGATATCCTGACAGCAATGGGGGTCTACACTCTGCTGGTCCACTACCTCTGAGAAATCTATTCAAAAGCAACTGCTAAAGTGAGATACGGTTTGGGGGGCCAGCTATCCACACCCTTTAAGGTGGAGCAGGGAGTAAGACAGGGCTGTGTCCTGGCCCCCTTCCTTTTTACATTATATACAAGCGGCTTGGAAATAGCTATGTTGGAGGGGAGTCAGGACCTTCCCCATGTCCTTAATCGCCCAATCCCCGCACTTTTAGATGGGGACGACGCGGTCATCATTGCCCACACTCCTCTTGAACTGCAGAGTTCTGTAAATCGTTACAATGTATTTATGTCAAACTTAGACTTAAAAAACAATATAAAAAAGACCTTTATATTGACCTCTGGCAAAAAGTAGGGAAAGGAAAACAAAATCTATATATGCAATTCCAGGATCGACCACACCCCAACTTATCCTTACTTGGGAGTGGTAATAGATGAAAAGGGCACTTGGAAAAGGGCAATCGAGGTCAGAAAACTGCAGTTTTTGAAAGCTACAATGGCCTTAGTGGCATTTACCCAGAGGCTTGGAAAAAGACCCCCTGAAGAGATGCTACGAATCTAGCATGCTAGATGCGTTAGTACAGCCATCTACGGGGCAGGGATCTGGGGGTATGTGCAGGTTGAATCCATCCAAAAGGTTGAAAACAGTTTCCTAAGATTCTTACTTGCAGTACCACAGAAGCACAACAACATTTAGTTGCCATTTAGAACTGGGAGTACCCTACATTTCCGATATTATTCTGATGCAGCCAGTCCTGTTATGGTACCATCTCTGGATGTCCAATAAACTCACGTTTACCCAAGTAATCGTGACACATTGCATTAAGTTAGAACACGCTAAGAAGATTCAATGGTTACAATACTTTAGGAAGTTCCTCTCTGATTTGGCATGGAGAATTGCTATCATAACCCCCAAGAATTGACCAAGATCTCAAGAAAGATGCTAAAGAACCAATGCTTAGCGCACTTAGCTGATCTCCGTCTGACTGCTGAAGCGAATAAAATTTCTGTTCAGCAGTCATTGTCAATTCAAACAACTGCCACGATCCACCGTTATTTAACTCTGAAGTTATCTAGCTTTGACATGCTTCTACTGATTCGATTTAGATTAAATATCTTTTATCGTTTTGTAACTTTCCCATCCCCAAACGATTGGTCCAAGCATTTAATCCATTGTCCATGTGATGGTATTTCTCCACAGTCCCTCCTTCATGTAACTCTTTTCTGTAAATGTTATATCGAACCCAGAAAGCTTTGGCTGATTTCGATCTTAAAATCCCTGGGCCTTCGCCAATGCCGCCCTGCTTTTATGATTCTTCAAATTCTGGAATCGGACCTCAGAGCTATAAATGTTGCAAGGTTCTTAAAATTTTGCATTCGGCATAGAACTAATATGAAAAATGAGTCTAGCTGTATTTTAAAAATATCGCTACATGATGTTTTTAACTTGGAAAAACTGTTTTAAATATAATCTTTTTATTAATGGAAAATGTAATGTATTTTAAGACGACCGTACAAACTGCACTTTATCCTTCAGACTACCTGCGACTGCGGGAAATTTATCATGCATTTTAACCGGCTATTGAAAGAAGTATCTAGCGAAATTTGCACACTGCGGAATTTAGAACACACAGGGCACTTTATTGTGTAAATTGCATAATTTCCACCCTACTGCCTACATTTGTACATCCCCCTTCAGACCATTTGTTATCCTGCGAAAATCCTTTGGCACTTTAAATTTTCCCTGAAGATATCTATTAGCGAAATTTGCACATCGTGGAGCTTAGAGTGAAAAAAAAGCACTTTATTGCGTTATTTGCACATGTTCTTCCCTGTTAAGAATATCTGTCATTTTTGCACTGTGTTCGTTACTAGAAATAATCCTAGTTATTGTATTGCGATAACTGCATCTTAGGCTGCAAGAGACATATGGTTTGGTTCACATATTTAAACTAAGCATCACATAACATGTTAATGCTTTATTCTCTGAATCTAAAAATAAATGACAGGAATATAATATTAATATTTATGTATTTGCGATGATTTTAAAATGTCTATTTGTGATTGCCTATATGGTTGTGCGCTGCATACCGAATAAAGCGTTTTGAATTAGAATTTGAATGAGAAACACAACCACAATGGCAGTGTGGAGCAGCAGGGCTACACAGTCTACATAAACATACTCAAGACACATGGATATATAGACAAACACAATACTGATGTGCAAGTCACACACTTTGCACACACATATGTGACTAAACCTACAAGGAGGAGTCAGACAGAACAGCACAGACACGGCAATACACTGCACAGTGCACAACAGACAACTCACACATGTGCATACTACCATATCCACAGGGAAAAACTATCCAAACAAAAGCCACACAACTCCTGGATGACACATGTGTTTCTTTCGCTTTCCAGGGGCACACACACATCCACACCCCCTACAAATTCACACCCTTCACACTGCTTACCTGGCAGTGTCCCCAACCTGACATCTGCATAATGTAGCCACCAATAGCAAACTACTAAAAAGAGAACTGCATGACAGGTAAAATAGCCATCACAGATAACACCAGTATCAGTGTCGGAATGGACTGAAGACCCTGTCACCCCTGTTTAAAAATGTGATGTGGCCACAGATCTTGGCAATGTTTAAGTGACACATAGAGCATGGGGCACAGGCAAGCAAATGCACACACCAAAAGAACTTTAATCAGCAAGGACGCTGACAAAACAGACAACAGGAGTAACTGTCTTTATTCACATATTGCATAGATGTGACAGTAGAACAACAGAAGACAAGAGCACGGCACAAAATGCTGATCATATGCAAGAGAATCTGCACAGGCAAACTCCAAACAGGAAGGCCAGTGTTCATAGCACAGGTGAGAGTACAAAACAGCAGAGCAACAGGGCCAGTGGCCATGCCAGGTGGCACAGCATGTACATGGGAGGCTGCACAGGGGAGACTCCAAGACAGCAGAGCAACAGGGCCAGTGTCTATGGCACAGGTGAGAGTACAACACAGCGGAGCAACAGGGCCAGTGTCCATGGCACAGGTGAGAGTACAACACAGCAGAGCAACAGGGCCAGTGTCCATGCCAGGTGGCACAGCACGTACATGAAAGCCTGCGCAGGGGAGACTCCAACACAGCAGTGCAACAGGGCCAGTGTCCATGGCACAGGTGAGAGTACAATGAAAAAGTTTTAAAGGAGAAACCCTTTTATGAAAAGGGAGGGGTTAAGTACTGTGAAACAAATGTAAGGAATCCCTTTTCATGTATTTTGGTAAGGAGACTACAGTCTCTGGGGATCCGTATCAGAGAAGGGTGGTAGCACACTAAGTTGTATCTAAGGTTGTATCAGGATCGACAATTACACAAAGAAAAATATGTTGACGCGGCGTTTCGGTGATATAGATGGTCACCTTCTTCAGGACAATTTATCGATTTAAAACCACTAAAGTTAAAACACAAAGTATAAAATACTTGTTATAAAAACTGAATTATTCTCATATTCATTTTTTCAACATTCAATCATACACATTATAATCCCTACATTCCCCTCGCCGCGTCGACATATTTTTCTTTGTGTAATTGTATTATTGTTTTTTAAGTCATGAAATGTTTTTTTAATAATAAATGTGAATTTTTAACCAACAACCTGTATAGAAATACACAATAAACTTTGGAGAATTTTTTTTTGATAAATCCCTTTTGTCCTAACATTCTCTTTTGGCTGAACTGGATTTATGTTTTAAATACTTGGCATGGATTTATTTTGTTGAAATTGTAAATTTGTCGATCCTGCTACAGCCTTAGATACAACTTAGTGTGCTACCACCCTTCTCTGATAAGGATCCCCAGAGACTGTAGTCTCCTTACCAAAATACATGAAAAGGGATTCCTTACACTTGTTTCACAGGTGAGAGTACAACACAGCAGAGCAACAGGGCCAGTGGGCATGGCAAAGTGCAGAGTCAGGACATGAGAAGCTGCACAGGCAAGGGCAGAACAGCAGTGAATGACAAGGCCAGTGGGCATGGCAAAGTGTAGAGTCGGGACATGAGAAGCTGCACAGTGAGTGTGTTTGACTGTATCCTGCCATGGCCAGCAACCCACCCAGGTGGTAAATAATGGGCAGGACTAGCACACCTGTATGAGAGACACAGGTGTATGAGGGGGACTACCACTCACTCTTGGCTGTCAGAAGGACTTGGAGCTGGCTGTGTGTCGGGGACATCAGGACCACTTGACTGGGGAGACAGAGGCCCAGGTGATGTCGGGCTATCAGTGGCTTGGCAAGCTGGAGGGCTGTTTGAACCAGGTGGTGTAGTGGCACGTGGAGGCGGAGTCATGCAGACCTGTGCCAGGTATACCCCCTACAGTGTCCTCCTTCACCTGCTTGCCAGGTGTACTCCTACAGTGCCCTCCTTCCCCTGTTTGCCAGGTGGCCCCCCTACAGTGCCCTCTTTTGCCTGCTTGCCAGGGCTAGCCCCTAAAGTGCCCTCCTTCACCTGCTTCACTGGGCTTGGAATTGGAGTTAATGTGGCAGGGGATGTGGCCCTGAGCCCTTCCTATGTGTACCCTTGTCATACAACACCTCCTCAGTGGGCATAGACACTGCACGCCTAGCTCTGCGTGAAGTCTCAGGGACAGGAGAGTCCTTTGCCGGTCATGCCTCTGAGGCATGTGAGCCTGATGTCTGCTTCATTGCTTTTTCGGCCTTGCTCTTCCCTGATGGGCTCTTGTCTTGTGGCTCTGCTCTTCTGTGGGGATGGTGTCTGTGGGTGGGTCCGCTTGGGTTGTTTCTTCTGGGTGCTTCTTGTGCTGTATCGTGACTGTGACGCATGAGAACCGTGGTCACTATCATCCGATGTGGCCACTGACTGGGGGTGGACAAAGGCACTGGAGCAGGAATGGAAGTATCTGCCTGTTGAAGGGCAGACATCACTGTGGGCGACAAAGCCTAGACTGTACGGTGTAGCCCACCAAAGTCCAAGTGTATGCCCTCCATGTAGGCAACCACCTGGCCTAATTTTTTGGCATGGTAACTGAAGGCATTGTGTAGGGCTGTCTGACCCACACAAAGCTGGCGCAGCAGCTCTACACTCAACACTCACGGCAGCAGGGGGACAGGTGCAGGCTCTGAGGTGCCAGGTGTGAATCTAACTCGTCCCCTCTTACTGACACAGACACGGGCAGCACCAGAGGAAGTGGACGAGAGTGTGGGCACTGGCCGCTGTGTGGTAGTAGATGATGCAGAGTCCCCATTCCCTGTGCCTTCCAACATGGATGCATCCCCACTGGCATCAGATGATGTTGTACTCAGTGTTTCAGGCAGGGATTCCTCCTGCATACTACGGTCCCCCTCAGATACGCTGGTGAGCTCTGTGTCACTGAGCTCCGGTTCAGCTGTAGTGCTACTCTCGCCACCACTGGTTACCAGCTCCTGGTCCTCCATGTCCACTGGCGATTCTGCATGAGAGAGAGATGCACAGTTGTGTTAGTGTCATCAGCAGGACAAAGCAATCCAATCAATGCAGTACAGGAGATGCCCAAATCGACATGGTGACCACCACACCCTGCAATCACATTGCAGCAACACACTACATAGACCACAACAGTGCCTGTAACCCTGAATATCTGCCATGACTGAGCCATGTTAAGGCCACACAGTACAACACACTGCCCGTGGATGAAGTCTACCAGACACACAGCTTGCTCTTCCCACACCTAGGGACATGATGTGGGGTCACCACTTATTACCACTGACAAACCTTGAAGGAACAGGAAGGGACAACACACACACCTATTAGGACCTGACAGTCCACAATGGCAAGTAGCCCATAGCAAACACCATGTGGTGCTCTGGGGCACATTCTTGTCAGATGTGTGGGCCTCAACAATCTTGGTGCATGCAAAATAGGCATACATGAAGTCTCACTCAGATAGTGGACACTGCTGTTCACCCCCTAATAGATTGCCCACACTATCCCAATGCTAAATGACCATGTAGACACTAACACATCTGGCTATGAGAATGCACAGCAGGTAGGATCACCTTTGTAAGGCCAGTTTGGGCCAATGCATGACACCGGCACCCATCGCCAGCAGCCACTCACATGACACAGTACTGCTCCACCCCACGAACATCACATGGGCCACCACAGCCACAGGCCCTGTACACATGCATCTGTACCCAGCCAAAGTCAACCTCCACAAATACTCATCCCTGCCTTGCTGCCGATTGCTCCTTCAGACATACCTCCAGCTCAGGATGAGTCACAGCCGAAATGCGGCCCATCAGTGGTGTCATGCTTTGCCAGCCGGCTGATGTCAACCCACCTCTTGTGGCAGTAGGTGCGTTGCCGGTTAAATACCCCCAGGGCTCGCACCTTTGCTGCAATGGCCCTCCACACGGCCTTACGCTGGTGTACATTGAGCTGGAGGCATGGGAGAAAAGATGGGAAATGATCAGTGACACAGTGTCATGTGCCAACAACTATCAGTACAGTTGCAAGACACAGGTTCATTACCAAAATTTAATCTCCCTCCATCCCAAACTGGGGTACACTTCACAAGGGCTCTCTGCATGGGCCAAGCAGATGTGATTGCATGCATTTATGAGGGCGTACAGGGTGCCTGATAAACTCACACACATGCAGGATGGCTGTACTGAACCCCCTCTGTGGCTTGCACACATCTCCATTCCCATGCATGGCTGGCCACTACATACATCACATATCGAGCTGTGTCTGTGCGTAGAATGACTGTGTGCATGACTGGCAACATTCAATCAGCGTGTCCTGTGAACATATGTGTATGTTATGTGTGTGGCATCTGGGTACATGGACTCACCAACAAAATATCCATCTACACAAGTGTGGTTGTGTGCAATCATACAGGGCTGAGATGGTGTATAATCCTATTTCAGTGTGAATGAACAAGAGTAAGGGCATAGTAAGTGCAGTGATGTGATCTCGTCTTGGTGTGCAGGCACTGGGCATAGCCTCTGGGTTCACACTGAGTCAGACAACAGGGGCACACAGACACAATCAGGCGAGCAATTATTGTCCTGGCACCTGCATGTCCAACATCCTGTGGCTCTGTATGGCTGACAATGTAACACTCTCCACTCAGACATACACCTGCAGGCAGGAAAAACCGTGACATTGGGACACACAAACTCCTTCACCCTGGATAGTATGACACAACCCCACACCCTCAGGCCTATACTGCAGCAGTACAATTACATGTCTGCCCCCCTGCCCTACACCTCCCTTTACGATGACTTACCACAACATTGAGGGCACCATACAGCCTTGGGTACTGTGCGAGCACCTCATCCACCAGGACCTCCAGCTCCTCGCTTGTGAATGGACTGGCATGGATCTTCTCCGTCCTTGCCATCACTGTGGACATGGAACACCTGTGGTGAAAGTGGGTGGTGAAGGGTCCCAGGCAGCAGGCTCTGTAGGCAGCAGCAGGAGAGGGTCTCTGGCAGCAGGCTCTGGAGGCAGCAGCAGGAGAGGGTCTCTGGCAGCAGGCTCTGGAGGCAGCAGCAGATGAGGGTCTCTGGCATCAGGCTCTGGAGGCAGCAGCAGATGAGGGTCTCTGGCATCAGGCTCTGGAGGCAGCAGCAGGAGAGGGTCTCTGGCAGCAGGCTCTAGAGGCAGCAGCAGATGAGGGTCCCATGCAGCAGGCTCTGTGAGCAGTGGAAATGTGAGGCTCACTCCCATAGATTTATAGCCCCCTGGGGTCGTTTCTAAGGTGCCAAGGTGCAAAAATTGGTTGTCCAGCTCTGCATCTTTCAAAAGCATCCAATGACCACTTCCGTGGTGGCGGAACACGCCTTCCGCGATTTTCAAAACTGCATCATGCCACCGCAATTATCGCTCCCATTTGCAGTAGGTAATGCTCCATGGCGGTGATGCGCCGCAGGGGCCCGACATGCGCTACCGCGATGGTGCATATTTCAAAAGCATCCCATGACTGCCATTGCGGTGGTGGAGCATGCATTCCCCGATTTTCAAAATCTGCATCATGCCACCTCAATCATCTCTCCCATTGACTGTAGACAATACTCCATGGCGGTGAAGCGCCGCAGGGGCCCGGGGTATGCTACCGTGATGGTGCATTGTTCAAAAGCATCTAATGACCGCCTCCGCCGTGGCGGAGCACACTTTCCGCAATTTTCAAAACTGCATCATGCCACCGCAATCATCGCTCCCTTTGGCTGTATGCAATGCTCCATGGTGGTGACACACTGCCGGCGCCAGGCGGTAGGTACCGCGAGTAGGGTGGCGGAGCATGCCCACCACCATTTGGGCATGTCTCCATGCCAATGACTACCGCACTTGTGTAAGGGGTGGTGCTGGTGACACACCACCGGGGTCAGTCAGTAGCTACTGTGAGTAGGGTAGTGGAGCATGCCCACCGCCATCCTCCTATGTCTCCATGCCAATGACTACTGTACTCGTGTAAGGGTTGGTGCTGGTGACACACCGCCAGGGCCAGGCGGTATCTACCGCGAGCAGAGTGTCATGCAATGGGAATATCCATCAGGAACTGTTGAAAACGTGCACAGTGGGAACATGGTGAAGGGTACATCATCGTCCACACAATACCATTATTCCATTGATTCCACAGGTACCCGCACGTGCCATGGTTGGGTATGTGTGACGTACATTAGTCTGTAGTCCCTGCCATGTCAATTGCGCTTTAGATGGTTGATGGTGCATGACAGTGTTGAAGTGGACTCAACAATGTGTGCACTAATCAATGTGTTGTGGTTCAGTGATGACCGTGACAAGGCTTGTTTCACTGTATGATGTTGTTACTTACTTGTGCTTTTATATCTGCTCATACACACAATTGATAGTTTGCGGACTACTGCGTTCATTGTGTTGTGGATGTGTGCCCAGTTTACATGATGCATTGAGGTGTGACAGGTACAGCAGATGAGTATGAGACAGTCATGTTCATTTTACACACATTGGCTGAATGGTACGCTGCAAGGCGTGCATATGTGAAATGTGGGGTTTAGTATATGTGTATTCACATTGACCTATGTGTTGTTTGAGGTACTTGTGTATGGTAAATGGAGAGGTGTGCCCTCTGTGTGGCTCAAATGTCCACCCATGTAACCTGGTGTGTCACGCATTTCTCAGGGCACTGTTTGTTTTTCCATGACATCCTTAACGGGAAGGGCTGTGGCCATCTTCTGATGGTTGTCATTGACATGTGTCCATTTTCATCTCAACTAGGAGGAGGCCTAATCTCCTACGTCACTTGACACTGCTGGAGGACATGGAGGATGTTGCGATCATTCGCAAATTCTGCCTCAACAGACCCACCCTGAAGACCCTTTATGATCTGTTGGTGCGCCACCTGCAGCCTCGTCGGCACTACCCAACAGCTTTCACACCAACATTCAAAGTGATGGCAGCCCTCTAATATTTTGCAAATGGTTCCTTCCAGGAGGCCGTGGCCAGCGCTGCAGGGATGTCTCAACCCATGTTCAGCCTGGTGCTGAGGGATGTACTTGCAGCCATGATGATCTATAAGGACAGATACATACATTTCCCCAGGGGAACAGAATTGGCTTTTGTGAAGGGAGACTGCTATCCGCTTGGGAAGATACCCCGTGCAGTTGGTGCCATTGATTGCACACATGGCAGTCTGGTGCCACCACAGGCGAGTGAGCAAATTTTTCGCAATCTAAAACATTATCACTCGATCAATGAACAGGTGGTGTGCCTGGCAGACATGACCATTTCGCATGTGTGTGTCAGATTCTCCGGCTCGGCCCATGACTCGTACATCCTAAGGAACAGCATTGTGCCCCGGATGATGGCAAATCTGCTTCCAGAGCGTGCTTGGATTGTGGGTGAGTATGCCTAATAATATTGCGTGCTGTGTGTGTGACATGCTGCCCTCTGCCTGTGCAACATTGCAATGTGTGTTTGTAATTCCTAGGTGACTCTGCATATCCCAGTCGTCCATGGCTGCTGAGCCCACTAGGTAATCCGAGGACCCTGGCTGATCTGAGGTACAATGAAGCCCATGGCAGGACCCGTCATGTCATTTAGCGGACGTTTGGCCTGCTCAAGTCAAGATTCCGCTGCATTGACAGTACTGAAGGTGCACACTGTCATACTCGCCTGGGAAGGTCTGTAAGATCGTTGTGGCATGATGTGTGCTCCACAACATGGCCATTCACAAGGGGATTCCCCTGCTCCTGAATTATGATGAGGAGCCAAGCCCCCGCCTGCCCAAGGACCTGAGTCCAGTGATGAGGACAATGGAGAGGAGGAAGTTGACAGGCATCAACAGCTCATCACCCGCTACTTCACTTGAAGGTGGGTGACAAGGCACAACTTGTACTATGTATGGTGTGATTGCTGTGGTCTTGAAGGGCTATGTGCGGATGGTACAGACAGGCACATGTAAAGTCACCTGTGTGTGGAAATGTGGCAGTGACATTTCATCTGTGAACATATATGGAACTGTTTGTTGACACTTGTTGCACATTGTGTTGTCTGCCTGTTGACTCATGTAGATGGAGGGTGTAGTGTACTGTCTGTGATGCCACACTCACACCAGTGACTGCTGTTCTGTTGTGTCTCCCTAAGTGCCTTGAAAGTATCCATGCCTACATACTGTACATCTTTTGGATACATTATGGACATTTTGAACACTATAAATATTGAACTAAAGAGGAAGCTGAACCAATTGAAGTGTGTAAGGTATTTTATTTACAAAGATGACATGTGAGGGGTGCGGGCAGATTTATATGAAGGTGGTGATGTGGCAGTGAGTTGACGGTCTTGGTAAATGAGATCTAAGAGTAGACACCACATCGATGTGGTGACCCGGTCCAACAGACAGATGCCATTCACAAGGCAATGTGGGGAAGGACAGTCCAAACAGTCAATGCAGTGAGGATGTGGGTTGCCATCAGGGCTGGCTCCATGACTCGCGTTTGGCTGGTGCTTTGCCTTCAGGGACTCCCATGCTCTTCTTTGGATGCCCCCTAGATCGCTTGGGCGGGGGGGCCTGCTGCATGGCCAACGGCGTCTGAGGACTCACCCCTCTCTGTGGCCACAAGGGAGGATGGTGCACTGTCATCCTGAAGCATAACAGAGGGGGCGGAGTGTTGTTTGGGATGCAGGCCTGACCCTCAGTAACGCCACTTGCTGGTCCATGAGGTCCACCATTTGTCTCATGCCTGTGTCGATGGACCTCATCAGCAGGATGATCGGAATAGTTCTTCAGACCGGCAACTTTGCCCCTGGACCTGTTCCTAGGCACCGATGACTCTGGTGAAGTGGTCCAGGGATGGTGTGCCAACCTCCTGAGGTCTTGGGGTAACTCTGGCCCTCCCACCTGCCCTGCTGCCATGGACCTGTTGCCTCACCACTGTGGGTCCACACACACTCTCCCTGTCGTCCACAGTAGTTGGTGTGGGCTGGTCAGCCACTGGGACAGGGAGGGTGCTGCAGGTAGCACTGGTGGTGGTGGTGGTGGAAGTGGTGGCGGCGGTGGAGGCACAGGCCATAACCACAGGGGTCTGCTGTGCAGTTGTTATTGCAGCAGACGTGGTCATGGGGAGGATGGGGACCTGGGACCTGGTGCTCCCTGGCACACCAGATGGGCGGACATGGAGCTCATCGTTTGAAGAATCCTGGGAGTCTACATCCGAGAGTCCATGGACCGGGGGTGGAGACTGGCTCTGCTGGTCATTGTTGTCATCCTCGGCAGTGAGTTCTTGGTCACCTGTGGATTAGATGGGGAATGGTCAGTGTTGTGCGCTGTGCAAGTAATCTGTTAGCTGTGTGTCATCCACTGTCTGTCACTACACAATTGACAGTTCATCAGAATTATTTGTAAGTGCAATACAGTGCCTCATTACATGATGCAGAGGTACATACATTTCTCATACATCTCAGGTATTGATGCATTTAATGCAATTGGTGGTGTGTGTAGTGAAAAAGGCCTCCCTCCCACATACAGGCCTCCCAGAGAATATGGCTATGCCATGGCTTCCATGTGCTCCTGGGTGGTGTGGGGGGAGGGCTTCATCTTGCTGGGGTTTGGGACGGGAGGCATGGTGGGAGTAGTAGTGCAGGCCTCCTTCCCACATACGGGCCTCCCAGAGGAGATGGCTACCTACCTGTTAGTTTGTTTGGAGAAGAATGCAATGGCTTCCATGTGCTCCTGGGTGGTGTGGGGGGGAGGGCTCCATCTTGCTGGGATGTGGCACAGGGGGTATGGTGGGAGTAGTAGTGCAGGCCTCCTTCCCACATACCAGCCTCCCAGAGGAGATGGCTATCTACCTGTTAGTTTGTTTGGTGAAGAATGCAATGGCTTCCATGCGCTTTTGGGTGGTGTGTGCGGAGGGCTCCATCTTGCTGGGGTGTGGTACAGGGGCATGGTGGGAGTAGTAATGCAGGCCTCCCTCCCACATACAGGCCTCACAAGCAAGATGGCTACCTACCTGTTAATTTGTTTGGTAAACAATGCAATGTCTTCACAGTGCTTGTGGGAGGGAGAGCGCCATCTAGCTGGGGTGTGGGACAGGGAGCATGGTGGGAGTAGTAGTACATGCCTCCCTCCCACACACAGGCCTCCCAGAGAGGATGGCTACCTACCTGTAAGGTCAGGGTAAGAAATGTAATGGCTTCCATGTGCTCCTGGGTGGTGTGGTGGGAGGGCTCCATCTTGCTGGGGTGTGGGACAGAGGGCATGGTGGGAGTAGCAGTGCAGACCTCCTTCCCACATACAGGCTTCCCAGAGAAGATGGCCACCTACCTGTAAGGTGAGGGTGAAGAATACAATGGCTTCCATGTGCTCCTGGGTGGTGTGGGGGGAGGGCTCCATCTTGCTGGGGTGTGGGACAGGGGGCATTGTGGGAGTAGTAGAGCAGGCCTCGCTCCCACATACAAGCCTCCCAGAGAGGATAGCCACCTACCTGTAAGGTGAAGGGGAAGAATGCAATGGCTTCCATGTGCTCCTGGGTGGTGTGGGGGGAGGGCTCCATCTTGCTGGGTGTGGGACAGGGGGCATGGTGGGAGTAGTAGTGCAGGCCTCCCTCCCACATACAGACCTCCCAGAGATGAAGGCTTCCTTCCTGTAAGGTGAGGGTGAAGAATGCAATGGCATCCATGTGCACCTGGATGGTGTAGGGGAGGGCTCCTTCTTGCTGGGGTGTGGGACAGGGGGCTTGGTGGGAGTAGTCGTGCAGGCCTCTCTCCCACATACAGGCCTCCCAGAGGAAATGGCTGCCTACCTGTTAGTTTGTTTGGTGAAGAGTGCAATGGCTTCCATGTGCTCCTGGATGGTGTGGGGGGAGGGCTCCATTTTGCTGGGGTGTGGGACAAGGGGCATGGTAGGAATAGTATTGCAAGCCTCCCTCCCACATACCGGCCTTCCAGAGGAGATGGCTAACTACCTGTTAGTTTATTTGGTGAAGAAAGCAATGGCTTCCATGTGCTCCTGGGTGGTGTGAGGGGACTGCTCCATCTTGCTGAGGTGTGAGACAGGGGGCATGGTGGGAGTAGTAATGCAGGCATCCCTCTCACATACAGGCCTCACAAGCAAGATGGCTACCTACCTGTTAGTATTTTTGGTGAACAATGCAATGGATTCACAGTGCTTGTGGGAGGGAGGGAGGGAGGGCTCCATCTTGCTGGGTTGTGGGACAGAGGGCATGGTGGGAGTAGTAGGGCAGGCCTCTCTCCCACATACAGGAGTTCCCAGAGAGGATGGCTACCTACCTGTAATGTGAGGGTGAAGAATGCAAAGGCCTCCATGTGCTCCTGGGTGGTGTGGAGGGAGGGATCCATATTGCTGGAGTGTCGGACTGGGGGCATGGTGGGAGTTGAAGTACAGGCCTCCCTCCCACATACAGGCCTCCCGAGCAAGATGGCTACCTATCTGTAAGTTTGTTTGGTGTACTGCAATGGCTTCAAAGTGCTTTGTGGGAGGGAGGGAGTGCTCCATGCTGCTGGCGTGTGGGACAGGGGGAATGGTGGGAATAGTAGTGCTGGCTGGCTGTGCTCATGCTCCCATGGTTATATTGCTAGCTACATTTAGGGTACATGGGAGTGGGTGTCTGTTGGATCTGTGAGACAGGTTTTTGTGGGTGTGTGGTGCAGATGGATGTGATTTGTCTGGTGTGGTGTGTGTTTTCAGATGTGCAAAACAGTACATATCAGTGTGTTGGTTGACATTTGTTTGTACTTACCAGCCTCCATGATCTCCTTCTTGGATCATGGGGTGGACCCTACGGCATTGACCCTTTGTACTATCCTTTCCCACATTTGAGTCCTTGTGGCTAATGGTGTCTGTTGGATCAGGCTACCAAACAGTTGTGGTTCCACTCTGACTATCTCATTTACCATGACTGTCAACTCACTCTGTGAATTTGGGCATTTTCTGTGATGCCATGGTGATTGGTGTTTGAAGTGTTTGTGGGTGTGGGTGCAGGGGTATGGGTGGAGGGTAGTGGTGTTTTGTGTGATGTGTGTTATGTGCTGGGGGATTGTTGGTGCTGGTGTGATGGTGGTGGGTGTGCTGTGTTCTCTTGCCTCTCCTGTCAGATCTGGTGTATGCCCTTCTCTTCTGGAGTGTTGCAAAGGATTGTGGTCAGTGAAGGGGCTGGTTTTATACACAGCTGTGTGGGAGTGTCCACATGGGATGCTGTCAGGTCTGTTGTGGGGGTTGTCCTGGGAATTGTAGGTTTCAGTTTGGTATTTTGCCTTTTCATTTGTTTGTGTTTTGTGTATTTGGGGGGCATGGCTACTTTGGTTTGTACAATTGTTGGCATTGCAGCAGTGTTTTTGCTTTGGACCGCCATGTTTTTCATATATCGTCCGCTGCGGTAGCTATGCTGCAGCTCTTCTGCTGTCTCTCACATTCACTCAATTATGCAACCGCAGCAGTTGGAAACAGCGGATCGTACCGTGGAACCATCGGGGATATACTAATTTCCAGTGCGATGAATCGGCTATGCTTGCAGCAGGTGGTAGCTTTTCCTCTGCGTTTCCGACCGCCGCGGTTAGTTTTTGGACGTCACCGCCCGCGTCAGGGTGGTTTTCCACCTGTCATCCTAATGGGGCCCTTTGTGTGTAAAATAAAAATAAATGTACTCTCAGTAATGAGTAAGGCCTTATGCAGCACAACTTAATATAATTCTTGTTGTGCAACATTAAAGGAAGCTTGGTGGCATTGGGTACGTTGCTACTCTGCAATCTGCAGCAGAGGCAACTCTATTGGACAATTTATTGTCCTACTTTAATTTCAATGGCCCTTCTCTACTCTGACTGCCTTTAAATTCTTAATTGTTCACCAGTTGCACACTCTTTATTGTATATAATAGTAACAAGTTTCCATGTTTGTGCGACTCCTTTGTTTAGTGTTTTGTCTGGGAACACTGTGTGAAAATTCAACATAGATGAGAGCAGAGGTACTGCTCACGGTTTGAAGGAATGCACTCTTTTCTGTGGACATCAAAGGTCCTAATAATTTTGATCCATTATATTCCAAAAATAACGATTCATATGCATTTATGTTTTATGCCATTCTTATTCTTTACTTCTTAATGATTGTTTCTCATTATTTTCAAGTATTGACAATTTTCATTCTTAACGCATTTCACATTTAACCCAATGCATTTCGGGTGCAAATGAACCCTTCGTCGGGGGTTTCTAAAGGAAAGAACAAAGAGCAATTTTGAGCCCAGAGCTATGTTTGCATTCACATATCACATTAACATTCTGTCATGGAATACAAAAAGTAAACGTCTTTACTCTTGTTTTTAACCTTGTCATACTACAATAAACATTATTGACCAAGAGTGCTATCTAAATATTGCACACGATGTTTTAAATGCCATCAAAACCTAAGCGCAACAAGAAAATAAATGCTAATGTTACTCATCGTAGTTTGTTATTCGGAGCGACAAGCGTTCCGTGTCAGTTACTCACAGAAATGCAGTGTATCGGCCTCATGCGTCCTCTCCTCCAATGGCAATCGAGTTACGATCGCGTACTGTGCTATGGTCTGTTTTAAGTATTCTGGTAGGTTAGTGAGATGGTCACGTGATCGCAACGAATTAAAAAAACGGGTTTATTGCACTAAAGTGGCGTAATGTCTATGACATTCATAACCGGGTATTCTTAAAAATTAGTGTATGTATTGCTCTTACTGTATGGACAATATTATGCTATACCAGATTGCCACCTCCACGAGTGAAAATGGTGCAATCACTAAATGTTATGTTATGTTAGAACTATATTTCTTGAGCGCACGGCTACCCAGATCGGGTGTCCCGGCGCTTTGGCAGAGAGTCCTGAACACAACCAAGAAAAACCCAGCGGCAGAAACACTGTAGGCCCACTGGTTAGGCGGAGAAGAGGAGCGTCTTGAGCTCCTTTCTAAAGGCCAGAAGATTGTTAGCCTTGCGGAGTGACAGAGGGAGCTCATTCCACAAACTGGCCACCATAAACTGGAAAGACCGGCCTCCCATCCGCACGCGTTTGATCACTGGTACCTCCACTTTAGCCAGGTCAGCAGATCTCAAACTCCTCCGGGGAACGTAGAGAGCAATCCGCTTCCTGAGGTAAGCTGGGCCAATGCAGTGGAGGGCTTTAAATGCCAACGTGAGGACCTTGAAACTAATTCTGCTAGGGATAGACAGCCAATGCAGCCTGCCGCGCAGTAGAGAGGCACTGGCTCTCTGTGGAAGGCCAAAGATGGCTCTGGCCGCCGAGTTTTGGACAACTTGCAATCTGGATACCAGATATTTAGGCAGACCAGAGAAAAGTGCGTTAGCGTAGTCTAAACGCGAACCCACAAGTGCTTGCACGATGTTCTTGCGATATTGAAGGGAAAGCAGTGGGAGAAATTTCCTCACCATCTTCAAGATACCGAAACATTTCCCCGCCAGGCCCGTGATGTGGGGACGAAAAGAAAGACTGTCGTCAAATACCACACCCAGATTTTTTACTTGGGTAGATGGTTTATCAGGGGGGAACATGTCGGAAGGCCACCATGATTTCCAGCCAGGGTCCTCAGCACAGCCAAAAAAGAGCAACTCGGACTTATCCGAGTTACATTTCAGGTTCTGGGGCTGAAACCATGCAAAAACAGCACTCAGGCAATCTCTGATTCTGTCGCCATTAAAAACCTCTCCCTTCCTGCAGGTAAACAGGAGCTGGGTGTCTTCAGCGTATGAGATGACCCGGGCTCCAAATGCCTCCGCGACCTTCGCCAAAGGGGCCACATAAATGTTAAATATGGTGGGGCTCAGGATGGATCCTTGAGGCACCCCCACCTCTAGCGAAGGCATTTCCGCGGAGAACGGAGGAGCCCAGATCACCTGCCGACGGTCGGTTAAGAAGGATTGAAACCAGTCCAACACCGTCCCCCGCAGACCTACCTCCCTGAGTCTTAGGAGGAGGCCGGCGTGTGGGACGGTGTCGAATGCCGCCGACAGGTCCAGCAAGACCAACATAGCCTTTCCCCCAAGATCAAGCGTTTCCCTGATGGCGTCGGTCACCTCCACAAGAGCTGTCTCCGTACTGTAATTGGCACGGAAACCAGATTGGGAGTCATGCAGCAGTTTGTTATTCTCTATAAAGGTGGTAAGAGTATGCTGAACATGTTTCTCCGCCACCTTCGCCAGAGCAGGGAGGAGGGAGATTGGTCTATAGTTGGCCCACTGCTACGTAAATTCTATCTAAATAATCTACAAAAGGTTCACTAACCAGGGATCATACTGTGATGGAAAACTAGGTGAAGGAACGTCTAAATGTTATACATTTACGTGTAGACCATAGTAATGTGTCGGCCATCTTAAGGTGGGATACGTTCGAGGCGTTTGTTACACATTCTTAAAATCATAACTACGTGGATGCATAGTTCTAACCAGCTACTTGTAACATTTGCAGTGTGAACCAACTTATATGTTAAACATATAGTATGAACATAAACGAATAAAGTAAACTGAAGTTATAGCAGAACATCACAAATTCATGTCTCTTCAATCATAAAAAGCATGTCAGTTCCAATCTGTCGTTGAGCCCATCCGGCTGCAGGCTCCCCATTTTTCTTATCCAGAAATATTCCGATCTTAATCTCATTTTGTGTGTGTCCAGGCCTGGGCGTGTTTCCACCACTTCCAATATGGTAAATCTTAGTTGGGAGATGTTATGTCCTGTTTCTGTCCAATGTGCTGTCACTGTGGATTTCATATTTTTTTGCCTTATATTGCTTTTGTGTTCTGTTATTCTTACCTTAACTTTGCGTTCAGTTTGTCCTACGTATAACTTACCACAAGGGCATTTAATACCATAAATCACTCCTTTTGTATCACAGGTACTGGAATGTTTTAGTTGAATTGTTTGTCCAGTTCTAGGATGTGTGAAGGATGGTCCTATTATTACATTGTTGCAATGTGTGCAATTCTCACATTTACGCATTCCTTTATGAATTGTCTTGTTAGGTTCTTTTTCTTCTTGTTTTAACAATTCTTTTAAATTCTTAGGTCTGTTGTAGGCAAACGTTATCCGATCTGCAAAGAGAGGTTTTAGATCAGGTTCTTGAGTTATAATGGCCCAATGTTTCCGCATGATGTTGGTTATTTGTGAAGCTTGCTTTGAGTATTTTAGAACACACACTGTGAGTTTCTGCTCAGTTTTGTCTTTTTTAGTTAGTAGAGACTCTCGTGTCATGGCCATGACTTTGGTTTTTGATTCCTGTAATAGTTTTTTTGGGTATCCTCTTGACTCATATTTTGTGATCTGCTTGTCAATAATGTCAGAAACATCCATAGGATCTGATGTAATCCGTTTATAACGAATGAATTGAGATGTTGGTAAATGTTGTTTTAAAGCTTGATGGTGGAAGCTTAGGTAATGTAACCCGCTGTTGCGGTCCGTTTCTTTCACATGGACATTGAATTCTACCATAACTTCAAGGAGGCAGATGAATAATAATATAAAGACAAAGATCCAACGGCAAACTCCAAATGCCATACAACCCTTAATAAAGTAACCCCAAGTATAATCCAATATCAAAGGATTTGGTGGTGTGCACAAACTGCTCCTACAGCCACCGTTGAGGGCTGCAACTCGTCAGCCCGGGAACCAGAACTAGTGAAGAAATGGAGCGGTGCACTACCAAGATACAAAGGTATCCAATAATGAAGCACGATCAGTTACTTCATTGATGTAATCTTTGTTAAATAGATCCAAATCAACAGAATATTCGAGGAGCGCATTTACACGCTAACCTCTGGTCATAGGCTTCTCGTTGTTGGCCCTCATCATGGAGGCCTAAGCTATTATTATTGCATCGACGACCGCATATAGAGGCTGATTGAAACTCACCTCTCACCACCTGTGAAGGTTTTCTCGACATATTTTCGCCCTGACGAAGTTCATTCTCTTGAACGAACCGCTTAGGCTGATGTCTGTATTCTGTTGATTTGGATAAAGATGACACCAACGAAGTAACTGATCGTGCTTCATTATTGGATACTTTTGTACCTTGGTAGTGCACCGCTCCATTTCTTCACTAGATGAATAATAATACTATGTCTCACACACATGATGTATAAAACGTGGATATCCTGTCTGCCGTAAGAAGACAGTGGGGTAAATGATGCAGTGCAGTACAGGGATAGGAACGGGTTATATCTTTTATTTGGCAAGTTTCTCGCAGAGTTTCCAATCAGCCAAACTCTTGATCATGCACATATTCCCACTTTACTCTCTGACCTCGCAATCCACCACAAATTATTTTCAACAAATACCTTCACTAGGCAGTAAGGAAATGTACTCTTCTGCAGGGTAAGTTAAAGGGATTAGGCTAGATAGAGGTTTTGCTATAGAATAGTGGGGTGTCACTGATCATCATGTGCTAAGCTTTGGCTTAGTCTATCACTGTAGTTGATGAATGATGAAAGGGAAACATTTGAAGAGGCTTAAATCTGTTATGGAAGCCATGAAATGTATATACATAAATCACTTGGTCAGAAAAATGTGGCACATGCCAAGAATGGACTTTTCATTTTTTTTGGTAGGCTGGGATAGAACATAGGAAAGAATAATGGATGCAAAGTATTTGTAGGAAGTGACTGATTGGGCACTGGGAAACACACCTTGATTTCAGTTTGAAATGCGTTAACATTTTTACAATGCCATGTTAACTGAAGCAGATGCACATTGCACAGGGCAGTGCCAAACGTAACCATGCCGCAGTTAGCTCACAGGTGGCAAAATGCCATGGGCAGGTAGGTGATGAATTATGATGGGTTGGATATCTGCCTTGCTTAACAAATACAGTATAGTTAATTTGTCAATGAACAAGCAATGTGACTTACCACCAACCATCCCTGCCACCACTGGGACTCTGTTGTAAATGAAGCCAGTAGACAGATGTAAGGCTTAATACTTATTTATTAAGCACCACAGAGAATAACTGGTGTTCCTATCAGAAAGCAGGGAGCTAACTGACAAGGCAGAACACAGGAGAAGATGACATCAGGGAAAATAGAATGCAGGACTTAAAGAGATACAGAGAAACATAAGTGCAGAGAATACAACATATCCTCTTCCCTTCATATGGAGAAACAAAAAAAAACAAAGGAAGGAAAGTAAGTCAATATAAAACATAATAAGTACATGCCCTTCGTTACAGAGAGAGAGACCTTACTTACAAACAAAGTCACGTAAATAACCTGGAGGTCTTCTCACTCTCTGAATTCTACTAGCACAAGACCCATTGGTACTACTGGCACTAGATTCATCGGTTCTCACCGGTTCTCGCTCGGCTTTTTTATACAGTGCCACACGCCTCAAGTTCCAACTCTCACCGTTAAATAGAGTGACAAATCTTTTATGAACAGACTTGACCTTAAATGGTCCCCTGAACTTCGTCAATCCGACACCCACTCGACCCGGTTTGACTTTCACCCAGTCATTCACAGCAAATCTACACGCGCCATCTGATTCACGCACGGTGTCAGGCTCACCAGGACCAGCAGGAAGGTCAGCGTTCAGATATTCTTTCATCCACGCAGCCACCAGTTTAGTGCCCGCTGAACGTCCCCTCATGACAGAAAACGGAATCAAACCGGTCACACTATTTTCAGTAGTCCTATAGGCCCAAACCAGGTCATTAACCAAACTCCTCACATCCATTCTTGAAGAAATCGCCATTTGAATGGCACCTTTAACCATGCGGTTGGCCCTCTCCACTATGCCATTCCCCTGGGGGTTGTAAAGTGAGGTCCTTGAGTGTGCAATACCGCACCTTCCCAAGAAATTAGCCATCTCTAGGGAGGTGAGCTGCGTCCCATTATCGGTAATGATCCTTGTGGGAAAACCTTCCTCTCTAAAGATCTCACTCAACACAGCAATAGTGCTGTTCGTAGTGATCTCCTTCATGAATTTGACTACCAACCACTTGGAAGAGACATCAACTACTACTAACCCAAACCTCATATCTTGACTCAACTGGTAGAACGGGCCAATAAAATCAAGACATATGGTGTGCCAAGGACACCCGGGATCTACTATTGAGCCACAACCAGTATGGCTACCCACTTTAAGTCTCTTCTCGCTTTCCAAGCAATCGGTACATCTCTCCACCCACTGCGAAATTTCGGAGTCCATTCCGGGCCACCAAAAATTCTCCCTGATTCTCCTCTTGGTAAGGGACTGCCCTAGGTGACCCTCATGGGCTAACTTAAATAAAGTAAATCGCACTTCTTGTGGAGGAATGAATTTGTCGTCCATTAAAATCATGAACCCATCTTTGTCCAAGATAGACAATTGTTCCAGAACCTTTAAATAAGGACGAAGTGCAGGAGATAAGCAACTCTCTCTCCTTGGACCCTTCGCTATCAGGTCTTTGACTTCACACAACACCACATCTTTAGCCATAGATGTATTCCACAAACTCCTACTAATTGCCCCAGCACACATATCTACAACTTCATCCACAGCGGCAACAGAACCCTCTGAGTTGAGAGATTCTACTCCTAACTTGTCCACCCTCTCCCAAGGTAGTGGAAGTCTAGAGAGTCCATCCGCCTGGCAATTCCTCCAACCGGGAATATATTCCACAGTGTACAAGTACTCTTGGATCCTGGCAGCGAGTCTAGCTAACCTGGCAGAACCCTTGCCAGCGCCGCCAGGCGAAAGTATTTTAACTAGGGGTTTGTGATCTGTCAATAACGTGAACTTGAACCCCCACAGGTACATCCTATAATACTCGCAACCCCATGCTGCGGCTAGAGCTTCACGCTCGATTATAGAGTAATTCCTCTCGGCTGTAGTGAGTGTCCTCGAGGCAAACGCTACAGTTTTAAGACCAGATTCGTGTACTTGAGCCAGAACCGCACCAACACCCACAGCACTCGCGTCCACTGTCAAAACTGACTTGCGGTTGGTGTCGAACGGTGTCAAAATGCCTGCCTCGCAAATTTCCACCTTGATTCTTTTAAAACACTCGTCTTGTTCCACAACCCACACAAACTTGCATCCATTCCTCAACAGCACCTTGATCTTTTCAGTTTTCTCTGCAAAATCCCTTACAAACTTAGCGTAGTACTCGATGAGGCCGAGGAAAGACCTCAACTGATCTTTATCGCATGGAGGTGGTGCATTTCTAATGGAGTCCAATAAGTCTCTCTTGGGTTTTACCCCGTCAACAGACAAGGTATACCCAAGATATTCAACCTCCTCCACTGCAAATTTACATTTCTCTTTCTTAAGAGTCAATCCTGCCTGTTCCATCCTCTCCAAAACGGTCTTCAAAATCACATTGTGTTCTTCAACAGTCGCTCCAAATATCAGGACATCGTCCTGAAAATACACTACATTGTTCACGCCCTTCAGTACAGCACCCATCATCCTTTGAAATACCCCGGCTGCAGAGGCGAGTCCAAAAGGCATTCGCGTAAATTGGTATATTCCCTCAGTTGTTATGAACGCTGTCAGTGCTTTTGAGTCTTGGTGTAGTTTTATTTGATGATAGGCACTGCGAAGGTCCAACTTGGAAAAATACTTTCCACCTTTTAGTGATAGAACCAACTCATTGATGTTCGGTAAGGGGAAGTTGTCTACTACAATGTTTTGGTTCAGGGTGCAAAGGTCCACACAAAAACGAAATTTTCCATCGGATTTGGTCGTAATAACTACGGGGGAAATCCAGGGTGACGTTTCGATCTGCTCTATCACACCCTGATCTAGCATCTCTTTCAACATCTTCTTCACTTCCTCGCGTGCAATGAATGGAACTTTTCTCACCTTGTGTTGCATGGGTATGGCATCATCCCGCAAAACAATTTTATGCACATAACCCCTCAACTCTCCTATATGCTCGTCAAACAGACCATTCATCCCTTCAACTATCGAATCTGTGGTTATGCTATCTACCACCATCACTTGTTGTGCTGCCCTAGGATATATTATTATTCCGAGGTCATACTGTTGCCCCCATCCTAAAATTGCAGGACCAGATTTGGCTACATACACCTTTCCTTCGGCTGAGCGATCCTTGAATGATATTACGCACACCATAAACCCAATCACATCTATACTTTCACCCTGATAACCACAGGCATTAATGTCACTAGGAGATAGCTATACATCCTTCCAATTTGTTAAATACATATCCTTGGGAATAATGGTCCATAAGGATCCAGGGTCAACCATCAGCTGGACCTCAATTTTATCAATAAGGAACAGGGCTTTTGGTCTGAATCTTCTTCCAGGCTCACCTTCATTCACACCATCCCCACCTAGACACAATATTTTGTTGGCACCCTCAATACTAACGATGTCTCTTACTTCATCCCTGTTTTCGACAACAGCTACTTTATCAACGTTTGCACCCCTACACATCTTCGCAAAATGTCCTTTCCGCCCACACTTCCTACACATCTTGTCGATTGCAAAGCATCTCCTGAAGTCCGAACTGTGAAAAGTACTCCAACACCTACTGCACATTCTTCCTTGGAATCTATTCCTGTCATTGCCTGAGAACGCATTGTTAGATCTCCTCTGACCACTTCCCCCCTGATCCACACTTCTCTTATTCACAACAGCAACTTCATCATGATCAACACAAGAAACACCATTCCCTTGAACATTTTCTTTTGTGTTATCTTTCTTTTCCATCTCTTTCATGCATGCATTCGATTCCTCAACCACTTTTGCTATGTCAATGGCCATTTGTAGGGTAGGATTTTTTGCCGCCCACAGTTTTTCCTGCATCTTTTTGTTTCGGCACTGTACTATCAGCTGGTCTCTTATCATTTGGTCTCTTATCTCTCCAAAATTACATTTTATTGACAGCTCGCGTAACCTAGCCACAAACTGGTCTACTGATTCCTCATTCCTTTGGGGTTGGGTGTAAAATTTGTGCCTCGCCATGACAATATTTACTTATTTTGCGTATTGTTTTTTCATCCGAGCTTTGGCTTCTGTGTATACATTGGTTATTGCCCTACCATCTTGGTTCACTGCTACGGGAAGATATTTAAAGGAATATTGACCCTCTTTGCCTAATGCACTTACCAAGAGGGCTTTTTTCCTAATTGCACTGAAATCTTTCCCATCAAGTGCCTCGATATAGTTCTCAAAAATGTCTATCCATTCATCCCACTCAATGGGTGGATCTCCAGTAGCTTGTAGGAACAATGGAGGTGCTATGACATTCAGATTTTCCATTCCAAAATTCTTTAAAGGGGCACTACTCCCTTTAACACAGAGATAGTCAAACTCGATTGAAATGTCGACTCTTCCTCATTAAAACGTGCAATATGTGCTTCCCCACTCTTTCTCTACTTTCTCAATGTAGGGAATAGTATTTGTGGTGACTTTTCAATGTACACTGTTTAGAGTCCAAAAAAAAATAAATATATAAATTCAATTTGTAAATGACACTCTCACCCTTTAATTTCTCCTGCTGACACTCGTTTCCGTTTTTAGAGGCTCTTTCCAGTCACTCGGTATGCCGTTTGAAGCATCGGTTTCAACTTGTTGCGATGTTTAAGGAGCGATGCCAGTTGCTAAGATACCAAAGAAGCTTTAAGATGGCCGCCACGTACGTTGCGTCGCGCAGTCGCGTCACTGCCGGCACGTCATCTCCGTCAATGGCGCTTGTTCCTTTCTTGTTCGAGTGCTTCCTCCTTGACGCGGCTCCGTTGAAGGAAAACAATGGCAGTGAAATCGAACGGTGAGTCTGCTCGTGTGTCTCTCCGCTCGAGGAGTCTGCTCGTGTGTCTCTCTGCTCGAGGAGACTTTTAAAAGATGCAGCCTGTGAGTTTGTACCGGTGATGCCGGTTCAGACGAGGGAAAAGTCTAATATCTCCTGAATGTCACAAATACAACACAAATCTCTCCGTTTTCTTTTAAGAATTTGCGCTCTCGCTCTCCTTAATTTTTTAAACGTGCACAAGAATTTCTTTTTAGTCCAAAGTTTTCGAAATATAGCATTGGATACGATTCCTTTAGCAAGGTGCGCTTCTTTATAATCCCAACACGACAAAGTCACAATTAGATACAAGATATAAATAGGCAAATGTTCTTCCAAACTCACCAGTTGTTTTGGAAACTTTGCAGGCTTCAGTTCAAAACGTAATATTTCTTCTTCATCAAGGTAGCAAAGATATTTCTATTACAGTACTTTTGACATGGAATAAAAGGTTCTTCTCTGCTTCAAAACTTGCGTGGTTCTTTGAAATGGGAGAGCTTTTTTCCTTTTTCCTCAAAATCCGCGTGGTTCTTTTCACCAGTGGAGTTCTCCTCCCTCTGTGGTTGTTCAGCTCCTTCTGCTCATCGTCGCCATGTGTTGTAAATGAAGCCAGTAGACAGATGTAAGGCTTAATACTTATTTATTAAGCACCACAGAGAATAACTGGTGTTCCCATCAGAAAGCAGGGAGCTAACTGACAAGGCAGAACACAGGAGAAGATGACATAAGGGAAAATAGAATGCAGGACTTAAAGAGGTACAGAGAAACATAAGTGCAGAGAATACAACAGACTCCCCTATCTACTGCCTCCTTTGCAGCCTCTGTTGCGGAGGCACTGCTGATGCTGCACTGGTAGTCTGTGGAGCTAGAAACAAATTAAATATTTTAGATGCAGATTCGACTCCCAAGTAATTATTATTTTTGAACAAAGTACAATTACAGTACATCACTACAGCTTGGTTAGTGGTATCTTCTATCAAAACTATCACTTTGGGAGGTTTTCTCGTTGACAATGTTAAAAACAAACAGGTAGTCTAGCCAACCAAAAGCATTTAATGATGGAGGGGCATAGTTATGATGACCCTGAGTACTAAACTTATCCCCGCTCTGCTTTACGCAGGCGGTGCGGTGCTACTTGCCCAGACGGCTGTGTGGTGCAAAGTCTTTTAAATACTTTTAATGATTTTATAGTCTCTCTTGACTTTTCTATTAAGTTCTCTAAATTGTACATTATGACTACAGGCAGTATAAAGTTTTCTAGATGCCAGTTCTTCTGCATAGAGCAGAACTGACTAAAGTTTCTACTTTCCCTATCTGGCGGTGCTGTTTGATGAAAGGGGGTCATGGGCGGCACAAAGAGCACTTAAAAGAGCACTGAAGCAGCAGGAGCCAATATGGACTTCACTAGGAGACTAGGGGCAAAATCTTTACCCACCCTACTCAAAATTTACAAAGACAAATGCATACTCGTGGCCGCCTATGGTTGTGACGTGTAGGGTTTCAAAGAAGTTAGTGAACTGCAGGTAGCTGGGAATACATTTCTCTGTAGACTTCTCGCAGCCCCCATCTCTACCCCTTCAAGTTTGGTATATGAGGAGCTCGGAAAGGGTTACATTTCTGACCTCATCTCAATGGCTTCTTTCATTCGGTGGTTGAAAATCTGCTCAAGCCCCACACCTATCCTGAATCAGCTTGTACTAGAGGACTGTTTGGTGCTCGAGGAGGATTTGAATATTCCCTGGCAAGGGTTATGTCCTGCAGCAGCAATAGAGTTTAGGGCACCCTGAGCTGTTCATGCACGGTGGGTAGCTGTGCCCTAGCGAGTTGAGAGATATTACACATATGTTCCAGGATAAGATAGTAGAGGAAAAGGGAAGGTAAGGAACTCATCAAGCCCACATCAAGGCAATACATACTACAGAGTGCAGGGCCCTCAGGGCAACTCTACAGGTCCTATATTAACAATTTCTCTTAACCAGATTTAGATGTAACTACATCCAATGGTGTTTAGCTGTTTGCAGAGGTTTTTCAAAGCCAGGAGCCCTAAAACCTTGCCCATGTAATCATTTTTCAGAACAAGATGTCTTAAATATTTTTATCTTTTGTGGTTTTATAGTAATTTACGAAAAAAATGAATTTTTCTGCTGTTAAGGAATTGCAATTTTGCACCCGTGCAGACTGCCCTGATATACTTACAAATGCTGTCTTTGCGTCTGATCTGTTCTGGAGTTGCTAGCTTCCTTACAGGAGAAATAAGACATAATAAGAAGCTGTTTGAGAAAGAATGAGCTTGTCTTGTTCTCATCCTGTGATGTATTATACATGTTTTAACTATGGGTTGTTTTATAGACTTTTCATTTCACCATATAATTTGTAGTTTATATTTCACTGCACAATACATTTTGCACTTTATATGATCCTCTTATAGCTTAGATTCTGCACTTGTTGTGCATTATCATTACTTCCTTGTTTTATCTCTTCCGACCTATGGTTTTAGATGGTTTATACATTCTTAATTGGAAATTGGAAATGAGCTGCTGGTCTGCTTTTAACCATCATGCATTGTTTCTGATTTTAGCATTTATTGTGTTTTTCATTTGCTTTTATGGTCTTTGTTGGCCAAAAAATGATTTATTTGATTGATTGATTGACTCTGAGTTACTTAAGTGCAATGAAGGGCTGGAATGTTCAATAAAGAACATATGGTCTTGGTTGGAAAATGTAATGGGATCTTATACTTTCCTGCCATGCTGCACTGTCATGCAAACTGATGATACACTGTCTAAATGAAGTATAACACAACATTTCCGGGGGTGCATGACCATGGCCAGACTCTCTTTTTGACTGAGCATGAGCAAGAAAACATTCTCAACAAACATGTTTGGTCAATAATAGCTCACTTGGGCCTACAATCCTGACAGTAGAGTAGCAAAAATATGTTCTCTTAGTCTTACAGTACCACAAGATACATAAGCAGAGATGTAAAGCTTAATAACAAAGAAGAAAAATGTTAGAGTGCAGACAGGAGAAAGTCAGCTACAGAAACATGAAACTAGAAAAAAGGATAATGCATGGATGATAATACTTTAACATACATTAGATAGGGGAGTTGCAGAAAATGGAGACAGTATAAAAACATAAACAAGGCTAAATTATTTTAATAGTGGGGTGAGGTAAAAGTTAAGGAAATAATAATAACAGGACTTGCTGGGACCAGCAGAACCATCGGACACAATGCTAGAGGTAGTGGTGGGGGTTCCTCTCACCGCTGCACTGTTAGTGACACCCTCTTTACCCACCTGTGATGTCCTCTTACTCTTGGGTGCTGATGTAAATAATAAAAGAGATAAAAAATAGCATTGTACTTTTCTTAATCATATCAACTATAGTACTAGTATTGTATTGAGTCAACCTATTCCAAATATCCAAAGCCTAAACCCTATTCCTTATTTACTAAAGCTGAACTACATTTTGAACAATGCATTATCATTGTACTTTTCTAAATCATATAATCTACAGTACTAGTATTGAGTTTACCTATTCCAAATTTCCTAAACCTAAACCCCATTCCTAATTTTCTAAAGCTAAACTACATTTGAACTACTAATGCATTGCAACAAATGATCTTTGCTTCTCAACCCTTTGATGGCCCAACTCAGTCTCCTTTTTCAATGCATAAATACTACACATCACTGGGAGATTGGTACTGCATGAGATACATAAAGAAAGGTACAGAGAATACTAACTACCTGATATACTACCACTATCTTAGTGACAGTACAGATTAGTCCGCATGGCTTCTTAAATAACCAGCCCAATGGAGCACCCACGAGTGCGAGTATGTTCCTCACGCCTCTCCCCTTCGCATCGCTGGCCGGGCCACGCTTCAGCTGATTATTATCGCTCATCGGTCCCGGTTGGGCGTTCTCATTTTAGTGGCCATATTGGTTGTGGAATCACGCTGTGATGCGCTCTAGCTGTTAATAAAAGGGGTTTCATCGAGCCCTGCGCTCGCTATCACTGTGTGCTCGTGTCCCTCCTGAGGCGGAAGCTGGGAGGTTTGTTGTGCATTTAATCTGTTTTTAAAAACTTACTTGACACTTAGCTTGATTACAAAGCTTTTTATTCTCTTCACACCTCTCCCCTTCACCTCGCTGCCCGGGCCACGCTTCAGCCGATTATTAGCGCTGATCGGTCCCGGTTGGGCGTTCTCATTTTAGCGGCCATATTGGTTGTGGAATAGCGCTGTGACGCGCTCTAGCTGTTCATAAAAGGGGACGGTTATGTCTCCGCGCAGCGGACGCAATCAGCGGACGCACCGGACCAGCGCCGGAGTCGTGCCAGAGTCCTGCCAGTCTGTGCCCGTCAGCGCCAAGGAGGCGCCAGGGGCCAGGTCGGCTGATGGCTCAGGCTCCCCTCCTGTTACAAACACAGCCTACGCCCTTACCACCCTTAAAGCACTCAGGCCATCCTGGCAAAGCTGTCATTATAAGTGTGTGCCGGAGAAACTGCAAGACGGTTTTGAGTGTTGGTGCTCTAGGACCCCGTGTAACATTTCCCCACTTGCACCCCCGGTTGCCCCGACTTTATTTGGGACTCAATCCCCTTCCCACCACCCTGGAGAAATGGCCTTTCTTATAAATGCTCGCTCCCTCGTGAAAAACAATATCGCTTTCAGAGATTTTATCTCAGAGAGGAAGCCTTCGTGGGTCTTTGTCACCGAAACCTGGGGCTCAGAATCAGCTGGTCCTGACCTGGTTGACACCATCCCCGATGGTTACGCCTTTGCGAGACTGGACAGAGTAGGCCGAAAAGGGGGAGGAATTAGCATTCTACATAAGACTTCATCAACCTGCCGTATTGAATGCCTCCCTTCCCCTCATAACTCCTTCCAGGCCGCTCATTTTTCCCTTAGCCCATCTCCCATGGTGTCCTTTACGGGCATTCTAATTTACAGACCCCCTGGCCCCAGGCAGGCCTTTACCGCTGGTCTCCTAGAAATTCTTGAACCATTCATCGATAAACTGAACTTCACCATTCTTGGCGACTTCAATTTTCATCTTGAAAATTTTAATTTGCCCGACACTACATCCCTGGTGGATTCTTTGGTCTCCTGTGGGCTTTTACAAAAAGTGGGAAGCTCCACCCACTCCGCGGGCCATACATTAGATGGGGTATTTACCAATGATCGTAGACTGGAAGTAGGTCTCCCTCTCCCCCTTTCATGGTCTGATCATAAGGCAGTCTCCATTGAGTTCACATCTGGACTACGAGATCTGCCCGCAAAGGACAATAACATCTGGACTTTGAAAAGGAACTACAGAGGACTAAACAACGAGGCCTTTAGCCCCTTCATCGCTAATCTCAAGTCCTCTCCTAAAACTGATACGGACACTGCAGCTCGGGACCTCGTCACCACCCTCTCGGAGGCAGTTAACATCCTTGCCCCCGCCAAACCACACTATTGCGCCAGGAAACGTCCGTCGGCCCCGTGGTTTTCTGACTGCCTTAGACTACGTAGGCAGGAGTGTAGGAGGCAAGAAAGATTCTGGAGAGCCCACCCTCACCCAGATGAAAGGACCAAACACAGAAACCTCATCATAGGATACAAGGCCGCAATCTTAGCCACCAAACAGTCATATTTCACCAATCCGACCACCTCCCTCAGCTCCCCTAGAGATCTTTTCAATATTGTGGATTCTCTGTCTCTTGTTCAGCATCCAGATCCCACTGTCGCATCTCAAAAACTTTGCGATCAGATCTCCACGTTTTTTCACACCAAAATCGTGGACATCTATACCGCCCTAGAAGCCCTCAGCTCTATTCAGGACCCCGTCCTGCCATCTGTCCCTCCTTCTCGGCCTAGCCCGCTCTCGGCTCCCCAAGGACACTTGTCCAATTTTCCTTCACTGACCTATGAAGTCATAAAGGAGCGTCTCATCAAACTCAAATCGGGATCCCCTTTGGACCCCTGCCCCCTCAAAATTTAGAAAAACTGCAGAGAGGCTCTGCTCCCCCCTATCTTGATGTAATGAATCTGGCAATTTCGAATGGCGTCTTCCCCGCGACCTGGAAGTTGGCTGTTGTCAAGCCTCTTCTGAAAAAGCCAACTTTGTATCCCGGGATCCTAAAAAACTTCCGTCCCATATCCCTTCTTCCTGCCCCCACCAAGATGCTCAAGGCCCACCTCAATCACCATCTCAGCGCCTTCCTGGACAACGCTAGCCTGCTAGACCCATCCCAGCATGGCGTTCGAAAGGCGCATAGCACAGAGTCAGCCCTTACAGTGGTGGTCAACAACATTCGCGCCAAGGTCGACAGTGGTCAGACTACCCTTCTGATCCTGCTCGACCTTACAGCCGCCTTTGACACCCTGTCTCCCTCCATCCTGGCCACGCGTCTTGGCGAGATGGGAGTGGAAGGACCAGCTCCGGGTCTCTTGACTTCCTTCCTCAACCAGCGTTCTCAAAAGGTCAAACTGGGCGACTTCCTCTCCTCCGCCAAGCCTCTGCAATGTGGGGTCCCACAGGGCTCATCCCTGAGCTCTACACTTTTCAACATATATGTGGCCCCACTTGCAAGACTTGTCAGATCTTACGGACTGGAAGCTTTGTCGTACGCTGACGACACCCAGATAATGGTCTCCTTATCTCATTCTGTGGAGTCCACAACCTTAAATTTCAAGAACTGCATGGAAGCCGTGGCAGGCTGGATGACCTCAAACTTCCTCAAACTTAATGGGGAAAAGACTGAGGTCCTCATCTTTGGTGGCAAACAAGATCTTTGTTCGGAGGACTGGTGGCCGCCTGCCCTTGGAACATGCCCCAAGCCGTCCCCAGTTGCCCGGAATCTGGGGGTCATCATCGACACCACACTTGCTTTTGACAAACAAGTCAATAAGACTGTCTCCACCTGCTGTGGTGTACTGAGGATCCTTAGGAAACTCGCTCACTATCTCTCCCCCGACGCCCGGAAACAGGTTTCGGTGGTTCTCATATCCCCTCGCCTGGACTACTGCAATGCCCTCTACCTTGGCATAAGCAAAAAGCTCATTCATCGCCTCCAAGTTGTCCAAAACGCAGCAGCTAGGTTTGTAGTTGATGCCCCCACACGTGCCTCCGGCTCTGGGATTAGAAAAAAACCTTCACTGGCTGCCTGTGCAGGCCAGGATTAACTTTAAGGTTCTTGTCCTTACCTACCGTGCTCTACACTGCCTGGGTGCTGAGGACATTAGGTCTCTTGTGTCCTTCTATACCCCGGGCAGGGCCTTGCGATCGGCCCACAAAAACCTTCTGTCTATCCCCCAAACCGTCAAGGCGAGGTGGGGAGGGAGGGCCTTTTTCTCTCTTGCCCCTAAACTGTGGAACATGCTTCCAGCTGACCTTAAGGGCAGGCCGTCCCTCGCCCTTTTTCGTAAAGGCCTAAAAACCTGGCTTTTCGCTTAATCCTACCTGTAATTCCCCTCTGTCAGGGGTCACCGGTCACTCAGCTGTTTTCCATCAGATGCGCCTTGATGCCTCCGGGTTAGGTCGCGCAATACAAATCCCAAATTCATTCATTCATTCATTCATGCAGAGCAACAGGATAGCTCAACTGGATCATATATTATTTATAAAGTAAACTTAACTTTCTCTGAGTTTGAGCAGCATTCTATTCAAAATAAAAACATTACCATTTAAAAAAAACAAAAAATAAATACTACCCCCAGAGTCCCGCAACCTCGACACCCAGCAGATCGAGCAGGTCCTGTTCAGTTGCTGTGTCGTGCGCTGCACCCCAGTGCCCCACAGCACACACTGATGCAATCTCCCCCACAGCAGCTGATGCTCCCCCAGGGCATACCCTCTCCCATGTCTGCTGCCTGCTGTCAGCATGGAGGGGAGGTAGTGATGCACAAAAAAACAAGCATGGTCCCCTCCACCTTTGAAAAAATGGAGTCGGGCTGCACCCGATTGAAGCACCAGAGACTGCAAGGTGTGCAGCTTGTTGCAACAGCACTGGCGCCACCGCTTGCTGCCTGTTTAGAAATAGTGCTGGGGTGAAAAAAAGAGAAGTAAGAAAAAAAACAACAGCAAAGCAGAAAGGAATTACTAAAGGAAGTAGAACACAAGGAAGAAAGGGAAAACAAAAAGAGTACGGAAAATGTGAAAAAAAGACAACAAACAGAAAGACACACACTGATGAAAAAAAGTAAATGAGGGGTGGATGAGAGGGATGAAGAGTACAGAAGAGATTAAAAGTAGATTGATAAAGCAGACCCAGAATCATGCACAGAACAAAAAGCACATACAATTTGCAGAGTTTTATTTGAACGCCACAGAATTATACGGAGCAAAACTCAGTGAGATCCACGCAGGCTGAATTGATATATGTTAAAATTGATTATTTAATAAATTATATTTGCGTTCGATATTAGTGATACTAATAGCTAAGTATATGTAGTCTATACTTCTGTTATCAATATCAAATTTCCAATATATGTGTATATCAAAATTTGTAGGATCTATTTTGTTAGTGATCTGTTTGAGAAGCAGGGTTTGCGCATGCTGGGAGGTTGTGGAAGGAGGATGCCTGCTGAGCTCTGTATGGTTTAGAGTCATGTCCTTAGTTGAGTTAGGGATAAACTTTGTATTGGGGTGAGTGAGGCACCAATGGGATTGAGTCCATTGGTAAAGATGAAGTGATGGCGTGTGTATCTGTACTACCTTGTCTTTCCACCTTCGACCTATGCAATTTGTCTGTGGAAGCACACCTAACCTAAGCTTTTTCTACCATTTCATGTTTCTTTCCCCTTCAATATCCTGAATAATCCTGTATACATACCAAGTGAAACTTTCGTAACGGCTTCTGTTGCTGGCTACCTGAAGCTCAAGAAAACATGTCATTCATGCACCTTCAGCACACTCACAGTGCTAATTTCAATTTCTTCCAGTTTGTGAACGGTAGTTCGGTGTGTTCTAAATTGCCATACAAGGCACACAATCCTCAAACTGAGTGAGCATATCTACATATGAAACTAAGGCAAAAATGCTGGAGAGGACTGCCTTAGTTCCCTAAAGGGCACTTCAAAAACTGGTTAAGACTTTATGTTTTTGTTGCACTGGGTACTTTGTGACAACATGACTTGTGTTCCGTCCACCATTACGTGCAGTGGGGTGAATATAATGCACTTGTCATTCAGCGAACAGAACACATACCACATTCTGAAGACTTATGAATTATGTTGAGCAGCCCATAAGCAAGTACATGATGTCCTCAATTAGAGGATTAATATGTTTATGGCTGCTTACGACTGCTTACCTTCTGAGGTAGTGGACCATGGAAGGTAAGTATTCATTCATAGCTATTGAAACGTATAAGTTATGGCAGCTCCAACTCAGTCAATTTTCCAATACTTTACTTTTGCATGGAACCAAATAAATAAAGTAGGAAAAAGTAGGGCTGAGTGAGATGGGCACTGGGGAAAGTAACAATTACTCTCCTGCCTCTTTCCTTGCCCAGAGCAGATTCTGCACCAACATGGTTGAGTCTTTTTAGCTGTTGCAGGAATGTAGTCAGCAAAGTGTAAATCCTGCAGATTTGCAGCATCCTCTAGAGCATATGAAGTGGAGGCTGTTGCTTCTGTAGTAGTAAGGCTTTCAGTTAACTGAAAGTTAAGGAAAGACAAGTCTTCCCATGGTGGTCTGATGATAAGCAACATAAGCATTCTATGTTGCCATCAGGATCTGGTGGGTAAACAGTTTCTTATACCAAGTGCAAGTTTTAGCACTCTCATTGTATGACTGAAGAACATGGTCATTCATTTCCACTCCGCCCATGGGCGGAGGTTGCGAGTTCTGCTATGCGGAGTGGAAGTCATCGCCCAGGCTTGGTAGTAAACAAGAATACAATTGGGATTGTAAACCTTGGCCATTTGACTCCCAATTGTAACGGGGAAAGGGTTCTCATCATGAACTGTAGTGAACATGTACATGTAAGTAATGGGATTTTTGGTTGACTAGGGTGTGCAGCCGGTCAAGAAGCAACCACAATTCCCATCAGGATGAGGCGCAAGCCAATCATAAATTAACCCCTGTTTAATCCTCTGATAGCTTGGCACAGGACAGTCAGGCTTAACTTAGAGGTAATGTATAAAGTATCTGTGCAACACTGCATACAATAAAAAGAGAAAAACACCACACAAAAAGGACCCCACACCCAGTTAAACAAACATAGAGTGATTTTTAATGCATGAAACAAGACCAACATTTCTAAAATCCAATCAACAGAACTGAAGATATAAAGGTTTAAAGATTTCAGTGAAAACAGGATAAAAAAACACAAAGTAACAACTGTGTACATCTGATCGCACCGGACCGGGTAAAGTCATACGTTCAGGCATACTGCGATGGAGTGCAGGCCACTCAACAAGTGTACCTCACACACTGTCTGCGGAGCATTGCAAGGTTCCATGCAGAGGATGTGTTACACAGCAGTGGTGATGAATCGGTTCAAATGGGAGGCAGAGTTGTGATGCGCAGTCCTGCATCATCATTGAGGATCCCATGGACAAGGGATTGCGCTGCAAAGTTGCGCTTGTAGTCGAGGAGATGCATTGGTTCCGATAAGCTAGCAGGCTGCCGTGCAAGAACCTGTCGAGGCAACTGTTAATGACAAAGACAAGGGCCTGTATCAGTAAAGATTTACACAGGTAGTGGTTCCAATGTGCCTGCGGGTTCAGTGTGGATTCCTTTGTTTTAGAAGAACCAACAGCAGATGGGATTTGAAGATGATGCGTTGAAAGCAAAGGCAATGCGCCGGTTCTGCTGGAGATGTCCCCCGCTGAGGAAGAAATGTGTTGGTTCTGCTCGATCCAAAGAGGGACTGGCAGTGCACCTTCAAGCCCACTTTCAAGGGTCCAGGACTGGGGTTTAAACCACTTAGTAGGGTAGGACACACAGATGACAGAGTCCAGCTGCTGGGTTGAAGGTTGTAGGAGCTTTATATCCCTGAGGCTCTAGTAGGAGGCCTACTAACTAGTTCATGGAGTAACTTTGGGGTCCTGAGTTTGACAAATGTAGGTTCAGTCATTCTCACCAAGGAAAGAGGAAAGCAGATAGCAGGTCAGCACAGCAGGGAAGTAAGTCTTCAGAGCAGTAGTCCAGCCGAGTTATAGTCCTTCCAGCAGCACAGCAGTCCTTCCTGGCAGAGCATCCACAGGCCCAGTTTAATGATAGGTTGGTGACTGAGATTCAGTACTTACTTATACCCAGTTGTGCCTTTGAATTGGTGAGAAGCCTCTAGAGACATGTCTGTGAAGTGCACAGGTGCCCTTCCTTCATTGCCCTGCTCCAGAACAAACTGCAGAGGATATGCAGCCCTTTGTGTGGAAGCAGGACACAGTCTATTTAAGTGTAAGTGATGCTGTGCCTAGCTCCTCCCTTCCACCCTGCCAGTGATGGCCATCCAGGTATACCTAAGCTCTTTACCTATCTTTGAACACCAACACCCGTAAAACCACTATAATGTCAGAATGAGGGGTCAACTATCTAATTTGCCAGCAAATACTCTTGAGGAGACTAGTTGTAGGACACCCCCGCGCCGCACGGCCACCAGCTGCTGCGTGCGCCCCCTTGCCTTGCCTGCCTCGCTGCCGCCGCCTGACCACGCCCCCTCCTTCGAGCAGCGTGGTCCGTGCTCGACTGTTGGTTTAGCTTTGTTTTGTTTTGTTTTGTCTTTCCTTAGTGCCTGTATTGTAGTTATTGGATTGTAATATTGTGTTTTCCTTCCTGTTTGCCCTGTTGTTTGGCCGCCCTTCGTACTCCCTCCCCGCTTCCCGCCACCGCCGCTAACCCCGCCCCTTTTTCCCTTCTGTACCCTCCCCGCTCCCACCTCCCATCTGCTCCGCCCCCCCGCGCACTTGGCCATATATGGCGACCGTGCGACGCAGGTGAGTGTGACCTAGTTGTAGGACACCCCCGCGCCGCACGGCCACCAGCTGCTGCGTGCGCCCCCTTGCCTGCCTCGCTGCTGCCGCGTGACCACGCCCCCTCCTTCGAGCGGCGTGGTCCGTGCTCGACTGTTGGTTTAGCTTTGTTTTGTTTTGTTAAGTGCTTGTTTAAAAATTACAGTAATTCCAAAAAATTGCAAGGGAGTAAAAGCTGGCGGGCGACAGAGAGTTTGTTATTGATGGTAGCAGTCTATAACTAATCATATTGTTTGCTCTCCTGGTTCGTTGCGCCCATAAGTAAAAATGTATATAAATAGAATTTGTGTAACTGTGCTAGCTACCGGCCCAAGGTGACTGGAGGAGTGTGTGGGAACAGTAATAATAAAATGAGTTGCCAGAGGAGATCCTCATGGACAATGTTGTTGTACTTCTATCAGAGGCCAGTGGGCCTGAACTGGTGACCAGTTTGTTGTAGTACTTCCAGACTTAACTTTGCATTTGCTGCACTCATAAACCGGACAAGGCTGCAGGCCAACCGGATGTTGCTGCCCTCGAAACAAGCTTTTACCGCCTCCCTGCATGATCGTACCTGGCTTGCAATCAGGTGCGGTTTTAATAGCCGACTTCGTTGAACTCCCAAGCCATTACAGATGCATGGTAGATGTAATACGTCCACGTTGAGGTCTCCGCATAATCTTCAGCGGTTTCAAGTGTCTGTGCATTTCCACGGTGAGAGGTGACACTTTGCGGGTAGAATTCCCAACCTCAGAAGCAAGAACCTTTCTTTTATGATTCTCGAGAAACCTGTTCCTAGATATGGTTGGGGCTTTGCCGTTGCGTAACTCTGAATTACAAACCAGCCGTGGGCCCTCTTGCTGAGGGCAGCTTTGTGTTCTGCAAGGGATACAATCTTTACTGATTTGTTTACCAGGGCCTTGAAACATTTTAGAGATGTGCTAGATTCCCATAGATCCTGTAGAGCAAGCAGTCTGATTGCTGATTGAAGGTAACTCATGGCTGGGCTGTCGTTTTTCCTTGTAATTTCCTTCCACAAGTATGAATTAAATGTGCCTAGCTTGCCTCTCTTTATTATGAACCAGCATTTGGCGTAGGCACCCTTCTGTGAAATTTACTGCTTTTGAAGCCCAAACTCTAGCTATATTTGAGCTGGCGAATTGAACTGCGGGAGATTGAATATTATTCTTAAAGCCTTGGCGACCACGTTGTCCAAGGTAACCTCATCTCCTCCTCTCATTAGTTCACTACCGTAAGTGATCGAAGATAAAAGTCTCACTCGAAGCACTTCTAGTAGTGGAAGAAGACTGGGGCCAGTTATTTTTTGCCTGATGTTTTTTTAACGCAACTGCCAATGCGGTCCCCCTACCTTTAATGGTTGATTTCTGTTTGCTGAACGCGCCATTTCTATCAAATATTACTCCCAAATACTTGTATTCCTTTGCTGTCTCCAGCAACCTGGCCCCAATTGTCCATCGGGGATGGTGTTTGTTGTTCCGTTTGTTTAATACCATAGCTTTGGATTTTTCAAGGTTTATACTCAGCCCGTTCTTGTCAGCGAAGTTGTGGTATTTATCAAATGCTGCAAGCCGACTTGAGTGCGGCTGATAAGTAGCAGGTCATCTGCATACAGGAGGTTCGATAGGGTTAAACCCCCATATTCGGGCCATGATGATTGCATTTGTCCAGCTTGTGGTGAGGTCTGACACAAAGAGGTTGAACAGGGTTGGGGCCAATACGCAGCCTTGCTTCAGCCCTTTGGTAGTTGGTATTCTCCTAGACAAGCTATCTCCTGCTCCCACTTTAATTTGTACCCGTGTTTCAGAGTGAAGCAAAATTAGCTGGTTCAAGAGGTTTGTAGATATTCCCCACCTTGCAAGTTTAGCCCAAAGTATTCCCCTGTCAACGCTGTCGAAAGTGGCTTCATAATCAATAAAGCAGACAAATAGTGGTTTGTTGATATTTTTAGTAGCGTCTATCAAGAGAGAGAGATCAAGAATATTTGTTTTGGTCCCCAGGCTTTTCTGAAAGCCGGTTTGGTCGATGGGAATTAGGGCTTTTTCCTGTGCCTAGACTGTAAGCTATTAGTGCAATGAGCCTGTAGTTTTTTGGCTCAGTCATGCTGCCCTTTTTATGGATCGGGGAGATGATTGACCCCTTCCGGGAGTCAGGAATTCTCACCAGTTCCATGATGTTGTTATAGAGGGGTAATAATGCTTCTGCCCAGTAATTCGGATCCCGCTTATATATGATTGGCAGTAGGTCGTTGGGCCCAGGAGCTCCATCTTTCCAACTTTTCAAGATTCTATCCGCAAGCTGTTTGGTTAAAAAGAAGGTGGCTGTCAGAAGGCTTCCAGAATCTTCACAGGAGCAGTCCTGATGCTTATCCCAAATGCCCCGTCCCCCAGTACCACCGCTGCAAGAGCAATGTCACTAGAAGTCAGGGAAAGGGGAGTTGGACAGAGAAGAGACACCTTGTAATTTGCGACACCTGGTACCCTCTTGGTTGCAGTGAGTAGAGATGCCTCTCAGCCTCCGCACCTCGTGGATACCTAATGCACAGAACAGGGATACATAAGACCTAACCTCTACTGTATATCAGCTCTAAAATATAGAATCAAAATTGGTCCTACCAGGTGTTTCCAAGGTAATGCTTCTCTTCTATTGAATCTTTCACTCTGCAGGGAGAGTTCTTTCAAAGAAGGGGAGAGGGTAAATAGACAGGGAGTTAATACTTTAACTACTTCTCACTTAATTCCTCTCTATGATTTTCTATGTATTCGCCTATACCTGTTACTCTCTTGCAGAGGTAGTAATCTGGGGGTCTGATGTAGAAAGTAATCCAACACTACGCAGGTGCAGTCTCCAATATCCTCAAGCGCGCAAAAAGGGAAGAGGAAGGCAAAGGGGGGAAGGAAAGAAGAGGGCAAGCGCAATGAAGAAGGGCGCGAGGAGAGTTACGCTGCTGGTTAGTACTTGACTTTCTTACTGTCTTTGTTCTGACGAAAGTTCTGATTCCTCCTTCTGAAAGGCAGACTCAATGAAGTTTCACTCACTGAGTTCAACTGCGCTTTCACTGGTGCCAATGTCGATTAAGCTGACTGAATTCAAACTCTGAAACACGAAGTGGTTTTAAGTTCTGTAATTCTTATGTGCTGCTTCGACTAGTTACTTCACTAGTTGGTCCTGACTTCGATGTCCTTTTACCTCAAACACTCGGGCTGAGCAACAGCAAGAACTCTCACCTGTTACTGCCAAGTCTCTTCAGAAAATAGGCGAGTTGTTGTCAAAGGAGTTCGGAAGCCCCGAACTTCACTGGAAATATCACTCGGGACTCTGACTAAACTTGAGCGTGTCTGACGCAGGAAACTCTGCCCCCGACTCGCTCCTCAGAAAGTCCGCACTCTCCCGTCACGACTATTGACGCGGAGAAACGGAAATCACTTCCACTCAGCTAAGGGTCGTGATTGAAGTGCGCAGTTACAAACGCGCACAAGACCCAGATACACTAAACGGCAACTTCATTAAGGGGGAAAACGGCCACTGCGGCGGCCATCTTGGGGGAGGTTTTTCTCACTGCTACAAGGGAACCAAATGCTAACATTACCAGGTTTAATCACAGGACGTTTTTTAGCTGGTCCTAGAGTACTACACACAGTGGCTATCCTAAGGTTCCTGACAGTACCCCCTCTCTAAGACTGATTCATCGGTCCTGGCTTGTCAATGGAATAAAGTGACTCATCTTAGTAAAGATGTCCACTATTACCAGAATGGTGTCAAAACCTTTGCTTAAGGGCAGATCTACAATTAGATCCATATAGATGGTGTGCCAAGGATTGGTGGGAGTTGGGAGCGGCTGTAACAACCCCTGAGGGGCCTGTCGCACCGGTTTGCTTCGAGCACACAACTCACAGGACTGTACATATTCTTTCACATGAGAGGATAACCCAGGCCACCAGAAATAACGTTGCACCAAATCCAAGGTCTTGGAAATACCCTTATGTCCAGCCAAAGGGTGATCATGGCAACTTTGTAAAGCCTTCTGCTGAAGAGTCAGAGTAGGGAGATACAACGCTTCCTTATAATAGGGCAATTGTTAATGACAACTCCTTTCTTCTCCTTGTATGACCCATTTCTGCACTTCTTCCATAGGGAAGCTCTTACGGACCTCCTCCTGAAAGTTATCAAAAGAGATAGTACACACAATCTTTTCCTCTGGGATAATTGGTTGGGGGTCCACTGGGTGCTCCGATTCCTCAGTATTCAAACGGGATAAAGCATCCGCCTTTCCATTCTTGGCGCCTGGTCTATACGTGATCACGAAGTTGAAATCAGCAAAATAAAGTGACCAGCGCAACTGACGAGGGGTGAGGTTCTTGGCAGACTTAAGAAACTGCAAATTCTTGTGGTCCGTGAACACTGTGACAGTATGTTTAGCATTCAGCAAATAGTGCCTCCAGTCCTCAAATGCATCTTTTACTGCTAAGAGCTCCTTCTCAGCTATGGTATAATTGAGTTCAGCCGCATTCAATTTTTGAGAGCGATAGGCTACCGGATGAAGTTGACCAGTAGAACGATGTCGCTGCGAAAGTACCCCTCCAATCGCCTGATCCGAAGCATCCGCTTCCAAGAAAAAAGGTTCCTCAGGATCAGCGTGAAGCAGAATTGGAGCAGTCACAAATTGCTTCTTAAGGTCTAAAAAGGATCTTTCTGTCTCCGCATTCCACTCAAACGTGACTCCTTTCTTCAACAGACGTGTAATTGGTGCAATAAGTTGTGAGAAACCCTGGATGAAACGTCTGTAAAAATTAGCGAATCCCAAAAATCGTTGAATTTCTTTGATATTCTGGGGTGATGGCCAAGTCTCCACTGCCTGCACCTTTCCTGGGTCCATTGTGATTCCTTGAGGGGAGATAACAAACCCCAAAAATTCCACCTTGGTTGCATGGAAGACGCACTTTTCCAGTTTCACAAATAAACGATGGGTCTGCAATCGTTCCAACACCGCCCGCACATGTCTTGAATGATCTTGCACATGCTTAGAGTAGATCAAAATATCATCCAGGTAAATGATTGCAATCTTATCCAGCAAATCCCCCATCACATCATTAATGAAATGTTGAAACACTGCGGGAGCGTTACACAACCCAAAGGGCATCACACAATATTCAAAAAGACTAAACTTGGTGCGAAAGGCGGTCTTCCATTCGTGCCCCTCCTTCATACGGATGAGGTGATAGGCACCACGTAAGTCTAGCTTGGTGAACAATTGTGCCTCTTTGATTTGGTCTAACAGCACCGAAATTAAGGGTAAAGGATAACGATTCTTGATGGTGGCTTTATTCAATGCACGGTAGTCAATGCACGTTCTGAGGCTTCCTTCCTGCTTCTTTGGTATAAAAAAGAGTGGCGACGACACGGGGGACTGCGAAGGTCGAATAAACCCGTTAGCCAGATATCGGTCCAGATATTCTTTCAAATGACCATTCTCCGCCTCCGTCAGAGCATAGATCCGACTAAACGGAAGGGCAGCCCCAGGTACCAAATCAATTGTGAAATCATAAGCCCGATGAGGGGGCAAACACTCAGCCTCTTGTTCACTGAAGACAGCCTCCAAATCTTGGTATTCTTCAGGAATTTCGCCCGTATGGATAACTCCAATAGACTGCCCTCCGTAAGACAACAGAGTAGCTACAGAGGGTTCAGAAGAACTTACTTCCGCATGGTAACAATGCTCCTGACAATACTCGGATTGCATGCTCACTGTGCGATTTTCCCAATCAATGGTAGGGTTGTGAGTTGCTAACCAGGGCTACCCCAAAATTAACTGAAACTGCGGGGCATCAATCAGATTAAATTGTCACAACTCCCTATGACCATCGGCTTGGATTAACTCTAACTTCTCAGTGTGGCAAGTAATGGGTCCCGATGATAAGTTGGTTCCGTCCACCGCTCGGACCGATTCCTTCTTGTCCTTTCGAATGGCTTGGATGCCCATTCGACGAGCATATTTTATGTCGCAAAAATTGCCCGTAGCTCCAGAATCCAACATTATAGCAACTCCAGCAATTTGCTGTCCACGAAATCTGATAGTCATATGCAAAATCACATGTGGGGTCATAGTCTGTAAAGTATTGAGGATCAAATGAGATTCAGGAGCCGTTTTCTCATCCTTCACCACCAGAGCGACTCCGTCTACTGATGGCTCAACTCGTTTCCCTTCAACAGAGTCTTTGGATGCTTAGGACATTCCTTCACAAAGTGACTGAAGCCTCCACAATATAAACATAATTTCTTTTGTCTCCTCAATTCCTTCTCTTCCTTGCTCAGAGGACCCCTTACCGCTCCAATTTGCATGGGCTTACCTTCCGAGTTACCTCCTCTGTCACTTCGCATCCAATCAAAACGAGGAACATTCATTCTCCAATCTTTTTTCTTCTCTCCCTTACGCTCCGAATTTCTGAAATCCAACTCCAACACCAAGTCAATCAGAGCAGTCAACTCCGTAGGGCGATTCGGAACATGAGCGAGTACATCCTTGATTTCGTCCCTCAATCCACGATAAAAGAGGGCGGTTCTTTTCTCTTCTGGCCAATTAGTTTCCAAGATTAATTTATTAAACTGAGTAAGGTAGATGATTAAATCTCTTGAACCTTGGCGCAATTCTAACAACTCGTTGTCTGTGGCCTGGGAAATCCTTCTCCTATCAAAAATCCTAAGGAATTCAGTCTTGAATTTTTCAAAATCACAAAGAATTGGGTCATCCCTACTGACTAAAGGCATATCCCAGTTAGCTGCGTCACCACTTAAATAGGAAAGGACAAAGGCTACCCGAGAATGTGCATCGGGGAAGAGAGAGGAACGACACATGAAATGCAACGAGCACTGTGTCAAAAAAAACTGTGCCTTCTGGGGATCCCCTGAAAATCTCTCGGGAGCTGCCAAAGGAATTAATGGAGAGACAGAATGGATAACCTGCACTACTGCCTTAGAATCTGTGCCAGATAGACTAGTTCTAGAGGTTGTGGGACTTTGAGTGGGATTTCCCAAAACTAAATCTTCCACCTTCTGTGCTAACAATCTAGACTCAGAACAAGAAGGCACTAATTCTTGTTTTAAACTTTTATTCTCATCCCTTACTGCCACTAGTTCCCTTTGAATACCTTCCAGGATACTACCTAAAGATTTTAAATCTATTCCCTCAGCCATACTGCTCGGGCGAAGAGACTACGTGGGCACTTCAATCTGTCAGAAGGCTTCCAGAATCTTCGCAGGAGCAGTCCTGATGCTTATCCCAAATGCCCTGTCCCCCAGTACCACCGCTGCAAGAGCAATGTCACTAGAAGTCGGTGAAAGGGGAGTTGGATAGAGAAGAGACACCTTGTAATTTGCGACACCTGGTACCCTCTTGGTTGTAGTGAGTAGAGATGCCTCTCAGCCTCCGCACCTCGTGGATACCTAATGCACAGAACAGGGATACATAAGACCTCACCTCTACTGTATATCAGCTCTAAAATATAGAATCAAAATTGGTCCTACCAGGTGTTTCCAAGGTAATGCTTCTCTTCTATTGAATCTTTCACTCTGCAGGGAGAGTTCTTTCTAAGAAGGGGAGAGGGGGAATAGACAGGGAGTTAATACTTTAACTACTTCTCACTTAATTCCTCTCTATGATTTTCTATGTATTCTCCTACACCTGTTACTCTCTTGCAGAGGTAGTAATCTGGGGGTCTGATGTAGAAAGTAATCCAACACTGAGCAGGTGCAGTCTCCAATATCCTCAAGCGCGCAAAAAGGGAAGAGGAAGGCAAAGTGGGGAAGGAAAGAAGAGGGCAAGCGCAATGAAGAAGGGCGCGAGGGGAGTTACGCTGCATGGTTAATACTTGACTTTCTTACTGTCTTTGTTCTGACGAAAGTTCTGACTCCTCCTTCTGAAAGGCAGACTGGATGAAGTTTCACTCACTGAGTTCAACTGCGCTTTCACTGGTGCCAATGTCGATTAAGCTGACTGAATTCAAACTCTGAAACACAAAGTGGTTTTAAGTTCTGTAATTCTTATGTGCTGCTTCGACTAGTTACTTCACTAGTTGGTCCTGACTTCGATGTCCTTTTACCTCAAATACTCGGGCTGAGCAACAGCAAGAACTCTCACCTGTTACTGCCAAGTCTCTTCAGAAAATAGGCGAGTTGCTGTCAAAGGAGTTCGGAAGCCCTGAACTTCACTGGAAATATCACTCGGGACTCTGACTAAACTTGAGCGTGTCTGACGCAGGAAACTCTGCCCCCCAACTCGCTCCTCAGAAAGTCCGCACTCTCCCGTCACGACTAGGCGGAGAAGCGGAAATCACTTCCACTCAGCTCAGGGTCGTGATTGAAGTGCGCAGTTACAAACGCGCACAAGACCCAGATACACTAAACTGCAACTTCATTGAGGGGGAAAACGGCCACTGCGGCGGCCATCTTGGGGGAGGTTTTTCTCACTGCTACAAGGGAACCAAAATGCTAACATTACTAGGTTTAATCACAGGACGTCTTTTAGCTGGTCCTTCAGTACTACACACAGTGGCTATCCTAAGGTTCCTGACAGTGGCGAGTTCCGTTCCTTCGAGTCTGGGTTGCTGCTGGTCGCTTTGACACACCGATGTATCTTGTATGCGTTCTCTAACTTCCATATTAAAGTGGCACTGTAGGTACTTTTCCCAAGTGTCCTCCATTATATGTGAGTTCATTCCCGGAGCTGATGAGTTCTCTCAGCTTCTGACAGTCTGCCAAAACCTGGCACTGTTGTTGTTTTTTGCACCATATATCAGTTTTGCCCATGTTAAATCGGCACTTTATTTTTTAGCGAGCCATATGATTTTATTTCTGCGTGCCTTGAGCCTCCCTAATTCGGACTGGATGTTGTCAACTGGGCCATGTATACGAAGACTGCACAGTGCCCTGTTAGTATTGTTTTTTTATTGCCTTAGTTCGGCATTCTGGTGTCTTGAAAAATAAAATATTTTGCTGCTTGCCAGCTTACATGATGCCTCCCCATCTTTCTTTGGCCTTAATATTCCTCTTGTTGGTTCATTTTTGGACTTAATTGGGTCAAAGCTTTCAATGAAGTTCTTCCAGGCCATTAAACTGTTCACACTCAGCTGCTTACTTTCCTCCCATGTTTTTTTCAATAGGGCCAGAAGTTTTTCTGGATCGTGCATAGTGCATTTAATTCACCAGTGGTTTAATGTGAGTTTAGATCCTCAATTGGATGAGTAATAGCATTGAGTATAAACTCTTGAGGTAGATGGTCACTATAATCCGGCGTTCCAATCCTAAACCCTTTTATTAGGCTAAAGAGCGATAGAGAAGTGAAAGTGTAATCTATTGCAGTATTTGTGAGGGCGGTGTGGAAAGTAGCGGCTTGGGGGCGATCTCCCGTAAATCGGCTGTTTAATGCTACCAGAGACAGGTTCATCAGCTCTTTCAGAAGGTCCCTCGAGATTTTAGATAGCTAGCCCCACCTGCAATCGTCCTGGCGTGGGATCCCCCATGCTGCATGTCGATCTGCTGCCGGACAGTCCAGATCAACACCCCCTGTGAGGCACATGTTGAAATCCCCTGAAACGATGTAATTTGAAGATGTTTCTTCAGTGACAAGTTTAGTTAGTTCGGCTACCAAAAATTTTGCGCTGATTTTTTTGTGTAGGGTGTATGTGGGTATTGACGAGTATTAAGTGTTCCTTGTTTCTAGGACCTGATATTTCTATCTGTATTGTTTTTATTCCATTTGTTGAGGTGTTTTTACTTATTAGCTCCTTCACAGATGGTATAGATTTGATTGAAGCATGGGTTGTAAGACCACCTTTCAAGTGCCCAAATTTTGAACTTCGGGTGCCCGGGAGGTGGTATGATTTGAATCCTTGTAAGTGAAATTGATATTCCAACCATGTTTCTGGTAGGAGGATTATATCAAATTGTTGGAGGTACACCAGTAAGCCTTTGTCAAAGGTTTTCGCACCGAAGCCATTTATATTCCAGGAGCAGAAATTTAGGTTTGAAGTGCTTTTTGCCTTTTCTGCTCTCTGTCATTGATTCTCAGGTCTGCACTTTATAGTTTTTGCTATCCATGACCAGTCATTTGATAATTCCTTTCCTATTTCGTCCTGTCCATTTGGGGACGGTTGCTCAGCTATTTTGTGCGGCCTCAATGGAGGTGCTTAGTGCACCTTTAAGCACGGAATTGGAGGGTCCAGAATTAACATTATTTTTTGTCTTGTCGATGTTAGGCTCTTGAAGATGTAGGAGTAGGGGTTCTGGATATCCCACTTCGCAGTGAGCTTGTAGTTGAATCCTCTTTAAGAATCTTCTCTGTTATTTCCTGATTTACCCAGGTTGTTTTTGTTGCTTAATGGTCCGAAAGGTGTTTGAATGTTTGGAATTCAACGGATTCTAGGTCATGTGAACCAATCCCTGCCAGATTGCTGAAGGCAGTTAGTATTCGAAGAATGTTTCCTCTGTTGAGGGTGTCGCCCGTCCTTTAGATTTGGATTCTGGGATAAACAGAATTGACTGGCTGGATTCCCATCGGAGGTTGTTTGGAGAAGTAGCACTGTGTGGGTCCATTTCCCTCCCCCCTGTGGGTCGGGGTGACTGTTTTGCAGTTCCCGCTCTGTCTGCTGATTCAGTGCTTAGCCCTTTTTTCCACCACCCTGTGTTGAGGGAGATAGGGCCAACTGGGCCCGTCTTTTTGGCTTTTTCCATTTTTGCTTTGAAACCTGCTGTTTCTGATAGCTTGGGGGAAACCTTTACAGCTGATATTGTTGCTGGGGTGGGTCCCGCTATAATTGTTGGTGCCGAGATGTTTTCAGACCGTTTAGCTATGTTGATGCTCTCTGAGAGTTTATGTTCCCTTAAGTGTGTATTTCCTGTATTTTCTAGCACTGTTGAGCATGATGCCATGGGAGAGCTATCCCTGGACTGGAGAATTGAGGCTCTCTCCGTGCTGTTTGTTCTGGCTGATGTTCACTCAAAGCTTTCTTTGATAATTGAAAGAAAGTATTGATGGTACGGTTTTTGTTCCTCCCTTTCCTCCTCTGTTTTCGACGTTGTTTCGAAGATTGCCATTTATTTGGTAAAAATTTCCATTCAGCTGATTGGCGTGAGTGCTTATTGCAGATGCTAGATCTCTGCTCAGCCCGTGGTTGTTCTAGATTGTTCGTTTTGCTTACGGAGCTTGAGTGTGTACACACGCTGTCCCTGCAGTGGATTCCTAAATCATCTTGTTGTTCCTGGTTGATGGCCGCTTCTTCTCCGGATGATGGTTAGATTCTGGCCTCAACTGAGGTAGAAACCAGAGTATTTGTGTTCTTGTCTATTGTAGGCTGCTCTTTGTAGTCCTGGGCAGGCGGTGCCCTGTCGTTTTTGAAGTTTCCTTTTAGTTTGTTATTATTGGAATTTAGTTTGCCTGTGTTCATTGTGTTGATTGTATTCATGTTTTTTAGATCCGTTAGAAGATCACCCATCACTGCAGGCAACGTTGCAAGTTTATCGATGATTAAGTGGCAAGTACAGCTTAGAGGAATTGTTGTGTTTCTGTTTGAACTTTAGTGATAAGGTTGTTCAGATCTGGCAGTTTCCTATCAATGCTTGTGACATGCAGGGCTAGACAGTTAAGACGGGTTAACTGTATATCCACCTTGTCTTAGTGGTATTCCATGGCCTTTGTTGTAAGTTGCATTTTATTGAGCAAAGATGCCCAGATTGTGTTCTCTGCAATTGGCGTTTCCTCCTTCGACTTCCTTGCTGCTCTTCCAGGTTCTTGACTGGCTATTTCGCCTTTGGCCTCAGAGGAGTATGTGGTAACCAGATTTTTCCATTCTTCATTCGAAAGTGCGGGTGCGTTGCCGAGTGCAAAAACTGATGCCTCTTCTTCTTCACCACAGACCTCCCCAATACTGCTGCCGGGTGTTGTAAAGTCTGGGTCTGGCTGTGGACTGGTAAGTGCTGGAGTTAACGATTCTAGCTTGATGGTGATATACTTGCCGGTATTAACATTGCTGTTGATGGTTCCTGGAGTCTTTTCCTGAACCCCGTTATCCTGAGGAGTCTTGTTGGGGCTTCCGTTTACTTACATGTGTGTGCTGGCACCCAGACTTAATGGCGGGTTCCTAACTTCTGCTGGTTTGACTGGAGAGTTATCTGAGATGATGATTCTGGTTGAGAAGGTCTCAGAATTAACTTGGTGGACTTGTAAGTCCAAAGATCCTATGGGAGCTATAGCTGTGTGAGTTGCTGAGCGCTGGCAAGACCGTATTTTGATGTCTGGCTCTAATGGAATTGTTGAGGATGTTTTATGAGTGGCCCAGAGGGAGAAGGTTGGTGTGGTAATTTCTTTATTCAGTATCCCAGAGTTGTTGTTGATGCTTTTGATGAAGCATCACATTCTGTCGCTTGACCCCAATCTAGGTTTCCATTGGCTTTTTTTCGGTAGTTGGTAATTAATCCAGATTGGACCTCACCCCTGATTTCCGATGTGGTTGTGGTTTCTGAAGTTGGGTCATTCATTCGTAGTGCTTTATTCATTTATGTTTCTGGATACAGTGGGGAATGGAGGCCCAGCCGTTTACTAATACTGAGGTTTAACACTGCTCCAGCATCTTTTAAAAAAGAGAATTTAGAATATATTTTGGGCTGGAAATATTTATTTTCCTGGTTTGATGACGAGCTCAATACATGCCCTATGTCCACTAATGTGTCAGAGACCTTGTGGGTTTTAGTCGTTTCTGAGCCCAGCGGTATTGATCTAGCAGCTTGAGCTTTGTTTGGCTCTTTTAAAATCGCAGTTTTCCTTTTCCTGTTGTTAATCACTTTTGTAACAGATCACCTTTCTTTGCCTGATCTCAAACTTGACCTTCAGCTTATTATTTTTGGTAATTGAAATAAATATATTTTGAATTTCAGTCAGATTATATTTTATTTTGTGAACTTTTTGATATTACTGTTTGATCTGTTGTATTTGTCATAGTTTTTGATTCATCAATTTGTTTGGTTTATTTGTTTTTTGGTTGGGCTGGGCTGTTTGTACTGTCTAGTAGTAGAAGGCCCTGTGGAGTGACCTCCTCAGGTCAATACAGTGGCAATACAGTAGCAGTTTTGTATTGTTGGCATATAGCGTTTGACCCCTGAGCAACGCTAATAATTGTGAGAATGGCGAGACTTCTTTGCTTCTTTGCCTCCATGGTGCAGGGACCCCCCTTGTCTTGGCAAGTAGGGATAAAATGGAGATCAATAGGGATCAATAGTGAAGGATAATTAAAGGTGGATGCGAAAAAAAGAAAAGAAAAAATTAAGGTGGAGAGGGTAGCCTCCGAGCGTTGAACGCCGGCTTCTGTTTGGTTTTGATGGCTTTTTTTGCTCTTCAATACGGCCGGTGGGGCCCATGGTCTAGTTGCTGTGCTGTGCTGGGGACCAGGACAGAATTGGAGATGTTCCTTTATTGCTAATACAATAAAATAATCTTCAGTTTCATCACTTCTCGGGTATCATCATCTTGTCAACAAAACACATATTTTGTTGATGGGCCTGACCACATGAATGGCACCTTTCATAATGATTATTCTATGCTAGTTGTGATGTGAACCATTTTCAAAAGTCTTATTAGAGACTTTTTTCGAGTTTCCTTATAGATTGATTTAAAGATATTGGAGATATGCATTTTTCTGTTACCTTTTTGGTGCACTTGGAATTCACGGGCCTGCACTCTTATTTACTTTTTGATTGCATGAGCAAGAGCACTCTGTCCTATTGGATGATTTATTTGAGCATGCACTGAAGTGTGGCCTTGAAGTATTATCACTTGGCGCATCTACTACTTGATGCACAGACATTCTGCTGCTTTACCTGATGACTATATAGAAAAGGGTGTGGTGATGAACAGAGTGTCTGAATTAAGCAGACCACTCTTACCCAGTCCAAAGATCAGGGCTTGGTCCATCACCGTTATTTATCTCACTGCACCATCCCAGCTCAGAACCTGGCTATATGCAAATCAGTCTGTCCCTGTCCCAGTGCATCATGGGAACAGGGCAGACTAAACTACCAAGCCAATTCTTCACCAGAAAGGAGACAAGCTACCGGGGACCGGTTTCTGGCATTTCAGCCTTCTTCGGCCCGGCTTGCTTGAATCCTGATGGTGCAGTGAGAAAGGGACTCATGTCTGAGTATACCCTGCCACACCTATAGTGGCCAAAAAGGATTCAGAAAAGGGGGTGGTGATGAACAGAGTGTCTGAATTAAGCAGACCACTCTTACCCAGTCCAAAGATCAGGGCTTGATCCATCACCGTTATTTATCTCACTGCACCATCCCAGCTCAGAACCTCGCTATATGCAAATCAGTCTGTCCCTGTCCCAGTGCATCATGGGAACAGGGCAGACTAAACTACCAAGCCAATTCTTCACCAGAAAGGAGACAAGCTACCGGGGACCGGTTTCTGGCATTTCAGCCTTCTTCGGCCCGGCTTGCTTGAATCCTGATGGTGCAGTGAGAAAGGGACTCATGTCTGAGTATACCCTGCCACACCTATAGTGGCCAAAAACGATTCAGAAAAGGGGGTGGTGATGAACAGAGTGTCTGAATTAAGCAGACCACTCTTACCCAGTCCAAAGATCAGGGCTTGATCCATCACCGTTATTTATCTCACTGCACCATCCCAGCTCAGAACCTGGCTATATGCAAATCAGTCTGTCCCTGTCCCAGTGCATCATGGGAACAGGGCAGACTAAACTACCAAGCCAATTCTTCACCAGAAAGGAGACAAGCTACCGGGGACCGGTTTCTGGCATTTCAGCCTTCTTCGGCCCGGCTTGCTTGAATCCTGATGGTGCAGTGAGAAAGGGACCCATGTCTGAGTATACCCTGCCACACCTATAGTGGCCAAAAACGATTCAGAAAAGGGGGTGGTGATGAACAGAGTGTCTGAATTAAGCAGACCACTCTTACCCAGTCCAAAGATCAGGGCTTGATCCATCACCGTTATTTATCTCACTGCACCATCCCAGCTCAGAACCTGGCTAAATGCAATTCAGACGGCTGAAATGCCAGAAACCGGTCCCCGGTAGCTTGTTTCCTTCCCAGTATAAGAATTGGCTTGGTAGTTTGGTCTGCCCTGTTCCCATGATGCACTGGGCCAGGGTCAGACTAATTTGCATATAGCCAAGTTCTGAGCTGGGATGGTGCAGTGAGCTGAAAAACGGTGATGGATCAAGCCCTGATCTTTGGACTGGGTAAGAGTGGTCTGCTTAATTCAGACACTCTGTTCATCACCACCCCCTTTTCTGAATAATTTTTGTCCACCATAAGCGTGGAAGGGTATACTCAGATGTGAGTCCCTAGCTCATTGCACCATCAGGATTCAAGCAAGCTGGGCCGAAGACGGCTGAAATGCCAGAAACCGGTCCCCGGTAGCTTGTTTCCTTCCCAGTATAAGAATTGGCTTGGTAGTTTGGTCTGCCCTGTTCCCATGATGCACTGGGCCAGGGTCAGACTAATTTGCATATAGCCAAGTTCTGAGCTGGGATGGTGCAGTGAGCTGAAAAACGGTGATGGATCAAGCCCTGATCTTTGGACTGGGTAAGAGTGGTCTGCTTAATTCAGACACTCTGTTCATCACCACCCCCTTTTCTGAATCATTTTTGTCCACCATAAGCGTGGAAGGGTATACTCAGATGTGAGTCCCTAGCTCATTGCACCATCAGGATTCAAGCAAGCCAGGCCGAAGACGGCTGAAATGCCAGAAACCGGTCCCCGGTAGCTTGTTTCCTTCCCAGTATAAGAATTGGCTTGGTAGTTTGGTCTGCCCTGTTCCCATGATGCACTGGGCCAGGGTCAGACTAATTTGCATATAGCCAAGTTCTGAGCTGGGATGGTGCAGTGAGCTGAAAAACGGTGATGGATCAAGCCCTGATCTTTGGACTGGGTAAGAATGGTCTGCTTAATTCAGACACTCTGTTCATCACCACCCGCTTTTCTGAATCATTTTTGTCCACCATAAGCGTGGAAGGGTATACTCAGATGTGAGTCCCTAGCTCATTGCACCATCAGGATTCAAGCAAGCCGGGCCGAAGACGGCTGAAATGCAAGAAACCGGTCCCCGGTAGCTTGTTTCCTTCCCAGTATAAGAATTGGCTTGGTAGTTTGGTCTGCCCTGTTCCCATGATGCACTGGGCCAGGGTCAGACTAATTTGCATATAGCCAAGTTCTGAGCTGGGATGGTGCAGTGAGCTGAAAAACGGTGATGGATCAAGCCCTGATCTTTGGACTGGGTAAGAGTGGTCTGCTTAATTCAGACACTCTGTTCATCACCACCCCCTTTTCTGAATCATTTTTGTCCACCATAAGCGTGGAAGGGTATACTCAGATGTGAGTCCCTAGCTCATTGCACCATCAGGATTCAAGCACCCGGGCCGAAGACGGCTGAAATGCCAGAAACCGGTCCCCGGTAGCTTGTTTCCTTCCCAGTATAAGAATTGGCTTGGTAGTTTGGTCTGCCCTGTTCCCATGATGCACTGGGCCAGGGTCAGACTAATTTGCATATAGCCAAGTTCTGAGCTGGGATGGTGCAGTGAGCTGAAAAACGGTGATGGATCAAGCCCTGATCTTTGGACTGGGTAAGAGTGGTCTGCTTAATTCAGACACTCTGTTCATCACCACCCCCTTTTCTGAATAATTTTTGTCCACCATAAGCGTGGAAGGGTATACTCAGATGTGAGTCCCTAGCTCATTGCACCATCAGGATTCAAGCAAGCTGGGCCGAAGACGGCTGAAATGCCAGAAACCGGTCCCCGGTAGCTTGTTTCCTTCCCAGTATAAGAATTGGCTTGGTAGTTTGGTCTGCCCTGTTCCCATGATGCACTGGGCCAGGGTCAGACTAATTTGCATATAGCCAAGTTCTGAGCTGGGATGGTGCAGTGAGCTGAAAAACGGTGATGGATCAAGCCCTGATCTTTGGACTGGGTAAGAGTGGTCTGCTTAATTCAGACACTCTGTTCATTACCTCCCCCTTTTCTGAATTATTTTTGTCCACCATAAGCGTGGAAGGGTATACTCAGATGTGAGTACCTAGCTCATTGCACCATCAGGATTCAAGCAAGCCGGACTCTGTTCATCACCACCCCCTTTTCTGAATCTTACCTGATGACTAGGCCTGGGCAGAGTTCGTGGAGTTCCGCTACGCAGAACTCTGCAAAGTGACCAAAAACTCCACCACGCGGAGTTCTGTAATCTTGGGAGTGTATTACGGTGTGTTGTTCGCGCTGATCTTTAGAGTGTGAAGGGCACCACGTGTAGCACAAGAGTGCACCGCTTGTTACTGCCGCTCAAGCAGATATTCTACTTGAGCAACAGCTCCTTCATCATGAATGAAAAGTTTCTCAATGTGAGTGGTAGTGACCATCCATGACCACCTGCGTTGAGAAATCTCACAGGAGGTAGTCTGGAGCAAGAATTTCCTTGCTCACCCTGCCAACTGGTGAGCCAAAAAAAAAACTTTTCTCCACTATGCTCCTCAGAGTTTTTCAGACGTCCACGCTCTAAGCCGAGTGGAAAAAACTCTGCAGACTCCGAAAGCAGGGCAGAATTTCACACCCAGTCCTACTGATGACAGGATCACCTGCATGAGGGAGCTGTTTCGGAATTCAGCGCCTGTGTCTTTGAAAGTGGCAGTGCCAGATCATGCAGTGTCCACTCAGAGCTTTCAGCGTGGCAGTGCAGAATTGTGCTACATTCGCTTGGTGATTCCTGCAACGGCTTTTCAAACCTCTTCATGAAAAAAGGCTTCCTATTGGTTGATGCTCCATGATCAATTGCTTTTGGGTAACAGAAACTCACTCTTGATTGGCTGCTATCTCTTTAGACACCCTTGGCATTCATCTTGCATTGTGGGCATTATTAGTACTGTATATCATTTTTCTGAGCAGGATTACCACGTTTAGGATGCAGGAGAGTTGCTTATTCATATAAAGAAATTTTGGCTGTATGTATTAACATGAAGAATGCTAACCTCCTGATTTCTTTTCTAAATAAATATGTCAAACAGAAACAATATTTTAAGACATTTAACAGCTACAATTAGATTTCAGTTCCAACGGCCCGTTTGGGGTCAAGAGGAGCCCAAATATTTGAACTCTGCCTCTCTGAGGCAACACCAAGGACCCAGACTGGAGGGGCACCACTTGGGGTTCAGAGAGCTGCAGTTGGATCTGGGAGCTGCTTCAGGTGGTTGGTAGACTGTACTTGTGGTTCTGAACAGGAGGTCAGCCAATGTAGTCATTCTGGTAGTCCTGGGTTCAGGTGCAGGTCCAAATAATTCTATCTCAGGCAATAGGACAGCAGAGCAACCAAGCAGCAATCTAGTGAGGCTGCAGTCCGGCAAGGCAGTAATCCAGCAGGGGATCAGTTCAGCAGAGTGCCAGTCCTTAGAGTAGCAGAGCAGTTTTTCTTCATGGCATAGTTTCCACAGATCTGGAAGTTTACTGAAGAGTTGGTGTCTGAGGTCCAATATTTATACCTGGTTCTTCCTTTGAAGTGGGAGAAGTTTTTAGATGCTTCTCTTTAAAGTACACATCTGCCTTCTATGCCTTGGCTCCAGAATAACTACAGGGGATATGCAACCGTTTGTGTGCCTCCACAGGCCTGCCTATTCAAGTGTAAGTACGGCTCTGCGCAGCTCCACCCTCCAATCCTGGCAATAACGGCCCACTTACACTCTTGATTGGGTGTAGTTGATTAAGAGGAATACACAAAGCCCAACTTCCACCTCACCCAGAGACAGGCTGCAGGCTCAAAATGGTTGAGGAAGTAAAATTACAACTTTCTAAAAGTAACGTATTAAAATGATGGACAGAGTGTTGAACCTTTCAAACACTCACCTCAGTCATAAATCTGGGTTTAATCCATTGTTATTCTGCTTACAACGTCACCCCAGTTGGGACCCAGCCATATGCAAATCAGTGTTAACCCTGCTCCTATGGGAACAGTCCAGCCTGAACTGCCAAGACAGGTCATCCTTGGCCCGTAAATAAGCACACTGGGACCGGTTATGAGGTATTACTCCTCATCATCCAGGCTAGCCTGAATCCAGTGGCACAGAGAGCAAGTGACCCTATGTCTGGGCATACCATTAGCCATTTAAGGCACATATCAACATCACAAAAAAAAATTATAGGAGAAGGAATGTTAAAACGCTTCAAACACTCATCCCTAGAAACAGATCTGGGTTTAATCTATCATTTTTGTACTCGCCACGGAACACCGGTTTGGACTCAGCCATATGCAAATCAGTCTTGACCCTGGTCTCCATGGAAACAGTCCAGCCCGAACTTCCAAGCCAGGTGCTCCCTGGACCGGAAAAAAAACATCCTGGCACTGGTTTAATCAGCTAGGCTATCTTGAATTCGGTGGCGCAGCAAGCAAGGGACCCACGTCAGTACATAAGTTCCGTGCCAGCATCACCCGCACCCATTTATTTCACCCCAAATCCAAAATCTCTGTTGTCTAGTAGCCTGGAGGGGCAGATTTGGACAACCTCCCCAATGGGGACAGACCTCCTCTCTGCCTCAAGGGGGGGGGGGGGGGCTAGTCTAGTGGGCTTTCTGCCCCCACATGCAAATTGGGTTAAAACCTACCTTGGGAGGGGGGCAAAAAGACTCAAGTGTGCCTTTTTGAGGTTGGAGATGTGGCCAATGCCGGAATGCAATGCTAAGACCCACTTTGTTTACACCAAATGCAAAATGCCTGGTGTCTAGTGGAATTTCTACCACACTAGGAGCCATTTGGGGTAACCTCTCCAATTGGGACAAACCTCCTATCATCCCCCGGGGTGGAAGAATTATGCTCTTTGCCCTTCTGGGGCTGAGCTATGTCTCAATGCCAGATTAGGCCAATTGCTTGTTTTTGTTTGTTTTGGTATCCTTTAGAATTTTCCAGTGTGTAGTAGGCTCTCTGCAAAGCCCTTCTGTCCCTGGGGGGGGCATAAAACAAGTTTGTCCAGTTTTTTCTTGTGGGGGGGGGGGGGGTGGACAATGCAAGAGTTCAACACCTGCATAGTTTCCTTTTCCCAAAATACAAAATCCCCTGGTATCTAGAGGGCTTTTATCCCACCGGGTAGATTTGAGGCAACCTCCTCTATTGGGATTACCCTCCTATCTGCCCCTGGGGGGAGCAGAAAGATAGATTGCTCCTCCTGAGGCAGGGGGTGGCTATATGCCAGAGTGAGTAGCACACTATTTCCATTACTTTAGGTGCCATTTTGAATTCCCCAGTGTCTAGTGGAACTTTTGCCCCCAGGTAGGAAGATTTGGGCAAACCTTCAATCTGCCCCCGGGGAATAGAAAGTCTGTTGCACCCTTTTTTGGGGTGGGCAATGCCATGCCCTTGGTGGGCAGCCCACACCGCTTCTTTTTCTAATTACTTTTTTTCACAGTTGTCTAGTGGGCTTTCTGTCCCCTGGCTGCAGATTGGGGGCAATCGCCACCATCTGCCCCATCGTGGGACAAATAGATGCTTTTGCCCTCTTTTGCGGTAAGGGCATGAACATGATAATGGTGGGCAGTCCAAGCCCTATTTTTGTCCCTACCTCTCCTTGGTGTCTAGTGGGCTTCCAGCCCCCCCATCCGGGGAGGAGGTAGATTGGGCAAACACCTAATCTGCCACAAGTGGGATCAGAAACACTGTTTACTTCTTTCTAAGGTGGATGCATGGCCACACCCATAGTTGGCATAGGGTACCCCTATGTTTCTTCATAAATGTTTTTCCATGATGTGCCCACTGGTGCAGATTAGGGTATTCACCCCACCCGCCTCCCTGGGCAGGCAGAAATAATTCTTGCAGAGCAGCTTCAGAACAAAATAATAAAAAGGAATCCTTCTGGTACAAGCACCATCGGGTTCTTTTAAACCCTTCTTAGCAACTGCCAGTGGCCATCAGATGCACAGGGAAGGGAGTGTGTTGGTGGGACTTTAGCTGACTTTATTTTATGGCTATAGTGGTCTAAAGGTAGGCAATTCTGAGGTGTTAATGTCCACCTTGTTTATCAGAAGATCAATTTACCATGGTCAGTAAAAGCAAAAACCGGTTAATGTAAAGGTCAATGGGAGAGTGCACCTGAAAAAGACAACAACAAAAACACATTTAAACTATTTTGGATATGAGCTTAAAAGAGTTTTGAATCAAAAAGGTTTTCATAGTTTGCAAATTTCTTCCAGTCTGCAAGTGTGTGTTTAGACTCAGAAGATATTTCCGTTGTTTTACAAAAATGAAATATAGATCTTAGTAAGTGATAGCCTTTTTTCCTTGCACTAGGATGACATTTAATTACATTTGTAAGCGTGTGAGGTTACAACAGTATCATTTTGAAGGTGAAATGGCATGGTCAGCTATGATATTATATTTCTTTTGAGTATATTTTTTCTCTCTAGTGATTCCAGCCAATATTGTATTCCTATGGACAATGCCCTTTCGCTAGATGTCAAAGTGATGTTGACGTCTTAAGCTTCAGAGGTGTGCATGTCTCTGTAATCCTATGAAAATTGTTTTTTAAGGGTATATGCAAAAACTGATGCCAGCAAAATAATGCAATGTTTACCCAGTTTATTTATTAGTGTCCGAACCATGGTTATCCATGGTTTAGTAAGGTTCCACATGTATAACAACAACTTAACGGGATTAACTCCATTTGTGGGTGGGCTTTTGGTGACTTAATGGTTGTTACTGAGTTCTTAGGACCACATTTTTTTTTTCTCTCCTTGAGACATTTTAATAGGAGATTCTCTAATGCCTCTGTGAATATTTTTAAGAGGAGAGGCTATAGTTTTCTAAAAATGTTATTTATCATTTTATTTAACAGCATAGATAGGTTTTTGATGCATACATTTGAAGGTACATTTCTCGCAAGCTCAAAAATAAAGGAGACAAGTATAATGAAACAGATATAGATAAATAGATACATTCCCTTATCTGGTATAAGTAGCAAACATTTTGAATTGTGTTTTGTGATTTCCCTGCTTCCCTGTTCCTACATCTTTTATGCCCGTCTAACGCCTGCCTGTATCTCTAAGTACCACCGCAACTTCATTACGCTTGCTATGTCACCCTGCGGTCTGCGCATTCTGATTTGCTCCCTGACCCTCTTGACTGGATGATGAGTCTGATGTGCTTTGCAGTCGCAAATATTCCCTGAGGGGTTGCCATATATCCTTGGGTCGCGATGTGGGTGGCTGTAGTTCTGCATATAGTTCGCTTGTGGTGTCACAGTATGCCATGCTCTTAAGCCAGCCTTTAACATTGGATTTCTGCCTTGTGCCACAGTGAAGAACTATTTCCTGTTTCGACAGTAGCATGGCGATCGCTATGAATCTGCTTGTGCTTTTGGGCATCGAGTCTACATAACCCATCAATGCAATCAAGGGAGTTGCTGACACTTGTATCCCCATCTACTGTACTAAACTGTATATTTCCTGCGAATAGGCAAATATTATGCTACAGGACCAAGTCATGTGGAGGAAGGATGCTGCCTCTAAATTACATTTGGGACAGTGTGTGAAATCGGTGCTCTTTATCCTGAACATCTGCTGTGGTGTGACGTAGGCCCTCCAGAGCATTTTAAATTGTAATAATTTTTGTCTGTGGTTGCATGAAACTAGTTTGATTTGTTTGCAACACCCTTTCCAGATATTGTCTGTAATTGGTTGTTCTATATCGCAGCCCAGGCTTCTCTGACCTTAGCATCTCGCTATAGCATCAACGCAAGGGGAGCCTTGTACAGTCTAAAAATAATGTGCTCTCCGCCAGTGTCTGGTATTACTAATGTAAGTGGTCTAAACTCTACCTGTTCTAGTGGATAGGTCGATATCATGCCTCTAAGAGCGCTCTACAAACAGGCCAATATGAAATGGTCCATAAATGTGGCTGCCGTGAAATGCGGGCCTCCCGGGAATAAGCCCCCAATAGATTCTAGACCCAGCCAAGAGAGAGTGCGCTTGGTCTCAGCTTCTACTGTGGGAGGGAGCCAGGGGTTTGTGGAGACTGGCAGTGCTGGAGAGTATATTATTGATCCTCCTGTTTTCATGAGTAGCTTTGTGCATTCCCAGCAAGTGGTGGTGTAGAATATCGTGTGGGTCCCGTGGAATCGCTACAGGCAGTATTGTATTCAGTGGTGTGCGATCAACAAAATCTCTCTCTGGTTTGGCATAGGGTATGTGTGTATCAGAGTGATACCAGTGATATGCATATCCGCTCTGTGCTACTAAAAAGTAGAGCTGCAGGTCTGGAACTCCAAATCCCCCTCTGCCGTACTGAAGCATTAAAGTGTCCCAATTTAATTTAGGCTGTTTCCCTCCCCACACCAACTTCATGAGATGTGTGTGATCTTGCACAAAAAATAGATTGATCAATGGGATGGGAATATTGGTGAATAAATAGAGAAAGCAAGGCAATATCACCTTCTTTATGATGGCTATACTTCCGGCCATTGATAACCGTAGTTTAACCCACTGTTCCACTTGGGTCTGTAAGCGGCTAAAAGATGGTCTGCAATTTAAACGCAATACCTGCTCTCGGTCTCTATGTAAATATATTACCATATATTTGATTTCTGCTTCAAACCATTGTACCAGGAACTCCCCACACTCTCGATTCTGAATGTCGGTCAGGGGGACTAGATCTGATTTGTCCCTGTTAATTCTGAGGCCGGACAATGCACCAAAACGTGCTATTTCTTTTAATACAGGTTGCAGATTCTCTTCAGGTTTCCTAACGTATAAAGCCATGTCATCAGCGGATAACTTCACTAGCACAGGGCCATGTGTACATTGGAATCCTCTGTGTAGATGGTCCATCTAGAAATACCGTATAAGGGGGTCCATCGCTATTATGAAAAGTAAGGGGGATAAAGGGCAGCCCTGCTGGGTGCCTTAAGACACTGTGAATGGTTCTGTTATTGTCCCATTGAAGTGGATACGAGCTGCTGGGCCTGCGTAAAGCAGTCTCACCAAGTCTGTGAAGCTCTTTGGAATACCCATCTTGGCCAGCAAGGCATGCAGAAAGGGCCACTCCACAAAGTAAAACGCCTTCTCTGCTTCCAAAAAGGCAGCGATTGCAAGTATGTCAGGGTTTATTCTGTTAAATACTGAAAAGAATGTCTGAAGGTTAAGCGCAGTGGACCTGTGCCACACGAACCCAGATTGAGCGGTTGCTATGATCTGCTCCATTAAGAGCAAAAATCTAGTTGCCATTATTTTGGCCAGGATTTTATAGTCAAAATCTAAGAGTGATAATGGACGATATGATCCGCACTTCTCAGAACCTTTACTGGCTTGGGGAGTAACACCAGCACCTCTTCCCTGAATGAGGGCGGGAGTGTGCTAGATTCCAATGATTCAGCATAGACTTTGAGTAGGTGTGGGGCCAGGAGAGTTTTGTAAGTTTTCTAAAACATTTGGGGAACCAATCTAATCCAGGAGCTTTAGAACCATCCATTGCTTCAATGGCTTTTCCTATATCTTCAACTGAATAAGGCTCACTCAGAAATGTCCTATGTGCATCTGGTAGCCAGACCATAGTGATCTTGCTCAGATATTTCTTAATGTCCACCATGGTGGCCTCCGACTTAGTGACATATGGCTCTGTATAGTATATCAGGATCCGATATTATTAGCAAAATAGTCCTCTACTGCTCTGCGCAGTTCATATTTGAATACTGAGTCTTTCAGTGCCATGGAGAGAAAGCTCCAATGCATCTCAAATCCCTCTTCAGCTGGGAGGTGTAGTGAAAGATACACTGGGGAGTGGTCAGATAATGTATGGGGCAAGTGTTTCACACTGGAAACCCATGCTATTTTTGGTCTAGTGAGCAGCCAATAATCTAACTTTAGAATCAGCCAGATAAATCCGGGGGGTTTGTACGGACGACTTTGTACAGATGCCATTAACCAAATGTCAGCAAGCGATTTGTGGGCCCTAAACCCAGGCCAGATAGCATTTAAAAAAGCTATAAAAAAATGTGTGAGAATGATTTCTTGTCTCACTGACAAAGCACTTTTTCTGAAACGTAGCCATGCCTGGGTCACGATAAATTCCTACAGACACCCGGTCCCAGCCTGCTATCTGGCCAGCACATCTCCATTATACCTGAAACGCGGCTTTATTGCCATCAGACTGGGTGACTGGCGTTTCTTGCAGGACTTACCATCATGGCGACGTACATCGGAAGATCTCTCTTGTAGAGGGTGTGGGGAAACAGCGGAAACCATGTTGCATGTAAGTTGCCTTTGCCCAGCCCTTAACACAGAACGCAGGTCCGGATTAAAATTAGAATGGAATAGGCTGGGGGTTCGGTCCTGCAGGCAAGCCATCATGGCAGCTCTGAACCCGGAAAACACAGTGCTAAGCATAAAATTTATAAAATGTATCCAGCGAGCATATCACATCTTCAACTTAAGGAGACCATGCTAAAGTGCTCAATCTTTCTTTTCTCACCGAAAACAGTATTAACTGGCATTATTCTCAGCAACGTTAGACATAATTTGGTTATATCCAATGCAATCTGGCGCCTTGTTTCAATTTTTGTGATTTTAATATACACTATGAGATAAAATCTGTTTTTATAATGTTTGTTAATGGATCGTGCCTTTATATCTACACTTGTGTTGTTATTCCTAGAAGTTTTTATTCTAATATTCGGTCAGGCTGTGAATCTGTAAATTCTTTTAAAGATATGTTTTATATCTAAATAAAGATTATTATTATTATTACTATCTCTTCAACTGAATAAGGCTCACTCAGAAATGTCCTATGTGCATCTGGTAGCCAGACCATAGTGATCTTGTTCAGATATTTCTTAATGTCCACCATGGTGGCCTCCGACTTAGTGACATATGGCTCTGTATAGTATATCAGGATCCGATATTATTAGCAAAATAGTCCTCTACTGCTCTGCGCAGTTCATATTTGAATACTGAGTCTTTCAGTGCCGTGGAGAGAAAGCTCCAATGCATCTCAAATCCCTCTTCAGCTGGGAGGTGTAGTGAAAGATACACTGGGGAGTGGTCAGATAATGTATGGGGCAAGTGTTTCACACTGGAAACCCATGCTATTTTTGGTCTAGTGAGCAGCCAATAATCTAACCTCATCCATGTATTGTGCTGTTGTGCGTAATGGGTGTATTCAGTTTCAGATGGATTCAGACATCTCCATGTGTCCACCAAGTCATGATCCTGACACATGTCTTGTAGAACCTTGTGGGATCGGGTTTGTTTGTTGGGGCCTTCGCCTTGGTGTGCAGAAGTGGGTCTAGCAATATATTTAAGTCTCCTCCCAGCACTATGTGGTTTGCCGATAGTTTGTCTATGTGTGTCTGCAGATGCTTCAAAAAGGCAAAATCGTCAGTGTTTGGGGCATAGGCATTCACCAGTACTATCTTGCGGCCTGCTATTGTTCCTGTTACTATCAAAAACCATCCCCCCAAATCAGATATTATGTCTATGTGTGTGAACGGCACCCTTCGATTAGGCAGTATGGCTACCTCTACGGCTATCGTTGGGTCCCACAAGTAGGTGCAAATCTGAACGGATATAGTGGTGATAAATGTGTTTCCTGAAGGTATACTATGTCTGATGTGTCTTGACGTACTAACTGGAGTACTAATCTGCACTTCTTAAGGCTATTCAGCCCGCGGACATTCCAGATCACCATGATAAATGTTAGCACTACGCCGTGTTTCTACCTTGTGAGCCATAACGGGAATTCTGCTTACTTGTGTTGTTCCTGCCTGTTTAAAATGATACAACAAAATAACAAGTGAAATCGCAATCCTGCATCAGATATATAAGCATACAATTATATGCCCCTCCCCACCCTCACTTGGTGGCTGTCCACCAGGTGATACACCTGTGTCCCCTCCGTTAACTGCTGCTGCCCATAATGCTAACATGGCAATTCCCTCCAGCTCAGTATCATTGTGTTCCCACATAGAGGAAAGGCTATAATTTGCAAGGCAAGCTCACTTAGCCTGTTGTTAATCTATTGTTTATCTGTTTTATTAGTGACATGGAGCAGAGTTCTCACCAATGATTATAACTTGAGTGAAGGTAGGGGGACATTGCTTTTAATGCTTGAATCGCTTATTTGCACACTTCAGCATTTGCACATTTTAGCTTTGGCATTTTGGGGGCTATTTTATCTTTCTTAACACTTTTTAATCCTTTTTTAAGACTCCCTGACTCCCTGGTCCACCGCCCGTTTTTTCTGGCTTGCATGGAGAGAGCCTGGAGAAGGCTTCCACGCCCCTTCTCTCCCAGACCCACCTCCGGGCAGGGAGTCATTTTGGGGTTTGGCGCTCCAGTCATTATCAAGCACCCAGTCATAAAAGCTAGAGAGGGACCCGGCGCGCCCTGCCCAAGGCAAGCCAAAAGCAAGCCCTTTGCATCCAGACCTGGAAGGATGTCAAGCCAGATGATCTACAGGAATCTCTTTCTAATTCTGCTCCTGTTCCTGTTACGGGTATTGACGATGCAGTCATTCACTATACCTGCTGGCTGAACACAGCATGTTTTAAAGTGGTGCCAGTGTAAACGCTGAGATGCCATAGGAAAAATCCATCGACTCCAAGGTTCTCACCAGCATTGAAAGCAGCACAGCTGAAGTGTAGGCACAATGAGCGTGCTTGTAGGTTTGATTATTCTCCCGGGAAAAAAGCTACATACAGAAAAACCCATGCGGAGTACAAAGGTTTCATTAAAGTCGAAAAAACTACATTTTTCACTGGAAAAAGTAGACTAGCAGATAATTCCTCCAGGGAATTTTTTTAATCGGTTAAAGAGATGCTGAATTGGAATAACAGCAACTCTTTTGTCCTGGATGAATCTTTCTGCAATAAACTGGCTGACTTTTTCCAAGGCAAGGTCAACCGTATTGTTCAGGCATTCTTCCAGCAGTCACCCAGTACTAACTCTATTCTTAAACTGGAAAAGGCCTCAAATTCAGGCTTTTTCACGGGTCACAAGGCACCTCCCATTTTTGAGAAGTTTTCTCTTCTCACCTGGGATAACACAATGGCCTTATGAGATCCATCAAATCTGGGGCCCCTTCTGACCCTTGCTTCTAGAGATCATTAATAAGCTGACTAGCCAGATGGCTAGGCCACTTAAATATCTACTGAACCACGTACTGAATTCAGGGTAGTACCCCGACATTTGGAAGAAGGCCTCCATTCTTCCTTTGGTGAAGAAACCCTCCTGGTGGTGGACAGCTACAGGCCAATCTCCCGACTCCTGTTCCCAGCTAAAGGCTATAAATGTGGAAATCTTGACTTTTCTGGACACCCATCAATTGCTGGACCCCGCTCAATATGAGTTTAGAGAGAACCATTGTACGGAGTCCGCACTGGTGACTGCATCAGAGGAAATTAGAGTTAGAGTGGAAAAGGGTGGCAGAGCTGCATTAATCTTACTTGATCTGTCGGCCGTCTTTGATACAGTCCACCATGTGCTTCTCATAAAACGCTTGCATTGCCTGGGCTTCGGGGGCACTGCACTAACTCTGCTAAGCTCTTTCCTCAAAAACAGGGAGCGGTGGGTCGAGGTGAGAGATGCAAAATCCAGCTCCTTCTCCCTCCCCTGCAGGGTGCCTCAGGAATTGGCACTTGCCACACACTTTTCAATGTGTACATTACCTCCCTGGAGAAACTTATTCTGAACTTCGGCCTGACCTTATTACCCTATGCGGATGACACTCAGATAGTGGTGTCCGTTTCATCCCAGTTTGAAAATTATGCCAACAATTTCTGCAACTGTATGTCCGCAGTTGCAAGCTGGATGAAGGAGAATTGTCTCAAATTAAATTCGGAAAAAATTGAAATGCTGCTCTTTGGGAAAGAGACTTCCTTCTGGAATGGATCCTGGTGGCCCCAGGAGCTGGGAGTCCTGCCAAAGCCTGTGCAGAAGGCAAAAAACCTGGGAATCATTTTTGACACCAAACTATATTTTGATGCTTAGATCAATGCAGTGACCTCAGTGGGATACTTTATGCTTCGGGTTCTCAAAAACATTCTCTGGTTCATTCCAACGGATTAACAGAAGACCGTAAGTTGGCCCTTATAGGATCCAGACTTGATCACTGCAATGCTCTTTATGTAGGCACCTCGAAACATCTGCTCAAAAAATTGCGGTCCCTATAGAACGCATTGGCCAGAACCCTCTTGAACATCCCTAAGTTTAAACCAGTATCTCACCTGCTACACAGCCTTCATTGGCTGCCGGTGGAGAAGAGAATCTCATTTAAGACTCTATGTCTAATACATAAGGCCCTTCACTGTACCGGCCCGCTCTAGTTTCAGGAATGCTTCACCTGGTATGCGCCCTGTAAGACACTAAGATGTAGCTTGGTGCACATGGACCTTATCCCCAGAATCAAACGAGCTAACTGGGGCAGCAGAATGCTGACCTTCCATGGGATGAAGTTATGGAAATATCTTCCTCTTTCACTCCATTCTAACTTGGCTCTGTCCTTGATACACCTAGCGCCAAGATACCTCCAGGTAATGCATGCTTTATAAAATCATTTAATTCATTCATTCATTCATTTAGATTTTTTGATTCAGAAAACAATGTCAAGTGCATACTCAGTGGAACTTTGCGACCTCAGAGAAACGTAAAGATCCCAGGAGAGTAAGCATGATTGTTTACCATGTACTGATTATTAGTCACACTGGCTGCACCGGGAGCCACCTGACACATAGAACATAACTTAAGGAATAATGTGCAAAGTGTTTTTGCAATCACAAAACTAACGATTCGGCATAACACAGGCTTTGTGATCACAAAAATGCTAACCGCAATGTGCTAAAGATACATTGCAAGTAGCATGAGTAATTCAGAGTAGTAATGTTCTCTTTGCTACTCTGAAATTCAGAAGGTGGAGGAGGTGTAGAAGGCCATCGCATTTCTCCTTTGAAATCACATTGTCAGGTATCAATGATAGCAAAAATGCATTGATTGGCTCCCAACCTGTCAAAAAAGGTGGTAGGAGGTCACAAAGTGGAAGCTGCCCATGACAGGAATGCCACTCAATATATAAAGAATTGGGAATTTTCCTTGGAGTATAGCTCTAGTGATGAATTGAGCTATAGAAGATGAAGTGGTTTAAAAGGAACAGATTTGGTATCCGATTCATTTGAAAAATGAAATGCACATGAAGAAACTTTGAAAGACATTTGAAATTGCCCAAAACAGTTTACTGAGTCAACTGAGCTTTTAATCATGAAATAATGCTACGGCTCAAATAATGATTTAAAATAAATATTGTTAAAATGCTGCAAAGTTTCATGCATTTTGACTATGTAAAGCATTTAGAAACACCATACAACAAAATAAGAATGCCATTCACCACAACAGAAATCCAACATCAATTGAGAAAAAGATTAGAAAAATCCACTGGAGTGTTCTAGAAATATAAATGTTTAAATTAAATGTAAATCTCAGGGTTTTACTCCAAAGTGTTGGTAACCATACAGTTTGGAAACTTTTGAAAAGTTTGAAAGAGTTGTGTTCTGCTACTCCGACCAGAGTAGGGTGACCAAATCCAGCAAACCATTAGTGCCACTAAGGACTATTTGCACAGTTGCCTGGTCACCAAATAAGTCTCTAGTCCAGTTCCACATTTTGCATCAAAACCATCATAGTCTTCCACAGAGTGGTCCTGATGCTGGGAATGCAGGATGTAGAGGATGCTGAAAGACGCTCTGTGGTTGATGGGGGTGTTTTTGCAGTTGTTCCTCAGTCCATAGGCAAGGTGGGGCGACTTTGGAACCAGAAGTCTGGGACCCTTGAAGTCCCCTTGGGGACAGTAGAAGGCCGGCTGGGCTACCAGTCTCCATACACAGTGGATCCAGTTGTATCCCTTGGTAAAGGCTAGTGTCCTCCTTTAGTGACCATTCTGAACTCAAATGACACTCCCGGGTCGAACAGGTTTACGTGCAACTTTTGACCATCGGGGATTGGTCTCTTGTGGCACCCAGCAGCAATCAATGGCAATTTGCAAAAACTGGATGCTGGGAGAGGTGCACCCACGTGCGGGTCCAAGATAGCCACGTGAGAGCTCAACTCTGTAACCCCTTCCTCCTGAAGATCTATCCTGTGAATTATCCTGAGTCCTGAAAGTACCACCCGATGAAGGAGGCGAAGCGACACTCCCTGCGGTGTTTTTGGACCGAATCCGCCATTGGAGCCCGAAGGATCACCGCCCGACATCTTGCGGCCTGCATGTTTCCTGAGCCGGGTGATAAAGTGTGAGGGGTACCCGGCTGCGGTGAAATCAATAGCGGGCCGGAAACCGGAAGTCGCCGGTCCCGCCCCGAAATTTCACCAATGACCAGCGGAAATTTGTGGGCTCTCCGAGAGGTTGACTCACGCGGCAAAATTGATCTGCCCGGATTGGAGGTGGTGACTGGAGAGGGAGCGCTGATCCGAGGCCCCATCGAGGTGTGAGCGCTGCTCCACAATAATAACGGAGTGGAACGAGCTGGAGTGGGTGACTGCGACCTCTGGCGGGGCAGGCGTCAGTGGAGACTCCGAAGGGCCGCGAAGCGGTAAAGACAGCCCCCGGAGGCTGAGGAGACTGGGCTGGGTTAGCCTGCTCGCAGGAGGAGGTCCATGGACTGCTGGGCTGAGGTTTCGGATTGAAGGTGCACCGAGGGCCCCGTGATTACTTGGTGGTTGCTGGCCGAAGAGTGGCAGACATTGGCGGAGGAGGCGCCTGGCTCCCACGCAGTAAGTCCTGCTATGAAGGACGAAGGGGCTGAGTGAGGCAGTCGGTCCTGAGCACTGGAGCCTGGCATAGGAGGCAAGAGAGAGCAGTGAGAATCACCGATAGTGGCGGTTGCAGGGGAGATCCCAGATTATCGGCACAGCGAAGTCAGAGGTGAGCCTTAGGCATATAGCGCCCCAGAGCTAAATGCAGGAAGCATTGGGTGATCCTCAGTGTGGTGAAACAACTGAGAAGATTGCGTCGAGAGGGGCCCAGTGCGCCTTCATCTTTTACCCCCCACAACACGAACTGTGATAAGCAGCCCAGAAGCGCTCCTGCGCCTGAAGTAGTGGGCCCACGCTGGGACAGGATGGCTTTCGCCCGGTTGTGTGACCTACATGGGTGCTGGAGGGGCCAGGCTAATGATTGTGGCTCTGGCGCTCTGGCTCACTGATTGCGGAGCACGAAAGTAGGTAGGTCTGTCCCTTACATCGCCAAAAGACAGTCAGTGACCTGAAATAGCAGGAAAACATGAGGAAGGACGAGAGAATCGGACCCCAAGGAATTAGTCGTGACTAGTAACGTGAAGCCGGAAGCAGCAGGCGCCCTGATGCCGACGAAGCCGGATACAGGCAAGGCCTTGTCCAGATCCTCCAAGGGCTCGAAACATATCCAATCCGATAAACTTGACCGCTCTACGATGCCTAAGGGCTCCCCAACTGACTCAAAGTGGGCCAACTAGATGGGAGGGGACTCACATGGCTCCCCCATGGAACCAACACTAACAGATGTAATGGCGGCCATTAACGGGGTCCAATCCTTCCTGGGGGAAAAATTTGAATCCTTGGACATTAAATTAGACACCGTCACGATTGAGGTAAACCTGATAAGGGCGAACCTTACAAAGGCAAATGAAAAAGTTAAATCGTTTGATATCAGTTAGGCTTCCCAACTTCCTAGAAATGACGGGGCTTGTAGATGGCTGGAGGATACGTAACCCAACTGGGATACATTATACACACGTGTCCGCTGCGCAGCACAGCCTGTCTAGGATTGACTATATACTGGTACCGGCGACACAGGCTGCCGTGATTAGAGAGGCGAGACACCTGGGGAGGGGATTCTCTGACCACTCTCCCATTTGGCTACAGCTGGAGATTGGCCACTTTGCAGTAGGTAAGGTGGCTCCAATTAACGCATGGCACCTGAAGGACCCAGACACCAAGAAAGGTGTCATCAAGATAACCGGGAGATACTTTCAAGAAAGTAGAGTCTCTGTAGACTCTTCACAGACACTGTGGGAAGCATATAAGATCGTCATTAGGGGGGTGGTACTGTCATTGGTAGCTGGGAAGACAAAGAAGCGGCAGGCCGAAATAGAATGGGCGGAGGCGGAAGTGATGAAGTTGGAAGAGGAGGTAGCTAGGACAGCAACTCCGGAGAATATGCACCTTTTAAAAATGCGACAAGATGACTATAGAGGCCTCGCAAGAGACAAGGCCATAGCTCAGAATGGCGATATCCAGAGCAGAATATACGAGCATGTGGACAAGGCCAGTAAATAGATAGCGTGGCTAGAGAAGGGAGAGTAGGCATCGAGACTGGTGCCTGAACTACATAGAATGGACACCATGATAGTCACTGACCAACAAGCAGTTGCGGATGAGTACTCTAGATACTATGGTGGGGTGTATACCCCGGTCAGAGGGTACACTGAGGAAGATAACAGTGCAATGATTAGGGATATCCAGATGCCTACGCTTTCAGATGAAAACCGGGAATACTTAGATTCCTCTCTCACGGACGACGAAGTGGCATAGGCCATCCGAGGGGTGCACTCTGGGAAGGCTACTGGCCCGAACGGGATTCCCATAGAACTGTATAAACTAAGTGCCAATAAACTCGCCCCGTTTATGCGGTCCATGTTCCTGGAGAGTAGAGAGAGAGGGCAGCTTCCGTATGACCAGCGGGTGGCCAACATTATAGTCATCAAACCCAAGACGCACTGTTCCTCTTACAGACCAATCTGTTGCTAAATGCCGAGTCTAAAACTCTCGCGAAGTTGCTGGCGACACGACTGGTCAAGGTGATCACTAACTTGATACACCCGGATCAATCCGGCTTCATGCCCCGCCTTAAAACAGCCCTCAATCTGCACAGGCTACACGGGATACTAGGCAGGATCCCACAGATCCAGGAACCGGCAGTGTTGGTATCATTAGACGCCACCATGGTGTTCGATAGAGTTGAATGGCCCTACCTATTTGCAGTACTGGGGAAGATGGGCTTCGGTCCGGAGGTTGTTGGCTGGATTCGTATACTGTACGCGAATCCCCTAGCCAGAGTAGTTGTAAATAATCGCAAGTCCGACAACTTTCCCCTTGGTAGAGGCAAGAGGCAGGGATGTCCCTTGTCCCCGCTTTTGTTTGCTCTCGCTCTAGAACCCTTGGAGGCGTGGGTTCGGTGGGACCGTTCTATACGAGGGCTACGGTGGACTTAGGACTGGGAGGACAAAATTTCGTTATATGCTGACAATATCCTGCTTTACCTTACCAATCCTAATGGATCCCTGATTTGTTTTCTGGACGTGCTAGCTATATTCAGGAGGTATTCCGGTTTTGCAATAAACTGGACAAAATCAGTGCTCTTCGTACTTAGGGGCAATCTGCCGATAATACCACAGGCCTGCCCAATACAAATTGAGCCGATGGGGTTTCGGTACCTCTGTATCTATGTCACGCTCGACGCTAAGTTAAGGTATGCTACTGATCTGGCACCCCTTTGACTCGTTTTCAGAGAGATGTGGAGCGATGGAAGGCTTTTCCGCTCTCCCTCCTGAGCAGAGCAGGGTTTTTTCAAGATGATGGCACTTCCCCAATTCTTATACGCACTCCAGAACACAACAGACCCAGTACCAGCATCCTATTTCAGGGAAATAGAGGCCAGCCAGAGGCAGCTTCTCTGGGACAGTAGACCCCAAATAGCATCCACTAAACACACTCTCCCCTGGTACGATGGGAGGATGGGGTTGCCAGACCTTCAGAAGTACTACTGGGCCTCCCAACTGGCGGCAGTGAACCACATCATTTACGGGCCCCCCGGGGATCTGGGGTATGCTATGGACCGGTGCCAGGAAGGGATTTTACCAGGGCGCTGTATGCCAGATCTCGCCGGTTTCCCCTGGCTGGACCAACGGCGCACTCCATGCACGTGTGCCACGTGGCCAATGGACATCTCGTGTGGGAGGGGAAGCTCATGCCTGCCACCCCTTTGTGGAGTTCAGAGAAACTTGGAAGTCTGTGAAAGTCCAAGGGTTTTGACAATGGGACCTTATAGGGATCACACAGATAAAGGACGTATGGGGGAAGGACACAGTGCACACATTTAAGTCTCTCAAGCAGCAATGTAGCCTTCATGACAGTGAGCACCACCGTTACCTCCAGATGAGGTATGCTTTACTTACACATATCCCTAGGAACATTGTCCAACACCACAAAAAGGTAGCTCTAAAACATTTTATGAAACGTTTCCTTACTTCTCGGGGTTTAATGTTACAGATCCAGAAACGTTCTATTTCAAAAATGTAAATAAGACATAATTGAAAACAATGTTGACCAATACCAAACAAATTTATTCTGCAAACTTTTATGCTAAGTTGTCCACATTGGGTTACGACTTCTGGAAAGGCACCTCCCAGAGAAGACTATCTCTTTAATATATAAATAGCTCATAAATAATATGGAGAACCCGCTGGTATCTATCAGGATGCCCAGGAGTGAAGATGGGTTGGAGCTAAACGATGAGGATTGGAGAGAGGCGGTCTCCTCCCCGAGGGTTGTAGCAATACAGATAAGGCTTAAGTCAGTGCAATTGAAGATTGTACATAGGTCATTTGTTACGGGGCCATGTCTGGTTTGCATGGGTCGGGTGGAGAGTGGGATGCCAAAGAGGTTGCGGGGAGCTAGGGACCTTTATGCATATCTTGTGGCACTGTACAGTGTTGCAGGACTACTGGGTGAAGATCTTGAGGCTCTGCGGGATGTCCTTGGGGTGTAGACAATACTGGAGGCCTGCAGGTGCATATTAAATGTCTGGGTACCTACATATCTGAATGTGTACCGTAAACAATGGGTAACATTGGCATGTATGAGAGTGAAATGAAGCATAGCTCAGCTGTCGGGAGCCAGTCATCCACCCCGGGTTACGAAGTGGGCGGAAGACTTAGATTGGTGCATGTTTAGGGAGAAGTTGGTCTACGTCACCAGGGGTTGCCCTGAGAAGTGGGGGAAGGTATGGGAGGCCTAGAATAGGCACTGTGAAGATATTTGTTTGCCCCCAAAACGTCTTGAAGAAGTGGAGGCGCAAGAGTCCCCATGATCCATTATCTTTATTTTGTATTTAATATTCTGTAAGTATGGGAATGTAACATTGACAAGTGCTAGAACTGCTGAAGTCACCTGATGTCTTTCTTTGTTATTGTGTAAATAATAAGATATTAAAAAAAAATAACCTGGCTGCTGATTTACCAGAAACAGCTTTGATGGCCCTGGTGCTGGCTCCAGTGGGTAAGCTGACTGACCCTTGGAATCACTTTGGTCTGGGGATCAGGTGTTTTTTCCATGAGCCGGAAGCCACAGGCTCCTGGCTGTCCCAACGTGTGGCAGGTGCATTCCAGCAGTCCGTGTAGCCTCTCTTGCCAGGTCCAGGAGTCATAGCGGCAGTCCTTTTTCACTTGTTTCTTCAGTTCCGGTGTGGTCTAAAGTTCAGAGTGCCAGGGATGCCATATGTGTGCCCAGAAAGTACTCTAGGGGGTAATGATTATGTCACTAGCCTTTGGGCTACCTGGATTCCTCCTAACCTGTGACAACTTCTGGCTATCCGTGGCATCTAGCAATTCCAATGTACAATGTTCTGCCCACTCAGAAGATATCTGAACCCTTCCTCAAATGTTTGAAGGTTGGTAGCCAGCATTAGATGTATGGCTACCTTGGGTCTGCACACCCACAGGAAAACCAGTTTAGGTACTAGTCTCCCCTTTGTTCCCACTTCCAGCCAATCTACCGGACAAATGGGCAACCCTTCAGAAGTGTGATCATCATTTGCTTACCGAAGGCAGCTTCATCTTTGAAGATCGCCTTTTGGCTCATTACCCTGAGTGGCTTCCTGCAAGACGGAGGTAACACTGCTCCTTATAGCAGGCATCTATTTTTCCTGAGACTAGGAGTCATTCAAACAACTCCCCAGGAGAGCGGAAGGCTGTCTGGTAGCCATCAGCCGTGTGAGGCCACTGGACAAAACTGGGAAACATATTGGCTACTTTACAAAAGTTGCCTTTCCTTAATAGTGAGATTAAATTCAACTGGGGTATCAAGTCCGGTTAATGCCACAATTAGTTTGATACCTTGTAATACCCATTTTAGCAGTCCCATTTAGAAGTTAGCAGGTCTGAGGTGTCGGAAGGTAACTCTGTGTCTGCCAATGTGGCTACCACCGTTTTCGCAGCAAAAATTATAATATGGAAGTTTTGCTCTCAGGGCATATTAAAAATGTATGTCCTAAATAATAATATCTAGCTCCCTGTCTTAGAGCTCTATAGCCCTTCTTAAGGGAGATGTACATATAGTATTAAGGAAAGTGGAGATGTGCCATTAGTTTAAGTGGCAAAGTTGAACTAGCAGTGTTAAACTACTCTTCCGGGCTGTAGTGCAGACAGGGAGCCATGTTGTACTTTGTCATGCACAGGGTGGCACAAACAGTGAAGCAGGCCTTGGGTGGACACTGTCTTACATGTCCCAGGTACCTTTGACACCATATACCAGAGACGTATAAGTATTCCAGCTTATGCCAGTTGGTGAGAGCCAATTCAACATTCATTTTGTAAGGGGTGTGGACACTGGCACTGAGGTATAGTTAGCAAGCCTCAGTAAGTATGAAAGGAATTACTTTGAAATTCCAGAGGTTTGCTAATTTTTCTACCCTTGAATAGGAGCATTGTATCGTAGTGAACTTGGATTCTGGCATCAACGTCCCAGTCCATATAAAAAATTGAATATATGACTTTGGTGTCCATTTAACATCAATATTCCTAGTCAGTTAGATATAATAAAGCATAGTGCATATGTTGGACGAAAGCCTCAAGTTTATAAGGCGCTCAGGATTCTTCTTATTGAACATGGGTTGATAGATCTTTGGCACTATCATTGTTCAAATCAAGCGGGCTACACTTTCTATTCAATACCTCATAACAAAATGGTCCGTATTGACTTTGTTTTTATGTCTGCTCAAGGAGCAGGGTCTACTAAGATTGAAATTAACCCTAGGACTATATCTGACCATAATCCCATTATTTACAGTCTCCCATTGGATCGTCCTGTTAATCAAATCAGGTCATGGACTTTCGATAGGAAACTTTTATTAGATAAATTGTATCAGGAACAGCTCACTATTTGGATCTCAGAGTTTTTTCCAAATTAATAGTCATACTGCATCGGTCGGTACGGTCTGGGACACATTTAAAGCTGCATTGCGCCGCGAAACTAAGAGATTCGCCTCCTATCGTTGGAAAACAGAGCAGCAAATTCTCAAAACTAGACTAGTAGCCCTTCAACAAGCTGAGTTGGATTTAAGTATTAATATCCGTATGGGGGAAGATGTAGCAGCAAGTCTAAAATTGGTCGCTATAGCAAAGTCTAATCTACTAGAGCCCTTTTATAAAGATATAGCAACCAAGTATTTCCAATTTCGAACTTCTATGTACGAGCTGGGGAAAATTCTGGCAAGGTTTTAGCAAAACGTTTACAACAAAGGGCTGTAGCTAGCCAGATCATCAGGGTTAAGGACCAATTCGGTATTATTCAAGACACACCCAGTGGTGTTGTAAATGCTTTTGTTGATTTTTATTCGATCCTATATACAGAGGATTCAAATATAACTTTACAACAACAAATTAGCCTGGACCAATTTTTCCAATCTATGGATACCCAGAAGGTTACAGCCGATCAGAACCAAATTTTGGCAGAACCTATTAGTTGGGAGGAAGTTGTAACTGCTATGAAATCTCTTGCCAACGGTAAAACAGCCGGGCCGGATCTTATCCATCTCGATTTTTTTAAGACTTTCTCACACTTATTTAAGTTTTTCCGTCTTGCCCAGACCGGGTCTGTCCCTGACTCTTGGCGACAGTCGACAATTGTCCTCTTTAAAAAGAAAAGCAAGGACGAATTAAATCCTGCATCATACCGGCCGATAGCGCTAATCAATACGGATAGCAAGATTTATTCAAGGATACTGGCCTTTTTATATAACTCAAACAATTCTTCCCCTGGTCTCCATCCGCCAGCATGGGTTTATTCCGGGCAGGGACACGACGGATCACATTAGGCGTGTCATTGACCTGTTAGACTGGGCAAAGGTCACAAACTCCTCCCTCGGGGTGATCCTGTTTGACGCCGAGAAGGCGTTGGACAGGGTCTCCTGGGGGTATTTATGGGGTGTCCTGGGCTGGAAGGGCTACACATCGAAGTTTATTCAAGCTCTACAAGCTTTGTATATATCTCCAACTGCTAAAATTCGTATTTCAGGTAATGAAAAACATTATTTTCCTATAAGCAGGGGCACCAGACAAGGATGCCCCTGTTCTCCCCTCCTTTTTGTTTTATTTATTGATCCTTTTTTATGTTTGATAGAAAAATCCCAGACTATTTCTCCTATCACTGTCCATGGAATTGAATATAAGGCATGGGCATATGCCGATGATATTGTATTATTAACTGATAATATCGCTAGATCTTTTCCTGTATTGGAGATTCTGGTAGCCCAATTCGGCTCAATCTCGGGCTATAAATTAAATATTGCAAAGACACAAATTTTGCAATCCGCGGCTATGCCAATTTCTCATGTTCCTATAACTACAAAGGCAACATATCTTGGTATTCAAATTTCGCCCGATGTAGATCAGATCCTAGACCTGAATTATCCTCCTATTATCGATCTACTTCATAATAAGTTACAGAGGCTGGATCATTTACATCTTTCGTTATTTGGTCGGTGTAATATTCTTAAAATGTTTGTCCTTCCTACATTTTTATATCTTTTCAGATCTATTCCACTTCTAATCCCTAGTCTAATCTTAATAAGAGCAGAAAGGATATGTCAACGATTTTTATGGGCATATCGTAAACCAGGGGTTCCCAATCTTTTGACTTCGGAGAACCCCCATTAACTCACCACTGGAAGCCGGGGACCCCCCAGCAATTTGTACGATTTATATTTCAAACATTAAAAGATGCAACAATCTTTGTTGGGGTTCTTCAATGAGTCCCTTATTATCACCCTTCAACAGTGCCTCTCATTTCTCCATACCACAACTGTCACATGTATTTCGTTTGTTTTATAGCATCTCTCATTACCATTGGAGGATGTCAGAGCACTTTACATCACACACATATAGAGACAATGAATCATACTTTTAAATCAATGTAGAGAAAATGTTACATAAGGCAAAGGGGACTACAAGGTGTAGGATTCACATGCCATTCAAACTGGTAGGCATTTTTAAAGAGTACTTGGTCGGGAAAAGCACAAACTCAGGATTCAGAACCTAAGACAGTGGTTAGCATTGACTATAACAATAAAAATGTATTTCCACCCAAATAAACCCCTTTAGCAGCATCAGGATAGTGAAAAACTGGGAAAAACATAAGCTACTAACTTTTACCATGCAGTGTGTAAGCAGCTCTTTGATAACAGTTTATAGGTCACTGTGCTAGATTATGATTGTCTCTTATGAGCTGAGAGTAACAATAGAATCTCTGTGACAAAAGAAGTAATGCACTGGCCTAGCACATACAATTCTGTTTTTTAAAATGCATGGTACATGTTCTTTGCAGCAGGCTTATTAACCCTCTGTGCTACATTAGATAGGTGAAACCTGCCACTGGACAGAACTCTCATCTCTCTCCAGCAGGTACACTAATTACTGGTGTTATCTTGTCACTTTTATTGTTGCTCAAACTGCTAAGTCTACAATGAATTTTGGAGTTCTTTTAAAACTGCTGCCTGAGGACCCCCTGGGAATGTGTCAGGGACCCCTGGGGGTCCACGGACCCCAGTTTGGGAAAAACTGTTGTAAACCAAGGAGGGCGGCTAAGTGGACATGTCTCCCGCAGGATCGTGGGGGTTGGACAGTTCCGAATTTAATCTATTATTATTGGGCAGTTATGATCCAACACTTCGCTCTTCCTTTTTTATGGAGATTCTGCTGAGCTTCCGTTACATCTTTCACCATCAATATATTCGATATCATTGGGAGATGCCACAAAAGGTGTATTAACTCGTATCATTTAACCGAGCTATTTAAAAAAAAATGAAATTCAAGGTATCCTGGGCATTATTCTCGGTCTGGCAAAAAGTTTGTCGTGATTTTCATATTCCTAAGCTCAATTATTACACCCCATTTAACGCTTCTGGGTTACTTCTATCAATATTTCAAGAGGGGGTGGATATTACCTAGACATCTCTTGGTTTGAAGGAGATTGGTGACTTGGCTGATCTCTGGCAAATTACCTCTTTTTAGGTCGAGCAGACCTACCTTCAATGCGTAAGCATTGATGGTGTCTGCTTTATTTAGACCAATTGTCACCGTATTTAGGAATGAAGACACGAGTCAGACGTGCGCTTTTGCAGTCAGTTTTGACCTCGGGAGCGCGCGTCTGAGCCGCGCTTGCGCAGACGAACTTACAGGCCCTGCTCACACACAGACACAGCCAGCCCCCACCCCTCTGCATGCACGCACACACACACACAGGCGCGCGCACACATACACACGCTGCCGCCCCCCACCCCCCTGCACACACACAGACACGCACGCATACCCACGCTGCCGCCACCCTCTACCCCCCATACACACACACACACAGTGGTTGGGTGTCACGGGCAGCTGCCCTCTGCCAGGCTCACAATGAGCGAGAGGAAGGGGCTTTGCCGATCCTTACCGGGGCTCTTCAGATTGCCGCCGCCTGTTGTTGAGGAATCGAGACATCGTTTGAACCTCTTTTCATAGGTGGTGGTTCGTGCTTTGCATCTGACAGTCTGGCGAGCGCATCGCCTCATCTCCTTTTTGTATGGACGGGCGTGTTTCAGACCTCTTTCTGCAGCTGATGTGGCTCGCATGTCAGCCAGGCCTGCTGCTGACGCTGTGATCCCGGTCGCTGCCTCTCGCCCCCATCGTTGTGTGGGCGTGGCTTGTTTCCAGCCTCTTCCCGCGGCCGGTGGCGCTGGTTCCGCAGGGCTGGCTTGACAGTGCGAGCCACGCTCCCGGCTCGGCATGGCCAAGAACACGCTGTCCTCGCGCTTCCGCAAGCTGGACATTGACCAGTACGACGAGAACAAGTTTGTGGAGGAGCCGCAGGAAGAGGCATCGGAGCAGCACCATCAGCAGCCGGGCCCGGACGAGGGGGCGGCGGAGAGCCTGCTGAGTGGATATCCTTCACTGACTGAGGGGAGTGAGCAAGGGGGTGGGGGCTGCTAAGCGGTACCGCCAGTGCCTGGGGTGAACCTGGGGGCTGACCGGGTGGGAGACACGGGTGCGACCCTTCATTGCCCAAGGTGGGCACTGGGGGGGGAGAGGGGCCCTCTGGGAGGGGCGGGGTGTGGAGGGGGCCACTCGGGGTAGGACGGGGTTCATGGGGAGAACTGCTGTTGGGAGGAGGCATGAGGAGGTGCAGTGAAAGATTGTGAACCCCGAGTGGGCGTGTGTGGCATTTTGAAGGTGGATATATGCCTCACAGATGGTCTGTGGGCAGCAGGCCACTGCCGTGGTTTTTTAGGTTTGTTATTTGTAATATCAAGATATCTAAGTCACATAAATACAAGACATATTGCATTACAAATGATATAAGTGTCACATTTGCGAAAGTTATAACTATTGGCATTGTAAATAACAAAGCTATTAATTTCGCTATTTTCAAAACCAACACATAAAATACAAATTTTTCATTTACAATATCAACAGCTCAAACTTTTCTAATGCGAGACCTATTGCATTGCAAATGCTTGTTTTTCTTTGAAGGAGAAATTCCATCTGCAGTCTAACCACTTTTTTAAATATCTGCAATTCAGAAGTTTTTTTGACAAGAAGCTCCCTGTAAATCTAACAATGTTTTATAAAATTACTATAGTTGAAATAATAAGAAGGAAAGTAAAAATTGATAGTCTATACCAGTCTTTTCTATCTCAACTTCCAGACGATCAGAACTATAAGTGGGTGACTAAATTCGGAGTACCTTGTGTTGACTTAAAATTTCCGTTGGTTATAGCTAGGTCTGTTTTGGTTTCAGGTACCCTCCGCTCGCAAAGTTATATGGCTATGTTTAACCTTTATTACACGCCTGCAAAACTTGTTAGATGGGGGGTTGTTAGTGGAGGCAAAGGATCGTTTTGTGCAAGATGTAAATTTCCATCTGCAGATTCTGTTCACATGCTCTATGACTGTCCGGAGTTATCTCTTTTTATCAACCAAACTGAAACTTTTCTTACTCAGATAACTCAAACTTCTGTTAAAATTTCTGCAGAAATGGTAATTACTGGCTATGAATACTCTATGACTCCCAAAAAAAACAAGATATCTGCAAGCTTTTCTCTTTATTGTTATGGTCATGGTTAGACTCTGCATTACATCGCTCTGGATAAATCCTGAACCTCCTACCTTTTGTCATTGGAAGGCCAGGATGTTGGCCTGGTACAAACTAGAGACTTCTGTTCAGGCGTTCAGAGGAAAGAAAAGACATTTAATTGCGTCTAAGAACTGGGCACCATTTGAAAAGTGGCTGGCACATTAATAATGTCCTTTAATTATTATTGTATAATTTTCTATGTATAAATTATGTAAGATTCATGTTTGTTTGTTTAACCTGTCTCCCACCACCATGGGATAAAAAAAAAAAAAAAAAAAAAAAAAAAGACTTTGGTGTCCAGTTTCCCGAGCTTGTCTGGTTACTTGTTTGAATTTAACAATATGATTCTCTTTTTCTTGTATTTGCTCTTCTTATCTCTCCTTCTCTACTCTTCTCTTGTTTTATTTTATTTTTTTCTGTTTATGTTCATTTTCCTTTCCTTCATTCCCCCTGCCATTAGGCTGTCAGAGCATTTCTTATTCATGCTCATCTCTTCTCTTGAGTCAATATGTGCCGTGTTTGCTTTGATTCTTTTTTGTGTCAATTGCCTATTTTAACACAAAAATTCACATTTCTGTCCCTCTTGCTCTTTTTCCATACTGCCATTTATTTTTTTGCTTAGTGGTTACAACTTTGTTATTTCCAAAACTTCTAATATATCTGCACAATGCTAGTAGGGATTTGAGAGTTTGCTTTGCTTTACCCTCCTCCTACTGCTTATTTTATTCACTTTGCACCTCTATAATCGCTTTCTTCCATGTATTTTTATTGGGTGGCAACTATGTTCAATATGCTTACTTTTGCCTATGTCCTTCCATACAGCGTTGTCCCTCCTTGTATTCAAGCAGCAATGTTTAGCGGTTTGTTATGTCGACTAGGTGCATCTCAAGTAGTCTTAATCTGTCTTGGTTTATTGCTTTTGGTTTGTGGAATCTTTGCAGAACTGCATTGCAGAATGTTTTGGATAAACAAGGGAGAGCCTGAATGTTCTTTTTTCTTTCACTGGCTTAATTTCTCCTTAGTTAAAGGATGTTTGGTTTGATTTGACCTTTGGCTATTATGTTGGCAGGTTACAATTTAATTCTTTGTGACTTTCCCTGAGAGGTCGATTAACACAAGAAAACAGAAGGTTATAGAACAATTCTACACACATGAAACATCAGATAGAAGCTTGAATTGACTGCTGTGTTCTTAGGGCTTGATTTAAAGTTTGACAAACCGGGTACTCAACCATAAACACCCTGTCTGTCACAGTCCACCGGTTGGTCCGCCATCCTGTTTTGAGTCACACAGTCCACGGACCGTCAGGTTCCCGGTGGCCATGTCCCTGCTGGCTCCGCTATCGGAAACTATAATCTGATGACTTTATAGAGTATGTGCCAGGCCTGTTTTGACCTATTTCCGGTATTTACGCAGGAAGTTAAACCTTTCTCTGTGCCCATTAAAACCCTCTACCCGGTACCACGATGTTTGGCAATTAGAAGTTTTCATAGATCAGCTGAGGGCCCCCATATTGCTCAGCTTCCCCCACAAACTTGGTTTGTCAACTAGTTAGAAGTTGTAGTTAATCAATGAAAACTTCGTGTAAGGCTGATTTTAGCACATTATGAGGTATGCACCACAGCAATGTTATCAGAGTGCTGGGAACAGATGGCACATTGTAAACAGGGAGACTCCTCCTCTCTATGACCTATAGCTGGATGTGCTCTAATGAGGATCTACGGAACAACTTGCCACAAGCATCTAGAAGTGAGATTTATCAGTAATTTTGTGCCAAAGCTCTACAGAGGGACAATGATACTCCTTGCTGACTAAACTCGACAAAAAAGCTTTCTTGGAACATTCGTTTCTCATATCCAAGATTCCTTTTTCATTATTGTTATTGACAAACCATTAGACCCTTTAGCAGCTGAATGCTTAGCCATTTTATATGATTCGTTATTACACTGGTGTAAAGGTGTGTAGGTATAGGCACATTTGAGCCAGACACGATTCAGTTGCCCACACCAATTTGGTCATTCTGTATCCTGAATAATAGAATGAAACATGAGAGCGCTCTTCTTGGTCGATATTGTAAATTGTTGATTTGTATCGGGTCTTCCCAGTGTAAAATACAAATAGACATTAATAATGCGGTGAGCACCAGGCCTGATTTTGCTAACTGTTGGCATTGTTTTATAATTAACAAGTCTCTTCATCATCCCCAAGATTAGATGTACTCTAATTGAGTAATAAAACAAGTTACTTTGTTAAGTAATCCATTAACATTACATGTGACCATTTTATATTCTGCATCATTATCTCCATGTTTGTTGGCTTTCCTCTGCCTTATCCATACCTACATTTATTCTACTATTTTAAGCCTATATTTCCCATTATAGCCCCTCAAAATGTGTCTCTGCGATTTCCTGCTTACCTGAGAACAAATCCTGTGAACTTTGTACTTTTCCTGTTAATTTTTCCCTTTGCTAACCCCTTCCACCACCCCACACCCCCTACCTTGCCATCCTCCATTTACACCCCGACAGATGGGGAATAGCCCACAATACTACCTGCCCTCTCCTATTGACTACCCCCATACTGGGTGCCATGAAATTGCACCCTTAGTAACCCTGTCCCTCCCATAGTCTTGACGAAAAAAACATGCTTTCTTCTTTCCCCTTCTTCCCCCCTTCCCTGTCCCCTCCCACGTAAACAAAGAGAAAAAATACACAAAAAAAACATAACAACCAAACTTAATTCTCTATTTTCCCACAGTAATTGCCGGAAGGAGATACTGTGCTTCATCAAGGTTCGCAAACATATGGACCTTCCATTGTACCAGTGCAGGTAATTTAGATTGCTGGGCTATGGAAGCCTAACCCCCTGCGCCTTGAGAGATAGAGAGGTTTAACAAATTCTTTCCGATGGCGGGCCGCTGCTGCAGACATATCGGAAAAGATGCGACAGCTGCGGATTTCAAGAGTTGAGATCTGCTTCTTTTGGAGTCAATATCTTTTCTTTAATCTGAAAGTCTGCAAAGGTAACAAGGCTTGTTCTGGGTAAATTTGAGTTTGGGAATGGCTGAGCTGGGACCCTATGTGCTCTTATGATGGTGAGATATCCGGTAAACCCAGGCAACACATTATTTTAATAAATGACTCCACCCAGTGGAGTATTTGAGACCCCTCACAGCCTGATGTTGCATCTCAGACATCTGATCCTCAAGATGCGATAGTCTGGATTGAGCCTCCTGTAATCTTACTGGATAGCTGGCGACTGCTTCTTCAATTTTTAACAAGCGAAGATGTAAGGCTGCAATCTCATTCGCTTGTGTCACTTTCATCTCACATATCTCATCCAAGATGAGATTCAACAAGGATTTTATGTCACATTGAAGACTAGCTCCGGTGTCTGAATGCAGGATTCCAGCGGGCTCTTCTGGAGCCAGTTGGGTCCGATCTTGGCTTTCTACTACGGTCATTGTATCAACCAAGGAGACCGAAGGCTGGCCATCCCTCAAACCCCCTTTGAGTGATCCAGGGGTCTAGGAGGCAGAATCACTGGAGAACAAAGTAGATGTTTGAATGTCCAGTGGTCCATCTGCTTGCTTTTTCCCAGGAGGATTGTGTTCTGCACATGGAGGCTGCATAGATTGTTGAGGTGTTTTTGGGTTTCAGAAATAATGGATATTCCTTGCTTTTGATTTGGTATTGGCCAGTGGAATCTTCCCTTGCGGACTCTTGATTTGGGAAAGTTTCTGAATGTGCAGGGTTTCCTGCTGCTTGGCTATCTTTCTGGATGATAGCCCCCTTGGAAGCCTCCCCAGCAGCTAAGCAAGAATGAGCCAGAACTAGTCCCGCAGTTGTAAGATCTTCATTTGTCTTTTCCAGAGGAAAAGTTTCAGAAATTCCCAGGGTCCGATCATCACTAATGCCCTTTCCAAGGTCCACCAGATCGTCTTTTGAACTTAGTGGGCTTGATATTATAACCAAGCCTTGACGAGCTTTCTGCAAGTGTTCCGCTCTTATAATTGCTGAGGCTGCCTTCACTTGGGTCGACCAAGTCGTTGATTTAAGTCCCCCACTTGTATCAACATATGCTAATACATTAGCGATTTTTAGATGCTTTTCAGGAAACTCCTTAGTACCTTTCCGTCTCAACGGAAGCCCTCAGAGAGCACCAACATCAATCAGGGCATCACTGTTCTTCAGTGGTTCAGTTTATCCCTTATTCAAACTCAAAAGCCCCAACTGATTTTTCCTCCTGATATTAATATTTAACAACTGCAGATATGCCTCTCTGTAGCAGTTCTATCCATTGCAGCATTGGACACTCATTAGTCACTCATTAGTCTCTAATAGCTGTTTGGCAACAGGAGGTTTCAGTTGATCAAACAGAAGAGAGGCAGAAAAAAACAAAAAAAGAGAGGGGAAGAAAAAACAAAGACTTTACTCCCTCACAAACCTTTGTTCCAGATGCGGCATCTGTCCGAATCCAGGCCTTTCTTTTCCAAATAGGCTGGCAGCAGACCAAACAGCAGTGCCCCCCAGCAGGGTCTCACCCCTGGCGTGGAGCGTGCACCAGTGAGCCTATTGCGGCCTATCGAAGAGCCGGCCAGGTGCCCTCGCTACTCGTAGCACTACCTTGGCTTCAACCTGGCTCAGCAGGTGGTTCAGGCATGCAGAAGAAGTGGAACCACAGCCAAGGGTCGCAGTGTAACACCGGCAGGAGCCGCGATCGAGAATGCTTGGATGAACATCCAGCGGCGGACTTCGTACTGATCAGCTAGGTACGTGCATCAGTCGACTTCATTGCAGGGGGAGGGGCCAGTGTCACATGTGGCTACACACTGGCGGGATTCGCTGTAGCCATCTTGTAAAAGCTCAGCTTTTTTGAATTTGTTAAATTCCCTTTTTCCCGAAATTATATTCTGACAAGAAACTCACTTCAGGTCCAATACCCCTAAGATATCTCTTTCCAAGAAATATGCACAGGTGTATTTTTCATCCGCTAATTTAGCGGTTAGAGGGGTAGGGATTTTACTATCCAGCACATTGGATTGGCAGGTCAAGGAGGTCCAGCGAGATGGAAAAGGCAGATGGCTTTGGGTTTAAAGTAAGGCTCAAGGAAACAGTGCTTATTTTGGAGAACTGTTATGGTCCTATAGAGGACGACACTACAGCACTTGAGCAAATTTTCAATTAGCACTACGGATGGAAGGTATACTGATCTTGGGTGGTGATTTTAACTTTATTCAGAGTCTGGCATTAGATACATCATATAAAACAAAACTACAGCTAAAGCCTAAAACCACAAAAATAATAAGTAGTTTGTCAGTAGATTTCTCCTTAATAGACCCTTGGAGACTAGGGCATTCTGGTTTCTTGCAATTCAGTGCTACTCTGCAAGATATAGATTGGCATCCCGACTGGATTTTTTCTGGTGGATAAGTTGTTTGCCAACGGCCCAGCAGAAAGAATGGCTAATTAATTTTCTGATCACTCACTAGTTTCGTTTACATTAAGGTTAGGTATCACTCAAAAAAGGCCAAGATGGCAGTTTCCTCGTGGTCCACAAAAAAATCAGAAAGCGGCTCAACTAATCAGTCAAGTTATGAACACAGCCCTAAGAACACAGCAGTCAACACAGCAGTCAATTCAAACTTCTATTCCATCTACTGGCTTGTTAGAAGATAAGCAGGCAATTACTGAGGTGTTTCCTGCACATTTCAATCAAATATATGCAGAAACACAGGTGGTGGATGAGGCAGAATTGACAGCGTATTTTGAGTCTCTGGAGCTACCCCAGTTATCACAGAAGCTTACTGAAACACAGAGTGTCCCAACAGGAATCTCAGAAACTCTAGCAGTATTAAAAAGTATGCCCAATGCTAAGGCTAGTGGAGTGGACAGGATCCCAGCAGAAGTGTATAAGGTATTTCAAGAAGAACTACTTCCTTTCTAGTAAAACTGTTCAATCAAGTAAAGGACGAGATGGGCATCCCCAAAAGCTTTAAAGAATCAGTTCTAGTAGTCTTTCTCAAAAAGGATAAATATCCCTATTGCCCTATTACTTTGTTAAACACGGACTATAAAATGTTTATGAAAATCTTGGCAAGAAGGTTCGCCCCATGTGCACAACAGGTGGTTCATGCTGACCATAATGGTTTTATTTCAGGACGTTAATGGCATCCAACCCGTATCTTCTAATACAAGCTATTGATTATTTCTCCACTAATAAGATTAAACCAGTGATTATGAAGATGGATGCCGAGAAGGCTTTTGATTTAGTAGATTAGAGTGCTTTATTTTTTATTCTGAAGAAGTTTAGTTTCCCGTTACAGTTGATACAAATGCTAAAAGAGTTATGTCATGTCGTAGCCAAAATTATCATTAATGGATCAGTAGCCGATAAGGTAAATGTGAAAATTCGAAGTAGTTTAATGATTTTGCCCCATGGTGAAGTGTGGCTCAGTGGTTAGAGCAAAACAAAAGGGGATGATGGACGGAGAGTTTGAGTAAATAAAACACTCACCCCCAGTCAACTGATCTGGGTTTAATCCATCACCATTCTTTAGCTCACTCAGCCACCCCAGTTCAGACATGGCCATATGCAAATCAGTCTGACCGTGTGCCTCATGGGAACAGTCCACCCCGAACTGCCAAGCCATGTCTTCCCTGGACCGGAAAGAAGAATCCTGGGACCAGTTTCAGATTCATAATCCTCATCAGCCAGGCTATCTTGAATCCAGTGGCCAAGTGAGCAAGGGACTCAAGTCTGAGCATACCCTGCCAACTTAGGGCGAACAAAGCGAAACAAAAGGGGATGATGGACGGAGCGTTTGAGCAACTCAAACACTCACCCCCAGTCAACTGATCTGGGTTTAATCCATCACCATTCTTTAGCTCACTCAGCCACCCCAGTTCAGACATGGCCATATGCAAATCAGTCTGACCCAGTGCCTCATGGGAACAGTCCAGCCCGAACTGCCAAGCCATTTCTTCCCTGGACCGGAAACAAGCATCCTGAGTTCGGTTTTGGATTCATAATCCTCATCAGCCAGGCTATCTTGAATCCAGTGGCCAAGTGAGCAAGGGACTTATGTCTGAGCATACCCTGCCAACTTAGGGCAAACAAAGCAAAACAAAAGGGGCTGATGAACAGAGCGTTTGAGCAAATCAAACACTCACCCCCAGTCAACTGATCTAGGTTTAATCCATCAACATTCTTTAGCTCACTCAGCCACCCCAGTTCAGACATGGCCATATGCAAATCAGTCTGACCCTGTGCCTCATGGGAACAGTCCAGCCCAAACTGCCAAGCCATATCTTCCCTGGACCGGAAACAAGCATCCTGGGACCGGTTTCGGATTCATAATCCTCATCAGCCAGGCTAGCTTGAATCCGGTGGCCAAGTGAGCAAGGGACTCACGTCTGAGCATACCCTGCCAATTTAGGGCGAACAAAGCGAAACAAAAGGGGATGATGGACGGAGCGTTTGAGCAAATCAAACACTCACCCCCAGTCAACTGATCTGTGTTTAATCCATCACCATTCTTTAGCTCACTCAGCCACCCCAGTTCAGACAAGGCCATATGCTAATCAGTCTGACCCTGTGCCTCATGGGAACAGTCCAGCCCGAACTGCCAAGCCATGTCTTCCCTGGACCGGAAACAAGCATCCTGGGACCGGTTTCGGATTTATAATCCTCATCAGCCCAGCTATCTTGAATCCAGTGGCCAAGTGAACAAGGGACTCACGTCTGAGCATACCCTGCCAACTTAGGGCGGAGAAAGCGAAACAAAAGGGGATGATGAATGGAGCGTTTGAGCAATGGTTAGAGCGGCAGACCCTGATGCAGAGGTCTGGCCCGGGACCAGGGTTCAATTCCCACCTCGGCGGGTCTTGGGCTCAATTTCCTTGGACCTGATAATTCTCGCCTCAGTGCCTATTCTAATCATGGGTCCCACTCTGCAACTCTGGGCAATAGCTTGCTTAATCTCCACAACGGCCCCAACAGCGCTGGGGTGCCTGGCTTCACCTTGGGGGTGCCCAGGAGTGAATATTTCACAGGGTAAAGACAGGAAGGGTTCCACAGCGGTATTTGTTACAGCGCCAGGAAACCCCAGTTGGGGTATTAGTGCGCTTTACAAGTAAAAATTACATTACATTACATTACATGGACGGGATGGCAAAAAAAAAAGCTATACGCGGATTACATTATTTTATATCTTAAAGCGGGGTTCTAATGTACAGAATGCACTTAACGACATCCAAAAATTTACACAGATTGGGAGATATAAAGTGAATCAAGCAAAAACTGAAATTCTTACATTTAATGTGGAGCCCTCTCCTATTCCTGCTTCCATTCAGTTAAGGCCACCACAATTATTGATTCTCTGAATTATAGTAGCAAGCTCATGAAAGTGAAAAAAACTATTATATAAATGATCTTTGCTTCACTTATCAATAATAGGACGGATTTCTTTGAATAAAATGTCAGTGCTCCCTTTGTTTTTGTTTCTTTTTACAAATCTCCCCCTGAAAATTCTGAGCCCTTATTTTAAAGAGCTAGATCAAATGATTCAGTAGTTTGTGTGGAACAATAAACATCTCCAGGTTAAGTTAACTACACTACCATTGGATGTAGCATCAGGAGGTTTAGCACTCCTACATTTTTTAGCTTACTATCAGGCTTCCTTGACTAATTTACTTTCACAATTAGGAGAGGAAAATGCAGTTTTTGACAAGTTTTTGTTAGTACATATGCTAAAGGAAAGTGCTACACAACGTCCCATTTTTCTAAGACTAGCGAAACTTCCTAAAAATACCAGATATAAGGTGATACTGGCATTAGCTGAAAGAATCCAGCTTTTTTAAAATCACAAGATATTCCAGCATTTCATGCCTATACCCCCAATTAAGACTGTGCAGTAGGAGGTCTAATATTGCACAGGGGGCTTTACCAAGCATGGCAAGAACTAGGTTACGATCAGCTTGGGGATTTTTGAGATTCTAATTACCTGGGAAACGGTGTGACTGCACTCTAGCATACTGACTACTGCCTCCCCTCTGGGTTTTTCTTCAGTTAGTTAATCTTCTTAAAAATAATTATATTATGATGGGTGAGGCAACACTTCAAATCACAAGGCAAATGGCAAATAAAATGGTGGGGGTAGGGTGCTGGTATCGGCTATTATATCAAAACGCTCATACCGAAGAGATTTTGATAAAAAAACTTCAGAAAATTCATGCGGAGACGGGGTGTAAATTTAATATGAAAGAATGGAAACCGCTTAGTGAGCTAGCGAATAAAGCACTCAGAGGGGCTAATTTTAAGAGAATGAACTTCTTATCCCGGTGGTTGGCATATTACACCCCCCAGAGAATGCTTAAGATGTATCCAACCAACCCAACCCAATTTTTTAGGTGCAATAAACAGGGAGATGAGTGCTCATATTTTACAACTTGAACAACTTACAGCATTCTGGGAAGACGTTTTTAATAGGATTTCTCTATTTATGTCTGTGACAATTGATCCATCACCTATGTTGGTTTTATTTAGTTCCTCGGGAAAGGTGAAATGGTTAACATAATATCAGTAGTATTTAATACTAATCTCCATAGTGGTCACTAGGCCACTTGTACTGCAAAATTGGAGAACAGATAAGCAACCTCGGATTGATCACTGGCTTAATAAAATGCGCAGAAAATTCAGATTCGAGGAGGCCTATGGTAAACGTGTAGGAGCTACTTTGAGATTCAGAGCTATCTGGCAGAATTTCTCTATCTATTGTGTCATGGAGGAAAGAAAATTATGAGAGTCAGGTGTTTTATCAGAGACACTTTCTGCATTTCATTTTATTAGTAGCTGCTGTCAGCCATATTTTCACTCTCAATAGCTCTCGATATTGATTTGCGAAATGTTATGAAGGTATCATTCAGATATCAGTTAAACTCAGCACTTTATTAAACAATACGCCCTTCTACAAGCACAATGTACTTTGAATACGTTTCTAAACTTCTTTGTTTGTTAGGATACCAGCACACTGCACTTTCTATAGGCTCTGATCTAACTGCCAGGCTGTGGTAGTCATTGTATAGCTATTAAACTTATTGTAGTATTTAATTTAAAAAAATGATTTTGCTGCTAGTCTTATATGCACTTTAAATAGATTATACACCAGCCTGATGTAGTTATCGTAGAACGTAGCTATCGATTATACAGTAAAAATCATGTACGGACATATGTATTTGAGGGGAATCACTGGGATAAGCTTAAGCATCTACCATAGTTTGATAGAGGCTACTGAGAAATATGGTATATATTATGCTAAAGTACATATATATCTTTTTTGGGGAGTATTTGTATTATTGCTATTAATTCAGATCTATTAACGTATCTCCATGGAATCTAGAGATGTTATCAATTGAATAACTGTTATTTGCGTCTCTTGTTATTTATTCTGTAATACCACGTATGCTGTTTGCTTGCTTTCGTTTGTTTGTTTTCCTGTTCTAATAAAAAAAATGAAGCGTGTGCCTTACACTGTTCTGCCTCACATAATAGTGTTTGGGAAATTTCTCATTGTATTTTGTTTTTTATTCTGTCTACTCTACATTTTGCAAAATAGCTAGACATGTGTGGATTTTCAAATGATCACAATTAAAAATAAATAAAAAAGTTACTTTGTTAAGCTCTAAGCATAATTATCATGGTATTTTATGTTATGGTATGCTATGTTATGTAAATTCGTAGAGTGCAGCTAATCAACCATGAGTGTATCCAGGTGCTAAATAGGGTAGGCCTGAGGCGGTGTGTTATGTTATGTTATGTTATGTTATTAAGTTATTTAATAAAGCGCACTAACACTGATTAGTTTCTTGGCGCTGATCTGATGAAACACAACAAGGTGGAAAGGAAAAAAAAAAAGTTAAAAAGCTTGTCTGAAGAGCCACGTCTTCAGGGCCTTCCGGAAAGGTAGGAGATCCTGACAGAGCCGAATTTCTAATGGGAGGGTGTTCCAGAAATGAGGAGCAAGTATAGCAAATCTGCGTCCGCCAAAACGTTTGAGCTTAAACGAGGGAATCTGAAGGAGACCCAAGTGGAGAGAACGTAAACTGCGGGAGGGGACGTATCTAATGACCAATTGATTGATAAATTCGGGGCTTCTGCCATGCAGCGATTTAAACATCATACAGCCAGCCTTAAAGGCACAGCGTTGAATGACAGGGAGCCAGTGCAGTTCAGTAAGGAGGGGGGTCGCTGCTTGCCACCTAGGTTGCTTCAGAATTAACCTTGCGGCATAGTTCTGTACCATCTGGAGACGCTTAAGAAGATAGCCTGGGAGACCCAAGTAGATGGCATTGGCGTAGTCCAGATGGGACAGAACTGTGGCAATCACAACCTGGATAGTTGCTTCATACGTAAGTAATCGCCGGACTTTCCTAATTTTTTTCAATTGATAGAAGCACTTGGAGACCACCTGGCCTACTTGTGCCTTTAAGGAAAGATCGATGTCCACAATGACTCCAAGGGTTTTAGCCGATGGTGATGGTTGTGGGGCTTGGCCCAGATCTATGGGCCAGTATTGGGGACCCCAGTGCTTGGCACTTTCCCCGGTCAAAACCAATTCAGTTTTACCTGGGTTTAATTTTAGTTGATTTTGATCCATCCAGGATTTAATAAACTTCATGGTCGACTGGAAGTGGCTGATGGATTGGGCAGTGTTATCAACGGTGAAGAGTAACTGCAAATCGTCTGCATAGTTGAAAACTCTCACCTGTCTATCCCTGAGAGTTTGAATAAGGGGAAGAATATAGATATTAAAAAGGTGAGGTAACAGGGAGGAGCCCTGTGGAACTCCGCAAGGGGTAAGTTGTTTCACACCAGTTAAGTCCCCTAAGCGCACCGCTTGAGAGCAGCCCTCCAAAAAGGATCTCAACCAGCAGGCTGCTATGCCCCGGATGCCGGCCTGGCCGACACGGTCGATCAAGATGTTGTGGTCGACCGTGTCGAACGCGGCCGACAGATCCAGTAGCACTAGTGCCTGGGGAGAACGTCTATCTGCACAATCTCTGAGGGTATCCAGCACCGCAGTGATCACTGCTTCCGTTGAGTGCGCCGGCCGAAACCCAGCCTGATGGGGGTCGAAGCAAGAGGACTCCTCCAAAAAGTTAGAGAGGGTCTTTGCCACGTATGCTTCTAAGATTTTTGCCAGGTAAGGCAGCAAAGAGATGGGCCTATAGTTTGCCTTACACGCCGGGTCGGCGCCAGGTTTCTTTAAAAGAGGTATGACCGTTGCCTCTTTGAAAGCTGACGGGACTCTTCCCGACAGAAGGGAATCGTTAAGGAGGGCGAGTACAGGGATAGGGTAGGCAGAAAAGCATTCTCTCAGAATACGAGGAGGACAGATGTCCAGTGGAGATCCGGATTTAACTCTAGTCAAGAGTTCTGAAACCTGATCCCCAGTTATAGGTGGAAAGTTCGTGAGGGTGGCAGAAGTAGACTTATATGTCATGCCAGCCGTGATTGGGACCTTAGGTTGGGGGATGCTAGCTTTAATGTCTATAATTTTGTCACTAAAGTAAGTATTAAGTGAGTCACACAGACACTGCGTGGGGACTACTTTAGGACGGACATTCTCCAAATTAGTCAGCTCATTGAAAACTGAGAAAATATCTTTGGATTTATTTGTCGATTCCACGATGCGTGAAGAGAAATATTCTGTCTTTGCTGTCGAGATGGCATTCATATATTCCTTCCTAGCCCTGATGTATTTGGTTTTTTCCTCAGAGTTGTATTCACGTCGCCACACACGTTCGAGGTGCCGGAGGGCCTGTTTCTTGGCTTTCAGATCAGCCGAAAACCACCTATTGGCGTCCGTACGCCGAGCTAGTTTGATGATTTTATAAGGGGCATAGGCATTGCTAGCTGTTTGAAGCCAATTGTTTAAGGTGGAGACTGACAGGTTTATATCTTCGTCCAAGGAGGGGGCGTCATTGGCTAAGGACTGTAAAAAGGCATCCTTATCCATAGCATTCCAGTTTCTGGCTAATTTGCCAGTGGTAGGCACTGTAGTTCTAGTGTGCTTGACGCGGATCTTAAAGCTAAGAATAGAGTGATCCGACCATAGGCAAGGCAGAATTAGTGGAGAGGACACACAAGTAGTATTAGACCATAATTGGTCTAAAATGTGTCCTTTGACATGAGTGGGGGAGAGCACCAGTTGTTTAAAATTGAGATTGAGCAGGAGGTCAGTAAGCTCTGCCGATTGTGGGCCCTCTGCTGGATCTTTAAACCAGAAATTGAAATCGCCTACCAACATGACCCAGGTGTGATCCAGAGTCAGGTTAGCAATTTGCTCACTAAAAGACATAGGAAACAGTGGCATTGATGTAGGTGGCCTATATAAAAGTACACAGGCCATGGACATATGAGGGGTGGTGATCTTTAATACCAAATTGTCCGTGTTTGCCAGCGTTAAGGGAGTGAGAGTAGTGACCGTCAGCCTAGAGTGGACAATTGCCGCAACTCCCCCACCTCCTTTCCCGGGAGCCCGATCAGCCTGAATTATATGGTAGTCTGGTGGCAGTGCTGCTATAATATCCGGCGCTGACGTGGGGGTTAGCCATGTTTCAGCCAGCAGAAGGATATCTGGTTTTTCTGAGTCTAGTAAAATGAAGATATCCATTCGATGTTTAACAAGGGACCGGGTGTTGAGATACATGATGGCAAGATCTTTAGTCATTAAGTTAGATGAAGCCGGGCGTGCTACGCGGGTGGAGGACTGGTAGCCTTGGCAGAGGATACCATGCTTACCCAATTGAAGAAGTGTGTCCTCTGGTAAGCGGATAGCATCATTAATGGTGTTGCACTCCATGAGGTCGGCCCTGGAGTAACAAATAGTTTGGGTATTATAACGTGCCCCTGATCCCGGTCGGTCGCGGACGGGCGCAGACGGGCTTTCCTTAGGCGCGCCTTTGGCGCGCAATCGTCGCGCCCGCTGCGCTCGTCCGCTGCGCTTCCTGGGGAAGCACATGATATATACACGTGTAAGTCAGGGCAGGGGGCGTGGCCTCCAAGGGGGCGTGGCCTGCGGGCCGAGCGCGGCGCCGATCAGGAGCTGATAGCGAGAAAGCAACTGGCGTTACCCCGCTTTCTGCAGTTTCTTAAAGGTAAGTGTGAGTTAAAAACACAGTATCAACAATATTTAAAAAGATAACCTAGCTCCCGGCTTCCGCCTCAGGAGTGGTGCATCAGAAAGGTGGCGCTCGTGGATCAGCGTCCCTTAGGTAGTCAGGGCGGGGGGCGTGGCCTTCAAGGGGGCGTGGCCTGCGGGCCGAGCGCGGCGCCGATCAGGAGCTGATAGCGAGAAAGCAACTGGCGTTACCCCGCTTTCTGCAGTTTCTTAAAGGTAAGTGTGAGTTAAAAACACAGTATCAACAATATTTAAAAAGATAACCTAGCTCCCGGCTTCCGCCTCAGGAGTGGTGCATCAGAAAGGTGGCGCTCGTGGATCAGCGTCCCTTAGGTAGTCAGGGCGGGGGGCGTGGCCTCCAAGGGGGCGTGGCCTGCGGGCCGAGCGCGGCGCCGATCAGGAGCTGATAGCGAGAAAGCAACTGGCGTTACCCCGCTTTCTGCAGTTTCTTAAAGGTAAGTGTGAGTTAAAAACACAGTATCAACAATATTTAAAAAGATAACCTAGCTCCCGGCTTCCGCCTCAGGAGTGGTGCATCAGAAAGGTGGCGCTCGTGGATCAGCGTCCCTTAGGTAGTCAGGGCGGGGGGCGTGGCCTCCAAGGGGGCGTGGCCTGCGGGCCGAGCGCGGCGCCGATCAGGAGCTGATAGCGAGAAAGCAACTGGCGTTACCCCGCTTTCTGCAGTTTCTTAAAGGTAAGTGTGAGTTAAAAACACAGTATCAACAATATTTAAAAAGATAACCTAGCTCCCGGCTTCCGCCTCAGGAGTGGTGCATCAGAAAGGTGGCGCTCGTGGATCAGCGTCCCTTAAGTAGTCAGGGCGGGGGGCGTGGCCTCCAAGGGGGCGTGGCCTGCGGGCCGAGCGCGGCGCCGATCAGTAGCTGATAGCGAGAAAGCAACTGGCGTTACCCCGCTTTCTGCAGTTTCTTAAAGGTAAGTGTGAGTTAAAAACACAGTATCAACAATATTTAAAAAGATAACCTAGCTCCCGGCTTCCGCCTCAGGAGTGGTGCATCAGAAAGGTGGCGCTCGTGGATCAGCGTCCCTTAAGTAGTCAGGGCGGGGGGCGTGGCCTCCAAGGGGGCGTGGCCTGCGGGCCGAGCGCGGCGCCGATCAGGAGCTGATAGCGAGAAAGCAACTGGCGTTACCCCGCTTTCTGCAGTTTCTTAAAGGTAAGTGTGAGTTAAAAACACAGTATCAACAATATTTAAAAAGATAACCTAGCTCCCGGCTTCCGCCTCAGGAGTGGTGCATCAGAAAGGTGGCGCTCGTGGATCAGCGTCCCTTAGGTAGTCAGGGCGGGGGGCGTGGCCTCCAAGGGGGCGTGGCCTGCGGGCCGAGCGCGGCGCCGATCAGGAGCTGATGGCGAGAAAGCAACTGGCGTTACCCCGCTTTCTGCAGTTTCTTAAAGGTAAGTGTGAGTTAAAAACACAGTATCAACAATATTTAAAAAGATAACCTAGCTCCCGGCTTCCGCCTCAGGAGTGGTGCATCAGAAAGGTGGCGCTCGTGGATCAGCGTCCCTTAAGTAGTCAGGACGGGGGGCGTGGCCTCCAAGGGGGCGTGGCCTGCGGGCCGAGCGCGGCGCCGATCAGGAGCTGATAGCGAGAAAGCAACTGGCGTTACCCCGCTTTCTGCAGTTTCTTAAAGGTAAGTGTGAGTTAAAAACACAGTATCAACAATATTTAAAAAGATAACCTAGCTCCCGGCTTCCGCCTCAGGAGTGGTGCATCAGAAAGGTGCGGAGGGGATCATCAATGTTTCTTCTGGAAGAGCTAAGTCTTGGGGTTCTTTTGGAAGTCCAAGTGGGTGGAGGAGGTTCTGTGGTATTTTTGGAGATCCTTCTAGGTCTTGGCTGTGAGGTATGAGAAGGAGCATCCTTCGCTTCTGGTCTTCTTGATGAGAGGGAGGTGTGCTCTTGACTGGGTTCAATTAATTAATCAATTAGGGTTTGTGAAGGGCAGCTACTCACCCAAGAGGTTCTCAAGGTGCTTGGGGGTGGCTCCATTGAGTGCTGGGGTCATCCGTAGAGCCAGGTCTTGAGGTCGTTCCTGAGCTGGTGCACTATGGGGGGTTGCCAGGGGTGGAGGGGGAGGTCATTCCTGGTCTTGACTGCGAGGTAGGAGAAGGATTTTCCTTCCTTTCTGACCTTGTAGATTTATTTATTTATGTTATTTATTTATGAATTTTTATATAGCGAGAACAAGATCCTGAGGGATAACAGAGCAATTTACAATATGATGGGAGGAAGGACAATGGCAATATCTATAACAATATCCATAAGAAGAAGGTAGAGAAAGTAAATACAGTGCAAAATACAACTAGGAGGGTAATACAATAAACAGGTGTAGACGGGCAGCAAGGGTGAGACACAGTGTACAAAAAGGGGGAGTTGTATCAAATGTAAGAACAAGGGAAGCAGGAGCAATGTCAATGGGCCCGTGAGTCTAACCCTATTAGGGTACGAATTTATTCATTGGGAATCTTTTGGCTACCACTTTAAACTCCGTCAATGAGGAAATTCTGCGAACTTCCAGTGGAAGAGAGTTCCAAATCTTAGGGGCAGCTCCAGACATCCAAAAGTTTACACAGATTGGGGGATATAAAGTGAATCAAGCAAAAACTGAAATTCTTACATTTAATGTGGAGCCATCTCCTATTCCTGCTTCCATTCAGTTAAGACCACTGCAAATATTCTCTCTGAATTATAATAGCAAGCTCATGAAAGTGAAAAAACTATTATATAAATGGTCTTTTCTTCACTTATCAATAATAGAACGGATTTCTATGAATAAAATGTCAGTGCTCCCTTTGTTTTTGTTTCTGTTTACAAATCTCCCCCTGAAAAATCTGAGCCCTTATTTTAAAGAGCTAGATCAAATGATTCAGGAGTTTGTGTGGAACAATAAACATCCCCTGGTTAAGTTAACTACACTACCATTGGATGTAGCATCAGGAGGGTTAGCACTTCCACATTTGTTTAGCTTACTATCAGGCTTCCTTGACTAATTTACTTTCACAATAAGGCGAGGAAAATTCAGTTTTTGACAAGTTTTTGTCAGTACATATGCTGAAGGAAAGTGCTATAAAACTTCCCATTTTTCTAAGACTAGCAAAACTTCCTAAAAATACCAGATATAAGGTGATACTGGCATTAGCTGAAAGAATCCAGCTTTTTTTTCAATCACAAGATATTCCAGCATTTCATGCCTATACCCCCAATTAAGACTGTGCATTAGGAGGTCTTATTTAGAAAAGGGGGCGTTACCAAGCATGGCAAGAACTAGGGGGCATATTACCAAGCAATAGCGATAATTATCGCTATTGCTTGGTTAGAGACAAAAATTTACCGCAGCGCCGCGGCGATTTTTACCGCAAATAAACCTTGGTATTACCAAGGTTTAACGCAAATGCGGTAAAAATCGCCGCAAAGCATGAATATCGCTGAAAAGTTGGCGATATTCATGCATTAGCGAGCTAATGCTCTTAGCCATGTTATCCACCTACCATTGGATAACATGGCTAAGAACTGCTCAGGGCAGGTGTTAGCTTTTGGAGATATTCCCGCTTAGCGCGAATATCTCCAAAAGTTGGTAATAGGAGATAGCGATGTTAGCGACTGTTTTTAGTCTCTAACATCTTGGCACGCCCACTTTGCATCTCATTAGTGATAAATATCACTGACATGCAAAGTGGAGCCCAAGATGGTCGCTATCTCCTACTAGCTGTCGCTAACTGGTGTTAGCGGCAGCTAGGTAATAGGGAGATAATTTTATCTCCGCTTTCTTGGCTTTTAAAGCCAAAAAAGCGGAGATAAACCCCCTTGATAATATGCCCCTAGGTTACGATCAGCTTGGGGATTTTTATAACAATGAGATTCTAATTACCTGGGAAACGGTGCGACTGGACTCTAGCATACTGACCACTGCCTTCCCTCTGTGTTTTCTTCAGTTAGATCTTACTTAAAATAATTATATTATGATGGGTGAGGAAACACTTCAAATCACAAGGCAAATGGCAAATAAAATGGTGGGGGTAGGATGCTGGTATCGGCTATTATATCAAAACGCTCATACCGAAGAGATTTTGATAAAAAAACTTCAGAAAATTCATGCGGAGACGGGGTGTAAATTTAATATGAAAGAATGGCAACCGCTTAGTGAGCTAGCGAATAAAGCACTCAGAGGGGCTAATTTTAAGAGAATGAACTTCTTATCCAGGTGGTTGGCATATTACACCCCCCAGAGAATGCATAAAATGTATCCAACGAACCCAGCCCAATGTTTTAGGTGCAATAAACAGGGAGATGGAGGATGAGGCCTCATATTTTACGAATTGAACAACTTACAGCAATTCTGGGAAGACGTTTTTATTAGGATTTCTCCATTTATGTCTGTAACATTCGATCCATCACCTATGTTGGTTTTATTTGGTTCCTCGGGAAAGGTGAAATGGGTAACATAATATCAGCAGTATTTAATACTAATCTCCACAGTGGTAACTAGGTCACTTGTCCTGCAAAATTGGAGAACAGATAAGCAACCTAGATGATCACTGGCTTAATAAAATGCGCAGAACATTCAGATTCGAGGAGGCCTATGCTAAACGTGTAGGAGCTACTGTGAGATTCAGAGCTATCTGTCAGAATTTCTCTACCTATTGTGTCATGGAGGAAAGAAAATTATGAGAGTCAGGTGTTTTATCGGAGCCACTTTCTGCATCTCATTTTATTAGTAGCTGCTGTCAGCCATAGTTGCACTCTCAATAGCTTTTGATATTGATTTGCGAAATTTTATGAAGGTATCATTCAGATATCAGTTAAACTCAGCACTTTATTGAACAATACGCCCTTCTACAAGCACAATGTACTTTGAATACGTTTCTAAACTTCTTTGTTTGTTAGGATACCAGCACACTGCACTTTCTATAGGCTCTGATCTAACTGCCAGGCTGTGGTAGTCATTTTATAGCTATTAAACCTATTGTAGTATTTAATTTAAAAAAATGATTTTGCTGCTAGTCTTATATGCACTTTAAATAGATTATACACCAGCCTGATGTAGTTATCGTAGAACGTAGCTATCGATTATACAGTAATAATCATGTACGGACATATGTATTTGAGGGGAATCACTGGGATAAGCTTAAGCATCTACCATAGTTTGATAGAGGCTACTGAGAAATATGGTATATATTATGCTAAATTACATATATATCTTTTTTGGGGAGTATTTGTATTATTGCTATTAATTCAGATCTATTAACGTATCTCCATGGAATCTAGAGATGTTATCAATTGAATAACTGTTATTTGTGTCTCTTGTTATTTATTCTGTAATACCACGTATGCTGTTTGCTTGCTTTCGTTTGTTTGTTTTCCTGTTCTAATAAAAAAAAATGAAGCGTGTGCCTTACACTGTTCTGCCTCACATAATAGTGTTTGGGAAATTTCTCATTTTATTTTGTTTTTTATTCTGTCTACTCTACATTTTGCAAAATAGCTAGACATGTGTGGATTTTCAAATGATCAAAATTAAAAATAAATAAAAAAGTTACTTTGTTAAGCTCTAAGCATAATTATCATGGTATTTTATGTTATGGTATGCTATGTTATGTAAATTCGTAGAGTGCAGCTAATCAACCATGAGTGTATCCAGGTGCTAAATAGGGTAGGCCTGGGGGGGTGTGGAGGGGATCATCGATGTTTCTTCTGGAAGAGCTAAGTCTTGGGGTTCTTTTGGAAGTCCAAGCGGGGGGAGGAGGTTCTGTGGTATTTTTGGAGACCCTTCCAGGTCTTGGCTGTGAGGTATGAGAAGGAGCATTCTTCGCTTCTGGTCTTCTTGATGAGAGGGAGGTGTGCTCTTGACTGGGTTCAATTAATTAATCAATCAGGGTTCGTGAAGGGCAGCTACTCACCCAAGAGGTTCTCAAGGTGCTTGGGGGTGGCTCCATTGAGTGCTGGGGTCATCCGTAGAGCCAGGTCTTGAGGTCGTTCCTGAACTGGTGCACTATGGGGGGTTGCCAGGGGTGGAGGGGGAGGTCGTTCCTGGCCTTGGCTGCGAGGTAGGAGAAGGATTTTCCTTCCTTTCTGACCTTGTAGATTTATTTATTTATGTTATTTATTTATAAAGTTTTATATAGCGCAAACAAGATCCTGAGGGATAACAGAACAATTTACAATATGATGGGAGGAAGGACAATGGCAATATCTATAACAATATCTATAAGAAAAAGGGAGAGAAAGAAAATACAGTGCAAAATACAACTAGGAGGGTAATACAATAAACAGGTGTAGGCGGGCAGCAAGGGTGAGACACAGTGTACAATAAGGGGGAGTTGTATCAAAGATAAGAACAAGGGCAGCAGGAGCAATGTCAATGGGCCAGTGAGTCTAACCCTATTAGGGTACGAATGTATTCAGTAGGAATGTTTTGGCTACCACTTTGAACGCCGTCAATGAGCAAATTCTGCAAACTTCCGGTGGAAGAGAGTTCCAAATCTTAGGGGCAGCTCCAGAGAAGGCTTGGTGACAACTTCTCTTTTTATTAAGGATGACTACTTTCAGGAGGAGGGTAGAGGCGCTTCTTGAAGCTCTTACGCCACAGGATAGTTTACATTTTTGCGCAAGGTACGTAGGAGTGTTAATGTGAAGTGCTTTGTGTGTAAGAACAGCAATCTTTAATTGAATTGATGCTTCAAAGGGCAGCCAATTGAGGGATTTTAGGACTGGGTATATATGATCATTTAGCTTGGTATCTGTAACCAGTCTAGCAGCCGCGTTAAGTGAAGCCCTTGGTGGAGCCAGGGTGTATTTGGGAAGGCCACAGAGGGTAGCACTGCCGTAGTCTAACCTCGGCAAGACAAGCGCTTGGACCACTTGCTTGAAATCATTTAGAGGAAGAAAAGGTTTGATATGTCTGAGTGAGCTCATCAAGTGGTTGGCTCCTTTACATTCATTGCTGTTATAAACTTTCATGTTCAAGTCTTGGCTGTGTCTATGATGAGAGGAGTACAGTTAAAAGCAGTGATGTAACCCAGCCAGAGGTCTAGCTTGGGGATGAGGTTCGGAGGGGAGATGAGCAGGAATTCTGTTTTAGAAGTGTGTAGCAGGAGATGATTCTCCGTTAACCAGTTTTGAGTAAACATTAGGGTAGTATTGAGTGAGATGGTGTTTTCCGAGGATGAGATTTTCAGATATAGTTGCGTGTCATCCGCTTACATGTGGAAGAGAATGTCCATGGAATTTAGAGAATGTTCCAAGAAAAAGTTGAAGAGGATAGGAGATAAAGCGGATCCTTGGGGACCCCCATGCGTACGGGAGAGGGCTAGGAGAGAGAGTGGTCTGCCTTGACTCTTTGAGTTCTGTGATGAAGGAAGGATGAGAACCATTGTAACACCTGATCAGAAAAACCCATTTTGCAGGATTGATAGGAGGTTGTCATAATTAACCGTGTCTAATGCGGAGGAAAGGTTGAGGAGGATGGGGAGGCTGGATTCATTTTGGTTGAGCATTATTAAAATGTCATCAGAAACGTGAGTGAAACCTGATTGATGCTGGTCTAGGAGTTGGTAATTCTCTATCTGAGCACAGAGTTGGGATTGCAAACCTTTATTCTAGTAGTTTCGCTAAAGTGGGGATGTTGAAAAAGTGGCGGTAGTTATTGAGATCAGATTTGTCAGCGTTAGTTTTTTTAGCATGGGTGTTAACTGAGCTGCTTTTTTGCCATTCTGTGATCATGCCTAGTCCATGTGTGGGATGAGTTTATTCTTGATTTCTTTGAAGATAGAAGGGGGCAGTGGGTCACTGAAGTGGTTGGAAGGATTGATATTCTGAAGAATCTTGAAGATATCAGATTCACTAAATTTGGTTAAGGTGCCCCATGATGCATTGTTGTTGGAGTTCGTGGAGGTTGATTTATGAAGGTAGTAGAGCCTTCTTAGCGGCAAGGTCAATAGAGATGATTCTTTCTCCTTGAAGAAGGCGGCAAGATCATCGTAAGAGGGTGGGTTGCCACCAACATCAGATTGGTTAGACCCAACAACTGATTGTTGTTTGACAAATTCAAAGAGTTTCTTGGGGCTGTTTGCTGCTTGATCCAGTTGATGTCTGAAGTAGGTCGCCTTAGCACTCTTGATTTGTTTGTTGTAATGGCTCCTGGCATCTCTAAGGAGTTTTAGTTGGTCCGAGGAGGGATTGACTTGCCAGGACCGCTTAAATGTCCTAAGGTTGCGGCGTTCTGAGTTTAAGTTTTTGTTATACCAAGGTTTGGATAGTTTGTTGAAGCATTTTTTTGTTAGAGTGGATCAATATTCTCCATAATGTTGGAGATGATCGAATTGTAGGTGTCGGTGAGTGATTGTACCTCAACCATGTCAGCTTGGAAGGAGAGGGCAGATTTACAATGGGCAGCTAGTTTGTCAGAGTTTATTCCTATTAGGTCCCTTTCCAAATCTTAGATTTTAGAGGTTGAGCCTTCCTCATCAATACCTCCCTGTTGATATAAAGGAGGATGCAGTGGTGGTCGGACCAGTCACAAGGGGTAGTGGAATCTATGGAGATAGACTGCTCTTTCGAAATAAAGAGGTCTAATGTTTCTCCTTTGATATGAGTTGGTTGGTCACAGTGCTGAGTCAGTTCTTGATCAATTAAGAAAGATTTAATGCAAGATACAGCGGAGTTGTTGGGGGTTAGACCAATGAAGGTGGAAATGACCAAGGAAGATTTGAGACACCGCTGAGTCCACATTGTTAGAGATGATTTCCAGTGGCTGCTCAATGAAAGGAAGATCGTCACCCGGGGGTAGTAAGAGGTGTGAAGTTTGCAAACCGGTAGGTTAATACTCAATATAGTGAGACAGAAGTATTCACAGGAAGTGGGCGTTGAGGAATCTGATTGAGAAACCGAGAGTGTGTTCCTGTGAATACATGCTAAACCCCCACCCAGATTCAAAACTCTGTCAAGCCTAATTATGTCATGAATAGGGGGTACTAGGAGGTCTAAAATAGGAGTGAAAGCCGGATTTAGACAAGTTTCAGTGAGGATGATAATGTCTAAATCATTGTGTTGAATGAGGTTGAAGATATCGGTGGCATGTTTACTGGCTGACCTACAATTAAGTAGTACACATTTAAGACAGGGTGGATTTGGGTGGGAGACGTCTGGGCAACATTCACACAGGTGAGGTTGTCAGTATTGCTGCATCTAAGATTGTGATGGGGTTCTCTGTTTGGGTTGGAAAGGATGGAAAGAATCTGCCTCAGAGGGTCGAGGTTAGGTTCGGACAAGGTTGTGCTAGAGTTTTGAGAGTTATGTGGATCAGTGGTCGAAGGGTGGGACTCAGATCCTCTGTGACAGGCGTTGGCTTTGAGTAGTGGGATAGAGTTCAGGGTGGAGGGAGCTAAAGGGTGGACCATGTGATCAGTAGTCCTAGAGGCTTCCCTAGGCCAGATCGCAGAAGTGAGGAGAGAAATGATCATAGGGAGAGGGCTTTCAGCTCATGTAGTTCAGAGCTTGGGGAGGTGGCCAGAGAGAGGTCGGCTGATCGGAGGTGTCTATTCAGTGCGTGGAAGGAGAGGCAATTGTTCAGGTATGTTGGTCCAGTATTGTGAAGTGCCTTGTGCGTGGGTGAGGAGTTTGAAGTTTATTCTTCTTTTGACTGGGAGGCAATGTAGATTGCAAAGGTGTTGGGTGATGTGGCTGCGACGCAGTATGCTGAGGATCGGTCTGGCTTCGGAGTTCTGGAAGATCTGGAGTCTGGAAGGAGTTTCTTCTTGATTCCAGCATAGAGAGTATTGTCGATGCAGATCTAAGGTGTCTGGTGGGTTGGTAGAAGTTGAAGTGGTGGTTAAGGTAAGCTGTATATCTGTTGTTGACAACTCTGTAGTTGTGGATGAGTAGCTTGAACTTACATCTTTCCTGGACTGGGAGCCAGTGGAGAATGTTGAGGTGTGGCAAGATGTAGTTATTCTACATAATGTTCAGGATGAGTTTGGTGACAGCAATCTGGGTGGTTTGGAGTCAGCGTAGGACATGGACGGGGTTTCCAATGTAGAGGGCATTACTGTAATAAAGTCTACTTGTGATAAGAGCCTGGGGGACCATTTGTCTGGTGTTCAGTGAGATCCGCTTGAAAATCTTGCATAGCATTTGTAGTATTTGGAAGCATGATGAGTTGACAGCATTGATATGTCTGCTCATGGAGAGATTGGTGTCCAGGATGATCCTGGGTTCTTGTCGTTTCACATTGTAATTTTACATATCCATGCAGAATTTTTTATTTTTTTTTTAATTTTTGAAAACCTTTATTGTGCATCAAAGAAGAACAAATACGGGCCCACAACCATCAGGCTGGCCACAAAGACTTATGAAGCACCAGTGCATGCAATACGGCGACACAGTAATACCCCATCACCATAAAAAGCATTTGAAGAGTTACACTGTAATTGCAGTAATACCGTGTCCCAGAATCAGTGAAGGTTAATTTTAAGGTTTTATGCAGCTATTAAATTCAAATCGTACTTTTTCTGAATCATAAAAAGAAGGAAAAAGCAAGAAGGCAGAGTCCATGTGGGAGGAGCATGACGTTCGCTACAATACACCACGCAGGAGAACAACCCAACAGTCAAGTCCCACCCAGGCAGTATGGCAGCCAGAAGTATATCCAACAAAATCTCAGTCCTAACGTCCCACCCAGCGTTCACCGCCACCCATCCCCTAGTAACCTAGACATGGACCCAGACAGAAGAAAGAAGAAAAACAACAATAAGAATAAATAAGGCACCATAGAAACTATAACTAAAAATAACTTCTAACCCCCCACCCTACACGCATGCAGAGGCTACGGCCTACCCCCCCCCCCTAGCAGTGTGTCTGTCGCCCAATAAACCCGAAATTTAGCAAGAAAGGAAAGAAAGAAAAAGGGTGCAACATCCAAGATAGAGAGAGTGAGAAAAGAGCATCCTAATCTTCAACTCTCAAAAAACAAACGAGGCAGGAGGAGGATCAATTCTAGGCAGTCCCGGTCCCCCCAGCCACAGATACATCCTCCACCCCGAACTCAAATGACATCGGCAAGCATAATGCAGATACAGGAGTGAAATGCCAATTTGCAGCGTGTGACTAAACCGGATGCAAAAAACAGTCCCAAGCCCGGCTCAACCAGCCAAGAAGCCGATGATAGAGAAAGCAGCCTAGCCCTGGCCCGATCTTGGATACATCCCCAAATACGCTCCCCGAGAGAAGCCCGCCCCCTTCAAAACAAAGAGACAATATGGCCACAGTAAGAATGAGAGTGACTCAGGAACACAAAATGGCCGTCGAAAGTCACCATAAAATCCATTGTCCGTCGTAGGGAGTCCCACCGGGACACACGGAGAGTACGAGTTCCTCAATGACAAAGGTGAAGGACACAAAAAAGGAGCCATCGAGGGGGCCAGTGGTGTCGCATATAGGTCCCGAGTCACTCGCGATGATAAAACCAACAATGTAGCAAACTCCGGCGAAAGGGGAAACAAAGTATCCCAGGCGGGACTGTCGGTCGGGCGGTCTCGGGCGCGAGTAGTGTGTGAAGCGGGCAAATCTTCCTTGCGGGCAGGAGGGAGCACTGTATCCCCACGAGGCACAGGCAGAGGCGAATTAAAGCTTTGCTGGGTCCAAATGTTGCATCCCTGCCGCAGAGCAGACGCCATGTCGTCCAGTTTCCCTACCAATACGTGGTAGCCATGGTGCATGTCAGCTCGGAAGTCACGCAGGGCACTCAGGATAGTTCCGTAAGAAATTGCTGGCTGTAGCCCCTGCTTCTCTCTTCCCAAGGAAGGAGCTAGCGAGCCGGACCCTAACACAGGCGGGGCAGCACAGACCACGGGCAGGGATGGGCGCTCTCCCCCGCGCCACGAAGCGCCAGACAAAGCCATAATAGCGAGAGTCCGGGGTATTCGCCAGGACGAGTGTGGCACGAGCGGGTGCCCAGCCGAGGGTCAATAACATCAAATGCGGTGCCAGGAAAGCACCCGTCACGGAGAGCTACCCTGCATCAGGCCAGTACAGTAAAACAGGGACTCAAGCAGCCAATGCCGAGCAAACATGGCCGAGCGACCCACGTCGCATATCTCCAGCCCCAAACAAAGGATCCGTACCTGGAGGGCGTCTCAATCCAGCAAGCACTTACACCACACCGCTTGCGACGGACCTCTACAGGCAGCGCAGTCCGGACATTGCCTCATGAGAACTGCTCCAGTGCTCGAGTCTGCAGCACCTAACGAGTAGTCCGGCCAACGCTAGTTCTCCGGGGCACAGCGGAGAGCAACCGTGCAGGCGGGGTCCAGGGCTGCAGACAATTCCGCAAATATCTCCGGCCGCCGGGCAAGCCGAGAGTCCGGGAAAACACGACTGAAGTCAGCGCCGCTTCATAAACAATCCGCTGCCGAGTTCCACCAGGATTGAAGTCAGGATGTCGGTATGGAGGAAAAAGGCCGATGGAGCCGGGAGCCTACAGGTCTGCTCCGGTCGCCATCTTGGCTCCTCCCCATATCCATGCAGAATTGATTGCATTTTAGTCTACTTTTCAGCCTTATTGGACTGTTAACCATTCTTGTAGTGATAAAATCATAAAAAGTAAAAGTAGACAGTGCTTTTTCTAGAAGGTGTCCTTGGGCTTAGGGTATGATTACATTCAACAGATTATTGACAGTTTAAGCAGACCAATATTACAAATTTCTAGAACTGTGAGCTAATATCTCCCCACCTGTTAGGTGCAACTAAAGCTTTTTTATATTGTGAGACGTATGACATACGATGAATTTATGGTCAATGTAACAGGAGGAAAACATAACTGGCTTAGATGTTAATGTAAGCAAGCAATTTTAAGACATACCCTAATAAATGAATAACTGAGAATTGGACCCTACCAGATCCTATCCCCATTAATACGGCTATTTAAACATAACACAACCAATTTCTATAAGTCAACTTGACAGTGAATTTCTTATTCTGTCTGCCTTAAAATTTGTATGCAATAACGGTTTTGGAGGTTCCAATCAGTTTCTAAATCGTCACCTCTGAAAGGTTTTATTGATGATGTAGATATGTATGCACTGAAGTACATTTTGAGTCATTCCTTTTCTGAGGAAGACATTATCAATTGTAATGCATCAGTTATAATATAATTATTCGAACCCTCAGGAGAAATATATTAATTGAACAATAATAAATGGTCAACTAGGTGATCTGACCATAACTTTCATCCAACACTGTTCTTGCTAGCCATACTAGATATGGGTATGACTCCTGCAATTTGCTGTAGCTTGATTGCACAAAATTACAGCATAAGAGTATGCAGAGTTACTTGAGAAGCGTAACCCAGCAGTTAGCAGTATTTTCTGAGAGCAAACTGCACCCTTGCATCCAAAATGGACCTAAGGATGCACTTTTCACTAAGAAAATAGCTCTAAGCACAACAGAACACAAACAGTAGCACCCAGCTGCCACTAGGAGTGCTATTGGTCTGATTATAATGCTGGTCGGACTGGCTTCTGCGGTCCTGTTGGAGGCAATCCGACGCCCGATAATATTCATGTCTCCTGCATTCTGACTGACCACTGAAAGACTACTAACTTCGACAGCCTTTCTCCGACCGCTGAGATGGCGGTCGGAGAAAAACAACACCCATAGGGCAGTGATCACTGACTGCTGTCCAGATTACAATGTGTGTTTCTGATGACCTGACCATGGTAGTGGGACCACCTTCCTTGAGCCATCTAAAAAGATGGACTTTGGGTGAATACTCACCCGTATCATCTTCTCCCCGACAGTCTCCAGCATGGATCCCATTCTCCAGGTCCCCTGCACCGCAGCAGCTGAACTTCGACGACAATGACCCTCTGGGTTCCAGAATGCCAGAAAGTCTTTAGGTGGCATGTATCCCCATTGACTGGACTGTGCACAGATCTCCACACAGCAATGGGTTACATGGTGCACAAGGCATTAAGTCAGCTATGTCATGCATGTGTTAACATATCACATGTTTCTTGTGATTTTGCATGCACTTGCAATGACATATTTTCCAGGGTATGTGTATGGCCTTAGATGAGACCACCGTGGTAGCAGAGGTTGCATCATAATATGGTGGGGGGAACTTAAGTTTGTTGTTCTTGTGGTAGATGTTTTTTTCTCTATTACTCATAATTACTCAAATGAGCATAATTGCGTTAATTTCAGTAATTTTGCAAAAAAAGAGTAAACCAAAATTATTTCAATTACTCCAGCGTGATTAAAATTTCACCCAGGCCTAACCCATACTCAGCTTGTTAAATTTCCATTTGATAGAAGGGTTTAAAATGTTAGCAAAAAAAGCACTTAGCATAACCTCAAGTGGAATGAACAGTCAATCAACATATCACACTGTTTATCAAGGACTAACTCATCTCTTACCCACTTTCCTGGGGGCAAATAGTGCTTGAATTAGTGAGTCCAGGAGAAAATCTCACTCCTGTTCATTAAAGAGCCCAGTTGCGTTCCATAAACGTATTTAAAAATGACTGTTCAGGTAATGTTTCACTTTCTGTCTCAATTTTAGGAAAGCCCTGGGTCTCCATTCACCACTTAATGGTTTAGTACGATATATGAATAGTCTTGACCTTTCCAACAACTATAGCAAATCACAGGTTATGTCGCTAGGATCCAAAAAGACTAAACTGTGATCTTTTCTTATTCAGGGCAATAGGATGTCCAGCATCCAGATTTATACCAATCTAGGGGTATTTTTTGAAGAACGGTCGGCGTGGGCCCCTTTGGTCTAAGAGATTAGCTCTGTCAATATCTATAGGTGCACTTTACTCTTTTCCAACTAGAATTAGCAATAAAACACTGAGTGCCCTTGTCAAGATCTATTAGGCCAGACCTGTTCCAGTGGCCACCTATGGTAGTGATGTATGTGGATATGTTAATAAAAAGGGAGGTCTAAGTGGAGGAAAACAGGTTCTGTGGGTGTTTGCTGGTTGCTCCTGCTTCTACCTCTGCTTTTATGGTTCATGAGGAGTTAGGGCTGCCTTATCTATCGGATCTCATTGCTCTCCACCCCTGATTAGGTGGATGAATATCTGTGCAATCAGACAACCACCTAAGTAGGGAGATAATTAAGGACTGCCTGGAGCTTGATGGGTGTATGTCAATTAAAAGGCTGACATATATTCTGGATACTTTTGTCAAGCTAGGTAGGCCTGCCCTGTTTGAGCTGCTTTCTACTGCATTTTACTATTCTGAAAGCTGCTATAACCTGGAATCTGGATAATTTTCTACTATGAAGAAACCCAAGAGGAAGGGTATTGAGCTGGAGAAACCCCTGGTTTGAGGACATGCACTGATTGTAACAAGCCCTGCAATTGAACTTCATTGGCTCAGCACTCTTAATGTCCACACCGATTCCTCCTTACAAGATTTAGGTTCAACCAGTTTCACATATTGTTGGCATTCCCTAAACCTGGATTGTAGAGCATGAGGCTGAGTCCTTGTACTTGTGACAAAGTTTGTCCCCATGAACTTTCGTATTTTTTTGTATGAATTTTATGATATGCCCTGACAAATGTTTTGATTGCACTTGCTGAAACCACTGCACTTTGTCCAGGTCAAGCCCAGCCTAATGTATTTACAGCTACTTCCAGATGCACACACAATTTATACTGTTGCTGGCTTTCTGGCCTCATCATTGAGGATTAGAAAGACTTTTGATGAGGGGCGTGAAAATATCACTTGAGAGACTTACACTCTTTTGGGGGAGTTGGTTTTATATATTAGGCATTTTATTATGTTTTATTGTTTTTGATTATTTTAGCATGTTTTAAAAAGATCTCATATGTTTATTTATTTGCCCAAGTATGCACTGTATGCTTCTTTGATGTGCTATGAGCTGAGCATAGATGTTTCGCATTAGGACCGATGTTTAGATAGTCTGATTAGGGACCGTCAATGGTGGTTTGGTTTAAGGTATATTGTTTTTAATGATTAACACATCCCTCCAACTTGTACACCAGATCTTTCTTAGGCTTTTAATGATGTAAAATGATCTTTGTTAAGACAATTTATTCCAGTTTTTGATCTGGATGTAATGTTTTTATATTGACAGATGAATGTACTTATGTTTTATGTAAGTTTATGGTCTTCTTCTTAGACCGAATAAAGTTATTTTTGAAGGCTTGAAAGTTGATCGAGGCAGCTTACCAAAACCAGGAGTTGATATCACTATGTTTAATGTTGGAGGTAAATTCTATATTCTGTCCATGAAGCTTTATTGATTTGTCAGAAGATCCAACATTAATATTCATAAGATGAGCATCATGAGAAAGGTCTTTAGAAATTTCAACACTACCTATGTCAGAGAGAGTTCTAAGGGGCGCACTTAGATGGACATTCCTGCTGCCTTTGTGGGCAGTGGACTGGCCATGTACATCTTGTGTAAGTGAATTAATATCAGTCTCTCTTATTTGAAAAGAAGCCAGATGGGTTAAGATACGAGAGATCACAGTGCTGTTATAAACCTGACTCTTGTGACAAAGGTAGGTTTATTGACTGGAAGGTCAAATAAATGTATACATTTCCAATCACGTATGTTCAATCATTGCAGTGCTGGAGTAAGGTAAAATATTTATAGCAGTCTATATCAATTTAGGCAAATATCATGATCAGGGACAAGATAAAATAAAATCTTTGAATCATGGATATGGGGAATAGTCTGTTGGGCAATGATCTACTATTGTGTTAGCCTTAGATGTGATAGCTTTTGAGGCACTAATAAAAGACGTTGCCAAAGGATTAAGTGTTTTTTTGTAAGTCCCACTATTTGTAGGATTATTTGGAAGGTATAATCTATCTAAAACTTGGCACTCATCAAGAAAGGAAGATTCTACTTTTGACTCATTGGCTGAGGGGGAAGGTCTCAATAAAGTCAGGTGGAGCTTAGGTGAAAGGTGCATTTTTAATTTCACAAGGGTTGTCTTTTGAACTGAAGAAGGGGTTCAAAGTTAATATTTACTTTCACTTTCATTGTGGGATTTTTTTAGATTTGTCTTAGTAATGTGTCACAGCTTCTTTTTATGTTATTATTCCAACTGTGTAAATCCATTGAATTTAGATTTAACATTATCATCGAGTTAGTCAGGGGAACTTTTGAAGACTGGATAAAAAGGGTACAGATCCACCTATTTAGGCCTTGGAAGATAGTCCTTTAGGTTAGATAGACTCGATATGATTGATTTGTTAAGTTTAGTAAACAGTTACATATATACATAACAGACAGTGTCTCCAGATAGTGTTTTTGGTTGGTTACGTTTCTTTTTCTGAGCTTTCATTTTCACAGTCGCCAGGGAAAGATTTCACATTGCTCTGAATTTTGGGGCACGTGCCAACACATTGTAACCCTTTTTTATGAACTGATCACAGCTTCATACTGGATTTTACTCTCTTGATTTTAAGGACCCAGGTCATCAGAGTTAAACTTGCAAGGGAATTATCAAAATTTAACAGAAACTGCTATCTTAATGTTAAAATTAAACTGAGGACTACATTTAATGCACCTAATGATTCAGAGAAATGAACATAATCATCTTGTAAGTTAAAATAGGTTTTCTCATTAAGGAGAGGCAACATTGACAGATTAACTTTCAGGGGCTCCCATGGGGTTAGGTGGACTGTTAATTTGGGATTTTATTTTTAATTAAATCAGGGGAATAGAGATCCTGCAACTGCCTTATAACTACAAGAACTTCAACTAAAAATAGCAGTGATCAATAGGAAGACCCACTACCTGACTATAGACTCTTTGAGATTTTATTAAAGTGCAACATCTTTTTGTCCAGAAAAGTTTTACATAGGCAAAAGACTTTTAATTTCTATTTTAATTTTTGTGTAAAATTGTGAGTTTTTATTAACTGTGCAATAAACAAATTCAAATTTGTTAATTTGGGATTTTATTTTTATGTGGATGACAATCTAATACATTTTGATATCATAGGAAACCTACATCAGGTGGAAATCATGATACTACTCCTAGAGTCAAATGTATTCAATATTTCAATAGGGATGTTGTTAGACAAATTAAAGTGAGTACAATTAGAATATTCCTCTACTTGATTGGAGCAAATAACAATTTTCATATATCCCTCAATATTTTCCTGGTGGAAAACTCAAACAAATCTGAGCCATACAAAGCAAGTCCAAAGATCTTTTGAAGGACAACTGGTAAAGTGGTATGTGGGCCTTGCGGTAGTTCTTTCTTACCAGAGAAAAGAGTCCAAATATCTTCAATTTGATTTAATACAATGGTTTTACCAGCAGAAGAGAAGGTTTTCATATGAATATCAGTAGTGAACAAGGGGTCGATGAACGTGTCGCTATTGTTGTCACCTTGGATCAGATCCTAGGCTGATCTTAGTTTTTTTTTAGATTTGGTGAATATTCCGGAATCATAAGTGGCCCAGATGAGCTTGTGCTTAAAACTGTTTTTGTAGAGCTTATAGGGGAGAATGTAGAGTGACACCAAGTATTTCGTAGACCAAGTTTAGATTTATGAGCAGCAGAAGTAGACTTTTACAACATTATTTTCCTTCAATCAGTGTCAAGGTTTGCAGATTGGATTTTAGTTTCACTTATTTTAAGAGCCAAATTATTTTTAGAGTTCAAACTTTCTGGGAAATTGCTACATTTTCAGATAATAAGCAGTGGCAAACTTTTTGTTTAAGCGCACTCTAGTTCTATTCATTTCACATCATTCCATTGGGCTTCTTCATAAGGACCACCTACTACAGAGATGATCCACTGCAATCGTCACAAGCCGCTTCCTCTTCTCCAGGCTTACTTGGTTCCTTTCTTACCCGCAATATACTCCCCAAGACGCTGCACCCTGACTGTTATGTGAATATCATATTACCTGGGGTTTTTCACAAATTGTATAACAGTGATCTTATTCTTTGTACTTTGGCTTGAATTATGATTGTTGTGTCAGCATCTTGAATGTGGACTGGCATGCATTATTGCATGATATAAATGAATCAAAATCAGGGCTCCAACTTTGCTTGCTTGTGGGTTTACTCGTCTATTTATAAAGAGAGGTATTCTGACTCAACTCAGACATTGCCTTCATCACAGCATAGATTTAATTCTCAACCTACACTCAATATTTGCTCCTTTTGCGAACTGATGTTGGTCTTTTCTACCTAACCTCTTATTTCTGTTTACATTAAGCAGCTGTTCATTTTTTTGGTTGACTATTTTTTCCCTTTCGATGTCTTTGCCTTTTTTAATGACTGAGGCTTTGCCTTCAGATTTGCTTCCATTTCATTTGTTCAATAATTTAGTTCGTAGAAGTATTGGGTTCTAAATGACGAAAGCCAAAGGTCTAGCGATCATAATGTGGAACATAAAGTTTACACGTCTGGTTCACAAGTTCACAGTTTCACTCCTTTATCATTGTTTGTATAGTAATGTAGACAAAAGACTAATGTGAGCATTAAAACTGCACTCGCTCACAGTACATGGAAAAGTCAAGCTCATCCATCGTATTTGTATTTGTTTTCTTTGTTCCAACCTTTGGTCCCAGTGCATGCATATAATTGGTCTCATTAATCTTCATCAACACGGTTTTCATTTTATTTGTCAGATTATGTACTTGTTCCAGCTTCTGATTTACATGATATAAATAGCATTGTGTTCCTTCCGTGATCAATCAAGGCCTCATGTGAAAACAGATTATGCCTCCGAGAATGACATTTACTCTTCTCAACATGTACAGAAACTAATGCACATGACGTGAGCTTGTTTGGAACAACGAAACACTCTAATAAAGTATTCATACACGATGGAAAAGGTGCCCTTCCTTCCTGCCACTTAAGTTCTGCTTGTCAGGTTTAAAATGTTGCTGATGCACAAGGACAAAGAATGTAAGGCATGGGGAGAGCTGGTAAAATACCTTAATACAAAATTAACCAAGTGAGTGCTCACAGTGACCCCATATATCGATATGAAAGATGGAAATCGAAATATCATTTGTAACACATTTTGAAACATGCTCGATATGATTACATGCTATGAAACTAAAGTTGCCATACATGACCTAAGAACATAGGGGCATATTACCAAGCAATAGCGATAATTATCGCTATTGCTTGGTTAGAGACAAATATTTACCGCTGAGCTGCTGCGATTTTTACCGCAAATAAACCTGGTTTATCGCAAATGCGATAAAAATCGCCGCAATGCATGAATATCGCTGAAAAGTCAGCGATATTCATGCATTACCGAGCTAATGCTCTTAGCCATGTTATCCACCTCCCATTGGATAACATGGCTAAGAACTGCTCAGGGCAGGTGTTAGCTTTTGGAGATATTCGCGCTTAGCGCGAATATCTCCAAAAGTTGGTAATCGGAGATAGCGATGTTAGCGACTGTTTTCAGTCGCTAACATCTTGGCACGCCCACTTTGCATGTCATTAGTGATAAATATCACTGACATGCAAAGTGGGGCCCAAGATGGTCGCTATCTCCTACTAGATGTCGCTAACTGGTGTTAGCGACAGCTAGGTAATAGGGAGATCATTTTATCTCCGCTTTCTTGGCTTTTAAAGCCAAAAAAGCAGAGATAAACCCCCTTGATAATATGCCCCGTAGTCTTGCATGTCAGGTGGGAGGAGTGGAGACTGTGTGTGTGTGTGAGTGTGTGCAACTGCGTGCACCGGTTCGTGTCTGTGGGTGTGGTTACACCGTACTCATAAAAATTCACATGATCTTAAAACACTGGTCAGGGGTAAATGCAGTGCTTTATTTGAGCCTAACCGTTTTGGGATAAAGAATCAGTTACAGACAGGAGAAGGCTGGAGATCAATGAAGCAGTTTTCCAAATGAAAGGCAGCTAAAATTGAGGTGTTATCCTGGTTTAAATAAAACACATATTTGATCGGAAGTTGTGAAAATGTGGGTGAATTAAATTAGGTAGTGTGTTGAGAGGAGTAGTAACTACATTTGTGATTGGCTCTGGTTAAAAAAATATACTCAGACATTACAAATGCTTTTTAATGTGTACAGTAAACTGCACCTGCTACTGTTGATTTTGTACAAAAAGAAGGGTCCATCTAGAATAAGCTGTGAACTTATGGCCTACTGGTTTTAGTGGATTGGTACGGAGACTGTGTTAAGAGTTTATTGGGAAAGGGTGTTATAGATACGGGTCACTATATTTTATAACTTTGAGGTGTTTAGCCGCTTCGACGCAACGCAAATTCTCCCTCTCTTCGGGCGAATTCCATGCGTGCACTGAACGGACGGCCCCCAGCCGTCCTCCTCACACGTCCACCATGATGTGGAACAGGTTAAAGCACTTTTACTATGAAAAGGCTGTCATTTCCCAGTGAGGGCTTGCTAAAAAGTGTAGTTTTGTATTAAAATAAAAAAACTATGAAAGTAAATATGTTTTTGGACTCCCCTTTTTCTCTGGAATTCATCGCGATCATCGCAATGAAGTTGCAATTATACATAGATAGGCATCCATTTTGGTGGTTACACATACTCTTTGTAAAAGGGAATGAGAGGGTTAACATACACTAACCATAGAGAGGTACACTTGCAAAACTAAAATATGAAAGGAATGTTTGCATTTGCTGCCTTCTGCAGTATCAGACAGTACAACGTTGAAAAGGTTGCCATTTATGGTTGCTTTGTATGCGAGTAGTGTGTTATTCTTGTGCTTCATTTTTACACACCCTGAGACTATTGCATCTATCTAATAGGAGCAAAAAAAAGCTATTTCATCAGCGAACTTAATCTTTTGGCATGTAAATGGCATTTATTTTTAACCCAAAACATTGTTATATGTAATACTGTATTTGAAGATGTGAAAGTTTAATATATGTATACATGATCTACTGGTGACCAGTCACGGCCGGCATGACTCGTGGGTGGTAGGGGGCGGGACAGGTTTAGTTAAAATAAAATAAAACTCACCTTCCCGGGTCCCAGGTCCCGGGTCCCACGCCACGTCAGCTCCAGGTCGGGTCTTGCATTTTCCTGCTGTTCTCCAGAACAGGAAGCAGCCACAGGCAGCCTCCCTTCCCTCCCCTAAGCCAGTCATAATGCTGAAACGATTGCATTGTGAATGGTGGGGATGGCGCCCAGCTGGGCACCTATGGGGTGGCCATTTTCTCTATGTAGGCTGCAAGCAGTCTACATAGAGAAAAGAGAGAATGCGCATGGCAGGTTTGGTCGGCCCAAGAGGGCTGACCAAACAGTTAAGGCCCATAGAATTGGTCAAGCCAATCCTTCCCTGCTTTCGAGCAGATGCGCCCACCTGCCTGCCCCCAACCAAACCCTTCTTCTTTCTCTCAGTGCGAGAAGCAGAAACATAAAATGGTGGGAAAGCAGTGGGGCGACGCTCCTCCACCCTAATGGAGGAGCTGCCCCTGCTGGTGGCAGAGAATGTTTTTCTTTGAATTGTGGGTGTTATAGTCCTATTTATTCCATTGTAAAGGAGGCCAAGTACACTTAGAAATGTAACAGGAAAAATACACTGTAGGTGTATCTGAATTATGAACTTCTAAAGCGTGTCACCTATCTATTAAATATTCTTTAGCGTACCTGTTTCTAAATTATAATGCAGGTTTGTATATCCTTAGATGGTGAGATATTTTCTATAAGCTTGTATCACATGTGTAGTATGAGGTTCTAGGTATAGCTAAACATGCAGTGTTTAATCATAACTAATTTTTACTAGTGCACACTGCCCCTGGGGAGTCTGACTGCCAGTTTGGCTTTGGCTGTAACATCGCTATGTGAAGTGCTGAAAAAGCGTCTTTTAAAACAGATAACTGAACTATGAAATATGCTGTAGATATGTCATAAACCATGTTCTCGGTTCTTAAAAAAGTAAATGTTGTTGTTTTGACTTTTATTGACTTTACATGCACAGACTCTTAGTGGAAGCAGTACATATGCTATAGTACCCGTTAAGCAGGTGAAATAGATGTTTTCAAAGCATATATGGGCTCTCTCACCGACCGATAGACCAACAGATGGAGATATACATTCACTAACTTAGTCACAAAGTTGTTATATATCCAACTGTCTGCAAGGCAGTAGTTTAGATGCTTTTATACGTTTGTTTTTTTAATACAGAGAGTGCAATATTCACACATATATACATATTGATTTAAAGAGGTACAGAGCATCCTATCTTGGGCCTGCTACACTTGAGAGTACATGCAGTTTTACTGCTAGAGGTGTCTTGTCACTTAAAACTCCAAAACAAGGTGTACACTGCTCTTGAGGTAATTATAATTTACCAGTAAGTTAGGCAGCTCTAGCCAGGCCATAGGGCCTAGTGCTATGTGCTTAAAAGAAAACATTTGCACTCCGAAGATTGAGTGAGCTATATGCACTCCTAGAGACCCATGTGCCCAATTATACGTCCACTCTGCCATTCAGACTTCAATCTGATCTAGGTGGAATAGCAGATAGAAACTAAAACACCCAGTGACATAGTAAGAGAAGCATCTAAAGGATCACTCACACATGTAGTGAGAACTGATATGTATCTAGTGGTAATGGAGGCAGTTGTGCACACACTTAAAAAACCCAATAGTCAGAATTTGAGCAGAGAGTACAGACATTAGGAAGACTAACATGCTGGTTACATACCACAAAAGAAGGAGTCCTCATCTTGAAAACATGTGTCTGTATGAAGTTCTTCAGAACTATACATATAGAAGTAATGCAAGTGTAAATATAGAACAAGGACGATGAGCAGTATGTGGATGCAATAGTTGTTTAGTGAGACACAACAATGGAAATCTATTTAACTATGGAAAACTTAGTAGCCAAACTCCAGAGACAAGAGAATGTTCCTACTTGACACATTTGCAGTTATTCAAGTCATGGCATGCAGAATCAGAATTACTTGGACAATAAGACTCTTTAGATGCTGTGAAAAACAACATTGAATGCTTTAGTTTCTAACCTACCTTCAAATTTTGAGATTGAACAGGAAGAAATCATTGTTGCTGAGATAGCCAAGAAGAGTTCTGCATGCAGCCAAAGTTCTGCAACACCAATTCAAGATCCTTTTGGAGAGCTAATATTTCAAAATGGAGCAGCAATAAATATATATGAGGTGGAGAATGAAATGCAGCAAGAAAGAGAGGAAACTGCAGATTTTGAACAGTTAGTATAACAACTGAATAATGAACAGAAATACATTTGAATTCATTTGAGCGTGGATTCCTGCGTGAGAGGAAACAGTTTGAATGTTCTTCATTTAAACCACTTTTACTATATATGTGGTCAAGCTGACACTGTATAAAGCTTTTTGATTTAAGCGCTCACTGGTCATCTACAGAAGACTAGAGAGTCAAACTTGTCATGTGTAGGTACTGCACCAACAGGATTAGCTCACACATAACATTAAAGGAATTACTATTCATCGACTTATAATGCTACCTGTGGAACATGACAATAAACTAGAATATCAGACATTATCTGGTGATGGTTGTCATGAGGTAGCAAGAGTATTGAAAAACTGAAGCTTCTGGTTATTGATAAAGTGAATATGTTTTCAAACCTAATGCTTGCTTTCATACATTTAAGAATGCAGCAGATAATGAGAACACACTATGATGCACTAGTTGGATGGCAATCATGTAAGTGCATTTGGTGAACTACTAAAACTAACACGTGTAAAACGACAACCTGTTTCCAAAACACTTCTACATAATTAAAAAAGAAATTTGCTTGGAAGTATCAGCAATGTAAATATTTGGCAATACTTTGAATACAAAGAATTAGTGAGAAATATGCATCAAGCATCAGATGTGAAATATGGAGATATACTGAAGGACATTAGAGTAGGGTTTTTTACAAAAGAATGAAAGTTGCTTTGAAAAGTCACTTTATCAGGAAACTATTTCCATGTAATGTTACAGCAGCAGACATAATGTATAATGTCATTATAGAAGACCAGTCTATAGTGTCTTTAATGCCAACCCTTCAAGAGTGCTCCAAATACAATGGCAAATTACTGCAACTTGAGAAAGAAGATATTTTGGAAATTACAGCTTCTGATAAAATTAAAGATCAGGGAGTGCCAATACTACAGTCAGATAAATTACAAGCAAAATGTGATTCTTTGCAGAAGTCTGTATCAAAAACAGTAGGGTTAGAGAAGCAGTTATGTGCGTGCAAAAACTATTTTATAATTTAGAGCCACATTTTTAATGTTGAACAAGGGTTAGTAAATGGGTAACTTTTAATTTAATTAATTTTTAAACGGAGATGAGGTGTAATACTTGGTCACAAAGTTTGATGGCATGGATGGTGTAAAGCAGATTGGTCGAATTGTTGTTTGTTTTTGCTAGTGTAGCTCTCACTGTCTATAACGTATGCTGTAACCATCCACAAATCACAAGGTTTAAGTGTACATCGAGCTTTTGTTAACATTGGAACTACTGTATTCAAAGAAGGAATGACCAAATGTACCATTGCCATGAATTAGTACATTGTATGGATTGTTCTTGATTGACTTTAATGAGAAGAAAGTTAATGCAGATGCAAGCTGTGAAGGGGGAAGGCTACATGCACCTCATTTAGGCCAGGACCCTGTGTATGAGAAAAAGGCTAATCTGTCCAAAGCAGAAGATTACAAAACAGTGCATGAATGCTTAAGAATGGAAGGAGAGAAGGAGAAGCCTGAAAAGATCAAAGAAGAGAAAACTTGTAAATGATGAAGAAGTTGTAGGTTCCCAGTTCAGAAAAAGTCAGGGGTCAACTGCAATGCCAAGTTGCTCTGAGTGTACTGTTCCATTTGCCAGATTTAGTAAACCAAATTGAACAAAACAAAGATAAGGGAGTCTGCTCTGCACTATATAGTTTACTCCAATGTTTACTGAGTGACAGAAGTGTAATGCATTCTGTTTCAGGAAACCGAGATCTTATAAATATATCTACCACATCAGTAGTGTTTTCCCTAACTATATCACAAGTCCTCTATGCAGTTATTCTTCAGAAAGCTAAATCCAAAGCTTTCTGTCTCCTCAGCGGCGCCGCCTGTTCGTTGTGAAGCCAAGAACGTGCACCATAGAGGACTTGTGATACCAGTTAAGATACAGAAAGTTGACACCGCAATGATAGAAACCCAATATGGGTTGGAAATATCACCACAAAATAAATTATTTAACACAGAAGACATAGCCTTGAGGAAGTCGCGGGACGACCTCCAGGTGCGACGAAACACGTGTTGACTGTTGGGAGCAGTTTGGAACATCTACATAAATTAAACAGAACAACTAAGAAGAAAGAAAAGAGAACTGTGTTTATTACTTTGCAGACTACATATATCACGTACTTGTGAAACTGTAACCATTGATAAACGTGTTCTAAGGAGAGCTATTTCATAATAAACAAACAGTTCATTTTGTAATTCATAAAAAAAAAATTTAAAAAGAAGAAAATAATATATTCTAGATCATGGGTGTCCCTCTGTCTTTTTTCCTTATTCTAACCTCCACAGTTAAAAACTAGCTATGTTAAAAATGTCCCAGTTATTGGTCAGCATCTGTAGATATATAAGAGCTGGCCTCGCGTGTAAAAGTCCTTTGCCCCTTAAAATTGGTAAAATACAACGTTTCCATATGTGCAAAAAATGATAGCAGAATAGAACAATATGCAACGTATCCTGGGTGGAGAAATTGTCACATGTGCAGGTACCCTGATCCTACACCTTTCTCCATCCTTAAAGGTCAGCGAGCAAAAAGTGCAACTGATTAAATCTAAATCTTACTAGAAGGAAATAATGGTGTGGGTTGGTTACTACATTTAAATAAGTTTCAATTGCACATGAGGTTTTTAATAATTGATAGGCTGTACTGTTGGTTTTATCAATTCCCTGGTCTCTCTTTCCATGTGCCACATATAGGTAAGTTTTCTTGGCCCACAATATGTCTTCCTTCATTAATTTATCTGGGGAATTAATAAATAACTCAGGCCATCCTACTTGCATTGTAAGTCATTTCAAGTAGCTCAGCCAGGGGATAATACTTGCTTGATCTAATGCTAGACAATTGCCCATAATTTTGCAATTCACTTCTAGCTCCGAATTTATCCAAACCACTATCCATTTAAGTAGGCGTGCCATTCCAATTAAATCTGACACGAAACCTGTGCCGGTTTCTTGGTGAGTTATATAAGAGGGTGTTAATTGAAGCACAGATAGCAGATTTCTTAAAAATGTATTTTAACTATTTGGATATCCTTCACTTCTCTGTATTCCCATATTTCAGAGCCATAGTTTGAGATAGCAATGCTTTTAGCTCTGTATATACTTAACATCCCATGGATTGGCTTTGCCCCTCGCCTATGTGCAAAATCAAGGACCGCTAATGTGGATTTGTCATTACATTTGTTTTAGCTTTCTTTTTCAGTACCCACGTGCCCCTATCGTCAAATAAGACACCTAGGTAAGTAAATGTTGTACCCCTGGGTATCTCATTTCCCTCACAATGGTGCATTTTAGGTCTTCTGGGATTAGAGCCCATGATCATTGTGTGATATTTGGAAATATTTACATTTAGATCCAATGATCTCATAAAATCGGCAAAGGTAGATAAAAGACGCTGTGGGCCAACCACTGTTCTGGCTAACAAGGCAGCATCATCGGCATAAGGAGAGCTGAAATCAACCGCTCCCCCACACCATTGCAAGCTCCCCCTAAAACTGAATCCAAATTATTTATAAATAAAGTAAATAATAGTGGATCTACGATGCATCCCTGTGTAACTCCTTTTATGATACGTATTCACTGCTTGTGGTTGCCCCTTTGATCAATTCTCACGGTGGCTGTTAGATCCCTATGCAGGTCGGCCAGGTAGTTTACAATGTTCTTGTCCACACCTAGGGGCATATTACCAAGCAATAGCGATAATTATCGCTATTGCTTGGTTAGAGACAAAAATTTACAGCTGAGCTGCGGCGATTTTTACCGCAAATAAACCTTGGTATTACGAAGGTTTATCGCAAATGCGATAAAAATCGCCGCAATGCATGAATATTGCTGAAAAGTCAGCAATATTCATGCATTACCGAGCTAATCCTCTTAGCCATGTTATCCACCTCCCATTGGATAACATGGCTAAGAACTGCTCAGGGCAGGTGTTAGCTTTTGGAGATATTTGCGCTTAGCGCGAATATCTCCAAAAGTTGGTAATCGGAGATAGCGATGTTAGCGACTGTTTTCAGTCGCTAACATCTTGGCACGCCCACTTTGCATGTCATTAGTGATAAATATCACTGACATGCAAAGTGGGGCCCAAGATGGTCGCTATCTCCTACTAGATGTCGCTAACTGGTGTTAGCGACAGCTAGGTAATAGGGAGATAATTTTATCTCCGCTTTCTTGGCTTTTAAAGCCAAAAAAGCGGAGATAAACCCCCTTGATAATATGCCCCCTAGTTTTATCAATAATGCCCATAACTTACTTGAATCTGTTCACCCGGTTAAAAGCCAAGGAAAGATCCATGAATGCCAGATATAGCGTCCCTTTCTTGGCAATGGTATACCTGCCTACTAACAGATACAAATTTAGGCACTGGTCCATGGTACTGCTCCCTTTCCTTAACCCATATTGTAGATTTGAAAGTATATTGGTTTCATTTAGCAAATCAGTTCGTTTTTCCAAACACTTTCACTGCTGAATCAGTGAGATTGGCTTATAGCATTGTGGGTCTCCTCTATTTCCTTTTTTAAAAACTGGTACAATGATTGACTGGCACCATGATCTAGTCAGGCCAAAAATACAGGACATATTTTTAAAATGTGAGCTAATAGTTTTGACCATAATGTCATGGTGAATTTTAAAAGGTCGACCGGGTCACCATCCGGTCCAGGATCCTTGTTACTTGACATTTCGGCGATGGCCACTGCTACTTCTTTATCTGTAAAAACCATGGTGTAAGCCTCAAACATAAACAGTGTACCTGGGGGTCCTCAGTCCTCCTGATCGCCATTTGCATTTTAAATATGGCTAAACCACTCCTTCTCTGGAATATTACATTCCAGTGGACTACCCTTAGTGTCAGAGAAAAATGGTTTATTAACGAATTCCGGGAACTTGGCACTCTTCTTAATGACGTCTGATATGTTATGTTATTTACTCTTTTATAGCGCTCGAATCACCCTGGGGCATCTAGGCGCTGCCTAGAGAAGCATCACTGGTAACGGGGGCTGAGCTATGGTAGTCTAATACAGGAAAGCTTTTAGGTATTTCTGGAAAGTTCCTTATGACGGGATATCCCTCAGGGCCTTAGGCAGGCTGTTCCACTACTTAGGTGCCAGATAGAAGAAGGCCTTGCCTCCTGTACGTTTAAGACGGATGCGCGGGATATGGAGCAACTGCAGGAAGCCCGATCTTAGATGACAGCCTGGAGTGTATTTTTTCAATTTCTTTTGTAAGTAAAGTGGGCCTCGTCCATTTAGAGCGTTAAAAGACAGACAGCAATTTTTGAAGATAGGTCTTTTTATTACCTGTAACCAGTGCAAGTCTTTTAACAGAGGTAGAGAGGGGGAGCCCGCAGGCATATTTAAGATCATTCTGGCAGTGGTATTTTGGATGACCTGTAACTTATTTAGTAAAGTCACACCCACCTCGGCCAATAAGGCATTTACGCAGTCCAAGCGACTGATCACCATCGCTTGGACCAGTGTTCTATGATAGGCCGTCGGTATATACGGGAGGATTTTGCGTAGTAATCAGAGACTTTAGTAGCAAGAACTTGTGGTGGGTGCTACATGGTCCTGCATTGACAGTGCTTGATCCAGTTTTATGCCCAGGTTTTTGACACTCTGCTTGGAGACAGGGGCGACACCCAGCTGTGACGGCCAATACTCATTAGACCAAACTGCCGAGGCATTTCCCAGTAACATGACTTCCGTTTTACCAGGGTTCAACTGGAGACGTTTTACCAGGGTTTGTCTATAGACAATAGATCGTTCCACACCTCATGTTTAATTTCAGATTTGCGTGTGTATAGCCAACTTATAGGTTTTACTAAGGGCAGCTATTAAAATGTTATCTGGTGGTTTATGCTTTAGGGCAGAGGTCTTCAAACTTTTGTCGGCCGAACCCCCCCATCTAAACCTTTTTACACGTTGAGGCCCCCCACCACCACCACCACCTGACAAAAAAGTTCTGGAAGCTGGTACTCTGCATCATTGATGTCCATTCCCTCCTGCAGAGCCCAGGGTGAGCGGGTGGGTTGAGTGCATAGTGATCAGTGTGAGTACATTGTGATTCCTGTGTGTGCAGGGTGAGTGTGAAAGTGAAGAGTGGGCATGAGGAGTGAGTTGTCTGATTGCAAGGTGCATTTCCAGACACAGTTGGAGTAACTCAGCATGTCATTAAGGCCTGGCATAGGGTTTCAGATATTAGTTAAACTGTTGCTTTTATGGCATTATTCAGGGTCCAGGGGACGAGGGTGGAGGAAATAAATATTGTGCTCATCCTGCAACAAACTTCCAGTCTGGCGATTAGGGTTGCCAGCTCATTATAGTGATGTCCCAGAGGGTAAAAAAGTAAGCAGTCCACTAAAGCTTATTTTCAACACTTACCTGTGCATACTTGGAACAGCAAAAATAAATAGAAAACATTTTTATATGTGTTCTAAGGCTGCCTGAATGATCTATGACTTATAAATAAAAGGAACAAAGTTTGAAACATCACATTACAAATGAATACATACTATTTTATGTATAACCCTATTTAGTGTCAAGACAAGACCTTTGCAGGCTCTTTAAAACACACATGTTTGGCATTTTTATTTTGTTAACCCTACTTTATATTCCCTGTTCATGAAATGCATTCTCACATTAAGGCAGTAAAATGTAAAGATAGGCAGAGTGGGGGCACAGGGGGTACTTGAACCAGAAAACAAACAGCCTCTGTAATCACATTACAAAGGTATGTAAATATGCACAGCCTCCCCCGCATATTGTGTCAGCCCGGACTGAGACAGCCTCCAGGGCACACACCGACAGTTTTGGAGCTGCCAGCCGCACCTGAGTACTTCACAGGTCTTTAAAAGACCATTTACGCATTAAAGAGAGGCTTTGTTGTTTTGTCACCCCTTCTTAGAGCCCCTGCATTTCCACTCCTCATTTGCTGGAAGAATTAGGCTCCTCACCTGAAATTGTTGCACCTCTGGCCTTCAAGACCTGTGACCCCAGACACTCTCAGCCAGGCACAAGGCAGCTGGAGCTGCAGCAGCCTGGCTGAGACACACGGCTCGACTCGCGCCTGGAATCAACAAAAAAAGATGAAGGTGGGGTGAAGTGCGCGCCCCCCCCTGAAGGGATGCTGCCCACCCCAGGGGAGCGTGCCCCACAGTTTGAAGACCGCTGCTTTAGGGTGACCAGCAGCTTTTGGTGGGCAACTGTGAAATTATGGTCAAATGACCTCTCACCTTTGTTTAGAAATTCCTTTTCCGGATATGTAAGGTCTGTAGCCACTTGGTTACAGATGTTTGCATATGCTGTAAGGAACTCATCGTCCCTTATCATATCATCTAAGTAGAGATCAATCTCCTTTCCAACAGTATTCACTAAGGGGCTGATTCATAGAACTAACTTACTACTTTTGGTATTCACAGAAGGCATTTAGTAGTCTTAAGTTAGGATTTTGTCTTAAGTTAGGATTTTGTCTCAAGTTAGTATTTTGTCTTAAGTTAGGATTTTGTCCTAAGTTAGGATTTTGTACTAAGTTAGGATTTTGTATTAAGTTAATTAATGTCCCATAATTAATGCCCCATACCATAGAGCAGTGTAGTAAATTAAAATACTAGGACCCCTTCCAATATGGCCGCTACCTAAGTTCAATCGCTGCCCTAGTCCTTTGTTGATTTTCGGCAATTCTAAACTGACGTCCGCCATATTTTTATTAGGAATGCGTTCGGAAAAACGTTTTTCCACAACTATCAGTTTTACTCTATTCATGTGTAATAACATTCCAAAAGGATTTACATTAAATTGAGTATATACAACGTCTAATTATTTGGTCACTATTTTCTTCCCCGGTGGTGCTAAGGGTTTACTTCCGGTTTAGACTGCTTAATGGACCATTTAAAAATGGTGGTGGTTCCTGCTATAACCATATCGCAGGACCCCTTTCAATACAGACTTATCCGAGGACTACTCGAAAGTAAGTCAAAATTGAATGTTCATTTCTATTATGCCCGCTCTTAGGCTCACTTTACTTTAGCCATCTTATAGAGTTTTTTCGCTGTACTATAGAAAATATAATCTCGATGTGGATTGTTTATCACGTGGCAACTCTATGCCAATTACTCTGCAGCCTACGTTAATTAGCGAGGACTTGTTAGTGAAACCGATGAAATTTTTCAGCACTGTTTAGTAATATAAATATACAGCGTATATGGTGGCCTAAAAATACTTTTGTCAATAGCTGCTACCTTCTCGTCTCTTCAGTTCGCCTCAGCTTAGGAAATTAACCGATGCAGCTTAGTCAAAACCACTATATCATGTAATCCCGTTTCTTAACAATGAGCTATGTTGTACCTCTATGATTTATGCATTGTTTGATGTAGTCTAGGCTGCATACAATTTGGGCTCACCCGACGGTGATATTACATCAGTCAAGGAAAAATGATGTAGTTTGTCATTTTGTCTTCGTAACATCGGACATGCATAAAAGCCTGTATTTTGAGAATTGACGTTTGTTTTTAATGATGTATTGTGATGTAGACAAGGAGAATCTTTTGTTCATGTTGTTGAACCCGTCACCGAAACAAATATTTGCTTTTTCTAGAAATTTGATATTTATATTGAAATGCATTGAAATGCATATCATCGTCACTTGAGCGTAAGAATATCGAACCTGCTTAGGTAGTGCATGTCAATATTTTGGGTCTACTAACCTTCTCATATGGCATGCACTGCTCTTGCATGATTTCATCTAACTATCTGATTCACCTATCTAATTGTTTGGTGCACTTTTACTAAATACGATAACTAAAGCAAACAGTTCTTCTGTACTCTAAACATTTCAACGCTCTAAAGAATATTCGTGATGAATTTAAGGTTGGAGATATATTACTGTCAGCACCTTAGCTAATTAATGTTTTCCATTTCTGACACTTCGCTTTTTTTGTCTTTGGGAAAATGGTCCACTTTCACATGTTTTACAAATCCGGTGACATTCTCGATAAGGTTCTTTTTCTCTCCTTTTTCTTCATTTTTTTAATAATCTTTAATGTACTTCAATAAAAATAGATTTTAACATTTTAGATTTCTTCTTTTCTCACTTGCACACTTTATTGCTTTCACTCTTTGGGGTAATTTGTTACTATTTTACACAGTACTATTTGCATTTCTATGTTTTTTAGAGCCTTGAGAAAGCCCTGGCTCCACCTGCCACATAGGGCGAAAAACGTGTCGGCTGTCCCTTCTCTTCGTAATAAATACTTATAATCAAACTAAGAGTAAAATGGATCAATTAAGCGGTGAATGAACAAAAATAAAACAACCATTTTTTGACACAAATATATCTGGATTACTATATTATGTCACAATAAGGATTCACCCTTGTTTATCAACCATCTGCCTAAAAAGAAGTAACACAGGATCACATGTATAACCCTACTTGATATTGCGAAGCTGAAATGGTCTAGAGCTTCGAGCATAGTTCCTTCGATATTCTAGGAATTCCTATCTAGACCCAGGACCCCTGGACCTGTTCCGTTTTCTTGGCACTTAAGTTAGGTTTTGTCTTAAATTCGGATTTTGTCTTAAATTAGGAGTTTGTCTTAAGTTAGGATTTCATCTTAAGTTAGGATTTCTTCTTAAGTTAGGATTTTGTCTTCAGTTAGGATTTTGTCCTAAATTAGGGTTTTGTACTAAGTTAGGATTTTGTCTTAAATTAGGATTTTGTCCTAAATTAGGATTTTGTCTTAAATTAGGATTTCGTCTTAAATTAGGATTTTGTCTTAAATTAGGATTTTGTCCTAAATTAGGATTTTGTCTTAAATTAGGATTTTGTCCTAAATTAGGATCTTGTACTAAGGGGTCTATTATGATGGAGGACGGAAGGACGACCGTCGGCCTGGAGTAGGCGTAAAATGCCATTTATAGTCCGCAAGTCGCGGATAGTCCGTCCGCCATAATAGGATGGGAAGCACTGTCAAATTTCCGTATGTCGCGGAAGAACGTGAACCGCTGCGTAAATACACCCGACCCCGCGGCGGACGTAACCAATCCAGAGACACTGCCGTACTGAATGATGTCTCGACTGTCCTCAAAATCACGATGGCGGAAACCACACAGCAAATCGCTGCGGAAAAACCACCAGCCAGAACACGGCCGAACCACCACAGCTGAGAGGCAAAACATTGCAGAGAGACCCACCACAGTCAGACCACCGTCATGGACCCAGCTCTACATGCATTCCCGCTACTCTTCGTGCTCCACCACCAGCAAGTCATGGACCGTCGGCGACGACGACGCAGGTACGCAAACACACCAGCCGCGGTCGGTAGGGGAGTACCTGCCGGGGCGGTGACGTGGGGAGGGGGAGGGGCAGGGTGGGGGTTAGTAATGTATGGGTAATGGATGTTTGCATGTAAGTAAACATATAAATAAATCAAACAACTTTCGTAGCGTGCACTGCATCACATTTGGGTATGCAGTGCACACAAAGAAATCTGTTTGATTTAAATATATGTTTACTTACCTGCAAACATCCATTATCCATACATTACTAACCCCCACCATGCCCCTCCCCTCGTCACCGCCCCGGCAGGTATTCCCCGACTGACCGCGGCTGCAACACACACACCACGCACGTGTCGAAGCCCCTGCCCACAATAGAACCCCAGGTCTGGACATGAACACACATACATGCACCACCAGCAAAACCACTTGGGCACAACTGACCCCACTCACCCAGAACACACATGCACCGCTAACCAACAGTCACACCACGGACAACACAAAGTAGTGGAGCAGACAATGGAAACCATGCCCACAATCAACTAGGCAGGCAGGAATGGCTAGGCCACACAGCTCAAAGGCCCACATACACACACCAACACACAAGGCATACCACAAATAAGGAGACATTCTGGCCCACCCTCAAGCCAGCCCCACACCTACCCCGCTAACAGACAGGGGCCCATACACCACACACCACACAAAATAATTCTGCTGCACACACATCAACAACCAACACACACACAATGAGCCCTGACATGTTGACTGACAAAGTTGAGACTGAACAACCTACTTGGTACCCACAAATCATGAGTGTGACACATGCACCAAATGAAAAACATCCACATAACCTGCAGTGCATGGGAAGCCACAAGTTGTCCCAAACTAAGAATCATAGTGCCTCCCCCACACTTACACAGTCCACAGCCACATTGGAATGACTGTCACCCCAGCCAAACGAAAGAAAACAGTGCTGGGCAATGGTAATGTGAAAGTGGCAGACACAGCATGTACGACAGCAGCAATATATCAACAATGCAAGGAGACAACCAGGAATGACACAGATAAACCACTACACAGGAGTAACTTGCTTTATTGCACATAATAGCGGTTGACTTCAAGAGTAGCCAGGAGCATGCCAACTGGATAGAACAGAGCAGGCACATCTGAGGCAGCACATGAGAGGGGCAACGTGCACCAACAGTCCATGGTACAGAACAGAGCAGGTACAACTGAGGCAGCACATGAGAGGAGCAAAGTGCATCAACAGTCCATGGTACAGAACAGAGCAGGTACATCTGAGGCAGCACATGAGAGGGCACAATGCAACATCAGAACAGGAACAGGGCAGTGTTCACAACAGAGCAGGAACATCTGAGGCAGCACATGAGAGGGGCAAAGAGCATCAACAGTCCATTGTACAGAACAGAGCAGGTACATCTGAGGCAGCACATGAGAGGGCACAATGCAGCATCAGAACAGCAACAGGGCAGTGTTCACAACAGAGCAGGTACATCTGAGGCAGCACATGAAAGGGCACAATGCAGCATCAGAACAGCAACGGGGCAGTGTTCACAACAGAGCAGGTACATCTGAGACAGCACATGAGAGGGGCAAAGAGCATCAACAGTCATTGGTACAGAACAGAGCAGGTACATCTGAGGCAACACATGAAAGGGCACAATGCAGCATAAGAACAGCAACAGGGCAGTGTTCACAACAGAGCGGGTACATCTGAGACAGCACATGAGAGGGGCAAAGAGCATCAACAGTCCATGGTTCAGAACAGAGCAGGTACATCTGAGGCAGGACATAAAAGGGCACAATGCAGCATCAGAACAGCAACGGGGCAGTGTTCACAACAGAGCAGGTACATCTGAGACAGCACATGAGAGGGGCAAAGAGCATCAACAGTCCATGGTTCAGAACAGAGCAGGTACATCTGAGGCAGCACATAAAAGGGCACAATGCAGCATCAGAACAGCAACAGGGCAGTGTTCACAACAGAGCAGGTACATCTGAGGCAACACATGAGAGGGGCAAAGAGCATCAACAGTCCATGGTACAGAGCAGTTACATCTGAGGCAGCACATGAAAGGGGCAAAGAGCATCAACAGTCCATGGTACAGAGCAGGTACATCTGAGCCAGCACATGAGAGGGGCAAAGAGCATCAACAGTCCATGGTACAGAACAGGTACAGCTGAGGCATTACGTGAGAGGGCGCACTGCAGCATCATAACAGCAACAGGGCAGTGTTCACAACACAGCAGGTACTTCTGAGGCAGAACATGAGAGGGGCAAACAGCATCAACAGTCCATGGTACAGAACAGAGCCGGTACAACTGAGGCAGCACAGGAGAGGGGCAAAGAGCATCAACAGTCCATGGTACAGTACAGAGCAGGTACATCTGAGGCAGCACAAGGACGTGTGTCATACGGACAGTCCCATGGAGAATAATATTGCAAGGGTGGTTACAATGGACAGTCCAGACATCAAGTACAATGAGATTTGAGTGATGGGAACTGCACCTCACAGCACAGAATCCGGTGGGCTGTGGGACCTCGTAGCTTCAGACACAGTGGCAGGACCTGATACTGGAGTGTGAGAAACAGCCACAGCCCCAGTGACTGACACATGAGCGATAGACCCAGACTCAGTGGCAGGACCTGATACAGGAGTGTGAGAAACAGCCATAGCTCCAGTGACTGACACGTGAGCGATAGACCCTGACACACTGGCAGGACCAGATACAGGAGTGTGAGACACAGCCACAGCCACATCTCTAGTGACTGACACATGAGCGATAGACCCAGACACGCTGGCAGGACCGGATACCAGAGTGTGAGACACAGCTACAGCTCTAGTGACTGACACATGAGCGATAGACCCTGACACACTGGCAGGACATGTCCCTGGACAGTGACCAACAAATACCATGCCAGCATCTGAGATATGAGAGTGACGGACACACACAGTGGCAGTACCTGAAACAGGAGAGGGCACAACTGACACAGTGCTACTACATGAGGCACAACAGTAAACAACAGACACAGTGCCACTATCTGACACATGAGAGTGAACTGCAGCTGACCCACTAGGGCCACTGAAATGATGAGCCAGAGGGTTGTATGGGCCAGGAGGCAGGGTGTCTCTGGGAGCTAGGGACAGCTGTACTGGAGCGACATTGTTGTGGTCAGGTGTCACCGGTGTGTCTTTCCATTTCTTTGGGATATGTAAGGGCACCCTGGACATGACAGGACTGGTAAGTGGTGCGGGCTCATCTGAAACATCACACATCAAAGGTGGATCATGTGCTGGTGGGGGTCTGCTCTCAGGGGATGTGCTGGACCCTGCTTGATGCTTGCTCTGGCCCTGCCTTCTGCACTCTGTATCATGTGTAATGGGGGATGCAACAGCAGTGTACTCCTTCCTCTGCTTCACAGGGGTGTGGATGGGAGTAGAGGTATGGGGGGGACTCCACCTCTGACACATGTGGTGTACGTTCCTTCACCAACACCAGCTTCAGGGGATGCATGGGTGATGGATGCCTGTCCTTGGTGGATGTCCTGTCCATGGGAGATGCCTTGGCCCTGGGAGTTGCCTGCTCCCTGGGAGGTGCCTTGGCCGTGGGAGATGCCTTGGCCTTAGGAGGTGTCCTGTCTTTGGAATGTGCCTTTTCCGTGGGCGGTGCTCTGTCCCTGGGAGGTGCCCTGTCCATTGAAGGTGCCCTGTCCCTTGTAGGGGCCCTGTCCTTGGGAGGTGCCCTGCCCTTGGGAGGTGCCCTGTCCTTTGTAGTGGCCTGGTCCTTGGGAGTGTCCCTGTCCTTGGGAGGTGCCCTGTCCTTGGAAGGTGCCCTGTCCATTGAAGGTGCCCTGTCCCTTGTAGTGGCCTGGTCCTTGGGAGTGTCCCTGTCCTTGGGAGGTGCCCTGTCCTTGGGAGGTGCCCTGTCCTTGGGAGGTGCCTTGTCCCTTGTAGTGGCCTGGTCCTTGGGAGTGTCCCTGTCCTTGGGAGGAGCCCTGTCCTTTGTAGTGGCCCGGTCCTTTGGATTTTCACTGTCCTTGGGAGGTGCCCTGTCCTTGGGAGGTTCCCTGTCCTTTGTAGTGGCCCGGTCCTTGGGAGTGTCCCTGTCTTTGGGAGGTGCCCTGTCCTTTGTAGGGGCCCGGTCCTAGGGAGTGTCCCTGTCCTTGGGAGGTGCCTGCTCCTTGGGAGGAGCCTTGTCCGTGGGTGGTGTCCTGTCCTTGGTCTGTGCCTTGTCCATGATATGTGCCTTGCCCTTGCGAGTACCTTTTGAGGGAGAGGCCTGTGTGCCCTGTGAATCTATGTCCCCCATTGCCCCTTGAGGGTCCTTTGTGTCATCTCCGAGGTAGCTGATGTTGTGTTCTGTGAAAGATTTCCCTTTCCTAGGGGATGGTGTCTGTGGCCTCCGTTGCCTGCCTTGCTGCCTGTGCCTGCTTCTAGTGCAATACCCTGAAAATGAGGCATGTTCAGAAATGTTACTCTCCCCTGAGACAGTAAGTGGTGTGGATGGGGGAACTGAAGTAGACCCTTGTCCATGTGACTGTTGAATGGCTTGCTTGGCCCCATACAGGCCTGGTAAGGTGTTGCGCTCATCGGAAGCCACCCTTTTAACCCAACCGCGCTTTAGATTGTCCACCCTGGGTGGTCGTGCTTTCTCTAATGTCTTTCCAGCAGTCTGGAATAGCTTACCAATCGAACTGCGCAAAGAATCCAATTTGTTGCCTTTTTGTACAAAATTAAAAACAGTGCTTTTCCAGCAAGCATGGGGTGTGTTGTAATTTGATGATTGGCTGTATGAATTCTGGTATGTACCCGACAAAGCGCTTAGAGACCCCGGGCTGATAATGCGCTATATAAGTCGAAATAAATAAATAAATAAATAAATAAATAAATGGCTGCAGACACTGTGTTGGATAAGGACTGTACTGTTCTGTGGAGACCAGCAACATCACCAAGAATCCCCTCCATGAATGCTTCTACTTCCCCAACTTCCTATTGTGGTCCAGGAATGCATTTATCATGTTTGTCTGCCCTACACACAGCTGTCGCAGCAGATCAACCACCTCAGCACTAAGGGAAGTTTGTGTCACAGGGGCAGGGGCAGCGGTGCCTGCACCAAAGGCCACTCTGCTCCCCCTACTCTGGCGAGCACGAACAGTACTTGTTGCAGTTGGTGGCAGTGTGGGCCCAGTGTGTTGTGTACCGATTGAAGGTGTAGATTGTCCTCTCCCTGTGTCTACCAACAGTGATGACTCACAACCGCTGTCTGAAGATCAGGACAATGGTGTCTCCACATGTGAGTCCTCAGGGATAGTTCTGTCCCCCTCTCCGGGTCTGCTCTCTTCAGTCTCAGTTTGCATTTGTGTGATCTCTGATCCGGATGCATTGCCAATACTTAGCTACATCGTTTGTCTGTCAGTGCCCTCGTCCAAAGCTGAAAGCGAGAGATCAGAGGTATACATAAGTGCCACACTCACGTCTTGCAAATTACAAAATCCAAACTTCCTTGACTGCTGAACAACATGTCTCACCCATCCTGCACATGAACCACCCTTACCAGACATCCTCATGTCAAAGAATCAGGAGGGCCTGTGACACATGTACATGAAACAAACAGGGCAAGTGCCTGCAGACCACCACACATCTGATGCCATGGGACCACAGACCTGAATGGCATGTCATGGGCCCTTGCACTACAATGCAACTGGTATGTCCAGCTGGCTGACATGGATGCTAACTCTCACTCCGCTAATGCCACCAACATGCAATAGCAGCACAACATATACACCACGGATTTCACTACTGTGTCTGAGCAGCAATACATGCATGCACTCCCAAGTCACAAACCCATTCAGTGTGCTTACTGCTAGTTTGCTGCTGCTCCCCTCTCAATCATGCAGACAGGTCAGGATGTGTCACAGCTATGATACCAGTGGATGCTGCGAATAAACCACGGCTTCCATTGTGTTGATATAAAAAAACATTTTTTCATGGAAGAATAAGGCAATCGCTCTAGGTTACCTTCCCCAGTAACATCCCCACACCGATTTCTCCACTAAACTACCCAAGGCATATAGGGTAAACTTAAAATGGTATGCCACTACTAGAGTCGATATCATACCGACCTTGGTATAAAAGATACTTCAAAAACTAGTTTTATGATTGAGCGATCACTTGCCACTTAAGTAAACAAATGACTAATAAATGTCTAATAAAATTAAATAAATTGCGCATCAGAAAACCCAGATTTTAAGGAATAGCCACATGTAACGATCAACACGAAAATTAAATAAAATTAAAACAGGTGCGGCGAGTACACAAAAATTCGGAATAAATCCAAAAAAATATAGTATATGCGTACGAAGAAATCTAGATCTAAAAATATCAAATCAATATTGACGTGGCGTGTCAGAAACATCTTTAAAGATGGCCGCCACATTTACGTACGGAATATCCATGTCTGCCAGAGAGCTACACATGAATGTTTTCCACGGTAAATACGGGAACTCATCCTGGTAAACCACACTGATTCCGACTAAATAACCGAAACGCTTCACTTTTCTATTAATAAATATGAAGAGTATTAACAAACCTATAGCGAAATACTAACAGAGTATACAAAACAGAACCTGTGCCAAAAAGAAAAACACAATGGTAAGATGGCCGCCACGCTAAACCAGAGAACAGAACGCGATCCACGGGCAAACTCCAGGTGTAACGGATTAAGCGCAATTAAGCAATGTAGAGGCTTATAAAAGCCTGAGGCATGTCAGTAGACAGAAACCACTGCATGGAAGACGGTCAAGGTAGACGCCCGAAAAACGCGAGGAAGAAAATTCCAAGTAAGTACGGATCGGACCTGAGCCCAAAACTTATAATAGCAAAATAGTAAAACCCTAAACCCTTTAACCTTAACTAAGAAACTAAGCAGGATTGACCTTAACTAGATGCAAAAAATCTGCCCCTTTCTTTTAGATGAAATAAGAATCCTTCCTGTGTTTTGAAGAAAAGCACCGCCACAAAAGCGAGAGCGAGCTATTAAATGATATGGTCTAAGGTAAGAGCGACTGACCTTTAAGCAGGGAACTAAAGACAGAAAGTTATAATTTTTCAACTAAATCCCCCCCTTTTTCTTGTTGTTTCAAGATCAGAAATAAAAACCTGAACTAAACAGCGCGCTAAGAAAAGGAAGACCGCCTTTTCCATAGGATTCGCTTATAATGCATTCCAGGTACTCATGACCCTACCTAAAAAGCTAACAATAGAATGGGAAAAAAAACCACTAAAAAAGTATGCTTATCAATGGGTTAAGGTCAAGACAATGACTAACAAGTGCAATTTCCTGACAGGAATTATGATAACAGACACTAAGGAAGTAGCGGAAGACTAAAAACCCACTCCATTTATGAAGAATATCCACTGAAGAAAGGTAATACTGTAAACAGCAAGGTGTATTGAGATAAAACGTAACTATATCTTGAGGTGATCTAATGACCCCCTTTTCCTATATATATATTTTTTTTAGAAATCAAGATACCCCACATGGTCACATATCGCCAATTTTTAAAAAAAGCGACCGACCGATCAACAGCTTAATCTGAGGTATGTACAATACTAATACACCCCAGAGTCGAGTTAAAGCTGAAATGGTTAAATATTATTAGAATAACCGAATACCATGGCGAGAGAGATAAGTGAGATAGGCGAAATAAAATCTATCTCCAAACAGGCCACATAGAAGAAAGGCGTGAAGGGATGCAATTGAAAGGGTGGGACCAAACTAAAGTTGCGGGGTTCACAAATACTACATAGGCTTGTCTCCAGAATAGAGTACCCCTATAGTGTTACAACCATCCTAATCATTCTAATCATACGAAGTGTGAGTAATTGTGCCGTAGACGGTTTAATGAATACGAATGTTTTTGCCATATAGGATGTATCTGATAAATAATAATCAAATGATTATTGTACGATGCAGGTGACTACAGTTAATTTCTGTTCTGCCAAGAATCGACATATTTTATGATGGAGAAATGTATAACATGTTATCCTTTCTGTTTTAAATTCTTAGTGATTTTAACTTACACACTATCCTGAAGAAGGTGACGACATAATATCACTGAAACGCCGCGTCAACATTTTTTTGTTGTGTGATAAAATTGTTGTATTGAAATTTTTTTTTAACTGCATTATTATTTTGTGTGATAAAATGTTATATCAAATGTTTTAATATATTTTTAATGAATAAATGTATTTACCTGTGTCAAAAAGATGGTATGAACAGACAATAATATCTAAAAATAAAAAATCTTTTTCAAAGAAAATTTATATCTAGTGTATACATCCTTATCAGCGTACGTTTTGCTCTGATATGTAAATTGATGTCTATGAAGGCCCACTACAACTGATTGTGAATTTGTGAATCCACTCGCAACTTTAAATGCGTGTGTTGGCTTACCCCATGCTCCTTTCCCTGAACCCCCTAGAGACTTAAGTCTTTTTCTTTGATTACATGAAAAGGGAACTCTTACTTTTGTTTGCACAGCTATGATACGGAGCATTAGAGGGTCATGGTATGTCGTGCAAGCTGGCCTGATCTGGGAATCAGCCCCAGTGTCATCTCCGCCACATTCTTGCTGAGCCTTGAGATGTCGTCCCACCGCTTGTGGCAGTGTATGTGTCGCCTGTTGCACGCCCCCACTGCCCATACATCACGTGATATGGCCCTCCACACGGCCTTGTGATGGTGCATCTTGACGGGGAACATCCTTTACAACGCAACTTTTACAACGCACTACCATTACAACGCAACTTTTACAACGCAAGTGCTTTTACAACACATGTATTTACCACGCATGCCATTACAACGCAGATGTCATTACAACGCATGTCATTACAACGTAAGTATGTTTTTAGGTACGTTTTTTTATTACATTTTAATCTTTAAAATATTTATTTGATAATAATATTTAATTAATAATTAAAATATGAGTAATGAGTAATTGCTTAAATATTTGTTTAAATTAATACTCAAGTAATAATTAAATTATGAGTAAAGAGTATTTTTTTTAAATAATACTCACCTATTAAATAAATAATGCGTAATGAGTATATTTTTTAATTTTTAAAATATTAATATTTTATAACAAATAATACTCAAGTATTACATTAAAAAAGAGTAATGAGTACATTTAAATAAATTTAAATTAGTAATATTTATTTAAAATTAATACTCAAGTAAAAAAAGTTATGATTAATGAGAATATTAAAAAATGTATTATTTAAATTAATAAACATGTAATAATTACATTTTGAGTAATGAGTACATTTAAAAATATTATTTATAAATTAATATTACATTTATAATTTAAAGATTAATGGTTTTATAACACTGTTTTTAAAAAAAATAATACTTTAGTAATAATTAAATTAAGAGTAATGAGTAAATGTTAAAATATATATTTATTGAATGTAAGTATTGAAATAAAATGGATCAATTTCTTTAAAATGTTGATGGGATTTTTAAAAATAGTACTGTTTTATTAATTGTAAATGATAGATTAAATTTAATCATGTAGTAATTTTTAAAATAATTGGTCAAGATTATTACTTTTATTGGAGCTTATTAAAATATTAGAATAAATGATATTTTTAAATTGAAAATATATTTTAATATATTTTTTTTTAAAAAAATCATATTTTTATAAAAATAAAATTATATTTTATTTTGTAATCTTATGTTTTAAAAAAATATTATCTTTAAATAATATTGAATGATATATTATAAAATATGTAAAAATAATAATATAATTTAAAATAAGATTTAATTAGAGATTAGTGATTTTTTAAAATAAAATTAGTGATAAAAATATTATGGCAAAATTAAAACTTTGAAAAATATGTATAAATGTAAATAAACATTTCTATATTGTGTATTTTATAAATATTACTATTATATGTTGAAATATTAATGAATGAAATTTTCCCACACTTTTCCATTGAATTCAATGGAGAGTTTTGTCCTTTATTTATTTCCATAGTTAAAGTTGAGTCCCGCGGAACTACTTTGCAAGCTGTAAAAAAGGTACTTGTGACAAGTTTTGAATGGAAATGGCATCCGTATAGAGGTAAGTAGTATTTATCATTATTTTCCAAGTTATTACATTTAATATAAAAACATATTTAAAATAATTACATTATTGAAAACAGTGACTCGATATTTTTCGTTCACTTTTTTATTGAAAAAATCATGTAAAAATAAAATATATTTTTTTTTATTATATAATTTTTTACAAAATGTTATCTTGTAAAGAAACATTATAAATGTAATTTTTTTAATAATACATAAATAAATATAAATAGTCCTTTTTTCATCTTTGTAGCTCCAGATGACGTCGACGCGTAAACGTGTATTCAAGCGGCCATTTTGAAGAGCGTCGAAGCTGGAAGCAGCAGGAAGCTGACCTGCGCTCAGGTAGGAAACTCTTTAAACTTTATTTGAAACATAATAATGTTAATTAGGATATATATCATGTAAAGAAAGGATAAGGAGAGGTTGCAAATGTAAATGTATTGTTTAGGATGTTATTTCAGCATGTAGCCGATCATGTTACTATAGTATGCCTTTGTCGGGTCGTTGTAAATAATAGGGAAATGTAAAAAATAGATGTCTTTTTGGTTTAATTAAGTAATAGAAAATGTTACATTATAAAGGTAGACTTTTTATTGCTTATAAAAAGTTATAATGTGAAATGCATTGGAAATATAAATCTGAAAGTGCAGGAAATACATGTAATGTGAAAAAGGAAAGATCGCGTTTCACACTTAGCTGGTTTCGTGGATTTTTGATTAATTTGGTGTGGTTGTTGTTATAAATTTTATATACTGGAATTGTGAATCGTTTTGCGTTTTAGAATCTACAAGATATTGCTATAAGGACAGATCAGAAATAGTGCTAAGTTGTTTCGCATAGTGATAGGAGTTCATAGTAATAATTAATATTTCTAGAAAATAGTATTATTTTTAAGATAGAGTTAGAATGTTTTAGGATATTGTGCATGTTGTTTTACTTTTTGGATGCATCTGGAAAGAGAATAACTTTCAAAAATGATTTAAACAGATTATGGATTTCTTTGACTTTGGATTGCTATCACGAAGCAAATGGTCACATGGAACATGCAACTTTTTTTAATTGTTTCCAGGATGCAGTGGGGAAAGTCATGGATTTCGTGGTCTATGGTTTACTATTAGGATGTACATGAACTTTAAAAATCTTTGCAATTGATCTTGGAAAGAACATGCAATTTATGGTCTATGGATGACTTTCAGCATGTTTTTGAACTTTGAGAAACCTTTGCTGAATGGTCGTTGAAAGAAAATGCTTTTTGTGGACTTTTGATTACTATCAGGATGGATATGGACGAAAGAAACCGTTCAAGAAGGACTTGGAAAGAACATGGATTTCGTGGAGTTTGGGCTACTATTAGGATGCATATGGACGAAAGAAACCTTTCATGATGGACTTGTATAAAATATGGATGTCGTGGAGTTTGGATGGCTTTCAACATGAACATGGTTGTTGAAATCCTTATCAAATGGTCTTGGAAACAACATGGCTTTTGTAGCATTTGGATTGGTATTGGGATGTACATGGACCTTACAAACCTTTCAAGATGAATTTTGGGAAAAAAAGGATTTTGTGGAGTATGGAGGATTTCGTTGACGTTGGATTAATTTTTAGGAAGGAGTTATCAAAAATGTGTATTTCGTGCACTTTGGATTTAAAAAATGATGCATCTGGATCTTTCATAATTTTCAAGATTGACTTCGTTAAATTATGTTTTTTTTGGATTTTGGATTTTTGCTTTTTTGGTTTGGTTATTTGGGTTTTGCCTCCTAATGGATTACTATTGGTGAAACAAGAGGAAGAAAAAAAAGAAGACAACTAAAGGTAAGCTACCCGAGTTTTAATTTTTAAAAATAATTTAGAAAATAATAAATGCCAATTGAATTGAATCTTTTATTTAATTTAGGTAAAAGCAGGAAAGTAAGGTGTAGATTAAAGCTAGAAATGTAGTATGTTAGCAACATTATCAAGGTAGTCTAAAGCCACACACAACAAAAACTGTTGTAGAATAGCCAATAGTCTCTCAGACATTTCCTTAGATTTTTTGGAAATGTGTGGGTTTAGACTACCAGTTAATGTTTGAGAGATTCTCATTTCTTGAAAACTTTACTCCTTCTTCAAAGTTTCCAAAAATGAGTAGAAGTTAGGGTGTGGTTTGCCAATTGTATGGTTGAAGGAGTTATGCCATCCCTCTATGGCATTGTTTGTTTTGCCTTCTCCTTCTAAGCAGCTCGGGTAGCAGTTCCACCACTCCACATAGAAACGTGGCTTCCTCCTGCGACCCGATCTGCTTAGATGTCCAATCCATATGTCCTCAAAATAATTTAGTAAGGGTGCCAATTTATCTTCATTGTCATTAAAATAACCAGATTCTGTAATAGCTGTGAAGTACTCGTCTACACTTTCAGGAGGGACAAAACAAAGAGCGGTAAGTTTTTTTAATTCAAATGGTAGTTTGCTATCAGTTAAGTACTCTGCAACCAGGGATGTTTTTTGTAGTTTACGCCAGAATGCCTGGGAAAAATGGAAAAAACATCCCTGAATTTGAGTATCCGTGTACGTTTTAGTGATCACATTGATCATAGCCAATTCAAAATCAATAATTATCTTCCTAGGACTTTTATTGGATGTTTTGCTTTTAATCACTGATAAAAACTCAGTGTAGGTTGCAGATTGCTTATCTGGTAGCAAACTATATACTAATGGAATTACATTATGTTTAATCTTTGCGTGAATAGTGTAAATTTGGGTGAAAGGATGGGGTGTACTTTTAAACGTCCCATCCATCATCCAAATTTCACTATTTTCTAACTTAACAAGGTTGCGGGGTGTACTAAAGATAAGAATACGTTTATGAGGGGTTTGGTTGTCGTGCAGGAGGAAAGGTTCATTAGAAAAAGAAATAGTGAGTTCATTAGGAATTTGAATGTCAGAAAAAGTATGAGGAGTTGAAGTTTGAGTATTACTTGCCTGCTTTTGTCTTTGTATAATTCTTCTCAAATTGGGAATAATAGGCATACTACTAGCAACATGACTAGGAACATGCTGTGCAACCTCTCGTAATATTGATCCAGTAGTGTCATTGGAGGTGCATGCAATTTCTTTCATTACATTTAAGGTTTCCCTTACTTCAATCTCCATTGCAGAGGCGGAGTGGTTATGTTCTGTTGTTTTAATAATGATATCATCATGGGTAAACGCTCTGCCGCTGCAATGGGATGAGTAGTATTGCACACACCTCCAATGTCTACGTGGTTCACTTATCCTTTCTTTACAATATATATATATCCTGAATGTTTTAATAAACGGTTTCCTTTTCTAGATTTAATGTATGTTGCGGTTTCCTGAGTTGACATTTTCCGTGAAAAAAAGATTTCTTTTAGTATGTGAATTTAATGAAGTTATTAAGTTACTACACTATTCAACACTTTCCCTACTGCTGCACCTTTCAGGAGTTAGAATAGTAAATCCTGCCTCTACACTATCCCACACCTTCCCTACTGCTGCATCTTCCTGGAGTTAGAATAGTAAATACAGCCTCTCTACTATCTCACACTTACTCTACTGCTACACCTTCCTGGAGTTAGAATAGTAAATCCTGCAACTACACTATCCCACACTTTCCCTACTGCTGCACCTTCCTGGAGTGAGAATAGTAAATACAGCCCTTCTACTATTCAACGCTTTCCCTACTACTGCACCTTCCTGGAGTTAGAATAGTAAGTCCTGCCCCTACAGTATACCACACTTACCATACTGCTGCACCTTCCTGGAGTTACATTAGTAAATACAGTCCCTACACTATCCCACGTTTCCCTACTGCAGCACCTTTAAGGAGTAATAATACTGAAATATTGTCATTTGTTTTGTTTCATTGGTTGGAATTTTGATTAGAATTACCTTCTGAGTCTGGAGTTTTTCCTTGTTCTGTTCTTAGATTGCCTGTGTTTTGACTTTGTTTATTGTTTTTTGAAGAGTTGTTTGAGATTCTGCAAACAGAGAAAAGTATGATTATGTAATTTTTTGTTAAAATGTATTTTAAACAAACAAAAATGTCCGCATTTATTTGCAAAAGTCTAAATTTACTTCACTGTACCCATACACTATCTCACACTTTCCCTACTGATACATCTTTCTGGAGTTAGAATAGTAAATCCTGCCCCTACACTATCCCACACTTTCCCTACCGCTACACCTTCCTGGAGTTAGAATAGTAAATCCTGTCCCTACACTATCCTACACTTTTCCTCCTGCAGCATCTTTTTGGAGTAATAATACTGAAGTACTGTCATTTTTTTTGTTTCATTGCTTGGAATTTTCATTTGAATTACCTTCTGAGTCTGGTGTTTTTTCCTTGTTCGGTTCTCAGATTCCCTTGGTTTTGACTTTGTTTTGTTCTTTGTAGAGTTCTTTCAGATTCTGCAAACAGAGAAAAGTATGATTATGTATTTTTTTGTTAAAATGTATTTTTAAAAAACTAAAATGTCTGCATTTCTGTGCAAAAGCTTTATTTTTCTTAACTGTAACCATACATTATCTCACACTTTCTCTACTACTGCACCTTCCTGGAGTTAGAATAGTAAATCATGCCCCTACACTATCCCACATTTATCCTACTGCTGCACCTTCTTGGTGTTAGAATAGTGAATACAGCTCCTACACTATCCCACACTTTCCCTACTGCTGCACCTTTCTGGAGTTAGAATAGTAAATCCTGCCCCTACACTATCCCACACTTTCCCTACTTCAGCATCTTTCTGGAATAATAATACTGAAGTATTGCCATTTTTTTGTTTCATTACTCGGAATTTTCATTTGAATTACCTTCTAAGTCTGGTGTTTTTTTCTTGTTCGGGTCTCAGATTCCCTAGGTTTTGACTTTGTTTAGGTTTTTTGAAGAGTTGTTTGAGATTCTGCAAACAGAGAAAACTATGTTTATGTCATTTGTTGTTTGAATGTAATTGAAACAAAGAAAAATGTCTGCATTTCTGTGCAAAAGCTTAATTTTTCTTTACTGTACCCATACACTTTCTCACACTTTCCCTACTGATGCATCTTCCTGGAGTTAGAATAGTAAATCCTGCCCTTCACTATCCCACACTTTCCCTACTGCTACACCTTCCTGGAGTTAGAATAGTAAATACTGCCCCTACACTATCCCACACTTTCCATACTGCTGCACCTTCCTGGAGTTGGAATAGTAAATCCTGCTCCTACAGTAACCCACACTTATCCTACTGCTGCACCTTCCTGGAGTTAGAATAGTAAATACAGCCCTTACACTATCCCACACGTTCCCTACTGCTGCACCTTCCTGGAGTTAGAATAGTAAATCCTGCCCCTACACTATCCCACACTTTCCCTACTGCTGCATCTTCCTGGAGTTAGAATAGTAAATCCTGCCCCTACACTATCCTACACTTTCCCTACTGCATCATCTTTTGGAGAAATAATACTGAAGTTCTGTCATTTCTTTGTTTCATTGCTTGGAATCTTTATTTGAATTACCTTCTGAGTCTAGTGTTTTTTCCTTGTTCTGTTCTGAGATTCCCTGAGTTTTAACTTTGTTTTGTTCTTTGAAGAGTTCTTTGAGATTCTGCAAACAGAGAAAAATATGATTATGTATTTTTTTGTTTAAATGTATTTTTTAAAAACTAAAATGTCTGTATTTCTGTGCAAAAGCTTTTTTTTCTTGACTGTAACCAAACATTATCTCACACTTTCAATACTACTGGACCTTCCTGGAGTTAGAATAGTAAATCCTGCCCCTACACTATCCCACACTTATCCTACTGCTGCACCTTCCTGGAGTTAGAATAGTGAATATAGCCCTTTTACTATCCCACACTTTCCCTACAGCAGCATCTTTCTGGAGTAATTTTTTCTGAAGTATATTCATATTTTGTTTGTTTCATTACTTGGAATTTCATTTGAATTACCTTCTGAGTCTGATGTTTTTTCCTTGTTCGGATCTCAGATTCCCTTGTTTTTGACTTTGTTTAGGTTTTTTGAAGAGTTGTTTGAGATTCTGCAAACAGACAATAGTATGTTATGTCATTTGTTGTTTGGATGTATTTTAAACAAAGAAAAATGTCTGCATTTCTGTGCAAAAGCTTAATTTTTCTTTACTGTACCCATACACTTTCTCACACTTTCCCTACTGATGCATCTTCCTGGAGTTAGAATAGTAAATACTGCCCCTTCACTATCCCACACTTTCCCTACTGCTACACCTTCCTGGAGTTAGAATAGTAAATACTGTCCCTACACTATCTCACACTTATCCTACTGCTGTACCTTCCTGGAGTTAGAATAGTAAATCCTGCCCCTACACTATCTCACACTTATCCTAGTGCTGCTCCTTCCTGGAGTTAGAATAGTAAATACCGCCCCTACACTATCCCACACTTTCTCTACTGCTACACCTTCCTAGAGTTAGAATAGTGAATCCTGCCCCTACACTATCCAACACTTTCCCTACTGCTGCACCTTCCTGGAGTTAGAATAGTAAATCCTGCCCCTACACTATCCCACACTTATCCTACTGCTGCACCTTCCTGGAGTTAGAATAGTGAATATAGCCCTTTTACTATCCCACACTTTCCCTACTGAAGCATCTTTCTGGAGTAATTTTTTCTGATGTATATTCATATTTTGTTTGTTTCATTACTTGGAATTTCATTTGAATTACCTTCTGAGTCTGGTGTTTTTTCCTTGTTCGGTTCTCAGATTCCCTGGGTTTTGACTTTGTTTAGGTTTTTTGAAGAGTTGTTTGAGATACTGCAAACAGAGAATAGTATGTTATGTCATTTGTTGTTTGGATGTATTTTTAACAAAGAAAAATGTCTGCATTTCTGTGCAAAAGCTTAATTTTTCTTTACTGTACCCATACACTTTCTCACACTTTCCCTACTGATGCATCTTCCTGGAATTAGAATAGTAAATACTGCCCCTTCACTATCCCACACTTTCCCTACTGCTACACCTTCCTGGAGTTAGAATAGTAAATACTGTCCCTACACTATCCCACATTTATCCTACTGCTGCATCTTCCTGGAGTTAGAATAGTAAATCCTGCCCCTACACTATCTCACACTTTCCCTATTGCTGCACCTTCCTGGAGTTATAATAGTAAATCCTGCCCCTACACTATCCCACACTTTCCCTACTGCTACACCTTCCTGGAGTTAGAAAAGTAAATCCTGTCCCTACACTATCCTACACTTTTCCTCCAATAGCACCTTTTTGGAGTAATAATACTGAAGTACTGCCATTTTTTTTTGTTTCATTGCTTGGAATTTTCATTTGAATTACCTTCCGAGTCTGGTGTTTTTCCTTGTTCGGTTCTCAGATTCCCTGGGTTTTGACTTTGTTTTGTTTTTTGAAGAGTTCTTTGAGATTCTGCAAACAGAGAAAAGTATGATTATGTATTTCTTTGTTTCAATGTTTTTTAAAAAAACTAAAATTTCTGCATTTCTGTGCAAAAGCTTTATTTTTCTTAACTGTAATCATACATTATCTCACACTTTCCCTACTACTGCACCTTCCTGGAGTTGTAATAGTACATTCAGCCTCTATACTATGCTACACCTTCCTTACTGCTAAACCTTCCTGGAGTTACAATAGTAAATACTGCCTCTACACTATCCCACACTTTCACTAGCGCTGCACCTTCCTGGAGTTACAATAGTAAATTCTGCCCCTACACTATCCCACACTTATCCTACTGCTGCACCTTTCTGAAGTTAGAATAGTAAATACAGCCCTTACACTATCACACACTTTCCCTACTGCGGCACCTTCCTGGAGTTAGAATAGTAAATCCTGCCCCTACACTATCCCATACTTATCATAGTGCTGCACCTTCCTGGAGTTAGAATAGTAAATACCGCCCCTACACTATCCCACACTTTCCCTACTGCTATACCTTGTTCGAGTTTCATTAGTAAATCCAGCCCCTACACTATTCCATCATTTCCCTACTGCTGCACCTTCCTGGAGGTACAATAGTAATTTTAGCATCAACACTATCCCACACTTTCCCTACTTTTGCACTTTACTGGAGTTAGAATAGTAAATTGTGCCCCTACACTATCCCACATTTTCTCTACTGATGCCCCTTCCTGGAGTTACATTAGCAAATGTTGTACCTACACTATCCCACACTTTCCCTACTTTTGCTACTTTTTGTAGTTTGAATATTTAAATGTGTCCCTATTCTTTCGTATTCTTTCTTTATTTTTCCCTATTTTTGAAAAAGCTTCATTTTCTAGCTCTCTATTTTGAAAGATTTACACTGCATTTCTGTTTAAATAATTCACCTCTTTTAAAAGTCGTCCTTTTTTTGTTTCACAGAAGAAAGTCCTGGTTATTTTCTTATTTGATTTTTTTTCTGTGGGAATGATAATAAATGTGTGTGTATTAGTAGTTCTCGTTGTTTTGTTAATTTGTGAATTTACCCAAAAAATATTTACAAACAGTACCTTTTAATTTTTGTTGAAAAGGAGTGCCGTTCTCTTCTCAAAATGCAGTTTCTAATTGTTATCCTCGCTAATCTTTCAGTTGTGCTGTTTTAAAAAATAATTTATATTTCTTAAATTTAGAAAAAAATATATTTCTATTGGTTTACATCACACTCTATTCATTATTTTTTTCATAATCTTTAAAAAAAGTGGCATGGTAAAATATATTGTGGCTTTTAAAAGGTTTACTTTCTGTAACCTTTATTTTACTGATAGCGTTATGCTGCAAATGTAATATATGTCGAAAAATATAGATTAATATGTATATGTACTTACATATTTTATGTAAGTTGTTTAGCACGTAGAAAATCGTTTGTCTATTCTGGAAAGTTTGAAAATTCTGCAAATTGATTTTAAAGAAGTATTACTAATAATACTGATTTTTATTCCTTTTAACTTAAAAATGCTGTTATTTGTTTCTACACTTACTTGAGTGTCGGAAAATATTGATTTTAGAATCAATTTGGGTCGTAGCTCGGTGAATAGCTCAGAGGGTCAGATTTTGGTGTCTGGTCACTCTGGGAGTTGATAAGCAACTGGTTTCAAAATGGTATCTTGCTCGTATTTATAACTTTTTCTTAGTGTCATTATAATTTTTGAGAAATACAGCGTTTTTATGTGCTTTTAAAATCCTTTTATTTACTGTGGAAACTTACAATTTAAAATGTTGTTTTAAAAAAGTGTTGTTTTAACTTTCACGTTCCGTTTTGGCATCCATTTTGTAATTCGTGTTGTGGTGTTATTTTCATGAAAACAGTAGTAGGACAATTACTTCATGTTGACTTTTTAAAATGGCAACTTTTCTAATGAAAATTGTTTGCTATTACCAATAGTAATTTTATTATTCTGCTACTTGTATTGGTTATGTTTTATTTGAATCATTATTAATTTGTTTAAAAATGTAATTTTTTTGAAAATCAGTGAGTACTTTTTTAAATACTTGAGTATTAATTTTAATACTCGAGTATTAATTTTAAAAACTTTCCATTTCATTATATTTACGTTCACTTTCTTCCCACATTTTAATACCCTTCCCCACCCAAAACCCCTATTTTCCCTGCATCCCGTGCCAGGGTTTATTTTACAAAATTAAAAAATAAATAAAGGTTTTTTTTTTATGCGTTGTAAAGGTATGCGTTATAAGTGATTTTGTTGTAATGGTACTTTTATATTACTTGTACTATTTCGCGTTGTAAAGTCAGGCGTTGTAAAGGTACTTGCGTTATAAAAAATGCGTTGTAAAAGCATGTGTTGTAATAGTATCCGTTGTAACGTCATACATCCATCTTGACCTATCATAATGGGAGACAAGAGGGGGCAAGTCAGTGAACAGTTGGCCGTTCACACAGATAGAAGGTACAGGTATCTGTCAGCAGCCATGCACAGTACAACATATGTGACTGACAGGTCAATATGGCATTAGTCCATCATGGAAAGCAGGTGAGGTACACACCCACAAGATAGATGTGATCGGTCATGACACAGCACATCCATAAGACTACACATGTCATGTTTTTTGTTCCCTCAAAGATAACACTTCACAGCATAGAAGTCAATCAGTCAGTGACAGAACCAGCAACACATCACAGTGTGCCTGCCATGCTGGGGCATACCCACACTGCCTGCCACAGCACACCACCTAGATTGCAGAGGCCAGGAGTCAGTGACCACCTCATGCACACCAACATGTCCCCCACTGCACTTACCACCTGTCCTTGGGCACCGTAGAGCCGTTCATAGTGGCAGAGCACACCATCCACAAGGACCTCCAGCTCCTCTGCACTGAAGGGACAGGACCGGATCTCTCCAACTCTCGCCATGGCAAGGTCCAGGACAATGGCACAACAGCAGCAGTTGGTGGAGTGGTCAGCAGCAGTAGGTAGAGGTGATGGGTGCAGGCAGCAGTGTCTGGAAGCAGTGGATGTGTGGTGCTCAAATTAACACATTTATAGGGCCCTGAGCTGATATCAGTGGCACATGTCTGCAGCAATTGGTGTTCCTGGGCTGCCTCATTCAAAATGAGCCAATGACTGGCACTGCTGTGGCGGTGCACCGCTTTCGCTTTTTTGGAAATCGCCTACACGTCCCGTGGTACCTGTTTCCATTGGCTGCATGTGCAAGGACCATCACGGTCACACACCGCCAACCACACCGCCAACCACATGTGCTCGCTACCGCAATGGTGCATCATTTGAAATTCATCACTCACTTGCATCGCAATGGCGGAGCACGCATTCCGCGGAGGCGGGCAGGCTAACAGATACATTTGAATGTGCAAGTGGAAATGGCAGTTGGTATCCTCCTTTCAGTCACATAGCGGCACCCACCGCTGGGTGCAGGCGGTGGGTGCCGCCGGGTGCGGGTGGTGGGTGCCGCTCTGAGTATTGATGTTATTGTGGCATGGATGGCCATGGCCGGTCACCCACCGCGGGGTGCAGGCGGTGGGTGCCGCTCTGTGTATTGATGTTACCCTGGCATGGATGGCCATGGCCTGTCACCCACAACAGGGTGAGGGGTGGGTGACCGGCCATGGCCATCCATGCCACAGTAACATCAATACACAGAGCGGCACCCACCGCCCGGACCCGGCGGTGGGTGACTGCCCGCACCCGGCGGTGGGGGAACACCCGCATCCAGCGTTGGGTGCCGCTATGTGACTGAAAGGGGGGATACCAACTCCCATTTCCACTTGCACATTCAAATGTATCTGTTAGCCTAGCCTGCCTCGCCCCCGAGGAATGCGTGCTCCACCATTGCAATGCCAGTGAGTGATGACTTTCAAATGATGCACCATCGCGGTAGCGTGCACATGCGGTTGGCGGTGTGTGACCATGATGGACCTTGACCATACAGCCATGGTACGCACAATTGCAGTAGCAAGGATCATTTTCTGTGATGGCGGATGGCGTGCCCGGACACAGTGTGTAGACACACTGCATGTCTCCACACACATGTAATGATAATAGGTGTACATGTGTGTCAGGGCATGCCTCAAAACTCATCATGTTCTGTCAATGGCCCGTGTCCACGTGTCTCATCAATGTCCATTTGTTGCATGTGTGATCATGCTATTGACATTGCCAGTGGTTGTCAAAGGACAGTGATGTGAGCTCAAGTTGCGTCAGATGTGCATGGCAATGTGGTGACATCTTGGTTTTGAGATCACACGTTTCAAAGTGTACACATCTACACAGTCCATTAAGGCTGTGTACCCAGTCTTGAGTGTGTGTTTTGTGTGCAAGAAGCAATGATGGGTGGATACATGCATTCTGTTTATGCGTCTGTGTGTCGTCTATTGTATGTCAATGCCTGTCATGTGAGCATGCACACCATTGTTGGTGGTGTCAGGGGTGCATGAAGACAAGGAGGGTGTATTCCAGGTTTTTGTTGTGAGTGCACATCCATGTGTGTCTGTGGGGATGCTTGTCCACACATACGCCCTCCGTCATGTGATGTTGGCTGTTCTTTCAACATGTGTACATGTTTGCACACAGGATGTTGTTTGAGGGTGAGCATTGTGTGTTTAGTTAGCTGTAGTGCCTTATATTTCAGTCACGTCATACATACAATCAGTGTCTGCAACATGGATTATTTGTGATGGGTTGGTCAAGATGTAATAGTGTGGTTCAGCTGTGTGGTGTTGTACAATTGACATCTGCTCCCATCTAGTCACACACAGGAGGGCTCTAAATGTGCATCGACCATACACTGTGCTGGAGGACATGGTTGAAGAGGAGGTTATCCTCAAATTCCGGCTTGACCGACCGACATTGCAGGACCTTGTAGCACAATTGGTACAGCACCTGCAGCCACGCAGGCCATATCCTGGAGAAATTACACCCACAGCAAAAGTGATGGCGGCACTTTTCTTCGCGACGGGCACATTCCAGTACACAGTTGGTCATGCCGGGGGGATGTCCCAATCCATGTTCAGCATGGTACTGCAGGATGTACTGGAAGCCATTATGCGTTACAAGGATGATTACATCCATTTCCCACATCCGGCAGAGTTGGCAGCACTGAAAGGGGACTTCTATGCCCTGGCACAGATTCCACACGTAGTGGGTGCCATTGATGGCACACATATTGTTCTAGTTCCACCCCAGGCATGTGAACCCATCTATCGCAATCGGAAGCACTACCATTCAATCAATGTGCAAGTGGTGTGCCTGGCTGACAACATCATCTCCCATGTGTGTGCCAGATTTCCCCGATCCACACATAACTCCCACATCCTGCGGAGCAGCATTGTCCCCCAACTGATGGCTAATCTGCATCAAGATCGTGCATGGCTTGTAGGTGAGTGTGCTGTGATGACTACTGTGTTGTATGTGTGCCATGCTGTTCCCACCAGTCCTGGTAATGATGTATGTATATGTCATCCCCCCACCTAGGTGACTCTGTATACCCAAACCTCCAGTGGCTGCAGAGCCCCCTACGGAATCCTACTACCCCAGGTGAAATGCGCTATAATGAGGCCCATGGGAAGACACGTCGGGTGGTGGAACGTACATTTGGACTGCAGAAGTCTAGGTTTCCACCTCCCATCCCACCCATGTCCAGTGATAAGGATAGTGGGGAGGAAGAAGGTGTGTACCAGAGGCGTCAGCTCATTGATCGCTACTATCCTTGAATGTGAGTAACTACGTCTTGTGCTGCTGTTCAATGCGTGATATATGTTTGCTGGTGATGGGTGGATGTGGTTGTGAATGCTGCCTGTTCTGGTATGTTCTGTTTGCACCTGGGTGTGGGACATGGTGTACAAGCAATGCTCCTGATGTGTGTCCTGTGATCCGCTTAATTTGTGATGATTGTGGTTTGTGGTATGTTGCAGTACGGTGTGGTGTGATGGGTGTGATTCAGTTTCCTGACCTGTGCTTTTTGTTCTCTGACTATCCCTAGGTCACTCACACAGAGCCATGATTCTGAACAACATTGATCCCTGCACCTGGTAATGACAACAACTAAGACAAACCTGTGTTTAAAAATGGAGGTCATATAGCCTTGAGTGTTTCCGTGATTTTTATTTACAGGGTGTGGATTTGTGTTAGTACATATTTACACAATGGTGGTGGAGGGGATGTGTGAGTTGAAGGTCATGTCAGATGATACCACCGTGTAGACACCACATTTTGTGGTGTACACCTAGTCCAACAGACGTGTGCCAATGCTTGGCAATGTGGGGCAAGATAGTTCACAGAGTGAATACCAGGCTCAAGGAAGGGTGAAGTCAGTGCCGGCCCCTCTTCTGGCGGGTGGCTGGCGCATTGCCACTGCTCTATCCTGGATCCTGCCTCGGACGGCCCCTCCGTCTCCGAGCCGGGGTGGACCCAGCTGTGGGGGCAGGTTGTTCGGGGGACACCTCCCTGTCAGTGGCCTCAGGTGATGGTGGTGGTGTCCTGTCCCACAGGCCACTTGGGGGAGGGGGAGGTGGTGTGTTGCGGGATAACCACTCCCTCCAAACAGATGCTTGCTGCCCCATGAGGTCCACCATTTGTCCCATATGGTTGTCCATGGACCTCAACAGCTGGCGGGTCTCAAGTGAGTTTGGCGCGCCCGATCCGCCTGTGCCTGCGATCGTTCGTACGACGCATGCACTCTTGAAATGACATCCAGGGTCTCTGTCCCAGGATTGGGTGGGTCTTGTCCCCCACCTCGCCTTGCACCTGCCCTCCTGTTCGTAAGCTGTGGCCTCAGCTGTGTCCTTACCCGTCCACTCTACCTGCTAGCCTGTGATGTTGATGGTCCACCATCCTCCAATGGGTCAGGGAGGGTGGCACAGGCAGGAGTGTTGGTGGAGGTCACAATGGCAGTAGTTGCTGTGGTTCCACTGGCCAAGGTGGTGGAGGCAGGGATGTCCTGGGAGCCTGATGGACCTGGGAGTATAGGCAGACCAGCATCGCCCTCCGCACCTGAGGTGTTCAGGGAATCATCACCAGAGAGTCCATGCAGTGAGAGGGCGACTGGTGCTGGCGATTGCTACTTTCTCCTGCCAGTTCACGGTCCCCCGAGGGACAAGAATTTAAGAATCAATGCTGTGGACATGACAGGTTTGTTGTTACATTTCAATTTTCTAGCGATTCAGGACATGGTTGTTGATGTCATCACATTGGTGTGGTACACAGTATTGGGCATTATGGTGGTGTGGTTGGTGGGGAGACAATACTTGGATATGTGTGGTGCTGTTCAGTTATTGGATGGTCCCCCTGGACTCTGTGTAGTTTGGTAGTGCTTTTGACATTGCTGCTGTGGCTCTGCAATGTGAACTAGGCCATGTTCACCAGGGTTATGGACAACCTACCTCGCTACTGTACCTGGTCTAGTCATTGTCAAAAGAGGCATATGTTGGTCTTTCATGTGAATGTTCTACCTTGTGTTGTGGACAGGGTTTGGACATTGCATCCATGTGCCTTGTGTCAGGAAACACATTGTACTTGCTGTTGTGGGTATGTCAAGTCTCACATCATGCACAGACTGCCTACTACATGGATAGTGAGGGAGATGCACTGGTCAGCACATGGTGGGGGGACTTCATCTTGCTCTGATATGGTACATGGGGGCCTGTTGGGAGTTGTAGTGCTGGCCTCTCACCCAGCCCCACCCTCCCTGTAGACATGGGGTCCAGTTGGTAGTTGTAGTGCTGGCCTCTCACCCACCCCCACCCTCCCTGTAGACATGGGGGCCTGTTGGGAGTTGTAGTGCTGGCCTCTCACCCAGCCCCACCTTCCCTGAAGACATGGGGTCCTGTTGGGAGTTGTAGTGCTGGCCTCTCACCCACCCCCACCCCCACCCCCACCCTCCCTGTGAACATGGGGACCTGTTGGGAGTTGTGGTGCTGGCCTCTCACCCACCCCCACAACCAACCTCCCTGTGAACATGGGGGCCTGTTGGTAGTTGTAGTGCTGGCCTCTTATCCACCCCCACCCCCACCCTCCCTGTAGACATGGGGGCCTGTTGGGAGTTGTAGTGCTGGCCTCTCACCCACCCCAACCCCCACCCTCCCTGTAGACATGGGGCCTGTTGGGAGTTGTAGTGCTGGACTCTCACCCACCCCACCCTCCCTGTAGACATGGGGGCCTGTTGGGAGTTGTAGTGCTGGCCTCTCATCCACCCCCACCCCCACCCCCACCCTTCCTGTGAACTTGGGGGCCTGTTGGGAGTTGTAGTGCGGGCCTCTGACCCACCCCCACCCCCACCCTCCCTGTGAATATGGGGGCCTGTTGGGAGTTGTGGTGCTGGCCTCTCACCCACCCCCACGCCTACCCTCCCTGTAGACATGGGGGCCTGTTGGGAGTTGTAGTGCTGGCCTCTCACCCACCCCCACCCCCACCCTCCCTGTAGACATGGGGGCCTGTTGGGAGTTGTAGTGCTCGCCTCTCACCCATCCCCACCCTCCCTGTAGACATGGGGGCCTGTTGAGAGTTGTAGTGCTGGCCACGCACCCACCCCCCCTCCCTCCCTGTGAGCATGGGGGCCTGTTGGGAGTTGTAGTTCTGGCCTCTCACCCACCCCCACCCCCACCCTCCCTGTGAACATGGGGGCCTGTTGGGAGTTGTGGTGCTGGCCTCTCCCCCACCCCCACCCTCCCTGTGAACATGGGGCCTGTTGGGAGTTGTGGTGCTGGCCTCTCACCCACCCCCACCCTCCCTGTAGACATAAGGGCATGTTGGGAGTTGTAGTGCTGGCCTCTCACCCACCCCCACCCTCCCTGTAGACATGGGGGCCTGTTGGGAGTTGTAGTGCTGGTCTCTCACCCACCCCCATCCTCCATGTAGACATGGGGGCCTGTTGGGAGTTTTAGTGCTGGCCTCTCATCCACCCCCACCCTTCCTGTAGAAATGGGGGCCTGTTGGGAGTTGTGGTGTTAGCTGCTTGACCACATGCAAGCCTGGGATCGTAGGAGGCTACATTTGTGGTTGATCATGGTGGGTGCATTTGAGCCCTGGGCTTCACATTTGGGTGACTGCGTGGTCCACACGCATGGATTGGAGCCTGGGAGATGTGTCTTAGCATTTGTGCAATGCAGAACATAACAGTTTGATGGTATTCACTGGTTTGTACTCTTACCAGCCTCCACTCCCTCATCTATTCCTTCCAGGCTCTCAGGGTACAGTGTGCCTAGCACCTTTTCCTCCCATTCGGTGTATGGTATTTGATCCATGGGAGTGCCACTCACAGTGTCGTGTGCCCGCAGGTGGTTCTTGGCCCTGATGCCTTTCACCCTTGCCTTGAGGTCGTGCCACCGCCTCTGGATATCGTGTTTGGTGCGTGGCAAGGTCCCTGAAGCATTCACTCTGGTCACTATCCTGTCTCACATAGTGGTTTTAGTTGCAAAGGTGGTCTGCTGCACTAGGGTACCAAACAGATGTGGTTCTACATGGATGATTTCCTCCACCATAATCTTCAACTCACTCTCTCTTTGAACTTGGGGTTTTTCTTGGGGGCCATGGTGTGTGATGTGCAAGGTTTTGGGGGTGTTGGGTGTGCAGGTGTGTGGTATGTAGGGATGGTGTTGTGGAGGTTGGTGTGTTGGGTTTGTTGGTGTGCAACCTAGGTTGTATGTGTGTTTGTGTGTGTCTGTTGTGTGTGATGTGTGCCTCTTTCTTGCAGCTGTGCTGTGATGCAAAGGATTGTGGTAATCGGAGGGATTCCTTTTATACTCTGTGTGGTGGTTGTGTCCCAATGGTTTTTTGCAGTCAGGTGTTCTGTGGGTGTGGAGACTTGGATGCTCTTGTTTGTGCTGGGGGGTTTGGCATTGGGGCGTGTAGCTGTTAGGGGTGGGTGTTCCAGGTGGGTGTGTGTCCTGTTTTTTTGGTTTACTATTTACTTCCGTCTGCCATTTTTGTTTTAGTTTGACGGCAGGGATGATGTTCGTTTGGTCCTTCTGCAGCCAAGCTCCGTTTGTCGATGCTTTTTTTCTGTGGCGGTCGTGGACGGTGGTGAGTTCCGCTGGGATGGTGGCGTTATCCTATTTGTGCGGCTGGTCCCTCCGCAGGTCTGGCGGAGGTTGGGCCTGTTCCCCCTGGTGTTGAGTCCGCGGCGGAAGGTGTTTCTGTGGTACCGTCCACGTGCGACGGTCTTTGCTGTGATCCATCCACCGCGGTCGGGGTGTGATGGCGGAAATATCCTAATCGCACAGACGGTTTATTCGGACCATGGCGGTCGGACCCGTTTCCGTCCACCATCGTAATCGGCCTCTAAGTTAGGATTTTGGCTTAAATTAGGATTTTGTCCTAAATTAGGATTTTGTCTTAAGTTAGGATTTTGTCTTAAGTTAGGATTTTGTTTAAACTTAAACTTAAGACAAACTTAGGTTAAACTTAGGTTTAACTTAGGACAAAATCCTAACTTTGAACTACTAAATGCCTTATGTGAATATCAAAAGTAGTAAGTTAGTTCTGTGAATTGGGCCCTGAGTCATCATAAAAATCATCCAGACATACTTTGCACCACTTAGTCTACGGCCTTGGTCTTTTGCTTTTAGATTAGAAATAGGAACACATCTGTTTGCTTTAGGATTGGTCTTGATGCCCCCTGACAATATAGGGTTTATAGGGTTGTGATCACTAAAGTGTGACCACATGGCCGTATATGGCACAACCAGGGATACCAAGGCAGTATTAATTAAATTGTAATCAATGATGGAATTCGTTCCCTTTCCCTTAAAGGATGGAATATCATCCTTGCCACACATGGCATTGGGATAAGATACGTCAAATTCTGCTAGGGTTTCCTCTAAAAATCCACCTTGCTGTGAATGTTCAAATAGCGTCTCTGAGTAATTACAAGGACCAAGACTGGCGGTGGCATGGCAGTTCTTTGGGCATAAACGTGTATTAAAATATCCTAAAATGATAACCGAATATGGTGTAACTTGCTTTTCCTTATAAGACTCTAAAAAACAATTAAGACTGCCCAATTGTTCATTTACAGAATTTCTGTCAAAAGAATTGTAAAAACTTAACTATAACTACTTTAGGTGCGTTAATTGGGGTGATCTGAGCCGCTTAACAGTTTACTGACCCAGAGTCCAGTTTACAGTGGTTGCCTATACCCTTTAGGAAAATTAAGGTTATTAAACCACCCTTTGGCCTACCAGCTGAAGATGGCCTTGCGGGCTCAAAATAAGTTGTGTAACCATCCAACCCAAAAAGTATTTTCAGTTTCCCAGGATTCTTGAAGCCCACCCACATCATATTCCCTTAATAAACCATTCCATCTAACATTGTCAAATTTGTTTTTTAACCCTGCTATGTTGCAGTTGAGTACCTTGACTTTCTCAGCCATGCTAACCTTCTTCCCTGGTGTAGGACTGATAGTATGATCCCTAAACCTACCTGTGACCTGCCCGTGCATAGGGGAACAAATGGTCAACCAGTCATTAAGGTCCAGCTGGCTCAATGGGGTAAATCTATTTACTAATTGAAGCCTACTATCTGTAACCCCTTCTTCTGTTACATTAGCAAAGGTAAAGTGACCTTTGGGATAGTTAATTGTGCTCAATAAGAGGGGGCGACCACCTTTGTACATGGTTCTAGCACCAGACTCATAACTACCTTCCCCTTGGGGTTGTCTTTGCAGAACCTTTGGGTCTTTGGACCACTCAACCTTGACTGGGGAATAGAAAAAAACCCTGGGGCAATGCTGTTCTCTCACCTGGGTCACGGTTATAATTCTCTTGAAAAAGCCAGCCTGCTACATTTGTCCAATCAAAATTAATCACTATACAATCGCCCTCTTCTGATTTAGGGCAACATTCAACCCATCCCACCTCCTAGCCTTATTATGTGTGAGGATGCTCTGATGCCCCCGTTGGAGAGTCTTTTAAACCAAAATGTAACTTTATGGATGAGTTGTTCTTTTGATTCAATGGTCTTATATTTTAGAGGGGGCTCCGCTATTAGAAACAATACCAACGGAGCAGCCTGAGGTGGTAAGTGAAGCCTTCCTAGGTTAGCCGACCCTCGTTTAAGTGTTTTGCCAGGCCCTGTCGTGTACAGGGTTTCAGGCCTCCACTGGGTCCCACTCTTGACCCCCTGTCTGGTGCCAATTTTGTTCCCTAAGGTAACCTCTTTGGATTTCAGGGGCCCTGAATGTGTGATATTAGGACACTCTTCCCCTATGGATGTCACATTATGGGTGTGTTGAGTATTGTGGGCACTATTAGACACATTACATATGACATTATTGCCCTTCCTCCTGACCATAGTACTAGAGTCCACCAAATCACTCAATTTAAACTCTATTCTGGACAGCTTCTCTATCATACCTTCTAGCCCACATTTGAAACAGTTAATGAAATCCTCCCTAAGCGAGCCAAAAATGGTGTCAATGTGCAACAAGATTGAGTCCGCAATTGTTGTGTTAAAATGAGATAATGGCCGCTCCTCCGTTATCAAATGTCTTACAACCCCCTCCTGAATTGATAGTTCCTTTGTGATAAGGCCCAGATTTAAGCCTTTTCTCCTCCTTTTTTTGTTAGGGGCTGTAATTGGTGCCATAGATGGGTTCATTTTAGGGCTCCCCATCTACTGGCTGGGGGTCCTGGTGTAGGGTCAACAGCGTTTGATTGTCCCGGATAGTCACTAGCCCCCACTACTTGGACAATAGCAGTATATGTTCCTGGAGTTACATGGTGTGGAGCTACAGAAGGGAGGGTGTTGCTAAATGCTGCCTCATTTCCCAGGCTCAGCTCTACCTCTACATTATGAATCTCAGTGGTTAAGGCTCCGACAGCTGTTGTTAGGTAGAATATAATGGAGGCACAGTTATGTGGTACCTTTGCCTTCGCCTTTACCATATCAGTAGTACACAGGAGTTTACGCTTTACCCATGATGGTTTCTTCACAAAAGAGGGGTGGGCCAGCCCAGCCTCTGTTGCCAACTGATGGGCACAGACGGGCCAGCCATTGGTCCGGGCTTTGCCTGGGCATTGCCTGTGCCCTCCCGTGCATGTCCCATGCTGCGGGAGCCCTGGCCAGTACTTAAGCACCTCCTGGTGTGTGTCTCAGAACTTTTCAGCATCCTCGCCGCTTGGCAGACTGGGGGTTGTGATATCCACTCCCTCGCAGCCCCCACAGTCATAGAAACAGCACAACAAACAAAGACGGGCTCCCATAATGCAGGAGCCCTGGCAGGTATTTAAGTTCCTCCTGTCGCATGTCTCAGACATTGGCAGCGTCCTCGCCGCTTGACAGGCTGGGGTTGTGTTATCTGCTTCTTTAAAGCTACCGCGGTCACAGAAACAGCACAATAAACAATCATGGGTGATGTGTTCAAAAGGATTACCAAAATTGAAAACAACTTCACATTTATTTCTAATATTGTACCAGATATAATATTATGAGAAATATTTCCAACACACATTTGGTCAGATTAATGTAGTAACTGTAGGAAAATCCACTAATTAATGACTTATAGTGAGTAAAATGCATAGTATCACTTATTTGTAGTGATCAACAGTGCAGCTTTGAGGGTTTTTTATACTGCACTGATTGTTTTTTCCCTCTATGTTTGAGGATGATGCTTCTTACAAACCACTGTTTAGGGTGAAGAAGTATGAAAGCTGAGAACAGAGGACAAGGGAATTTCTTTTTTTTGTATATTTTGAAATAGTCTTACATAGTCTTACAGTATAAGCAATGTGTATTGTTATACTTGTAGGATTTTGAAGATTACATACTAAAATATCTTCATCTTCTTTTTCATTTTCAATAGTGGATGTAGTTCAACATCATTAGAGGCCTCAGAAAAGTTCTTCTACTTCACACCTATTCGTCACTAATATACACTCACTGAGTCATCCAGGCACCACTCCTGCTCTCACTATAATATCCATGCCCCACACATAAACTCAGAAAATCATCCATGCACCATTGATGCACTCATTCAATCATCCATGCTACTCATCTACTGATTCAATCATCCATGCACCTGCCATAGAGTCAATCTAATCTCTATGCCCTAGTTATGCATTCATTGAAACATCCATGCACTACTCATGCACTTGTTCTAATATGCATGCACCACTCATATTCTCAGTGAATCATCTATGTAGCAGCCATGCATTCCTTTTGAAATCAAAGCACCACTCACACATGGACTCAATCTTCGATAAAACACTAATGCGCTCATTCTATCATCCATGAACCACTCGTGCACTCATTTAAAAATCCATGCACCACTCATACAGTCATTCAATCATCCATCCACTACTTAAATACTTATTCAATTATCTATACACCACTAATACAAACATCCATTCAATACTCATGCAGTCATTCTAACATTCATGCACCACTTGTTCACTCATTAATACATCTAAGCAACACTCATGCACTCATTGTAGCACCCACCCACCTCTCATACACTCATTGAATCATCCTTGGACCTCTCATGTAGTCATTCTAATATCTAAGCACCCCTCAGGCACTCATTCACTCATCCATCCACCACTCATATACTTATTCAATTATCTATGCAGCACTTAACCATTGATTCAATCACCCATGTGCCACTCATGCACTCATCCTAACTCCCAAGCACCACTTGTGTACTCGTTCAATCATCAATCCACCACTCATGCACTAATTCAATCATTCTACACATCTTAAATACTCATTATAACATCCATGTACTACTCAGGCTATGTATGCACTCATTCAGTGATCTGTACAGTACTCATGCACTAATTGTGACATTTTGGCACCACTCATGAACTCATGTAATCATCCATGGGCCACTAATGCCCTCATTCAATCATCCATGGACCTATCAGTTACTCATTATAACACCCAGGTACCACTTGTGCTCTCATTCAATTCCATCTTCTACCCACAACCCATGCACTCATTCAGTCATCCATGCACCACTCATGCACTCATTGTAACATTAAAGTACCACTCATACACTCATTCTAACTTCAATGCAGTAGTCATGCACTCATTCTAACAACCATGCACCACATATGCACTCATTCTAACATCCATAAAACTCTCATGTAGTCATTCTAACACCCAAGCACCACTCATACACTCATTCCATCCATCCACTTCTCATGCTCTCAATCAATCATCCATGTGCCACTCATGCCCTCATTCTAACATTCATGAACCACTCAATCACTAATTCAATCATCCATCCAATACTCATGCACTCATTCAAACACACATACACCACTCATGCCCTTAGGCAATCATCCATGAACCTCTCATGCAGTCGTACTAACATCCAAGCACTATTCATGCACTCATTGCACTTATTCAATCACCCATGTACCTCTCATGCACTCATTCAACCACACATACACCTCTCATGCACTCATTCAATGATCCATGTACCCCTCATTCACTCATTTATTCTTCCATACATAACCCATGCACACATTCAATCATCCACGCACAACTCATGCACTCAATCAATCATCCATGTACCTCTCAGGGCACCCATTCTAATATCTAAGCACCCCTCATGTACTCATTCAATCACCCATGGCCCTCTCATGCACTCATTCAATGATCATGCATCACTCAGTCACTCATTCAATCATCCATACACCACTCATGCGCTCATGAAATCCTCCTACACCACTCATGTATTCATTCAAGTATCCATGGGCATCCATTGGTCCCTCATGCACTCATGCAATCATCCACGCACCACTTATGCACTCATTCAGTCATCCATACACCACTCATTCACTCATGCAATCATCCATGCATCCCTCCTGTATTCATTCAATCACCTATGCATCACTTATGCACTCATTCGAAAATCCATGCACCACTCACACACTGATTCAGTCATGCATTCACCACTCATGCTCTCATTCACTCATTCTTGCTCCACTCATGAACTCATTCAACATCCATGCAGCATTCATACTAACATCTATGCACCACTCATGCATTCATTCAATCATCCATGCAGCACTCCTGCACTCATTTAAGCATGCGGTCACCACTTGTGTACTCATGCAATTGTTCATGCGCAACTTATGCACTGATTCAATAATTCATATACTACTCATGCACTCATTGAATCATGCACCACTCATGCACTCATTCAAACATCAATGTACCACTCATGCACTCATTCTAATTTCCCTGCACCACTCATGCCCTCACTGAAGCATTCATACAGCACTCATGCATTCATTCAAGCATCCATGCAGCACTCATGTACTCACACTAACATTTATATACCACTCATGCATTCATTCAATCATCCATCCACCACTCATGTACTTATTCAATCATCCATGCATTATTCATGCGCTCATTCAATCATTCATGTACCACTCATACACTCATTCAATCACCATACACTTACTCATGTACTCATTCATACAGCATATCTTTTTTTAACCAAAAAAGGTGATTCTGAAAAAAAACATTTTTAGTCAATTTCCCTGGCTGATTTTCATTTTCTTTTTAGTTTTGTAACTTTATTTTGTATTTTATCAAAAATAAAATGGCAATTAAAACAACATCATTTATTATTATTATTATTTTTTTTAGTTTTATATAGCGCGAACTAGACCCAATGATATCAGGTATCAGAGCACTTTACATAGCACCAGTTTTGTTACACAAGGACACATTAATTTTTGTTAGGCACTGGTTAAATGATTTGCCGAGAATCACAGGATACTGCGTGTCCTTTCCAAGATTCAAACCTGGTTTCCCAGCTTCAACGTCGACCGCTCTAGCTGTAAGGCTACATCCTCTCCCCAATTGTGACCACTAACAGCATAAAAGTGGTTCAAGTGATGCAACAAACAAGAAAAAAAAATAACAGGTAGGATCTTTCACACTCTGCAAGATTAAATCCACAGACTGCTTCCTGTCTGTTACAATAGTGTTACAGTCCATGCAGGAGGTAGAAAATCACTTTTATTCTGGTGATATTTCACTGTATCTTCTCTGCCCTTCAACTGGCACTTTATCGTCAGGATCAGGTGCTGGAGGTCTAGAGGCTGATGATCCCTCTTCTCCTCTCTCCCTTAGGGCAATTTTCAGTTGCTTTTTGTGGTATGATTTTAAGTGGCACAACATACTTATTTTGTCACATGAATATTTCTTTGATGTGCCCCTAGATAATGTCTTCTCTTATATGATGCACTTCACCAATTTAGCTGTATTCTTTGATTGACCTGATGGAATAGTGAAGAAATCACAAGCTATTTTTCTTCATTGATGGTTCTTTATCAGAAGACTCTTTTTGTGCTGCTGGGATCTCAGCCCTTTAACAACTTTAAGCACTAGTTGCTCTTCCTCTTCCGCTTGTGATGCCATGGAATCTTTTTTTAAATAGCAAAGAATTTATAAAACCAGCACACATTTGCAATATAAGTGTGGCAGAGCTCCTAGAATGATCCAACCAGTAATTTGAAAGTTTGAAAAGGATGAAATGGGTGTGTACTTCCTTTCAAATGAAAAATGTTTAAGCCAATGAAATCTCTTTATTTGGTAGCCAAGCGGTATTCGCAACTACTGACGTCATTGCAACTGCCAGCATTGCTGGTAAAACAGGAAATACATTTTAAAAGTGGTTTTCTTGACAAATGATTACAAAAAGAAGGCAAATCAATATCCTAATAAACACCTAGAGTCAAAGTTTATCTAAAATATATCTTTTATACTTTGTGAAAAACACGCACTCTTCGTGACGACCGACATCATCGTGAATGCTGGCATCACAGCAAAACCAGAAAAACCATTTTAAAAGTGTTTTTTTCCAGGAATGAATACAAAAAGAGAGGTCAAACAATCCTTCTACTAACCATCTTGAGTCAAACTTTATCTAAAATATGTCTATATATGTTCTATACAATTTGTGAAAAACATGTGCTTTTCACCAAAAATATATACATTTTTTAAAACAGTTATTAATTTACAACTAAATGAATACATGACAAATACAAAAACGAGTGGTGTATAATGCATATGTAATGTACACTATCCAATTATAGAAAAAAACAAAAATCATAGAACTTCCCATAAAAAAAAACAAAGGTAATGTGAACATTAATGTTAAGAAATAACATTTCTAAAACCTTAGATATTCATTGGAAAAAACAAAGGTTTCAGGGACATTATAGTTAGGAAATAGATTTTTAAAAACCTTAGAAAACTACTGCAAAATACTAAAGGTTACAGGGATGTTCTAGTTAGGAAATAGAATTAAAAAATACTTAGAAATGTACTAAAAACAACGTTTACAGCGATGTTATAGTTAGGCTCACATTTCACTCATACAAAACAAAAGAAATTCAGTAGTTATAGTTGCCTGAGCTGACTATATCTTGCACCCCCACAATACACTGCTTATGACCTCACATATTACATCACTCAAGACATCACTGATGACAAAACTGATGACATCTCAAATAACCTCACTGATAACAACACTGGGAATAACATCCAGTGAGTGTGTTTTCTAAGAGTTATGATTGTTAAACACATGTACTAAGTTACTAAAAAGCTAAATTAGTATACTAGGTGTATTACTATTAAGTGATACTACTTCTAACATATATTATGTGAGTCACTGTGTGACTGTGTGTATTGGTGTGTGAGTAATTGGGTATGTTAGTGGTCATATGGGCAAATATGTGGGTATGTGAGTAGCATTGTAGGTTAGTGAGTAGCTGTGTGAGTGGCTGTCTTGGTGAGTAAATGGGTATTACAATGACTCTATAGGTGAGTGAGTAGCTGTATGTGTGGGTGAGTGGATGTCTGAGTGAATGTATGGATGAGTGAGTGAGTGGATTCTGAATGGATGTATGAGTGAGTGAATTAATGTGTAAAGGGTTATATGGGTGAGTCAGCGGCTGTTTCAGTGGGTGTTTGTTTAAGTGAGTTGGTATGTGAGTGGCTGTATTGGAGAGTGAGTATCTATGTGAATGGTTATATGGGAGGGTGAACCCATGTGAGAGTCCCTGTGTGGATTGGTGAATGGGTTTGTAAGTAGTTGTGCAAGGTGTGTGAGTGCTTGTATGGGTAAGTGGCTGTGTTGAGAGACTTTATGGGTGAGCGAGTGGGTATGTGAGTGGCTGTATGGATGAATACGTGGGTGTATGAGTAGCTGTGTTTGTCAGTGTGTTGTTGTGTAAGTGGCTGTATGGATGACTCCATGTATTAGTACTTGTATGAGTCTGTGAATGGTATGTGAGTGGTTGTGTGGGTGTGTAAGTGGGTGAATGGGAGGTTGTATAGGGGTATGAGTGAGTGTGTGTGTGTGTATATATATATATATATATACTGAAAAAAAACATAGGTTTTAGCCACGTTATAGTTAGGAATTAGCATTTAAAAAACATTAGAAATTCACTGAAAAAACCATAGGTTTCACACATGTTATAGTTAGCTGGACATTTCACTCATACAAAACCATTGAAATTCCCCTGTTATAATTAGATCAGCTAACTATAACTCGCACGGCCGCAATCCACTGCTGATGACATCAAATATTACATCACGCATGACATGGTCAGTGACATCACTCATGACATCACTAATGACATCTCAAATGACATCACTGATGACATCATCCTTGTGAAAGAGTGGCAGACCTCCTCTCAGCGTAATATAACCTTTGATACACACCTTCAAAAATAGAAACTAAAATGTTCAAAAAAATGGAGATATCAATACCAGTTAGAAGAACCTATTCAGTAATCCCAACATCTACATACACATCCACTCATTCACCAACAGATCTATATAGTCACTCATACATGTACTCACTCATCATATGTACTCATACACCTATACATCCTGTTACACACTGATACTCATCCATAGAGTTACTCACACACGTGCAAATAAACTATCAAACATCCATTTACTTGCATATACAGCTATACACACATCACTACACTTACTTCTACAGAAACATACACATACTTACTTTCTTAAACAACCACCTATAGAAACACATACTTATTTATACAGGAACTCTGCCAATCTCTCACTCTCAAATATACCCACTTATATATATCAATACTGACATATACTAGTTTAAAATATATGTAGTTACTCATAAAGATACTGTTGAGACAGTCATTCACTCACTAACAAAGCCATACACACACTCATCCACCCATACAGTCCTGCACACATGCTGTCTTCAAAAAACATACATGCATCTATGCACTAAGTAATACTTCCCAGCACACCATACAGACACTCATACTAATACTCAAAAAACCAACTAATAACCCATATACACACTCATGTAGCTACTCACCAACCCATGCAGTCACCTATACACAAAGTGAGACACTGATACAGATATTTAAATATTTAAAAATGATTTGCTAAAACATGTATTCGCTAAGATACACTTAATAAGTCAGTTATACAATCAATTTTACAAAACAAAATGTAGACACTTATTTACCCATTTATTCTTCCATTGACCTTTAAATATACATATATAAAAAATATTTAGTTTTCAGAAAGACAAACATTCACTGGATCATGTCATCAGTGATGTCATCAGTGATGTCATTTGAGATGTCATGAGTGATGTCACTGAGCTTGTCATGAGTGATGTAATATGTGACGTCATCAGCAGTGGATTGCGGGCTCGCGAGTTATAGTTAGCTGAACTAACTATAATGGGGGAATTTCAATGGTTTTGTATGAGTGAAATGTCACGCTAACTATAACATGTGTGAAACATATGGTTTTTTCAGTGAATTTCTAAGGTTTTTTAAATGCTAAATCTTGACTATAACGAGGCTAAAACCTATGTTTTTTTCAGTGAATTGCAAAGGTTTTTTAAATGATCATTTCTAACTTTAACGTAACTGAAACCTATGAATTTTTACAGTGAATGTCAAATGTTTGTGAAATGTCAATATCTAACTACAATATCCCTATAACCTATAGTGTTTCTTAAGTAAAATTTAAAAACAGGTGTATACTTTTTATAGTAAAAAAACTTAACAGTAGTGTTTTTTTATGCAATGTAATGTAATGTAAACAGGTATTTATACCGCACAACTATCACACCAAGGAGCATCTTGGCGCCTATACTGACCAGGAAGATCTAAACACTGGTCAGGCTGCTTTCCGTAGTCAAACCAGGATGTTCATACTAGTGCTCTAGCGCAAGTGTCAGGGAGATTAAGGATCCAGGTTTTCAGTGCCTTTCGGAACTCAGATTCCCGTTCCATGGCACGGAGATGTGGGGGGAGTTTATTCCATGCCTTTGACCCTAGGACTGGCAAGGATTTGCCACCCCTCGAGCTGAGTCTGAAAGCCGGGACAGTCAGCAGGTTGGCATTGGAGGATCTCAGAGTGCGCGAAGGATGGGATCAGGAGAACTTCCTGTGTATATACTTTGGTCCTTGAGAGTGAAAGGCCCTAAAGGTGATTAACAGGACCTTAAAGAGAACCCGTTTGACTACTGGTAGCCAGTGCAAAGTGTTTAATGCGGCAGACGCAGAGGATTTCCTTGGCCATTTCAACACCAGCCTGGCTGCTGCGTGTTGCACCATCTGCAACCTGTGAGTGACCACCTTATTGGTACCCGCATATAAGCTGTTACAGTAGTCAAGTCTTGAGGCTACCAGAGCAACTGCTACCATTTTCCTGGCTGCCAAAGGAAGTAGGTCAAAGTCCTTTGATGACATTAAAACAGGTGCCTGCTACCGATTTTGCCTGCTGTTTGAACGACAGGACGGCATCAAACTTGATGCCTCGATTCCGTGCCGCAAGAGTTGTATGCAGCGGTACCTCTGCGTTCTCTGACCACCATAACTTGGGGACAAAGTCATTTTGTGGGCCCATTAACATGATTTCTGTTTTGCCCTTATTACATTTCAAATGGTTCTTTCCCATCCAATCAAATGTGGCCGTCAGCCAGCATTTAAGATTTTGTTCCCAGTCCTTGGTGTCTTTATCAAGGACTAGGATAAGCTGTGTATCGCCCACGTACGCAACAACATCTATTCTGAAGGATGATATCAGCCTAATCAGAGGGGTGGTGTAAACATTGAAAAGTGTTGGGCTTAGACTAGATCCCTGCAGGACTCCAGTCGTAAGTGTTTTTTCCTATGAGCCGAAGTCACCCAAGGTGACCACTTACCGCCTGTCACTCAAGAAGTTCTTGATCCAATCCAATACATTTCCTGTTATGCCAGATGTTACTAGCCGGTCAATCAGGATGGTATGTGAGACCGTGTCGAATGCTGCTGACAAGTCTAAAAGAATCAAGACAGCCTTCTTGCCCTGATCATTTGGATGGTATCGGTGGTGAACAGGAAAGCTGATTCTGCGGAGTGTTGAGCTCTGAAACCTGATTGGTTTGAGTGCCAGGCGTGATTTTCCTCAAGAAACTTAGTGACTTGTTTATTTACGATAGGATTCCGTTACTTTGCATAGCACAGGGAGCAGAGAAATTGGTCGAACATTAAACAGCGTAGTGGGGTCGGCTAGTTGTTTTTTCTGCAATGGTTTGACCGCCGCGAGTTTCCATTCTAAGGGAATGCTTGCCGTGGCCAATGATGCATTAATTACAGGATTAACAGTATCTACAAGCGTATGTAAAAGCATCGGGGGACATGGATCGAACGGCGACCCTGATTTGGTCGCCAATATGGCCTGGCGGGTTTCCTCCAAACTAATTGGCCGAAAAATTGCCAAACTGTTCGAAGGCGAGCTCAGCGTGCTTCTTTATTCACCTGATTCTTTATTGGGGATGACAAAATCCTTAGTGAGGCCCCGTATTTTTTGTTAAAAAAAGTCCGCTATTGTATTACAGATGTTTTCAGATGGTAGAATTTCCTGCAACAGTATTTTAGGATTATTAAAGCCCTTTACTATCTTTTTTTTGTGTCCTCATAACCACCATGTAGACAAAGTGCCAAAAGGACTGGAAGGGACTCAAGTATAGTGGGGGGCCATCCATCCCTCAGCTGTCCTCTGTATTCCAGAGAGGCCCACAATCCACGATTTATCCATCTATGGCAAACCTTGGCGTAAGTGACAGCCAATTCGGGCCGGGCTAAGACCGGGTAGCGGCTGTTCCAATGGTGCAAACATCAGAGGCACCATAGGAGATCAATCATTGGTCCCGGGGAAAAAAAAAGAAAAAAAAACCCCGGTTAAGTCAATGAACCCATGTTAGTAAATGCCAGAAATCCCTTTTGCTCTGGTTGCCAGACCTGGCCAAATCAGTACGTGAGGTCTGCAGGACTGAAGTTTGCCATTCTCTGAAGGAAGGAGGTGAAGAGTCTTTCCATTTCCTGCAGATCTCCCTTCTTGCTAACAACATAGCATAAAATAGTAGGCTTTTGGCTGAACTTTGTACACCCTCTAGGACGCCAAATATCAGAAGAGATAAATCTATAGTGACGGATGTTCCCAATGATGCTGTGAGGGAGTTGCCAAACTCCTCCCAAAATGTGACTAAGTGAGGGCATTCAAAAAACATATGTGCACTGAATCTCCCTCGGTAAATTTAGACAGCCTAAGAGGGGAATGGTATGCCCTATGCAGGGTAAAGATGTGATTCCTGCGTAACCAGGAAGGCTTGACAATGTTCCACAAGAGTTCAAATGAAGCCAACCAAAGATCTTGTAGATTGTGGTCCATCAGTAGAGAGCCCCACAGCGACTCCGGCAAAACGAGGTCGCCATCCGACTCATCCAGTATAAAATTATACCACTTGGATACTTCTGTTTTAGCTGGACCAAGGTTTACCAAGTTAGATACCAATGAACTGTATCCTCCGAGTCTGAACTTACTCCTGTTGGCGGATGAAGTTTTATAAGTTTGAGTCCAGCTAGCCATTTGCAAATATTTGAATCGTGAAAGGTTGGGGCCGATCTTGACCTGCAGATGTTCCCACGAGAGTAGATCCCCCTCATAAAAGAGGTCTCCCCAAACTTCCAGGCCTGCCTCTCTCAAAGGAATAGCTAGACTGTCTTCAAGCCAAACTGGGCTTTCAGGTAACCCCCACAGCAGTTTTTTTTCACAGAGGTAATCTAGTTTTATAGATTTCATAACTTTGGCTCATGTTCTTGCAAGACTTTGAAGAGTCTTTAGTTTAATTTTTTAAAGAACTTAGGATTGCTGAATTTAAAGAGAAAGCCCGAACTATTAACTCTTTCCCCATCCAACATAGCTGCAAACATTGGGCCTACCCCAGAGGCTGAGGGCACTTTCAGCAACATTCGGGAAAGGGATAATTGGAAGGCCCATGCATAGATCTTCAGGTCTGGAGCCGCCAGGCCCCCCTTATCCCTTCGCAGTTTTTTCCATGCAATTCGTGGAAGATGGTTATTCCAGATAAAAGATTAAATATTGGACTGAAACTTGGCTAAAATATTTTGGTCAAAATATAAGGGAATTGTATTAAATAAAAAAGAAATTTTGGGTAGAATCGACATTTTAATGAGGTTAGCTCTAACTAATAATTAAAGGGGCAGGTGCGGCCATGATTGGAGAAGCTTACGGCATTCTTTGACAACTGCTGATAAGTTAACTTGGACAAGTTTATTAATGTCCTTCACAATCGTCAAGCCCAAGTACCGCATTGAGGTGCCTGCCTGAAACTCTGTTACAGAGTCATCATCATTCCATATCAGCATTTCAGTCTTGGCTGCATTGATCTCATATCCCGACATTTGTCCGAATATATGAGCCAATCTCAAGATAGCCGGGAGTGCGATGGTAACCTCTGATGTCAAAATGAGCACATCATTGGCATATAATGCTACCTTTCTCATCCAACCCTGACAGGAAAAAGGTTTGATGGTCACCTCCTCCCTTAGTTGTTGCGCGAAGGGTTCAATATAAAAATCGAAAAGCAAGGGGGAAAGCGAGCATCCCTGCCGGGTCCCCCTAGAGATGGAAAAAGGGTTCAACAGGTCTCCATTAACTAGGAGGCGCGCAGATGGATTATCATACAACAGGTTTATCGCCCTACGAAACCCCTTGCCCATGCCGAATTTGGCAAAGACCTCCGACAGGTACACCCAGTTAACTCTGTCAAAGGCCTTGGTTGCATCCAGCGTGAGGGCAGCCAATGGGAGATTGCTGGTTATTGCCATATCCATAGCGCCGATAAAATCATAAGTGAGTTTATAGAGTTGTATACCTTTCAGGAAGCCCTTCTGATCAGAATGAAGAACCGAAGGGGCAATCAACGCAACCTAGTAGATAAAACTGTGATGAAGATTTTGTAATCCACATTTAGTATAGAGATAGGCCCATATGATCCACAGGCCTCCTTAGGTTTACCAGGTTTTAAAATAAGGGTAATAGAGGCATTGTCCCACGACACCGGAGGTGGCAGTCCTTCAAGAAGAATTTGATTGGAAAGGATAGTGAGGAAGGGAACAATTTCTAACTCCAAGACTCTATATAACCCAGCCGGTAACCCATCGGGTGCGGATGCCTTCCCCCTCTTACCCTTCATGATGGCTGATCTCACCTCCTCCTCCGTGATAGTACTGTCCAGATATTGAGATTGCTCAGAGGAAAAAGAGGGCAGAGCAATATTACTCAACCAGTCTGCAACAGATTCAGGTGTAATTACCTTATCCTCTTCATATATATTTTGGAAGAACTCTCTAAAAACCCTCCTGATTTCCTCATCTGATGAAAAGATGTTGTTTCCTACTGTTATAGCTGCTATATTATTGCGGACCTGATCTATTTTGGTCTTCCATGCTAGTAATTTCCCAGCACCCTCACTATATTCGAAATGTGCCAACTTGCTGGCCTCCCATCTTTGTTGGACTCTGAGATTTAAGACCGAAGCAAGGCTACCTTTTAAGACCAGCAGTTGATTCTGAAGAGGATCTAAAATAGATCCTGAATCTGTGGAGTTAGTGTCTATGTCCTGTTGAATTCGAGCAATATCTGCTTCAATGGAAGAGATTTCCTCCCTGTATTGCTTCCTACGATAGGCAATTTTTCCCGTAATGAGCCCCTCAAGGAAGCCTTAAATGAGTCCCAAATATTGTATTTGTGGCGGTGCCGTTGCTAGATATAAAAAAATTATGGGTCTCCGACTTTAAATATAGAATATCCTCAGGATTGGAAAGGAGAGAACGATCAAAGGACCACGTACTAGGGGGTTTCTTAATATGGAGGCCCAATTCCATCTCAACCGCAGAATGATCTGAAAGGTGAGACAGGAGATAGTCAATGGATTTAACAGAATCTACCAGTCTCTGACTGATTAAAATAAAGTCAATCCTTGACTTATTATGATATTTAAAATTACGAAAAGAGACCCCTTGTTGTTGCGCAGACCTCTGTCGCCAAACATCCACGTACCCATATTGCCTCATAGCATTCAGTAGGAAGGCTCTAGTTTTAGACAAAACAAGGGAGCGACTATTAGGAGATCTGTCCAAGACAGGATCCAGCACAACGTTAAAATCGCCGGCCAGTATTGTAGGGCCTGAGAAAGAAAGCAGCTGCGAGAAAACAGACTCCAGACATGAAGGGTCGTCCTGGTTCGGGCCGTAGTAGCACAAAACTGTAAATTGAGACCCTGCTATAATAACTGACGCAATGGCCCATCTGCCACAAGGATCCACAGCTTGTGAAACCAACCTGGCTCTAGCACCTTTTTTAAAGATAAGCGATACACCCCTGGTATGCGATGTTTGAGTGGTAGAAACCGCAAAGTCAATCCACCGATTCTTCCTGATGAGGGCGAGCATTTCACTATGAGTCAAGTGGGTTTCCTGTAACACCACTACCTGCACATCCAAGTCACGCAAGTATTGCAAAATTCTGTTAGCTCGGGGCTTGGTGCGGAGGCCTTTGACATTCCAGAGATAAACCTCACTCTACTCATCCCTCATCCAAGAAGACCAAGAATACCGTGATAAAAGCTGCAGTTTTATCATCTATAACTTCTTTAATCAAAATATGCCTGTTACCATTCCTTATATTACTATTTAGGTTATTGAGGACTTTTTTTATATTTTTGCCACCCCCTCCACCTACCCCAAAGTGCCCAACCCTCCCCTCACCCTCCCCCCATGAAAAACCCTTGCAGTATCTAACCGGAACAATGTCCAGTAGATAGTGCCCCTCCGTGAACTCTCAGCAAGAAAGACCTCCCGCTATATATTGAAATGAGGATATAAAGGGCAAAAAAGGCAAAAAGAAAAAAGACAAAAGAAGAATATACTATGAGCATATTAAACTCCGCATGTTTTGCGAAAGAGGCAGGTGAGGACCCTACATCAAGATTTAGTAAGTAAGTGGTAGGTAGGATATATCATTAGGGAAATATGATAGATGTATGCCTTAAGTACCCCCTTTGCCCAACTCCATTAATAGTTCATCAGCAGCTTGTACAGACCTGATGTTGAACATCTTGTTTTAATGCATAACTTTGAGAGCGGCCGGTAAGATGAGCTGAGCTGTTGCACCTAACCTCCTAAGGCAGGGGTCTCCAAACCGGTCCTGGAGGGCCGGATCCATGCCAGATTTTTTGGATATCCCCATTGAGATAAATGTAGTTATTTTAAAAATCTGGCATGGATCCGGCCCTCCAGGACCGGTTTGGAGACCCCTGTCCTAAGGGCATCCAGGCGCCTCCCAAGTTCCCACTGTTTTTCGAGTGTGACTCTAGAGAGGTCTGATCTTATAAGAAAAGTAAACCCCTTCCCAGCCAATGCCTTCTGTTTCAGGGCCATATTAAGGATCAGCTCTTTCAAAACATAAGTATGAAAATTAACTAAAATTTTGCGAGGTTTGGATCTCTGGGGATTTTGTCTAAAGGGATCCCTATGAATTCTTTGAATGTCAGCAGGCAATTCTTCAAGTGAATGTTCTAAACATAGGGAGTCTTTAAGTAGAGCAGTGATGTACTGCTTGATGTCTGACCCCTTCGATCCTTCAGGCACATTAAGGATACGGATGTTCCCCCATCTTGAATTATTTTCAGGGGTTTCCATCCTCTCGCTAAGAGCCAAGTCTTCCCTTGTAAGTTTATGTATGTCAACTTTCGCCTGATCCAAATAGATTGAATGTGATGCAACTGTCTCTTCAAGCACACCAGTTCTTATGGTGAGCCCATCAATTTTATTGTCCAATGTTTCGCAGTACTTTCTAATTTCTGCTTGGTTAGCAGAAGATTCATCAAAACCTTTCCTTATCTCCAAAGTAAGGGCAGAGAACATTCCCAGAAAAGATGCGGCCGTCATCGGAGAAACAGGAGAAGCCACTAGTGACTCCGTATCAACTAGAGCAGGAGCAGGAGAAATTTTCATGTCTGCCCCCCCAAATGACCCTGCTAATTCGCGTAGGTTTGCCTCTTCGGTCAACCCTGTAGTTAAGGTCAAGGGTAGGCTCTGCGCTGTCGTAGATGAAGATTGCGAGGGTTGTGGTTCTCTCCCAATATCCTGAAAACCCTGAGAGTCCCCAGGGAGCTCGGAAGATGTTAAGTGTTTAGAACTTTGAGTAGAAAGGGACCTGTTCTCAACTGCATCACTCTCCTCCAGCGACGGTATAGATACTAGCTCCAAGGGTTGACTAGGAAGGGAAGGATGGGCGTCTGAAACGGATGTCATATCAATATTGTCTGAGAGATGTAGTATCTGAGGGACTACCTTGAAATAGGAACGAAAGTGAAGGGGTGACCTTTGACCCTATAGAGAGCACCGTTTTGGGGTCTTTAGCCTTAGGTTTGCCCCTAGAGTTAGTATGTTTAGACTTGACTTCTGTACTCAAAAAAGACGAAGATTTTGTCTTAACTGGTGTATTAAGAGCAGGTCCGACGTCTTCTCTACCCACCCCAGTCCCCCCAGAGGCACCCGCCTTATTCGCTCTGTCTTTGTTTTTGCGCCCTCGACCACGTTTGCCACACCCTTTGGAAGTACTGGGGTAATTAGAGGTATTGGGAGTATTAGGAGTATTTATAGTAAGGGAGATCTGTGGGATAACCTCAGCAGAAGGAGTGTGGTCAGAAGGAGTATGTTTAGTTACCGTTCGAGACACACCCTTCGCAGATGTAAAAAATGCAGAGTCCCCCTTACCGCTTCAGAAACCGCTGACCCCTCCACTGTAGCAGTTAAACCAGAATACTGTAGCTGACTTTGTAATTCTTCCTTACAACAGGGCACTTTCTTTCTTGTGCGCCGAAGGATCACCATGTTTGCTGAGCCCTGAAGAGGGGGGACCATGCTTCGCAGCTTTCTACCTCTCCTTAGCTCCAGCGCGGCAGATCAAATCCTCAACCTGGGCTCTGAGCAGACCTTCCGCTCTTGAGCCAGGAGGGGGGCGGGCAGCTGCTCCCAGCACAGGGGGGAAGATTTTCCTGTGATCGCCTTAAAATTCTCGTAGCCGGTCAGAAAATGTTGTACTATTTGACCTCCAGAAGACAGTTCACATAGGTTGCAGAGCTCCACTCCAACATTTTCGCACTCGACTCGGCGTCCTCCGTCCTCGGCCAAACCCCATGGAAAAAGAAAGAGGACTATGCAGCAATGTTCATCGCACAGAGCAGTACACCTCATCTCCTTGCCGAAAGAAAACCTCAATTCAAGAAAAGCGTTACCTCAGGCAAGTTTTACTTGAGAATATAGTTATCCCCGGAAGACCGTTATGCTTAAACGGGTGTCCTCGATCTACACGCTCATTTCCGTAGCGGGGGCGATCTTACAGGGAGCTCGGTACGGAGCACCACGGCCAGCTAACTAGCTGCCGCCATGTTTTTTTCTTACTATCTTGAAAATAGATTTTTGTTTATTGTTCGCCGCTTCTATTGCTGTCGTGTAGAAGTTGATTTTGGCCTCTTTAATAAGTGCGTGGTATTGACTTCTCGCTGTTTTGTAATTGCAGCGTTCCTCATCTTGATATTCTTTTCGCCACCTACGTTCAGCCACGCGTACCTCTCCTTGTTTTTCTTTTAGTGTCTGTTTAAACTAGGGGGTGGATATTCTCTTATGGCATGGCCTATTCCTAACGTTAACAGGACCAGCTTTCGCCTTGAGAGCAGACATCCACTCCCCGAAATGGTTATTATCAGTTTCCGGGTTTCCTGTCATTAGAGGCCTACAATCACTGGCCATCGAGATCAGGTCTGGGTGGCCAATAATGGCTTTCCATCCCTCATTTCTGGCCTGTGTACTTTTTTCTAGCTGCTTGCCCTTCTCATCACCTTCCAATGTAAGGTTACCCCTTCAATGCTCATGACGAGCTCAGCTCGTCATGAGGCACGGTTGAGCTGTGCTTATGACGAGCTGAGCTCGTCATGAACAATGGGAAAGCATTATGAGCAGCACAGGAGGGGAAAACCTCTAGCAGCCAAGGTGTTAAAAGGGATCAGTACGTGATCTGACCACGTCTGGACCCTGGACCCTAGGGGAGTTGACTTTAAGTGTGACGAGGTTGGAGCCAATACAATCTAGTATATGTCCTGCCCTGTCAGTAGTGTTCAGAGTAAGTATTGATAGAACTAGTACATTCATAATGTCTCTAAATGAGATAGCTGCCGGATCTGTGGAGGAGTCCAGGTGGAGGTTAATATCCCCGAGTAGCGTGAAATTAGAAAATCTAAGTGCCAGGTTACTTAGTACCTCCCCAATACTTTCAAGGAATTCCTTATTTGGGCTCCACACGATATTAACCACCCCAGTAGTTCAGACCTAGCGATTGTGTCTGACTCCTGGGCGAAGACTAGTAATCAGTCTGGATCTTACCAAGCAGTTTTGTTTCTCTGCTCCAGGTTTTATGGTATTTATTTTTTGGACATTTCCATCTATATTTATCCATATGTTTTAAAAATTAATTGTATATCTGTTTACAAATATATATTTTGGATTTTGCAAAAAAATGTATCTGAAATTAGTATATTTCCACATTTATTTTACTGATAAATATGCACTCATGGCCAAAAGACTGAACGTTTTCCCTCATGTAAACACTCTTACATGATAAACTATACACAATCTTCAAATTAAAATGTGCAACTTTTATTACCCGAGGATATATATTGCTCTTTAAGGATCTTTTCTAAAAGTCTTTTATTGTTTTGACCCTTTTACTTTTAGAACAACAGACCTATTGCCCTACTACTCATCATTGACAGCCTTTACAAATGCTTCAAAAATAACCCAATGTCCGTATTCATGCACAGTTTAAAATAAATACGAAGAGGAAAACAAATACTTTTCTGTTTGTATTTATCTGTAAACATCAGTAAAAACATAAATCAAGCAGCCCTACTTATAATTTAAGAATATTTTCAACTTAATTAGCAGTAATTAACATATAAGTGTGGCGAAAGTATGACACAGCACCTATAATACATGACTTTCAACAACACCGTTCACAGTTCGATTCAATAGTCCATCAGCATCTTAGCCCACCACTATCCCACGGTAAGTAATACCTTGCTTAATCTTCCCAACGCCCCAAGCGCCAGCCCACCTTTCAGAGGGTAGGTTTACGATTTACTAATGCTAGCATTTTTTTAAATTAAGAAGCATAATAATAACAATTATTAATCCTTTTTTTTTCTTTTAATGTTAACAAGAATTTGTTTTATGTCTTCTATTTAGATGTTTTTAGTCATGAAAATGCAAAGGACCCAGTTTAACACGTAACACTTTTTAAACTCTCCAACGTATGTAGATAATAATACCTTATACGTGTTACTATCGAAATTGAAACCTTTACAGCTTCACAGTTTGTAACTTTTCCCAACACGTGCAGAAGTAAAACAGTTAAAACGTGAGCATGTGTAAACTGCAAAATGTGCCATCTAAATAGGCGGAGCCGCATCTTCCTTCCGTAGACTACTAAAAAACCAAAATCTATATAAACCACACCTACTGTGCAATTAGTTTAGTTGTCGCAAGCTATTTCTGAGTCGCCAATCTGTGCTGCAGGTTCCGTTTTCTAGCATCGGATTCTTTTTTTCTGTCAACAAACATATTCCGCAGTTGTAAGTTGTTTCAATATGGCATAGGCATAGTACTTAATTATAATTTGTGGCTATTTGTCAATATTTAAACATTTATATCTAGAAAAAATGTTATTGCATGTTTTTCGCTTTTTCTCTGTAACGTCAGCAGCTTGTTTTTAGAAACAGATAGATTACAACAAACTTTGTTCCTTTTCTGGCTCCTTTCAGCTTATATATTGTGACTTTTTATATTATAATATTGACACTGTACTTCGCTTGAGAGGTGTTGGTGACCGGTTGACGCAAACCCTAAACATTTACAATCAACGTCACCATCTTCCAGTTGTTACTATGTTTTCCCCTAGAGATCATATATTGTTAATATGTATATTATAACATTAACAGTAATGGTGATCTCAGTGGAGTTCATGATCCGTCGTCACAAAGAGTAACGATATGTTAGCAAAGTTACCTGCTTCCAGTCTGTTTCCCCGTTGTGATCAAGAGCTGTGAGGATATATACATATTATCATTCTCATCGTCATGATCTCAGAGGAGTTTATGACCCGTCGCCACGAAGATCTAACTTTTTCATCTCCCGGAGAAAAGAAGTTCAGTAAATAATTACCTCTCGAAAGTGTTTCATCATGGATGTTCTGTTAAATAGATAACTTTATTTTCCTTTTCTTTTTACTGTGACAATGGTATCAATCGTTATATTATATTAGATTGTCCTATTGCTACAGAGGAGGAATGGGAGATTTTTCAGCGCCATCTGTAATATAACTTTCAAATATTAAAAAGTACTTGATCAGATATTTTTTTCAAGAAACATATTTTACAAAACTGCTTTTCAAAAAAATATAGCTATTAAGCATACTTTGTTACTTTAAATATTTAATAAACCCTACATTTCGGAATGTTATTTTCTAATTTCTATTCTTATTTCCAGTTCCTGTTCACCTTCTTCGTAAAGAATAAATAGGACCTGTACTATATATTATAAGAGTACCATCCTATATATTCTTTAATGAGTATGTGATTTGTTAGCGGAACAGTCTGCAACCTCTAAGCACTACGACAGCACGTTCCTGAATTGTACAGAATACAAATGTAAAAAATAATATTGCATACATTTCCATGTAATATGAAGTCACTTGTATTTAACTGTTTTTTACTTGTTCTCTTGATCTCAGATAATGTAGTGCGGGAGTGTTTGTTATAGCACTTCTATTCTACTTTATCTAAAAGTAACTGATGCCCCCTTACATCATAAAGAATGTGGGGCAACACTTTGACAAACTGTAGCAGAAAAAAGAATGATATAGCTCGCTTAAATGATATTTTATGAAATTCCATTTTTAATTGTCACCCCTTTTTATATATACAGCGACAGTTTCTGAAGAAAGTTTATTTGCATTTGCATAATAAAAACTGTTTCAAACCCAGACTGAATTTTTTGCTGCGCAACGACACCTCCCAATCAAGAAAGTAAATACCACATTATAAGTAAATAGTACTCCTAAGAAGTATGTCACCCACAAACTTGATTAAAAAAAACAGCGCAAGACACTGTCATTTTTTCGCCGTGATTTATACACCACATGGCAATTAAATAACAGTGAACCGTTCCCACCCAATAAGGAGCATATTTAGCCAATAAAATGTCCATGTCCCGCACAGGAGGAAGGAATGACTGCCAAAACGTATACTTTTAATACTTCACAGCCAATGAACAATAAGCTTCATAAAGTCCCGCTTGGAGCATGTTACCCTAATACTCCCCGAACAGGAAGGAATCGCTAACAACACTTTTCCACTGACTTCTTCTACGACTAACGGTTCATATGAAAAAATGTATGAATGTCCAGCACAGTAACTATTTCAATTAGCAACACATTGTGGTGAACTCCTAACATCTGTGCTCACGCAAGTGTTCCATGAACTGTTACTATGGTAACAGGCAGAAAGCCGTTTGAGAGTAGCATTGACAGGTACTGGCTGTACAAAAACCGTTATATTTACCTTGGATCCTCTAAAAGACAGAAAGGAAAGCAAACTAAAACAAAACACTGTGTACCACATTTACAACCCCCTTGCACCACTTGAGTGTCCACGCCCCCCATACAAAATTAAAAGTGTGTGGACCTCAAACCCCCGGAACAACCACCCTTGGAGATTTCTGTACTGTGTGACAGGGGCTCGGTGGCCCTCCGCCTGGTGCCCTTGAGAGCCCTGGAGACCACCACACCCAGAGCTGGTGCCTGCAGTGTCCCGGGGTGCCTAACCCCGGGATACTGCTGTTTACTATGAGAGGGCGGAAGTCTTGCGGCTCCCGCCTTCCCATAGCAAACTTAGTTTGAACTTTGAAAGACACAGCAGTGAAATCTGTTCTCTCTTTCAAAATCCAAACAAGATTGCATTTCCACATGCAACTTAGCATCTCCCCATGTGTAAAAGCAATGCCGGCTCCAGAAGGACATGAGGGGTCAGCTGGACCGAGGGGGCATTGTAAGCTCTGTATTTTTTATAGGTAGGGTCACGTGTGTAGTGACAGATGCGCTGGATGGGTGTGGTGTGGATGTATACCGTTTATGAGGGACTGTGTGTGCCAATCTGACAACTAGACCTGGGCCTAAGAAATCACTACAATGGAAATCTGGGCCATATACTGTTGTTGTGTTTTCCTGGTAGCGTAAGCAAAGTGGGCTGTACCAACGTATTCAGTCTGGATTAATTTACACCTCCCCTGGGGATTTTAAATGTTGGGTAGGGGGCCCCGCGGCTCCGGGACATTGCAGAAGCTGGTCTTGGGGCGTGGCAGTCTCCAGGGCCTTCGAGGGTTCTGCACATAGGGTCACCAAGTCTGCAACACACAATACACTAAAAAGAAGAGAAAGTGATGAGAGATGATTTCTGACGTGTTTAGGCTTCGAAGCCTGGAAAATCATTAAATGGGGTCTTGCGGTGAAGTGTGTACTTATTCTGGAAGAAGCCTTTCGGGGTCTTGCGAAAGCAAGTCATCTTTAATAATTGCCTCTCGCTGCGTGTACATGCAAACATATCTGATTTGCTCGTATGTTAAAAACAGAAATTTTCAACATCTCTTTTTGATTGGTTATGAAGCATTGTAAGAAGACTATTCACCTGTGAGGATTTCCAGGCGCTGGGGGAGCATGTGAGGGGATTTGTGCAGCTTTTGTCATTCGAAAAGGCAAGTGTTATGGCTCTTCCTTAATGCTTTCAGTGTGGGGGTTCATCTGATGCTGAGGGGGAGTTCTTTCCATGTCTTGGCCATGATGTAGAGAAGGGTGTGCCTCTTGTCTGGTTATCTCATTACAAAGGATTTCGGCCAAGGCCTGGTCTGAGGAGTGGGCACCCCTCTGGGCCACCGATTATAAATAAAAACATTCCCCTGGGATTTGGCCCCCGAGAGATAATTAACAATAAAGCGGGCTTCATTTTTTTTTCTTCTTTTTCACAGCGTACCTTATGCGTATACGCGACTTTTTTTTTGAAAAAAATGTTTTTTGCCTACGGGGTCCTTGTAGGACCTCCTGAGCAGGCCTACGGGGTCAGGGTGTTTCTACCGTGCCCCCTTTGTGTGTTTTTCGCATTTCTTTAGCTGCTTTCTTGTGCCTCTGTTCTACCGAGGCACTAGATGGCTGCCAGCACTTCCTGGTTTGGAGTGTTGACAGACAGTCAACAGCCAATTAGCATGCAGCTCGTGCTCTTAATGGTACGCACACTATCCTCGGACAGTACTCGTACGGTACTTCGTCTATAGAAATATCTATGATTTTACTTTTGGTTTGCTCAGAAACTACTGAACGTATTTACACCATTTAACAAAAAGCGTAATCTGCGAACAAAACTCTACCTTTTTGCCAAATTTGGTATAACTCCGTTCAGCAGTTCGGGCTGCAGCCCGTCTTAGAGGTCCCTATGGAAAATTGCATGGAGAAAACACATTTTGGGACCCCCCTCTTTTTCTTGGCCCCAGCTTCACAAATCACCCAGAAACATTTTCAGGGAAGGAGCGGAGCAGAGCAGGCCATTTTCTTGGAGAATTTTGTGTGTATTCGTCAACCGGCGCCAAAGTTATTCCAAATAGAATGTTGCAGATTTCCTATGGAAACTAGGTCCTTACTATAACTACCTACTGGCGACCGCCAGTAGGTAACATATATATAGATATCACCCAAGTTTGCCCTGCAAATGAGCCCGCACTATATATGTATATGTATATATATATATATATATGTATTTATGCATGTATATATACATATAACCTACTGGCAGTCGCCAGTAGGTAGTTATAGTTAGGACCAATTATCCATAGGAAATCCGCAACATTCTATTTGGAATAACTTTGGCGCCGATTGACGAATCAGCGCAAAATTATCCAAACATTTGGCCAGCTCCGGTCCGCTCCTATCCCAAAAGTTTCATAGTGATTCATCAAGCGGGGGCCGAGAAAAAAGGTGGGTCCCAAAATGCATTTTCCCCATGCAATTTCCCATAGGACATTTAGCCGCAGCTACAGCCCGAACTGCTGAAGAGAATTACACCAAATTTGGCAAAGAGGAAGTCCTTGGTTTAGACTCGTGCCTTTTGCTTATTTGGTCTAAATCTGTTTAGTAGTTCCTGAGAAAATGGCAGTTAAAATCATTTATATATCTATGGGCTCGGTGGGTCCGCGTAACCTAAGCGCAGCCTGCACGCACCTTGTTGTGCACAAGCTGTATTTTAATTGGGTATTAACACTCCAAATCAGGAACTGTTGGCAACCATCTTGTGCCTCTGTGGAACTGAGGCACAAGAAACCCAAAACAAACAATGTAAAACGCGAAAAGGGGGCAGGGTAGACACACCTTGACCCCCTAGGCCTGCTCAGAGAGTCCCCCCCAATTTTTTTTTTTTAAATCGCGGGATGCGCGCAGGATCTGCACATCCTACCAATATTAAAAAAAAGAAATGCGGTCTCCCACGCAAAATATTGTAATTTGCCGGGGGGGCCAAATCCCGGGAGCATTATTTAAAAAATAGTGCGTGGGGTCCCAATCCCCCCACACTACCCCGGGGACTGCCACCCTGGGGCTCTTACTTAATATATGCAGGGGCTCACGGGTCCCCCCCAACAGCCCGGGGACTGCCACCCACGGGGCTTGTTTAAAATGGATGGGGAACTCTCAGACCCCCCCAGCCCCAGGGACCACCACCCCCAGGGCTTTAAAACATTATCTGGGGGCTCTGAGGGCCCCCAGCCTGGGGACCACACCCCTGGGGCTCTAATTTAATATATGCGGGGGCTCACAGGTCCCCCCGCAGCCCCGGGGACCGCCACCCACTGGGCTTCTTTGAAATGGGTGGGGGCTCCCATGCCCCCCAGTCCCAGGGACCACTACCTCACGGGGCTCTTATTTTGTATATGCGGGGAGCTTACGGGCCCCCCGCAGCCCCAGTGACCTCCACCCCTAGGGCTTCTTTGAAATGGGTAGGGGGGCTCTAAGGCCCCCCCACCCCAGTGACTGGCACCCCGGGGCTTAAAAACATTTGGAAAGGGGGGCTCTGAGTCCCCCGAACCCGGGGACCGCCACCCCCGGAGTTTCTAAAAAATGTGGAAGGGGTCTGCCTGGCGCCCATCCTGGAGCTTTGTCTAGGCCCTGGGGACCGCATCCCCCAGGGCCGGCTCCTGCAGTATCCCGGGGTGCTCACCCCCGGGACACTGCTGTTTGCAATGGGAGGGCGGGAGCCTCGTGGCTCCAACCCTGCCATTGCAAACTGCTTTGCTTCATTGAAGCAAGAGCAGGGAAACCTGCTCTCACTTCAATGAAGCAAAGCAAATTGCTTTTCCATAGTGGGAACAGCATGTTAGCTGCTCCCCATATGGAAAAGGAATGGAGGTGGGGAGCCGGTGGGACTGTGGTGGGATTGGGAACCCCCCACGGTCCCCAATGGTGAGGGCCAGTCCCGGGGGATGGGGTCCCCGGGTGTAATAGAGGCCCGGGAGGGGGGCAACACGGCCCCCTCCCCATTAAGGAATAAAACAAATATATTAAAAAAGGCTGGCCCCGGGGATGGGGTCCCCGCGGCCTTGATGCGGCCTAAGGATGGGGCTATGCAGCCCCCTCCATAAAGAATAAAATTAATTGGCTCTGGCCCAGGGGATGGGATCCCTGGGGCCCGGAATAGGCCACAGGTTGGGGCCACTTGGCCCCCTTCCCTTAAAAAAGTATTTAAAAATGAATATTTGGGGGTCAGGCCCTGGGGGATTGGGACCACAGGGCCTAACAAAAGTAAAAGGAAGGGGGGACTTTTTTTAAAAGATGCGATCATCCCTAAGCCCCACCCCCTCACAAAAACACACTCTGCAAAAGCGGCCTGTGGCGCGTTTTCATATGGGGAATTAATACTGGAGGTCCCTGGGGGCCAACTAGCCCACCAAGTACCTCCAGTAAGCGCCACAGGGCTGAGTTGCAGAGAGGTGCTCCAGGCTATGCCCCTTTTTACACCTTTCTGAAACACAGCCTTGTGGCACTTACTGGAGGTACCTGGTGGGCTATTTGGACCCCAGGGACCCCCAGGATTCAAAGGGATCTAATTCCCAACTTAAAACTGTCCATGGGGTGCGTTTGCACAGTGGTGAAAGTAGGGGGCGGGCCTGAGTTCCCATGTGTGCAAACATGCCCTGTGGCGCAGTTTAACACCTTAGCAGATATGGAACGTCCAGCTCCAGTGCTGAACGTTCCATTGCGCAGGTGCAGTTGGAACGTCCAACGGCCGACGGCAGCACTCCCGAGGTAGTGGTGCCGTCGGCCGTTGGAAGAGGCGCAGCACTTAAGGTGTTAAGTTGGGGAATTAATTCCTTGTCAATACTGAGGGTCCCTGGAGGCCAACTAGCCCAGCAGGTACCTCTAGTGGGTGCCATGGACCTGCGTTGCAGAGTGTTGTAAAAAGGGGCGTGGCCTCCGAACACCTCTCTGCAACGCGGCCTCCTGGCGCATACTAGAGGGACCCGGTGGGCTAGTTGGCCCCCAGGGACCCTCATGATTGAGGAGGAATTAATTCTCTAACTTAACCCCTTCGACGCTCATGACGAGCTCAGCTCGTCATGAGTTACGCCTCTCGTACGCTCATGACGAGCTGAGTTCGTCATGAACTGGGGTTTTTATTTAAACTCAGCGCACAGCAGGAAAACGCGTAGCGCGCATGGTGTTAAAACACGCCGCAGGGTGTGCTTGCAGACATATCACCTTAAGATAACGCCTCCTTCCTTCACCACTGTGCAATCGCGCCCTGTGGTGCATTTTAAGTTGGGGAACTAATTCTCTTTCAATACTGATGGTCCATGAAGGCCAAATAGGCCAACAGGTATCTCCAGTATGCGCCAGGCAGCTACGTTGCAGACAGGTGTTCAGAGGCCACTCCCCTTTTTACACTTCATTGCAACGCAGATCTGTGGCGCTTACTGGAGGTACCTAGTGGGCTAGTTTTACCCTAGGGACTTTTAGGATTGAAGGGGACTTAATCTCTCAACTTAAAACGGTGACAGGGTGCATTTATACAGTGGTGAAGGGAGGGGAGGGGCCTGAGTGATGTGTGCAAACACGCCCTGTGGCGCGTTTTAATTTGGGCAAAAAATTCCACTTCAGACCTGAGGGACCATGGGGGCCAAGTAGCCCACCAGGTGCTTCCAGGAAGCGCCACTGCGCTGCGTTGCAGAGAGGTGGTGCAGGCCGTGCCCCTTTTCACATCTTTTTGCTTCGCAGCTCTGTGGCACTTACTGGATGTGCTACGAATTCCGATTTGCTCACTTGTTGTCAAGAGAGACCTCAGAGCAGCATCCTTTGCTGCATATTTTAGCCTAGCACTGACCCTGAAAAGTAATTCTAACCATACTTACAAGTAACTTGTATTTCCTTCCATAGGAATCCATTGTATGGTTTTCACCAAAAAAGTTTCTAGGTGTCTATTTTCACAAACTACAAATATTTCTTAAAAATCACCTCTGTGACTTAAACACATTCTTTCAACTGTTTACAGGAGATGCACCAGTGCTGGATCCAGGATCTACCACTGAGTAAGAAAAAGTAACGATAACACTACTTACTTGCTAAGTGAATTTCCTCCCGTAGGATAACATTGGTGATTCCATGTGAAAAAGTTTCTAAGTGTCAACTTTTAAAATACAATAATATTCCTTCAAAATCACTACTGTAACCAAAACACTTTTACTCAACTGTTTACAGGAGATGCCCCAGGACTGAAACTAGGATGCAGTCCTGTGACTAAAAAAGTAATCCATAAAGTAACTAATTGCATTTAACTAGAAATTCCCATTCAGCTCAATGTTGCATTGTGTTTGAAATTGTGTTGTCCATTGCAACAACTGTAACTACTGTACTTAAAACCCTATTGCCTATTTGCAAAGTATTTAAACTAAAGTAATTCATTCTGAGAAAGTATATTTTGTAATGTAATGTATAATGTAATTAAAATGTAATTTAAAAAATAAAATATGTAAAAATAAATAGTTTTAAAAAATTAAGTAAATCAGTATCAAAAAAATAAATGTAAGAATTAATATATTTAAGATAATTAATACATTTACAAAACCTTTGAAATTCACTGAAAAAACATAGGTTTCAGACATGTTATAGTTAGGAATTAGCATTTAAAAAACCTTTGAAATTCACTGAAAAAAACCATAGGTTTCAGATATGTTATAGTTAGGAATTAGCATTTAAAAAACCTGAAAAAAATATAGGGTTTAGGGGTGTTATAGTTAGATGGACATGTCACAGGTACAAAACCATTGAAATTCATGCATTATAGTTAGTTGTACTAACTATAACTCGCGCGCCCGCAATCCACTGCTGATGACGTCACATATTTCATCATTCATGACATGGTCAGTGACATCGATGATGACAGACTATCCCGAACTGTGCAATTTGGGATAAGGGAGGAGGCGTCTCTCTGCATTGTTGCCTCCTGACTGACTAGCAGGGGACTTGGGCTAATATCTGCTACTAGTCCCTCACTCTCCACCATACAGCCCATATGATCTCCTGGGGTTTTTGTCTTCAGCCTTGTAAAATATTGATGTATCAGGATACTCCCTTTTCCCGGTTTGAAAATTTCCCAGCTTCTGGTGGTGCCTTGACCTTCTCCTCCCTCCGCTGCTGTGGTGGGTAGGATGTGCTGCTAGTCCCTGTCTTGCCCAAAGTTTGCAGACTTTTCTATCCATTGTTAGATCCCCATTGCTGCCACGCCTTTATATCTTTGTTGTCAGATTGTGCACTCCTCTTTTTTATAGAGGTAGTTCTGTTCCTGTGAGACTTAAAGAACTTGTGCGAGTATTTACAAGTGGTGTAAAATGCAGAAGCCTGCAGCCTGGTCCTGTGCACCAAATCTCTAGCACACTCTCTTGACTTCAGCTGCCTTGTTTGGCTATATTGAATAACTGTTTGGACTTGCACTGTCTGTCCTGACACAGGTGTTGATCTCATTGATGTGGTTGGATTCCTGCTGATTGGTGAGCAGGCCTCCCTGTCCAACTATGTCAATATGAGTGTTAGTGTTGTAGGCTTTATCCAGGGATCCCGGCTAGTCTAATTGCAAAATCTAGGCCTGTGCAGCTTTATAGTTGCTATGAAGTGCTGGGCACTATCCTGTGCACCCCCAATCTCCTTGGCTGTGCCTTGTCCATAGTCAATCTGCATATTTATTTGCTTATTTATTTGTTTGGTTGTCTAGATCCCTCCTTGAGTGACCTCTTTAGACTTGATGTCGTCAATGAGGTATGGTCAAAAAGCTGTGAGGGGCAGTACAGTTCTACTGCGTAGTTCTGCTAAAAGGAGCAGGGGAGGGGGAAGGAGGACGAGAGCTGATTGCAAGCTTCTGGTGCAACCCCCTCTGCTTATCAAAGTGCTTAATACAATTGCTGACTGTGTTGTGGCCCTTTGTGGCAAAAGAAAGTCACAAGTCACAGAAGTCAGAAAGCGGCAGGGCCACTATACCACAGGTAATACTACCCCTTAAAAGTAGTAGCACCCCCTTTGACGCTCTGCCCCCCCACAACATCAATTTACATCCACTCTGATAGGGGCCCCAGGCTCAGTCCACTCCTTCTGGTTCCGGGTTCTGCGTCCTTCTGGTTCCAGCAGTCCTGCTGCCCATCCGATGAGCTTTTTCCAATTGCTCTGCTGCACTGCTGCTGCTCAATACCCTACCATTGTTTTCCAGGGAAGGGGTATACTGTGATGGTGATCATAAAGGCGGCTGTGCAGTGCAGGTGCAGCACAATACGGTGTAATATGGGGCTTCAGGTCCCACCCACGACCTGCGTCCACTGCAGCTCCCAGAGTGCTTTCAGAACTGAGCACAGCAGCCCACCAGCAAGATGAAGCACAACAAGCGCAATGAGCATGTCAAGCTCAAGCCGCCACACCGCTACCACTGCCACCACCATTGCTGCCAGTTACACACTCCAGTTGGTAGTCCGTAGTCCCAAAAGCAACACGACATGGGAGCCACACCGCAGTCACCGCCATAATTCGCAAAACAACTCTAATCACTTCTGCTTCCGCCCTTTCTAATTCTAATTATATCTTACTCTACATAAAGAAACTTTTGAAATTCACTGAGAAACCTGTGGCAACATAACATTTTAAGCTAAAAAAAGCACTGAAAGCCCCCAGCTATATTTATCTTTAGTTAGTATAACCTATGTCCTAAAGTACGGCAATTGACTGCTAATTACCAGACATATTGCATCACTCATGACATGATCTATAACATCACTGCAACAGCTGACATGATATCATTGATGGCAAGATTGTGCATGGCATTAGCGTGAATTATAGTTACTTTAGGGCACAAATTATAGTTACTAGAACTGGTGAATTTCAGTGCTTTTTCAGTTTAAAACACTGCTTTTTCATCTAAAGATAACAGTAATATACACATATATATAATATATATTCACTGAAAAAACTATAGGTTTCAGACATGTTATAGTTAGGAATTAGCATTTAAAAAACCTTAGAAATCCACTGGCAAAACCATAGGTTTTAGGGGTGTTATAGTTAGTTGGACATTTCACTCATACAAAACCATTGAAATTCCCGCGTTATAGTTAGTTGTACTAACTATAACTTGCGCACCCGCAATCCACTGCTGATGATGTCACATATTACATTATTCATGAGATGGTCAGTCACATCACTGATGACATCACTGATGACATCTCAAATGACATCACTGATGACATCATCCAGTGAATGTGGTTTGCTTCGATATTTAAATAGGTATTATATATATATATAGCAATCTGCCTTGAAGACTGAGTGGATGGATACATGTCTGAATGGAAGATTTAGTAGCAATGTGATTGACTGTCTAAGTGACAAATTTAAAGTGTCTCACTAAATATATGGGATAGTTTTTAAACCGTGTGAATACCTGTATCACTCTATCTCTTGTTGTGTAAACTACTACATAAGTTGGTTACTAGCTATGTGAAAGTTTATATTAGTTATTAATTAGTCAAGTGAGTATTTGTATGGAATAGTGAATTAATGTGTGTGTGGTTGGGTAGGAGGTGTGTGACAGTCCAAAGATGTATAAATAGTTGATTTAGTAGGTATATGAGGTTAAGACTGAATGTGGAAACAGTTGTTTGGGTGAGCGAAACTCTTTATGGGTGTGGTGATGACTAAATATATTTCTCAATGATACATGTCCAACAAACTAGAAATATAAAAGGCAGTGTATGTGACCGTTGTTGTATATAAATAAGTATACATAAGACTTAGTGATTGTATGAGTGACGTATGGATAACTGTATACTTGTTATAGTGATTTTATAACAAACTAAGTATGAGTTACTATGTAGATGAATAAATAAAGTGGTGTTTGTGTAAGTGCGTAGCTTAGTAAATATAAGTATGATCAATTGTTTGCATATGTGAGTAGGATGTCTGCATAAGTGAATAGGATGTGTGCTGGTTTGTAATGTTGATGTAGGTATATAAGTATATTTAAAATTGTTCTATTGATCTTTGTTAGCATATATGAGTGAATCTTTAGGTAAGTGTTTAGATGTGTGTGTAGATGTAGGAGTCACTGAGTGGGTTTTTAGAAGCTTGTATTGGTGAGTCAATGGTTTCATGGATGCTACTCCATATTTTATAATGAGTGTTGATAGGTTATACTAGTGTGTGATAAGATGTATCAGATTGTCACGTGGATGATGTCACCAGTGACATCATTCACGTTACGTATACAGGACATGTTTTTATGTTGTGTTCTCTCTTCCTAGTAGATCCGTGCTGGAGGTTTGCAATCACCCTCTTCTCTCTTATGGCATCACTCCTTCACTCTCTTTATTTCTAGGTAGTGTGTTTAACCTTTGCAGTTGCTCATATGATATGCCTTCTCTGATTGTGTTGTTTTGAACAGATAGCTGAGAGTAACAGTGTGTTTATTGTGTCCTCCTCAGATCTCCCTCCATGCAGTCCCTACGTTTCCTTCCCTTGCTTGACTATCTCACCAGTCCATGTATATATGTATTCCGGACTTGGGGAAGTCGAGAGGTGGACTCCTTTGAGGATCAGCACAACCCTGAGGATCCCGGAAGGTGGAACCTGACACAGCTGTTCCAATTAGCATCATGCTCCTGGGCAAAAGTGGCATCCCCACAACAAGCACATATGATGGACATCAAAGCAGGACAATAGGCCAAAAAGCTATCGAAGGGAAGCTTTCCAGACAGCAGAAGAAAACATTATGGAAATCATTGAAAACAAATAAAAGGAGAAACTGGATGATATTCACACAAAAAGGTGCGAAAGGACAACTCTCTCAAACCAAGTCAGTAACCAGTCTGACACTGGCACAGAGAGCACACACAAGGGCCCAATAAATATTCCCATCTTCCAAACAAGAAACAGCACTATGGATGAAGTGGCCCAGGCGACAAATTGCCAGGAAGCTAATATTTAAAAAAATCTGATTGTGAAAAATACAGAAGACCGACACAAGGTGAATTCTATGAATTTTAATATCTATACTGCTCCTAACTGTCGGGCACAATCCTATTCCGAGGTGGTGAAGACCAAATATAGAATCACGACTGAAGGAATACAAAGTTGGCAGGCAAAGGCACTATCTGAGACCAGTAGAAGCATGATAACCTGAACAACAGCACTGAGGTCCATGGAGACGTCACCACTGGCAACTGAGCAGGATTCTTGCACACCAAGGGTACACCTACCATTATTAGAAACACAATGCAAAGGCCAAAATACAGTAACTTCACAAACAATGACAGCATCCAATACCACACCAGCTGATCAGAGGTTCCAGATGATCAAGCAACCTCTCAGCACTGAACCAGATGGCAAAGCACAAGCCGCGTTTTAACGGAATGATAGCCAGATGGGAATCTCTGTTAAAACAAACTCGTAGATGGGCAGACATATGAGATTGAGGAAAAAGATATGGGAAATGAATCCTTTGATGATCGTCACCCCTGAATTGAGACAAGAGGCCAGGGTGACATCCTAAACGTTCAAATATTCTATATCTCCTGTCGAGCATACACTCTCTGGCCTATTTAACATCAGCTCAACTAGCATCAGTGTTCTTCATAAACTACATGTGGATAAGTCATAGGGAGTCAACCCTGACAAAGTGGGCTTGCAGCTTATACACTCCAAACATCATAGCTGAAAAAGACCTACTTATGGATTGGGGGATCCATGTAGATTACTGCCCAATGGAAACATACCCCACGTACTATCAAAGAGGTTGCATAAACAAGTAGCACAAGAACCACTGAAAATTATACTAAGGGGTACAAAACAGACCCCGAAACAAACCAGCAATAATTATATTAAAATCCAGCTTTGCAAGGCGATGGAACTAGACATTTCAAGGAGGTAGGACCATCTTATAACTCAAGGATATCAGAGGACTGGGCCTGGATCTCAATATCATTGCACACCAATGGGGGGACACATTTCTAGCACAAGAAAACATTCAATCTTGCCTGGATTGCAACACCATTGGATATCAGGGAAAGTCCAAACAAACAACATTGAAGGTATAAAGGAGCTGGCAACAAGAACCAAGATCAGAATTATGAGTTGGAATGTGGTTGGGATCAAATCAACCACAGCTAATAAAGAAGCCCTGGAATTCCTTAAAACAGGAGATATTTTATGTTTACAGGAAACATGGATGATAAAAACAAGCTCTATTAAAGATTTTCAGGTGACCAACGCATTGGCCAACAAGAAAAACATCTTTGGAAGACCAATCGGTAGGGTCTCAATTTTTTTTGTTAAATGAAACCTGCAAATGCGAGTCAAGGAATGATCCACGTACTCACCTGATGTTCAAATCATTAATATAAAAGGAATAGGACTAGAGGGCACTCAGATGACAATTGTAGTAATCAATCTGTATGTTAATCCAAACAAGAAGGTAAAAACTGCAAATATTAGGATGATCACTGGGTTGATTAGAGAATATCTTTATGAGCACCCAGGGCATGAATGTATTGTTACCGGGGACTTCAATATAAGAGATCTGTGCTGCCAGGAACAAAGTCAATGGGAGAGTGGACGGAACATAATGGAAGCCTGCATTAATACATTTAATCTAGGTTCAGCAAACCAAATAGGGCAGACAGACAGGAAACCACAACCCACATTCAAAAACATCTCCATTCTAGGTTACATCTTCCTGAGGAAAAACTTATTGAAGAGGTGCAAAGAATATAGGGTGCCTCATACTACTGTGATCATCCTCTGTTATCCATCCTTGTCAATGTAAGCGCCATGTTGCATGAGTAAAACCTCCCTGTTGGCCAAATGCTCAATCCAATCAGAGAACCGGCATCAATAAAACAAATTAAATGGGGACCCTAAAGCCAAGTAACCCTAAATAACAAGTGGAAACAGGTTATACATACAACTGGCCTTCAGAAAAGCTGATAAAAAATAATGGACTCGTTATTCAAAGCTCTGAGTGCAGGAAGGCAACCCACACATAAAGGCAAACGTATTGGAACTGGGACAATTTATCTCCTTAATAACAAATAATTCATAGAGAGCAAAAAGAGGTGTTGTCAGGCAGAGCAACAGTATAGGAGAAAGAATGGCCAGCGGACAGAAAAAGTCCTGAAAACATCCAGAAAACTGCATAATAAAGCCATCTGGCAGCTGAAACAATCCAACACGGAAGAAAAATGGAAACATATATATGCATTGTTAGCACCCAATAGGAACAGGGAGCTTTGGAGCTATGTTATTGGCCTAAATGGTGGAGGCCACACAGAAAATGCTGTTCCCACCAACAAATGGACTGCCCATGCAACAAAGCTTTATGTCGACCTAAATACATCCATGGCTAAAACCATGGATGTAGAGGACAACCACCTTGACGAGAATGAGGCAGAGCACTTTTCCCTAACAGAAAAAGAAACCCTAATTACTCTCAAGGGAATCAGGAAGGATGGGGTACCCATGCCTAATGGGTTACCAGGCAGCATCTTCAAGGAAGATCGAGATTTTCGGGCTCCTCACATGCATAGCCTGTCTAACAATGCTATAATACCTCTGTGATACCAGAGTCATAGAAAGACTCTATCTTGCATCCCATCTATAAAAAAAGGGGACACTTCTCACCTGGCGAACTACAGACTGATTGTGATGTTGGACGTTGATGGGAAGGCATTCGCAAAAGTGCTCCTGAAAGAGCTAGAGGCATGGACAAAAAGAAATGAAATCATACTGCAATGTCAGGCAGGATTTCGGCATAACTCATCTACGCTGGACAACGCCATCACGTTATCATATCTGGCAACCAAGGCCACAGAGGTGGCCTCCCCTCCACTCTATGCATGCTTCATCGACTATAGTGTCATCTTTGATGGCATTGATTGCAACATACTGTGGGCAAAACTTGCAAAGCGGAGCATGCCGAGAAAACATCTGGCGGCCATCATGACACTTCACACCAGTACTTGGGTTCGTACTAAGCGTACACAGACATGTGTAACAGCTAAGATCTACATGAACAAAAGGGTTAAAGCAGGGCTGTGTGATCGCCCCTACATTGTACAACGTATACACCGCAGATCAAGGAGAGTAACTTGTAAAAGCCAACATCTTTCTGCCTAAAATGGGCCATCCTAGAAGTCTGATCATGCAGTGCGTGAACAACCTCGTTCTACTGAATCCAACTAGAATAGGCATGGAAAGGGCATTGGAGACACTACAACTATATAACATGGAAAGCAAACGTCAAGCTAACGCAACAAAAAGGAAGGTGCTGGTTTTTGGTCATAAACCAAAGAGATGGTTATTGGGCTGGTATCTCAGCCCTCTAAAGATTGCTACTGCTGAAAAATAGACTTTTCTGGGAGTTCAATTCTCAGACGATGGTAGATCAACACTGGAGGCCAATGCACTTGAGGCTCAAGCAGCTAAGGTCACACAGGGTCTATGCAAATTAAATCACAAGCTCCATGGTCACTCTACAAAGGGAATCCAACAAGTAATGCAAGCAAAGCTCATTCAACACTGAGCCATGGTCATCTCATCTTTCCCGGTTTGCTTAGTGATAAATTGGAGCACCTGCATATCATGGCTTTTAGAAAGGTTTGCAATCTTCCATATTCAACAAGATGCACACTGATCTGCTTGGAGTTCAATATTCCAGCAATGGACATTGAATGTAAAAAAGATATAGTCAAATTCTATTATCGGGTAATTAAGACAGGCCCTGGCACAATCAGGGAAACATTACAAACTGTTTTTATTGATAATACTAGCCACTGGTCAAGGTATCTCTTGAAGCCCAACAAGTCATTGGGCCTGCCATTAGACGGTTTAACTTTCACAACCATAACAATGGCCAAACTAAAATGCCTGTTAAAGAAACAGGGCAAGAAGAACATCTCAAGGCAACAGGATCTCACTCGGATTAGCCACATCTCTGGCGCAGAGGGTCTTGTCTACTCACAGAAACCACTTCATTTCAATCATATCTGAAGTCAGGATTGGGAAGGCAAGCCCTGCAGAACGTTCTGAGAACCAGGCTCCTAACATTACCAAGATCGGTCTATAAGGGCCACTGGAAAAACACACTGCCAAGAAGCAAGGGATGGTGCTGGTGCCAATATCACACACAATTAGCTGAGGATATTGCTTGTTGTTGCTCAGCCTTCCTGGGCCATATGCGAATATACTTAAGAACAATGTTCCTTCAAAGTTGCCTAGGTTCATGCAAGGAGGCCCTAATGTTCATCTACACTACCACTGTAATGATGGACCTTGCACAAATTGGCAATTTCTATGGGGTAGCTGGAAGGACTCTATGGACAATGCAAGAATCTAGTATGTGTTGAAGACCAATGGTAGTTTGACTAACTATTACAAGGTCATCTCCGTACAGTAATTTGGAAAGAGGGAGTTCTTCCTTCCTTCGCGCAAGTGAATTACAAGTGTTCAATTCTGTTGATGGATCAACCATAAACAAGTTGACAAGCATCAGGTCCAGCACACACCCCTATTTCTGCCCCATGTTTGTTGGAATTTCTCTGGACAGGAAGTTTCCTTCTCCTTGCTTTACTTGGACCCACATCTTGGTCTTGTCTGACGGGGCACTACTCTTCCATACCTATGGCTTTCTGTGTTTAGTACATGCTTAATGGTTTCCTTTTTAATTGGCATGACTGTTTATTGATGCCTGCTTGTATCAGGAACAGTAGCTTGACCTATAGTGGTATTTTGTTGTTCCAGGGGTTATAGATACTGACAAGCAAACTCTCCCCTGATTCTCTGCTGACCACTGGTAGGCTTTCACCTGGAACCATGGGATTTAATATGTATAGAGTTGAAATGTTTAGAAGTGTATACATTATAGACAACTGTGTTGTTTGAATCACATTCTTTATATTTACATTTTTGTTCCTTTCTCTCATTAGGTGCAGTACACTGTTGGCTGACAGTTTGGCCCTTCGGCCCTGATGAATATGCCACAAATTTTATTTGGGAATGGAACAGGTTGTTCGTTCATTACTTTCTGGTTGGAGCATTTGTTTTTAACAATGCATCAAAGGGCCATTTAAATAAAACATTTTTGAGGGCATTTCACACAAATTAACTATTTGGTGGTTGCTTTGTGTCCTAGAGAGTGTTAAAATAACTCTCTTTGCGCTTGAGGACCCTAGTGGATGCAGCCAGTAAAGCATTCATGTTTTTTTAAGCATACATCCCTGCCCTCTCCCAATAAGTAGTTTTTTACTGCTTTGGCCCTCTCTTTTCCTTTGCCGATGATGAGATATCAGCCAGTTGGAAGCACTCTTTGACAGGCGTATGGTGGTTATCTATGTGTCACCCTTCCTATACATATTTTCATTTCCTTTTCTCACCTCTTTGTTAAATTGCTTTGACTGCCACCGTTATAAACCACATTTTTGGATCCAAACATGTTTTTAAAATTAATGTGGCACCTCATTTTTCAAATGATTCTCTAGTTGTTGGGCATTGGCCCTTAGTTGTAATAATAAACCAGGGACACAGTGTTTAAGGGGGATTCCTGTGAGGTGCAAGGAAAGTGGGGTTTGTGTTGTTGTTATGCCACTCTTAGTGCTAGGAATAAGAAAGTGGCTGTCATATACCCCATGTGAAACCAAAACTTTGCAGTATGTGAAAGAAATTAGTTTATGGAGAAGGATCTTGGTTGGGGGTCAGTAATTGGAAATGACAAACGGGATGGTAGGTTTGTTAAACTCCATGGATTCTGAGGCCTCCTGTGACTGCCTTTCCTCTTATGGAGGGGGCACCTTGGGTATAAAAGGCTACCAGCAAATCAACTAACTAAATTTTACAGAGAGTGCCATCAATATGGTGCCTCATCCATCCCAGCTTTATGACTGCGGACCTACCAAACTAGAAATGAGGTTTTACATGTCCAGATTGGGAAATAAAATGCCCCAAACTTTTTAATCACTCATATTGTTTAGGGGAAGTAGTGAAACAGCTGTCTAAATCTAAAGCATTGTCTTGTACAGAAAAAGACAACGTTAAATGTACAAAAACATAATTGAACTATGGCCATTTCTCTGAATATTGATGCACGGCGAAACTCAGTTATGAATAATTTTCAGTCACAACTTTATAAATTAATCAACTATAAATCGAATTTGTACAGCCACACAAATCTGAAACTATTCACTTGTCTAAGACAAACTTTAATGTCAATGTTATTGTGACAAATATACTATATACACTGTCAGGTATCCTCAAACATATTGAATTCAGGCAAATAGATTCTAAAATTCCATGAATTTTGTCTGAAGTGAGATGATCATTATTCTACATTTATCACTAATGTCAAATATTGCTGTTAATAGAATTTTGTAAAAACTGTGTAGTTGGCCAGGATGTGGACAGGAGTCATACTGTCATACAGAGTCATACTGAGCTAGCATTCCGATGATCCAAACAGGCCATGGAGCAAGAAATATGGCCGAAATAAGAGGTTTAGTGGCATCTATAACATTTGCCAGTCAAGCATGAAAGACCATGGAATATGCATATATAACAGGAACTTGAAAATATTCATCGAGAACCTCCATGCAGAAAATGGCAATACCCAGTTGCCTTGAATACTATTCTAGTTGACCACAAGAAGTTGAAGTAGAAATTGCTAATCTACTTAAAAGATTGTATGTGAATGTCAGACCAGTCAACACATGACAGAAGGAGACAAAGCGGTCCTCTGTGATTGGATACATAGAAAAAATATATAGTGTCCGGCTAATTCATTTAGTTCTGCTAGCCATCTATGATTGTTAAGTAGTTTGTCACTGTCACATTGTGGAGGAACACCATTGTATGGACAGTGTTCATTCAACTTTTTCAGAATTGAGTATTTGTCCCTACATGAGGCAACTGTATGGACAATTGAACATTTGACCATATTTGGTGTGGTATTTTGAAAGGAATTATCTAATGTACACCTAGGCAGAGGAGAACTAAATAGGCAGACTAAACAAAGGGATACCCACTTTAGCCTTGCTGACCTAAACTGTTACAGGTCCATCTTAGTATGTAGATGAATCAAATTTCAAATTGGAGCATTGCTCTGTTTCATGTTATATTTCTGCTATGCCCTTATTTAAAGAAATAATATGGTAAACTAGCTAATATTTAGATTCAAAATGGTTCATTAAATCGTGGCGGCAAGTGTAATAGGTATGAGATAGATTGTATCCTTTATTAAAAGTCATGAGGTCAAACCTTCTGGAATTTAACAAGATTGAAAGACCCAGGGCCTCATTTATGATTTATGAGGCCCCCTTCTGGTACTTTTGAGTCACCCAAACTTCACTTTTTTGATGTTATGGTGCCGCAATGTGTCCCAGCGTATATACAAGGCCGGGTAAAGCCACTTTACGTGGCTTTTCATGGCCTTGTAAATATGTACCCCTTTCACGCAAACCACTGAATGAGAGGGGTGTTCCATGGGTGTTAGTGTGGGTGTTCCCAAGTAATACCTATGGAATATGAAGCATTCACAGATTTATGAGAAATCATAAATTGGGGAATGCATCAGAATCTAACGTGTTCGGAATGTGCAACAAGGAGAAACTTTTTAATTTTACCACATTTTTTCATTTTACTACGTGTGTTTAATGCTATTGCACACATAGAAAGAGGAAATTTCCTGGATTTGTTGATTTTGAGCCGGAGGGTGTCCCTCTCAATCAGCCCCGCAAAGCAGGCACCCTTGCACCATGGTGCAAGGGTGCCTACATTGGCGCATGGCAGCACATTGTGCGCCGGCGCAGAGTAGAAGGACAGGAATGTGGTGTATCTCATGGATGTGACGCATTCCTGCCCTTTTGTTTTGATGTAGGCAGCTCAATAGGATTCCTTGCAGCACTGTCTTACACCAAAACATCATAAGTGAGGCCCCCAGTGTTTACAAGGACTTGTGGGGTTGGGTTTACTTGTAATCAGACCCTTACAGTTCCTTTGAAAACATGTTTTATTCTTCAATCAAATAAGGTGATTTATCCATTGGATGATATGTACAGTAACATGGTCAAAAGAGAATTAAACATAAGAAAAAACAGTAACCAATCCCCCGGTTTATGTTAAATTTCATCAAAATCAAAACAGGTCCAGTGGAATATATAAAACAATAAGCTGAGAGAAATTATTGATGAAAATGTTAAACATATTGAAATATTTGTCCCCACGTGCTTGTTTTATAGTTCCACGTTATATAAAGATACTGATATATCCATTCTTAGTAGATAATGTCTCCACGGCTTCAATGTCATTAAATCACTGGAAACATTTTCTTTGTTAAAGAGTGGACACATGTTTCTTAAAATCATTGCATCATAATAATGTAAGGTTTTTATGCTGGAGAGGTAACGTATCACCCGAGTGCAACTCTTGTGAAACTCTGTTATATCTACAGAGCCATCTTTAAATGTTGCTGCTGATGTAATCGTAACCTATGTTCACAATAAAACTTGTCATTCAGAGCCATGTCCTAAGCATTCTGTACTTACATAGACTCAAAAGAGATAACCCTTTACACATTCAATGCTTTTAAAACACTTTTCCTGTGTTTATATCGATACCCAAAGGTTAGAGTTATCTTCTTAATATGCAACACACCCAGGTCATAGTCCAGATATCCTTAATTTGCCCACCTACTCCTTACCTAAGCAGTTATTTTCTTTGCACGGTCATCGTCTCCCGGTTAATTGCTCAAACCCAAATCGATGTTCCAACCCAACATTTATATGTATCAAAGTGCATGAGTTGCATGCAACGTCATCACGACCTTCATGTCTAGTGTGGCGGCCATCTTTAAAGGACTGTCACCGGCAAACTAAATTGTTCTGTATACAAGCCCTCAATTAAGTTTTGTGAGTACTTGTTCAATGATAAGGCACTTCATCGCCTGCTACCCCAGCATGTTGGATTCATGCCTAAAACAAAGTATACGTAGGAAGCAGCATACGGTGCCGAAAGACTAGAATACAAGAACATGTGAGGGCTATTAGATGCTTTGATTAAAAGTATCCTGTCGCCATGCATATTCGACAAGAGCATCCTAAGAAAGACCAGATCTGGTTTCACGCAATAGAAAAGATTGCCACCTGTGAGAGGGTAATTACTTCTGCATCAGACTGAAGCAAGATGAATTTGCCGTCTTAGAACTGTGCACCTGGGTCTTAACAGTAATCACAAGTTCCACTATTTCTTATAAATATATAGGTTTAGGATCTGTGATAACTTCATAAGAATGTGGGAAATTGTCAGGATACTGCACCCTTCAGCTAAGACCCGGGTCATAACATGGACTTTGCAGTATATTGCCTGGATAAAAGTTGCTGTCCTCTTCATTCAAAAATTTCATGTCATTGTATACTCAGACCTCCAGCCAAGGGGCTTAACTAGTACTCTAAAGTATATTGCATAGATACAAATCAATGTCCTTTTCACGCAAAAAGCTCAGGTCATTACATACTCTGAGCTTTAACTTTGGAAGGGGGTTAAAATCCCTTAATTAAAATCTTGGAGTTAATATGCGACAATATTCCTTATGGTATATTGCTTGTATGTTATAGCTCCTCTGAAAAAAATCGTGGCTCTGACCATTCCAAACTGATATATAGTGGGTTGGAACATGGAGTCGGGTTTGAGCGATTAACCCGGAGACGACAACAGTGCAAAGAAAATAACTGCTTAGGTGAGAAGTAGGAGGGCAAATGAAGGATATCTGGACTATGATCTGGGTGTCTCACATATTAGGGAGATAACTCTAATATTTTGGTATTGATATGAACACAAGACAACTGTTTTAAAAACATTGAATTTAAAAACATTGAATCTGTACAGGGCTATCTCTTTTGAGATATCCATTCAGTCTATGTAAATGCAAAATGCTGACGACGTGGCGCTGAATTACAAGTGTTATTGTAAACATAGGTTACAATAACATTAGCAGCAACATTTAAACATGGCTGCCCCAAAAAGAACAGGTTGGGAGGCACCGTGAATTGCATAGATTGTCACAAAAATAGGAATCCAATGCTGTTGTGGTATATGAAACACACAGCGATTGCATTACCCCTAGGGTATTTTTACTAAATCTAAAGACATTGCAGGCCAGCTGACATTACGCGCTGTTTGCCGGTATGGTTACTACTTAGACTCTCACTCAGGTTTAAATATAACAGAGTTTTACATGACTTGTTCATGGGGTGATGAGTTCCCGCTCCAGCATAAAAACCTTACATTATTATGATGCAATGATGTTAAGAAACTTGTTTCCACGCTTTTAACAAAGAAAGTGTTTCCTGTGATTTACTAACATTGAAGCCACGGAGGCATTAGCTACTAAGAATAGGAAGTGTCAGTAGCTTTATATAAAGAGGAATCTGTAAAACAATACATACAATCGAGAATTTTTATGCACTGACTCTCTTGTTTTTGTTGATGACCATAATAGTTGCATCTGCCGACAGGGTCATAACTAGAATTTTACAGAATTTGTACATTCCTGATCTGTAATTTACTTGAAGACTATTGATTTTTACATGACTAACGTATATTTTAAGCATGGGCGGAAAATCCGTTGCGCTCGCGGATTTTGCGGATTTTCGGTAAATTCGCAATCCGCGAGATTCGCGAATTTCCAGCAAAATCCGCAAGCGGAACGGATTGGGTCAAAAGTTCAAGCTGACATTTGTAACTGTTTTATGATGGTGCCGACAAGCTGCCAGAGCCATTCTAAAATAGTTACAAAAGTCAGCTTCAACAGGAAGCTCTAATAGATAAAGTAAAGCAGGTGCTCGAGTTGAAGCTCAAATTCAGTTACACAATCATTAATCACCCCAAACTTGGGGTGATTAATGATTGTGTAACTTAATTTGACCTTCAACTCCAGCACCTGCTTTACTTTATCTATTAGTGCTTCCTGTTGAAGCTATTTGTAGCTATTTTAGAATGGCGCTGGCAGCTTGCCGGCGCCATTCTAAGTGGGGCTGAGGGCAGAAGGGCACAAAAGTGGGACAGAGGGCAGAAGGGCACAGAAACGAGTGGTACAGCGGGCAGATGGGCATAAAAAACGAGAGGGTGGCAGTGATTAACCAGGCAAAAAAAAAACCTGCGAACACGCAAAGCGCCCCGCGAACACGCAAAGCGCCCCGCGAACACGCAAAAATACAAAAATCCGCAAATTCACACGAATTCGTGAATTTTGCGGATTGCGAATTCGCAAATCTGCAAATTCGCGGATCGCGAATTCGCAAATTTCGCCCATGCTTAGTATATTTGGACAATATACATACAAAAATCTCTATCTTTAGGATTCTCTTGAGCAAACTAATGTGAACAGATCATTGTGAAACACCATTGAGATTGGATTAAGGTAATAATGTTGGGAATATAAGTGGCTGTTACTTTACACTAGTGATTGAGAGGACATAGTGAGTAATCATTCAAATAGCAAATGCTGTCTCTTACTCCGGTTTAAAAGTTTAAAATGACTATATCCGTTCTTTGTCTAAAAGAGAGACCGCTTGTAAAAGAAAGCTATGTGACTTTCTCTTCCCTGTTCCCTAACATTTGAAAAAGATAGGATAATCTGACTATGTAAAAAGTAGTGAGGAAAATCTTATAATGCTAATGGTGCACCAAAGTTATTTAACACTATGTATAGATGAATGTCAATAGCATGGTTCTCAATCAATGTCTACTCAAACGATTTGTAACTGTTGACATAACATCAATTACTATGCGTGAATTTGATGGGTAAAGGAGAATTCTCTGTGAAGCTGAGGATAGCAGACATTGAATAAAAAAAAATTATTCACTTATTTAAGGAAAATAAAACATACATACATGTGCTTCTGGGTTAAGTTTGTCATTTATTTGCACAAAGTGTATAGACGTGTGTCTATGTCAGAAAAAAGTCTGGGAGCTTTAGGCTACGAACTTTTAAAGCTTGTTGTGTAAATATGTTTTTTAACTAAGAATGTGTATGTTGTCTATGTCTTGTAGCCCTGAAGAAGTCCAGAAAAAAGGGACAAAACACTCTGGCTATGCTTTTGGAAATATTTTGTACATTTTTCAATAAAAGACATTATTCAACACACAACAAGCCTGAAGAATATTGAACCTACTTAGAGAATATACTGTATCTTATTAGAAAAGTGAAAATTTTAATTGATTATGTTTTGTACTATTGGAAGAACAATAAAATTCTGAATTAACAATGAACAGTGGGTGCTGATCAATTTGATGTACAAAAAAATCAATTTGGTAGGTAAGTTCAGTACACCCATTTTGTATCCTGTGTCTTTTTGTGATTTTTAAAAAAATCGAATAAAAGTGATTGACTGACTGACTGACTTACGTATGCCGCCCTGGACCTGGCCCCAGTATGCCCATGCCTAAATTTTGCTCTATGTTTGTGTGTATTTGTTTATTTTCTTTCTGAGAAGATTGCAAACTGTTTAAAACAGTTAATCATTATTAGCGGGTATTAAAATATAGATGTGGACTCTGAAATGAGAACTGACAGTCTTCCCAACTTGAGTGGCAGCGGATTCCAGGGCAGGAGTGTGCCATCTAGGGTATTTAGGAGGTTGGGGTACTTTGGAAAATGTTTAGGTACTCTTTGGCAACACTCTTTTTAGAACAACAGACCTACGGGGCACAGGGAATCCAAGAAGGGGCACATATGATAAAGTGCCTACCCCCAATTACTCTTTTAACCCCACACCATAGCAATGTCTTCTGCACAACCTGTATTGTGTGGCAGGTCACAGATAGTCATTCATGGTGCCTCTTGGCCTTACAATACAAAGTAGCCAAGGGATCTCTCTGTTTTCCACAATATACTCCCTCTGCAGCAGGCACATTTTATGAAGCATTGATTATTACGCTGTAAAAATCCTATTTATTCAAAATCCCTATGAGATGGTCCTTACCCATTTTCTCCACTTCTGTTTTTGGGTCTCTTGAGATATGCCTGAGTTGCCTCAAATTACTTCTTGGCCCAGGGTCCATTTTCATCAGTAGGCGGTGTAATATATCCATTCTTATGAATGAGACTTTGTGATCTGTGCTAGCTGAGGGCCTGACTTAGTGTTCATGGGGGGTAAGATTCAATATCATTGACTTTAAGATAAAGGCAGTGTGAGCTTCCTATTGTGCCTGTCAGTGGGACATAAAGGTGCACGTCCTGCCTCTTAGCAGAGTGCACAGAGCAATAGTTCTATATCTGACAATTTTAATTAAGAGTATATAGGTAGGGGTGCGAAGGGGGTAGGCAGCTGATGAAATATTGACAAAAGAAAATCGTGTATTTAAAGGTGAGGAAAGAGAGAGAGTCTTTGGTTGTGAAAGGGCACAGTGAAGTGGAGACAAAGGAAGGATGCAAACGGACAGAGTAAAGACAGTCGACAAGACAGAGATACTGTGAAAGTTGGAAGAATGGAAAAAAAGGGTGTAAGTGTCTACATGTAAAAGTCACAGAAGGGGATGGATTGGCATCCCAAAGACCACTACCACTTCCAGACATTACTAATGTAGTTTAACTGTTATTTGACACCACTCTATTTAGAACAGCAGACCTAAGGTGTCTGAGGGATGCCAATAAGGGACACACATGCAAAGTGCCGACCCCCACTTTTAACACCACAATGTAGAAATGTCTGCAGCACCTCTTGTATGGTGTGTGTCAAATCACAGATAATCATTCAAGAAATGGTTTAAATGTAATTTTTTTTAAAGTATTTTAACTGGCCACCTTAGTCATAATTGTATATAGTGTCAAAAGAACTTTTTTTGCACCATTTTGTGCAGCAGTAATCTGCACGTATATTAAGTTTTAAAGGTATCCTTTTGTACATGCAAGGGCAACAAGAATACTCTAAAGATAACAGAAATATCTCTATCATGCGCACCAAGAAAATATGGATCCTATTAAATGTCTGCCCATGGCTCCACCCCCTATACCCACCCTATGACCCACCCCCTAGCCCCCAGCCTTACTTGATTAGTACCTGCAATTATTTGTTTCCTTTTAAAGCACTGGGTAGTAGGGAAAGTCAGTAATTGCTATACGCTACCTAGCAATTATGGTACTCATTATAGATGCAGAGATAGCACATTCATTATGCTCGTGTAATAGCCACTGGTTTCCCCTGCTGTAAAGTGGCAGTAGCAGTTACACATCTGGTAATATTGCCATTGTAATGCAGTAATATCTCAAACCTTTAAACTGAATAAGAGTGCTGTAAAACACTTGGCAGGGGTGTCACTATGCTATTTGGAGACTGTGACCTGTAACCGAAGAAGTTTATGATATTGCAACATTTTCAATTAAGTTTGCACATACATTACACTGAATATTTTCTTCGCCAAGTGGTATTTTGCCATAATAATGTGTATGTTACTTATCTGTATGTCTTACCTTCGCGAATAGTATTGGTGCTAGGGAACACAACACTAAATAACTGCTGATGTTCGCTGAGAAATTCTCTCCAACTTTATCGAGCTGCTGAACTGCTGAAAACAAAATCTATTGCAGTATTTATAATGGAGTAAACATTCAGGAAAAAAAACTATCAAACCTTTTTCCTTTGAGAAGTATTACCCCACAATATTGTGCAGACGATAGAAGTAAAAAACAAATCTCCGTATCATACCCTGATTCAGTAACACTTTTGTTTTAACGTTCTTTGATTTCCAGATATTTGCTTTATTGGTTAAAGTGGAAGACATAATTTTTTTTGTGAGAATATTCGAAAGGGCTTTACAGAGCTACACTGCTGTATATAGTAATGCATTACAAAGCATTCTAAAACTAGGGTCTCTTAACAAATCTGTTGAAATTAACAGTAAGAAAGGACTACTTGCCCAATAAATCTTACCTGACTTTTACTCTGCATGTTGTAGCAACTAAGTCATTATTTGGGGCCTGGTTTAGAAATTTGAAGTGACATAGGGTCTCATTACGGCGGCGGTCAGACAAGCGTCTGATAACCATTGCTGCGGGAAGGAGAGCCAACGACATGTAGTCACCGGTACAACCCGCCATATTATGATACGATTACCATGTAAGTGATAGGAAACATAGAGTGTACTATTGGGGCTTGTGCTACAAACTGGAAAAGGGCCACAACACAAGCCACAGTAGTAAAAGGCATGTGTGTACACATCCATGAACTATGTGCCATGCACCATGTGGTGTCTGGCCTACGGTGCATGGAAGTTTGGAACGACACCACGAATGCCCCCCTGGCCACAAAGCAGAGACCCACGGGGGACGGGGGCACTGCTTGAGGACCCCAAAGTCACTTTCCAACATCCTTATCATGCATGGTGGTGGGACCACCATGAAAAAACTGTGGGAAATGTACATTGTAATCCCTACAGCAGTGCCTACGCAGGCTTCACCTTGATAGTAGGGATTACAGTTCAACCGCTGCCCCAATGGGCTCCTTGAGTCTGTCAGAGGTGGCGGCTTGTCCCTCTGCCCACGGTTGTCTGACCGACTGCATCATAATGCGGTTGTCCGACCGCTATCCTGGATGTCGGTGGGACTGCCACCAATGACCTGTCAGTGGCGGTCACATCGACATTATAATATGGCCCATAATTCTTATATACTCTTCTAAATTCTTCATATAAAGGAACAGTCTACAAAATTGTGCTGGTAAAATGCCTTCAAAAATCACATTGGTTCGATTTCTGGCAAATATAAAATTTACTACATCTTTCCAGAAAAGACAGAATTATTTTCTTTATTTTGACCAGATTGTTTCAGAACAAAAGCTTTGACTACATATCTGCAACTAGTGGTGTAACACAAAACGATGGGGCCTACTTGCAGAATGTGATGCAGGCCCTGTGTCTCCTATATCTAAAGGTTATTCATTAATGTTGGCTTCAATGGGAGCCCCTGAATGGTTGGGGCCCCCCTGTGGGGCATGGCCTGGAGGGGGTTGTGATATGCCCTGGCAAGCAACTCCTAACAAAGTGTGAGTTAGTAACCTCTTGCTCAAAATGTTTTGCTGTATATTCATAGGAGCAATTTAAATGACTTGGTGTGTCTGTGTGTTTCTGTGCATTGCATTGACACAGAGCTAAGAAAAGAGCCCTACATAGATCCACGTTTAATGTGTGCCGAGTACAGACTAGTCAGTTCAGTTCATTTCAATTCATTTAACTTTATTTGATTTTATGATAAAATTATAAAAGTGAACAGCACATACAACAGTAGATATAAAAGTAGACAGCTCCATATATAGGAGCAAAAATATATAAGAAAACCTAAGATACATTACATTGAATATAAAAAACTGTTTAAAAAAAGTTAAATTACATAGATCCAATGGGACCTATATTAACCCAATGGTAACTAAATCCCTGCATTGCAGACTTTTTGAATAGTTGAAAGGACCCCAGAAAGAAAAAAAGGACCAAAAAAACATACTTTTGGTGATGCTAGTAGCTGTAAATAAAGATATGCTAGTCTGATTTGCCTAAAGTGCGCCTAGACCAAAAGAGGCCTGATATACTTGTAGGAAACACAAGCACAATATGCATGAAGTCACAGATCGAAATATTATCTCAACTACAAAAAAGCAGATTGGACAACTTATACCAGGCCCCCTTTGGGAAAAAAAGCAGATGAAAAATATATCACCTTAAAACGTTAAAAGACATTGTTGCCTATTAGACATATTCAAAAGGAGATAGGGCCCGATGTAGGTAAACGCGATTTTCCGATTTCAAAATACCGAGGCGGGCCGAATCGGTATTCTGAAATCGGAAAACGAGATGTAGGGAAAAAAAAACGAATGAATACCGAATCGGTCGGCATCGGTAATGAGAATCGGTACGTTCCGATTCGGCTCGGTCCGAATCGGAAAGTACCGAATCGGCCAACAACGAATCGGAAATCACCGAATCGGCTACCACCGAATCGGATATTCCCGAATCGGCGAATACCGATTCGGTAAAAGCCGAATCGGTAAAATCCGATTCGGCAATCATAGATTCGTAGCCATGAAAACACACCCATGGCGAAAAAGCCCATAGGAATGCATTGAATGAACCGATTCGGCTTTTACCGATTCGGATAATACCGATTCGGATTTCACCGAATCGGATATTACCGAATCGGTAAAAGCCGAATCGGCAATAGGCGATTCAGCCAATGAGGTGGCTCCCCCTCCCCCACCCAAACAGGGAGTGGCAACCCTGGCAGGTGCAGCTAATTAAGAAGTTTCTGGAAAGCCAGCCTGAGCTCAACACTCACAGTTAGCTGCAGTGGGAGAAGGAGGTTGCCAACTGAACTGGAGAACATGGCAGAGCAGTCAGAAAGCCAGAAGTCCTCCCAGAAGAGGAAGCCCAAGTTCACCACCACCGAACTTCAGGTGCTGGTTGAGGAGGTGGTGAGGGTGCACCGCCAGCTGTTTGGCAAGCTGTCCCTCAACGTGCCAGACAGCACCAAGAGGAGAATCTGGGCCGACATCGCCCAGAAGGTGAATGCTGCGGGTGTCACCCCCAGGTCCATAGAAGAACTGAAAAAGAGGTTTTATGACATCCGCAGCCTCACCAAAAGGAAGATGGGTGAGTTCCAGAGGCAGGCTGGACACACTGGAGGAGGCACGAACCCGGCGCCACCCCTCACCGAGCTGGAGGAACTGGTCTCCAGCACCATTGAGAGGGAGAGTGTCGTTGGTATCGGGACCCTGGACAGCTCTGCGAGAGCTACAGCTACAGGTAAGAAGCATGCGCATCATGACACACCCTACCAGACACCTCCCCATTAGACACAATGCATAGGCAAACCCCAGCACTGTACTGTCACCAACATACAAGAGACAAGCATCATGGTACATGTAGTCAGCAGAAGTTAGCTAAATATGTCAGTGCAGAATCACAAGACAGGAAACAGTGTGACACAGTGTAAGGAGATGCAAGGACATGTGGAATGCCATAATTGTACTGACTGTAATACATCGGCACTCAGTTTACAAATGCTTCTTTGTACCTAGGGGCCCCATCAGGCGGAACAACTGTGACAGCAGAGGGAGCAGCACCGTCCAACACTGCAGTCGCAGGGCCGAGCACCAGCCAGGCTGGCCAGGAGGAGGATGAGGAAGGAGACACCCCAGGGCTAGGTATGGAGGGAGTCCTGGTCATTGACTTCCATGCAGTGCACTCCCCAGTACTGCCCAGCACACCCCCTTGCAATTCTCCCCAGAAAACTCCCCTACAAGGCACACCATTCCGCCTACACCAGCTCCTGCCGCAACCGTGGCCTTGCCACCTGTTCAACCTGTCCTGGGAGCAGGGGCTCAGGGACCGGCCAGCACCACACCCCCACCAGTGGCACCCCAGCCCACTCAGCAGGCCGGAAGCAGCAGTGCCCGGCGCCGTAACATCACCACCACTGCTGCACCAGCACGGGAGGCCAGTGTGTTCCTGGGCCTGGAAGGACAGATGGTTAAAATCCAGAGGCAACAGGCAAGATCCACCATGGCCTGCCAACGCCAGCTCCTGCAGCACAACATGCAAATGGGAGAGTTGGTCAAGGGATTCCAGGCCGTCGTGGAATCCAACAAGGAGGTGGCAGCAGGGTTAGGCAGGCTGACCACTGCCATCACCCACTCATCTGCCAGACAGGAGGAGCATGAGCTGGTGCGCAGGCGGGATGCCCGGGTTCTGAACCGCGCCATGGGCCGCCTTGCAGCGGCGACGGCACAACTGTGCCATCGCAGCGCCAACCAAGAATCCGTCCTCAGTCAGCATACGGCTGAGCTCACTAGGGGGATGGCCAGGATCACCACGGCTATGGAGGCCATGATAATTTCAAACACCGCCTCCAATCCTGCCCTGGACCTGGGTGATGCTGGAGACAGCAGCAGCCGCAGCAGCCCGGCCAGCGCTGCGTCTGAGCCACGGAGGAGCACCAGGCGATCCGCTGATGCTGCTGGGCATTCAGAGGGGGCTGAGGGACACCCCAGTGGGTCTGGCAAGCGGGCGAAAAAATAGCCTGGCAAGGGCAGATGAGGCAACCAGAACCCTGGACTTTATTTGATTTTACATACTCCATTTTTTGATGCACATCAGTGCTGTAACTGTGGTGCAACACTATTAAAATTTGTTTTTTGCAAGCAACATTTAGCTGTCTTTGCATCTGTACTCAGTCAGAAATAGTTCTCAGTGATCTCCTCACGTCTGTATCTGCCATCACTTGGCGTACACACCCCAGCTGGCTGTGTCAGTGGCACAGCTTCGTCGTCGTCATGGTCCTCGTAGTCAGACAACTCCACCTCAGTGCTCTTCTTGACCGCAAGGTTGTGTAACATTGCACATACAGCTATGATCTTGCAGCAGGTGATGGGGGTATACTGCCTTGCACCTCCACTCTTGTGCAGGCATCTGAATCTACTTTTCCAGATGCCAAAGGTCAGTTCAACAACATTCCTTGTGCGTATGTGGGCCCGGTTATACCTCCTTTGGCTGGGTGTGGAGGGGTTGAGGTAGGGGGTGAGTATGAATGAGCGGAGGGCATATGCACTGTCGCCTGGAAGAGAAAGGGGTCACATTAGACACATGCATACATGTATTACACCTACCTACTATGTGTTATGGGGGTCTGATGATGTGTCTCACCTAGGAGGTATCCTTCTCCAAATTCGCCAGCCATCAGCCGTGCATATATGCCGCTCTGTTGGAATATATAGGAGTCATGGGTACTCCCTGGAAATTTTGCTACCAGGTCTGTGATGGTGCACTTGGCATTGCAGATCACCTGCACGTTGATGGTGTGTGTAGATTTCCGATTGCGGTATATGTATTCGGTGTCCGCTGGTGGGCAAATCGGAATGTGTGTGCCATCTATGCAACCGATGATTTGGGGAAATTGTGCCATCTGGTAGAAGTCAGCTTTAGTTTGTAGCAGTTCTGCGTGGGTTGCAGGGAAAGAGATGTATTGGTCCATCCTGTCTATCATGGCGTCAAGGAATATGTGGAAGAACATTGACAGGCTGCTCTGGCTCACCCCTCCTGCTGCTGCTACTCCACTTTGATAGCTGCCAGACGCTAGCAGGTGTAGGCTGCATAGCACCTGGACGTGCGCAGGGATGGCGTGTGCCCTTGGGGTGTGGTGGTCCAAGAATGGCTTAAGGTCCCTGATGAGCTCAAGTATGGTGTCAGAGTCCAGCCTGTATCTCTGTAGGATCTCAGCCTCAGTGAGCATGAACAGGGTTATCCTCTGTCTGTAGACCTGTTCATTTCTTAGCCATTCCCTCTGTCCTTCCTGCTGTAGCCGTAGCCACCTCGCAATGACATAGAAAGCTGCCATCCTGCAAGTTGCAATGCATTTTGGGACTGTTTATATGGGTTGGAGTTGGTTACCACCTGATTGCAATCCATGGTAAATACCGAGTGAATTCTACCGATTTTGAGCCGATTTCGGTGTTTCTGTGCCTCCCTACATCTCCCCAACTGTCGGAATCGGGGAATTTCCCGATCGGAGATTCATACGAATCGGCATGTTTTCCGATTCGGCTCATGTCCGAATCGGTATTTGTACCGATTCGGTACATGGACCGATTCGGTGATTTTCCGAATCGGTGTCACTAACGATTCGGTACATGGACCGAATCGGTGATTTTCCGATTCGGTGTCACTAACGATTCGGTACATGGACCGAATCGGTGATTTTCCGATTCGGTGTCACTAACGATTCGGTACATGGACCGAATCGGTGAATTTCCGATTCGGTGCCACTAACGATTCGGTACATGGACCGAATCGGTCTTTGCATCCGAATGGGTGTTTTTCCGATTCGTTACATATCCGATTTTCGGTATGTACGTATCGGATTCTTTCCCATTCGGTACTCATTCCGATTCGGTTTTCTATCCGATTCTTTCTGTTTTTGGTTCCCTACATCTCGATGGCTGTTTACCGATCGGTAAGGGCCAAAAATCGGTATTTTCGGCCGTTACCGATCGGTAACGCCCTACCTACATCGGGCCCATAGTGCTCTAATCCACTTACAGATCTAACCAGGACATACTTCCAATGGTATGTTTTGTCATTGGAGAATTTTTCCTTTCAGTAGTCACCCTTTGGCAAAAAATCTGGGGCATATTACCAAGAACCTCATTAAAATGATTGCCGTTTTAGCGGCAGGAAACTGCCACTAAAACGATGATAATGGGTTTGCTAATATGCGTTATAGAATTCTAATAGAAGCCCAGGTTAGATGTGCAGGACATCTAACCTGGGCTTCTTTTGGAATTCTATAACGCATATTAGCAAGCCCATTATCGCCGTCTTAGCATCAGTTTCCTGCCGCTAAAACAGCGATAATTTTAACGGGGTTCTTGCTAATATGCCCCTTTGATTATGCAGTGCAAGTTTCTTTTTTGTTATTCCACCAGGGTTAGAATATAGGCCTGGATTTCCTAATTCTTTAAACAATCTTTTTAGGTATTGTAACCATGGAATAAAAACTCAGGGAATCAGAGAGAAGTAGGTAAACCCATACCTGAAGAAGGCAACCCGTTGTTGGAGAAAGTTGTCCAACACATTAAGAAATCAGGTTAATAATTTTGAAGAATGTGAGTCCTTTGCAAGTAATACATCTGGAATTGCCTTTTTACTGGGAAGCTCCTAATTGTAGCACTTGGTAACTCTCAGGGTATTTGAAATATGCAGTACAAGGCCTACTTTGGGGAAGTGGTGTAGGATTGCAGTCCCAATTTTCTTGCAGACATAGGTAACACACAATAAGTTATTGTCCATGCACTGCTTTCTTAAATGGAAAAGTACATTTATTGCACACATACTACTAAATACTAGGCATTAAATTACAAATATGCACATCAGGTAGATGGAAATACCTTTGGTGACACCCTCATAACACCTTGACCCCCAATGAGTGCTAAACCCCATAATCACAGTGCTTCCCACCTATATCACATGTAACACCACTTTACAATGGGGTGTAATTATACCTAAAGGCAGCCTATTGTCTTTGTTATGGGTCACCACATTAATATTAACCCCAGACTGAGACCTCCGCGGAGTGTGTGGAGATTTGCCTTCTCTGTGTTGCGCGGAGAAGGCAAATCTCTGCACACTCCACAGCGGAGCTCAGTTGACCAGCCCCTGCCTCCACCCCCATTATAAAAAGTAATTAAACATTATTAAAAAATAAATTCAAATCCACTTACCTGGCATGCAGTGTCTCCGGGTTGCCCTCCTCCTCTTCTGTGCCCTCTCGTTGTTCCTTTTGAAAACTGTGCATGCGTGCACCCACGCCGCATGTGAGGGTGCGCGTGCATGCGCAGTTCTCACAAGGATTGCCGAGACGCAAAGAAGAGGAAGAGGGCAGCCTCGGGACGCCGCATGCCAGGGAAGTGGTTTTAAATGTATTTTTTAATAAAGTTTAATCACTTTTTATAATGGGGTGGAGGTGGGTGGCGGAGCCTTGCGGAGTTCCACAGAGTTTGTAGCCCCACTACGCACACTACGCCTGAGGTAAATCAATATATATAAGACAAGCCTATCGGTCTAATCAAGGGATCACCACATCAACATACACAAGGCATATCTACAGTCTTTGTCAAGGCATTACAACTGTATTGAAACAATAATTCTAACTTTCAATATTAAAACCAATGGGAACAAGTATCATAGTCAAATACAGTCATCAAAGCATATGCATTATGATGTTTATCAATAAATATTTAAATACATCATTAATGTTCTAAACAATCAAAGATATGTGTGGAGTCTTTCTTTTACACACCTTAGGTCACAATGTGCAGCCACCGGGCCAACCACCTAGGATCCCTGTACTCTATCGCTGTGGAGCGAAACCTTCAGCCCAGGGAGTACTTTGAAAAAATGATCCCCTTTACTAGGAGTTGTGAAGTTTGTGTCCATGAACATTGTTTTAAAAATAATTCTTGGGTTTCTGCTGCATTCCCTGAAACCCCCTGCAACTCTTTTATCATTTGTTGGTGAAGCCCCTGGAGCTCCTTGGGGCTCCACAAGGCACAAGGAATATTTAAATTAGCCCTTACATGGCATTTTAAGGGGATCAAGGCACAAACAATGCATATTTAAATTGCAGGCCCAGGTGGAGGTAAGTGGCTTCGCAATGCAATTCTTGTTTCTGTGTTTTCCCTCTATATTTAGCTGCCCCAGTCCCAGCCGGGGCACCAAACGCCTGCTATTTTGTTGGGTCTGAAGAGAGTGCACTGTCACCCTGCCCTTCTGGCTCCCCACCTGACCGACATTGTCCCATGTGAGTGCGTGAGCCAGTGGGTATGCCGGCGAGCTCATTCTCTCATCTGTGGCATTATCCCTGTGCTCCTGCTGTGCTTCTCATCTCCCCTCAGTTTTGGCCGCCTGGCGGGGGAGGTGGCACGGCTAAAGTGAGTATCTCAGTGACACTTCCCTCTTCCTCTATTACCCAGGTGACCGGGTTCCAGGGGCGTTTTAAATTTTCAATTCAAAATAGCTTTATTTTGACAGTTTTTTTCATAAAAAGCATCGCAACATAAAATACAATATTAACAATAAAAGATTTTTCCAATAGGCATGAACATTCATTATAAAAATGATCAAGTCATAGGAAAAGCAGTTTAAAAGTTGAATCATAAGATTAAAACACCATGGAACAGCGAGTGTACCATGATAACATTAAAATAGAAAAGGGGCACGACTCAGATGAAAACAACCAATGAGTCCTACAGATGTCAATAGCAATTTAACAAGAAACAATTCATTAAAGCTGGGTCATGTGGATTAAAACACCAGCAAAAATAAGCAATGTAAACATTTATCATAGATGGACAGCACTAGGGCTCGGCAAGAGAGAAAATGTATAGATAGCGCCCCATAAGAAAGCAAACGCAGAATGATAATACATACAATTTCAACACATCCATAAACTATAGAGAAGTCACATCCTATCATTGGTACAATAGCAGCCAGCGAGAATTAGCTAAAGTACAAACTTCCGTGGGTGTACAAGACCTGAACTCAGAAGAGACAATCTACTAGCATCCCAGACAGGCAAATGTGATGCCGAAGTTGTTGTCAGTTGTCTTTTCAAACTGTTGACTTTACATGCTTGATTGGTCTAATTTGTATCAGATTTTGATCTGATGCACCACATCCACCTTAGAAATTGTGCTAGGGGGATTGCGTAGCAGGAGGAGGGGTCCATCGACTAAAGTCTCAGGGCAATAATACTTTCTCTGGTACCCAATTTCTTGCAAGTCTGCACTAGCCAGACCTTGTGGGGAGCTGCATAAGCAGGACAGACACACAGAATATGAAAGTAAGTGTCTGCATGCACGACGGGGCATTTTGTTATCTCCCAGTGATGACTATTTAGCTGTAAAGGTTTTTAGAGGCAGGGAACCCACTCTAAATTGAAATTAAAGTTTGCGATCAAGAAGTTTTGTTATTCCCAATAGAGTTCACAACAAGGACATGGTTTTGTTGAAATAAAACTCCCAGTCAATGTAGTACAATCACTTGCTCGAATAATATTTTGCCCCACCGTTCTCCAGTATCTTTCCTTCATAGCTTCTTTACATAGGACTGCATACTAGATGGTTTATTCCACAGGTTACACAAGCCCATGAACATCAGTGCCCCTTTGATATCTCTAAGCCAGCCTATTTTATAAAAGTGGTCAGCCTCAACAACATCCCTAAGACGACTTGCATAAGTGATCAATTCAGGGGTGCTCCATATTCTATGCCAGTATAATATGAGACGAAGCCTAGCTAAATCAACCAGCGAGTTCCTTCCTAGGTCATTGAGCAATAAGAGGGTTGGAGTGCTTTTGGGGAGACTAGTAAGTGTTCATAGGAACCTATTTTCTGCAGATGCTAGCTTAGTCAGATTCTCAAACCCCCATGGCTCCGACTCGCAGAGAACTGATCTCACCACCTTTGCATTATAGATTTTTAGTGCAGAACTTACTGGTTTTGTCAGAGATTTTCTGAATTCAGCATTTTGCTTCGGCTAATTGTCTGTATTTTAATGTCATTGTTTCAATGTGAGGTCTTCATTTCATCTTTTTCTCCAAAGCAAGGCCTAAATAAGTAAAGGCATATTGCTCTAGGGGCACACCCTCCATGGAAAGTCTGCCTCTTAAGGATCTGTGCTTGTTACAACTCATAAGTTTGGTTTTGGCTGCATTAATATCTAACCCTCGAAGCTTACAAAATTCTTCAAATTATGTCAACGCACGCTGTAACGCGCTTGATATTTTGGAAATGATAAGTGTGTCGTCGGCAAACATTAGGATTGGTACCTAGAACCTGCTAGTGTTGAGGCATCGGTGGACGTAAGAGATAAAAATTTGGCAATCTCATTGATAAAAAGGGAGAACAGTGTTGGGACCAAAACACACCCTTGGCGCACTCCCTTTTCAACTGGAAAGGGTCTGTGATGTTCCCTTGCATGCCGCAGCATATTTGTGCAAACGTGTTCTTGTGGAGGCGAACTAAAAGGGATAGCAGATCCATCGGTATGCCTAAGTCCCGGAGCACCACTCAGACCTTGTTGCGCGAGACTAAGTCAAAGGCTGATTTTAAATCGACAAAGGCAGCATGCATGCTACCTTCACCAAGTGCCACTGTTCGCCAGTATATTTGAATACATCTAAAAACTATTGTACTTATGTGCGCATGTAAACCAGTTAAAATATCATTAGCTTCTATCCACTCTCGTACCTTTTCCAGGACCAGATGTGATACCACCTTTTGAAAGGAATCAATGAGGCTAATGGGCCTGTAATTCCCGGGCAAAGATCTATCACTCTTTTTATAGACTGATATAATCTCTGCTGCCCCTCCACGAGTCTGGAATGGGGGAGCCTTGAACAATAGGATTTGCTCTTATATACCTGCCCCCCTTCTCCTTATCATGTAGAAAGACATCAGCGGGAATACTAACAAAGCCCAGGGCTCTTCCCCCGTGATGGCATTAAGGGCAGCCTGTACATCAGCAGGCTCAAAAACCAGGCCAAATAGATAACAAGGGGCAGCTACTAAGGGTTCGCTTTCCTCTTCATTGTTGTTGCTATACTGATGGGCAAAATATTTTACCCAGGATTCTGGAGCAACATGGTTTTCTGGGGGAGGAGGGTGTCCACCCATACCGCATTTTACAAGAGACCAAAAATGTTGTAGTTGATCCTTGTGCACGGTGATTTCAGTTCCTGCCATCTACCTTCGTCTGACTCTTTCTTTGCCTTGGCCTGTACTGTTTCAGATGCCTTTCTGACATTCCTTATCATACTCAATTTTTTTCATCTAATGGCTTCCACTAGAAATTTACGAGCTAACTTACATTCTTTATTATGCCAATTATGTTGAGGTTTAGCATGAGAGCCTCTGTCACTATATGGTCTTTGGAAATAAGATCGCATGTTATCAAATAAGTAGTTATGGATAGTAGTTATCAAGCCTAATTGTTGGGAGTTACTAGAGAGATCCACCATCTCTGCTGACGCATCTTCCACATCCTTACTGATGGAGGACAATGTATCAATGTTCTCTATTATTTTAGACCATTTAAACCTCTGTGTATCATTGCTGACCAGTAGATCACTAGTAGATGTTTATTTTGGGGATTGTGTTGATTCATCTGGTTGCATAAGGCAAAAAGTAGAGCAAAGTGGATGATGATCGCTCTCCACTCACTCTGTAACAGCTATGTTAATAAAGGCATGCCATAACTTTAGTTCAACAAGGAGATAATCAATTCAGCTGAAATGGTGGACAATATTGGAGGTGCTAAGCCCTTCCTGTCGGAGATGGTTCTACCATTAGCCGCCCTAATACCTCTTTCTAGGCAGAATGCTTTCAGTTGTATCCCTGCTTCTGTCCATCTTTTTATAGGGGATATCTCTAGATTAGATACGTAACATGCAGCATCTCTCTCAACTGCCAGATCGCTGTCCTCAAAGTCTAATGGCTCAAAGGTTACATTGAAATCTCCAGCTAATATAACTGAAGATTCACCTGCTAATTTTTCCATGAACTCATCTACGGCCTCTATGATGTCAGATTTCCTCCCACCTCTGACCCCTCTTGGGGATATGTTATTGAAATCAATATTACTAGGGGGGGAGGAGCCAAGCTCGACATCGTGATGGCCGCACGGTAGCTCGGCTCCGCCGGCCTCCCTGCCCAGACTCATCTATCCTGCCGCCCATCCTGCCCAAAAACGATAACATTTTATAGATGAAGGTCTGCTGATACTTACCACCCGTCCTGGTGGCTCCGGCGCTCAGTGGGTCCGCAGCGGCGTCCTCCCAGGAAGTGCGGCCTCTGTAGAGTGGAGACCAGGGCCTTGCCTTCAGCGAGTAGCCGGCGAGAGGGTGTCGGTGGCGGCCTCGGGTGGAGGATGGAGGCCGGCCGGAGGAGGCCATTGTGCGAAAAAGCCGGAGGCAACTGAACGCGCCTAGGACTACGATCCGGTGGTCCAGAGGTGAGGTGCGGCAAGTTGTGTGTGGGGGACGCCGTCTTGGTGGCTCCCCCCCTTGTTGCCTTGCCCGGCCATTCCGACTTCCATCGCTCGGTGGTGGAGAGTGGTTCCAGCGGAGCGTTGGCGCCAGCGGGTCCCCCTCTTTTGGTGGCCCTCATCTTTGCACCGAGGTTGCTGTTTGGATGCTTGAGGGGGATCCCGCGGGGGCCCTGCTTGTGAGCCCGCCCCAGGAGTTGGTTTCGAAAGGACGGCGCAGTAATCGCAAAATGGCGGCTGATGCCGTATGCTGTGGAACGCCCCGGGATGTTGATGCTGTACCTCTGTGCCGTGATGGGGCATGCACTGGGGAGTGTGAACCCACGATTGGCGACGTCCTACGAGCGCTGAAGATTTGGCAAGTGACCTTGGCCCGGGATTCCTGTGTGCAAGACAAGGTGGTGACCGCCATTGCTCCCGGGCCGTCCCTCAGAGATGTGGAGGGGCCCGAGGTGGTTTCTGTCTGTTTCCCGCACTTTGGCGGGGTAGCGATGTCTTGGTTCGCATGCAGGAAGATTTGTTGGCGATCATTGACACTGATGTACAGGACTGCCGTAAACAGCTTTTGCATTGCCTTCGGCGGAGGAGATCCCGTGAGTTGCTTCCATTGGCCATTTAGCGGTTTCTCCATGGCCTTTTCTCTCCGCTTTGTTTTATGCCCGCTACCTTTCTATACATCGAGGCGATAGCTAAGAAAGGACTGGGGTGAGCCTGGTTTTTTCATCCGGAGGACTGCTGTTCAAGGCACGGAGTTATGGACTGCCACAGATTGAGATAATTTGTCGAATCCTTAATATGTATGGCTATCTGAAAACATGCCAGCTTCGTTTTGGGCTGCACTAAATTGTTTGTATGGGCGGGGGTGGGGGCCGTGCGCCTTGTTACATGGTATCCTCCCCCCTGGCTTTCCTTTTTTCCTTTTTATCTGTTTTCTTTCCCTTTCCCTACATTATCTTATTCTATATTTCGGGTTCATGTTTAGGGCTACAGGCACGCTGCTGGGAGGGGTAGGCCATACCCTTCTGCAGGGGTGCAGGGTGGGGCGGGTGGAGGGGGGTCTATTAGATAGTTATTTGTTTCTATGGCTCTTTTGTGTCCTTTTCTTGGGTCTCCATGACTGTGCGTGATTCCCGCGGGATGAGTGCCTGGGGGGAGGTCTGGGTATTCCTATACGATATGTACTTTCAGGTTTTGCTTATCCTGACTTAGCCGCCCCGCCCCTAAGAATGTTTGCTGTCTGGATTGTTGATCGCCATTATCGCCGTGGGGCGGGTACAGCAACGTGGAGTCCCCTTTTTCCTTTTTTTTCTAATATTTTTGTTTTCTTTTACTCTCCGGGTTGGGCTGTATAGTGATTGCAACATTCTCCGTCTCATTGATGATTTGATTATCATGAGAGTGATGTTTTGCTTGTCTTTGGGCACATGAGGTTGCGGGTGGACACTGACTGAAGAAGAATTGCAAGGGCATCTATGGCTTGAACGCTTTGGACTATTCTGATGACTGATCTACGGATTCCCTATTATAATGTTGTTGGTTCTGTTCCCCGTCATGTGTACCAGGATGCTTATTATACAACCAATCCTTTAGCCTTTAATATAAAATTAACCTTCTGTGATCCTTTACTGGGGGGTTACACTCAGTTAGCATTACGGACTCGCAGCATTGTGTAGTATTGCGTAACCACTCCATACTTTTTATTTGCTATTGGTGCTTTCCAGTGTGTTCCGTGGCCGGCCTCTGGGTTGTAGGCCCGTATTTGTATGCCACCATCTACACAAATAAAGGTTTTCAAAAATTAAAAAAAATATATATATATTACTATGGGGTCTGTTCAACAGCCGAATGTCGATGATATCTGGACTCTCTATTGGGAGCTTCAGTACCTTAAGATCAATGCACTGGCAAATCCAGATAGTTAGTCCCCCTGAAGGATTACCCTTACTACCATGAATTGCCCGGGCATAGTAATTCAAATAGCCTGGGCAAAAAACTGGGACTACTGACCATGTTTCCTTGAATAGGCAAATATTATGTTGTTCTATAAATGCGTTACAGTTCGAGGAGGCAGTCTTGGACCTTAGCCCTGCTATATTCCATGATAGTAGGGATATTGGTGTAATGCCTGTTACTGATGAAGTGCCAACTCAAGAGTCTGAGTTCCCCAGTACGGATCTCGTCAGACTCTTTCTTGTATTAACGCATCTTGTCACTGGGCTGGAAGAAGGAAATACTAAATGAGTGGTGGGACTATCTATTTGTGCCAGTAGTGGGGCCTGATTGGTTTTGCAAAAAGGTGAGTGTAGCTGTCAATCTATTTCTCTTAGAGGCGTTGACTTTCTAACAGATGGTAAAGGCAGGGAGGCGTTAGCCAGTGAGGTTATCTCAGGGAGCTTATGCTTGAGACGGATATTCGATTTTGTCAGATGAATAGTACGGAGATCAAATGCCACCAGATTCTCGACTATGTATTGTTGGTGAAATGTGAGTGCTAGCATCCTAGGAAGCCCCCCTAAGGTGCATCTCTTTGCCCTTTTAACATCTTCACTTATAACAAACCGACAGTCCCTTACATGTCGAATCCATTGGATACCCTTGTTTATTAACGAACCCTCATCTTCTCAGGATGAATTGGGCAGGAGGTTTAGAATGTTGGTTAGATATACTCCCTTTCCCTTATCAAGAGCCCTAGCTGTATTTTTTAGGATGTGGGATGGGGTTACCGCCGGTTTAGAGGGATCTGTCAGGGCTAGTTGAGAAATGCTAAGATTGTCAAGAAGTCATTGGCTTACTCATATATTTACGACCCTACTCGAGTGAGTATATAGTAAAGGGCCTACTTTGCTACATAATGCAAAATTATCTATAGCACCACCCTTTATGCCATGCCTAATATACCCACTACACCACTACACCACCCTTCTGTCCCAGGCAATTCTCCACTCCAAAAGTGCCATGGTTAAGGTGTTTGAAATACTACTGACAAGAATTTTGAGATCTTTGACTTCCTGAACCAAGTCCAAGATCTGAGACTTAAGGGGCTTTTGGGGCTATTCCTCAGCAGTACTTGTCTTTATTTGCTGATGGAATTATTATTGGAGGGTAGGGTTTGGTTCCCAAATATAGCTTCTGACTTGTGTTAAGTATGCTGGTTTTCCGACCCTCGACAACTGCAAGGCTTCCAGGACTATTGAAAATATCCTGAGTTCCAGGCTGGTCCTGAAGCGCTATGAACCTATTGCTGCAGGGAAAATCGTCAGAGAGCAATAGAGCAGTATTATCTTCATTGATGGGGCTGATAGGCGGTGCATGCAAGGGTGCCAGCTGTTTCCTCTGCGTTTAGCCTTCTTGAACATGACAGGTATCCACCTAGTGTAGGGGAAAAAAATAGGAGCAAAGAGAGATACAAACAGCTAGGACGCCCTCCACTCGATGAGCCAACAAACTACTATTGTCCTAGTGTTCAAGGTAGTTACCATACCATACAAAGATCTGCAGGCATCGCTGGTTGTACATAAATTACAACATACCTCTCTTCTTACAATGAATCTAGAGTAGGGGATGTCTCAGTCTACTGCCACTGTTAAAAATAGCCCAACTTTGATAGACAGACTTAACCAAGTACAAAACCCACATTCACCTAGTGTAACGACAGAAAAAAGGTGAGAAAGCGAGATGGCACCTCACGGGAGAACCACCAATGGGACCCCTGGCCGGTACTCACCAGGATGGCCCTGTTAACATCATTGGTGCCTTCAAGCTATAACATAAACGTGTCCTAAACCCAAAGAAAAGACAGTGAGTGGTGCAGTGAACACAAATTATATGTAACACAACGTACAACATTTAACAATTAACATATAATATACTATGCAACTGGGACAGTTTCTTTAATGGTGTTCCTTCTTGTTGCATCACGTCTTAATTGCCGCACTTTATAGCGGCGGTATGCAGGAAACACTTATCTGGGGGTCAAAACCAGTTGCTGAATGAGCTTGGTTATAGAGCACTGGACTGTCTTGCTTTAATTCTGCTAGCAGGGGTGTGGCAGTTCTAGTCAGTTAAATTTAAGGCAAATACTGGGGTCTGACGGCTGATTACAGCAATGGAAAGAAGAGATTTACTGTATGAACAGGTTATGGGCCTAGCAAGGATAATCCCTCTATATTTGACTATTTAACTGGCTGAGCTGTATCATTGGCTGCAGCCTTTGGTACTATGTGGGGATTGTTATTGTTGTCCTTGTCCCAGGGGTAGATTCCATGTGTAAGGACACTGGGAATGCACCAATAGGGGGAGTAGGTAAGAAACACCTCAGAGGGGTATTGTGGATATCATTAGCTCTTATTCTTTGGTGGATATCTGACCGCCGTGTAGGTTATCGGATCCAGGTTTTACCTTTTATTCAACATCACAGCGGTCCCTGTCTGGGATCGATATATGTTTTTAATGAGTCACTCACTTCAAGCTCATGCTAACATTCACATGAATCCACAAATAATATTGGATCATAACTCTCTGTCACTCTACCTTGGCAAGGACCTGCTATATCAACCTAGCGAGCTCGGCAGTTGGTCTTTTGATTGGAAACTGCAACTCATAATGTTTATGACATCAGAATGTTGGTGTGACTGTGATGAATGGAATGCCTGGTGCCTGTAGGATGAGTGGTTACTGTTGGTAGATGGGCTGAACATCAGACAGGCTGCTCCTGGTGAGGCTAAAGGGCAGATATACATGGAAACCAACGTATTGAACGACAATACCATCCTACAACCTGATCTTAATGAAGATACACTTATAATACAACTCAGGTCGATCTGGTAAGCTACAACATATTTTGGGGATGACCTGTACCTGGACTCAAGCATGATACAACATTTAAAGAAACTTGTGTTTGGCGGCAACACTGATCTTGGTTGGCCTTACTTCGAGTGCATGCAGGTAGACCCAGATGTCAGGTGATTGGGTGCTATCTTAGACGAAGAAGAATTAGTAGTACTTTCCACAGCTCGAGCATAGATGTGAGGTGGGTCGTAATGTTATTTTTGCCTAGCGTTTCTATGCTCACCTGCTGCATATTAAGAGACATGAATTCCTATCAAGCTCTGGGACATGCATCTTTAAACATCCACCACCGGATCTTCACTTGTACTCACTTTTGTTTGGGAGTTTGCTGCCTCACTCTAGGTTTCATGTTTTGTGTTATAGCAAATTTGCTCTTTTCTGTCAATTTCAAGACTGCGCTTTGTAGATTCGCAGTGTGCTCTGTTCATTCTAGTTTTGCCAAAACTGCCGGCTGCATTGATTTGGTTACCACAGTGAAGTTTATCCTGCGTACACCTCTCTAATGGTTTATCATGCCATGAAATTCATGTGAGACATCGCTCACAGGTAGTTTTAATGTGTTTTGGTTGGGTTAATGTTTGTTAAGAAAAAGCATATTAATGACAAAAGAAAAGCATTTGCTTGATTTACATTTCTTGTTGTAATATTCAACTCTTGCATTTTGGTATAGTGATGTTAAAGCTTTCTTTCCCTTATGCAAGGGAGGTTCTTAACAGGTTTCATATGAGTGCACTGTACCAGTTTATACCCAGAGTAGTACTACTCCAGTGAGAGGTCACTTACCAGCGTGGGTTACAGTCTTAATGTACTACAGTTATTGGTGTAGAGTTTGCATGACGTAAAGTTGAACATTTTGTAATGCCACAGTTTATGCTTCTTTACACTTTTGTGGCATTTGGTTTAGAGTGGGTGGTAGACACTTTACATTCCCTTACATGAATGATAGTTTGGGTTTTCGATTCTCCCTACATTACACTCCCTTACATGAGGGTGGTTCTGGTTTTGGTGGGTTTTTCCCCACCTCTATGTGTTGTGGTTACGTTACATATGAGGTTTTGTGTCTTGATCAATGTGTGCAAGTCGTCATGCGCTGCACGTTTGGCCTGGACGTTTGGTCTGATGTGTTTGTAAGTCGCCTTTCACCTCCCGTGTTTCTGTCTTGTGTGTAAGTCGCCCTGCGCGTTGCATGTTGTTCTGTGTTATCCTTCCTCTGCACCTCACGTCGTTGTTGTAGTGTGTAAGTCATCTTGCGCCTCACCGTGTGTACACTGTGTTTACAATGGTTTCACCCTCTTTACCTGTTTTGGTTTTGAGTGTTTGTCTTTGGGTGTGGCCCACCCTTTACTAAATGTTTTTAATTGTTTATTGGGAAGGATGGGAATATTGCTTGTCAATGTCTTATTTATGCTTGCCAATATTTTCTTTTTCCTTCAGGTTACGCAGTGCAGTGTTCTTAGTCTTGGGAAGTTGTATTTCGCTTAGCTTCCCTGAATTTGAACTTTTTCTCCTTTTGTATTTTTTCTTGTCTTGTTTATAGTTATTCCCATTTTTCCCATACTTTCATTTTTCATTTAAAAGGAAGGGGATAATGTTAATTCCTCATAATGTTTATGCATGTTACCTAGCCTAGCTTTGTCCTAGCTGCTCAGCCAGAGTGAGAGATTGTATCAATGTTGGTGTGACTGTGATGAATGGAATGCCTGGTGCCGGTATGGATGAGTGGTGACAGTTGCAGATGGGCTGAGGAGCAAGGAGGCTGCTCCAGGTGAGGCTGGAGTAAGGGCTGGTGCAATGGATACATCTGGCTTAAGGACTGTTATGTATATCAACTACCTGCAACTTGAAACCAATAAAGAAAACTACAAAACTCAACATGGCTACCTGTCTTAAAATACAACACTATGGGTAGGGCCCTTTGAGAATTGTGAATATTAATACTGGTTCTGTACCAACAACTGTAGTATGGGACTCTCTTAAAGCCTTCTGCAGGGGACAGATATCAACCTACTCAATACATCAGCCAAAGGACCGATGTTTCATCATGCTTCCCAATCCTATTAGGTTTTACCTAAGTTAGAACCAGCTATGGAAGAGCATGATTGATTACGTTTAAATAATATGCTAAGCTATGCAGGCTGTCAGGTAAATGCGACCTGCTCGCCTTGTATGTTTGAATCATGTAGGGTTAAAGGACCCCCCCCCCCCCCATTTTGCTGCCATATATCTCGAATGTACGAAGATTAGACGAGCAGTCCTGGCTTTGGGGATTACGTTTTCACTTGTTTATATTCAGATTGTGATGCAAGTAAACTTTGAACCTCTTCCCTCGCATTAGAGTGCGGAATGGATGTAGCCCCTATTAGCTTTTGGGTCGCCTGAAAAGAGATAGGTGGCACTCTTTTGATCCCCTCTGTATATCTAACGACCGCATAGGATTTACTGAAGGGTCTCTTCCTCCTTCCCACAGAGTTTGAATCCTAAATCCTGAATAATCTGTAGTTGAAGGCCCACAATACCTATACGGTCCTTGTTTTTCTTGAAATCTTGGTGAGGAACCACCCTCCGGGACTGTGGACTAACCCTCCCTCATATATAAAATAGGGTAAGTATGCCTTGGTACCCTTAATACCATTAATAGGCCCATCCATGTGGATGGGGAAGCTAGATCGCCTCTGAGTAGATTATAGATTTTTGATCTTATCTTGATCTACCGTTAGTTACTATATCATTTCCCTTCACTTTAGGTTGTCCCCCTTGGACCTTTGTGTCCCCGCGTGCTGCTTTCTTGTATCTCTGGTGTGTTATAAAGTCCCTACGACCTGGTCCACTACCACTAGATGAGTTCTATCTCGTCTTTTTTAGACTGCAGTATCACAGTCCTCCCTTGTGCCAAAGACTTTAACATACCCTTTACCTGATCTCTGGGCAGTAGATTTATGAATTTCCCAGGAGCTTTTATGACGGGTTCATACGGTACTATTGGCGTGTGACCCCAAAAATCTGTACTGTATTGATGTTTTTTGTGTTTTTCACCTTAAATCTGTGATGTGGCTTGTTGTGGGTTCCTCCCATTAGTCTGTTGTTATTTAATATTTTCAAATTGTTCTAAACCTTGCAGTGGTAAGCTCTCTGGGTGAATACCAGCAGGATCTGATATGATTTAATATTTCTGTGATTTGTTCTGAAAAGTAATGTATATGCTGAAATTATGAACTTATCATGAAAATGTTCTAAAGAAAAAACTATTTACATGTTTCAGGTCATTGCTGCTGTCTTTCCCCTCTCCCTTCTACTGTGTGTCCTGATGAAGATGTGGCCTACGATCTGGCCTAGCACTGAAACGCGCGTCGGCACTTCAAGTTTGTCCTGCTATCTGCTCTTCTAGTCTCCACCTGCGTGTTGAGACTATTTTGGACCGGATACCTTGCCCATTTTGGCAACTTAAGTGCGACATGTACTGGATGTTTGGAGATTGCATGTGTTTTGTATGAGGCGAATGGTGCGACCGAAGGGATGTGTGGGAAACTGGATGAATGAATGAAATTTATATTTATATTGGTGTAATCTTGTATTTCTAAATCATCAAAAAGATTCTGAACTGTTTTTTTTATATATATGTTTTATAAAAAATGAAATAAATAAAAAAATGTTTTTGAATACTCCATTTTGACCATGAAACCTTGTTCTTGAGCTGGTTCTGGTGAGCTTACCACTGATTTTCCTATGTGGGGACTCTAATTGAGCCCATTTCTTTATCAGAGGGGGCGGATTGCTTTGTTGTACTGAATTGTTCTTGAATTCCCGACTCGTCCGCCCTGTGTTATTGTCTTCAGGGGGCCCCTCCGTTTATCGACCACACAATTCCTCACCACACAATCTACTGCCACATAATTCAGCACCGCTCAACATAATTACACTCCACAGAACACCACTCAACGCAATATGATTCAACTCCACACAATTACACTTACTTCAGTACCAAATAAATACACCTCACATAAAATTAATCTATGCCACATAGAAACAATGCACAATAATACTCTGCACACCATGTCACATAATTCCAATCAGCATAATTCACTCAACGCCACACAGTTCCATGCCACACAATTCATCTTCATACATTTACATTTCAGACCACATATTTGAACCACAAACCACATATTTCAACTCCATAAGACACCGCATAGATCCAAACCGCACAACAGAATTCCACATCATGCCACAAAATTAAACAGCACATTACATAATTAAACTTCACTGCGTACCACATAATTACACTCAATGCCACATAATTACTATCCACATAATTCCATTGCACACCATGCTACATAATTCCACTACACAAATCCACTCCACACCACCGTATTCCATGCCACACAATTCCAATCCAACCCACGTAATTCCACTCTGCACAACATACATCCGCTCCACTTCATAATACACGGGTAAAAGAAATTGTCATTTACAATGCCAATGTTTAGTTTTAAGCAAAAGACACAAAGATGATGGAGGAAATGCAGAGCAAATAAGACCAAACCCACGTAATTCCACTCTGCACAACATACATCCGCTCCACTCCATAATACATGGATAAAAGAAATTGGCATTTACAATGCCAATGTTTAGTTTTAAGCAAAAGACACACAGATGATGGACGAAATGCAGAGCAAATAAGAGATCTGAGTTAAATCCATCATTCTTTTGCTCACCATGCCACCCTAGTTTAGAACCAGCCCTATGCAAATCAGTCATGACCCTGTTTCTCATCAGAACAGTATAGACCAAATTGCCAAGCCAGGTCCTCTCTAAACTGGAATGGTATGGGGAAGCGAAAGAACGATGGATTTAGGCCTAGATCTGTGTGCTGGGGTGAATGCATGACATTGTTAAGCATTCTGTCTATCAATTGTTCTTTTTGAAATGTTTAGTTTTAGGTACAGACAGCCCACATCCTACCCAGCTCCTCTGTTGTTCCCCTAAATCCCTGTTGCTGCTGCAACTCCAGTGTTCGTCCTCCTAATTAATCTTTACAGCCTCCAACCTCTATTGATCCACCATGACACATAACTCCACTACACAAATCAACTCCATACCACATAATTCCACCCCACACAATTACACAACTAACAACTCCAATCCAACCCACATAATTCCACTCCAAACCACATACATCCACTCCACTTCAAATCTAAATTCATTTGTGAAATACATTGTCATTTACAACGCCAATAGCTCAAAGTCTTGCAAATGCTAGATCGATAGGCATTGCCAATGCTTGTTTAAGTAGTAATGACGTTTTCAGCATGTTGGAGAAAGGGGACAGGGCCTCTGACCAACTCCCAGGAAAACAACTGTGCAGAACTTACAGAAAGTAACAGAAGGGCTTCTTTGTGCCCACGCTCCATCAGGAGTAAAGTAGACTTCATCCCCCAAACAGTATTGTGCCAGGAGGTGCGTTTGCAGAGTGGTGAAGTAAGGGGGCGTGGCCTCCAATGACCTCTTAGCAATCCCACTGTGTGGGACTTACTGGAGGTAACTGGACAGGTAGGTGGCCCCCAATGAGTGGTCCGCGCAGTTACCAGTATTTTTTCAATTGAATCCTCGGGAGGTAACTGCCCCTGGGGCAGCATGGAAAGGTCTGTGCACCCCCCCACATTTTTTTACCTAGAAGCCCAGGGAGGTGGCGGCTCCAGGGCTGCAGGGGAATCACGTGACCTTCTCACACTTATTGATTATAGTAAAGTCCTGGGGAAGTGGTGGTCCCTTGGGCATAATAGGCCCAGGAGGGAGGGCTTGTGCACCTCCCTATAATTATAAATGCACCTGGGACCAGGCCCACCTGGGGGCCAATAAAAAACAAAGCGCACTTTGTTACAAAAAAATTGGCTGGATCTACTCTCCTGCTGAATATTTATTAGGGAAAATGCTTTTTGGTCCCAGTGGGACCACCCGAGAGGCCTTGGGGGTCAGGGTGCTTCTACCCAGCCCCCTTTTATTTCAAATTTTCGTGGGACTCAACCAAGTCCCAAGATGGCTGCCAACACTTCCTGTTTGAAGTGTTGGCAGGCAATCAAATTTCAGTAGAGTCTCAGACAGCTGTTGGGCTCCCAGATATTTATATTTTTAAAACTTGAATATCTCTGAAACTACTGAATGGATTTATAACAAATTACAAAAAGCACGCTTTCTAGACCAACATCTAGCCTCTTGCCAAATTTGGTGGAATTTCATTCAGTGGTTCGGGCTGTAGTTGTGTGAGAAATCTCCTTAGACATAACATGGAGAAAACACGTCAAGGGAACCTCCTTTTTTTCTCTGCCCTCACTTGACGGTTTACCCAGAAACTTGTAACACAGCAGCTGAACCAAAAAGGAGAGTTTTTAAAAAAAAGAAATCGTGAAGCTTCGTCAAGCGGCACAAAAGTTATTGGCAAATCAAAAAACACTTTTGCTAACAAAACTTTGATCCTAACTATAATACCTACTGGCTGTAGGGAGTGCCAAGGTTATTTTCAGGGTTTAGTGGTGCCTTGAGATAAAGGAAGTTCAGGCATACATTTTTAAAAGGGGGGTTTGTGGAGGTCCACCTCAATAAAAGAAACACAAATGCATACACATACATACATATGGAGGTTTCACTTACCTTATAATACTAGCCATGCTTAGTGATGGCATGCGTGATACAGGTTGCGTAGAAAGGCATGTATGGTAAAGCCTTGTATTGACACACAACCAGAAAGATTGTGCTTCACGCCTACAAAATGTGTTAAAATGACCTTTCACTTGGCCTTCGATTTTCTCAGAAGTGCCGATGAGTGTTATATGTTACATGGTGAATGTTAAATAAATTTACATGTCCCACTTGAGTTGGATGTTGGCTGTGAGTTGGAAGTTCTTACAATCGTGTAATTGACGTGGTGAATCTGTTCTTGATGCTCTGCAGGGTGAAATGTGTTTACCATTATTGAAAAGGATGGTTCGGTTTACGGGGACAATGCTGCTTGCGAGAGATTACATAGAAATACCATGTGCCAGCGGAGCACATGTGTTCGTTAGTGCCTGTTTTTTTGTGATTAGAAATCGGTCCCTTTCATGCTAACAGCTATCCTAAATCAATGCAAACACATTCTGACTTGTATTCTTCTAATCCATCATGTAAATGACGTGTGCCAAAGAAGGTTTTTAGCTACCATTTATGCAGTTCCTAATGGTGCTGCCGGTCATCCATAAGGTTTACATTTGCATTGTCTGATATCCTACTTTAAATGCTTTGTATTGTTATGAAAGATAAACGTGTGGAATATAGCTGAGAGCTGTTTTCTTTCTCAGTGCAACGAAAGAAAAAAATACAATATTTGTTGCTTTAAAGGTTGATGCAGTTTTTTATTGAAACAGGGCAGACAAAAAATAATTTCATTTAAACAAGAGAAATTAGAATTCTTATTATTTTTATGTTCAAGCTCTTATTACAAGTTGGGCAGACGATGGCTGGGTAGTTACAACACCCGGTAAATGCATGACCTCATTGTCAGGTAACTAACGAACGAAATAAATAATGCTTATTATGAGTTTGATTCAGGGTAAGGAATGGCTACAAGGGATTTTGTTCATAAACTTAGTACATATGGTTTAACGCATATCATTCAAGGGTTGATTAAGTAATTGAACCCTATCGTATCCACAGGATAGCTAAATCATTATTGTGTTGTTCCTAAACATTCAATGAAAATAAACTGGAGAGAAGAAATGAATGAAGTAAGCACACAGCAAGTTAATTTTATCTGAACACTTTTAGTATTGAATTGATCAAAGAGTACAAATCATGGGGATAAAAAGAAACAAATCCAATATTGGCAGTTATGAATGGATGTACATACAAATCAACAAATCGATTCATAACATATCAACAACTCCATAGATAAAAGAAGAAGACCACGTTCACTGGTATACAGAGGTATCCTTCAAGCATTAATGCTGTGGAGATGGTTTGTATGTACATCCATTCATAACTGCCAATATTGGATTTGTTTCTTTTCATTTTATATTATTAAATAGTGTGGTATTTCACCTTTAATCATGGAAAGGGGCGACCACTCGGTCCCCCCGAACGTATGGTTGGGTGCCCCGATCCTCCCGGGAAAGCAATTTGGGCGGGGGGCGTGTCTCGGCTGGTATGCCCGAAGTGGCGTAGCCGGGGCGCGCCTTTTCCCGCCCAAGAGGGGTTGTCCTAGACACCTACACCGATGACCACGCCCAGTAGGCGTACCGGAGGAGGGTACACGCCTCCCGAAGAAGAATAAATAGAGCGGGAATCTGAAGAAGCGTCCTCTTGTTCCTGTGCTCTGAAGGCTGCACCCACTCGTTGCTTGTGAGCCCTCGACGGAACAAGGAGCAATTTTGAGAACTTGTAATTCTTGTGTTTCTCTTTCAGTGACTTAAGGCGAAGAATCCAGGACCGTGTTGATCGACTCGGAGCGGATAATCGAAACCATGTCTGGCAAGAAGGCAGGAAAGGGTTCCGAGACAGACAAGTTGCTACGCATGTTGGTGAACCGAACAGCGGGCATGGAACGAAAAGTCGGACAAGTCCCAGCGCTTGGTCGAGATTTGGCGGTCGTCAAAAAGCAACTGGCTGCAATGAACAAGCCTGGTAACCCTAAGAAGGTAATAGGCCCGGCCTTGCCGGGAATCATGCCCGAGGGTAGAGGGAAACGGGCCAAGAGGAGGGCGGTGGCAGGGGAGGTTCCGGTCCCTGAGGTGCCCCCGGTCACCCCTGTCACACCAGCTAATGACCCGGTACCAATCCCAGACGCGGGTCAACCGATCCCGGTTGTGATTACGCCCGCTAACGATGAGGATATGCCTCCTGAACTGGCCAACCAGTTGGCTGCATGGCTCAATAAGAAGGCAGGGGGTGCTACGGTGCCCGGAGACATGGCCGAAGAGGCCAAGTTACTAATCCAGCAGTTGCGGCAGTCGCGAGATGCCGCAAAGGCGAATCTTCCTCTTGTTTCCCCACAGGTGATACCGGAAGGACCGGCAGCTGGTCGCGAGAAAACGGCGAAAACAACGACCGAACCGGGTAAGCTCGCTTTGCCGCTGGCGGGGGAGGGCTCATTACCCTCAAGGCGGGAGAGGGTGGTACAACATATCCCGATTGCCACGAAAGAATTGATATGGGCAGACAAGTATGTCAATATGTTTTCGTTATTAACTGACCATCGAGAGATGGAATATGCTAAAACACGGAAAGATTTGTGGCACCCGAGCGTCTGGCGCACCAAGATGGCGGAGTTTAGGGTGGAGGAGACGATAACGAATTGGGCGAAGGCCTTTGCAATGTTTACTGCGATTATTGGTGAACGTAAGCCCGAGGTATTGACTGAACTGCCTTGTTATCAAACTCGTATAATGGATTTTTATGAAATGTATGAGGGGGACGAATGGAAAGGTTACGACATGAAATTCCGTAAAGCGAAAGAGTATGATTCCTCTCTGACATGGGACTGCCTCGACTCAATTTCTTGGCATAAGCAGCTCCTGCCTGGGACGGCAGGGACATCCTCGCCAGGCGGGAGTGGGTCGGGGGTTTCCCGCCAAAAGCATGCGGTGCCCTTTCGAGCAGGCGCCGGTGGTGATCACCAGCCAAAAACCGGCGGGAATGGTGGAAAGCGGGGGGTCTGTTGGGGCTTCAATCGAGGCAACTGTGAGAGAGCGCAAACTGACCAAAATGTAGAAATGTATCACACTTACATGTAGTAAGCACAAATCATGAAGAGAAATGCCATGAGTGCTGATAGTATCCATAGTTATATTCTGAAATATGTAGTTAATATAGACGTTTAAATAGAAGTGGAACTAATACAGAAATGTATGAAGCAATACGATTTTATTAAGCGTAATTATTCCTGAATCCATGTTGTGTAGCTGCTAAAATGTAAGATGGCATACGGAAACGTTGAACGTGGTAGGCCTCAGGGCCAGAGCTAGGAGGGAGGGGAAAGGAGAATAAATTACACAATGTGGATTGCACTAATGTTTAGTAATAATGAGTAGGTTTTGATTTATAGATGTGTTTACTTAATCAGTAAAATAAGAGTATTAACATGCTAATAATTAATGAAGTTGAATACTACAGAAATGTTGTAGAGCTGGAAAGCTTTAACGTTGATTTACACATATTAGTCTGGACCGGGGAATGTTGCAACGTGGTCGGAAACCCATGAGAATTGGGATTTGGCTCCAAAGGTCTGTCTGGAAGAGAAAAGGGGGTATTCAATTATTAATATAATGAATAGAAGCTTGTTCATGAAATGGACCAGACATGGAGGAGGGTTCCGGAATGTTTAAGGGGTATCAGCGGGCCGGAGAAGAGTCTGAGAAGCAAGGTCGACTCTAACCACAAGGCCTCATCATGGAAAAAGCCAGAAGCTACACCACGTGAGGGGCGTCTCACGAGGGGCGTCCTAAATGTTGTTGTATTTTTGTATTAGGGACAGCACCCCTGGGTGGAGTTAGAGCAGAAGCCTGAGGACCCTTTAGAGAGCGGATGGGTAGGCAGAGAGGGGTCATGATTGGAGAACTATAGGTTTTCACCAAGAGACTGAGAGTGGGTGACTTCCCTTGGGGGTCATTCACTGCTGACACCTTTTGATAGGTTGAGACCTGGATAAGTAGGGATACCATCTAGAGCAGGGTAGGGTCAGCCTAACCTGTATTTTCCCTCCGCCTGTAATGACAGATAGATTTCAATATGTGTCTATGCTAATAGCACTATTGTTTTTAGAACTGGTATTGGTAGTTTCTGTTGTTCGTCTGAGGGCTTTCAGAGAACACATGTACGTAGTTGGGCCCGTGTATCTGGTGAATCTCATTTTGAGATGCTTGTATCTGCAACTTATCCTGACTTTATAATAAACCTTTGAAAGCTAGAAGTTGTTTGTGGTCCTTTGAAGCAGAGTCCTTTATTGGGAGAACTAACTTGGTAAGGGATGCACTTTCTTCCCTCAATGACAGGCAATAAAGGTTCAGTCGACCAGACCGGGGTTTTAGATCGATAGTGATAAGGTATTGATCAAAATCTCGCCCCTCCAGTTGGTAGCTATAGAGGATGGTTGCCTTCTTGAGGAAGGTGATCTAGGCCAGGTTAGATTACCCCAAGGCCCCTAGAGACCGATGATCGGAAGAACCGCCCGCGGAAGAAGGACCGGATGACGTGAGACAGAAAAGCAGCAGTATCGGTCGAGAGGTAGTATAAAGGGTCATGCGTGTTAAGATTGCGGTGTTTTGTATTGTATCTATGTTGTAATGTCTGGCGGAGTTGAATGCCTGTAGAGAGACTGTGGAACAGGTTGTGAGCGCGCGCAACCGGTGGGAATCTTAAGCTCAAGGAGAGCTTAAGTGGTTCGGGTGTATCGGACACTCAGAGTAATTGTTAACCAGTGTGAAGGGGGTCACGAGGTACCAGTGATCACCCGAAGGACCAGATAGGAGGAACGTAAGAGTGAGTGCGTGAGTAACGGACGCTGGTCGGAAGTTACCGTGTGTGTAAAGAACCTATCCGAGAGACGATAGACATCTCGTCAGTTGTGTTGACAATTACAGATAGACTGTGGACGTACAGTCGAGGGAAGTGACCGCTTGGTCGGAAGTAGTCATTTTTCGGTGTATGAATGGGACGCATGCATGACCGCGAGGAGAGCTGAGAAAGGAGGGGTGCTGCTGCGAAGCGGAGACTAGTGACGTCAAGAAGTGCCGCGCTGGGATTGGCCGGCCGGTGAAAGACCGCGCTGCGATAGGCCAGCTAGCAAAGCCGCGCTAGGATTGGTGGATTGTCATCAGGAAGTAAACAGAGTATTCAAGCTGGAAATTTTGCGCGTAATTATGAAGTGTTTTAAGTGGTTAAGAGCGCTGTTTAAAAGGGAGCGCAGGGAATCGTACGAAGGGGAAGAAGCCCCGCCGGAGGGTACGCCAGCGCGTTACATGGGGACAAATGTTGGGCTGCACACGATTTTGTGGATCTCAGAGTGGAGTAGGATGACAGATGGAAATGAGGAGCTCACGTTCCCGAAGTACGGGACGTTCAGATTAGAGGTGTTACACAGATTAAAAGCAATTATGACCTCTACGAGACCCTTGCCTAGACCAACACAGTTTGAAGCCCTTAATGCATGGATTAGGGCAGCGCATGAAAAGAACATGAATAGACGGCAAGAAAGAGTGAAACGTTCGGTAAGGGCAGTACAGGATGCCAAGTGGGATGAGGATGCTAAAAGATGGAGGGTGCATAACATGGAAGTTAATAAATTATATCCAGTGTTAGAGATGCCCGGGAACAAAAGCCCCCTAGAAGAGGATGACGAGAGCGAGACAGAGGACAGCCTGATAAACAGATTATTGACAGACAGGCCACCTCCGTATAACAGAGCAGGGGGAGAAGTCGGGAATGGAGAGAAGGGGGGGGGGCAATGCAGGAGAGCATGGGCCGCTTCCCAGTCTCAATTGGGATCCCGCTGCAAAGAAAGAACTGTCCCAGCCTAGCCAAGTGCAACAGGTGGTCGGGAGGTTTGTGGTGCAAAGAGCGCCAGAAACGGAGTGCGCCACATCCTACGCATTACCTGATGCACTACAGGTACCTGTTACCATAGGTCCTATAGTATCGGTATATGACCCAGACAGGGCTAGAGGGGAAGAACGGGTACGGAGGGACAGAGAAAGAGCAGAGATGGCAAGGAGAAAAGATACGATCAACTCCCCAAGTCAGTTGCCGATACCAAGAGATTGGAGCACCCCAGTACACACAACAGGAGATCTGGGGGACATTAGATGGCCAGAGGATATGAGGGGACCAGGACGGAAATCCTTTCAAGAATTAAACGAGTACATGAAGAAATGGGATGAGGCAGTTGAGGCTCACAAGAGCATCATAGCGGCGGAAGCTGAAAGGGAAAGTCAGGACAGCAGAGCCCGGACTCACTGCGGGGCTGGAGAGAGCAGTCCGGAGTGGGACGGGAGGGAGAAGGACAGTAGGGGATTCACCCATTGGGCCCGGAGTGGAGGTAGATCAAACCTGGAAAATGGGGGCCCAGAGAACGGGGGGGTGTCTCGCCCGATACCTAATGAAGAAGACAGGAGGGCTCGGGAGTACAGGGATAGCTTTAAGTGTATCCACTGTGGGCCCAGCAGGAGAGAACAGAGTGGGAGTTGCGAGAGGCCGCACCATAGTCCCTGTGACGACGGACATGAGCGCAGTCCAGGGAATATGGGAAACCAGGAAGGATCGTATCAGATACTAAGTGATACGAGGCCAAGAGAGAATGGAGACCGAAGGGAGGATAACAGAGAGTCCTACTGTGAGAAGAGAGGAGAGAATGGACAAAGTAGGATAGGGGGTAACAGGCCCGTGTTCCACCACCTTCCAAGATCGGATGGCCGAGCATGGGATCTGGAGAGATGGGAACAAGAGAGAGCACTCCCCAACTCTCCCGAACCCAAACGTAGGGCCCGGAGTTGGGATGGGAGAGATACCTGTGAACCTCCCTCGAAGGAGTTATTGCGAGCAGAAATAAAAGCCAAAAGACTCGATGTCTCCAGCTTAAAGTCAGACCTGGATGACATGGTAGACGGTACCCTGCCCTTAGAAAGAATGGACATGTATGAGCAGGATGAAATTCTGTTCATGGCAAAGGACGTAACTCGAAAGGCGAGAGCAATCCATGAGAAATTAGTCGAACTAGCAGGCAAATATATGGTAGACCTGTCAAGGACCAAAGCATTACAGGGCAACCACAGGCTACATTACACAGACCGAGATCTAGATGAGAGGAGAACCATCGGATTGAAAACACACATAAGGGAGCTGATCACTGGAATAAGGACATGGAGGGCCCTAGATAAGTGGGAACAGAGGTGGTCCAAGAGGGGGACCGTCAGGAGAAGCACACTTGGGATGACACCAGGAGGACAGCAGGGAGTAGAGACATACCCTTTGAGGGAAGTCGCGAATGGGACTTATGTCCACGTCCCTTGGAGTAGGGGGGATTTAGCCGCTTTTACCACCTCTTTCCCCAAACTGCGGGAAAACCCAGTGGAGTGGTATAAGCAAGTTGAGAGATTCGTAAAAATCTCAAAGGTCCTATGGATAGATTTGAACACGCTGTTTGACATAGTAGTGCCAGGGGATTTGTGGACCGCATGCAAGGTTAGCGCTGAGTGGCCCACCATAGAGCCAGAGAGAGATGCTAGGACTAATGGGCCGTCTGAGAGTGTGATGGCAAAGTTCGAGAGAGTATTGACTTGGCTGAAAGATAAAGTGCCCATGCAAGACATAGATTGGGTAAAAATCGACCGAACAAGACAGGAACCCAAAGAGACAGTTCACGAATACTATGAGAGATTGCTGAAGGCGTTTAAACAGTATAGCGGTCTGGATGTCATGGATCCGAAGGACATAGGGCAATTTGTGTCCAAATTCGTTTTGGGGCTGAGACCGGATATTAGTTTAATGATACAGCAACACTTGATCTGTTGGCAAAATAAACCCCTAGACGAAATACTGAGGTATGCCAGGTACTGCTGTGATGAGATAGACTCCAAGGCTAAGAAACTAAAGGAGAAACTGATGGTGGTACAGATGCAGGCAGCAGGGAAGGGGGGACAGCAGCAACAGCAACCAGGAACAGGTACTGGAGGAAAGAAACAATACAGCCAGAACAAGGGCAATGAGGAGAACTCCACCTTTAGACCCAGGATAGATATAGCTGCCTTAAAGAAAACGACTAGGTGCCACCAGTGTAACGAGGTGGGGCATTGGAAACGCGAGTGTCCCTATAATGTTGAGATAGGAGACCAAGAGGTAGAAGAGGAAGAGACCCAGAGTGTGCCTACAAGAGGGATAACGCAATACCAGGGAAAGGTGCTCAAAGGGGGGGGTCCACCTCCCCGAGCTCAGTTCCCGCAGCCACCCAGAGTAGGGACCATGGGTAAGACGTATAGACAGATGCCCCTGTTTGTTGGAGGAGAGGAATGCTATTATGTGGACCCACTAACTGGACAGAGAGTGGAAAGGGATGACTGCACCCTTGGGGCAGCCCTGGAGGTAGACCAGAGGGGACCCTATGTTGAGGCTGAAGTGGCAGGGTTCCCCACAACATTTCTAGTGGACACAGGAGCCACTCGATCCACGATCAGGTCGGCCGCAGTGCCAGGCCTGCCCATGTCTGGGGAGACCATACAAGTGGTGGGGGTCGCTAACAAGAGAATGACCAGTCCCCTGACTGAGCCCGTGCAGGTGAAAATAGGGAAGTACAGTGATGAGCACCAGTTTGTGGTGTGCGATTCTAGTCCTGTATGTCTGCTAGGAAGAGACCTTTTGTGCAAATTGAATTGCACTATATACTGTACACCGCAAGGAGTGGAGGTACTGACAAACGACGATGATGCCGACTTTAAAGTCGCCAATTCCAGAATATGTGTGGAACTGTATCCCACTCTGACAGTAGACGAGCTCCCCTGGGATCTGAGAGAGACAGTTGCTCCAGAAGTATGGGATTTCACTGGGGAAGAGATTGGGTTGGTGAAAGGGGTGGACCCAGTGAAAATTGTAGTGAAACCTCATGCTGAGTTTCCAAGAACACCTCAGTATAAATTGACTCCAGAAACGATTGCAGGCATAAAACCCGTGATTGAGTCCATGATTAAGCAGGGAATACTGAAGGAAATCGTGGGTAGTCCATGTAACTCCCCGATTATGGGTTTGCAGAAACCAAATGGGAAATTTCGGATAGTGCAGGACCTCAGAAAGATTAATAACATAGTCGTTTCGTGTTGTCCAGTGGTACCGAATCCATCAGTGATACTGTTTCAGATACCGTTCCAAGCAGAATGGTTCACTGTAATTGATCTTTGCCAGGCTTTCTTTTCGATCCCTTTGGACGAAGAAAGCCATTTTCTTTTCGCATTTAAGCTGGAAGGTCGCGTCCTAACATGGTGTCGTATTCCTCAGGGGTATACAGAGAGCCCATCGATCTTCAACCAGCTCCTGAAGAGAAATCTTGAAAGTCTAGTGCTGCCCCAGAAGTCAGTTCTGGTCCAGTACATAGACGACCTTCTTGTGGCGTCAGAAACAGAAGAAGCTTGCAGGGAAGACTCTATTGCATTGTTAAATCACCTAGCTGAAAATGGGCATAAGGTGTCCCCAGGAAAATTACAGTACTGCCTGACAGAGGTACAGTACTTGGGACACAGAATTGAGAAAGGTAAGCGAAAGGTGTCACCAGACAGGATAGAGGCCATCATGAAGATGAATGCGCCTAAAACGCAGAGAGAAGTCAGGATGTTTCTAGGAATGGTGGGATATTGCCGACAGTGGATTGCAAACTTTTCACTGAAAGCAAAGCCCTTGCAAAAACTGACGCACAAGGAGGTGAGTGATCCGGTACCATGGGACAAAGACTGTTTGATGGCGTTCCTGCAGCTGAGAGAGGACTTGTGTCGTGCTCCGGCTCTGGGAATGCCAGATTACGATAAACCATTCTTGCTCTACTGCTGTGAGAGAGAGGGATGCGCGCTGTCTGTGTTAGTCCAAATCCATGGGAATGCCCGTAGACCAGTCGCTTATTTCTCGGCTACTTTAGACCCAGTAGCCGCAGCGTTGCCCGGATGTCTCAAATCCGTTGCCGCAACAGGTGTCAGCATTGAGAGGTGTGAGAACATTGTTATGGGGCACCCGTTAGAGGTATACGTGCCCCATTCCGTTGAATTGTTGATGACCAGGACTAAAACCCAGCATCTGACGAATAGCAGGCTCACGCGCTATGAACAAGTTATACTTGCTGCAGAGAACGTGACCCTCAGGAGATGCTCTGTTTTAAATCCTGCTACCTTGATGCCACTTCCAAACGATATTGAGGATGATGATGAATGTACAGACCATGACTGCCTCGATGTGACTGAACTATGCACCAAACCAAGACCCGACATCGTAGATGAGCCACTGACCGACCCAGATGAAATTTTCTTTGTCGATGGCTCATGTGTAAGAGACGAAGTTGGGCAGTTGAGAGCAGCTTACGCTGTTTGTACAATTACTGGAGTAGTGGAAGCTGGATGCCTGGAAGGAGTACACTCCGCTCAGGTAGCCGAGATTATTGCCCTGACGCGTGCCTGCCTGGCAAGCAATCAAATCCGAGTCACCATATACACTGACAGTCAATATGGTTACGGGGTAGTTCATGATTACGGGCAGTTGTGGTCTCAAAGAGGTTTCATGACCTCTTCAGGCTCTCCCATTCGCAATGGAGAGTTTGTGCGCCTGTTGTTAGAGGCGTTGCAATATCCAGCAGGTATCGCAGTTGTGAAGTGTACCGCGCATACCAGAAATATGGACTTCGTGTCACAAGGCAATAGATATGCCGACGAAGTCGCACGGTATTGCGCGGAAACAGGGTACTCTTTCACAGAGGTGGAAGTAGGTGGAATAAATGTAAGGACTGAATTAGCTATGATATTGGAAACTGTTGATACTTGGGACGAACTGAAGGAGATGCAAGAAAATGCTCCTGACTGTGAAAGAGAAACATGGCAAAAGGCAGGATGTGTGGTGGGTGAGGCCCATTTCTGGGTCTCAGCAGATGGCAGAGCAGTGTTGCCCAATGAGATGGTGAGCCCGATGGCCCGACACATACATGGTCCTGTCCACTTAGGAAGAGATGCTATGCTGAGAGTGTTTAGACAAACCTGGTACAACCCTAAGTTCAGAGTAGCAGCCGAAGCAGTGTGCCAGCGTTGTGTGACGTGCCAGCAGTTGAATGTAGGGAAAAAGACACCAGTTGCACTGAGCCACATAGGGAGGTCAGGAGGTCCATTCAATAGAATGCAGATAGATTTTATCGAAATGCCAAGGTGCAGCCGCCTCCGTTATATCCTGGTAGTTGTCTGCGTTTTCTCCAGATGGGTTGAGGCATATCCTACACGCAGGTGCGACACCCTCACAGTGGCTAAGTTACTGCTTAGGGAGCTTATCCCGCGCTTCGGGGTGCCGGCCTCTTTGGAATCAGATAGGGGAACGCATTTCAACAGCTCGCTTGTGAAAATGATTTGTGCAGCTTTGAATATAGATCAAAAACTACATTGCAGTTATCGACCAGAAGCTTCAGGAATTGTGGAGCAAATAAATGGCACCATCAAGGCCAGAATTGCAAAGGTGTGTTCATCAACATCCTTGAGTTGGCCTGATGCGTTGCCATTGGTCCTTATGAGCCTTCGTAGTACCCCGGATAGGAGAACGGGTTTGTCTCCTCACGAGGTGCTGATGGGAAGAGCAATGAGGTTACCTTCTGTCCCAGCTGCTGCACTGATTAGCATCACAGATGATATGATCCTGGACTATTGTAAGGGGCTGTCTGACGCCATTCATTCTGTGTCCCTTCAGGTGCAGGCTGCCGAGGTACCATCGTGCCAGGACCCGTGTCATGACTTGCTTCCTGGGGATTGGGTCCTGGTGAAAAAGCACGTGAGAAACAGCTGCCTGGATGTTCGTTGGCGTGGGCCCTTCCAGATCATCCTGACCACGAATACGGCTGTGAAGGTGGGAAGCCTGCCCAACTGGATCCACGCGTCGCACACGCGGAGGGTTCCACCACCTCTGGAAGAAACAGCTCCTCTCTCGGATAGACGTCCAGCAGCGGACCGAGAAGCCATAGAGGGGGCTAGCCAAGCTGTAGAGGCGCCAGCGGAAGCGAGGGACGAGACTGACCAAGCTGAAGACGGTCAGTACAACAGCGAGACAGACGACGCTACTGAAGGAGAAAGTAGCTGGGAGTACGAGTCAGACGCTGACAGATCTGACAGAGAGCGTGAAAGAACAAGAAGAAGACGGAGTAGAAGGGTACGTGGAGAAGCTGATTGGCCGCAAAGAAGGAGCACTAGCCTAAGGTCAACTCCAGAGAGAACACTTCCTCCGATATCAGAAGACTCAGATCTAGAAGAAGGTGCTCAGGGCGCTGAGGCACCGGAGTTGAGGAGGTCAAGAAGAGTGCGTGTGCCTAACAGAAGATACTCCACCCCCGAGTGGACATATCTGGCGACAGATGGCTTCGAAACCAGTGACAGGGAGGATCCGAGCGGTGGTAGTGTCCAGTTCTGAGCCCATCGTAACAGTGGAGATACGACTGTTAGTACCCGGAGTTGAACAAGAAGGGTCACTGACATTCATGCTCCCCCGACCTCCCCGCCTCAGCAAGTTAAAGCACATGTTTCTCACAGAATTGCAATTCCCCGATTTTGGTACAAAGATATCAGCTCCAGAAGAGCACAATCTTCGTCTGGAAATATTGAACTTTGCTGTTGAAGCTGCAGGCGAGCGCCTGATAGTGGATGCTTAAAAGACTTTGTAAATAAGCGTGAAAAAAAGAAGATTACCTAGCGCCTAGGAAGCAGAGATTCTTAGGGACTTTCCCTGAGTTGATGGAGGAGGGCTAGGGTTGTCTGTATTTGAACTATAAAGAACTTTTTGCGGAAAGGGTTGTCAGCTTCCAGTTGCGTGGTTCTCAGGACAAAAGGAGTAAAAGAGACTGTAAAGGAGCGAGAAGAAAAGAACTTTGTGCGGAGTTACGAGAGAGCCACACTATCTGACGAAATGGAGGCCGGTACCCAGAACCGCAGAGCGAAATGTATAATAGGTACACTAATAGTAGGAGTGATAATACTAATAGCTTTAGTAGTGACAGTCTCTTATGTAAAGGGACGTGAGGAAGAGGTAAAGGTAACTGATGTGGCATCTGTAGAAGCGCTTACACCCACCATTGCTGGTGAGAAAGGGGAAAACACACACGAGAAAGCGTTATTAGCTGCAGAAGCCCGCAGGTTACACGTGGATGAATCCCAAGGTGACTTTAGGTCAAATGCTTATGCCAAATTATTGTATGAATACGTGGATGCCATGGAGGTCAAGGACTGTTACGTCTGCATGCAGTTGCCGGCGTCTGTAGATGAAGGCATTCGATATCATCACCTCCCGTTGACATATGGCATTACATGTAGCTTGTTGCTTAGTATATTTTATGGGAGAGATAGTTTTGAATACTATTTCTCCAATTACGATGCAGTGTTACCAGAAGTCCCAAATTATAAACAAATGAATAAATGGGACTACTGGAAGAGTGAAGACAGGTTGGCAAAGTTTTTCATTCCTTGGATTACTTTAGATACTTCACATGCCCGCAGAAATAACCTGACATGCAAGGTGTCAGAGGTCGAGAAAAAGTTCATAGGGCAGGTGGATGATCGGAATAGGAGACAAAAGATTTTGAAAAAATCAGGACAATGGAAAACAGATTGGACCGAGGAAGAAAAGGCACACAAGAGAAAGGGTAGTAGTGGTCCAATAGCTTTAGATAGAACGCAGAGAGGAAAGTTATGTCTTCATAGAGCCAAGACGTATTATGAAAATGTATACGTGGGAGAAGTTAGTTGTGAACATGCTTTCAATTTAGAGTACTACACCAAGGACTTCCTGAAGGGAATGCAAGTGATTCCAAATGTATATTTCGTATGTGGAAGAAATGCCTACGTAAGGCTACCTGATAATTGGTATGGCTCATGTTATTTGGCAATTATCTTCCCTAAAATATATCATGCCCAAGACTTAGAGATCATCGAGGGCAAGACATCATCGAGGGGAAAGAGAGATGTAGGAGGAGTAGAAATGGTTGGAGATGTCTTTGGAGCTGTGTTCCCTCTTCTGGGATTAATTCTTAATGATGTTAAAATTAGACGACTAGCAACAGTCGTAGACAGGTTGTCTGCCAGCACTGCACAGTCCTTAATGCTGGTAGAAGGAGAGATGCAATCGATAAGGGCTATGGTTCTCCAGAACCGTCTTGCATTAGATGTCCTATTAGCAAAAGAGGGCGGAGTCTGTAAAGCTTTGAAGGTCCAGGAATGTTGCACTTACATTCCAGACAATTCGAAGCCCCTTGAAAAGGTTATTAGGAACATAACTGATATTCACAAAGAGATCGAAGACCTGAGCAGAGAAAATGTCTGGGAGAAGGTGGGCCAAGGAATAAGTGAAGCTGGAGGTTGGCTCACCACCTTAGGCAAAAGCTTTGTGTGGAAAATACTAAAACCTATCATCATAATATTGATCTGTGGGATCGTGTTATGGCGTTTGGTAAGGGTATTCCAATGGAACCGAGCAAGAAGGTCAGCGAGGGCTCAGAGAAAACAGCTGCAGAGATTGGCTGCCATACAAGATAGTCAGTACCGGAGTCTGAGGGCTCTGGAGACACAGAAACGAGTTATGCTAGCCATCACCGCAGTTTAAATATTTAGTGATGACCCCGAGAGGTCATCAAAGGGGGGAACTGAGAGAGCGCAAACTGACCAAAATGTAGAAATGTATCACACTTACATGTAGTAAGCACAAATCATGAAGAGAAATGCCATGAGTGCTGATAGTATCCATAGTTATATTCTGAAATATGTAGTTAATATAGACGTTTAAATAGAAGTGGAACTAATACAGAAATGTATGAAGCAATACGATTTTATTAAGCGTAATTATTCCTGAATCCATGTTGTGTAGCTGCTAAAATGTAAGATGGCATACGGAAACGTTGAACGTGGTAGGCCTCAGGGCCAGAGCTAGGAGGGAGGGGAAAGGAGAATAAATTACACAATGTGGATTGCACTAATGTTTAGTAATAATGAGTAGGTTTTGATTTATAGATGTGTTTACTTAATCAGTAAAATAAGAGTATTAACATGCTAATAATTAATGAAGTTGAATACTACAGAAATGTTGTAGAGCTGGAAAGCTTTAACGTTGATTTACACATATTAGTCTGGACCGGGGAATGTTGCAACGTGGTCGGAAACCCATGAGAATTGGGATTTGGCTCCAAAGGTCTGTCTGGAAGAGAAAAGGGGGTATTCAATTATTAATATAATGAATAGAAGCTTGTTCATGAAATGGACCAGACATGGAGGAGGGTTCCGGAATGTTTAAGGGGTATCAGCGGGCCGGAGAAGAGTCTGAGAAGCAAGGTCGACTCTAACCACAAGGCCTCATCATGGAAAAAGCCAGAAGCTACACCACGTGAGGGGCGTCTCACGAGGGGCGTCCTAAATGTTGTTGTATTTTTGTATTAGGGACAGCACCCCTGGGTGGAGTTAGAGCAGAAGCCTGAGGACCCTTTAGAGAGCGGATGGGTAGGCAGAGAGGGGTCATGATTGGAGAACTATAGGTTTTCACCAAGAGACTGAGAGTGGGTGACTTCCCTTGGGGGTCATTCACTGCTGACACCTTTTGATAGGTTGAGACCTGGATAAGTAGGGATACCATCTAGAGCAGGGTAGGGTCAGCCTAACCTGTATTTTCCCTCCGCCTGTAATGACAGATAGATTTCAATATGTGTCTATGCTAATAGCACTATTGTTTTTAGAACTGGTATTGGTAGTTTCTGTTGTTCGTCTGAGGGCTTTCAGAGAACACATGTACGTAGTTGGGCCCGTGTATCTGGTGAATCTCATTTTGAGATGCTTGTATCTGCAACTTATCCTGACTTTATAATAAACCTTTGAAAGCTAGAAGTTGTTTGTGGTCCTTTGAAGCAGAGTCCTTTATTGGGAGAACTAACTTGGTAAGGGATGCACTTTCTTCCCTCAATGACAGGCAATAAAGGTTCAGTCGACCAGACCGGGGTTTTAGATCGATAGTGATAAGGTATTGATCAAAATCTCGCCCCTCCAACTGTAACAGACTGCAAGGAACATGTAGGTTCAAGCATGTGTGTGCGGTCTTTGGGAATTCCTCACACCCGGAGTGTTCATGTAGATCCAAAAATAACGGGGGGGAGGAAAGGGAGGCTCCAAGCAGGAGTGAGGCTGATCGTTGTGACCAATTGCCTACACCCGTTGATCTCATGGCTATGACTCCTTGGTTAAACAAATACCCTGATCATGTATCCGCAGGGGGGGGTTGAGGAAGGGATTCTTATACGGCTTCCACATCCCAGCGGGGGATTTTCGAGGGGAACCTTTTTGTAAAAATCAGCTATCAGCGCAGCAGAATCCAGGTATGGTAGAGAGAAAAATTGCAAAAGAAGTGAGTCTAGGGCGAGTGGCAGGGCCTTTTCAGCGCCCGCCAGTGGCGGATTTCATCTGTTCCCCATTAGGGGTGGTCCCGAAGAAGGAACCGGGGGAGTTTAGGCTGATCCATAACCTGTCTGCTCCATGGGGTTCTCGGTGAACAATGCTATTGACCCAGAAGTTTGTTCGGTGCGGTACGCATCATTCGATGATGCCGTCATCATGTTAAATCGCCTGGGCCCCGGGGCGCTGATGGCAAAATCAGATATCGAATCAGCGTTCCGTTTGCTCCCGGTACACCCACAGGATCAGCGTTTGCTAGGTTTTGCATTCCAAGGGGGTTATTACATGGATAAATGCATGCCGATGGGTTGCTCCATTTCTTGTGCCTATTTTGAAAAATTCAGCTGTTTTTTAGAGTGGGCATTCACCGAGGCCACAGGGCATAGGCATGTTATGCATTATCTAGATGACTTTCTGTTCTTGGGAGCAGCAGGCGACACGAAATGTGCGCAGGCGCTACAGGACTTTTGCATCCTCATGAGGGAGTTTGGAGTCCCATTGGCACCAGGTAAGACGGTTGGACCATCTACTTCACTGGAGTTTCTGGGAATTGAGCTCGATTCTGTGGAGGGGTGTTTCCGTTTGCCGGTGGGAAAGGTAGCTAAATTTAGGGCTTCCCTGGAACTTTGCCTTAGTAAGGAGAAAGTGACCCTGCACCAGTTACAGCAAACAGTGGGTCAGCTTAACTTTGCCTTGAGAGTTATACCAATGGCCCGCCCCTTTTCACGCTCTATTGCACAAGTTATGGTTGGTCTCAAAGAAGGACACCACCGCACGAGACTGTCTGCAGCGGTTCGCCAGGATATGCGCATTTGGTTGGCATTTCTGGCGGACTTCAACGGTCGAGTAGTGTGGAACAAGCCGCCAGCGTCTTTGGACGAGCTGGGTTTGTGGACTGACTCGGCGGGGAGCGTGGGATTTGGCGCCATCTTTGGTAACCGATGGTCGGCGCAAACATGGCCGGCGTGGTGGCACTCCTGCGGTCTCACAAGTAACATTGGGTTCCTGGAGCTATTCCCTATTTTTGTTGCTCTGATGGCATGGCCGGACGATTTCAGAGACCGCTCTGTGATATTTTGGTCTGATAATATGACTGTTGTCGAATGCATTAACAATCAGGCAGCACGCTGCAAATGGATCTTGAGATTGTTGAAGGAAGTTGTGCTGCTTTGCATGAGACTGAATGTACAGTTCAGGGCGAAACATGTGCCGGGCGTACTGAATCATGCAGCTGATGCACTCTCTCATTCACATATGCAGGCGTTCAGGGGTTATCTACCTACAGCGGACCTAGTGGCGGCACCATTCCCCGAAGCGCTTTAGCTAATCGGTGCCCCGGATTACAAGACCTCGTGGCAGCAAGCTTAGCCCCCAGGACAAGGAAAGCATACGAAGGAGCGTTTCGTTCCTACTGCGCATTTTTGGGTCCGACAGGGAGTCAGAACTGGGGTCAGGAGGAGTCCTTCCTGGGGTTCTTGGTAGCTCTACACCGAGAAGGCCGATCAGCGGCAACAGCCAGTAGGCACAGGGCGGCCATTTCATTTATGGTGCAGGTGCATGGCATAAAAGACCCAACAAGTTCATTTTTGGCGAGAAAAGCCCTTCGCGGCTGGCAACGCCTTGAGGGTCGCAAGCAGGATGAGAGGCGCCCGATTGGCTTAGAAAGGTTGTCCCTACTTATGGCGAAACTAGTCGAGACATGCTCCTCCCAATTCGAGGCGGTTTTGTTCGGGCAGCTTTCGCATTAGCGTTCCATGGGGCGATGCGGGTGAGCGAACTGGTCGCTAGGAATAAAAAAGACGTTGAGGGAGGCCTGTGCAGGAATCACGTCCTAATTAGGGGTGATTCGATGGTAGTGACGATAGCCAGGTCCAAAACCGACCAGGGGGCTACGGGAAACAGTGTTATTGTGCAGCGCATGCGAGGGTCCCCCACGTGCCCAATACTGTGTATAGAGGAATACTTGCCACTGAGGGCTGCTACGTGGGGGGGAAGTTTGCTGAGGCACAGGGATGGCACCCCACTGACGAGGTTTCAGTTTCAGAGGGTGCTGGCGCTGACAATCGCTGCCGCAGGCATGAACCCGAGCGATTTTGGGACCCACTCCTTTAGGATAGGGGCGGCTACTGAGGCTACAGCCAGGGGTCAGAGTGCGGATGAAGTAAAGCAGTTGGGACGATGGTCCTCGAATTGCTTCAAAAGGTATGTGCGATTGCACATGTTGTAAGTAAATTGACAGGCACTCACGCTTCTTGTCTTTTGTTTGAATTACAGTTTCGCGAGCATGTCATGCGGGGTGGAATTTGCAGTCGACCCAGTACCAGGAGACCAGCGGTCATGGATCACCGTCTGAGGAGAGAGTGGTGTGGGTCGTGGGCCACTCATACGTGAGGCGGGCCGGGGACGTATTCAAAGCAGGTGACGCGACTCGCGCAGCTGGGGAATACGGGTACAGAGTGGCCTTCCACGGAAGGGGCGTGCTCTGTATTGACCAATTCGAATCTTTTGTTGAGGGTCTCTTAGGGCGGCAGAGGTCACCGCCATCTGTAGTCATAGTACACCTGGGGGGCAATGACTTGGTGACTCTGGGTAGACGAGTATTGTTTGAGCAAGTGTTGTCTGCCGTTAGCTGGTTGGCAAAAAGAATCCCGGGGTGCACGATTGCCTGGTCCCACATGATTCCCAGGAAAGTATGGCGGGGGGGCTTTCGGTGTCAGCACTGAACCATTTGGTGAAGAAGGTTAACAATAAAATTGGTAGATTGTTTCGCTCTGCACAGTTGCATAGTATTCCTCATGGGTGTATTCGGGGTGATCACATGTATCTAAATGATGGGGTTCACCTGTCCCGGGAGGGGAATGTTTTACTCATAGGAGACTTCATAGCATGGCTAAGGGGTTTGAGGAAGCATGACCTTTAGGAGGAGTCTGGGGGGGGCGGATAGCCGGTCAACTATCCGGCCTGTGGCGGTAAGGTCATGATCGGTGAACAGTAATTTCAAGGTCCCTAGAGTGGGGCGCCACCCAATATGGATGGGAGCGCCCGGGGGGAGGCGGCCATTGGCCCCTCCTACTGGGAGGCGGAACCCACTAAGGATGGGTCGCCTAAGGGGAGACGGCCATAGGCCCCTTCCAGGGGAGGAGGCGGCTATATGCCCCTCCTACGAATTTCCCGGGGCCCGGATATCCGCGACAGCGGATAGAGAGTGTGGGGATGGGGGGGGAGTCCACGCTGTCCTTCCTACAGATACCTCACACGGGAGCTCGGACGACCTTTAAGATGGCGTCGAGAGGAAAGGGGGGCCCCCAACAAGACATGGGAAATTACAGTTGGCAATGAGGGTACAGTCCTCTGCGCATGCGCCATTCACACCGTGAGGGCGACAGTAGTAGGGATCTGACACCGGTTAAGACCTTGCCGTTGGCCCTTAATGCTAGGATGTACAATTTTAATTTAGAATGTATGCATTTGCAGGATGTTAGACTCGGCTAGGAAACCTTTGTATTAGAGATTTGTTAAGGTTAGCCAAAGAGCATGTCTTCATCGAAATGTAATAAATGTAAAATTGAACATGATTATGAAACTTTTATTTAATGTTTTAATTTTGTTTCATATTTTAATAAATACGGCCGGGAGGGTGACTCCCTCCCGCCTTCCAAAAGTTCAGAACTGCGTCCGACTTCCCATCCTTGGGGATTGTGTTGGGAGGGGGTGACGGGCAACCCGGCCATATAATATTCCTTCAATCCACAATTTACTGACATTTTTAAATAATGGGAACGTTTTTATTCCAAGACAAAACGTAAATATGACCGATGCTTACCCCTTTCAGTGAGAGATAGCCGTTCTCAATGCAGAACGCATGGTCTCCTTCATGATATCACAAATCACATTACAAATGACATCATAAACAATATATCTAGTTATAGAACATATAAACATTGACATCATCTATGTTGTTAAACAATATTTTTAACTTTGTTTTTATCCTTCACTTAATTATTTTAATGGCTTTCCTACTAATAAGGCATTATTGTTGAAGACTGCAAACTGCATTATACACATATAAAATGTAAATTTGTCCTGGATTGGGCACAAACACAATTGACCTACTAGTGCTTGTCAGAATGCACTAACTATGCTGTCTTGTTATGTGTTTTATTTTATTAGTAATACATCATCACTGTAATTATATTTTGGCATGGTTGACCATATCCAACAAAAACCCTATTGTCATCATCTAAAAGGCTCCGATTTTGTTTATCCCTGCCTTAACCACTGCCTGATACCACTCAAAGAAAGTAAATGTAAAACACAGTACACATTTTAAGATGTAACTACATTTTTTTAAATAACTTTGAATTTACAATGTATTACAGACCCTATGGTATAGTAGATCAGTGAAGTTGCCTTGCACAGCTTGATTTCCAAAGGAATTCCATGGTCTGATTAGAATGTCTATTGATTCTCCTCCGTAAGTTCCCAGGAGGGTTTACAGATATTTTAGATGAAACTCGACCTCTGTGAGTGCTCAAGCCATTTTCAAGAGGGCAGGCTCTTTATTAGTTGTAATATAGGATATATCGCCCTTTAGCGAAAACGCATTCGCAACAGCTTCAACCAATTTAATCCGCCACCTGAGCATGATCAAAGGTCATAAAGGGCTTATATTGGAGTGGCTCTGAGAGGGATTGGGCTATTATTATGGCTCATGTTTTAGTATAGCTACTGTTCAGGCGTTGTCTCGTTCTTCCATTAGACTGCCTGCTCCTCATTTTTTTACTATGTTTTCTAAATTACTTTTTGATCCATAAGCAGTCTATAGATGGAGGCACGGTCTAGCCTAGAAATGACAGGTCCCTGGGCCGTCACAGGACTACTTAGATCAAAGAGACTGAGGCAGTGCAAATCAACAAGGTGAGATCGCATTCTACTGCATCTTTTCCTAGGAATAGGCAAATATTGCAACTGGGCGATACAGGTGCCTGCAGCAGGCTGGGGAACTATTAATATATAAATGGAGTAGAAGGAAGCGTTTTCAGTTTTGTTCATTCTTTTTTCAAGAGCAGGTCAATTTACAATCGACGTGGGGAGCACGGGAAAAAATGGGGAAACTACTGGAACGCATATTGTGAATTTTACTGTGATATATATTAGCTCTGTCTGCAGTGCCGTATGATAAATAAAAAGTCCTCTTAGTATTATGAAAATTGATAATCCAGGAGCAATCGTTAGACGTTAATCTTCCGGTGTTTTAATTTTCTGATTTTTTCGGTGTCCCGTCGAAACTCATGGAACATGAGGAAGAGTCACCCTCAGCAGGTACTTCCATAAAATATTGATTTGAATGTGTGGCTTTACAAACATTGGGGCAGATTTACAAGCCACTTGCGCAACTTTTGTGTCATTTTAACATGGGAAAAGTGACGCAAAAGTGGCGCAAGTGGCTTGTAAATCTGCCCCATTGTACCTAAAATCCTCTTAGTTGTAGTGTTGCCATTAAGGAAGGATCACGAACAGATTTGTAGAGAAGTCACTTGTGTATCACTATCCTTCTCTCATTGGGAAATTGTCTGAAGACTACTGAAATCGTTTTTCCTCAGAAGTTTTTATTGCACATACTGCTTATTGTTCAACTGCATTGGACTTATGCTTGGTAACCGGAAAAACCTTAGAGGCAGCCCGTCTTCCAGCAATATTTCAACTTGAGTGAGAACGATAAGCATTATTGATTCGAAATAAAAGGCGTCCGTTGTGTGGATTTGTAGGTTCCTATTTCATACCAAAGTATTTGCTTTGGTGACCTCTGCTTAAAAAAAGACCATATTAATAGTCAGTATGATAGAGCAATCGGGCATCAGTAAGGAGTTGGTGGTGACAATACTTACAAAGATTATCACTGGAGTGGATTTCTGGATGATCATGAAATTAAGTGTACTGTAGGGGGTGAGTGACCACAGTATACACTGAATTATTGTGGGTGAGTGACCATAGGATGCTGTGCAGAATGGTGTGTTAGTGTCCACAGGAACCATTTGAGTGTTATGGGTTAGCAGTCATAGGATGCAATGAGCTGTTCTAGACAATTGGTATTAGGATGCAATCTAGAGTGGTGATTAAGTATGCTTAGAAAGGGGAGTTGTTTGTTTGCCCATTGACAGTATGATGCAGTGCAATGAAGTAGGCTAGTGTCCTTAGGGTACCCTGTCGTGGGTTAGTATCTTTTGGAAACAGCACAGTGTGATGGCCTAGTATCATTAATTGAGGGAAGAATGTGAACACTGATTCTACTGTCCCCATTGCTGTTGTGGCCACACTAAGTCATGTTATATGTTCGTCCCATCTCTGTGCACTGGAAGGAGAGGCCACATCCCAGAAAGTTAGCTCTGTTGCTAGGTTTGCAACGAGGTGAAGGAATGACATGGACGCTCCATTGTTGCCTCATGTACTATCATTAACAGGGCCAGCATTAAGGCAGAGCGACTGGTGCTGCCACATTGGGCACTGACATGTGAAGGGGCGCTGACCTCAGGGGGCACGGCACTGCTTTACGCAATAACTTAGGATTGGAGAGAAGAGGGAACATTTTGCCTGGTGCTAGTGAGAGAATCAGAGGAGTGAGTCATGGGGTAAAGGTGCGCAAAAAACGACTGTCGCACCGGGCGCCATCAGAGCTAAAGCCGGCCCTGATCATTAAAGCAAGACCGGAGGCTCCTATTATGCATTTTTCTTGCTTTAATTAAATAGAACCAGTCAAGAAACTGAAATAAATGACAGTCCCCATAATATGTAGAATTAAACTGGCCAATGGGAATCAATACACAGTACAACAATCAGAGGTAAGCCTATATACCATACACTTGACAGCAAGGTGTCCTTTCTTTTCTTGATTCTCGCAGTCAGATCAATCCTATATTTAGTTGGGCTTTGTAAAAGACTGGGTTATTAGTTGAGCGGGATAAGTACCCACCACAAATGATAATCACAATCCTTGTGATGGTGAACCACTTTCTAAGTCCCAGGGTTTAAGGTTAGCCGGGAGAAGTGCACCTTGCCACCCACCGAGGGTACTGGACCAGCACTTGGGGGTGAGGGGTGAAATCACTTCAGCAGAGGCCAGCAGCAGGGTCAAGGTCAGATCCAGTTGGAACTAGGTATCTTGGGAGGCAGGATGATGATCTTTTGATTCTTGTTGTCTCCATGTAGCTCAAACAGAAGGTCATTCATCTGACCCTTGGAGCCACTGCCAGGGTTCTTAGTACAAGGAATTAGAACCATTCTTCTCAGGAATTCGGACAGCAGGACAGTCCTCTTCTGAATCTTCCTGTGGTTAAGCAGTGTTTTGACGAGAGTACTAGGGATATCAAATGCTTCCAATGCTGGTCTGCGCCTGGGGGAACTCCTAGCCCCTCCTTAACCAGTTACCCAGGGCCGACCCTACCCACTGTTGCAGCACTTCCTGTGCATTTCATTGTAATTTCCCACAAAGACGCCCCCTACTCCTAAAACCAACGTGGCAGATTCTCCCTTCCCCTGGTCCCACCCATAGTTGTGGCTATGGAAATGAGCTACCCCTCCCATGAGTTATCTCTAAATCAGTTCTGGGGCAGCTCCCACCCCCACTGAGAAGGGTGCCAGCCTGACTGGGAGGACAGTTTAGGGTGCATACTCGGGTGCGAGATACATCTGTGTGACAGGATAGGCATTCTTTGAAGCTAATGATGGTCTTAGGCACAGCCCCATGCCATCCTGTCAAGGGAAGGACAACATCTCTCCACCTCCAAAGCCCTTCGATCCCATCCTCGGAGCAATTCACGCCTCACAGAAGGGGAACCATCAACTGCCAGTTAACAGTTAAAAAGCGTACAGAAAGGCTTCCAGAGGCCTTAGGCGGGGAAAAGGTGGCATTTTAAAAAGTTCATTTTCCTTGAAAGTTAGACAAAATCCGACTTTACCCTTAAACTGGATTTTCTAAATACTATTAAAAAGAGTTCTTGACATATTTTGCCTGCTGGTATTAACTCAAATGTAGCATTATTAGGTGTAATAATGTAATACTGTATTTTCCTGTGGAGGCAGCCAGCATTGATACAGTAAAAATTGCTTTTGGGCGTTTTGGCCTGCAAGTACATTTAAACCTTTACACATTTGCTTGTCCTACCTTTAAATACGATGCACCTGGCCTTTTGGACACTAAGGTCTACCTTAGGGGGTGACATTAATATTTGAAAAGAAGGTTTAGTCATGTCAAAAGAGTGTCCTTTGGCAGGTCCAAATGGCCGTTTTAAATCAGCACACCCAGGCTACAATGGTAGACGAGGGACAGTTTTGCTGTGATAGTGCAGTGGGTGGCACAGTGGGTGCAGGATCCCACTAGTGACATTTTATTTAGAGGACCTGGGTACACTTTGTACCATATACTAGGCATTTATAAATAAGTTAAATATGCCAGTTAAGTGCAAAACTATTTCTGCACGATTAAAGGGGGAGCACAGCACTTTACCACTGTTTAGCAGTTCTAAAGCCAACAACTACACTGAAGAAAAAAATCTGGAGGAACACTATGGAAAACATCACCATTTTCAACAGGCTTTCTCAATTGCAATTTCTGAGCTGGAAAGACCTCCTTTGAAAAATGTATACAATGTTATGAAATGTGGCAGACGCATACTCAAACTCACAGGCAAATAAAATAGCTTATGTGAACTCATTCATGAAGCAATTAAGCAAATATATTACAACCTTTGCTTCATTTGACAAGTCTCAACAGTCTTTAAGAAGAGCCTTAGTCTAATGTATTTTTTACAATGGCTAGCAAAGGAATAAATAATTTTGCTTTTTGTCACTTCATATTCCAATCTTTTGAAGCTCAGTCTTTTCTTCCTAAGACTTTTGATGAAACTTTCCACAAAGGGTACACATTTCAGACACCAAGGAGTCTGTACATTGAGAAGATCTAACTCAAACAGTAAGTTTAGTTTCTGGCCATGAAGCAAAAGGTGTACATTAACAAATTGCCTTCCAAAGAGGGGTGGTTTTACAACAGTTTTGAATTTTGACTACTGTCATCTGCAGCTATTTAACAGCATCTTACACATAAAGGGTATTCCAGGAAACTTCACTGCATCGTTCAGGTTTCTGAAGAACACATTTTCTTGTTCAGAAAAAGAACAATATATGCTTTCAGTGGTAAATCATAAACAGTTTAACATTTTTGTAGTTTACATTAATTTCAAGCTGGAAACAATTATTCATTTACAGGACTCCTTGTTTGGAAAGGAATTGCATGGTCCATCTAGATCTTCAGGATGCTTAACCAACAGTCCCAATAGACAAAAAGTACGGACAATTCCTCCAGTTCCAACGGAATTATCACATTTTCTAATTTACCTGTCTCCCCTTTAGTGCGTCTTTGACTTTGATTCACGAAACCTGTGGTTTTATGGCTGAGAACCCAAGGAATTGGATTAATTATTTTTCTAGCCAATCTTTTGATTATGGCTTAAGATCTTTAGACTCTTTATCAATGGGTTTTTGCAATAATCAATCAATCAATCAATGAATCAGGGACTTGTGAAGCATGCTACTCACCCATGAGGGTCTCAAGGCACTGGGGTGGGGGAGGGCGTGCAGCTCCAAATCAGTCAAAGAGCCAGGCCTTGAGGCTCTTCCTGAAGGTGTGCAGTGGGGAATGTCTGATGTTCAGCTAGAGTTCGTTCCAAGTTTTTGCCGAGATGTAGGAGTCGGCTCTTCCACCCATCCTGGCTCTGTGAATGTGCGGGGTTTTGGCAAATGCGAGGTCGTAGAAATGGAGGTTTCTCTTGGGTGCGTGGAAGGAGACGCGTTCGTTGAGGTACTGGGGTCCGGTATTGTGGAGGAATTTGTAGGCATGAGTGAGTAGCTTGAAGGTTACTGTCTTCTCGAAGGGGAGCTAGTGGAGGTCTTGTAGGTGCTGGGTGATTTGTTCCTGTCATGGGATGGCAAGGACCAGCCTGGCAGCAGTGTTCTGGATGGTCTGGAGTTTCCGAAGCACGGATTTGTTGATTACAGTGTAGAGGATGTTTCCATAGTCCAGTCTACTAGTTCATCTACGCTTTGGTTCCCTGTGGCTCTTGGGCTCGCGCCGGGACACTCTATTGAGTAGCTGTACATGCTACAAATTCCTAATATAAACATAAACAGGAGTGTGTGGGTGATTGTCTTTCTGGATTCTAGGGGATCCACATGAAGGTCTTGTGAAGGATGCAGAGGGCGTTGAAGCACGTGGAAGAGACAGCGTTGATCTGTCGAGTCATGGTGAGGGAGGAGGCAAGTATGATGCTGAGGTTCTGGGCTTGGTCTGTGAAGGTGGGTGGGTTGCTGAGGGCAATGGGCCACAAGGTGTTGTCCTATGCTGAGGGGGTGGCTCCAAGGACTTCTGTCTTCTCTGAGTTGAGCTTCAGACAGCTGCTGCTCATCCAGGATGTGACGTCTTTCATTCCTTCTAGGAAGCTGAGCCTGGTGGTGTTGGGTTGTCTCGTGAGATAGAGGATGAGCTGGGTGTTGTCGGCGTAGGATACTATGCTGAGCCCATGCTGTCTGACAATGGCAGTGAGGGGGGCCATGTAGATGTGTGTGTGGTGCTGAGCGACCATCCTTGGGGTTCTCCACAGTTGATCTCTGTGGGTTCAGAGAGGAAAGGTAGGAATCTGACTCTTTGGGTTTGGCCGGTAAAGAAAGAGCAGATCCAGTCAAGGACAGTTCCCTATATGCCTGCGTCATGAAGTCTGGGGGTGAGAGTGCACTGGGAGACGGTGTTGAAGACTGCAGAGAGGTCTAGTAAGAGGAGAGCCACAGTGTGGAGAGTGCGAATGTCGTTTGTGGTGGCAAGGAGGGTGCTCTCAGTGCTGTAGTTGCTGCGTAATCCGGATTAGCCAGACTAGAATACTGTAACGTCCTCTATTTGGGCATAAACAAGGGTCAGCTTCACTGCCTGCAGCTGGTTCAAAACACCGCTGCAAGGTTGGTTCTGAATCTCCCGAAGCATCACTTGACTTCATCTTCCCTCAGCCTGCTGCAATGGCTCCTGGTGGACCGTACAGTTCTGTTCAAGACCCTCTGCCTCACCCACAACGCATATCAAGGCCAGGGCTGTTCTGGCCTAAAAAGCATCATCAAAAGATATATGCACTCAAGGAATCTCAGGTCAGCAAATGGTAATTTTCCCATGGTCCCGAGGTTCAAAAGATTGAGGTGGGTGGGGAGAGCTTTCTCGCTGACTGCGGCCAAGGCGTGGAACTCTATCCCGGTCTTCTTCTCGGGGCAACAAGAACACTCTGTCTTTCGTAAGTCCCTTAAGACCTGGTTGTTTCCTAAGAGCAGAACCTAAGCATGATTTCCGTAGTTGTCTGTGGGGGATCTGTACACAAACGCCTTGACGCCCTTGGGCTTAGTTTACCCTACACAAATTGCTCATTCATTCATTCTGACGAGTGGAGGATGAAGTTTGTTCGAAGAAGTCCGTGAGCTGGATGTTGACGATCTTCTTGTTGACTTTGGCCGTGATGGGGAGGAGAGAGATGGGTCTTTAGTTTTTGAGGTCCATAGGGTGTGCGGAGGGCTTCTTGAGGAGGGATTGACTTCTGCACTTTTCGAGTCATCGGGGAATGTGACAGATTAAAAGGTGGCGTTTATGGTATTTCGTAACTCAGGTGCTATGGCAGCACTGGTTCTGTGAAAATCTGTTTCAGGCAGGGGTCTGTGGGGGCTCCTGAGTGAATGCTCTTCATGATCATGGCGGTGTCTTCGGTGGCGACCAGGGTCCAGGTGGAGCTGGTAGGCTTGCTGGTTTTGCCAGGGGCCGGGCGTGGTTTCAGAGTCTGGTGTCTGTTCATTGAAGTTGTCATAGAGGGATTTGATCTTGAGATGGAAGTAGGGTCCGAGTTTGTTGCAGAGGTCCTGGGAAGGTGTGATGTCTGAGGCTTCTCTGGCGGGGTTTGTGAATTCTTGAATGATGCTGAAGTGTTTCCTCAAGCTGATGGTGTTGGTGAGGATTTTGTCAAGCATGAAGGTCCTTTTGGTGGATCTGATACGTTTGTGGTATTCTGTCTTGCATTATTGAAGGTGGTCCAAACTTCTGGGGTTTTGGTGTTTCTCCAAAAACCAAACCTGACAGACCTGAAGAAAAAGATGTCTGCAGGTGTGTCAGGATTCTCTGAGGTCTTGGAGTCTTCTTCAAGATTCAGGGTTATTTTTAGAAAAGCCAAAGTTCATTTTTACTCAGCCAAAAGTTTCTTGGTTACTGATAAACCCAGAGGAATCTACTCTACAACTTCCCCAATTGAAAGTCAACAGAATAAAAGCTGACAATTCACAAGTTCTTTGCGAGCCCTTAACCTCCCTCAAAGTTTTAGCAAGGATAGCCGGTCTGTTGTCCTTATCAATGTGGGCAGTTTTTTCCAGCATTCTGAATAATCATGCTCTGCAAAGGTTAAAAAAATACCTCTTAAGGAAGGGTTTAGCTTACTCTGATGTGGTTGCATTAAATCCAGATTCTCAATTAGAATTCCAATGGTGGATGAACAATCTAAGCACTTGGAACACAAGGGCAATTTTTGCTTCAGCCAAAGATTTAGTGTTAAAATCAGGTGCAAGTCTTATTGATTTCGGAGCTTGATGGGTCAATTCTTGAGTGAATGCACAAGCTCAGAAAAGGAATCATGCATGCAAATACATTGTTTCAAGATGTATGCCAGCTGCTTTACTACTTGTAGCTTCACAAAGGCTAAAGTAGGTGGTTTCACCCTGCTCTGCATGGACACATTTACATTGGGCAGATATATAAACTACCTGGGGGTATAAAGTCAAAACCATTGGCATATCTAGTGAGGAGCTTTTGGGAGATTTATATTCCTCTGACAAATTCAATTTAGTTGCAAAGTGGCATTCCAGATATTTCAAAGACTCTACTGAAGGGTTCATCCTTTAATTTTCAAACAGCTGTCTAAAAAGGGATCTTTTCTACATAGATCTGTTTGTTTCCTAACCCAACATACACCTTCCATCTGTTTTTCAGTTGAAGACAAGATCCACTGGCAATGGTAACAGATGCAATGCTCGAGGATAGGTTTCAGATAATTCTTTCCCTCCCTTTATAATGATTATATATTCTTTCTTGATTTATGTTCTTTCTTTCTTCATTCTTTATATTCTTTCCCTCCCTTCATAGTGATCAACAGAGCGTTAGCCCAGGGAGATGTCTGATTTTATTTATTTTGATCCTAGTAAAGGTGCCCTGCTTTGGCAATCCTAAGTTTGGTACCCAACACTTTCAGAATTACTAATGTATTGCCCAGTTCTCTTAACAATCTTGTACAATCTTCTCCTCCATTTTCAATGACAAATGTACAGTCTATCCTCAGTCGAACGCTGACCCTAATAGTTTCAAACTCTTGGGCCAGTCTCAAGAAATTCATGCATTTCAAGAGCGCCTGCAGAGCATTTGCACAAATATTGGGCTCCAGGAACCTTAAAGCCCTATTGTTCACTAGGATGGTCTGGTCTGGCTGATGTCTGGAAAAATCAGTCGCTACCTTTTCAGCAGATTTAACTTTGGTGGTGAACGTTTTAGCATCTCTGGCGATACTGGGCTAACGTACAGAATGGTGAACACAAATTCAGCAATTTCAGCAGCCCATTTGCCTGTAAATGGTAAAATAATTTGGAAAACATCCATTGATTTGTCTCTGTTGTAGGGAGTGCATTTTTGAAATCCTCTTCTTGCCAAGTACAGATATGTGTGGCATGTTAATTGGTAAATCGTATGTTTAACTCCTGTCAGATAATTAAGGTGTCTTTAAACATGCTTTCAGAGAAATTGACAATAATATATTGTTTAATTTAAATGAATTGTCTTTCAGGTGTAAGGTCACTCTACATCTCGCCACACAATTTACTCTCAATGGACGACAGGTCTTTTCAATATATCTAGAAGGATGAAAACAAATATGTTTCTATTTTCTAGCCTTATTTTCCAAAGTTTTGCATGGAAGGCTGTTTAAAAGTTTACAAACAGAATATAAGTCATGCGAGAATGTTCTCCTATTACACACTTTTTATTTCTTTTTAAACACCTACCTACGAATATTATCACATACCCTGACACGTCGGATAAAATGAGTTATGTTTTGACTATGACCCCATGCACATAAGAGCACACCCCCTTCGGATAGCATCTGGGCTGTATGTGTTACATAAGGGGCGCACTAATGTTTGCGCCCCCCCCCATAATACAGCAGTGCCCCAGAGGTGCAGAAAGCAGGTGCATATGAACATTGCACCACGAGGCCACTGCACTGTAATATGGCCCATTTTCTCCTCCAGCATTGTGTCTTTCGTACACACCCGTTAACAAACATACAAGTGAAAATGTATGTATTACTAGATGTACTTTGGGTCAGATTTATGAGTTCTCGCGCATCTCTGCAAATCAGCAGGGATGCGCCAGAACTGATGCGTCACGCAATTCCCTTCTTGTGGCACCACAGATGCGCCGCATTTACAATGCGGCGCACCATGGTGCAAGGAAGGGCAGATGCGTGAAGCATCTTGTGGTGTACGGGCGGCGCATTGCTGGAGTAGCGTCGCAAGTGCGACGCAACTCCTGCAATGTACATAGGCCACCCATACATAACGTGGTGCGTCACTCTTTACGCCTGCTTCAAGCAGGTGTAAGGATTTGACGCAGCAGCCTCAAAAAACTGACTCAGTGAAATCTTGTAGATTTCACTGCGTCAGTTTTAAGGTGCTTTCCTACGAGGGAACGCCCACCCTGCGACAGAACGCCCACATGAAACCTGACGCAGGTTTCATGTGGCGCAGGGCTTTACAACATGACGCATCTGCCTAGATGCGTCACGTTGTAAATAGGTTGCAGGGATGCGCCACGTTTCCGCGCCGTTGCATCATGCAACGGCGGCGTAAACGTGGCGCAAGTCCGTCATAAATCTGCCCCTTAATATTTACAAAAACACCCCTCTCCTATCTTGGATCTTTGCTTAAAAGAAGGTTAAATATATCATCACAATCTCTGAATGCGTCTAAAATCATTGACAAATCACACATTCATTAAAGCAGACCTATTGTAATCCGTAGAAACTGTGTTACGGACTAAGACAGAATCCGGGGCTGACAGAATCATCAGAGTACTGTATAAAAGCAAGCCTGAGCAGTTGGAATTCTTTCAACATGCGTCTCAATTTTTCTCAAAGATTGGTGGTTAAATAACTTACATGCATTAATGTTGGCATTTTTATAGACACAGAAATTCCCCAACTCCTGCTGCTACTTAGATTACACTGTGCAAACAATAGTACTGAAATGCAACTATTTAGAAAATGCTCCAGAGAGAATTAAGTAATAACAGAACAAGCTTCACTGATGTAGAATTGATTTAGGCATTATTATGAATGCACTTGACTATATATTTACTCTTTAATTTAGTAACGCATGCCATGATTCTTTTTATGTTCTGGCTTTGTTTGGTACAGATGAAGTAAAGCGTATCATTAGGGCTTAGAGAATGGCAGGAATATGTGTTGGGTTATATTATATAACATTATGATACAGTTTAACCATAAATGAAAATCCCTTTGAATGATTATATGACTTTAGCTAGGAATATTATTCATTTTATGAAATCTTCACAGGACTAAAAAGTGTATTGCGTGCTATAAATTTATAATTTCCTGCCGCCATTTTCACATTATGCAGAACAACTTTGTTGCAGGACAGGACTTTAGATCAGGGGGTTTGTGACCCAATACCTTTTGGCATCTGAATGTAGTTACTATTTTATGGTAGAATTTACTGTTTTTTACTAGCTTTTATGTCTGATTACTAAAATCTTTAGCAGTCTGAACAACCTTATTTCATCAATACTTCAAAAAAACGTACAATAGGAAAAAATACAGAGAGAGTGTGGAGCTTGGGGTCGCTCCATCAGCCACTGACTTGATTGTATTTTTCATGGTTTGCTATTGCTTGGATGAGCTGCCAATCGAGGCTATGGCACTTCATGAATGTTACTTTGTCCCACGTCTTTTCTCAGTAGGGTTTTGGTGATAGGGTATGTTATGGCATGCTATTTAGGCTTGTAAAGCACACTGTTACCCAAGTGTGTTCTGGCACTGAGCACTGTCTAAATAGTACCCTCTGCCCCAGAGTTCAGACTGAGATTAAACTGAGAACAACCAGGAGGCATATTACCAAGCAATAGCGATAATTATCGCTATTGCTTGGTTAGAGACAAAAAATTACGGCTGACCTGCGGCAATTTTTATCGCAAATAAACCTTGGTATTACCAAGGTTTATCGCAAAGGCGATAAAAAACTGTCGCAATGCATGAATATCGCTGAAAAGTCAGCGATATTCATGCATTACCGAGCTAATGCTCTTAGCCATGTTATCCACCTCCAATTGGATAACATGGCTAAGAACTGCTCAGGGCAGGTGTTAGCTTTTGGAGATATTCGCGCTTAGCGTGAATATCTCCAAAAGTTGGTAATAGGAGATAGCGATGTTAGCGACTATTTCCAGTCGCTAACATCTTGGGACGCCCACTTTGCATGTCATTAGTGATAAATATCACTGACATGCAAAGTGGGACCCAAGATGGTCGCTATCTCCTATTAGCTGTCGCTAACTGGTGTTAGCGACAGCTAGGTAATAGGGAGATAATTTTATCTCCGCTTTCTTGGCTTTTAAAGCCTAAAAAGCGGAGATAAACCCCCTTGATAATATGCCCCCAGGTTTTCAGACTCTTCCCAAATGAAAGGAGATCTGTGGAGGTCCTTAGATGTATAGAAAGGTCGTTCCAGGCACTGGTGGCTCCTTGAACAAAGCTGCTACCACCCCAATTAGCATTCTTTGCTCTAGGTACAATCACTCGCTTTGCTTCCATTGAGCGCAACATTCTCCCCGGGATATACCATTGAATGCCTTTTTTAGGTCTCCTGGACCGATACCCGTCAGGGTCTTAAAAACCATAAAAGAGTTTTAAATTGAGCTCATTGTTTTATCGGAAGCCAATGAAGGTGTCGTAGGCCATTTCTGACCGAAATAAACCTTGGTGTGGCCGTTAGCAGCCTGGCAGCCGCCTTCTGCACCATCTGTAATCTTTTAAAATGTTTCTAATGAATGGTCAAATACAGGCTGTTACAATAGTTCAGACGGGAGAGAATGAGGGCTGAGACAACTGCTCTGAAACGTTCCTCTGCAAGGAAGAATTTTATTTCCTCAGGGTTCTCTAGATGAAAAAACTTGATGAAACCACCCGCTGACCTGGTCCCCAACCGTCAGTGTATTGTCCATGATCACCCCCAAGTTCTTGACTTTCTGCGAAGGGAGTGGGGGGTTGCCCATTTCACTGGGCCACCATGCTGGTGGCCAGAAGTTGGGGTTATTCCCAAAAATAATCATCTCTGTTTTGCCTGCATTCAACTTCAGGCAGTTTGCAGACATCCAGCCAGTTACTGCTAACATGCAGTCGTTACAACTAGGAGCCATTTCAGCTTCTTTGCCTCACTGAAGGGACAGCACGATTTGGGTATTGTCTGCATAAGAGGTTAAAAGCAGCCCAAAGGATCTTATGAGGGAAGCCAGTGGGCTCACATATATATATTAAAAGGAGTCGGACTGAGGGACAACCCCTGAGGCACTCCACAGCGGAGGGAGAACAGTTATTTTTTTTAAGTTTGATTTTTATTGAGAGAATAAAAGATCAAAGAGGCAGAAAAGAAGAAACAGGAAAATGGGTATGGCATTGATATACATCATAAGAAAGAAGCAATTGCAAATATGAAATGTACCAGAAAGCAAAATTAAACATTGCAAGTAAAATCACATAGAGAGAAAATTTAGCGAGCACAATACATTTCAGAGCAGATTAAATAATCAAAATAGCAAAATACATAATAGAATAAACATTAAGCATGAATATTAGGAGGCTGAGGCAAGATGGCGGGCGTGAGGACGCCCGTGTGAGGAGCGGCGTTAGTGGCCTCACCACTATCTTCACTAACTAACCTGCTATGGCGCGCTAGGATCCTAGCTTCTTGTGCATCGGAGTCTCTACCGTTTTTGTTTAGCAGTCTGGCGTCCCACAAGGAGAGGAGGAGCGCGCGACTCCCGTGAGATCATTACCCGGAGCCCCTGCCGCAGACCTTGGCGAGTTTCTAACTCAGACTACCAGTCTCAGCGGACAACTGCAGCAGAGTGCAGCGCTCTATCCGGTATGCAAAATATGCCGGTAAAAACAAAGCCGAAGCCGAAGCCGAAGACCCGCGCTGTGACAGCCGCAGCAGTTCAAGGTCAGGAAGCGGCTCTTACTTGCGAAACCACGGGACCTGCAGCGGCTCAGAAAATCAAACCGGGAGGTAATACAAATCAAAATATGAGCGCTCCTGTTTCTGTTTCAGTCCGGGACCAAACAGATGTCTTACCGGTGCATTCTGGGAATGGTAGTCCCAGCTTAGCTACAACCCCGAAAATACATGGAATATTCAGGAAAGCAAATAAAACCAACAAAGGAAAAGGGGAGCAAGAGGCAGTTTCTACCCCAGCTAATAATGATTCTTTAATACCTACAACTAGACCGGCTGATACTGCACAGCAGATTCATGCGGAGGTGGCTCCACTTCCAGGTATTATTATCCAAGATGTAATGGAGACTACTGAGACAGTTAACCCGCATGTAGAAGTGGAATCAATGGATTCAGCAGGACAATTCTACTCGATGTCCGATCTATCAAGCGCACTGGAAGCCGGCAGCTGTAATGAGGATGGGGCAGAAGGAGGCGGTGAGTGGGAAGATGATGAGAGTGGAAAAAGTGTGTATAGCTCCCCCCAAGATTCTGACAATGATAACGACAAATCTCTAGAGAGACCTGAGTGGGGGGACGATGAACACACGGTTATCACAATACAAGGTACATCCACTGAGTTCTCTCCCGCCCCTACTCCTGTGGTATTAGCATCTGAAATGCCTGAGACATCTGAAGTAACATTAAATACGCTGTATCAAGTTATGCTCCAACATCGTGAAGAAACCAGAACTGAGAACTTACGCACTCAAGGTGCAGTTCGCCGTCTCCAAAATAATCTTCGACGTGTTGGTAAAACTTGTACGGAGATATCTGCAAGGGTGGTAGAAGCAGAAGCTCGGATATCAGCAATTGAGGACTCAATGTCACATCAGAACAAACAGTTGTCGTCACTAGAGGGGTTAAAAGAAGAGCTCAATTGGAAGCTTGTTGACCTTGAAAATAGATCACGCAGGAATAACCTGCAAATTTTAGGTATTCCTGAGGCTAGCGAGGGGAATGATATCAGAAAATTCGTAGTAGAATTGTTTACTGAAGCCTTTCCGGAGCTCACACAATGGAAGTGGGATATAGAACTTCAAAGGGCGCATAGATTCCCCTTTCAAAAACATGCTAGAAGTGGTTCTAATACTAAACCCAGGGCAATCCTTATTTGTCTAAATAATTTTTTGGCAAGAGAAGCCCTTTATGATTTAGCTAGACCGGATAGAAAGCGCAGGGGGAAGGGTCACGAGTTCTTTGTCCGCCCGACTATTGCCATTCTACTGTACAACTTAGATGGCAACTGCGACAGCTAATTCCAACATTTCAAGCAAAGGGAGCACAGACTTTTCTCCTTAATCCTGCTAAATTAAAGGTTATTTTTAAGGAGAAAACACATTTCTTAACTACAGAGGGAGCAGCTAAAGAGCTACTGGCATCAATATGATTTAATATGACCTAATTTAGTTCTCCCTCACGAAATATTCAAACAGTATAGAGTGCCATAGATAGTGATAGTAGTCATGTGGTAAGATCATCCATGTCTATTTTTTTTCTTTTCTTCTAGGCTTCTAGGCTGTCTAGTATATTAGCTAATGTTTTTCTTTTCTTTTCTTTGTTTTTTTTATTTTTTTTTTAGATAATGGGGATCTTGTATACTCTGATGGTTTGTTGAAGATTAGTGGTGAGATCCATAAAGTTGCATCTCACATTTTCATTATGATGAGGGACTCTGTAGTCCCTCTGCCTCTATATGGGTGGGGGTGGGGACGGGGAGGGGTGGGGCCAAGAGGGGGGAATGGGAGGGAAAGGGTGCAAGTTTGATCAGGTGAAGAGCAAATCTCTTAAAAAGGAAGAAGAGACTACAATGTTTGATGTGATAATTGTTTTGAAGTTGAGTCTTAACTCTAAATGTTTTTGGAAGTGCCAAGAAAGTAACATGTGCATTATAGTTTTTCCTGTTCTTTCTGTTTTATGGTTTATCTTCTTGAAAGGATATGCTGGGTAAATTGAGGATTTGCTCATGGAATCTGTGTGGGTTAAATAACAAAAGGAAGAGGGGGATTTGTGCACAGATGATACAGGCTATGCGAATAGACCTGCTATGTATACAAGAATCACACTTGACCTGGAATGACCGGCACTGCTTTAGTGATTTAGGCATGCATTTACTGGATTGTACACGTCAAGGAACCACTACAAAGGGGGTAGCTATACTTATGAGAAGAGGTTTGGGTTCTCTTAAGCGCAGTAAGGCTGATCCATGTGGCAGATGGATTATTCTAGAAATTAATATCCACAATAAAATCTATACCATTTGCTCATTATATGCTCCTAATATAGATGATCCCGAAAGTCTGAATTTTTTAAGTTTAGAGTTAGCTCAATGGCAATCTCCTTTGATATTCTGTGGTGATCTTAATATCCATTTACACAAGGGCCTGGATCTCTATGGCAGTGCTGGTTATGCGGGTTTAAAGAAAAAGACTTATAAAGCTTTAAAAGGCTTAATAGTAGAATATGGTCTGTTGGATGTAGCATCTGCCAAGAATCCTCTCTCACCGGATTATACTTTTTTTTCTGCTCCTCATCAGAAGATGGTGAGGTTAGATTATTGTTTTATTGAAGCCTCTCTCATCGACAATGTCACATTTGAGATATTCCCCCGAGTAATATCGGACCATAACCCAATCATGATAGAACTAACAACATATTCTACCATCAACGTAAGGCAGTGGTCTTTTGATCGAAAGTTATTAGCGGATACAAAATATATAGAACATATGGGCAAGTGGATTACGGAATTTTTTGAATTTAACAGGGGTAGTGCCCCCCCGAAAATTGTATGGGATACATTTAAAGCGGGTGTGAGAGGAGAGACTCTTTCATATTCAATAAATAAACAAAAAAGTATTCGTGACAAAATGGATCGGTTATACAAGCTAGTTAGCGATTGGGAACAGAAATTGATAAATGCTATAAAGAACAGTCAGAATATTGAACCTATTAAATCCTCATTAGCTATTCATAAAGCAAAACTTTATGAAGTGTTTGCAGTTAAATTGGCAGAAGAATCTGCAGTCATGAGAGCACAGATATTTGAGTTGGGAGAACAAGCTGGCAAAATCTTGGCAAAAAGAACTAGACATAAGATGGCATCAACTTTTATTGGCGCAATCAAAGATGAGCTTGGCCTAACACACACTAAACCTGATGAAATCCTAGAGGTCTTTCGACAATTTTATCTCAAGTTATATACCCAAGATTTCTTAGACCTTACTAGCGAAACAATGCTAAATGTCATTCAAAATGACAATGTGTCTAAACTTTCTCTGGAGCAGTTCCAGTTTTTAGAACAGGATATTACTTGGGAAGAGATAAACTCTGCGCTTCTATCTCTTGCTAGTGGAAAAGCCATGGGACCAGACGGAATTCCATTAGAATTTTATCGGCTGTTTAGAAATCTGATAAAACAAGATTTACTAACAACATTCATGACAACACAGAAAGGAGAAACCCCACCTTCCTGGGCCGAATCGACCATTATGGCATTTATAAAGAAGGATAAACCTCCCTTAGATCCGGCTTCATATAGGCCGATTTCACTTATAAATGCCGATAGCAAGGTTTTTTCAAAAATCCTAGCAAGTCGGATATCTGTGATAATTCCAACTATAGTATCACGGTGGCAACATGGGTTTATACCCAAAAGGGATACCACTGATCATGTTCGTAGAGTAATCTCCTTGCTTGATTGGGCTGAAGGTACAAACACATCAATGGGAGTAATTCTTTTAGATGCCGAGAAGGCGTTTGATCGAGTGGCCTGGCCCTATCTATGGGAATTACTTGCATTTAAGGGGCTTGGACCAAGTATGATTAGAGCATTGAAAGCTCTGTATAACACTCCTATATCATCCATCAAAATTGGAATAAATAAGTCGACCACCTTTCCAATCTGCCGTGGTACAAGGCAGTGGTGCCCTGCTTCTCCTTTGCTTTTTGCAAACTATATCGATGTTTTTCTAAACAAATTGAATCATGAATATGATATTACACCTGTAGTAGCAGCAGACATACACTATAGGGCACTCGCATATGCTGATGATTTGGTGGTCCTTACTACAGATGTAAGTAAAGCTATCCCAAGGATAGAAGACCTGGCTAGTCGTTTTGGCGCCTTTTCGGGCTATAAATTAAATATGGCTAAGACACAAATCTTATGCACAGGTCTAAATCCCCCATTACATAACAACATAGTTTTCGTTGCAACATATCCGGGTATTAAGATCACATCGCCAGTTTCACAGATCCCAGAAATAAATATCTTGCCCATGATAAAGGAATCTAACACTCTACTAGAGCGCATTAACCATTTACATCTTTCTTTATATGGTAGAAATAATGTGTTGAAGATGATGATTCTCCCTAAGTTTTTATATCTATTTCGTTGTATTCCTTTAGAATTCTCTACGTTTATTTTTAAACAGCTGGAGAAAATGACAGGAAGATTCCTATGGGGGTACAAACGACCTCGTAGAGCCTATCAAAAAATGATAATTTCAAAAGATAGGGGGGGCTGTGGTACGCCATATTTTTTTTATTATTACCTATCATCAGTATTGCAGTTCATCGCTCCCTTAATTGTCAGTGAAAAGGCTCTGATTCTAGATTCTCACTCTCCATCTATTTACGAATTGGTTCTAGGGACAGAGGCCAAGGGTTGCTTACTAAAATTTGTCGAGCCCAGCTATTACAAAAAAACAAAATTTAAAATTGTTAAAGCTGCTTTTAGGGCCTGGAAATCCATCAAGCAAATTTTTGACATCCCCAGAATCACGAGATACACCCCCTTGACCTCCTTTCATATTTTCCCCTTTGTGGGTATAGATAGTACTGGGAGAAGATGGCATAACCTTTGCATTACCCAGCTTGGGGATCTCTTACAGAATAATAAACTTAAGTCATTTACCGAACTTCAAATAAAATATAAACTTACCAATGCTGATTATTTTAAATACTTACAGTGGCATAGTTACTTTTGTACACTATCAGAACGGGAACGAACGTCGCTACAACGAACTTTTTTGATTGACTCTTTGTATCAAAGAAGGAAAATTGGTTATTTTTACAATCAGTTGATATCAAAACAACCAGATGATATTTTGTTTAGGCAAAATTTATGGGTGGAGAAACTAGGTTCAAATTCAATTAAAATGGAAGAATCTATCCACTTGGCTAATTCCATCTTGCTTTCGGGTAGGAGTAGAACTCAACACTATATGGTGTTATATGATCTTTATTACTCACCAGACAAAATCTCTAAATGGGGTTCCTCAGTTGGTACTGCTTGTAGTAGATGTGGCTTACATGCAGCTGACTCTGTACATATGTTTTTTTCATGCCCACATTTAAGTAGAATCTTATTAGAAATGCAACATTTTCTTTCTTTGATACTTGGAATACCTGTAATACTTACGTCAGAACTTGTTCTGATAGGAATTTCTGACATATCTATGATAGATGATCATAAAAAACTGTTATTTATTTCTGTTGGGATCTTTCGCTCCTGTGTGACGCAAGACTGGATTAGCCCAGACCCACCCTCTTTTGTTTCCTGGCAAGGTCGCTTGTTGGCAAGATATATTATGGAGCGAGCAATATATAGGACAAAAGGCAGTAAAAGGAGGAGAATGGGAATCAAAATTTGGGAACCGATAGAGAGATGGATGGAGGGAGGAACTGGTTAAGTAGGCCAGTTTACCAATGTTATTCATTACCAGTGTTGTGTACTGTACATATAATCTTTGTTGTATATATGAAGGATTCTTTATTGTTCTTCTTTAGTTAGTATTATGTTCTTATCTTCTTTTCGTGCTGTGAACAGTATTTGCTTGTAAACCTGATCAACTCGCAATAAAACATTTAAAAAAAAAAAAAAAAAAAGCATGAATAATAAGGAAAAAGGCAATGGGAAAAAATCAAGGCGGTTTACGTACTTCAACTGAGTCAGGATCTGGGGAGATGACTGAGGGAGCAGATGAGGAAAGGTAATCCACCAAAGGGAGCCAAAGCAGGTCTCGTTTAAATGCCAGGGATATGGGAGAAACAAAATTGGTATCTAGCCTATGATGAAAGCAGACTGCATTCCACCAACAGAGGTATGAAACATTTGCGGCTTGTTTCCAGTTAGAGGTAATAGTGTGAAATGCACAGCTAAAAGGAGGTCAATTAGTAAATAGTGACAATGAAATTGGGGAAGCTCAGGAGAGAGAGAACCTAGGAAGATGTGAATAGAGGAGAATGGGATCTGAAAGTGAAAAATCTTTTGGATTTGAGTCCACACTGAAGTCCATAATTGGGAAGTAGGAGGGCATTCAAATAACATGTGTTTTAAGTCTGCAGAAGGGCAGGAGCATGGCCAACAAGTAGGGGAGGTGTCAGATGAGAATTTTGATAGGGCATGTGGGGTAAATAAAATTCTATTATAAATAAAATAAAGAGTTTGGGTAGTATGAGCAGCTCTAGAAGCCTTATGAAGTTTAGTCCAGATTTTATCCCAGAGAAGAGTCGGCCAATCATGAGAGAAATCGGATTCCCAAATGAGCTCAAGTTTAGTTTTGGGCCTATCAGTGATAAAACTAAAGGAATTATAAAGGGAAGACTCAGAAGGAGAAGACTCTAATATTGAGGAAGTGGATCTATGGATTAGGGGGACGACATCGGAAGGTGGTAACAATTGAAGATAAGGAGTGAGAACTGGGTGCAGTAGGTTGTATTGCGAACGAGCACTGGAAGGTAAAGAGAATTGGGATTGAAGATCTGAAAAGGAAACAATATTGTCATGAGAAAGAAGTTGAGATATCCAACTTAATCCACCAGAATGCCAGGCCTTATAATAAAGGATATGATTGCGGATTCTGAGCTGAGTATTGTACCATATAGGTTGTTCATTAATCGAAAGACGGGAAGGATAAGATGAAGATAGGAAAGGAGAAAGGAGCTTATGAGAGTGACAAATAATAGGATTACGGAAATGGGGCAGACTACGCGTAAAAGATAGAATTTCACGAAAATTGAAAGGAGAGATGAAAGAGGATTCTATGTTGAATCAAATGGGAGGATGAAAAAGAAGAGCAGATGATAGCCAGTGAGTTGATTGTTTCATAGAAAGACACGGTGATAAGCTCTGAAATCAGGAAAACGGACACCAGCCTGAGATTTATTTTTCCGTAAGGAAGCAATAGCAATCCGAGAAGGTTTTCTGCTCCATAAAAATGTTAGTAATAAATAGTAAATTTTTTTAAAATAGAAATCTGGTATTCGTATTGGAATCATAGAGAGAGTATATAGAAAGATAGGAGAAAGCATAATTTTTATAGAACTAAGACGACTCCACCAGGACAAAAAGAGCAGGTTCCAATGGGTGATGGACGCATCCAGCTTCTTGGAAATATAATCAAAGTTTATTTTAAGAGTGTCAGTTAAGAGAGGAGCAAACCAAACGCCTAAATATTTAATTTTAGTAGGTTGCCAAGAAAAACCAGATTGGGACAAAAGATGTTTTTGACATATAGGATTCAGAGGAAGGATTTCACATTTATCCGCATTGAGAAGATAACCGGAGACTGCAGAAAATGAGGAAACTTGTTGAAGAAAAGAAGGAAGAGAAGAAATAGGGTCAGAACAGTAGAAGAGGATGTTGTCGGCATATACTGAGAGCTTAACTTGTCGAGAACCAAAGTGAAAACCGGAGATGCTGTCATCTAGATGAATTTTAGTAAGAAAGGGCTCCAAAGCTAAAACGAACAGTAGAGGAGATAGTGGACATCCTTGACGGACACCTCTTTGGAGGTTAAAGTAATCTGAAGTCATACAGTTTGCAAAAATGGAAGCTTGAGGGTTCGAGTAAAGTAAAGAGATGAGAGAGATGAATTTGGAAGGGGGACTAGCCCAAAGGAGAGCTTAAAACATAAAATCCCAGTTAACCTTATCAAAGGCTTTCTCTGCGTCGAGGGAGATACCGGCAAAGGGAAGAGCCAGAGAGGATGCCTTATTAAGTATATTAAAGAAGACTCGAGAATTGTCTGAAGAGAGACGACCCTTAACAAAACCCGATTGTTCAGGGCCAATTAAGTCTGGTAAAAGAGGGTCCATCCGCAAAGCGAAGATCTTGGCCAGTATTTTGTAGTCCCTATTGACCAAAGAGATAGGGCGGTAATTCTTACATAGAGAATGGTCCTTATCCTCTTTAGAGATTAAGCAAATTAGAGCCTGTTGAAAAGAGCCACTTGATGGACCAGCATGTATGAAGGAGTGAAATAAAAGTAAGAGTTTTGGCAAGAGAAAAGAGGCAAAATTACTGTAAAATTCAATAGTGTAACCATCCGGACCTGGAGCTTTACCGCGGCTTAATGTAGAGACAGTAGGGGAAATTTCAGGGAGTGATAAGTCTAAATCTAAAGAATTAAAATTTACATGGGAGGAGGCAGGAGAAGGAAGAGAGTGAAAATAAGAGAGAAGGTCATTTGAAGTAGGGACAGTTTCCGTATAGAGATTCTTGTAAAAGGAAATAAATTAGTTAAGAATATCTTTATCTTTAAATTGAGATTCCCCCGTGGACTTCCTAATGGATTCAATCTTGGTACGTTCCTTCCTAATTTTCAGATAATTAGCAAGAAGTTTTCCCATTTTATTCCTACCACCATAGTAATGAGAATTACATTTCAAGAGGAGGTTAGAGGCTGCATCAGTTGTGAATTTATTAAAGGAAATTTTAGCTTCAATAAGTTCTTTTAGGGAGGATTCTGAGTTGGATGAGTGATAAGCTAGTTCCAAGCGCTTAATATCAGCAAGTATTTGTACTGATTTGGCCTCTTTGAGTTTCTTTCCACGTGCTACAAAATGTATGATAAAACCCCTATAAGCTGCTTTGAAAGAGTCCCGACCATAACAAATGGGGAATCAGGAGTTTGATTAAGCAGAAAGAATTCCTCAGCAAAAGTAGTGAATTCAGAACAGAAAATGGGGTCAAGAAGGAGAGTGTTATTGAATCTCCATCTACCAGAGCGAGGAGAAAATGGAAGAAGATCAATGTCAACCAGGACAGGGGCATGGTCAGAGACTAGAATAGAGCCTATGTCAGAGCGGATGGCATGTTGGGATAAGGATTTACTGAGGAAAATGTGGTCAATACGGGATTGGGAGTGATGACAGGGTTAAATAGTCTCCAAATATCAACTAGGGCATTGTTCTGAGTTGTTTTAGTAAATTGGGAATGCATTCTAGAGGATACAAACTCAACATTCAAATGACGATCAAGGAAGGGGTCCATAAATTGACTGCAGTCATCACCAAAAATAATGTAATCTTCAGGGAGGGAAGCTAACTTATCAGAAATGGTAGGCCAGAAGGATTTATCAACACCAGTGGGGGCATAAATGTTAAAGAAAACAAGAGGGATATTACCTATAAGCAAATGAACAATAACCCAGGGGCCATTAGTATCACATTCATGAGAAACTGAAGAAATATTCAACTTTTTATGAAATAAAATCACAACCCCATTTTTCTAAACAACAGTAGGAGAGCTAAAAACATGACCAACCCAACAACGTTTAAGTTTTAAAGCCTCATCTTCAGTGGAGTGGTATGGCTCACTGGTTAGAGGCGGCAGACCCGGGAACAGAGGACGGCCTGGGACCAGGGTTCAATTCCCGACGCGCCAGGGTCAGCGAACTCGATAATTCTCACCTCGGTGCCTACTTTAACCAGGGATCACACTCTGCAACTCTGGGCATAAGCTTGTGTCATCTCCACAACGGCCCCCCACATACGCCGGGGATGCCTGGTTTCATCTTGGAGGTACCCATAAGGGACCATCTCACAGGGAAAGCCAGGACTGGTTCCCCAGTGGTCTTTTCGCACCAGGATACTCCAGTAGTAATTGAGCGCAGTATAAAACAGCATATAACATATAACATATCATAACAAGGTGAGACTCTTGGAGTAGAGCAACATCAGTTTTGAAGGAAAAAGACAGTACAAGTCTGGAACAGACGACTGAAGAAACATACTTACGAAAAACAAAAAACGCAAAGACGAAACGAGGGTGGTGGTATCGGAGGATGACGGCATCAACATCAAGACCAGGCACCGACCTCCATCTTCACAGCTCCAAAAGACAGGAGGACAAAACACATGGGGTACTCGGGGTGAGAAGAGAGGAGGGAGCATCTGTGAAGAGGGGAAAAAGAAAAATGAAGGTTTTGAGGAATAACAGGGATGCAAGAGGGCATGAAAAAACCTAACAACAAAGAGTAAAAACGAGAGCATGCAAGACAACAAACATAAATAGAACTAGGGGTAGAGAACAGCAACAGCACAATCAGGAAACCATCAAAATTATTCAGACATGTCTGGAAACGTCCAAAGCATCAGCTCCATATTGTCGTGAAAATGCTTGCAGTACCGCAGGGTCTTCATATGTGGTAGTCTTATCCTTATAAGTGACCTTGAAGAGGCATGGATGAAGAAGACCATATCTAGCGTTGAGGGCTCGTAGTTGCGGACATAAGTCCAGAAATTTCTTCCGCCGGTCTGCTGTGGTCTTAGAGACATCCTGAGACAAGAAAAGATGATGACCCTCCCATACAATATACTTCTTAAGTTTGGCAGCTGAGAGAACCTGCAGAAGGTCCGTGTATTGTAAAAACAACACGATGACTGCCAATTGAGTAGGGCAGGGCAACTCAGGTATGTGCAACAGTGTAAATATAAAAAAACTGAGTTGTAAAAATGATTCAACGCAGGACAAAAGCAGCAATCAGAAATTGACAAAAGAGCAGATTAAAAGAATCAACATCAGCTTTGAAATTCAGCGCGCTTTACCCCCGTCTAATGCTTCTGGTGGGTATTAAACACAACCCGTTAGCAGGAAGACAGAGATCTACGGTCGCGTCAGCGTGTGTTTATATAGTCCCTGAAGCATCAACTAGCCCGCTAATCTCCCCAATGGCTGCCGCTCACCAACCCCAGGCCCAACAACAATGCAGGTCGGTGTCAAGCAGCGTCTGCGGTCGAGCCAATTGAGTAGGGCAGGGGGACTCAAGTATGTGCAACAGTGCAAATATTAAAAAAACAGAGTTTTAAAAATTATTCCTTTCAGGACAAAAGCAGCAATCAGAAACGTGCAAAAGAGCAGATTAAAAGAATCAACATCAGATTTGAAATCCAGCGTGTTTACCTCCGTCTAACGCTCCTGGTGGGTATTAAACACAACCCGATAAAAGGAAGACAGAGTCTTCTGGCATCAAATAGCACTTTTGTTATGCTGCAGAAGTGACACAACATGTATATCCTTCCTCTCTAGGTATAATATATATTGCCAACCAACATTTCCATCTTCCCAGCTTGAGGTCCAGATGACAAACATACTTGCAGGAGGAAGAAGAAGAAAAGAAGGCAAACTACCTTCGCCAGCGCCAATGCTAAGACAATCAGCTTTTCAAAATCATGGGTGTGTGACTAATATGAGATGCTACCACTTGGTGTAGTTGCCATTGGAACATTTCATAAAGTATGCTTTCAAAGGAATTCAGGGAGGTACTCCATCCCAACCACTATCCTGGCAAAATACCAAATTGTTACATGTGTCCTTCACCAATTGACCCTGAGAAGACAATCTTGTTCCTCTGGAGCTGAACAACACATGGCAATGCCTCCATCTGCTTTAGGTGTGAAGACAGAAAAAGGCAGAGCCCCATTGAACCATGGCTACTACATTAACATTTGCCTAACTCACTTATAATAGGTTGCAGCAACATTCACTCTTTTCAAAAACCTTCAGTTTTCCCTGACTTCTGGTTCCAAAGGGGCTCTTGCAGCTGTACAGCATACTAATACACTCATACTCCAATTGCAATACCTACCTCTCACTAGGGTCCTGTTATGCTCCCTCCTTCCAGGCTCATCCTACTTTCAGTCTATTCGAGAACATTCTTCGGATTCTGCAGACATATTTCTTTCCAAGTCCCTTTATGTGTTTGCTTGCAGAATTGTCTCATGTCAAATGTTTGTCTGCTGAATCTCTTGAGACTTCCGCAGCAGATCCGCCTCCTTCCATGCTTTTTTCAAACTCTCTCCCTGAGTCTAGGATCCTGCAGCACTTTATCTCTCCTTTCATCTACTGCATTCCCCCTGCTTAAAGGCATTGCTTCCCTTGTTGTTCTCCACCTGTGCCTGCTGGGACCCCTGCATGCTTCTGCTCCATAACCCTTCTTCCCTCAGTTCCCTTCAATATTTTCTACATCTGTGGTCATAAAGCATACCCTCTAGTACCTTTCGCATTCTTTCACTATATCCAGACTATATTTCTTCTGAACAACACCAAAAGTGTGACGTTTCAGCTATTACAGATGATACGGTCAACGCTAAGTATACTGTGACTTGTAGGTCCAGCCATAAAATGGAAAAAATAACACTGTGATTGCCTAGCTTTGTTGGCTAAAAATAGTCCTGGCTGAAGTTACCCATAAGTGAGAAGGGTAGTTCACTAGTTTGCTTGAGGCTTGTGCTGTAAACCCTCCATTCTGACTGCAGATGCACATCTTTGTGCTGAACTCTGCACACCCATTTGCTATTAAACAGGACTCCTGCACAAATAATTAATCATGCCTGACTGGACCCTGCTAGTATCTGCTGGGTAGGCCTGGGGAACTCTGTTCGGAAGCGAAATAAACAGATAAAAGGCTTCTCCACCTGTGTAGCTGGGAATGACAGGGTAAACAAAGATTAGATTGACTCACTTTAACATACAATTTTTTTCCCACAGGTGTACTACTACATGAGCCACTGATTTTCTCTCCTCAGCTCCCACATACTTGCACCCCTTGCAACCGTAGGCAATAATGTTTTTTCGGAACTGTGGTGCTGGAACTGCAGCTCGGTGTTGCCACTGGAATCTTTTTTTATTTTTTTATTTTTTTATTGGGATTGTAAGGTGCAATACAAAAAGAAGCATTTAGGCCAAATCATTGTATACAAAACTGAGGTATCAGGCAGAATAAATACAATTAATAATATACTCAATAGTAGGATTAGGAACAGCACAATTGATGTAAAAGAATTGATGTACCAAGGAGAATTAATAATACACCGGGCCAGTTTAAAACCAAATACTAGCAGAATTTACATATAAAACACATAACAAACAGCATTTAGAGCTTACAGCCTAACCTCCCTCCATTTAGTGACAGGAGCCCAGATACCTCTACCAAAGTCCCTAGTTTTCACGCCCTTCTGTTCATATAGAAAAGACTCTATTTTATGTATTCCAAGAAATCTGGAGAGCCACATTTGAAAGGACGAAGCCCCAGCATCTTTCCAACCCGCTGATATTAAAATCCGCAGTACTGCCACTGAGATAAACACCAGGGCTTCCTCTTCTCTTCCCCGCTTCGCATTTGAGTCAGTACCCATTAACATCAGGGTAGGGAATAGATTGATCTTATGACCTAGCAGCCTCTCCCAAAATTTCTCTATCTCTGACCTAACTGTGACCAGTAAGCTACAGTTGAAAAACATATGCATTAGATCTGCTTGTCCAACCCTGCATCTAGGACACCTATCATCTTCCCTAATCCCCCAAGCAAATAGTTTTGCCGGCGTATAATAAAGATTAAACACTGTCTTATATTGCTGGGCCCCCAAGTTTGAGGCCCGAAATACCTTCTTATTCAGTTCAATTTTATAGCCCAGGAAGATTCTAACTTTTCCAAGTCATCTTGAATTCCTGGTAAAAGAAGATTTTATATTATCTTAATCTTCTTGTGACCCCTAGTCAATAAGTCCAGCAAGGGAATATTTGTCGGAGGCAGCGGTTTCTGTCTAAGTGCCTTCAGGGATCGTCTAATTTGACCATACATAAACCAATGATTCGAAGAGTTTCCAAACCTACATTGCAGGACCCCAAAGTCCACTACCCCGTCCCCCTCCATAATGTCCCCTAACGTCTTAATCCCCATCCCCCTCCACTCCTGCAAGGTCCTATCGACACCCAGATGTGCGAATAGGCTTGAGTTACAAATATGTAGATATGGATTAATCTTTGAAATATTGAAAACCTTTGAGCTGGACACCCAGACCCGCCACGCCCCATCCAATATCTTAAATCGTGCTTTCTTATAAAATCTCCAGTCTACTTCACACAGCAGTAAGCCAAAAGCCTTTCTCCCTACCAGCATTTCAGATATTGAAGGGGGCCTCTGAACATTAATATTCCCGACATCAAGGCTCGCCTCAGATTGAAATAGGACCAACATCTGTGCCAAAAGGCAGGTCCAATGGTATAATCTTAAATTTGGTAAAGCCAGCCCACCCCTTTCCCTGAAGATGACAACAGGTTAGTGGAGCGCCTAATCTTCCCGTACTGCCAAATAAATCTAATAAAAACAGATTCCAGATTTTTGATTATTTTCTCTTCGAGAAATAGTGGTATGGCCCGAAAGAGATATAACACTTTAGGAAACATAGTCATTTTTAGTGCATTTACCCTCCCTATGAGTGACAGATCTAACACATCTATTCTACTCAAATCTGCCTCTATAGATTTAATGAGTGGGATATAATTTTCTTCTATTATTTTGTCAACTGAGGCATCAATTTTCACACCTAAATAAATGGCAGCATCCACAAATCTAAAGTCAGATTTAACGATATTTTTTGTGCAAATTATCTGTGTTTTGGTTTCGTTTAATAGGTACCCAGATCGTCGTCCGAATCCCTTTGCAAGTTCAGCCAAAACAGGCATCGGCTGCTGCAGGTCTGTTGTAAAAACCGCGAGGTCATCCGCGTAGGCCAGAATTTTATTTTCGTAGCCATTAAAGACCACAGGACTTATCCTCGGGCACCCCAATATTTCCTGAAAGAGCGGGTCAATATAGAGAGAGAAAAGAATCGGGGAGCAAGGGCACCCTTGGCGCGTTCCTCTCTTTATAGCTATTATTTCCGACCTCTCCCCCATAACTACCACTCTCGCTACAGGGTCTGAATACATAGCTTTAAGGGCTAAGATGGTTTTAGCCCCGAAACCTCTCTTTGCCAGGATACCCCAGAGAAAGCTCCATACCACACGGTCGAAGGCCTTCTCTGCGTCGAGCAGGATCATGGCCATCTCCCCCCTGTGGCAGCATGGGCATCAAACAGGGCTATAGCTCTTCTTGTATAGTCCGTCGTGCCACGCCCGGGAACAAACCCATGCTCCCAAGGCGAGACAAGACCGCCAATGATCCTGCCCAACCTTCTGGCCCAGACTTTGGAATACAACTTGGTATCCGCGTTTATCAGCGATATTGGTCAATACGACCCTGGGTTTTCGCTTGGTTTCCCCTTCTTGTGGAAAATTATTATGTTAGTTTCCCTCCAAGAATCTGGGATCACCCCTGAACATAAACTCCCATTAAAGAGATCCACGAGAAGTGGGTTGATTTTGGATGCAATTCCTTTATACACTTCCAAGGGGATTCCGTCAGGGCCAGCTGCCTTGCCAGAGTCTAGCTCCTGAATTGCGGTCATGACCTCAATCCCAGTTATATCCTTATCCAATTCCTCCCTTGATATAGCATCTAATCGCGGTCCATTATCCCGACAATCTTCCCCCTGACCTTCAGCCCTCTCTTCCTCATCGTACAGTTTTTGATAAAAATTCTTAAACACATGTAAAATCTCGTTGGCCTCAGTATACTCCTTTTCATTCTCAACTATGCTAGTAATTACATTTTTAGATTTTTCCTGTCTCAATCGGAGTGCTAGGGCTCTACCAGCATGTTCTCCTGTTTCGTACCGTTTAGCCCTAGATGCTTGATACTCCCCGATCGCCTTATGAGTTATCACTTTTTGCAGCTCTGCTTTAATAGTCAGGATTGTCTTTTGGCTGTCGCTACCATCCCTCCCAATGGCAATATTCTTTACATGTTGTTCTTCCGCGGCAGCTAGTTTCTCCATTAGCCGCTCCACCTCCCTCCTATCTCTTTTCTCAGCCTAGCTGAAAAGCTTATCGTTTCGCCCCTTAAAGCTGCTTCAAAGGTCTCCCAGACAATGTTACGTGATGAGCTGTATCTGTTAGCTGCAAAAAATTCCCCAGCCCACTTCTTAAAATGCTCAACAAATCTATTATCTACCAATAATCTCCTTTCAAAAGTCCAGGATGTCCTTTTCCTTTCCACCAAATCCCTTTCATATGATACTACCAGTGGGTTATGGTCTGAGATTGTCCTTGGCAATTTGGTTATGCTTACTTTGCTAGTTTCGGGAGAGGAGATAAAGAAATAGTCTAATTTAGTGTACTTCTGAAATGGATTTGAAAAATAAGTATATCCTGGGTTTTGAAGCTCTTTAGACCCCCATACATCTATTAGTCCAAGCAACCTCATAAGAGCCTTTATTGCCCTAAAAACTCTAGGTTTCCGTCCCGAATAGATTACACTATCGTCCTAGTCCGCAGAGATATTTAAGTCTCCACACAGTATTATAGGGGTGGGCCGACCGACTAATTCAACTTCTAGAAAATCATAGATCTCTGGGTCATCTTCGCTAGATCCATAAACCACACATAATGTATAACCCATTTCCATTTCAGCAATTACCCATCTACCACAGCTGTCCCCCTTAACCCTTTTAACACCTCCCAGAGAGGTTCTAGCTAAAATAGCCACCCCCCTAATTGTAAAGGATTGCGATGAGCAAGCCACCATCTCAAACCCATTCAGGAAGAAGAGGTTCCTCTTTGCCCATGGGGGATGCGTCTCTTGGAGGCAAAGAACGTCAACTCTGTTAAATTTCACAAAATATGCCAATCTTTGACGTTTCCTCCAATCGTTCAGTCCTCCCACATTCATTGTGCAGATTCTAACGTCGCCATCTTGGCATTTATCTCGACCAACCCTTAAAGCCTGGACCTCATTCCGACTATCTTATTTATTTTTTTATTTTTAATTCCTCATTCTGCAATAGAGTGTATCTGAAATTGTCAGGGACCCGCTTCTCTGCTGTCCGGACCTTCACCACCCCTGATGCAGGGGAGTCTCACTATGTGTACTTGCAAAGTCGGATCCCCTTACATTCATGACACTTTCAATACTTTTATTTCGAAGTGGGGGAGCTGACCACCTTGGCCACTCTCACAAGCATCATGCTTGTGTACATATTGCCATTGCATAATCATTGAAAATGAGTGGGGCTTAGCATGACGGTATGTTCAATCTCCCAATTAGTTCGCAAACTGTGAGTCCTCCCAGATCTCGCAATAGTTATATTTCCTACTGGGTTTCCCTTTCCTATCCCACTTATTTACTCTATTTATGGAAGCCACCCATTCTAAGTGCGTAGGTCTTATCCACTTAATGCAGAGTTCCCTTCGCGCAAGCAGAATCAACATAAACAACAAGTTCTCTTCTTTCCTTGTTAAGGGTGTTACTCCCTCTTGCCGGCAGACCCCAAAAATAACAAGATCCATACTTACTATGAGTGGTCTTCTCAGTACAGCTTCTAGGATTTTACTCACTTCCTGCCAGAAACCACCGAGCTGGGGGCACTGCCAGAACATGTGCACATCATCCGCCCTTGGTAGGCCACATTTGGGACAGGATTTTGTGTTACTGCCACTGAATTTGGATAGACGCTTTGGCGTCCAGTAGGCTCTGTGGGAAGTAAATAGGTGGTTTCGCCTTAGAGTAGCAGATTTCACAATGGACCAACATTTGCTCATAGATACTTGCCACAAATGTTGAAGGTCCAACGATGGTAGATCTTTTCCCCAGGTATTCTCCGGAATCGACAGGTCCTCCTCCTTGGCTCCAATCAGTGCCCAATACCATAATGCAATTTCTTTTCTCTTTGGGGAATTCTGCAACATTGAAGCTTCTAGGATTTTATTTCCACTGCACTTCTCCTTCAGAGTTTTTGCCCAACCAGAAAGTTGATAAAACTTGAATTTTGAGAGGGATGCATTTGTGCTTGTACATAGAGACTCCCAATCTATTAGAGTGTTCTTAACCAGTACTTGGCCCCATACTTCATAACCTGATGATTTTAGTGGTTTTGCCAAACTGTCTTTAAGACACTCCGGAGTTCCTGGAGAGTCCCATATAGGTGCAAACTCACTATAATAAGGAATATCCAGAGTACTCCTGATCCGATACCACAGTTTTGCAGCTGATTCCAAAGGCTTCAATTTTATTTTTTTGAAGTACTTCGGGTGTCCGAATTTGTACAAATAGTGGCCAATGTTATTGGTCGTTGCTTTAAGATGACCCGGGTACAGATCTTGTTTACCTAAGAGGACCCTAATATGCTTAAATTGAAAGGCTCTATAGTATTCAACTAGATCGGGACTAGCAATTCCTCCTTCCATTTTTTTTCTCCGTAATTTACCCCATGCAATGCAAGGGCTTTTAAATGCCCAAATGAAACTTGACAGTTCACCCTGTATTTTCTTTAGAGTTTCTCTATTAAATTCTAGAGGGATAGCACTAAATATAAATGTGAATTTCGGGAGGATGGCCATTTTAATTAGGTTAGATCTACCTAAAAATGTTAGAGGAAGACCTCCCCATGCCTTCAGTAGTTTTCTTACTTCCGCTGTTATCCTGTCTAGGTTTATCTTTGCTATTTTATCTAAGTTTTTGGTCAACTCTATCCTGAAATATCTGATTTTCTCCCTGTTATAGTTGCTATTCACTTGGAAATTCCAGCTCATAATCTCTGTTTTTGATTGATTAGTTTGATAGCCGGATATCCTACCAAAGTCTTTTAGAGTGTCCTCAATCGCTTTGATGGATCCTACGTAATTATCCGTGAAAATCATCAGGTCGTCTGCATACAAAGCTATTTTCTTTTCCCATCCATTATATTTGAACGAGGTTATTTCCGAATTAGATCTGAGCTTGTGTGCCAGCGGCTCGATGTATAAATTAAACAATAGGGGCGAGAGGGGACACCCCTGTCTAGTCCCCCTCTTTATATCTATATTCTTTGTTAAGCTCCCATTTATTAGAACCCTGGCTTTTGGTGATCGGTACAATTCTTTAACAGCTTCCTGGAAGTTTTCACGCAACTTATATTTTTCTAGCGTTGCATTTAGAAAACCCCAGTTCACTCTGTCAAACGCTTTAGCCGCATCCAGCGTTATTATTGTTAAGGGGATTTTCTCACTTATCGCTATATCTATAGACCCAATAGGCTCGTGGGTCAGTTCCTGCAAGTGCCTGCCTCCTACAAACCCTTTCTGATCTTCTTTTATCAGCTTACCTGCTATTTTACCGAGCCTTTTTGATAAAATTTGTGTAAAAATGAACTCTATATTAAACTTAGTGAGGTCCTTTCCCCCCTATCACAAACTTGCTAAACAAAATCTATCTAGAGAAAGGGAAACTTCCGGATTCGTGGAATGACGCCACGATAAGTATCTTACTAGAGCCGGGTAAAAATCCAGCAAGATGTGAATCCTATCGCCCCATAAGCCTTTTAAATAGTGATTATAAGATCTTTACACAAATTTTATCAAAAAGGTCCGACTATCTTTTACTAAACAACCCTTTGGTCCAAAAGGACCACAAAAAAAGCACCTTTTTCTCCCACTTTTTTTTGTTTTCCACAAGAGCACCCTCCTCTCCTTCCCTCCCCCCTGCCACCCACCCCACCCACTTTCAACCCAACCCTCCCTGACAACCCCCCCTACCCCACTCTGTGAAGCGTACAGATCTAGTCTGTGCATAAGATGGACATGCAGTGTTGGCTGTGAGGACAGTGCAATAACAAACAATAAGCCCAAACATTAATGAAATCATGCCCAGCTTTCCGACTGGAGACATTGCCCAGGCATTTACCCAGCACTAACAATCAACAACCATCAACTTAGACTAAGCCCAGTCCTATTTGCTCAAATTGTCAAATTGTCAAGATATTCTTTGGCCTTAATTTCTGAAGAAAAATAAACTGTCCTCCCATCATTTATGATTTTCAGCTGTGTCGGGTTTATCAAAAAGGCTTGAAGGTTTTTGTATTGAAAAGGCTTTATCATACCCCTAAGACGCCAACGCCTCTCCATGGTCGCGTGGCAAAAGTCCGGGCGGACGAAGAATGAAACTCCATTGCTACTTCTCCTGCTATCTGGTCTGGCTCTTTCTGCGATAGCCTGTCTGAGGATAAAGTTTCCTAGGAAAATCAGCACAGCCCTAGATTTGTCCCCTTCCTTGGCATTCCTTCGTATTTTAAAGGGGATGCGATGCACTCTCTGTAGTTCGTTCGACCAGTTCCAGCTGGATAATCCAGGGAAGGCTTGCTGGAAGAGCTTGATAATATATGCCCTAATATCTGATCCCTCGACCCCCTCCGGGGGTTCCCAGAACCCTCAAGTTGTTCCGGCAAAGCCTATTTTCTATCTCCTCTAGTTTCCATTGTATGTCCACCACCTGGGAACAATGGGCGTTGCCACTGGAATCTGTGAAGTCATTTTGAGTGACTTAAACAAGACTCTGTATTTTGGCCCACAGTCAGATGAGAAGCAGAGCTCAGAGCTGGATGGGACAGCAACATGAGCTGCGCTGAAGAAGCGGACTCATTCGCTGGTGTAAATTGGGGGTTACTCCAAGGATCAACTTTTGAAGTGGTTCTCCCTGGCTGCCACCACACAGAGTCATATGACTTAGGAACTAGATCCCAGTTAATGAGGTTGAGAGAGCTTTTTTACATTAATTGAAATTGTGCATTCTCAACAACGTGCAGAATAGGAATCTATTCTTGTATTCACTTGTACACTGAAATGAATGCTTTGAAGCAATTATGATAGGATTTTGACATGGATTCTTCTGGCTTATGCTAACTAGGCCTCAGCTAGGCTTTGACACCATCTTATTCAAAATAGATGTCTCATCATGTTTGTGTTCTGTTTATTATTTTGGCTGCAAGCAGTCAATCAATTAATTGTTGTTCTTTTCCGAATGACACTGTTCTCAAAGAAGACTCTCTAGTATTGGCTCACTATTGTTGAATTTCTTCATGGTTCTTCTGCCTATAAACAGTACTGCAATTATTCCGAATTATTCACTTTTGATCTGTAGCTATTTAATCTGACACTTTTGGATGCCCGTAGCACATAGGGGGCTGAAAAATTATTCATATAGTATGAAAGTGCCTAGGCGGTAAGGTTGTGTGGCATACTTTAATCAAATGTTCTAATTTGTTGGAAATGTATTTCTTTGCTCATTTCATAATGAATCTGCAGTTTTCAATTAATTCCATGAGAGTATTCTCAATATAAGCCCTCAAATTTGGGTGTGAGCCTTAATGACTTTCTGATGCTTTATTTCTAACTGATTTTGCTGCTCTTTGTGCCACATACTATTTTTTATTATGCCTTTTTTCTGTATTGTCCTATTACTGAGAGCCATAATGGCAATGACTTTATGCATTAGCACTTTACAAGTTCTGTATTGTATCTTTAACGTTTACTAATAAATCTTTACAAAATGTCAAATTCGGACCTGCAAGTCACTGACAGAGTCAGTCCTTTCATACATAACTGTATATTTGATCAGCTGATTTGTACCTTGTCTGTGGGACAAACTGCCTCATGAAATTGAGGTTTAACACTTTCCACAATCCACCCACCCATGGGTGTGCTATTGAGATTACTATAGTGGTTTCCTGTCTACAATCCAAAGTTGATTTTGGATAATTTCCTGAGTTCCTGACCGTGCAGAGCTGTTCCGAGCACAAAAATATTGTGAGTATTAGTAGGACACAAGGATTCTTAAGATGGGGAGTGTTTTCTGTGCTACTGATGCATTGTGGGATTTGTAGTTTGGAGCATGTTTTGTGTCGAGTTATGGACTGTTATGCAGCACGCATAGTTTTAGTTATGCGCTATTAATTCTTGGTTCAATCAGTGGTCTAATCAATGGGGGCCAATTCCCAAAAGTAATCTGAGACAAAATCCTAACTTTGCCACTTTCGGTATTCACAAAGGGCATTTAGGAGTATAGGAGTAGTAAAGCTAGGAATCCTAACTTTTTAGAAGTAGTAAAGTTAGCACTATTATTATAGTGTGAATTGTTTTTGACAAGTGCAGCAAGGTACTAGTCTTGTTTCTATTGGAGTGGTGTGGCTCACTAGTTAGAGGAGGCAGACCTGTAAGCAGAGTACAGCCCGGGACCAGGGTTCAATTCCCGACGCAGCAGGGTCTTGGACCAGGGTCAATGGACTCGATAATTGTCACATCAGTGCCTACTCTAACCAGGGAACACACTCGGAACTCTGGGCATTAAGCTTGCCTCATTTCTACAACGGCCCCCCACAGATGCTGGGGATGCCTGGTTTCACCCTGGAGATACCCAACAAGGGACCATCTCACAGGGAAAACCAGGACGGGTTCCCCAGCGGTCTGCAGCGCCAGGACACTCGGTTAGAGTAACAGTGCGCTTTACAAGTATCCCACATACAAGTATCCCACATTGAATGTAATACTCTTTTTAACCAGCTTCCTGATTTTGTCGTTTGTAGATTGAGCAGACAAGACTTATTTTGTGTTTTTTGGGTGCGTGTAGTGACAAAAGGCATCTGTGTTGATTTCTTATTAAAGCTTCTCCCTCCCACTGCAATTGGTTAACTGTCGCAGAGAGTTGCACTGGGATTTGTGAGATATCACCACAGAGTTGCACTGTACTTTTTTGGTTGCTGCTATATTTGCGCTATGATTGATTGACCTCTGGCATAGCCATGCTGGGATCAGTTGTTGTTCATTTACTTGTGAAAATAATGGGTGAATCATACCTACTATGGAGGTACAGAATATTCCTCCAGAGGGCTCTCCCGCAGACGAGATGTTGATGAACTTTGTGCTCTAGGCCTGTACATGGGTTCGAGACTGGCATTAGTATGCCTCTGGTGTCATGGCTCTGCAATTTCCTTTGGCAAGTACCTTTAGGATTAGAAAGCCAGATTTCTTAAGACATACAGTTTATAGGAAAAAGATGTTACTCACACATACACAATTCGAATCATTGAATAAATGGGAATTAATAGCCACAGAAAAGATGAGAATGAAAAGAAATAAACAGTTTAATGGTTCATTGAGACAGTGGTGAAAAACGAAGTGGGATAATCAGGAGAAAGTTTGGAGGAAGGATATGGTAGGAGTGAGAGATTTTTCCCTTTAATAGTTAATGACATAACAGACTGAAAGAAAATTGTTGGCTCCATAGATGTCAAAGAGAAACAAGATATGGGAAAAGATTCAGATGAGGAGGATAACTTTTTGAATGACCTTTTGGATTTTACACCTCCTCTGTAAGCTAATGGCACATAAACATAGGCACAAGTTGTCTCTACGCTTGTGCCTGACATAGGTGTGGCGGTAAAACCAGGTATGAGTGACACAGACTAACAGCCTTCAGGTGCAAGTGCAAGTGCAATAACCAGTGCAAGCTCTCCCTTTTCCAGCTGAGAATACATTGATAATTTTGCCTAGTACTAGACGAGGTACTACTGCTGTCCCTTGAGCTGTTTCTACAACTGGGCCAGTTGGTGTGTCTGCCCTTGCGACTGCTGAGCCCACTGTATTTAATAGAGCGAGGGAGATTTATGTTGCAAACATAAAGACTGAATTTGGAAACATTTAAAAGGAATGATTGATTTAAAAAGAATAATGTTGTATGATATGGATTAAATTAGATACCTGATCAGAGAAGCAGTAAGTCATGCAAATGAACACATAATGAACTTGAAGATTTGATGAAGAATATGATGTTGATATAAGCAAGACAAAAGGATTACAGAGGAATTATAGAATAGATTTGAGTGAAGCAGAAATAGCAGTGATGGAGGTAGCACATTTGTGATCCCATGTTAAAGAATTGGTTGATCTTATTAAGGACTGAAGAGATTTAAAGAAATAAGCATAATTTACTTTAGGGGAAGAGCATGAAGTGAATTATGTGAATGTGCCTGAGAGTAGGGGTGAACTATGCCTTTTTGACAAATTTTCCACCATTGAGTGTGAAACCTGTCAAGGGAATTATAATAATAAATACATTTTTATTCCGTTAAAATTTAACCCTAAAAGCTTCGCAAGACTCATAAGCCATAAAAATATTCCATTAAAACATGCTTACATGAAAATAGCATATGAGGCATACAGTAAAACATCCAATAGTCATGGCGGGTTGTCTGAATCATTATATGCAACATTAATCATGAGACTAACCACGGCATAGACTAGAAACATTTTGATAATCACAAACCAGTTGTGTAAATCTCCAAAATCACTAGAAAACAATCAGTATTTCAAGCCTGGCAAATAAGATTCAACTGTAAACCCCCAGAACGACACAACAACCCTATTATTCCCAAGCCTCCAGCCATTTGGTTACAAAACTTAGGAAATTAGTAACACATACACAAGTATGGCTATCCCTGAGCATCATCAGGTGTAACATAAAAGGTCTAACTTACGTAAAATTTTGATTTTAAAAAGAGGTAGTAAAAAATGTTTACTTGTTAGAGAGAAATAGGGAGAAAACATAACGAAGTATTCAGGAGTTTGTGCTGACAAATTGTCACAAATGCAAGGGTTGCTTTAACTCTCTCCTGAGGCGAGCTGACCACGCCCCCCCGTCAACCTCCTTAAAAGATCGCGCTGATCACTAGCACTTGTTGCTTTAACTCTCTCCTGAGGCCGAAGCCGGGAGATTTTATGCCACACTTGTAATTGTATTCACTCTCTGTTTTTAAATACTTTGAACCACTCGCCTTCGCTACTAGCACTCTACCCCCCAGCCGATTGAACGCTGACGTGGACAGGGTTGCCATAGCAACGCCGCCCTTCGGCTACCGGCCACGCCCATCCGAGCTGACCACGCCCCCGCCAGCCTCCTTAAAATATCGCGCTGATCACTAGCGCTTGTTGCTTTAACTCTCTCCTGAGGCGGAAGCCGGGAGATTTTATGCCACACTTGTAATTGTATTCACTCTGTGTTTTTAAATACTTTGAACCACTCGCCTTCGCTACGAGCACTCTACCGCCCAGCCGATTGAACGCTGACGTGGACAGGGTTGCCATAGCAACGCCGCCCTTCGGCTACCGGCCACGCCCATCTGAGCTGACCACGCCCCCCCGCCACCCCCATCTCACCACTATTTACAATGTACCGGAACCGGAAGCGCAGCGGACGAGCGCAGCGGGCGTGACGATTGCGCGCCGAAGGCGCGCATAAGGCAAGCTCGTCTGCGCTCGTCCGCTCCAAGGACGGGCCTAGGGCCACCCTCCCTACACCACTACCTCCCTGGCCCACTCAAAACACGTCGCCACTAATCTACACCTCTGCCCAACTCCTAAGCATCAGACCTATAGCAGAGGCAGCCCACACTCTACCTCACTTCAGCTATGCTAATCCATGTATAGGGCCACTTAAATGTCCCACTTGCACTGAGAATACGCCTGCCCCTCCCATATCTTCCTCTCGTCAAGTGTTATCAGCACTCATAAATGTACGGTCCCTGCCGAAACACAAATTTGAAATTGCCGATTTCATAGACTCACAGAAACTAGATATATTATTTGTCACTGAGACATGGGGGGACGAGTCCTCCGGCCCTGATTTCAGAGACGCTACGCCCAGCAACTACTGCGTATGCAAGCTAGACAGACCAAAAAGGAAAGGTGGTGGAATAGCTATCATTTATAAAGACCATCTCAAAATAACTACAACAGAATTAAACTACTCCGAGTGCGAGGCACTTCTCTTTACTATAGGCCTCTCAGGCAGATCATCATTCAAAGGCATATTAATTTACCGCCCTCCAGGATCCAGACTCAAATTCCTCTCGTTTTTAGACAACATCATCGAGGCCTCAATAGGATCCCCACACTTCACCATCTTGGGTGACTTTAATTTTCACCAAGAAGCCATGGACGACCCCGATACCGCAACACTAATCAACGACCTAGAGGCAGCTGGTCTCTAAAAAAATTGTTAAACAGCCCACCCATAAAGCGGGACACACTTTGGACGGACTCTTCACTAACAACCCAAAGATCTCCATCACCAGGGTCATCCCTCTAGTTTGGACAGATCATGCTGCCTTATGATTTTCCATCCCAACCAACTCTAGCAACCCCCCTTCTACACCTCCTTCGCCTACTAACTATAGACATTGGAAAAACATCAACCTGGACCATCTCTCGCAGATGATGCGAGATAGCTCAATGCCAAATGAACAGGATCCCATAGCAGCCTCCGCTAACTACCTGAATAATCTAAAGGTAGCCTGTAACAAGCTAGCACCCATCAAAACCTCTCACCGGAGTAGAAAACTCCCTTCTGCTCCTTGGTTCACTGAACCACTCCGACTACAGAGACAATACTGCAGGAACCTAGAAAGGCAGTGGCGCCGCAATTTCAAATCCAGTGAAAAACTCACATACAAAAATGCTTTATCTAACTACAAAAAACTTATAAAAGCAGAGAAAACCACCTATTACACCAACCAAATCACTCAAGCCAAAAACTGTACAGGTAAACTATTTCAGGTGGTCAGTTACCTATCCAACCCCCTTGCACCTCGCCCAGAAGGATCACAGGCCCTTTCGGACGCTTTGGCCAAATTCTTTGAAGATAAAGTCAGAGCCATTTTCACCACTTTCTCCCCTGATCGGTCTCCCATTTCCACTCTGCAATCCACTGTCGATAATGCCCCAGCTTTTCTAGCCTTTGAAGCTACCCCGCACGAACTCATCCATCCCTTGATAGCTCGAACCAAATCAGGTTCACCTTTTGATCCTTGCCCTCCTGGCATTCTTAATCTCATCCCTGAAGCCATTGCCCCGTCACTATCCACCATCTGTAATGTAATGTTCACAACAGGCATTTACCCTTCTGTCTGGAAGGAAGCTATCATCAAACCTCTTCTAAAAAAGCCTACCCTAGACCCTCTCCTCCCTGCCAGCTACAGGCCCATCGCATGTCTCCCGTTCCCTGCTAAGATTTTTGAAAAAATCATGAACACCCAGTTGTCTACCTACATACATGACAATAACCTGCTGGACGACACCCAGTTTGGGTTCCGACAGGGCCACGGAACAGAGACTGCGCTCTTAAAAGCAGCGGACGAGATATGGTCCATTATTGACAACGGAGGCGCCGCGTTTCTGATACTTTTAGATCTCTCCGCAGCATTCGACACGGTCGATCATGCTACTTTGATCGACCGTGTCGCAGCCATAGGAATAAAAGACAAAGCTAAAGATCTTCTTGCTTCATTCTTGTCTAACCGCCTGCAAACAGTGAAAATAGGCAACTACATCTCCCAGACCTTCTCCTTGCCTTGTGGAGTTCCGCAGGGATCCTCGCTAAGCCCGACACTCTTCAACATATATGTGTCTGACTTGGCGAGGGTCATAAAATCCCATGGAATCTTCCTCACTACATACGCTGACGCCACCCAACTGGTGTTGTCCGTATACAACGACGGTACTTCTGTGGCAGCCAACTTCCAAAATGGAATGAAGGCAATAAGCTCCTGGATGTCATCCAATTGTCTTAAATTGAATTCTGATAAAACAGAAGTGATGACATTCGGGAGGCTGCAACCTACTTGGTCCCCGCAATGGTGGCCACCTCAGATGGGACAACCTCCTGAACCAGTAACCAAGGTACGAAATCTAGGTGTCATCTTCGATAACAAGATGTCCTTCCAGCAGCATGCTAATTCGGTGGTCTCCTCTTCCTTCCACATTTTAAAAAGGATCAAAAAGTTAATCCCTTACCTTCCTCCATCTGCAGGTAAAACCTTAGTTAGCACACTAGTCTTTTCCAAAACAGACTACTGCAATACCTTGCTACTAAACGCGCAACAAAAGGTCCTCAACAAATTGCAGATAGTGCAAAATGCAGCAGCCAGGACCCTGTTATCTATCCCTAAATTTGCATCCATCTCCCCTTACATCCAACAGTTACACTGGTTGCCGGTGAGGAGTCGGATCAAATTCAAGGCTCTATGCATAGCATATAAAGCGACCCACAACCAAGGCCCTCTATTCTTAAGACAAGCTTTTCGCCCCGCTCGAACACCCAAGAACATTACGTTCATCCACAGCTCACTTACTAAGAGTCCCTCGAACAAGAAGAGCTAACTGGGGTGACAAACGCTTTTCTGTCGCCACAGCCAAATTGGGGAACACGCTCCCCCTCCACATCAAATCTGCTCCGACTCTGCTCAATTTCAGGAAAAAACTAAAAACTTGGTTGTTCCCAGCCTAAAAACTCCCCTATCCACTTGAGAGTTCTGCAACTATAGCGCCGAGACACCCTAGGGTATTTGCGCGCTCTAAAAATCGCTCAAATAAATAAATAAATAAATAAGGGCACAAGGTACAAGTAGCAGAACAGACCTTCGGGAAACTAATACACTGAAAAAAAAGATTGAGCATATAACTAGTTAACAACTTTCGGTGATAGAAATTGGTTACACAAGTAAGATAACATTCAGTGAAAGGAACTGTTTTTATCATGCAATGGACTCAGGCAGGCAGTTTCAACAATAAATCATTTTCGCTAGAGGACTCAGCACAAATATTTAAAATACATTTTAGAAAATCATAGTCTGCCTAAAAAATTTATCGGGGTAAATGCTAAAAGTGGAAGGGAAGTTTCATAGTTTGGTCATACTTTAAATGATCCTTCGGTTTGATTTGGAAACATTATTTGACATTTTTGTTCTCAGTAATTTATGCAGAAAAAGACTGAAGTTGCTTTATTAACTAAAGAACTAAATAGAGTTCCACCTAAGAACGTCCCAGCTGAGGTGGCTTTCGAAAAATACAGAGTGGTGATAGAGCATTTGTAAAAGAAAGAGCAGAATCAGTCAAAATACAAGTGACAACCATTGCAGTTTATCCAAGAATTTCGCAATGCAGACTTTCAACAGAAGCAGAAATGGGAAAAAAGCCCATTACAGACAAAATGTTACAACAGTGTTTTCTACAGGAGATGCTTAGTAGTCATTGCAATTCTCGTGTGAGAGGCGTTAAAAAACTGAGTGCCAAGTTTAGGATTAGGCACTTGGGCACCTAGACTGCCACATGCCTCTGGCCTCCAGTTTCCTGCTTGTTCCAGCCTTATCCAGTGACCTCATGCTGCCCCGGTGTTTCTGCCCAGGCTTTCTTGCTCATCATTCTTGCCACTAACAGAGGCCCCGCACCCCCAGGACCTAGTTAATGCAGGCTGCAGCATGACAACAGCAGCAGACACACCAACGGTATGCCAAATGTAAGCCATTATGCACCAGTCCATGCCTAGACCATGCCCAGCACCATAACCCCTGGCCCACCCACCCCATAGATACACAATCATTGAGCTCTACACCCTCAACTCCGAATGCCACAACAAACATTGCTTTTGTGCCGACACATGCTTCATGGTTTTGGCCTTTCACCTGCACCCACTGCCACTTTACTTGCCACAGCACATACAAGAGCCCACTGACCATCGCCCTTCAAACACACCACAGACACCACCTGAAAAAAACCACAAACTTGCATGCACCCTTTTTTACACACGCTCACTATGCAAACACATTACCGAGATTTGGGACCTTATCTCCAACTTTATACCCGATGTCCTCCTCCTCACTAAGACCTGGCTCCACCCCACTTCCGGGTCTGACCAGGCCATCACAATACCCGAAAGATACAAGATCACCCACTGCTACCGCATCAACAAGTCTAGTGGAGGGATCGCTATCATACACAAGAATTCTATTCAATGCACCAGCACAAACGACAACATCACACTTCAGCTTCCTACTCCAAACCGACAGTAAAACTACCATCTGGGAGACCCTTACCTACAGCCCTCCAGGACCTCATCCGGCCTTCTGCAACTTAATTCCCAACTTAATTACCCCCCTTGCAATAGACTCCAATTACTACATTTTCCTCAGCGAACTCAACTTCCATCTTGACAAACACAATGACATAAAAGCTACCGACCTCCTCAACAGCATGAACAAAATTTGACTTACCTAACTTGTCCATAAACCACTCACACTGCAGGACACATGCTAGCCCCCATCTTTACTTCCAGTGACCGCATTAGGCACAATCACACCACGGAACTAACCTGGACTCATCACTCCGTTGTAGACTTCAACATCACCAACTGTGACCACAGCGTCGCTCCCATTGGCAATAACACCTCAGAAGTCCACCAAGCCGGCTGGTTGGTACACTGACCCATACATACTAGGCCCCATACAACTGCGGACCCGTCTACTTGGACCACTGCCTGAACTTCAATCTGCCCACCACACACCTCCATCTCCCTTTCTCTAACCCTTTACCCCAGCATCAGCTGTAGCAGATGGGGAGGTTGCTCCTTCTCTTACACTTTCATCTACAGACCTCCCCATCTCTTCCAGAGTTCCAAAAGTCCCTGAAGACCTGGCTAATCAACTGGGCATTGCCAGTACCTGGATACCCTAACAGGTGACAAGAAGCACTCTATAAATATGCTAATTGATTGATTAATGATTATGCAGGAACTTACAAAAGGTAATCAAATAGTAATTCCATGTTGTGCAGTGGTGCTTAATCTTGCTGTAATACTGTTTCAGATTTCTGTGTATGCAGAGTGATATTCAGTCAGTGACTTATGTCAAGCATTAGTTTCCATTCCTCTGCAGAAGAATAGTCAATATCATTTAGCATTCTGGTTCTAAAATACAGTCCTTGTATGGTGTGGATGTCCACAATAGTATACTGAAAATCCCTCAATTGTTAGTCAGATTCAAAAGAAAGATTTGGAAGGTTTATGGCTACCTTGTAACTCAGTCCTGGTTCAATAAATTGGTGAACTATTGGTGGTATCAAAGACAAAACAAAACTTAAAACTAGATCAGATTGCAACCCTGTATCATTTTGTTGCCAATGACCACAAGGTTTCCTCTAAAATGCTGCAGTATTGTAAGAGATTTGATTTATCTTGGTCAGCAGATTGATAAGGGGGCAAGGATGGTCTTAAAACAACAAATTTCTGCAATCCTGAAGATAAAGCCTCAAACCACCCAGGGGGAGGTTAGAATGGTTGTGGGAGTAGTTGGCTACTGTCACTATTAGAGTGCAAACTTTCCATGACTACAAAGTCTTTAATACTCACAGTGATATCATGGATCTGGTACCATTTGATGACGAATGCATGAGGACCTTCCATGAATGAAGAGAACAGTTAAGTCACAAACATATCTAATTATGGCAAGAAATTTGACCTTTTCTGCTAAAAGAAGAGTATGTGTGTTTTGTCCAGGTTAGCCCAAAAAACAAACATAGGAATAATGAGACCTGTTGATCACTTTTCTGCTACATTATATCCAGTAGCCGTAGCTCTTCCTGGTTGTCTGAAAGCAATTGCAGCTGTTTGCATTGCAATATATAAAAATTAAGAGATTGTTATGGAATACACACTCATTTAGTTCGGGCCTCATTCAGTTCAAATGTTGTTAACACACCAGAACTCATCATTTGAGCACATCAGCCTTACAAGCTATGTGCAAATCATACTGGAAGCTGAAACTATTTCAATTAAAAGGTGCAATACCTTAAACAATGCATCAATGCCACCAGTTTCACACAGCAGAGAAAGTGATGATGATGATGAACAGAACCCTGACCATGATTGTAATTGTAAATGTAATTGCATTTTTATAGCGCTTACTACCCCTGACGAGGCAAAGAAGTGCTTTTTTGGCGAGTAGCTCGCTACTCTGGAACCTGTTAAGGATTAGTGATGCATCTGTACAGTGAAATATGAGAGTAATTTGAGTGGTGGATACATGTCAGTTGTTTGGATTTAGAACTATAGTGGAGGGATAGTACAGGGAAAAAGGTTTTGCATTTATATAGAGCATGCTACCCCTTATGAGGTGAAGAAGCACTTTTTCGGTGAGTAGCATGCTACTCCAGAACCCATAAAGGACAAGTGGTGAATTAGTATAGTGAAATATGGCATTCATTAGAGAGGTGGACATGTTAGTCTGTTATTGGGATTGAAAAGGATAGTGGAGGGGTAGAAGAGGGAAGGATTTGGACTTTGTTTTTTATTTTGGAGCTCAAAGCAGCAGGAGGAGGCTTGGGATGAGTAAAAGGGAGGTGAATGGGGAAAAGTCAGAGGGAAGGGTTTAGAGAGGCTTGTTTTGGGAGATTGGAACAGTAAAAGAGGTAGGAGATGATGCAAGGAGGGGTAGAGGAGGAATGAGTCTAGAAAGTATTATTTTGGGGATCATATATTGGTATGGGGGTTGGGATGAATAAGAGAGTGAAGGTAGAGGATATATTGATAGAGGTATAGGGTGTGAAATAGGGTAGTGCATTGGAAAGAGTAGTGGAGAGAGGTTTGAGATGAACCAGAGAGTTGAGGTAGAGGATATATTGAGAGCGGTATAGGGTGAGAAATAGGGTAGTGTATTGGATATGCTGAATTAGAAGAAAAGTAATACATATATAGATCCATAAGTACATGGAAGGTATATAGATGCATAAAGGAAAGTAGTATATGTAGATGAAAGATACATTAAATAGATCCAGCTTTCAAGTGTTGTTGTACTTTAAATTCATTTAATGTATTTATTTTTTGTAATCTACTAGTGAAGCAATTCTATATAAATAGTTATGATAAAAGATGTACTTATTTATGCAGTCACTTATATACATGTTAAAAACATAAAATAAAGTAACTATCTGTTCTGTGTACATTCAATAATCAGAACTAGTGAATATCTATATTCATTTTTAAACATAATTATTCTTCATGTTTATACAAAGTAATAGACATATATAGGGGCATTTCTATAGTACAAATAAATGTACATGTACAGAGGAATAGGCTGCATATTTCTGCTTGTGTATGGTCGTTATGTGGGGCAGAGGCAATTCTTGAGTAGTGAAGATAAAGTTGTTCTCCGTGGCTCCTGTGTGGGGAGGTGAAGAGGTCCATAGTTTGGCTGCTTGACCAGAGAAGGATGTGCCAACTATGTTTTTTTCTCTTGTACGTTGGGATTTTGAGGAAAGGTGACACACTAGAGCGGTGGTTTCTTGTTGAATGTGTTTGGTGATTTTATTCCTGATAAAGAGCAGTCCTGTTCCCTGTTTGCTTTGTGGGTGATACAAAACACCTTGAATGTGATCTTCTAGCTATTGGCTAACCATAGCAGGGCTTTCAAGGCAGGGGAGTTGTGGTTTTTCGGTATTCTCTGTAAGAGTAGTTTGGCAGCCGAATTCTAAATCAATTGTAGCCTTTTCATGGTCTTTAAAGGTGATCCCTGGTAGAGGCTTTTGGCATTAATAGAGTTTGAACAGAAAAAGGTAGATGGTAGCCTGGACCTTGTGTGGAATTCCCAGATGAGGAAAGTTTAGTCGCAGAGTTTTTATACTAACAAAGCTTGATCTTGCTAGTTTGTCTACTTCGCCATTCATTGATAGCTTGGTGTCCATGGTCATTCTGAGGTTTCTTACTTCCTTTGATATTTTAGGTGGTGTTCCTAGATCATCAGACCACACGGCGAGCGGGTCATAATGTTTCCAATCACCACATGTGAGTATTTTCATTTTGGAAGCATTCAATTTGAGATGGCTCCATGTCATGCATTGATCCACAGCTCTGAGACAAATGAAAACTGGTGTGTTTCCAGGTAAACAGTCATAATATAGATTCCAAAATATAGAATGGACATAATATTGAAGTAAAAATATAGAATGGACAAAATATCGAATGGACACAATATAGTGGTTAAAAAAATCGAATTTAAGGTAAGTAATATTGATTTTCAAAATATAGAAGTCAAAATATCCAAGTATACAATATAGGCATTAAATATATCGATTTTTTAATAATATCAATTTTTTTAAAGTGTTTTGTATGTTAGTATATGTGTGAAAATTGTATATTAATTTTTGTAATGTATGTTTAATGTATTTTAAGTAATGAATTGTATGTTATTTAATTTTTGCGTAATTTAATTCTGTAGCAGGTTGTGGGTTTATATGGGAATAGGGTGGGAAGTAATTTAATTATATTAAATTAAATATTAGTTTTTAGCAATTATTAATTTTTAATTAAATTTAGCTTTTTAGTTCTGTAGCGGGTTGTGGGTTTATAGGGGAATAGGGTGGGAAGTAATTTAATTGTAATTAATTAAATATTTTTATTTATATTGGTATTCATTTTGAATTTATTGTTATTTTTTAATTGATAATGAATTTTTATTAATTGCCAATTAATTTGTATTAATTGATTAATAGTTAATTATGTTAATTTTCTAAATTGATTTTCTGTAGCGGGTTGTGGGTTTATAGGGGAATAGGGTGGGAAGTAATTTAATTGTAATTAAGTAAATAATTTTTTTCATTCATTGGCATTGATTTTAAATTTATTGTTAATTCATTTTTAATTGGTAATTAATTTCTATTAATTGGCAATTTATTTTTATTAATTGGTAATTATTTTGTATTAATTAAATATTTGAAAATTATGATCATTGTATTAATGTATTTTCTGTAGTGGGATGTGGGTTTGTAGGGGAATAGGGTGGGAAGTAATGTAATTGTAATTAATTACATGTTAAAAATACTTTTTGTGTATTGATAATTAATTTACTGTTAATTTTTAATTGGTATTAATTTGTATTATTAATTAGTTTTTGTTATTCAAAATTAATTAGTTGTTAAATAATTCTGAATAGGTTATTAATTTTTAATAACTAATATGTAGTTGAATTTCTAATTAAATATTACATAATATTAAATTGGTTATTAATTTCAATTAATGTTTTATTGGGATTGATATTTAATTTATTTTTAATAATATATTAAATCATTAATTTCCCTACTGTTAAACTCACTGGAGTGGGAATAGTAATTTTCACCCTCCCGCTATCCAACGCTTTCCCTACTGTTGCACTCTCTGGAGTGGGAATAGTATTTTTTACCCCTACGCTATCCAACGCTTTCCCTACTGTTGCACTCTCTGGAGTGGGAATAGTAATTTTTACCCCTACGCTATCTAAAGCTTTCCCTACTGTTGCACTATCTGGAGTGGGAATAGTAATTTTCACACTCCCGCTATCCAACGCTTTCCCTACTGCTGCACTCTCTGGAGTGGGAATAGTAATTTTTACCCTCCCGCTACCCAACGCTTTCCCTACTGTTGCACTCTCTGGAGTGGGAATAGTAATTTTTACCCTTATGCTATCCAACGCTTTCCCTACTGTTGCACTCACTGGAGGGGGAATAGTATTTTTTACCCCTACGCTATCCAACGCTTTCCCTACTGTTGCACTCTCTGGAGTGGGAATATTAATTTTTACCCCTACGCTATCCAACGCATTCCCTACTGTTGCACTTTCTGGAGTGGGAATATTTTTTTTTACCCCTACGCTATCCAACGCTTTCCCTACTGTTGCACTCACTGGAGTGGGAATAGTATTTTTTACCCTCCCGCTATCCAACGCTTTCCCTACTGTTGCACTCTCTGGAGTGGGAATAGTAATTTTTTCCCTTACGCTATCCAACGCTTTCCCTACTGTTGCACTCACTGGAGTGGGAATAGTATTTTTTACCCCTACACTATCCAACGCTTTCCCTACTGTTGCACTCACTGGAGTGGGAATAGTATTTTTTACCACTACGCTATCCAACGCTTTCCCTACTGTTGCACTCACTGGAGTGGTAATATTAAATGTTACCCTCCTGCTATCCTACGGTAAAATATTGTACATTTTTTATTAATAACTTAAATTAATTATATCTTAATTTTAAGGTTATTTGAGTATTTATAAGTATGTTTTAGTTAATTATATTTATTATTTCATTAATTTTAAACTACTTTTAAGACATATACAAAAATTCGATATTTTGACTGACTATATTTTTTACAGACTATATTTTGGATTCGATATTTTTGTTCCTACCTGTTTGTAGATAGGAATTCGATATTTTGGCATTCTATATTTTGGTGACTATATTTTGGTAAGTCTATATTTTGTCAATCTATATTATGTCAGTGATCCGTGTTTCCAATGTCTTTGGGGCATTCCAGTTGAAGGAGTATTTGTGTGTCATCTGCATAGTTATAACACTTGTGGTGAAATTGATTGATCAGTGCTAGTAAAGACTTCAAGTAGGTGTTGAAAAGCATGGGCGAGATAATAGAGCCTTGAGGGACCCCTGCTTATGTGAATTGCTGTTTCAATGAGAATTGGAGGGTATGGATGACATTAGTTCTGTTGCAAAGGTTGGATGTGATCCAGTCTGGAGTAGTCCCCTCAATGCCGACTTCATAGAGACTTTGTATCACAGTGTCATGGTCAATCGTGTTAAAGGCAACCAAGAGGTTCAAGTGAAGTAGCGCAGCAACCCTGTTGTTGTCAGCTGTGTTCTTCAGGTCATCCCAAATACAAGGAGAGCACATTCTGTGCATCATTCTGGAGGGAATCCCGTTTTGAAGTCTGAAAGTATCGCATTATCTTCAATTAATTGTGACTTCTGGGTGAATGCAGCTCTATTTATCAGTTTGCCCAGGAAAGGTCCATTTGAAAGCGGTCTATAGTTGTCAAGTTTTGTGGGTCAAAGTTTGTTTTCTTCAGGAATAGGCATATGAACGGCTTTTTAAGTAATTCTGGAAATATTCCTGTAATAAGGAAATATTGATGATTCTTCTTACTGGAGAGGCAGCAGAGGTTGTTAGAGGAATGGTTTGAAGGTTTGCGGTGGACACAAGTCAGAAGGGCTACCAGCACGCTAGCTTGCTTTGATCTGGTCCATAAATTCATTGTGTGAAATGTGTTGGACAGAACGGAGAGGCTGGGTTAGAGTATTCTCGGATCGTTGTTTTGGAAAAGGGTCAGTGCTAGTGCTTTGTCTTTATTTTAAATATGAGCTCAACGTGTCTGCTCTGGCTGTGTAATGATTTGCCAGTCTGTGAAATCTTGAGCTCATTCTAGGCAATTTGGATTATGAAATGTATTGAGAAATGTATACAATTCTTTATTTGCACATTTAGCATTTTGAATTCTGTCTGAATAGTATCTTTTCTTAGCTTTTTGTGATAACAGACTTGTATAATCTTTTCATTTTATGTGGGCGAACTTTGTCTCAATTGGTGTCTGTTTTGAGGCAGGCACGTTGCAGTTTTCTAATTTGATGTTTTATTTCTGTATTTCTCCAAGGTGCTTGTTTTCTTTTGTTCTGTTGTACTGAGAAAGCTTGGCATTAGAGTTTGTTCATTTGTGTAGTCTGTAAGGTGAGTGTATGTTTATTGTTTGTGATGGAAAGTATTATGAGGTGTAGCGCTTTTGAGATTTTGTTGTTCTGGTGTGCGTGTTATGTTTTGTTTGTGAGGAGCAGTGAAACAAGGTGCTGATGTATTTGTTTTTTAGATGTATTTGTTTGTACAGTATTGTTTGTGAGTGGAAGTTGTAAGGTAAAGGGGTTGGTGGTGTGTTTATGAGTGGAGTGTTTTGTTGTGTATAAGAGGGGATGAGGTAGATTTGAGAGTTTTTGTCTTAGATTTGATTGCTACAAGAGGTAATATGTGTGGTGTAGTGGAGTGTAAGTGTTGTGTTGTTGTGTTATTGTGGTAGAAGGAAGGGGAGAGTGTTAGTCAAAGGAATAATGGAAGGCTGAGTTTAGGTTTGCTAGTGACAAAATGGGGTCTGTTAGGAGTAATTAGAGCAGGGAGTGTGTGTCTGTATGGAATATAGGTAGGTATGGTGTGGATGTGGGTTGTTTTAGTGATGATTGGATTGGTTAGTTGTATAGAATAAAGTTGTATAATGTTTTTAGATTATGGTAGAAATGTGTGGCAGCTGGGATAGAGGGGAGTACAGGTGTTGTTTGTAGAATTTGTGGTGGGTGGTGAAACATTACATTTTGTCTTGGTTTAGTTTGTAATAAATGAGTAGCGTACCTGTGCTGTGTGTGTGCTGCTCTGGTTGTGGATAGGGTAGGGTGAGTGCTGGTATATATAACAATTGGGCCGCCTTTCTGGCCCCAGTCCTGATCTGTCTCAAACAGGCTCAAACAGGTAATTGCCCTATCTGTCCTTGGCCTCAACATCCATGCTGAGACAACCTGAGGTCTGGCCTTCAAATGCATTAGTAATCAGGTGACCCTTCAGCCAATGGGAACCCTAGCCCTAACCTCAACCCATCAGAATACTAGCCCTAAGTCATAGTTCCAATAGGACAGCAGCCTCTTAAAATCAATCACAGCCCTAGTCCCAGCATCCAATTAGGTGCAAAACCCTAGGCTCTAAGGCCAAAGGAAAACCTAATCCCAGCCCTAGTCCCAAGACTAGTCCTAGCAGCCAATCATGCAAGAGACCCTAACCCCTACATCCAAAAGTAAGCTGAGCCCCAGGAACCATTCCAAAACTCAAAACCTATCCACCAATCTGATCACTAGCCCTAAGCCCTTCATCAATAGATTCACTGGCCTAGGAACCAATCAGTACCCTCAAATATCCAACCAATGAGAACGCAAACCCTAATCAAGTAGAAATACCAGAGGCAACCATCAATCAGTGCACACGTGTAGAATCCAATAGCAGCCTATATAAGGTCACAGCGACCTCAGGTAATGTTTGCTGACGAGGGGGCTGGAGTCTGCTCCTCAATCCAGATACTCTTAAGAGACAGACAGGCTAAATCCACACTTTGGAGTTCTGTAGGTAAGGGCATAACAAAATGTGGCCTCTAACAATACTAGTTGTACTAAACTTTACTCAGTCTCCTAACCAAAATAAAAGGGTGTACAATCCTGAATAACACAGCTTAAACAGCTAACAGCAGATTACTACTGACTCAGGAGCACCCTCTGTTCAGTTTCTGATGCATAATATCTCTGTTGCTAGGGGGGGGGGGTAATCTGGTTTTACTCACTTGCTAAGACAAAATGGGAGCTGGGGGTGGATTGCTTAACACACAGGTCTGAGCACAAGTCAATGGAGAAACTACAAGGGAAAATCAGGTAGTCACGGGCAGTGTGAAAAAAACAACAGGGTTTGAACTGCAGAGCCCACAATACCTGCCTGTGAGAAGTTGGCCTGATATATGATGTTTCCAATTCTGGAACCACCTTGTATCAGTCCAAACAATCCCTAATGGTGTCTGGTTGTAAGTCAACCTTATAGACAAGCTATCCTAATGGTAGCATGGACTAAGCAGCCTTAAAGGCTTAACTGAAGAGGTTGTGTTAAGTGAGCTGTTTTACCAATCACAATCCTGTAATATCAAATAAAAGGACACCACACAAATATATATTATAAAAATATATGTATTTATTACTAGAATAATCCTCTGTACTCTTTATGAGTGCAGAGGTATAAGTGTTTAAACAAAAGCACAGTTAAACATATGAAAGTTGCACAATTATGGATGAGGCCCAGGGGCCAAGCAAACCATATATTAAGAAAGTGGTATAAGAGATACCAATCGAACAGTGGTTAGGCCTAGGGCCTAGGGAATCGCTGGGAGCAGTCGGGACTAGCAATGCTGAAGTCGAGAAAAGCCCGGGGAATTCGGGTGCAGCGCTTAAAGCACACGCATGCACCAATGCAAAGTCAATGGTGCGTAAAAGTTATAAAGTTACAGTTTCAGAAAACTTCCGCTCAACCTAGAAGGACGAAACTTAAGACACATACACTAGAGGTGTGTACCAGTGTGTGAACACCGGTGTTGCTGAGTTACCTCACCCACAGGAAGCGGGTGCACAGGTGCGAAGTAGTGTTGGGTTTGTCACGCAGGTTGCTGGTGCTTGGAGCTGAAGATGCTGCAGGCGTCGAGACGAGAAGTGTCCGGTGTGATCCAAGGGTGTATCAAAGTTAAAGATGATCTGAAAGCGGAGGGGACAGAGTCTGGGTCGCTCAGCAGTGACCAGGTGGAACCAGGACGGAACCAGGCAATGTCGGGCGCTTTCAGGTTGCTGACGAGTCGCTTCTCTCCGCTGCCACGTGGACTCTGGGGCACCGAGGATGTCCAGGAGTGGATCACGAGCTGTCCCACGCAGGCTCTCGCTGTTGGCGGTGTCGGCTTCCAGATTGTAGCAAACAACCCTTGGCAAGGGCAACCCACGCAGGATTCGAAGATGGCGTTACACTCGGACCAGGAGGGTCAGAGTAAGCGCTCCTTTTCAGGGGAGCAAGTGTACGTCTGGAGCAACCAGATTCACAAGTGAGTTTTCAAGGTTCGTCGGCACAGGGGCCACAAGCCAACAGGCAAGTGACCGGGCCAACACATTGAGCCAAAAGATGCAGAAGGGCCCCACGCAGCACTCGGTGAGTGTAGAGGAGTGAGCTTCGGTGCAAGAAAGGCTCAGGGCTGGGGCTTCTCAGACCCCAAAGCACAGCTTCAAGGGTCACTCGTGGGCTGCACGGTCAGCGTCTCGTGGTCTTTCCAAGATGGCAGGCCCCATGCTTCAGGTCGCCTCCACGGGTCTCAGCTCTGCAGGGACTGTGGATCGGGCTGTTAGAAGGCAGGCACGCTTGGTCTTATTGAACTCTGTTGCTCGAGTTCCATCGGGAACTGCAACAAAGCAAACGTCAAGGTGCTGGATGGTGCCTGTTTGCACAGGGTGGTCACTCCTTGACCACAAGGGAGATTCTTCAGTCTTCTACGTCAAGTAGGATGTCGAAGGGTCCAGAGCTTTGTTTCATAAGTTTCAGTCAGGATAATCTGAGTGCTTTGGCACTGCTCCCATTCTTATACCAATATAGGGGGCTGAATTACCTGCTAGGTCCCTCCTATGGGTGGGACCCAGGAAGGGGGTGGTTACACTCCTTTCCCTTTGTCCAGGGTCACGCTGGGACTGGGGCTGGTGTGCCCCAGAACCGGTTTGACCGGATTATGCAAGGGGAAGCCTTGTGCGGCCCATGCACTGTCTGGTTTCTTTCAAACCTCCCTGCTACACTCCACTATCTCCTGTCTGGGGTGGTGTGACACCTCCCTGTGACAGGAAAGCCTTTGTCCAGGCCTCCTCGGCTGAGTTTCGGTCAGCAGCAGGAGGTCAGACTGGGGCGCTGACCAGCGCACTACGCGAGTTCGCGCGCGGAAAGCTGATTGGCTCTCGGGTGTCTTTCAACATTCCAAACAGTCCGGAGCGGCCGCCATCTTGTGTCTCAGTAGGATCGAGACACAAGAGGTGGCAAAAACAAAGGGGGAAATGACTTAAGGGGGCAGGGTAGACCCCCCCTGACCCCCTAGGTTTGATGTGGGGGCTATTAAAGGGCCCCGCTGGACATTTTTTTTTTCTTTCGATTTGCACGGGGGAGCGCCCGGTACGCCCACCGGGGAGCGAACCGGGGAGCGTACCATGGGGAAAAAAAGAATGACAGAGTTTTTAAATAATGTAGCCTTTTTTTTATAAATTGGAGGTAGTTCTAAAAAGAACTGTTTTTTTTCTTCTATTTGTTGTTTTATATTTAAAAACATTTTTTTTGAACATTTTGTACTTTTTGGGGCTTTGATGAACTATTTTATATTTTTTTTTTATTTTTATGGGGAGAAACAAAAAACAGGGAATTGTAAATGGCTCAACTGGAGCAAAAAAAAAATCAGGAAAAAATTATTGGTTTTTGGGGCAATTGTGGTTGTCACCAGCACGGTTGATGAGCTTTATGCTTTGCTCACCATAGGTGATGGTCTTACCACAAAATATACAAGAGATCTTGTATTCCCCAAACTGTGGTTGTATGTTTGGGACCATCTCCCTTGTCTCTGGTCCCGATCGAGTGGGTTGCTTTCGTTTGGAGGTGCTGGGTGAAGATTGGGGAGGGTTGCTGGCCAGTTCTCTCACCTCTGCCGCAGCATAGTTGTTAGGATGCTTGCGCTGCATGTGCCGAATCATGGTGTTATTGCCAAATGAGTATTACTTATTAGGGTTCCCCCTTGAAAGTTCAATGCCACAGATTTGGCAAGTCACCTTTGGCGCATTCACTCTCTTCTTGCCCTCTGGGATGGAAAAAAACTCCCATACAATGTGCTGATTTGGCCTGTAAGGGGTATTGTCTTCTGGTAGGAATGTCCTACTCCCCTCCTCCTCCTCCTCCTCTTCTTCATCTCCACCACTGTTGTGTTGTGGTGGTCCTCTTGGTGGTGGTGGTGGCGGTGCAGATGCTCCAGCTGCTGCTGCTACTGTAGCCATTTTAAAGTACAAAATATTAGTCACAGATCTCCAAACAGGTCTTCCTCAGTCAAAGGACAAAGTCAAGTCAAGTCAAGTCAAGTCAAGTCAAGTGATTTATATAGTGCGCTACATACCCAGAGGGTCTCAAGGCGCTTGAGGAAGGGTGGGGAATTACTTGTCGAATATCCAGGTTTTAAGTTGCTTTCTGAATGTAAGGTGGTTCTGAGTGAGGCGAAGGTGAGTGGGAAGTGAGTTCCAGGTTTTAGCTGCCAGGTAGGAGAAGGATCTGCCTCCCATGGTGGTTTTGTTGATGCGAGGTACAGTTGCAAGGGCTTGGTTGGAGGATCATAGGTGGCGGGAGGGGGTGTAGAAGGAAAGTCGTGAGTTGAGGCATTCGGGTCCAAGTTCGTAGAGTGCTTTGTGTGCCTGGGTTAGGAGGCGGAAAGTAATCCTCTTGTTAACGGGGAGCCAGTGGAGGTTTTTCAGGTGTCCAGAGATGTGGTCTTTACGCGGGATGTCTAGTATGAGTCTGGCTGAGGCATTTTGGATGCGTTGGAGTTTTTTCTGGAGTTTTGCGGTGGTACCGGCGTATAGGGTGTTACCGTAGTCCAGGCGGCTCGTGACCAGTGCGTGGGTGACCGTTTTTCTAGTTTCGGTGGGGATCCAGCGAAATGTTTTTTTTAGCATACGAAGAATATTGAAGCAAGAAGATGAGACGGCGTTGACTTGTTTGTTCATAGAGAGTGAGGAGTCCAGGATGACACCTAAGTTCTGTGCGTGGTCCGTCGGGATGGGTGCTTTTCCAAGGGACTCTGGCCACCAAGAGTCATCCCAGGCGGAGGGGGAGGAACCTAGGATAAGGACTTCAGTTTTGTCAGAGTTCAGTTTTAGACGGCTGTACTTCATCCACTCGGCTACTTCTTTCATTCCTTCATGTAGGTTGGTTTTGGCGGTGTTAGGGTCTTTGGTGAGTGATAGTATCAGTTGAGTGTCATCACCGTAGGAGATGATGTTGAGGTTGTGTTGGCGTGCGATAGCCGCGAGGGGGCTCATGTATACATTGAAGAGGGTGGGGCTGAGTGAAGATCCTTGTGGCACGCCGCAGATGACTTCGGTAGCTTCTGATTTGAATGGAGGAAGGCGGACTCTCTGAGTTCTTCCGGCAAGGAACGAGGTGATCCATTCCAGTGCTTTTCCTTGGATTCCGATGTTTCTGAGGCGTTGTATTAAGGTGCTATGACAAACTGTGTCAAAGGCTGCGGAGAGGTCGAGGAGGATGAGGGCGACTGTGTCTCCGTTGTCTAGCAGAGTTCGGATGTCGTCTGTTGCTGCGATGAGTGCGGTCTCAGTGCTGTGTTTGGCTCGGAAGCCGGACTGAGAGGAGTCGAGGGATTTGTTGGTTTCGAGGAAGGCGGCAAGCTGGTTGTTGACAGCTTTCTCGATGACTTTGGCCGGGAATGGAAGGAGCGAGATGGGGCGGTAGTTTTTGAGTTCGGTGGGGTCAGCTGTGGGTTTCTTCAGAAGGGCGCTGAGTTCGGCATGTTTCCAACTTTCCGGGAAGATGGCGGAGTTGAGGGAGCAGTTGATGACGTCTCGGAGATGTGGTGCTATGATGGAATCTGCTTTGTTGAAGATGTGGTGAGGGCATGGGTCTGTGGGGGATCCTGAGTGGATAGAGTTCATCAGGCGGATGGTGTCCTCAGTGGAGATTGGGTTCCAGTCGTTGAGGATGTTCAAGGGGGTTGGGGGTTCTGCAGAGGGTAGGGTGGGTTGGTCTTCGGGTCGGTTGTCGAAGCTGTTGTGGATGTCTGCGATCTTGTTGTGGAAGAATGAGGCTAGGGAGTCGCAGAGGGCTTGAGAGGGGGTGATGTCGTTGGAGTTGGCTGAGGGGTTGGTAAATTCCTTGACGATGTTGAATAATTCCTTGCTGTTGTGGGCGTTGCTATCTAGTCGGTCCTTGAAAGCGGCTTTCTTGGCATTCCGGATCAGTTGGTGGTGTATACGGATGGCGTTTTTGAAGGCGTCCTTGGTGCTGGTGTTTGGGTCTTTTTTCCAGGCCTTCTCATTGGAGCGACAGAGTTTCTTGGATTTCTTAAGATCATCGTTGAACCAGGAGGCCTTCTTGCTGCCTAGTTTGATTTGACGTTTTTTCAACGGTGCTAGGATGTCGGCGCTGTTGGATAGCCATTGGGTGAGGTTAATGGCTGCTTGGTCGGGGTTTGAGGAGTGGGCGGGGGGATTTTGAAGAAGCGATGAGGAGATCTGGTCGATGGTGATTTTGTTCCAGTTTCTTCGCAGAGTGGGTTGAGGATGGTTGTTGGAAGTGGCCTTGTTGTAGGTAAAGTGAACGCAGCTGTGATCCGTCCAAAGGAGAGCTGTGGTGTGGCTGAAGGAGATATGTTTGCTGGAGGTGAAGATAGGGTCGACTGTGTGACCTGCGATGTGGGTGGGGGTAGTGACAAGTTGTTTGAGTCTGAGGTTGGCGAGGTTGTCCAGAAGGGTGGTGGTGTTGCGGTCGTTGTTCTTTTCAAGGTGAAAGTTGAGGTCTCCCAATAGAATGTAATCCTCAGAGGGGAGGGCGTGTGGGGTGATGAAGTCCGTGATGTCCTCACTGAATTGTGCACGGGGTCCTGGTGGCCTGTAGAAGAGGGTGCCTCTGAGTGTGGTCTTGGGGTCGATGTGGATCTGGGAGTAAAGGTGTTCAGTGTTGGCGAGATTGACGTCTAAGCTGGTTGAGATGCGGATGGATTTCTTATGGACGATAGCGATGCCTCCTCCTGTTTGGTCGGTACGGTCCTTACGGATGATCTTATAGCCTTCCGGGATGGCAATGGTGATGTCTGGGGCTGATGTGGCGTTCATCCATGTTTCTGTTAGGAAGGCGGCGTCTGGAGAGATGGTGTCTAGTAGATTCCAGAGGTCGATGGCGTGCCTGTGGACTGAGCGGGTGTTGAGCAGGATGCATTGTAGGTGGTTGGGGTCAGATAACTGTTTTGTGTTCGTGGATGAGGAGTTGTTCTTAGTGCCGTCGAACTTGCAGGAGTAGCAAGAGAAGGGTCCATGGATGTGTCCGGGAGCGGCTTGGACGCAGTTGGGGGGACGGCCGGGGTTTAGGGATAGGAGGGTGGAGGCGTCGTATGAGATGCGGGTGGGGTGGGGGGTACAAGGGCCAGGGGGTCTGGCGCTGGGCGCGGTCCAGGCGCGGACGGGCGTAGACGGGCTTACCTTTGGCGCACCTTCGGCGCGCATAGGGCGCGACCGCTGCGTGTGGTCGCTGCGCGAGTATTCAACTGTCATATGCGGATAGTGGAGGGGAGGGGCGAGGGAGGGTCAGCTGGGAGGCGGGGCGGGCTGTGGGGGGCGGGCTCTGAGGCACCAGCAACAACAACAACAATGGCGGCAGCGCCAGAAACACGAGACTGTAGGTAGGCTGGGGCACACACACTGGGTGGACTGCTAAATCTCGCTGCAGCTGTGATTGCGCGAAATAGAGCGCTGCAATTAGATTAGAATTACCCCCGAAGCGCTTGCAAATGTCCGCGAAAAGATCTAATGGCGCTTGCAATCCAGCGTGGTTAAAATGCGGAGATGGGCGCTTGCAATCCAGCGTGGTTAAAATGCGGAGATGGGCACTTGCAATCCAGCGTGGTTAAAATGCGGAGATGGGCGCTAGCAATCCAGCGTGGTTAAAATGCGGAGATGGGCACTAGCAATCCAGCGTGGTTAAAATGCGGAGATGGGCGCTTGCAATACAGCGTGGTTAGAGTGAGGGTGAGGTACTGGCGCTTGCAATACAGCTCGAGTACAGAGATAATATGGCGCAGTCAACGATACCAGACAGGCAAGCAGGAGCTGGGGTGAAAGCAGGAGCTAGGTTGAAGGGAGCGGCCGTTTCTGAAGGAAAAAAGGAGGGGGCTTTAATCAATTGGAAAAAAAAACTGTCCTGAACCAATGAAAAGTGTTATTTTCAGGTCACATGACCCAGGCTTTCATCATTTGGAAACCAAAACTGTTCTGCACCAATGAAAAGTGTTATTTTCAGGTCACATGACTCGACGCGCTTACGCTACGCGCCCCCGGGCGTGTCGCGTAAGCGCGTTGAACGCTTACGATGCGCGATCGCATTCGCTCGAGTGCTTCGGGGTGCGCTTACGCCGTGCGTATCACGCGGACGCAGCTACGCGATACGTCACGATGATGTTTTTGTTCAAGGCAATAGCGCTAATGGGACGCTCACCGGTGCGCGCCCCGGGGCACGCACCGGGAGCGCTCCAGGGCTTAAAAAAAAAAAATAGTATTATATAAATATACAATATAGGATTCATTATAAAAAATATTACATTTCATAGGTTTGAGGCCCTATATATAGTTAGGAATTAGCATTTAAAAAACCTATGAAATTCACTGAAAAAACCATAGGTTTCATACCAATTATAGTTAGGAATTAGCATTTAAAAAACCTATGAAATTCACTGAAAAAACCATAGGTTTCACACCAGTTATAGTTAGCTGGAAATTTTACTGACATAAAACCATTAAAATGCCCACGTTATAGTTAGTTGGACTCACTATAACTTGCGCGCCTGCAATGCACTGCTGATGACGTAACATATTACATCACTCATGACATGGTCAGTGACATCACTCATGACATCACTGATGACACCATCCTTGTGACAGACTGACAGACTTCCTTTCAGTGTAATGTAACCCTTGAAAAACATATTCAAAAATAGAAAATAACAAAATGGAGATACTCATACCAGTTACAACAACCAATTCACTAATTTCACCATCTATATATACATCCACTCATTCAGCAACAGTTCTATATAGTCACTCATACATATACTCACTCATCATATGTAGTGATACACATATACATCCTGTTACACACCGACAGTCATGCAAAATTTACTCACACACATACTCACACATGCAAATAAACTATTGAACATCCATTTATTTTCACGTACAACTATACACACGCTAGCACATTACTTCTAAGGAAATTTACACATATGTACTCTCTTAAACAATCACTTATAGAAACACATACTTATTTAAACAGGAACTCTTTCAATCTCTCACTCTCACATATACTCACTTATATACATCAATACTCACATATACTAGGTTAAAACATATGTAGTTACTCATAAAGACACTAGTGAGGCAGGCATTCACTCACTAACACACACATATACACACTCATCCACCCATACAGTCCTGCACATATGCTGTCTTCAAAACACATACAAACAGTGAGTCAGTCACCAACCCATGCAGCCACTTATACACAAAGTGAAACACTGATACATCTATTTAAATATTTAAAAATTACTCGCTAATATATGTATTCACTAAGATACACTTAATAAGCCAGTTAACCAATCAATTTTTTTTTTAAAAACATCCATTTAGACACTTATTTAAAAATGTATTCTTCCATCGACCTTTACAAATACATTTGTAAAACATATTTATTTTACAGAAAGACACACATTCACTGGATGGTGTCATCAGTGATGTCATGAGTGATGTCACTGCCCATGTCATGAGTGATGTAATATGTGACTTCATCAGCAGTGCATTCCAACTATTTATAACGTGGGAATTTCAATGATTTTATGTCAGTAAAATTTCCAGTTAACTATAACTGGTGTGAAACCTATGTTTTTTTCAGTGAAATTAATAGGTTTTTTAAATGCTAATTCCTAACTATAACTGGTGTGAAACCTATGTTTTTTTCAGTGAATATATATATATATATATATATATATATATATTCACTGAAAAAACCATAGGTTATAGACCATATATAGTTAGGAATTAGCATTTACAAAACCTTAATTTACTCGCACAAAACCATAGAAATTCGCATATATAGTTAGTTGCAATAACTATATATTTCGCACCCGCAATCCACTGCTGATGATGTCACATATTACATCATTCATGACATGGTCAGTGACATCACTGATGACATCACTGATGACATCTCATTTGACATCACTGATGACATCACTGATGACAACATCCAGTGACTGTATGTTTCTGTAAAGTTAAAATATGTCTTACATATTGAAGAATGAGTGGATGTATAAGTGTCTGGATGAAGGATTTAGTAAGTGCATGACTGACTGTATGAGTGAGTGATTAAATGTGTCTCACTGAGTGCATGGGTTAGTGACTAAACTGTCTTAATTTGTGCATCATTATGTCTGTTGTTCTGTAAACTGCTGCATGTGTTGATCAGAAGCTATATGAGTAACTATTTGGGTTATTGATTGGTTGCCCAAGTACTTGTATGGCAGACTGAGCGTGTGTGTGGGTGGCTGGGAGGTGTATGACTCTGTGCATAGATGTGTGAGCAGTTGATTCACTAGATGTATGGGTTCAAAAGTGCATGTGGAAACAGCTGTATGGGTGGTTGACTGTGTGCATGAGTGTATTGGTGAGTGAATGGATATCTCAATGCTACATGTCAAAGTAAGTACATATGTAAAACAAAGAACATATGAGAGTTGACATATATAAATAACTGTGCATAAGAGCCAGTGAATGTGTGAATGGCTGCATGGATCATTGACAACTTGTATCAGTGATTGTATAAGAGAGTAAATATGTGTTAGAATATGTTTGAATAAGTAAGGTGTGTATAACTGTATAGTTGAGGAAATGGAGGTGTGATTGATTCTTTGCATGACTGACTAGGTGTGTGAGTAACTCCATGGATGAGTGACAATCTGTGAGTGTCTGTTTACTCTGAGTGTATCTAAGGTTATATTAGAGTCTGAAGAGGTTAATCGTATTATCACATGATTGATGTAATCAGTGATGTCATCAGTGATGTCATTTGAGATGTCATCAGTGATGTCACTGACCATGTCATGAATGATGTAATATGTGACATCATCAGCAGTGGATTGCGGGTGCGCGATATATAGTTATTGCAACTAACTATATATGCGAATTTCTATGGTTTTGTGCGAGTAAATTAAGGTTTTGTAAATGCTAATTCCTAACTATATATGGTCTATAACCTATGGTTTTTTCAGTGAATTTCAATGGTTTTTTAATAGCAAATATGAAAAGCTTTAAAATGTCAAGTACGTGGTAGATAAAAACATTTTCGTGTCTATGCACGCTGATGTGCTTTGAACGCTGCCCCCCCCTCCTCTTTTCTTTTAGGACTATTCTCTCTTTGCAGATAGTGAAGGGTAGGTAACGTAAGCCTTTGCCCCCGTTGTAACCCGTCGTGCCTGCTTCTCTCTCCATTTTATTGATTGTTATCCAAGCATTTAGGGCCAGATGTAGGTAAGTAACATTTACCGATTCTTAATTACCGAAAATTACCGAATTTTACCGATTCGGTAATTAAGAATCGGTAAATGTGAGGGGTGGGTATGTAGGGAATCCAGATGTTCCCTTTTACCTAATCGGTAAAAGTCGGTATTTACCGATTCGGTAAATACCGAATCGGTAAAGCCTATTGATTCCTATGGGCTTCAAAGCCCATAGGAATCAATAGGCTTTACCGATTCGGTATTTACCGAATCGGTAAATACCGATTTTCACAAGGGTGCAGGGGGTGTCACTTTGACACCCCCTGGCACCCCCTAAACAGGATTGGGTGCCATGTGGCAGGCATACAAGCCCTAGGGGCAGGTCTGCCTGCCACATGGCATAGGTGTGCATGCACACATGTGCATGCACACCGGAATCGGTATTTTACCATGAAGTTGGATTTCATGGTAAAATACAGATTCCTTAAGGCCTTTGGGACTCGGAAGAGTCCCACCTACATATGGAATTTACAGAATCGGTAAAATTACCGATTCGGTATTTTACCGAATCGGTAATTTTACTGATTTTGTAAATGTAGATTTACCTACATGTGGCCTTGGATTTAGGCCCCAACATACCGATTGGCCATTTAGCGGTCGGTAACGGCCGAAATCGGCCGTTACCGGTCGGTAAATGGGATGAAACGGCCACCTACATCGGGCCCTTACTGTTTTAGAATTGGATCTCTTTGCTTCATTCTCTAATAACAAACAAGCACAGAGTCGCAATACTCTGTTTAGTCTTTGCAGATAGTGAAAAATCTTTTAAAAAACAAAAGGAATCGAGCAAAATCAGTAGGCCACTAATGGGATCTCTTTTTGACCTCGCTAAAATAGAAACATTAGGCACAACCCCTCATAAGAAATACGAAACTAGTGAGATGAACTGAGCTCGACGCCATGATGACTGCAAGACAGCTCGGCTCCGCCACCCACCCCGCCCCAATTCTATAAGTTCCGGTGGAGCCCAAACGTGAACAGGTAGAGAAGAACTTGCCCGCCCCTCTTTGATTGAAGGTTCTTGTAGCCTGTCCCTTCTGTTGTCATTTAACAGAACTTTTTGGACTACTGAAAGGGGTTGTGTTCCGACCGCTGGTTGGTGGAGACATTTTGACTATATTCTGGACCTGCGTTGTTGCGTAATGCGTCATATGACGCGCCGCGTTAGCGCACCCGGAAGTACTCCGGTGCGCAAGGCGCAGCTTCCCGGAAGCAATCCAGAGCGCGGCACGCAGCGCGTAACATAAGCATAACAGGTCATGTGACTTGTTGATAAAACTTTTCATTGGTTCATTTTACTTTTGTTGTTCTAATGATGAAAGGCTTGGTCATAATAACGCTTTTCATTGCTTTCGAACATTTTTTTTTCTTAAACATATATGTTATAATGTTCCAGGCTAATGTATTTTCCCGGGAAATTTACAACTGTCCTGCAAGCAAAATATTCCTATTTCGAGAAAAAGGGCGTTTCTTCGTCCCATGAGGGAGCCGTTGAGCAAAAGAGGCTCGGCCTGCTGTCTTAGTCGCCGATAGGCCTGAAAATCAGATTCTTATCGATCACTTTATGTTGCAGGAGTAGAAAACACAACAGCCCTTGACCATTTATCTTTACTGCGTTCCTGTGTATTATACCTTTTAATCGTCATGTAATTGGACTGCTTTATTTCACTTGCCTTTTACTGATTCGAAAACAGTGGCTATTAATCAAAACTTTTCCAATGTAAGTACTACTACCATGTTTTGTTTTAAAAACCTTTATTGTGAAAATGTCAGTATACAAATACAGGCCTATAACCACGTGGGCGGCCACGGAGCAAACTGGAATCGTATATGATGAGGGGACATTTACACTGTAGAACAACGTAACGGGCAACCCATTAGGTTGCAAGAACTAAGGTGTCTAACATTTGCGGAATCAGTGGACGTACATTTTATAATTAAAGTACGACAGGGCCAGTTACAATAAAATTATCTAGATATACATTTGCGGGCAAGTACCATGGGTGACGTTAAATCGAACTTTCAATAGTACAGTAATCAATAACACATCAGAACTTAATATCAATAGGGATGTCCAAATGTTCAATCAGTACTCGTCCCCGCCCGCCATGTGCTTCAAAACTGCATACGTATCTCGTGATATCAAGGTTGGGCAACCAGTACACAACAAGGAGTTACGATTCTCATTTATACCAGCGCCATTTTGGGCAAGGCCGGACAGGTCCAGGCTATAGTCAAAATGTCTCCACCAACCAGCGACTATGATGATGTTCATAAGCTCTATTGATTAGAATAACACTCCTCTCTCCACATGAAATTAATTTGCCACAAGTTAAACATGTCATTTTCATTTGTCCAAAGTTCTTCTGAAGATTTAGAACCATTTCCCTTGCCTCTGATTCTGACACTGCCACTTCAATGGTGGATGTACTGGCAGGTCGGGGATTATCCACCAAATCAAACTGCAGATGAGATGCCTTCACCTGGAGAGGCGGAAGAGGTCCGTTTATGCCGCCTCTCCCCCCCCCCCCCCCCCGGGCACCCAACGCCGTCTTTCGGCGCAGCATTGTAGGATGGCCACACCAGTGCGGCAACTTGCTGGACACCACCTCGGTGCCATCCGGATCTCGGCGCGTTCGAGTCACTATACCGCAAGAGCAGGAGAAACTCAGTTGGACACGCCGTCTTTCGGCGCAGCATTGTAGGATGGCCACACCAGTGAAACTTGCTGGACACCACCTCGGTGCCATCCGGATCTCACCGCGTTCGAGTCACTGTGCCGCAAGAGTGGGAGAAACTCAGTTGGACACGCCGTCTTTCGGCGCAGCATTGTAGGATGGCCACACCAATGTATTAACCACTCTAGGTAAACACTACTTTATGTAAAACCTTGGACATAGCACTCATTGGAATGTTTGTGATCTTTCCTGTTAAGTTGCATCATAATTTATTTTAACCATTCCATATAAAGTCATGCATAAAAATGAATACACAGACACAAATAACATGTGTATCCATTTGTGAGTTTTAAATTTCCGGAGAAGTATAATTCACCAATAGTTTTCTCTGTAGATGTAGGATGGTTATCAGATAGTAGGAACGTGTGTGGTGTGACGGATCTCATCAGGTGGGGGCCTTGATCTACTGTAACTCCTTTGAAGAGGGGTGATTCTTTACAGTTGAGGCCATAAACTACATCTGAAGGGCTAGGTGATAGCCTGGGACCGGCCTGGATAATCAGACACAAGGAAGAGGAATGTCAGAGGGTGCGGTAGTGAATAGGGTGAAAGGGTGGTGTCGGGCGGGCACAGGGTGTGATTCTCAGGGAAGAGCAGCGCAGATGGGGGGAGGTTTATGGCCCATGCATAAGACAGAGAGCGGGGGTGACCAGTGCGTGGGGGAGATGCTTGCGAGGGTGGGGAGCCATGCTGAGGATCGGCGGCGTGCAGAGAGTGGGTCTGGTCAAGGCATCTAAAATGGCTGCCGTGCACGACAAAAGTGTGGCATTGAAAAAAAAGCAAGATGGCGCAGACAATGTTTATCAATACGAATTAATTTATAACAATTATTTTTAACAATATATTTACTCGCAGTGACAAAATGACGGCCAACACTTCCTGATTTCCTTCGAATCGAACGTTAACAGACGTCACGATCGGCGGCGTGCAGAGAGTGGGTCTGGTCAAGGCATCTAAAATGGCTGCCGTGCACGACAAAAGTGTGGCATTAGAAAAAAAGCAAGATGGTGCAGACAATGTTTATCAATACGGATTAATTTATAACAATTATTTTTAACAATATATTTACTCGCAGTGTCAAAATGGCGGTCAACACTTCCTGATTTCCTTCGAATCGAACGTTAACAGACGTCACGCAGCAAAAAAAAAAAAAACGCTCACACGCAGCTGCTGGAAAACAAGTATCAACATATATGAGCCTCCTCAGCCACCCTCAGAAAACATAGGGGGTCAGGATACATCTCCCGTACCCCCTTATACCCATTTCTCACATTGTTTTTCCTCCATCTTGTAATTTAATTAAATCGAAACACAAAATGGCGAATTCCCGTTTCGCGTCCCGATTCGCTACCCGGTTAGCGAACCGGAAAGCGCTTCTACCGCAAAAAAATCAATTTTTTTTTATTTGCCCCACGGGACCCTTTAATAACCCCAACATTATTCCTAGAGGGTCAAGAAGGGTCTACCTTGCCCCCTTTCATTAAATTCCCCCTTCGTTTTTCTCCTCCTCTTGTCTCTCGATCCTACCGAGAGACAAGATGGCGGCCGCTACGGACTGTTTAGAATGTTGACAGACACCGGAGAGCCAATCAGCTTCGCTTCGCAAAGCTCCGTTACGCGAAAAGTACGCGAACTGGTGCACTATTTGGGACGCTGTCACAGATATATCAGCCGATTCCGTCCACATACGATAAAGTTATTAGACATAGAATTTTCAAAAGTTACATAGAGAAAAAATCCTAACTATATATACCTACTGGCGACCGCCAGTAGGTTATATATATATATCTATATATATATATATCTATATATATATATATATTACCTACTGGCGATAGCCAGTAGGTATATATAGTTAGGATTTTTTTCCTATGGGATTTTTGAAAATTCTATGTCGAATAACTTTGGCGTTTGAGGACAGAATTGGCTGAAATTTTCAGGAAAATGGAACATTTTGTTTCTGAGCAGCCCCTGAAAATTTGGGGGGGTTTCGTCAAGGGGGGGCCGAGAAAAAAGGGGGGTCCCAAAACGTGTTTTTCCCATGCAATTTTCCATAGGGCGGTTGGCCTCACTTTTAGCCTGAACGGCTGAATGGATTTACACCAAACTTGGCAAAATTGTAGGGACTGGTAGCCCGATGTGCCTTTGCTATGTCTCAAGATATAGGCTCCAGTGGTTTTTACGAAAATTAACTTTGAAAAATATATATTGGGCTACATTGGGCTATATATATGTTGGAGCCCAAATGTAGCCCAATGTAGCCCAATGTAGCCCAATGTAGCCCAAAGATGGCCACCAGAGACAAAAAAAAACAAATGTAGCCCAAATATCAGCCAGATGTAGCCCAACTATAGCCCAATGACAGAATGTCCCAGAGAGTTCTAAAGAACAACTAGAGTGCTAACAGTCCTGCTTATTACAAAGGTATGGCACACCTGAAGCCATCTTGATTGGAATAAAGTGGTAACTCTTAAAACATTTAATTTAAAAAGGAACAAAATGAGGGGGCTCATTTTGCCATAGAAAGTATGATTAGCAAATATATGACGAAATCCCGCATACCATCAGTCCGCAAAAAAAATCCTGCATGTACTATTAGGCCGCAAATTAAAATAACGAAAACTTTTAGAACGAATATGCCTTTAGCATACACTAAACAACTAAACTACCCTAAACCCTAAAACACTACCCCCAGCATGACCCTACGCTACACAAACAGTACAACACTACCCTAAACCCTAAAACACTACCCCCAGCATGACCCTACACTACACAAACACTACAACACTACCCTAAACCCTAAAACACTACCCCCAGCATGACCCTACACTACGCAAACACTACAACACTACCCAAAACCCTAAAACACTACACCCCAGCATGACCCTACACTACGCAAACACTACAACACTACCCCTACCCTAAACCCTAAAACACTACCCCCAGCATGACCTTACACTACACAAACACTACAACACAACCCTAAACCCTAAAACACTACCCCCAGCATGACCCTACACTACGCAAACACTACAACACAACCCTAAACCCTAAAACACTACCCCCAGCATGACCCTACACTACGCAACCACTACAACACTACCCTAAACCCTATAACACTACCCCCAGCATGACCCTACACTACGCAAACACTACAACACTACCCAAAACCCTAAAACACTACACCCCAGCATGACCCTACACTACGCAAACACTACAACACTACCCTAAACCCTAAAACACTACCCCCAGCATGACCCTACACTACGCAAACACTACAACACTACCCTAAACCCTAAAACACTGCCCCCAGCATGACCCTACACTACGCAAACACTACAACACTACCCTAAACCCTAAAACACTGCCCCCAGCATGACCCTACACTACGCAAACACTACAACACTACCCTAAACCCTAAAACACTGCCCCCAGCATGACCCTACACTACGCAAACACTACAACACTACCCTAAACCCTAAAACACTACCCCCAGCATGACCCTACACTACGCAAACACTACAACACTACCCAAAACCCTAAAACACTACCCCCAGCATGACCCTACACTACGCAAACACTACAACACTACCCAAAACCCTAAAACACTACCCCCCAGCATGACCCTACACTACGCAAACACTACAACACTACCCAAAACCTTAAAACACTACCCCCAGCATGACCCTACACTACGCAAACACTACAACACTACCCAAAACCCTAAAACACTACACCCCAGCATGACCCTACACTACGCAAACACTACAACACTACCCAAAACCCTAAAACACTACCCCCAGCATGACCCTACACCACGCAAACACTACAACACTACCCAAAACCCTAAAACACTACCCCCAGCATGACCCTACACCACGCAAACACTACAACACTACCCTAAACCCTAAAATACTACACCCCAGCATGACCCTACACTACGCAAACACTACAACACTACCCAAAACCCTAAAACACTACCCCCAGCATGACCCTACACTACGCAAACACTACAACACTATCCTAAACCCTAAAACACTATGCCCAGCATGACCCTACACTACGCAAACACTACAACACTAACTTAAACCCTAAAACACTAGCCCCAGCATGACCTTACACTACGCAAACACTACAACACAACCCTAAACCCTAAAACACTACCCCCAGCATGACCCTACACTACGCAAACACTACAACACAACCCTAAACCCTAAAACACTACCCCCAGCATGACCCTACACTAAACAACCACCACAACTCTACACTACACTAACACAACACTACACTACACAATCACTAACCCACGAAAAAATTAACACAAACCCACTTACCTCTCTCGTCATCGTGGTTTTCACAACGCAAATGCATTTACCATACATGCCTTTAAAACGTAATTCTTTGTAAAGGCATGCGCGATAAATGCACATGCGTTTTGAAAAAATGCGGGATAATGGTATGCGAGGTCAATGACCTTGCGGGATAATGGTATGCGGACTGAAAGTCTGCGGGATAAAAAATGCGGGAAAATGGCTGCAAACCATGATTAGCAGCAGACTTCCCTGGTGAGCACTAGCTTTACTACAGTGATCTAATGAGCAACTAGAGTGCTAACATTCAGAATTTATGGCAAATGTGTGACACATCTGAATGCCTTCTTGATAGAACCAAAGTAAACAAGCATTGAAAATGCAATAGATCTCGCCCTCGTTTAAGTTAAAGCCATTCTGTTTGTAATGAGGTGGCTTTTTAGCTTTGCTTTTATTAGTGTTTTTAAAACTTTCATGTAAATAACATGCATATGTATGCATATATGTATATGTAAGCATGCATTTATATTTATATAGATATGCAGATTATATATGTTTATATATGTATATTACCTACTGGCGATAGCCAGTGGGTATATATTGTTAGGATTTTTTCTCTATGGGATTTCTGAAAATTCTATGCCTAATAACTTTGGCGTTTGTGGACGGAATTGGCTGACATTTTCAGGAAAATGGCACAGTTTGTGTCTGAGCAGCCCCTAAAAATTTGGGGGGGTTTCGTCAAGGGGGGGCCGAGAAAAAAGGGGGGTCCCAAAACGCGTTTTTCCCATTCATTTTTCCATAGGGCGGTTGGACTCACTTTTAGCTCGAACGGCTGAATAGATTTACATGAAACTTGGCAAAATTGTAGATATGGTTTGCCCGACGTGCCTTTGCTATGTCTCAATATATGTGCTCCAGTGGATTTTGAGAAATTAACGTTTAAAAAAATATATATATCTGTGACAGCGCTCCGGTTAGCGCCCCGGTTCGCGTACCTGACGCGTAACGGAACTTCGCGAAGCGAAGCTGATTGGCTCTCCGGTGTCTGTCAACATTCTAAACAGTCCGGAGCGGCCGCCACCTTGTCTCTCGGTAAGTTCGAGAGACAAGATGTGGTGAAAAAAGAAGGGGGAAATGAAGGAAAGGGGGCAAGGTAGACCACTCCTGACCCCCTAGGATTGATGAGGGGGATATTAAAGTCCCCCGCGATTTTTCGCGATAGAGGCGCTTCCCGGTATGCGAACCGGGCAGCTAACCGGCAGCGTAACGGGAGTCTGCCATCTTGTGTTTTTGGAGCGTCCGGTTCGCGTACCGGGTAGCGTCCTGGTAAGCGTAACAAGGGGAAAACCAAGAGAAACAGTAAAAAAAAAATTAAGGGGAAAGATTTCCAGCAAACTTGGCAAAATTGTAGGGACTGTTTGTTTGATGTGCCTTTGCAAGGCCTCAAGATATGTGCACATGTGGATTTTGTCTAATTAAGGTTAAAAAAAATATATATATCTGTAAGCGTGCTCCGGCACGCTTACGTTACGGGTTTTGTTTGCGCTGCAGAGCCGATACGTCACGGTTATGCGACGCGTCATGAGGCGTCTCACGTGGCTACGTGATACGTCACGTAATAAAGAATATATTTTACAGCTATAGATATTAGCTTTTAAAAAACCAATGAAATTCACTGAAGTATATAGTTAGGAATTTGCATTTACAAAACCTTGAAAATTCACTGAAAAAACCATAGGTTAGAGACCATATATAGTTAGCTGGACATTTTATTGACATAAAACCAATGAAATTCCATATATAGTTAGTTGCACTAACTATATATCGCGCACCCGCAATCCACTGCTGATGATGTCACATATTACATCATTCATGACATGGTCAGTGACATCACTGATGACATCACTGATGACATCTCAAATGACATCACTGATGACATCACTGATGACATCTCAAATGACATCAATGATGACATCATGACACACCAATACCAGTTACTACATACGCACTCACTGATTCCTTCGTCTACACACACATTCACTCATTCACCCATACAATCACTCATACATACAGTCACTCATTATTACAACACTATCATATGCACTCATACACCTATGCAGACACTCACACACTGCCACTCATCCATGGAGTTACTCACACACCTAGTCAGTCCTGTAAAGAATCAATCACACTTCCATTTCCTCATCTATACAGTTAAACACAGAACACCATACTTCAGTGACATCACTGATGACATCACTGATGACATCTCAAATGACATCACTGATGACATCATGACACACCAATACCAGTTACTACATACGCACTCACTGATTCCTACGTCTACACACACATTCACTCATTCACCCATACAATCACTCATACATACAGTCACTCATTATTACAACACTATCATATGCACTCATACACCTAGTCAGTCATGTGAAGAATCAATCACACTTCGATTTCCTCATCTATACAGTTAAACACAGAACACCATACTTTTCACACATATACTAACACATACTTACTCTCTTATACAATCACTGATACAAGTACACATTGATATGCACAGAGTCACACACCTCCCAGCCAGCCATACACACACTCAGTCTTCCATACATCCACTCATTCTTCAATATGTAAAACATATTTAAACTTTACAAAAACACACAGACACTAGAAGATGTCATCAGTGATGTCATTTGAGATGTCATCAGTGATGTCATCAGTGATGTCATTTGAGATGTCATCAGTGATGTCATCAGTGATGTCACTGACCATGTCATGAATGATGTAATATGTGACATCATCAGCAGTGGATTGCGGGTGCGCGATATATAGTTAGTGCAACTAACTATATATGGAATTTCATTGGTTTTATGTCAATAAAATGTCCAGCTAACTATATATGGTCTCTAACCTATGTTTTTTTCAGTGAATATATATATATATATATATATATATATATATATATATATATCTATCTATATATATATATATATATATATATATATATATATGTATATATATATATATTACCTACTGGCAGTCGCCAGTAGGTATATATAGTTAGGATTTTTTTCTTATGGGATTTCTGAAAATTCTTTGTCGAATAACTTTGGCATTTGTGGACGGAATTGGCTGAAATGTTCAGGAAAATGGCACATTCTGTTTCTGAGCAGCTCCTGGAAATTGGGGGGGTTTCGTCAAGGGGGGGCCGAGAAAAAAGGGGGGGTCCCAAAACGCGTTTTTCCCATTCATTTTTCCATAGGGCGGTTGGAATCACTTTTAGCTCGAACGGCTGAATGGATTTACACGAAACTTGGCAAAATTGTGGATATGGTTTGCCCGACGTGCCTTTGCTATGTCTTAATATATGTGTTCCAGTAGATTTTGAGAAATTAACATTTTAAAAAACAGATATATCTGTGACAGCGCTCCGGTTAGCGCCCCGGTTTGCGTACCTGACGCGTAACGGAACTTCGCGAAGCGAAGCTGATTGGCTCTCCAGTGTCTGTCAACATTCTAAACAGTCCGGACCGGCCACCATCTTGTCTCTCGGTAGGATCGAGAGACAAGAGGTGGAGAAAAATGAAGGGGGAAATTAATGAAAGGGGGCAAGGTTGACCCCTTCTGACCCCCTAGGAATGATGTGGGGGCTATTAAAGGGTCCAGTGGGGCAAAAAATAAAAAATAAAAAAAATTCGATTTTTCGCAGTAGAAGCGCTACCCGGTACGCGAACCGGGTAGCTCACCGGTAGCGTAACGGGAGTTCGCCATTTTGTGTTTCGGTCGAATTTAATCACAAGATGGAGGAAAAACAATGTGGGAAATGGGTATAAGGGGGCACGGGAGACGTATCCTGACCCCCTTGGTTTTCTGAGGGTGGCTGAAGAGGCTCATATATGTCGGAAAAAAAAAGAAATGTGAATTTTTCGCGCGGTTAGCTGCCGGTACGCGAACCGGGTAGCGAACCGGGAAGCGAACATAAGTGAAAATTAGCGAAAAAGTGTACATTCGAAATTTTAAAATAGTAATTATAGTAAAGGTAGCTCTGAAAAGAGCTTTTGGGTTCTGTGTAAGTTCTAGGTACTTATAAGTATGTACCAATACACAGTCTTAAATTTTGTATGAAAACTCTGTTTCCCTCATCTGAGAAGTGCACACCATCTCCTCTGTAGATATCTTGCATGTAGTAACGCAAGTTATTGTTGTAGATCGAGCCCATTCCATGGTCTCTCATATAAGCTGAAACAGACTTATTTACATGCTTCCTCGCTTTCTCAATTTGTGGACAAAATTGATTGGACCACCTCCATTTCTGTCTTTGGCAGTTTGAGGAAAAAGTGACATCAATTGCTCAAAGGTATCCTTTAAAAGCATCTCCAGACCTACCCCAGTCAAAGTGCCCAAATCATTTCCTCCACAGTGCACGATTATGAGGTCAGGGTTTGGCAAATGTAAAAAGGTTTTCACCAATGGTATCAATGGGTGACATCTCAATCCTCTTTGGCCAATCCATTTGATTTCCACATTTTGTAAATTGAGGTTGTTTAAATTTCTGTTATCAGCATACCTGTGAGCCCAGGGGATGTAGCTATGTCCAAGAATCCAGACAGAAAACATGGTGAGAGGAGGTTCTGCTGCAGTCAGATGAAGTGTGGGAATGAAATGGCAGTTGAAACAGTAGGAGTTTGTAAAGAAAAAAAACTGTGGAGTTTCAGTGCTAATGATTCACTAGCAGTGATTGGTGGATTTCCATTTCTGAAAACAGAAAGTTAGGGTGCATGGATGTGTTCTTTGAAAGATGTAATTTGAATGGTTAAGAAAAAATGATTTTAAGAAACATTGCAGTGGATTAGCAGGTGTACTGAGAGTTCAGAGTTCATTTGAAACATTGTTGTGTGAACTTGTAAACATGAGAGGTCTTTCAGGAGGTAGTTGCTATGGAAAAAGGGCAGAAAGGGCAGAGGGGGGAAGGTTGTTGATTTGAAAAAAGTGAGGGAAGAGTTTTGATTGGGTGACATGAGAGATATGTGTGATGAAATACACCATGTCTGTGCCTTTGTTGGTTGCAGCCTCTGGAGTGCATACCCTTTGCTCTGCTAAAGAAAAATTGGTGTGTGTCTGAGACTGTTTTGAAATTCAAAAAGCATTCGCTAAGGTGAGAAAAAATTCATTTAATTTAGATAGAGACTAGTATAGTTTATGGAGAAAATAAGGAAGCCAGCTGTGCATTTAAAATGTTGTTCTGTGTCAAGTCTTTTCATTATCTTTTCCAAAAAGATTTTGCGTCTTTGACAAATTATAATTATAGATAATGTGAAGTATTAGTACTGACAGGGTGTGCTTGTACATAGTAGAAATGCTTTTTCATTTATGAGAAGGACAACATGGGGTCTGCTTTTTTAAATAAATATTTCACTTCCCAACATGAATATGGGAGAATAATTTGCTTGTTTGTTGGTTTAAAAACTTGTTTCTTGAAGTCATTTAGGTTTCACAATATGTTCTGCAAGAGTTACATAGTCAACATGGGGGCATATTTACAAGGCTTATGAGCCACATTCACGTCATTTTCCCCATTTTAAAAGTAACTTTAAAGGTGGTGCAAGGTCCTTGTAAATACACCCTCATGAGTGCTTTGCAAATTTAAGTCATTTTCCCCTGGTGCATGTGCCTTGTAAATACGCCCCTATGTGTGCTAGACAATTTTAAGTTACTTCTCCCATGAATCTGGGAGACTAATTTGCTTACATGATGTGCTTAAAAATCGTGCTAAGGTGAGAAAAGATTCCTTTAATTTAGAAAGAGATTAGTATGCTTTTTGGAGAAAATAAGGAAGTCAGCTAGGGTGTGCTTGTACATAGGAGCTGTGCTGTGTTTTCAAATTATGACCAGAAAATCGTTTTTTAAAAAAAGAAATACTTTTCACATTTATGAGAAGGACAACATGGGGTCTGCTTTTTTAAATAAATATTTCACTTCCCAACATGAATATGGGAGAATAATTTGCTTGTTTGTCGGTTTAAAAACTCGTTTCTTGAAGGTTTCTCAATATGTACTGCTAGAGTTTCATAGTCACTATGATAATAATGATATACATTTAGGACTGTTTAGGGGTCATGGATATGCTGAGGCTTCTGTAATTGTCAAAGGAGGATAATTATGTACATTGCACTGCTGCATACAGTCCTCACCTTCTGCGTACTCTTGGATATGCTAGAATGTATCTGCTCAATGAGATACCTAAGATGAGGAAACACAGGTGAGGTGATTGTGAAATGAGCAAAAATATTTACATGTTTTTCAATGACATCACCTGTGTTTCCTAACATTACTAATCACATTGTGCAGATGAGGTTTAGGCCTGTCCAGGGAGACAGAGGAGGTCTGGCCTTTGTTCAAGAGTGCAGTGGACATGACTCACTTCATCTGTAGGCCTGCACATGTATTATCTCCTCTGTACTCTTCAACAAGCCTAAATTTCATCTGCAACCCTGAGTAGGCCTCACCTCAAACAAACTTTTGTGACTGCAAGACCTGCCTTTTTGCTCCTGGATATTTCTTGGTTTTACCATGGCTGCCAGACAATCCGGCATACCTCTGGATAGGCGACACCCTATGCTGGTGCAAGGGCCTTGTAAATACGCCCTCATGTGTGCTTGGCAATTTTAAGTCACTTCCCCCTGGTGCAAGGGCCTTGTAAATACGCCCTCATGTGTGCTTGGCAATTTTAACTCACTTCCCCCTGGTGCAAGGGTGTTGTAAATACGCCCTCATGTCTGCTTGGCAATTTTAAGTCACTTTCCCCTGATGCAAGGGCCTTGTAAATACGCCCCCATGTGTGCTTGGCAATTTTAAGTCACTTCCCCCTGGTGCAAGGGCCTTGTAAATACGCCCCCATGTGTGCTTGGCAATTTTAAGTCACTTCCCCCTGGTGCAAGGGCCTTGTAAATATGCCTTCATGTGTGCTTGGCAATTTTAAGTCAATACCAATAACATCAACAATGTCTGATGTGGTGCAATCTCTAGATGTAGAACAATTTCTAGATGAGGAACAATGTCTAGATGAGGAACAATCTCTAGATGTGGAACAATCTCTAGATGAGGAACAATCTGTAGATGTTGATTTAAAATTATATAAAAGTTTTCAAAAACACCCTGTGTGAAGTGTTTTTAATATAACTGTGAAATAGTCTCAAAATTAGTTTAGATTAACATATAACAGAGCACAGGTCATATGTAGCAGCATTCCATTCCATTGCTACTATTTGAGATTTTTACATTTGTCTATGTTGTTAAATTACTGTAGGTAGAATTGACAACTAGTGTGTTAAATGTTTGCCTACTGTTATTGGTTTACTGTTTGGTAATAGTGGTTAATAACAATTTTTTAAAAACATTTCCACAGATTTAACTTAAGATCTTTTGAAAAATTTAAAAATGCCCTCAAGGCAGAGGAAACAAAAAGAAGCAAAGCGACTTACACTTCACCTTGGTAAAGATTTGCAGCAGTCCTCTACTATAAAATCGTTTCAAGTCGCCAAAAAAGCTCCGGGTAAGAAAATGAAATCATTTTTAAAAAGAATTTGCAGACAAAAAAATACCACTATAGAACATGTTTTAGTGCAGGAGAAGAGAGACAATTTAAAGGAAAAGGAAAGGCCCGTCAAAAAAGTTTCTGCTAGAGCAGGAGATAACTCTGTGCATGGCAGTAGAAGGGAAAATCAGTTACGGGACATTCGTAGGCGAATGTTCGGCAACAGGATAATTGTCAATTTGTTAAAAAATATTAAGAAAGGCCAACAGAAAGTGGCATTTTATAAGAAAAAGAAAAAAGAAGAGAAAATTATTGATCAGGCTTTCGAAATTAAGCGAAAGTTATTTATTTTGGTAATCAATAAAATTAGGAAACTAAACAAGGTAATTTATGATTTCAAATCAAATAGTAGATGGAAGAGAGTAGTTAATCGTAGTAATTTTTGTGAAGTTTTCTCAGGAGAATGGATGCATAGTTCAAGTTGTGAGGCATTTTCGAATACGGGGAGTGTTACTTCCAGGACAATAATTTGGTGCATGCAGTTGACACCAGTGGTCAAGCATATGAGGTGAAAGATGGTTGTCCGGTTGAAAAAGAAAAACTTGTGTCTGCAGATGCAGAAGAGGTGTTAGGTAATGAAGTTTTAGGGAGACGTCCTAAGGGACCAGCGTACACCTGGAAGTGTAGTACTATTTGCAGTGTGCGACAGGATTCCATCAATTTGCTTTGTGATTTTGCTCGTACATTTAATAAGAAAAGTTTAAAACAGAAAATGAAGTTGTTGCAAGAATTAGATCCTTGCAGAGTGAGAGAAGTAACAGGTTTGCATGGGCATTCACTGGCTTGTCTTTCCAGAAGAGTATGCCAGAGTGTTTTTCATCATTTCAGGATGCTAGCAGTGCATCATAATAAAGTGAGGAAATTAGTGAGAATGTTGTATTATGCTAAGAGTCCAGCAATTATGCTTAAACAATTGAGCAGTAGTCTTTTGCAAGGTTCAGAACTACATGTGAAGAATATTTGTGAAGAAATTGAGTTCTGGAACTTTGCTAGTAAAGAGAACAATGTTGAAATTGACCCAGTAGAAGAAGGTAACGTGGAGGAGAGTGTACAGATTTCTAATATAGATAAGTTTCACAAGGAAATTTCCATCTTTCAGGTGAAATCAAGTGAAAGGCCTAATTTCACTTGTGTGTATTATCGACGGACTTATTATAAGAATCAGACTAAGTTAGTGGATTTATATGCAATAAGTGAAATGGAAAACAATAGTGAATGGAAGGATTTTGCCACATACTTGATGGTAGAAAATTGTTTTGATTTGGGATCGGACCAACGTATGTGTACTTATTGTTTTAACAAATTAAACCAAAACCGGATGCCTGCTAGAGCGGTTCATAATAATGTGGAATTGGTTAACATTCCTTCTGAATTGAAGGATTTAAATACTTATGAATCTATTTTGATTCAAAGTGTGCATCCCTTTCAGGCTATTGTAGGAATGGAGCCAAAGACAGGGAAATTGCCTCCATCAGATTTACAGAGAGGATTAAAGGGAAGAGTTGTTTATTTGCCTTTAGATTTGAAGAAAAACATTAATACAATTGGAGTAGAGAAAGTGGAAGAGGAACCTCTGGTTATCCTAGTTAATGGGGTTCCGACAAAGAGTAAGAAAATCTGGCAAGATTTAGTGGATGTTAGGAAAGTCAAAAAGGCAACATTGTATTTGATAAAAAACAATGAGTACTACAAGAATGTATGTGTTGCAGAAGAGGAAGTAAGTGAAGAAGAAGACAGCGAATTGTGTGCTGGACAAATTGAGAAAGTAGAAGCCTCTAAAAATTAAGAAATATATGAACATTATAGTGTTCATCCTTTGCATTCCAAGGAAGTCATGGGGAATGCTATTGAGTTGTTTCAAATGAAACAAGCCAAAGGGAGTCCCATTAGTGTTTGGGAGGAAAGTTTGGAAGCTCGGTGTTTTCCACAGTTATTTCCCACAGGTCGAGGAGGACGATATGATGAGCGACCTGATCAAATTCCTGCTTCTGAATACCGGACTTTACGATTGTATGCAGAAGATCCTAGGTTTCGTCAATGCATTCCCTATTTGTTTCATCTACTGTTTGAAAGTGATCTGTCTGGACTGTCTTATGCAGTGAACCACATCCTGAAAGTGGTGTACAACTGCGAAATATCTCAGCATGGGACTTTATGCATAAAGTGAATGTGCAAGACAGTATTTTGGATTCTCATCTGATTAATCTCATGGCATGTCAGCGTGGTACTAATGAGTATTGGTACCGTCGTCATGGTGACTTAAAATGTATGCTGAGGAACTTAGGAACTCCCACATGGTTCCTCACTCTCAGCTGTGCTGAGTATGGCTGGGAAGACTTACTTGAATTTCTACGAGAGGCAAATGGAAACATTGAAAATATTGAATTCAAGACACCCAGAGAACTGTGCTCTTTGGATCCAGTGAATGTATGCAGGTACTTCAATCATAGATTTGAAGCTATGATGTCTTTCATCACGAATAAGAAAAATCCACCTCTTGGAGAGGTGTTGGATTTCTTCTGGAGAAAGGAGTATCAAGCAAGAGGTGCTCCTCATATACATATGCTGCTATGGATCAAAGATGCACCCAAATTTGGAACAGATCCGGATGACTTAGTGATGAATTTCATAGAACAGTATTCTACATGTGCTGTTCCAAAGACAAAGGGAGACAAACGTCTAAGAGAACAAGTTTTACGGTTTTAAAGCCATCGTTGTTGAAAGTACTGTCGTCGTAAATTCAAAAACAAGAACAAGTACTATACAAAATGTCGTTTTGGATTTCCACGATCGGTGATATCTAAAGGAAGAGTGAACAATTTGATGTCTTCGCTGCGACATAATATGATGAGGAAATCACCCAAAAATACATACAATTTGAAAAGAAACGAAGAGTCCAAGAACATCAACGACTACAACCCAGTGATTTTGTCCATGTGGAATGCTAACATGGATATACAGTTTGTGGCTGACAACTGTATGGCTGTGGCTCGGTATGTGACGTCTTACATCACAAAAAAAGAAAAGACAGAACTCAAGGATATGTGGGAGGATATTTCCCATGAAAAGAGCATCAGTAAGAAGTTGTACAGTTTCAGTCTGAAGATGTTGTCGCATCGAGAAATCGGAGCTTACGAATGTTCTGACCGGTTATCTTCAGTAAGTCTCTATGCCAAATCTAGGAGTATCATTTGGGCAAGTCTTGGTCTTGCTGCAACGCGTAATCGAGTTCTGAAACTTGTACGGGAAATTGAGTATTTGGCCGAGAAGGAGCCAAGCAGTACAAATATTTTGAAGACCAACATGTTGGATACATATTATCCAAATAGAAGCAGTCAACTGGAGAATGTTTGTCTGTATGAGGTTCTACAAAATTACATTTTCAAGAGGTACATCAAAGAAGATATTGATAAAGGAGTGTATGCTGTAATTGGAAGTGAGGGATGTCTGGTCAAGCAAAGAAAATGTCTATTGGTAAATCATCGAAAATTGGATTGCGAATCTCCAGAAAGAAATGAGTTTTTCTATTTAGATCTTTTGCAACTTTTCAAGCCTTGGCGTGCAGAAGAGGAACTGCTTGGAGATTTCCTCTGTTACGAAGACTCTTTCAATGCAGCCAAGGAGTCCATAGAATGTCCTGTTTTTCCAAAATATCTAGAAATGTTGAATGCAGAAATCGAGCAGGAAGCAACAATTGCAGCCGAGATTGCCAGAGACAGTTCTCAGGACAGTCAGAGTTCTGTTTCATTGAGTCAGGATCCACTAGGAGGACCAGTTATCGAAAATGAAGCTGCCACTGCCATGATTGAAGTGAAAAGAGCCATGGCACATGCTCAGGAGGATGCAGTTAACTTAGAAGATTTGGAAAGACAACTCAACGTTGAGCAGAGGAAAATATATGATGAAGTTACCAGCCAAATTGATCATGGATTAAGTCAAGAGAAGAAAGAGTGCTCATGTACGTCGTTGAAGCCTGTCCGACTGTACGTGAGTGGAGAAGCAGGAACTGGAAAAAGTTTCCTCATTAAAGCAATTTCATGTTATCTGCAGAAAAGGACTGACAAATTACAATACCACAAGTTATCGGGAGATGCTTGTTGTGAAGTATCTAGAGTCTGAAGAAGATGAAACTTCGAATCATTGACGAAGTAAGCATGGTTTCCAATGTCATGCTTGCCTTTGTGCATTTGAGAATGCAGGAAGATCTTAAAACAGAGTATGATGTGTTATTTGGTGGCAAACACATCATTGTTTTCGGTGATCTTCTGCAGCTGACACCAGTGAAAGGACAACCAGTATTTAAACTGCTTACGCATGAAGATACGAGGAAGTGCCTAGGGAGCATTGGCAACGTTAGCATATGGTTAAACTTCAATTATGCTGAGCTGCGTGAAAATATGTGTCAGGCAAAGGATGAAGATTACAAGAATATTCTACAAGATGTTAGAATCGGGAAAGTGACTGAGCGTGGGAAAGAAGCTTTACATGCACGATTACTGTCAAATTTGTATCCAGAAGAAGACGTTCTGCCAGAGAATATTTTTCAGAAAATTACTGAGAAGAAATCTGGAATATGTTTGATGCCAACTCTTGCAGAATGTTCCATCTTCAACAGCAAAATGTTGAATTTAGAAAAACAAGAGATTGTGAAACTGGAAGCTATTGACAGAATAGAGCATATGGGAGCAACAATTATTTTGCCTGAGAATTTGAAATCTAAATTGGATTCATTAGAGAAGACTATATCTAAAACTGCTGGTTTTGAAAAGACTATGAATGTGTGCTTAAATTGCCGTATCATTTTGAGAAGGAATTTACATGTTGAAAGAGGTCTGGTAAATGGATCAATGGGTAATGTTGTTGATTTTGAGAAATACAGAAATAGAGATGGAATTGAATTTTTAAAAATTAAATTTGATGGCATTGAGGAAGTACAGCTAATTGGTCGTTGCACAGCTAGGTTTTTGCTTGTAAAAGACTTATATGTTCGCCGTAAGCAATTTCCTGTTTGCTTGGCATATGCGGTGACAATCCATAAATCACAAGGTTTAAGTGTAGACAGTGCTTTGGTGAATATTGGCAGTTCTGTGTTCAAAGAGGGTATGGCTTATGTAGCATTGTCACGAGTCAGAACTTTATCGGGTTTGTACTTGATTGAGTGTGATGTCACAAACATTTGTGCGGATCTAGATTGTGTTAAGGAATACAATAGTTTAAGAAGAGAGTATGCGCACATTTGCCTCAATATCCTTTGTTTGAGAAACGTGTGGTAGGCCGGAAACTAAGAAATGTCACCAATAGTAGGGAGGTTGTAGCAAAAAGACCAAAAGTCAATGAACCCAAAATTGTAAGCAGAAAGAAAATGAATTCTGTTGAAGATGTTGTTGGTTTTCAATTTGAAAATAGTTCTGGTGTCAACTGCTATGCTAATGTAGTGGTTAATGTTGTCTTTTCTCTAGAAACTTTAAAAGAACAGATTGTGATCAATTCGGATCAAAGCTTTTGCTGTTTGTTGAATTCTGTGTTAGAGAAATGTAGCACTGATAGAACAAGAGTAGAAAGTGTGTCTGAAATTCGAAATCTGTTAGACAAATGTTCAGGTCAAACACAATTCTCTCAAAATATTCAGCAAGATTGTCAGGAGTTTTTAATGTATATGCTTAATGTATTGCAAGATGAAGGTGTAGATGTAGATCATCTGTTTGGCCTTTCTTATCAATGGCAGCATGACTGCGAGAATTGTACGTTATCAAGTACTACTAGTGTAGACTCAGAAAGATTTATATATTTAACTTTGCCAGACAGTAAATCAGTATCTTTTAATAAGCTAGTAAAAGCAGCCGATCAAAACATGGAGTGTAGCCAATGTAAGTCTGCAATGCTGTCCACATTATTTATACGAAGATATGGCCAGTATGTCATTTTAATGTTCCAACGATGTAGGCCTGATGGAACAAAATTGACAACTTTAATTAAAAATGTTGTGGCTTCTCAGTTGTCAATATCAGGAAAGACTTTTCTAACTGCAGCAATTATATATCATGAGGGTCCTTCAACAACATCAGGACATTACACAACTTATTTGAAGTCTGGAAACGGCTGGTCATTCTGCAATGATTCTGTTTTAAGTTTCAAAAAAAGATTGCCTTTTCACCTTAAAAATTCTTACCTGGTGTTCTTACAACCAAAATTTTAGGGAAGGAATCTCGGGATTTGTTCTGAGGAATTTCAAGAGGTTCTAATGGCTCCTACACTATATAGCCTTGTGGATAAGTGTAGTACAGAGCGAAAACTGTTTGTTTTAATAAGCTAATTCAAGCAGCAGATCAAAACAAGGAGTAGAGGTAATGTAAAACTGCAATGCTGTCAACATTATTTATAGAAACTTATGGGTGAAATGTCATTTTACAATTCCAACTATATAAACCGGATGTAAATAAGTTGTCAAGTCTATTTAAAAATGTTTTGGCTACACAGTCATCGATTTCAGGAAGAACATTTGTAACTGCTGCTATTATATGATATGATGATCCTTTGACAACATCAGGATATTACACAGCTTATTTGAAATGTAAAAAAGGCTGGTCTTTCGGCAATGATTACCATTTGACTATGAAGCAATGTTGCCTTTTGACTTGTTTTCAGAAGTGAGAATTTAGGGTAGGTAACTGGACTATAATGATTCTAGGTGTTGATATAATTTAGTGTGCTGTTTTAAATTGCTTTGTATGTCACATTTTTGTTAAAACGATGGAGCTTATCTTTCAGAAAGTGGCAGGCAGAAAATAATAACAGCACAACAGAGTCTAAGCTGTTCATAGGACATCCTTTGACGTCATGGAAAGTAAGTTACTTTTGAGGATTTCTGATTGGTTATATTGTTAAAACCTAGACTGCAGTGTCAACATTATCGGCGCCATCTTATCCCCCTTTTCTGAGTCCATTTGTGCGCATAAGCGGCAGCTATTTTAAATACCACGGCCACTCTGCCCATCGCCAACAGCCAGCGCGTCTCTCTCTCTCTCTCCTGACCTCGCAGGCATCCCCCGCACGCTGACAGCCCCCGCTCCCACATGCTTGGGCCATAAACCCCTCTTCAGCGCAACCCTGCCTCGAAACCCCATCCTGTTCCCAGCTCAACACCTCCCTCCATTCCTTTCATGATCCTGGGTCCTTTGATAAAACCCCCTTTCCTCTGTGCCCGATTGTCTTACTCGTTCCCAGGCCGCCACCTGGCCCTGCGGATGCTGTTTATTGCCACCCCATACAGTAGGAAGCTTCTCCCATCAAAGGATCCACGAGTTGATCAAAGCCCCCACCCCATGAGATCCGATCGACCACATACATTCCGTGAATCGGCGGAATGTCCAGCTGCGCAACAATCGTCACCTGTTGTGACCGGGGTGGGGACTTCTACTGTAAATGTGTGTGGGAACGGGCCTGAAGCGGGGATTCCGAGGATGCCTTTCCGAACTTCAAAGTATTTACGACAATATGCCACATGCAATAAACTGTAATAAAGATCATAAACCGGTGTATAAGAGGCCAGGCCTCAGAGATGCGGGTAGAGCACCTCGTGAAGATACCCTGTTGTCTGAATTGATGTGTTCTGCTCCGTCGGAATAAAACTTCTGTTTCCTGCCTTCCAGTCTCCAGCGCCTGCCTCTTTGTTTGGTAACTTGAGTGGTATTAGAGGCGGTTAGCGCCGGGCAACTCTGAAAAAGGTCATCGGCCCGTACCTTTTTCCACAATTGGCGTCCCAAACGTGGGGCCCATCAGTGACTCGTGGATCCAGTGGGAGAGGTCCTGACGACAGAGTGAACAACTGCAACGATCGGGAGAGCTCCTGTCCGATAGACCCTCGTCTGACAGCCGATCATCCGAACTTCACTGGTTCCGAACAGACCTCTCTCGAGTGATCTACAGTCCTGACTGGGAACCATCAGGAGTGCCGCGACGGTCACGAAGAGTAGAGGACGATCGGGCGCTGAATTCGGAAGACAAGAAACTGTTCATGCGGTCCGGGTAAGGTGGTGTATCACGACAAATTGTGAAATGATTGTTTGATTTTGGAAAATACTAGTATTACTCTTTGAATTGTTGGTTCTTTTGGAGATTCGCTGTCTGCAAACGGAGAACAACAGACTCTCTCTTTGCAAGCAGTGAAGGATAGGTAACGTAGACTTTTGTCCCCGTTGTAATCCGTCGGGCCTATCTTCCTCCCCCACTGATTGATTGTTTGGCCCGAACTGTTGTTCGCGGATTGTTTTCTGGAGATTCTCTGTCTGCAAACAGGGAAGAACAGGTTCTCTCTTTGCAGGTAGTGAAAGGGTAGGTAACGCAGTCTTTTGTCCCCATTGTAACCCGTCGTGCCTACTTATTCTCCCCATTGATTGTTTGTTTGACCGAACATTGACTGTTCGATATTGGTTCTCCTGAGGTATTCACCGCCTGCAAATAACGAAGAATAGAAATATTCTGTCAAGTCTTTGCACGCAGTGATAAGATAGGTAGTGCAGACTTTTGTCCCCGTTGTAATCCGTCATGCCTATCTTCTCCCCACTGATTGGTAGCCTGTTTAGCCCAGACCGCTTATTAGAGATGAACCATCCAGCTCCACTGGAAGGCACCCCTAATAAGGACATGTTTATGAAGCATGGATTGATCGCTATAGCCTATAGCAAGCTGTGGCATAAATATACGAAGAAGGATCAGAAAAGTCAGTGGCCACTGATAGGATCCTTCGACGAGGATAAAATAAGCGCGCTAGAAACAGCCCTTGGGAAACACAAGACAACACCCACTATGCTAGATAGTCTCGGCATGTGGCGCAAAGAAACAGAACAACGTAAAAAGAGAAATGAAAGTAGGTTGGAAAAAGAGCTGCGAAAGGCAGCCCACCTAGCTGCTAAGAAATTAGAAGAAGAGATTAAGGAGAGAGAAGAAGTCAAACAGAAACAAGAGTTAGCGACATCAAGCCAGTGTCCGGTTAGAATACCCTCTACGCTCTACCCTGAATTACCCTCGAAACAGCGAGCCAACGATGATCTTTAGTTAGGTCCTCCGATCATCTACTTGCCCCCTCCATATTCCCCTTCCCAACCTTTAGCACAGCACCCACCACCCTCAAGCACAGACGAGAGTAGTACCAGAGCTTCGGTCCCCATGGCCTCCGCGCCGGCTGAACCTACTAGAGACAGCACGAGCAACAGTGTTAGATGACCCAGAGGCCCGAAAGACAGATTCCACAAGAACGAACAGGTTAAGCAAAGATGAGCGAGCAGGGATCGACAAGATAGTGAGGACACTGGTAGAAAGAAAGGAGAGTGAGGAGCACATCATGGATATGTTCAACTCATATGCAGGGAGCCACAGACGGCACTTTGCCGTACGACTGTGTTATCATGCCCTGAATGAGTATGAGGACCGATATCGAGACAAAGGTCCCGAGAGCCTAACAACCCTGTATAGAAAGGTCGATATCGGGGATGAGGGCGAGTGTGATGTGACGGACCTCCTTACGCGTACGCTTGAAGTTTTCCGCCACCTCACTGAACAAGAATCGGAAGCTAAACCTACGACACCCGTAGCAACCGAATCACGAACTGAGCGAGCTAGCACCATGATGCCAATAAGAGAGGCTGCCCCCTACTGGGTTCCCCCACGAGGTCTGGGAATACACGATGACGTCAACCACCAAGATGCAAGAGGGAGGGTAGTGTACAACTGGGTCTACCAGCCATGGGATCGGCAAGATATTCTGACGTTCCGGAAGTCTCTGCCCGATTTACGTAAAAACCCCACTGCCTTCTACACCGAATTAGGTACAGCCCTAGGTTCAACGATTATGACCCTGGCTGACATCGACTTGTTTTTCGGGTTATGTCTGCCAGCTGATGTGTGGAAGCAAATCCGGAAAGTCGACCATCTTGAGCTGTTCGGACACACCTGGTCACAACTCGATGGCATAGATAGGCAACGAGAACCTGGACAGAAGCCTTTGAAACCCATTTTAGAACTTCCAGACAAAATTGTACAAAAATTGAAAACCCTGATCCCAGAAAAGAAAGTGGACTGGTCGATAGTAACGGCCTGTCATCAGAAACCCCAGGAAGACGTATCGGAATACTTCTCCCGGTTTGAAACGGTGTTCTCCGATTACAGCGTCCAGGACATGACCACTGCAACCGGACACCATCTGTTTGTCCCGAATTATGTAAAAGGGCTGACGCTGGAGGTCTCTCAGAAACTGCAGGCCAGCGAGAGTAGTTGGGCGGCCTCCAAGCCTGCGGCTATCCTTCAGATGGCCCAATATTACGAGCACCAGAAAAATGAAAACGATAGAGCGACAGAGAAAAAGAAGAAAGACTTAAAAGAAAGGGTGATGATTGCTCAGTTGCAAGGGGTGACTGTAGGACGAGAGCAATACAAAGGGAACTTTCAGACAAATGTCCCTAGGAACGCACCCCCTAAAGACCGCACCCCAACACCCCATATTGGACGTAGAGACATTAGCGAGGACCTGTGTGCTTTCTGCAAAGGATTCGGCCATTGGAAATCTCAGTGTCCGGTTCTGTTGGAGATGAACAGAAATAGGGACCCCAAGGACGTAGCGGGTGGACCGAGAAATAGAGGACAGCAACGGGGGCCCGCAAATGACACGACTAACGATAGATTAAACAGACCGAATACATTTGACCGTCCCCAACAAAACCAGTACCAGCAGTCTGACTGTGACGATGCCCGCGACTTCGCATAGGACTGCCTAGGGCAAGGGAGGGATCCAGTCGAGCTGTATGTTGACCAGCAAGGTCCTTATGTCACCGCTAAGGTCCTGGGTACAAAGTCTCCATTTCTGGTAGACACTGGCGCGACACGTAGTGCGTTATCTAAACGACTGATTCCCAGGGCACCCTTGTCTGGCTCGCTTGTAACATCGATAGGTTTAGATGGAACGCCCTCCACTAACCCTTTGTCCACACCGATCCCCTGTGACTTAGAGAACAACACGACTGACAAGACGTTTTTGCTTTCCGCCAATACTCCTGACGCCATTATGGGACTTGATTTGCTGAAACATTTCCGAGCTACTATTAGATGTTCACAAGACGGAGTTCGAGTTTTCCTGTACGACAACCCAATTCTGCTCAGACATTCCCCTTCCCGACGCATGTTTTCCATCACTGACGCTGACCCGTCCCTACTTGACACTCTGCCTCCGTATCTGTGGGCAAAGACAGATTCGGACGTAGGACGCATGATGATTGACCCAGTGCACATAACTGTTCAACAAGATGCAATACTCCCGAAACTCCCACAATATCGGATATCGCCCGAGGGCGAGAAGGCATTGGTAAAGATTATTCAGTCACTGATAGACGCAGGAGTGGTAGAGGAAGTGGTTAGCAATGTTTGCAACAGCCCTATCTTGCCCATCATCAAGAAACAAGGAGAGGGAGATGAGAAAGCATATCGCTTCATCATCGACCTTCGAGAGATCAACAAAGTAGTTGTACCCCAGTACCCCGTGGTCTCAGACATCACCACTATCTTGACTTTGATTCCTTCTACTGCCACCACCTTCACTGTCATTGACCTCAAAAATGCTTTCTTCTCTATCCCCATCCATCCAGACAGCCGATACCTCTTTGGCTTCACCTTAAAAGCCCGCTCATATAGCTTCTGTCGAGCACCCCAAGGCTACACAGAAAGCCCCAGCATCTACAGTCAGGCCCTCAAGAGACAACTGGATGAAGTCTAGTTACCAGATGGAGTGGTGTTGATACAGTACGTCGATGGCATCCTTTTGGCGGCCGATACCACTCCACTAGCAGTCACAGCCACCATTCAACTCCTGCACTTCCTTGCGGAAAATGGCCACAAGGTCTCCAAGAAGAAGTTGCAATTCTGCCAACCCCAGGTCACTTACTTAGGCCACCTTTTGTCCAAAGACGGTAGGAAGCTTACTCCCGACCGGATCCAAACCATTCTTGAAACCCCTGTCCCTAAGACTCAGAAACAAGTCCGCTCCCTACTAGGCCTCACCTCCTTCTGTCGGCAGTGGTTGCCAAACTTCAGTCTCATTGTGAAACCGCTGCTTTCTCTGCTAGCTAAAGATGTCCCCTTCCCACTCCCTTGGACCCCTGAATGCCAATGCTCCTTCATAGAGCTACGAGATTCCCTTTGTTCGGCCCCTGTCCTAGGAACCCCCGATTACACAAAGCCCTTCTCCCTCTACACTCACAAAAGGGAGGGGTGTGCTTTATCTGTCTTGACCCAATCCATTGGCCCAAAGCAACGACCATGCTCTTACTTCTCTGCCACTCTTGACCCCGTAGCCAGAGCCTTGCCTGCCTGCCTTCGAGCTGTAGCTGCCGCTGCTATCTCTATCCGACAAAGTGAGGGGATCGTGCTCTCGAATTCCCTCACGGTATTAGTACCCCATGCAGTTGACACCCTCCTGAACCAGACTAAGACACAACACCTGACGAGTGCACGACTGACTGGATATGAACTGACTCTGCTTGCACCTCACATCACCCTGAAAAGATGCACCACACTGAACCCGGCAACTTTGTTGCTCCTACCGGAGAACGATCCAAATGTGTCCCCTGTACATGACTGTGTGACCCTCACAGACGAACAGACCAGAAGTAGGGTTGACCTCAGAGACACGGCTTTTCCTGACCCTGACTGAGAGCTGTGGGTGGACGGCTCTTGCATCAAACTCCCCGATGGCACCACTTCAGCTGCCCATGCAGTCACCACGGCCCGAACTGTAGTAGAGACAGCCCGCATCACACAACGATCTGCACAGGCAGCAGAACTGATTGCCCTGACACGAGCATGCATCCTGGCAACAGGAACCACGGCAAACATTTACACCGACAGCCAGTATGACTTCGGGGTGGTTCACCATTTTGGGCTCCTTTGGAAGGAAAGGGGATTCTTGACCTCACACGGCATTCCCATCTTACATGGAGATCTAGTCTCCGCCCTGATCGAAGCCGTCCTTCTCCCCAAATGACTTGCGGTCATCAAATGCCAAGCACACAAGAAAGTGACAGACATTATTGGACAGGGAAATGCACTAGCCGACACCACCGCTCGGACCACAGCTGAGAATAGGACAACGACACGCATGTACGTGACCAGGTCACAAGCAGAGAAATGGACAGACGCTAGGGACACTATTAGGGACATTCAAATGGCTAGCTCACAACACGAATTGACTGAATGGGCACGGGTGGGACTGAAAGACGATGAAGGCTGCTGGCGGACAAAAGACACGAACAAATGGTTGCTACCTGACTCATACCTGATTCCCATCTTGACTATGGCACACTCCCCTGCACGCATAGGATCAGCCCCCATGATCGAACTTGTCACCAGAGTTTGGCACAACGACAAATCACAGATTCCGCCAAACGTCTGTTCCAACAATGCTTGATATGCTTGCAACATAACCCTGGGAAAGGAACTGTAGTACCCCGGGGAGGGTTTGGGGTCCCCAATCACCCATTTGAAGTCCTGCAGATGGACTACATCCAACTAGACAGATGTCAAGGCCTGAAATACGTACTTGTTGTGGTGTGTGCATTCAGCAAATGGGTGGAATCATACCCAACCCGTGACAACAGTGCTATGGCCACTGCAAAAGTACTATTAAAAGAATTTTTCCCTCGCTACGGCCTTTGCAGAATTTTATGGAGCGACAATGGCCCCCACTTCGTAGCCGAAGTTATCCAGCTCATCTTGAAGGGGCTGGGTGTAAAACAGAAGTTCCACGCAGTCTTCCACCCCAATCTGCTGGACTTGTTGAGCGACACAATGCCACACTGAAACTGAAACTAGCTAAGATAGTGGCTACCACAGGACTGAAATGGTCAGACGCTCTCCCACTGGCATTGCTATCGATGCGTTCCACCCCCACCAAACATCACTTGACACCTTACGAGGTCGTTTTCGGCCGACCCATGAGCGTCTGGTCTGCACCAAAACCGACTTCTATTCATGACGTCCCGGACGTCCTAATGTCTGATTACTTGTATAAATTGACTGAAACTCTGTCTGTCATTCACCAACAGGTGCTGCATGCCATCCCTGACGCTTCCAGGGGTCCCGGACACAACCTGCAACACGGGGATTACGTGCTAATAAAGAATTTCCAGCGCGCCAAGAGTCTGGAACCCCGGTGGACGGGCCCCTGGCAAGTCCTCCTCACCACCCGAACAGCTCTTCGAGTGGAATGAAAACGGACCTGGGTGCATGTGCACCACTGCAAACGGATCCCCCCGACTCTGACGACGACTGAAGACGTGACCACCCAGGAAGAGCTCCTGAACAAAGACCGACCATCGTTAAACTGCTACCCAGACACAGAGACACTCGAATTAGCAAAGATTCCTGACCCCACAGTGCCATCCAGAGAAGGGTATAACCTGCGGCGAAAGGAGGGAGTTTCGGCTAAGCAGACCATTGACTAAGTCATAATTCCCAGATTGGTGGCCTAACACTACAAGGGCTGTCAGGAGAGAAAGCCAGACGAGGTTTTTGGTTCTGCCCGCTACCGAGCTCCCTTGAAGGTGATGGAAGCGCCCGATAAGAAGATGATGGAAGCGCCCGATAAGAAGATGACGGAAGCAACCGGACACCCGAAGATTCACTACAGAAACCCAAAGACTGACAAAATCCACAGTTCTAAGACAATTGCACTCTTTATCGCAATCCTCTTTTTCCTCCTCCTCATGACCACCCTCTGGATTGTGGAAGAAAGCGCACCCGCTCATGAGACATTCCTGACCACTGCACAGCCTACCACCATGAAGGAACATTATCTGATTTCTCTTTCACCCCAACTCAGAGAAAGGCGAAAGGAGTTTTGGAACAACTCCTTCGTGCAACTGCTGCACCAACACAATCTTGCCACCAATGCCACCAACTGCTGGATCTGTGGGTTGCTACCCCACGCCACTGGACATTCGATACCCTTCATCCCTTCGCCCTTCTCAATTCACGGCTCCTGCCTTGCTTGGCTGATCCTCTTGCAAGAGAGCTATAGGGACAATGCCACCTCCAGCAAAACTATGACGCATTTCTTTCATGAGGTCTGGCGAAACAAAACGAAGACACATTTCTGCCCGCAGACCTCCAACGACTCTATCCACATGGACATCCCTGCCAAAGAACGAATTGAGATGCAGGTGTTCAACAATCGGACCAGACCCACCTTCTCCTACCTTCTGAAGCGAACAGCCGCCACCCTGACTGTGGCCCTATCCGTCATCAACGTCACAGGCCTTATGTGCATAGAAGGGCTTGGGACACAGCTGGTGGGCCGCAGTGCCTGCCGCATCACCAGAACTTTGGACTCCTCCGATCCACCTTCCTTTGTATCCTCTCCAAACATGTACTTTGTTTGCGGCACAAAAGCTTACACCTGGCTCCCCAAGGGCTGGGGGGGCACCTGTTTTATCTCCTTCATCCTTCCTCCGACCTATGTGGCTCCGGCGAATCACCATAGACAAAAACGAGCCAAGGACATTGAACAAGCCGACTCTACAGGAGCACAGTTCCTCGATGCAATGAAGGGACTTGTTCCACTCTGGGGCCCGATGGCAAACAGCCGTGCCATCCGTCATTTGACTCAGGCAGTCGAGACAACAATGAACATCACAGCTGATATCCTTGCAAACAATACAGCCGAGCTTCAAGCGGTCCGCCTGGTGGCTCTCCAGAACTGCCTTGTTCTAGATGTGGTTCTAGCGGATCGTGGTGGAGCATGCCGCATTATTGGGTCCAGCTGCTGTACATATATATCGGGCAATTCACCCTCAGTGTACAAAGCCATCGAACATCTCCACAGACTCTCCACAGAAGTTCACCAGGAGCAGGAAGAATGGTCGCTTGGTGGATGGTTCTGGAATACTGTTAAGAACTGGGGCTGGAGACTGTTTACTATTATCCTAATTCCTGTAGTTGTAATATGTGGGTTCTGCTTAGGAATTCAATGCCTGCCGCCTCTGTGTTCGCTATGTGCGAATTGTATCTGCCCTAAGACTGTGGACTTTGAAAAAGAACGCATGAGAGCACTGTATGACGTCGAGGTTAGGAATATGATGCAGATAAAGAACAAGAAGAGTTGAAGGGTCTGTAAGCAAGGTGCCAAGTCTAGAGAGTCCTCACTGAGAGCTACACATTTGGATTGCACTGAACCAGGCCAAAGTGGTCACTAGATATAGGTGTACAGTAGATATCCTATCAGCCCACCCACTTGGCGGAGCCTAGTCATGTAGGACGTCTAGAACCAAGTTGGTGTGTCCAAGCCTAGATGAATTGGCTAGACAACACACAATTATGGTTCATACAATAGAAGTGTCCACGCCACTGGGCGGTGCTGGTACAGTGCAGTGCAAAGAAAAAAGTGTGTGTGAGTGATGTTAAAATGACGGTCAAGGCAAAAGAAAAACTTTTTATTAGTATTCACCTGGACGTCAGATTAAAAAGAGATGCAAGACAGTGTGAAAAAATCACTGTCTACTTTGCTGTGTGGTTAAATAGGCCAACATGTTTCTGCCAATAGGTGAAACTACACCGGCATTCTTCAGGGCCACTTGTATGGAATGTTGCTACTGCAAAGATACACTCTAATAGTAGTGTAAAAAAGTGAAGATGACAGACCAAAAGTTTAAGACTGTCAAGCTAATAGTGTGGTCACAAGGACCATCCTACCGTATCCTCTTGAACCGTTTGATGATAGAGGATGCAGTCCTGTAAACAAAGAACAGAAGGACAAAAACTATTTGATGTACTTTAAACATAGCAGACTTTCAGGAGCAGTTAACCCCAGAAAGGGTTATACTATTATAACATGAGGATCAAAAACAAGACTAAGCAAGGCCAGTCCAGATTAGAACGGCCACTTAATTAATTATAGGTTGCACTTAGAATAAACCTCAGAGATTTCTGAATACAAAATTGAAAACAATAAAAAAAACGTACCCAGCAATGTGTGGGAGTCAAGCCTCACCTCACCCGGCAACGGCTCGGAGATTGAGGCCCCGCTCTATGCACAAACAAATATATGTAAACATGTAAACCGGAGCGACTATAAAGATCTGATAAGTATCATAAGTCAGTACTATGTCTCAGAAGTTTGCGCATATAAACAGCTGGTTTATAAGTTGCCCACAGTGATCACAGTCCCATGGAGAAGGAAAAAGGGGAAGGCATAAGGTCTAGTTGAAACTAGTGAAAATGCTGACTAACAGGGCAAATAATGTGTTCATACCACTATTTACCTATACTGTTGATTAACCTTGCGAATACCCAAAGAATACACACAGCTGCCAGTTTGAAATGTGCTGTGGCACTTGAAAAATGGAATTGAAGGGGTGGTTAAGCTGACTATCTATTGCAGCCTATTTTAGAGAGTAAATGCAGCCTCTAGTTTACCTGATGAAGAAAAACAACATTTGGCGCCTCAAGCTTCACTGGTACAGCAAAGCAGAAATCTGATGTTAACCCTTCAAGCCAGTTTTATAGTTACCGCTATGTCGAGAAAACCGGCTTAATTATCCCTCAATAAATACCACAGAAACAACGCGTCGTGGCAACTCACCTCTCCGTCGGTACCTCTCGGCAAAAACCAAAGCCGAAGGGGAGGCAACGAGGAGAGGTGAGACGCGCGTTATATACCCTCTCTAATTGGTGGGGGTGGCGTTAATGAAGCGCAGCTGTTCGGCAAATGCCGGTCTTGTGATGCGCGAGTCGTAGTCACAGCGCATGCGCAATGATGAGCCACATATTGTGGCGATGTGGTAGAAAACCGGGGCATGCGCAAAGAGACTCTGGGCGCGCCTACGGTTTTCGATGTGTGTTCGTTATTTTGCGCATGCTCAGACTACTACAATCTAGCATAGGCTGCGAAAGTAATGTTACAGAAATGGAGCACACCCTCGTTCATATGTAAGGGCATAAATAGCGTGGAGGAACTAAGAGGGCGCTGCAGGATTCGTTAAACGCCTGAGTTGTAATGTTGTCAAAATGTTGAAATGTCATTATTAAGGTTTAGAGACGGACGAGTCCAAGTCTCTAGTTATGTACAAAGGACATGTCAATGGCGGTTACTACAAAAGTTACAGATATTGTAGATGAACATCAGAGAATGTATACCCGCCATCATGAAGTATAAGGTCATGATCTATATAAACAGAGCAGACTATGCATTGGGCTCAAGGAGGATAGGACCATATCATATGTACGTTCTACCTATCATGGTCCATTCTAAAGATAAGGGTGATATTGATTATGTCTAACGTAGACTGTACAGTGTACAGTTACTATGGAGAACCTGAATGGTGTTGAGTACAGCAAACCTTTTAGGAGAGGCATAGAGTATTATGAGTTGAGAGTGCATGATAGTCAATGCTCTATGGCGAATACAAGCTGGTCATATGGATACCCAAGGGATGTTATTGTTCAACCCTGACACATCAGTTTTCAATTTAAAAATCCAACGTTGTTCCTTGATGAATAGAAAACGTGAGACATCTGTGATGTGTGTTGGGATGAAGGGTTGTTCTAGGACCACCCACCTCAATTCATCTGCTTTGTGCTTCTTGATTAAAAAGTGGTTCGTAAGGCAGGTGGACTGTTTGTTACAACGTATCATGCTCTTGTGTTCACTGATAGGCAACTTGACTTTCCTGGTAGTATGTCCAATATATGCCAGACCACAGGGGCATGTGATCATATAGATCAATTTCTCCGAGTTGCAGTTCGTGTGGTTGATCAACTTCCATGGTCTGGATGTACCGATGTCAATGGAAAGAGTCTTCTGAGTCTGTGGACATACAGTGCAGCCACCACACGGGTAGTGCCCCTGGACCGGGGTAGTATTCCAGATGGTGTCAAGGGTGGTAGTGGTATCTCTCCTCTGTGTCTTAGGTCTGGTGTGAACCAGGCTATCTCTGATGCTAGGCCCTCTTTTGAAGGCGAACAAAGGCCTGGGTATTGCACCGGATGCTGTATTAAGGATCTTCCAGTGCTTCAGTACCGTTTTTTTTTTACCACATTGGATAGGGTACTGAACGTATGCACCATCGTGATCCTGTCAGACAATGTCTTGCTTTGTTGGTGTTCAATCAATGCCTCTCGATTGTTGTTGAATGCTCTTTTGTGCGCCCGACGTATCAAATGATTCGGGTAATGACGTTGCTTTAGATTCAGCGTTAATTCTTTCGCATGTTGTTCGAACAAGTTGTTCGAGGAACATTCCATACAAGTGGCCCTGAAGAATGCCGGTGTAGTTTCACCTATTGGCAGAAACATGTTGGCCTATTTAACCACACAGCAAAGTAGACAGTGATTTTTTCACACTGTCTTGCATCTCTTTTTAATCTGACGTCCAGGTGAATACTAATAAAAAGTTTTTCTTTTGCCTTGTCCGTCATTTTAACATCACTCACACACACTTTTTTTCTTTGCACTGCACTGTACCAGCACCGCCCAGTGGCGTGGACACTTCTATTGTATGAACCATAATTGTGTGTTGTCTAGCCAATTCATCTAGGCTTGGACACACCAACTTGGTTCTAGACGTCCTACATGACGAGGCTCCGCCAAGTGGGTGGGCTGATAGGATATCTACTGTACACCTAGGGGGTCATTAGGATGGCGGGCGGAAACAGTCCGCCCGCCACCCTAACGGAGATCGGGACCGCCCGCCTAAAGGGCGGGGGTCCCGACATTGGCATTAGGATGCGCCCGCCACTGTGGCGGGCGCATTCCTCAAAGTAACATTGTGGCGGGCGGTGCTCACTGCACCGCCCGCCACAATGTCAAAAACAAATGCACGCATTTGCATACTCGAAGCGGCAGGCACCGCGCGGTGCCTGCCGCTGCGATTATGCAAATGCAGGGGGGTACCACACGTACCCCCCCGTGTGCCACCCCCCTTTGCCCGTCACTCTGGGGCCCCACAGGGGCCCCCCAGAGTGAACACCGCATGCCTTTCCGTGGCGGCATTGCCGCCACGGAAAGGCATTGGGAAATGCCTATTCTAATATGGCGGGCGGTGTCTGATGGACACCGCCACCATGTTATCCCTTTTCCGCCCCGGCCGCCATGCGACCGGGGCGGAAAACAGGCGGGCGGTCTTTCCGACCGCTGCGGTCCCCTCCGCCATCGTAATATGGCGGGGGGGAATGCAGGGAAGGATGGCGGGCGGATTGCCTCCGCCAGGGTGGCGGTGGCCACCGCTACCCTGGCGGAGGCAATCCGCCCGCCATCCTAAGGGGGCCCCTAGTGTCTAGTGACCACTTTGGTCTGGTTCAGTGCAATCCAAATGTGTAGCTCTCAGTGAGGACTCTCTAGACTTGGCACCTTGCTTACAGACCCTCCAACTCTTCTTGTTCTTTACAGTTCCTTAGGGGATATTCGAGTTTGGACGGTCTATAAATATATTCCCCATGACCCTCCCTTAATAGTTGTTTTTCTATATGATGCAGATAGACATTGATTAGACAAGCTAGCTAGATATGTTGAAAAGGGAGGACTGTTAAAACCTAGACTGCAGTGTCAACATTATCGGCGCCATCTTGTCCCCCTTTTCTGAGTCCATTCGTGCGCGTAAGCGGCAGACATTTTAAATACCACGGCCACTCTGCCCATCGCCAACAGCCAGTGCGTCTCTCTCTCTCTCTCCTGACCTCGCAGGCATCCCCCCGCGCGCTGACAGCCCCCGCTCCCACATGCTTAGGCCATAAACCCCTCTTCAGCGCAACCCTGCCTCGGAACCCCATCCTGTTCCCAGTTTAACACCTCCCTCTATTCCTTTCATGATCCCGGGTCCTTTGATAAAACCCCCTTTCCTCTGTGCCCAATTGTCTTACTGGTTCCCAGGCCACCACCTGGCCCTGCGGATGCTGTTTATTGCCCTCCCCATGCAGTAGGAAGCTTCTCCCATCAAAGGATCCACGAGTTGATCAAAGCCCCCACCCCATGAGATCCGATCGACCACATACATTCCGTGAATCTGCAGAATGTCCAGCTGCGCAACAATCGTCACCTGTTGTGACCGGGGTGGGGACTTCTACTGTAAATGTGTGTGGGAACGGGCCTGAAGCGGGGATTCCGAGGATGCCTTTCCGAACTTCAAAGTATTTATGACAATATGCCACATGCAATAAACTGTAATAAAGATCATAAACCGGTGTACAAGAGGCCAGGCCTCAGAGATGCGGGTAGAGCAACTCATGAAGGTACCCTGGTGTCTGAGTTGATGTGTTCTGCTCCGTCGGAATAAAACTTCTGTTTCCTGCCTTCCAGTCTCCAGCGCCTACCTCTTTGTTTGGTAACTTGAGTGGTATTAGAGGCGGTTAGCGCCGGGCAACTCTGAAAAAGGTCATCGGCCCGTACCTTTTTCCACAATAATATATGGGTTTTTTAAACACAATCATTTTGATTGTGTTTTTTTTCCCCGCTGTTATATGATGAATACCTTCAACTCACTGTTTTTAGTGAAATTTGATACATTCTGAGAACAGCAAAAATAAACCATTTAATATGTATAATTAATTTTGTACTTTGAATTGTGATTTTTAATATGTACTCATCTTGTCTCATGCTCACTCATCTTTTACAACCTTCTATCAATTTTAACATTTTTGTTCTTTCTTTCACAGATTGAAAGTATAAAAATAACAAGTGACTAAGTTAACGACAATTATAAGGTAAGTGTTTAGTACTCTTTCCGTTACATCTCTATCACATTTAACTTTTATTAGTTCCACTGCTTCATTTCTTTAACCCTCAGTTTCCTGCCTTTGCTACTTCCCTCATTCCTTTTCTCTCTGTTTCCTTCCCTTATACTCAATCTTCCTTTTTTTTTTTTTTTTAAATGTGTTTCGCTTCCGGTTCGCGTACCGGCGCGCGAACCGGGAAGCCAATCAAAAGAAAAAGAGGTTGCCAGAGTGCTAAACATTCTAGCAATTTTTTATAAATGGGAGGTAGTTCTGAAAATAACTTTTTTTTAATTGTTTTTGTTGTTTTAAATTTTTTTTTATTTTTATGAACATTGTTTTACTTTTTTTGTATTTTAAGAACGGTTTTATATTTTTTTTGTTTTTTTGGGGGGGAAACAAAAATCAGTCATTTTAAAGGGCTCAACAGGAGCAACAAAAAAAAAGATAATTTACTTTCTGGGCCGTTTTGTACATTTATGATTTTCAAAAGCTAGGTTGATGAGAGTTATACTTTTCTCCCCATAGGAAATCAATTTGCCGCAAAAAATACAGTTCTGCTTCATATCACCAAAGTTCATCTGTATATTTGGGACCGTCTCCCTCGCATCTGGTCCCGTCACTGCCTGTTCAGCTGATGTACTGGCCACAGGAGGGGGGTTTTCCTGTAGGTCACGTACCTGTGCAGCACTGTAACTAATAGGGTGCCACCTCTCCATGTGGCGATGCATGGTGTAATTGCCATAGCTGTACTTTTTATCTGTTCCTCGGGATATTTCTTTGTCACAGATCAAACATGTGACATAACGGGCATTTACTTTTTTTTGTCCCCGGGGATACGTGAAGAATTGCCAGATGTAATTTACTTTCACATGGGACCTCCTTGGTACTTCCGGCAAAAACAGCCTGCTCACTTGCTCCTCTTCCTCTTCTTCCTCTTCTTCCTCCTCTTGATTAAGGAGGACCTGAGGAGGTGGTCCATCCTTTTTTGGTGGTGGTGGTGGTGGTGGAGTGGCTCCAGCAGCTGCAGCTACAACACTTGCCATTTTTCCAAATTTTGAAAGTAGGTCTTTCTCTCATAAAAATGAAAGTCAGAGTGAGGAAAAAAGGTGGGGTTTTCATCATTTGTGAAAAAAAATGTAATAAACTAATGAAAAGTGTTATTTTCAGGTCACATGACCTAGCCTTACATCATTAGGAAACCAAAAGTAAAATGAACCATTGAAAAGTTTTATGAACAAGTCACATGACCTGTTATGCTTACGTTACGCGTCCCGCTACGCACCCGGAGCGCTTCCGGGGAGCTGCGCTTCGCTCCTCGGTTCGCGCTCCGGAGCACTTCCGGGTGCGCTAACGCGGCGCGTCATAAAACGCATTACGCGGCAACGCGATACGTCGCGTTTACGCAACGCGTCACGATGTTGTTTTCCTGCGCGGCAGTTGCGCTAACGGAACGTTTCCCGGTTCGCGGACCGGGTCGCGGCACCAAATTGAGCTAACGGGAAGCTACCTGGTGTGCGGACCGGTAGCGAAACAACAAAAAATAATAAAAAAAATATATAAACATAAAAAAATGATATTAAAAACATGTAAAATATATTTTTCCTTCAAAAGAAGAATACATTTTACAGCTTTTGATATTTGCTATTAAAAAGCCATTGAAATTCACTGAAAAAAACATAGGTTATAAACCATATATAGTTAGGAATTAGTATTTACAAAACCTTGAAAATTTACTGAAAAAACCATAGGTTATAGACCATATATAGTTAGGGATTAGCATTTACAAAACCTTATTTTACTCACACAAAACCATTGAAATTTGCATATATAGTTAGTTGCACTGACTGCTGATGATGTCACATATTACATCATTCATGACATGGTCAGTGACATCACTGATGACATCACTGTTGACAACTCAAATGACATCACTGACAACATCACTGATGACATCATTCATGTGATAATAGGATGAACCTCTTCAGACTCTAATATAACCTTAGATACACTCAGTGTAAACAGACACTCACAGATTGTCACTCATCCATGGAGTTACTCATACACCTAGTCAGTCATTCAACGAATCAATCACACCTCCATTTCCTCAACTATACAGTTATACACACCTTACTTATTGAAACATATTCTAACACATATTTACTCTCTTATACAATCACTGATACACGTTTTCAATGATCCATGCAGTCACTCACACATTCACTGGCTCTTATACACAGTAATTTATATATGTCAACTCTCACATGTACTGTGTTTTACATATGTACTTGCTTTGAAATATAGCACTGAGATATCCATTCACTCACCAATACACTCATGCACACAGTCAACCACCCATACAGCTGTTTCCACATGCACGTTTGAACCCATACATCTAGTGAATCAACTGTTCACACATCTATGCACAGAGTCACACACCTCCCAGCCACCCCAACACACACACTCACTCTCCCATACAAATACTTGGGCAACCAATCAATAACCCATATAGTTACTCATATAGCTACTGATCAACACATGCAGCAGTTTACAGAACAACAGATATAATGATGCACAAATTAAGACATGTAGTCACCAACCCATACACTCAGTGAGACACATTTAATCACTCTCTCAAACAGTCAGTCATGCACCTACTAAATCCTCTATCCAGACACTTATACATCCACTCATTCTTCAATATGTAAGACATATTTTAACTTTACAGAAACATACAGTCACTAGATGATGTCATCAGTGATGTCACTGACCATATCATGAATGATGTAATATGTGACATCATCAGCAGTGGATTGCGGGTGCGCGATATATAGTTAGTGCAACTAACTATATATGCGAATTTCAATGGGTTTGTGTGAGTAAAATAAGGTTTTGTAAATGCTAATCCCTAACTATATATTGTCTATAACCTATGTTTTTTTCAGTGAATTTTCAAGGTTTTGTAAATGCTAATTCCCAACTATATATGGTTTATAACCTATGGTTTTTTCAGTGAATATATATATATATATATATATCTATCTATATATATATATATATCTATCTATATATATATATATATATATATATATATATATATATATATATATATATATATATATATATATATCTATATATATATTCAATGAAAAAAACATTGGTTTTAGGCCATATATAGTTAGGGATTTGCATTTACAAAACCTTATTTTACTCGCATAAAACCATTGAAATTCCATATATAGTTAGATGCGCTAACTATATATTGCGCACCCGCAATCCACTGCTGATGATGTCACATATTACATCATTCATGACATGGTCAGTGACATCACTGATGACATCACTGATGACAACTCAAATGACATCACTGATGACATCTCAAATGACATCACTGATGACATCACTGATGACAACTCAAATGACATCACTGACAACATCACAGATGACATCATTCATGTGTTAATACGATGAACCTCTACAGACTCTGATATATCCTTAGATACACTCAGTGAAAACAGACACTCACAGATTGTCACTCATCCATGGAGTTACTCATACACCTAGACAGTCATGCAAAGAATCAAACACACCTCCAATTCCTCAACTATACAGTTATACACACCTTATTTATTGAAACATATTCTAACACATATTTACTCTCTTATACAATCCTTGATACATGTTCACAATGATCCATACAGCCACTCACACATTCACTGGCTCTTATGCACAGTTATTTATATATGTTAACTCTCACATGTACTGTGTTTTACATATGTACTTACTTTGACATGTAGCACTTTTGAAACCATACACCTAGTGAATCAACTGCTTACACATCTATGCACAGAGTCACACACCTCCCAGCCACCCACACACATACTCAGTCTCCCATACAAATACTTGAGCAACCAATCAATAACCCATATAGTTATTCATATAGCTACTGATCAACACATGCAGCAGTTTACAGAACAACAGATATAATGATGCACAAATTAATACAGTTTAATCACTAACCCATGCACTCAGTGAGACACATTTAATCACTCCCTCATACAATCAGTCATGCACCTACTAAATCCTTCATCCAGACATTTATACATCCACTCATTCTTCAATATGTAAGACATATTTTAACTTTACAGAAACATACAGTCACTGGATGATGTCATCAGTGATGTCATTTGAGTTGTCATCAGTGATGTCATCAGTGATGTCACTGACCATGTCATGAATGATGTAATATGTGACATCATCAGCAGTGGATTGCGGGTGCGCGATATATAGTTAGCGCATCTAACTATATATGGAATTTCAATAGTTTTATGCGAGTAAAATAAGGTTTTGTAAATGCAAATCCCTAACTATATATGGCCTAAAACCAATGGTTTTTTCATTGAATTTTCAAGGTTTTGTAAATGCAAATTCCTAACTATATATCGACTATAACCTATGGTTTTTTCAGTGAATTTCAATGGTTTTTTAATAGCAAATATGAAAAGCTTTAAAATGTCAAGTACGTGATAGATAAAAACATTTTCGTATTTATGAACGCTGATGTGCTTTGAACGCTGCACCCCCCTTCCCCTCTCTTTTCTCTTAGGAGTACTCTCTCTTTGTAGATAGTGAAGGGTAGTTAACGCAGGCCTTTGCCCCGTTGTAATCCGTCGTGCCTGCTTCTCTCTCCATTTGATTGATTGTTATCCAAGCATTTACTGTTTTAGAATTGGTTCTCTTTGGTTCATTCTCTATTTACAAACAAGCACAGAGTCGCAATACTCTGTTTAGTCTTTGCAGATAGTAAAAAATCGTTTAAAAAAACAAATGGAATCGAGCAAAATCAGTAGGCCACTAATGGGATCTCTTTTTGACCTCGCTAAAATAGAAACATTAACCACAACCCCTCATGAGAAATACGAAACTAGTGAGATGAACTGAGCTCCACACCATGAGGGCTGCAAGACAGCTCGGCTCCGTCACCCATCCCGCCCAAAATAACGACAAACCCTATGCAAATATTAAAAATATAGACAACACACCAGCAAAGAAACAGGGTAAAACATTTTATTAAATAACTATTTACATAACGTTGGTTTATAAGATGATGTCAGTAGTGGACCGATGTGTGAATAGGTCGGAAGTAGCACAAGGCGCCAAGATCCGGATGGCAAGTCCTGGATGTTGGGTGCCATAGTTCAGAGTTCTGAGTTTGAGCCTTTTTCAATGCCTGTGCTTTGTTGTTTCCCCTCCATCAAAAACAAAAAAATATATAAAACTGTGCAAAAATACAAAAAAATCAAAAAATGTTTACAAAAGCAGTGCTTGTAAGACTGTCTGAAGCTTATTTCCACCTACTGCAGCTTCACTATTCTCAAAGTAAGTGAGGGTCGTTTGTGGACCTGACTGCATTTGAAAACAATGTTATATGGTACCTCCCTAAACCGCTTGACGGAGGCCCCCGAGGGGCGGTGTGATGGCACGGACTCGGAGAAGACGCTTGGCTCCGACCCCCTCCCCAAGTCTTATAGCACTGGTGTAGCCTGAGATCGCCCCCGACATAGGCGGCCGGCTCCCGGGGTCCGGCGGAACTTTTTGCCTTTTGATGACTCTTCTATTCTGGACTTTGTCCCACAATCCGTTTGACCTGAAGACACGCTGTAGTGGGGCGCCCCTTTACCGTTTTAGTTGCCATTCTGCCCGCTTTTGCTACACTGTGCCTCTTCCGCCATTCAGCTGTTTACCACCCACTCTTGCGACTACAGCGTCTCGCTCACCATGTAGTTAAGTTGCTCCCGCTCTTGCGGTGCAGCGATAGGCGGCTGCCACAGGACTCTCAAAATGGCGGCCGGCTCTTCGGTTTTGGGCCTGGTCCACTAAAATGGCCCTGGGACACCTTGGAACTCGGACGCTTCCCTGATAGGGCTTGGGTCCCATTCTCGAAAGCGTCCCCTCAGCCTTGAAGATTCTACAAAAGTCTTGGGGGCCCCCGACTCCCGCAGGCTTCTGGTGGGGAGCGGCTGCCATGTCTGCTCGTGGAATGGCCACGACGGAGCTACGAGATGGTAGTGCTCTCATGCTGACGCCAGCTTTAGTCTGAAACATCCAGAAACACTGTAGACTACCAATTCGATCAGTTCCGGTAGCGCCCCAACATGACCCGGAAGAGAAGAACTTGCCCTCCCCTCTTTGACTGATGGTTCTTGTTGCCTGTCCCCTCTGTTGTCATTTAACAGAACTTTTTGGACTGCTGAAAGGGGTTGTGTTCCGAACGCTGGTTGGTGGAGACATTTTGACTATATTCTTGACCTACGTTGTCGCGTAATGCGTTATATGACACGCCGCGTTAGCGCACCCGGAAGTGATCCGGGGCGCGGCGCGCAGCGCGTAACGTAAGCATAACAGGTCATGTGACTTGTTAATAAAACTTTTCATTGGTTCATTTTACTTTTGTTATTTTAATGATGAAAAGCTTGGTCATATGACCTAAAAATTACGCTTTTTATTGTTTTCGAACATTATTTTTTTTTAAACATATATGTTATAATATTCCAGGCTAATGTACTTTCCCGGAAAATTTACAACTGTCCTGCAAGTAAAATATATTCCTTTTTCGAGAAAAAGGGCGTTTCTTCGTTCCATGACGGAGCCGTTGAGTAAAAGAGACAAAGCCTGCTGTCTTAGTCGCCGATACGCCTGATTATCAGATTCTTATCGATCACTTTATGTTGCAGGAGTGGAAAACACAACTGCCCTTGACAATTTATCTTTACTGCGTTCCTACATATTATACCTTTTATCCGTCATGTAATTGGACTGCTTTATTTCACTTGCCTTTTACTGATTCGAAAACAGTGACTAAAAGTAAAAACTTTACCAATGTAAATACTACTACCGTGTTTTGTTTTAAAAACCTTTATTGTGAAAATGTCAGTATACAAATACGGGCCTATAACCACGTGGGCCGGCCACGGAGCAAACTGAAATCGTATATGATGAGGAGACATTTACACTGTAGAGGAACGTAACGAGCGGGCCATTAGGTTGCAAGAACTAAGGTGTCTAACAGTTGCGGAATCGGTGTACGTACATTTTGTAATTAAAATAAGACAGGGCCACTTACAATAACATTTTCTAGATATACATTTGCGGGCAAGGAGTTACGAGTCCCATTTATACCGGCGCCATTTTGGGCGAGGCCGGGCAGGTCCAAGATATAGTCAAAATGTCTCCACCAACAATCGGCCAGACCAGAACCCCTTTCGGCCCTTTATGCTACAAGATGGTGTCTTCCATTCAGAAAATATTGTTGGCAGCATTTTGAAAGGAAAGTTAAACAGCCGTTCTCCTAGTGAGTCTCACATTGTTACATTTAGGAAGAATGTTGAAGAGTAATATGTGGAAAATCTGAAGCCATTTTTCTACAAACTCTCAATCAGCCTTGGATGGAAAAAAAAATCCTGAAGAATGTACAAACTGAAAACCAATTTTTGTCTGTATAGCATCAACAGCAACGCTTGAGTCAGCTTTGTGTCAAGCCGCCATTTTCATTCAATCAATAGCGTCCCCCTGCACACATTCAGGAACCTGGTCGTGTCTTCAGGTGAAACGGATTGTGGGACAAGCAGAAAGGAAAAGGAAAAAAGTTCCGCCGGACCTCGGGAGCCGGCCGCCTATGTCATGGGCGATCTTTGGCCACACCAGGGCAATAGTGAAGCTGCAGCAGGTGCAAAAGAGCTTCAGACAGTCTTACAAGCACTGCTTTTCTAAACATTTTTTTGTATTTTTGCACAGTTTTATATATTTTTTTTGTTTTTGATGGAGGGGAAACAACAAAAAACAGGCATTGAAAAAAGCTCAACAGTGCAGGGCGCCTTGTGCTGGTTCCGACCTATTCACACATCGGTCCACTACTGACATCACCTCATAAGCCAACGGGGCACCCCACACTGACTTTTGGCGCAGCATTGTAGGATGGCCACACCAGTGCGGCAACTTGCTGGACACCACCTCGGTGCCATCCGGATCTCGGCGCGTTCGAGTCACTGTACCGCAAGAGTGACCGGAACTCAGCTGGTCACGCCGTCTTTCGGCGCAGCATTGTAGGATGGCCATACCAGTGCGGCAACTTGCTGGACACCACCTCGGTGCCATCCGGATCTCGGCGCGTTCGAGTCACTGTACCGCAAGAGTGACCGGAACTCAGCTGAACACGCCGTCTTTCGGCGCAGCATTGTAGGATGGCCACACCAGTGCAGCAATTTGCTGGACACCACCTTGGGCAATAGTGAAGCTGCAAAAGGTGCAAATAAGCTTCAGACAGTCTTCAACTTAGTCTGATTCTTATAATAAGCTTCAGATAGTCTTACAAGCACTGCTCAGAACTCTCAACTATGGCACTCAACATCCAGGACTTGCCATTCGGATCTTGGCGCCTTGTGCTGGTTCCGACCTATTCACACATCGGTCCACTACTGACATCACCTCATAAGCCAACGGGGCACCCCACGCCGACTTTCGGCACAGCATTGTAGGATGGCCACACCAGTGCGGCAACTTGCTGGACACAACCTCGGTGCCATCCGGATCTCGGCGCGTTCGAGTCACTGTACCGCAAGAGTGACCGGAACTCAGCTGGACACGCCGTCTTTCGGCGCAGCATTGTAGGATGGCCACACCAGTGCGGCAATTTACTGGACACCACCTCGGTGCCATCCGGATCTCGGCGCGTTGTGCTGCCTTCGGCCTATTCGCACATCGGTCCGCTACTGACGCCGCCTCACGTGCCAACGGATTTTCTACGCTTTTTGTAGCCCTATGCCGCATAACAGGTCATGTGACTTGTTTATAAAACTTTTCATTGGTTCATTTTACTTTTGGTTTCCTAATGATGGAAGGCTTGGTCATGTGACCTAAAAATAACACTTTTCATTGGTTTAGAACATTTTTTTTTCCCAAACGATGAAAGCCCCACCTTGTTTCTGGATGATTCAGACTGAAGCTGGCGTCAGCATGAGAGCACCACCATCTCGTGGCTCCGTCGTGGTCATTCCGCGAGCAATCATGGCAGCCGCTCCCCACTGGAAGCCTGCAGGAGTCGAGGGCCCCCAAGACTTTTGTAGAATCTTCACGGCTGAGGGGACGCTTTTCGAGAATGGAGCCCAAGCCCTAGCAGGCAAGCGTCCGAGTTCCAAGGTGTCCCAGGGCCATTTTAGTGGACCAGGCCCAAAACCGAAGAGCCGTCCGCCATTTTAAGAGTCATGTGGCAGCCGCCTATCGCTGCACTGCAAGAGTGGGAGCAACTCAACAACATGGTGAGCGAGACGCTGTAGCCGCAAGAGCGGGCGCAACTCAGCTGGATGGCCGCCACCTGGGGAGGCCCGTTCACGCCACCTCCCCCACGCCCCCCCCCCGGGCCGCCCCACGCCAATTTTCGGAGCAGCATTGTAGGATACCAAAACCAGTGCGGCAGTTTACTGGACATCACCTGGGTGCCATCAACATCTCAGCGCGTTCTGCTGCCTTGGGACTATTCGCACAACAGACTGCTACTGACAAGGCCTCCCTCCGCAACACCTGGACTCCCAACGCTGTTTTTCTTTGCTGCATTGTAGGATCCCAAAAACCAGTGCGGCACCCAGATGACATCACCTGGGTGCCGTCCAGAACTCAGCACGTTGTGCTGCCTTGGGACTATTCGCACAAAAGACAGCTTCTGACCATTGTTGCTTTTTTTTGTGAAAAATGTTTAAATGTTTTTACAGTTTTTGTTCCGTTTGTTATATTTAAAAGTTAATAAAGTTTTATAATCCCACTTTGTTTGAGTGCTATATATTTTTAAAAAATCGGGTGAATGGGGCCTTGAATCGGGTTATTGTCATGTGTGGGCTTTGCAAGTATACTGCTACAGGATCGGACATTTCAAACTCAAATGCACGTTCTTTTTCTTACCTTTCCGAAGCATGGAGCGCAATAGCAGGCAGAGAAAGGGTGATGCAAGTGTTGAACACTGCCTGGCCTGGCAAGTTGCTGGCAGTGCCCCCCCCCCCGCCCGCCCGCTCCTGAAAGAGGACACACCGCCGCCCCGAGTACTTCACAGATCTTTAAAAGACCATGCGCTTGTTCATGAGGCTTAAATGGTTTATCACCCCTTCTAGAACCCCTGCATCGACCCTCTGACGTTTCTAGGAACAATTACCACGTAACACAATACCAAGCCTTTTCAGCTGAAACCCCCGAGGAATCGTGGGGCATATTATCAAGGGGGTTTATCTCCGCTTTTTTGGCTTTTAAAGCCAAGAAAGCAGAGATAAAATTATCTCCCTATTACCAAGCTGTCGCTAACACCAGTTAGTGACAGCTAAAAGGAGATAGCGACCATCTTGGGCCCCGCTTTGCATGTCAGTGATATTTATCACTAATGACATGCAAAGTGGGCGTGCCAAGATGTTAGCGACTGGAAACAGTCCCTAACATCGCTATCTCCTATTACCAACTTTTGAAGATATTCACGCTAAGCACGAATATCTCAAAAAGCTAACACCTGCCCTGAGCAGTTCTTAGCCATGTTATCCAATGGGAGGTGGATAACATGGCTAAGAGCATTTGCTCGATAATGCATGAATATCGCTGACTTTTCAGCGATATTCATGCATTGCGGCCGTTTTTTATCGCATTTGCGATAAACCTTGCTAATAGCAAGGTTTATCTGCGATAAAAATCGCCGATGTGCGGCGATAATTTTTGTCTCTAAACAAGTTAGAGACAAAAATTATCGCTAGTTGTTGGTAATATGCTTACCAAGCTGTCGCTAACACCAGTTAGTGACAGCTAAAAGGAGATAGCGACCATCTTGGGCCCCGCTTTGCATGTCAGTGATATTTATCACTAATGACATGCAAAGTGGGCGTGCCAAGATGTTAGCGACTGGAAACAGTCCCTAACATCGCTATCTCCTATTACCAACTTTTGAAGATATTCGCGCTAAGCACGAATATCTCAAAAAGCTAACACCTGCCCTGAGCAGTTCTTAGCCATGTTATCCAATGGGAGGTGGATAACATGGCTAAGAGCATTTGCTCGATAATGCATGAATATCGCTGACTTTTCAGCGATATTCATGCATTGCGGCCGTTTTTTATCGCATTTGCGATAAACCTTGCTAATAGCAAGGTTTATCTGCGATAAAAATCGCCGATGTGCGGCCATAATTTTTGTCTCTAAACAAGTTAGAGACAAAAATTATCTCTAGTTGTTGGTAATATGCCCCCGGGTTTTTCCTTGCAGAAATCGGGAGGCGGGAGACTAGCACTGAAATCAGTAGTCTCACGCCTGAATCGGGAGGGTTGGCATGTCTCGATTCTCTACAGCTGGGGCCATAAACTACATCCGCAGGGCTAGGTGATAGCCTGGGACCGGCCTGGCATCTAAAATGGCTGCCGTGCACGACAAAATTGTGGCATTGGAAAAAAGGCAAGATGGCGCAGACAATGTTTATCAATAAGGATTCATTTATAACAAAATATTTTATCGCACTGACAAATTGGCGGTCAACACTTCCTGATTTCCATCGAATCGAATGTTAACAGACGTCATGCAGCAAAAAAAAAAAAAAGCTCACGCACAGCCGCTGGAAGAGATGTATCAACATATATGAGCCTCCTCAGCCGCCCTCAGGAAACATAGGGGATTAGGATACGTCTCCCGCACCCCCTTATACCTAGTAATTTAATTAAAACGAAGCACAAAATGGCGAATTCCCGTTTCGCTACCAGTTTGCGGCCCGTGAAGCGCTTCTACCGTGAAAAATCATTTTTTTTTTATTTTCCCCACGGGACCCTTTAATAACCCCAACAACATTCCTAGGGGGTCAAGAGGGGTATACCTTGCCCACTTTCATTAAATTCCCCCTTCGTTTTTCACCTCTTCTTCTCTCTCGATCCTACCGAGAGATAAGATGGCGGCCGCTCCGGACTGTTTAGAATGTTGACAGACACCGGTGAGCCAATCAGCTTTCTGCGCGCAAAGTTCCGTTTCGCGAAAAGTAAGCGAACCGGAGCGCAGCCCGGAGCGCTGTTACAGATATATATCTTGTTTTGAACGTTAATTTCTCAAAAACTACTGGAGCACATATATTGAGACCTAGCAAAGGCACATCGGGCTAACAGTCCCTACAATTTTGCCAAGTTTCGTGCAAATCCATTCAGCCGTTCGAGCTAAAAGTGAGTCCAACCGCCCCATGGAAATTAACATGGGAAAAACGCGTTTTGGGACCCCCCTTTTTTCTCGGCCCCCCCTCGACAAAACCCCCCCAAATTTTCAAGGGCTGCTCAGAAACAAAATGTGCCATTTTCCTGAAAATTTCAGCCGATTCCGTCCACAAACGCCAAAGTTATTAGACATAGAATTTTCAAAAATCCCATAGGGAAAAAATCCTAACTATATATACCTACTGGCGACCGCCAGTAGGTAATATATATATATATATATATATATATATATATATATATATATATATATATATATATATATATATATATATATATATATATATATATATATATATATATATATATATATATATATATATATATATATATATATATATATATATATATTACCTACTGGCGAGTACGTTGAGGAATTTGCTTGTAATTTTCCAAAATTTTGGCCAGCTCCGCTCCGCTCCTTCCCTGAAAGTTTCGGCGGGATTCGTGAAGTGGGGGCTGAGAAAAAAGTGGGGGCCCAAAACGTGTTTTCCCCATGTTAATTTCCATAGGACGTTCTGACACGGCTACAGCCGGAACCGCTGAACGGAATTACGCCAAACTTTGCAAAATTGTAGGGACTGGTACGCAGATGTGCCTTTGCTATATTTGGTAAAAATTGCTCCAGTGGTTTTTCCGAAAATTAACTTCAAAAACACATATATATCTGGGCGGAGCCTAACCACACATCTCATCGTGAGATCTGATTGGCTGTCAGCACTTCATCCAAGAAGTGTTGGCAGCCATATTGGGACCAATATACATGATAGCACCTCATTAAAAAGCATTGTAGTTAATAGAGGGTTTTAGGACTTTAGTTACATTATAAATCATTTGTTGATGGTACCATACTCATTTTAGGAATTGTGGTGTGTTCTAAGGTGATTTTACCATGTGAAAAAGCCTTCTGCTGGGATATCATGAATCATGTTTGAAAGAAAACTATTATCTCATGCTTTTCCCACAGTTGTTTGGAAGGGGATCTATAAGCTAAACTGAAAGCATATTTTCTGTAAATTCACATTATCTTTCTCAGTCATGTGAGAATGAAGTCTGACATTGTCAGTAAAACATGTACATCCAACAAGTACAGAGACTGTCAGTTGATTCCTTTGTGTTCTACTGAAGCCTCCTAGAGTGTTCTAAAGAACAACTAGAGCGCTAACAGTCCTACTTATTACAAAGGTATGGCACACCTGAAGCCATCTTGATGGAATAAAGTGGTAACTCTTAAAACATTTAATTTAAAAAGGAACAACATGAGGGGGTATATTTTGCCATAGAAAGTATGATTAGTGCTGCATAAAGAAAAATTAGGGCACATTTTGAGTGACTTCTCAAATCCTCTTCTATTTCATTAAAAAATTCTGACATGCAGTCTCCCAAGATGGCCTCCAGAGACAAAAGAGCCCAAATGTAGCCCAAATATCACCCAGATGTAGCCCAAGTATAGCCCAATGACAGAATGTCCCATAGTGTTCTAAAGAACAACTAGAGCGCTAGCAGTCTTACTTATGACAAAAGTATGGCACACCAGAAGCCATCTTGATTGGAATGAAGTGGTAAGTCTGAAAACATTTAATTTAAAAAGGAGCAAAATGAGGGGGTTCATTTTGCCATAGAAAGTATGATTAGTGCTACAGAAAGAAAAATTAGGGCACATTTTGAGTGACTTCTCAATTCCTCTTCTATTTCATAAAGAAATTCTGACATGCAGTCTCCCAAGATGGCCCCCAGAGATAAAAGAGCCCAAATGTAGCCCAAATATCACCCAACCAAAGTAAACAAGCATTGGAAATGCAATAGATCGCGCCCTCGTTTAAGTTAAAGCCATTCTGTTTGTGATGAGGTGGCTTTTTAGCTTTGCTTTTATTAGTGTTTTTAAAACTTTCTTGTAAATAACATGCATATGTATGCATATATGTATATGTATGCATGCATTTATATTTGTATTTATATAGATATGCAGATTATATATGCTTATATATGTATGTATATATATACACATACATATATATAAATGCATATGCATATATATGCATATATATATGTGTATATGTGTGCGTGTAGAGAGAGGTAGAGAGGTAGAGGTAGAGAGGTAGAGACTAGTAGAGAGAGAAGTTGAGAGAGGTAGCGAGGTAGAGAGTAGAGAGTGAGTAATAGGGTTGAGAGTGAGCAGTAGAGAGTAGTAGAGAGCAGTAGAGAGAGTAGCAGAGAGTGAGTAGTAGAGAGTAGTAGAGTGAATAGTAGAGTGAGTAGTAGAGAGTAGTAGAGAGTGAGTAGTAGAGAGTGAGTAGTAGAGAGTAAGTAGTAGAGTGAGTAGTAGAGAGCAGTAGAGAATGAGTAGTAGAGAGTAGTAAAGGGTGAATAGTAGAGAGTAGTAGAGAGTGAGTAGCAGAGAGTGAGTAGAAGAGAGTGAGTAGCAGAGAGAGAGAGAATAGTAGAGAGTATTAGAGAGTGAGTAGTAGAGAGTAGTAGAGAGAGAGTAGTAGAGAGTGAGTAGTAGAGAGTGAGTAGTAGAGAGAGAGTAGTAGAGAGTGAGTAGTAGAGAGTAGTAGAGAGTTAGTAGAGAGTGAGTAGTAGAGAGTAGTAGAGAGTGAGTAGTAAAGAGTGAGTAGTAGAGAGAGAGTAGTAGATAGTGAGTAGTAGAGAGTAGAGAGTAGTAGAGAGAGAGTAGTAGAGAGTGAGTAGTAGAGAGTAGTAGAGAGTTAGAAGTAGAGAGTGAGTAGTAGAGAGTAGTAGAGAGTGAGTAGTAAAGAGTGAGTAGTAGAGAGAGAGTAGTAGATAGTGAGTAGTAGAGAGTAGAGAGTAGTAGAGAGTGAGTAGTAGAGTGAGTAGTAGAGTGTGAGTAGTAGAGAGTAGTAGAGAGAGAGTAGTAGAGAGTGAGTAGTAGAGAGTAGTAGAGAGTGAGAAGTAGAGAGTGAGTAGTAGAGAGTAGTAGAGAGTGAGTAGCAAAGAGTGAGTAGTAGAGAGAGAGTAGTAGATAGTGAGTAGTAGAGAGTAGAGAGTAGTAGAGAGTGAGTAGTAGAGAGTAGTAGATAGTGAGTAGTAGGGAGTGAGTAGTAGAGAGAGAGTAGTAGAGTAGTAGAGAATGAGTAGTAGAGAGTAAGTAGTAGAGAGTAGTGGAGAATATTCCAAAGTTTGGCACAGCGCCACTTGCACAATAAGTCCAATCAAATCATATCACTTAGAGTCCTTATTGAAGCGCTGAATCTTGGTGTATATTCAAATGCTTTTATTTTCCTTAAGTTTATGTACCACAGCCAGCTGACGCATTTCGTTCTGTACAACAGAACTTCTTCAGGGCGTTCTTATTTCCTTCAAGTTATGTTGGTATCCTGTTGTCATATAACTAGATATTTCTGCCAAATGTTAGACGAGACGTAAGTACATTCTTATTCAAAGTGACTAGGTATCAATTTTACCCACACAATTCGGGCAGACTTGAGTAATTTATAGCATCCTCAAAGTCACTCTTTCAAAAATTCCAAAGTATAGGACATGATAATCCAAATGTTCCTCAAGAAAAGTCATTTTCAATTGTTCGGAATATCGGCGTTTGGGCAGATATGACCCAGGGACCCCCAGTATGCAAGGGGAATTAGTCCCCCCTCTGCAAACGCGCCAGTGGCCTGCGTTGCAGAGAGGTGTAAAAAGGGGCATAGCCACATTACATCTCTGTACAATGCAGCCCCCTGGTGCATACTGGAGGCTCCTGGTGGGCTAGTTGGCCCCCAGGGACCCCCAGTATGCAACGGGAATTAGTTCCCCCTCTGCAAACGCGCCAGGGTGATGCATTGCAGAGAGGTGTAACAAGGGGCATAGCCTCATTACACCTCTGCAATGCAGCCCCCTGGCGCATACTGGAGGTTCCAGGTGGGCTAGTTGGCCCCCAGTGGCCCCCAGTATGCAAGGGGAATTAGTTCCCCCTCTTCAAACATGCACGGGGGCTGCGTTGCAGAGAGGTGTAAAAAGGGGTGCTGCTTCATTACACCTCTCTGCAATGCAGTCCCCTGGCGCATACTGGAGATTCCTGGTGGGCTTTCAGGTCTTATATAGTTAGGAATTAGCATTAAAAAAAACTTTGAAATTCACTGAAAAAAACATAGGTTTCAGGCCTTATATAGTTAGGAATTAGCATTTAAAAAACCTTGCAAATTCACTGAAAAAACCATAGGTTTCAGGCCTTATATAGTTAGGAATTAGCATTTAAAAAACCTTTGAAATTCACTGAAAAAACCATAGGTTTCAGGCCTTATATAGTTAGGTATTAGCATTTAAAAAACCTTTAAAACTCACTCAAAAAACTATACGTTTTAGGGTTGTTAGAGTTAGCTGGTCATTTCACTCATACAAAACCATTGAAATTGCTCCAATATAGTTAGTTGTACTAATTATATTTCACGCACCCGCAATCCACTGCTGATGATGTCACATATTACATAATTCATGACATGGTCAGTGACATCACTGATGACATCGCGATGAAATCTATGAGATTTCACTGCGTCACTTTTAGGACACCATTGCATCAAAATCTTGAGCCTGCCTCACAGCAGGCCCTTTCACATGGGGCTGGCCCCATGTGAAAGGATGCATTGCTGGAGTTGCATCACTTTTGTGACACACTCCAGCAATGCACATCTACCTCTAAATTAATATTTTACTGTTTCACTGGGTTTTTAACATGGTACGCTCCCCGGTCCGCTCCCCGGTGCGCGTACCGGGCACTCCCCCCGCGCAAATCGGAAAAAAAATAAATTTCCCCGCGGGGCCCTTTTATAGCCCCCACATCAAACCTAGGGGATCAGGGGGGTCTACTCTGCCCCCTTATGGTCATTTCCCCCTTTGTTTCTGCCTCCTTTTGTGTCTCGAGACACAAGATGGCGGCCGCTCCGGACTGTTTTGAATGTTTACAGACACCCGAGAGCCAATCAGCTTTCCGCGTGCAAGTCTCGTAGCGCACCCGGAGCGCTCCCCGGTGCGCGTACCGGGGCGCGGCCATAGATATATATTTTTTTTTAACCTAAATTACTCAAAATCCACTGGAGCACATATCTTGAGACATAGCAAAGGCACATCGGGCTACCAGTCCCTACAATTTTGCCAAGTTTGGTGGAAATCCATTCCGCCGTTCGGGCTAAAAGTGAGGTTGACTGCCCTATGGAAATTAACATGGGGAAAACACGTTTTAGGGCCCCCCTTTTATCTTGCCCCCGCTTGACGAATCCCCCCCAACGTTTCAGGGAAGGACCGAAGCGCCGCGAGGCAAATTTGAGGAAATTTTCAGACAGATTCCTCAACCGGCGCCAAAGATATTCCCAATAGAATGTTGAGATTTTGCATTGAAAAAAATCCTAACTATAACTACCTACAGGCGACTGCCTGTAGGTTATATATATATATATATTCACTGAAAAAACCATAGGTTATAGACCATATATAGTTAGGAATTAGCATTTACAAAACCTTATTTTACTCACACAAAACCATTGAAATTCCATATATAGTTAGTTGCACTAACTATATATGGCGCACCCGCAATCCACTGCTGATGATGTCACATATTACATCATTCATGACATGGTCAGTGACATCACTGATGACATCACTGATGACAACATCCAGTGACTGTATGTTTCTGTAAAGTTAAAATATGTCTTACATATTGAAGAATGAGTGGATGTATAAGTGTCTGGATGAAGGATTTAGTAGGTGCATGACTGACTGTATGAGTGAGTGATTAAATGTGTCTCACTGAGTGCATTGGTTAGTGACTAAACTGTCTTAATTTGTGCATCATTATGTCTGTTGTTCTGTAAACTGTTGCATGTGTTGATCAGTAGCTATATGAGTAACTATATGGGTTATTGATTGGTTGCCCAAGTATTTGTATGGGAGACTGAGTGTGTGTGTGGGTGGCTGGGAGGTGTATGACTCTGTGCATAGATGTGTGAGCAGTTGATTCACTAGATGTATGGTTTCAAAAGTGCATGTGGAAACAGCTGTATGGGCGGTTGACTGTGTGCATGAGTGTATTGGTGAGTGAATGGATATCTCAGTGCTACATGTCAAAGTAAGTACATATGTAAAACACAGTACATGTGAGAGTTGACATATATAAATAACTGTGCATAAGAGCCAGTGAATGTGTGAGTGGCTGTATGGATCATTGTGAACTTGTATCAGGGATTGTATAAGAGAGTAAATATGTGTTAGTATATGTTTGAATAAGTAAAGTTTGTATAACTGTATAGTTGAGGAAATGGAGGTGTGATTGATTCTTTGCATGACTGACTAGGTGTGTGAGTAACTCCATGGATGAGTGACAGTCTGTGAGTGTCTGTTTACACTGATTGTATCTAAGGTTATATTAGAGTCTGAAGAGGTTCATCGTATTATCACATGAATGATATCATCAGTAATGTGATCAGTAATGTCAAATGAGATGTCATCAGTGATGTCATCAGTGATGTCATTTGATATGTCATCAGTGATGTCATTTGAGATGTCATCAGTGATGTCATCAGTGATGTCACTGACCATGTCATGAATGATGTAATATGTGACATCATCAGCAGTGGATTGCTGGTGCGCGATATATAGTTAGTGCAACTAACTAAATATGGAATTTCAATGGTTTTGTGTGAGTAAAATAAGGTTTTGTAAATGCTAATTCCTAACTATATATGGTCTATAACCTAACTATATATGGTCTATAACCTATGGTTTTTTCAGTGAATTTTCAAGGTTTTGTAAATGCGAACTTCTAACTATATATGGTCTATAACCTATGGTTTTTTAAGTGAATTTCAATGGTTTTTTAAAAGCTAATATCTGTAGCTGTAAAATGTATTCTTCTTTAAATCTTAAAATATATTTTACATGTTTTTTATACAATTTTTTTAAAAAAAATGTTTTGTTTCGCTCCCAGTCCGCGAACCGGTCAGCTTCCCGTTAGCTCAATTTAAAGCCGCGACTCGGTCCGCGAACCGGTGAACGTTCCTTTAGCGTAACTGTTACGTTAGAATGACGTTTTGCGTTGTCGCGTAATACGTCATTTGACGCGCCAAGTTAGCGGACCCGGAAGCGGACCGGAAAGCGGAGCAAAGCGCGAAACGTAAACACAGCAGGTCATGTGACTCGGTAATAACACTTTTCATTGGTTCATTTCACTTTTGGTTTCCTAATGATGTAATACTAGGTCATGTGATCTAAAATAAACACTTTTCATTGGTTTAGAACTTATACTTTTCCCAAATGATGAAAACCCCTCCTTCTTTCCTCACTCTGACTTTCATCTTGGTGAGAGAAAGACCCTTTTTCATAGTTGAGCAATGGCTTCAGTAGTTGCTTCAGCTGGTGCACCCCCACCACCACCTTCACCTCCTCATGGGAAGAGAGGACCACCTGCTTCAGTAATCATACAACAAGAAGAGGAAGAGGAGGAAGAGCAGGAAGAGCCAGAGTTTTTGCCAGAGGAGCCCAGGAGGTATAATCGAAAAGAAAACTACATTTGGCAATTTTTTAAATTTCCTGAGGGGCAAAAAAAAGTGAATGCAAGATATGTGTTTTGCCGTATATGCGATGAAAGACTGTCAAGGGGGACTGATAAAAAATACAGCTACGGCAATTACACTATGCATAGGCATATGAGTAGGTGGCACCCAAACAACTATAGTGCTGCCCAGCTTCGTGATGAGCAACAAAATCCCCCTGCGATGCCAAGAAGATCGGTTGTCCAAGAAGTGTCGGGACCAGAGGCGAGGGAGATGGTCCCAAACATTCAAATGAACTTTGGGGAAGTGAAGCAAGTGTGCGTGCGCTGTAATCAAATCATTTGCTACAGAGAAAGTAGCATTACTCTAATTATGAAAGCTATTAATAATCATGTTTGCCCGAAACGCCCCAAACAATAAATTCTTCTTTTTTTCGTTGCTCCTGTTGAGCCCTTTTCAATGAATCATTTTTGTTTCCCCCCTCCCCCCAAAAAAACAAAAAAATATCAAAATGTTCAGAAAATACCAAAAAAATAAAAAAAATGTTCAGAAAAATAATTAAAAAATTTAAAACAACAAAAACAAAAAAAAAGTTCTTTTCAGAACTACCTCCCCATTATAAAAAAATTGGTAGAATTTTTGAAACTCTGCCAACCTCTATTTCTTTTAGTTCGCTTCCCGGTTCGCACTCCGGTACGCGAACCGGGAGCGAACCAAAAAAATTTTTTAAAAAAAGAACAGTAAGTATAAGGGAAGGAAACAGACAGTTATGTTACAAGAAAGACAGCTATAGGGAGTAAACAAAAGATACTGTTACCCGCAATCCACTGCTGATCATGTCACATATTACATCATTCTTGACATGGTCAGTGACATCATCAGCAGAGGATTGCGAGTAACAGTATCTTTTGTTTACTTCCTATAGCTGTCTTTCTTGTAACATAACTGTCTGTTTCCTACCCTTATACTTACTGTTCTTGTTGTAAAAAATGTTTTGAGATCATTCAGAAACAGTAACATTAATAGAGACAGAATGAGTAAATAAGAATGAAGAAGTATGAGAAGAGAGGGACTGAGAAAAATACTGGAAGGAGTAGAATAATTAAGTAATAGAGAAAGGAATGAGGGAAGTAGCAAACGCAGGAAAGTAAGGATTAAAGAAATGAAGCAGTAGAACTAATAGATGTTAAATGTGATAGATTAAATGATTGATTTAGGATGACGATAAGGTGTGTCCTCTCCAAAAGTTTGTTTAAGGTGAGGCCTACTCAGGGTTGCATATCAAATTTATGCTTGTTGAAGAATACAGAGGAGATAATACATGTGAAGGCCTACCATTGAAGTAAAACATGTCCACATCACTCTTGAACAACGGCCAGACCTCTTCTGTGTCCATAGACAGACCTAAACTTCATCTGCACAATGTCATTCATAAACTTAGAAAACACAAGTAATGTAATTGAAAAATGTGGAGTTTCTTTTGCTCATTTCACAATCACATCACCTGTGTTGCCTTTGCTTAGGTATCTCATAGTGCAGATGTAGTCCAGCATATGAAACAGTACGCAGAAGTGCAGCAGTGTATGCATTAATACATGTGAAGGCCTACCAATGAAGTAAGTCATGTCCACTTATTACATCATTCATGACATGGTCAGTGACATCATCAGCAGTGGACTGCGGGTAGAAAGAGTAGAAAACATTTACCTTATAATTCTTGTTAACTTTTTCAATTCTTTTTTCATACTTTCAATCTGTAATAGAGAGAACAAACATTTCAAAAATATTAAAACATGTATTTAAAAATTAGAAAAGACAAGGGAAAAGGTTCAAGAACAAACAGTTTTTCAACAACTTTGACATTTACAGAAGCCTCTGCTTCTCTACGTCCCCTACACAATCCTAAAGATATACATTTTAAACAAACAGTATCTTGATGCTGAAAAACTGAGGCCTATTTTGGAACATGGTGCATCTTTTGCACTGCTGATGTCTCACAATAGTGATGCAATAGCAGCGCAAAAAAGATGTAAAGCCATCATAAAATTGTGTCTAACATTTTAAATGATTGTTTCAGGATGCAAATAAGATGTGTCCTTTCAAGAGGTTTCTTTGAGGTGAGGCCTATTCAGTTTTCAAAAAAAACAGTACCCAGAAGTGCAGCACTGTAAGCATTAACTTTGACACTTACAGAAGCCTCAGTTTCTCCATATCTACCTCACATTTCTAAATGTATATCATAAGTACAAAAAGTAGAACATTAATTATACATGTTAAATGGTTTATTTTTGCTGTTCTCAGAATGTATCAAATTTCACTTAAATCAGTGACTTGAAGGTATTCATCATGTAACAGCGGGGAAAAAAAAAAACAATCAAAATGATTGTGTTTAAAAAACCCATACAACCTAAGAAATCTGAATTCAAAACTCCTTAAAATTAACTTACTTTCCATAACGTCGAAGGATGTCCTATGAACAGCGTACACTCTGTTGTGCTATAAATATTTTCAGCCTGCCACTTTCTGAAAGAAAACCTCCATCGTTTTGAAAAATATGTTACATACAATAAAAGACTTCTCACATTCTACCACATGTTTCCACTTGGCCAAATCATGTTGCAGCGTTTTTCAACTCTTGTAATTCTTATAATGAAATCCCGTCATTTTCTATTTTCGCAACTTTCAAAAAGAAAACATTTAAGACTACTTTCACAATCCTGGACTACTAATATCTTACCCTTCTTTCTCACTCATGTTCTACTTTTCCTATGACACTGATACTGCTTACTATGAAGCAGACTTACTTGCATCAGGTTTATATAGTTGGATTTTTAAATTGACATTATAATTAAAAGTTTTGGACCAATAATCTAGACAGCATTGCAGACTTACATTCCCTCTACTTCATGAACCTTTTGCAATTCCTCAGAGGAAATCCCGAGATTCTTTCCTTAAAATTTTGGTTTTAAAAACACCAGGTAAGAATTTTTAAGGTCAAACGGCAATTTTTTTTTGAAAGTTACAACAGAATCGTTGCAGAATGACCAGCCGTTTCTAGACTTTAAATAAGCTGTGTAATGTCCTGATGTTGTTGAAGGACCATCGTGATAGATAATTGCTACAGTTACAAAAGTCCTTCCTGATATTGACAGCTGAGAAGCAACAAATTTTTATTAAAGTTGACAATTTTGATCCATCAGGCCTACATCGTTGGATCATTAAAATGACATACTGGCCATATCTTCGTATAAATAATGTTGACATCATTTCAGATTTACATTGGCTACACTCCATGTTGTGATCAGCTGCATTTACTAGCTTATTAAAGGAGACTGATTTACTGTCTGGCAAAGTTAAATATATAAATCTTTCTGAGTCTACACTAGTAGTACTTGATACCATACAGTTCTCGCAGTCATGCTGCCATTGATAAGAAAGCCCAAACAGGTGATCTACATCTACACCCTCATCTTGCAATACATCAAGCATATACATTAAAAACTCCTGACAATCCTGCTGATTATTTTCAGAGAAGTCTGTTTGACCTGAACATTCATCTAACAGATAACGAACTTCAGACACACTTTCTACTTTTGTTCGATCAGTGCTACATTTCTCTAACACAGAATTCAACAAACAGCATAAACTTTGTTCCGAATTGAACACAATCTGTTCTTTTAAAGTCTCTAGTGAAAAGAGAACATTAACCACTACATTTGCATAGCAGTTGACACCAGAACTGTTTTCAAATTGAAAACCGACAACATCTTCAACAGAATCCGTTTTCTTTCTGCTTACAATTTTCGGTTCATCGACTTTTTGCTACAACCTCCCTACTATTAGTGATATTTCTTCGTTTACGGCCTACCACACGTTTCTCAAACAAAGGATATTGAGGCAAATGTGGCGCATACTCTCTTCTTAACCTATTGTATTCCTTAACACAATCTAGATCCGCACAAATGTTTGTGACATCACAATCAATCAAGTACAATCCCGATAAAGTTCTAACTCGTGACAATGCCACATATGCCATACCCTCTTTGAACACAGAACTGCCAATATTCACCAATGCATTATCTACACTTAAACCTTGCGATTTATGGATTGTCACCGCATATGCCAAGCAAACAGGAAACTGTTTACGGCGAACATATAAGTCTTTAACAAGCAAAAACCTAGCAGAACAACAACCAATTAGCTGTACTTCCTCAATGCCATCAAATTTAATTTTTTAAAAATTCAATACCATCTCTACTTCTGTATTTCTCAAAATCAACAACATTACCCATTGATCCATTTACCAGACCTCTTTCAACCTGTAAATTCCTTCTCAAAATGATTCGGCAATTTAAACACACATTCAAAGTCTTTTCAAAACCCGCTGTTTTAGATATAGTCTTCTCTAATGAATCCAATTTTGATTTCAAATTCTCAGACAAAATAATTGTTGATCCCATATGCTCTATTCTGTCAATAGCTTCAAGTTTCACAATCTCTTGCTTTTCTAAATTCAACATTTTGTTGTTGAAGATGGCACATTCTGCAAGAGTTGGCATCAAACATATTCCGGATTTCTTCTCAGTAATTTTCTGAAAAATATTCTCAGGCACAATGTCTTGTTCTGGATATAAATTTGACAGTAATCGTGCATTTAAAGCTTCTTTCCCATGCTCGGTCACTTTTCCAATTCTAATATCTTGTAGAATATTCTTGTAATCTTCATCCTTTGCCTGACGCATATTTTCATGCAGTTCAGCATAATTGAAGTTTAACCATATATTGACGTTACCAATGCTCCCTAGGCACTTCCTGGTATCTTCATGCGTGAGTATTTTGAACACAGGTTGTCCTTTTACTGGTGTCAGCTGCAGAAGATCTCCGAAAACAATGATGTGTTTCCCACCAAATAACACATCATACTCAGTTTTAAGAACTTCTTGCATTCTCAAATGCACAAAGGCAAGCATGACATTGGAAACCATGCTTACTTCGTCAATGATAAGAAGTTTCATTTTCCTCAAGACTCTTGAAACTTCACAACAAGCATCCCCAGATAACTTGTGGTATTGTAATTTGTTGTCATGCTCCACTGGCAGCATCAGTAGACGATGCAAAGTAATACCTTTAATGTTATGTGCTGCCAGTCCAGTAGGAGCGGTAACAACACAAGACAACGATGACTCAGTCCTTTCCTGCAAATAACAAGAAATTGCTTTAATAAGGAAACTTTTTCCAGTTCCCGCTTCTCCACTCACGTACAGTCGGACAGGCTTCAACGACGTACATGAGCACTCTTTCTTCTCATGACTTAATCCATGATCAATTTGCTTGGTAACTTCATCATATATTTTCCTCTGCTCAACGTTGAGTTGTTTTTCCAAGTCTTCTCTGTTAACCGCATCCTCCTGAGCATGTGCCATGGCTCTTTCCACTTCATTCATAGCAGTGGCAGCTTTATTTTCGATAATAGGTCCTCCTAGTGGATCCTGACTCAATGAAACAGAACTCTGACTGTCCTGAGAACTGTCTCTGGCAATCTCGGCTGCAATCGTTGCTTCCTGCTCAATTTCCAAAGTCAACATTTCTTGATATTTGGGAAAAGCAGGACATTCTATGGTCTCCTTAGCAGCAGTGAAAGAGTCTTCATAACAGAGGAAATCTCCAAGCAGTTCCTCTTCTGCACGCCAAGGCTTGAAAAGTTGCAAAAGTGCTAAATAGAAAAACTCCTTTTTTTCTGGAGATTCGCCACTCAATTTTCGATGGTTTACTAATTGGCATTTTCTTTGCTTGACCAGACATCCCTCACTTCCAATTACAGCATACACTCCTTTCTCAATATCTTCTTTGATGTTCCTCTTGAATATATAATTTTGTAGAACCTCATATAGACAAACATTCTCAAGGTGACTGCTTCGATTTGGATAATATGTATCCAACATGTTGGTCTTCAAAATGTCGGTACTGTTTGGTTCCTTTTCTGCCAAATACTCAATTTCCCGGACAGGTTTTAGAACTCGATTTCGCGTTGCAGCAAGACCAAGACTCGCCCAAACGATACTCCTGGATTTGGCATAGAGATTTGCTGAAGACAACCGGTCAGAACATTCGTAAGCTCCGATTTCTCTATGCGACAACATCTTCAGACTGAAACTGTACAACTTCTTGCTGAGGCTCTTTTCATGGGAAATGTCCTCCCACATATCCTTCAATTCTGTCTTTTCTTTTTTGGTGATGTAAGATGTCACATACCGAGCCACAGCCATACAGTTGTCAGCCACAAACTGTATATCCATGTTAGCATTCCACATGGACAAAATCACTGGGTTGTAGTCGTTGATGTACTTGGACTCTTCGTTCCTTTTCAAATTGTATGTATTTTTGGGTGATTTCCTCGTCACATTATGTCGCAGCGAAGACATCAAACTGTTCACTCTTCCTTTAGAAATCACCGGTCGTGGAAAGTTGAAACGACATTTGGTGTAGAACTTGTCCTTGTTTCTGAATTTACGACGACAGTACTTTCCACAACGATGGCTTTGGAAACGTAGAACTTGTTCTCTTAGGCTTTTCTTCTCCGTTGCGTTTGGAACAGCACACGTAGAATACTGTTCTATGAAATTCATCACTAAGTCATCCGGATCTGTTCCAAATTTAGGTGCATCCTTGATCCACAGCAACATATGTATATGAGGAGCACCTCTTGCTTGGTACTCCTTTCTCCAGAAGAAATCCAACACCTCTCCAAGAGGTGGATTCTTCTTATTTGTGATGAAAGACATCATAGCTTCAAATCTATGATTGAAGTACCTGCATACATTCACTGGATCCAAAGAACACAGTTCTCCAGGTGTCTTGAATTCAATGTTTTCAATATTTCCATTTGCCTCTCGTAGAAATTCAAGTAAGTCTTCCCAGCCATACTCGGCACAGCTCAGAGTGAGGAACCATGTTGGAGTTCCTAAGTTCCTCAGCATACATTTTAAATCACCATGACGACGGTACCAGTACTCATTAGTACCACGCTGACACGCCATGAGATTAATTAGGTGAGAATCCAAAATACTGTCTTGGACATTGACTTTATGCATAAAGTCACTTGCCGAGATGTTTCGCATCTGTATACCACTTTTTAAGATGTGGTTCACTGCATATGACAGTCCAGACAGATCGCTTTCAAACAGGAGATGAAACAAATAGGGAATGCATTGACGAAACCTAGGATCTTCTGCATACAATCGTAAAGTCCGGTATTCAGACGCAGGAATTTGATGAGGTCGCTCATCATATCTTCCTCCTTGACCTGTTGGAAATAGCTGTGGGAAACACCAAGCTTCCAAACTTTCCTCCCAAACACTAATGGGACTCCCTTTGGCTTGTTTCATTTGAAACAACTCAATTGCATTCCCCATGACTTCCTTGGAATGCAAAGGATGAACACTATAATGTTCATATATTTCTTCACTTTTAGAGGCCTCTACTTTCTCAATTTGGCCAGCACACAAATCGCTATCCTCTTCATCACTTACTTCCTCTTCTGCAACATATACATTCTTATAGTACTTATTATTTTTCTTCAAATACAATGTTGCCTTTTTGACTTTCCTAACATCCACTAAATCTTGCCATATTTTCTTATTCTTTGTCGGAACCCCATTAACCAAGATAACCAGAGATTCCTCTTCCACTTTTACTACTCCAATTGTGTTAATGTTTTTGTTCAAATCTAGAGGCAAATAAACAACTCTTCCCTTTAATCCTCTCTGTAAATCTGATGGAGGCAACTTCCCTGTCTTTGGCTCCATTCTTACAATAGCCTGAAAGGGATGGATACTTTGAATCAAAATAGATTCATAAGTATTTAAATCCTTCAATTCAGAAGGAACCTCAACCAATTCCAGATTATTATGAACCGCCCTAGCAGGCATCTGGTTTTGGTTTAATTTGTTACAACAATAAGTACACACACGTTGATCCGATCCCAAATTAAAATAATTTTCCACCATCAAGTATGTGGCAAAATCCTTCCATTCACTATTATTTTCTTTTTCACTTTTTGCATATAAATCCACTAACTTAGTCTGATTCTTATAATAAGTGCGTCGACAACACAAACAAGTGAAATTAGGCCTCTCACTTGATTTCATCTGAAACGTGGCAATTTCCTTCTGAAATTTATCTGTACTAGAAACCTGTACATTATCTTCAACATTACCCTCTACTTCTGGGTCAATTTGAACATTCTCATCTTTACTTCCAAAGTAACAAAACTCAATTTCTTCACAAATATTCTTGACATCTATTTCAGAACCATGCAAAAGAGCAGCACATAATTGTTTAAGCATAATTGCTGGACTCTTAGCATGATACAATATTCTCACTAATTTTCTCACTTTATTATGATGCACTGCTAGCATCCTGAAATGATGAAAAACACTCTGGCATACTCTCCTGGAAAGACAAGCCAGTGAATGACCACGCAAACATGTCATTTGTCTCACTCTGCAAGGATCTAATTCTTGCAACAACTTCATTTTCTGCTTCAAACTTTTCTTATTAAATGTCCGTACAAAATCACAAAGCAAATTGATGGAATCCTGTCGCACACTGCAAATAGAACTACACTTCCAAATGTACACAGGACCCTTAGGACGTCTTCCTAAAACCTCATTACCTAACACCTCGTCTGTCTCTGTTGTCACAAGTTTTTCTTTTTCAACTGGACAACCATCCTTCACTTCATAAGCTCGACCACTGGTGTCAACTGCAAACACCAAATCATTATCCTGAAAATAACTCTCCTCATTAAAAAATGCCTCACAACTTGAACTATGCATCCATTCTCCGGAAAAAACTTCACAAAAGTTACTACGATTTACTACTCTCTTCCATCTACTATTTGATTTGAAATCAGAAATTACCTTGTTTAGTTTCCTTATTCTATTGATTACCAAAATAAATAACTTTCGCTTAATTTCGAAAGCATGATCAATAATTTTCTCTACATTTTTCTTCTTCTTATAAAATGCCACTTTCTGTTGGCCTTTCTTAATATTTTTTAATAAATTAACTATTATCCTGTTGCGGAACATTCGTTTTCGAATGTCCCTAAACTGTTGTTTCCTTCTACTATCATGCACAGAGTTATCTCTTGCTCTACCAGTAACATTTTTGATTGGTCTTTCCTTTCCATTTAAATTGCTTTTCTTTTTCTGGACTGAAACATTTTTGGGAGAAATACTTTTTTTACTACAAATATTTCTTATGAATGATTTCGTGCTCTTACCCGGAGCTTTCTTGGTGATTTCACAAGTATTTTGGGGAGAGGACTTCTGCAATAATAGATGATCTTGCTGTCTTTGACGTTTTCTAGCCTTTCTAATTCGATTCTTAGTTGGCATTTTTCAAATTTTGAAATGATCTGCAGTTGAATCTGTGGAAAAATATAATAAAAAATGTTATTAACCACTATTACCAAACAGTAAATGAATAACAGTCATCAAAAACTTAACACCCTACTTATTATTTAACATAGCAAATCTTTTGCACCACCACTGCGTCACAAAAGTGACACACAGTGGTACAAAACAGGCATACACCTATCATAAATCTCTCCCTAACATTTTAAATGATTGATTCAGGATGACGATAAGGTGTGGCCTATCTAGAGGTTTGTTTGGGCCCAGATCTTTGGACTGGGGTGATTGTGTGTCATTGATCCACATTCGGTCCATCACCTGTTTTGTTTGTTTGAGGTGAGGCCAACACATGGTTGCAGATGAGATTTTCGCTTGTTGAAGAAAACAAAGGAGATAATACATGTGAAGGCCTACCAATGAAGTAAGTCATGTCCACTTCACTCTTGAACAAAGGGCAGACCTCTTTTGAATCTGTGGTCACACCTAAACTTCATCTGCACAATGTCATTCATAATCTTAGGAAACACTAGTGATGTAATTGAAAAATGTGAAGTTTCTTTTCCTCATTTCAGAATTACATCACCTGTGTTTTCTCATTGACTTAAAATGTCCTTAATACACATGAAAGCGTTTTTTTGATTGCCCTTGCACCATTTTTGAGTCAATTTGAACATGGCTATGTTACTCCCATAATCAAAATCTAAATTTGCCAAGCACAGGTGGGAGCGTATTTACAAGAAACTTGCCCCATGAGGAACGCTTTCCATTTAAAAAGGGAAAAATAACATCATAGACACTCAAATGCCTTATAAATATGGCCCAAACAACCTATGAAGCTCTAGCAGTACATATCCAGAAATGTAATTGATTTAAAAAATCGTTTTTAAACACGACATATAAATCAATTGTATACCTTCATTCAGTTGGAAATGACTGTAAATGTCCTTGAGACACATGAAAGCGTTTTTTTGAATGCCCTTGCACCATTTTTGGGACATTTTTAACATGACTATGTAACTCCCATAATCAAAATCTAAATTTGCCAAGCACAGGTGGGAGCGTATTTACAAGAAATTTGCCCCATGAAGAACGCTTTCCATTTAAAAAGGGAAAGATAACATCATAGACACTCAAATGCTTTATAAATATGACCCAAACAACCTATGAAGCTCTAGCAGTACATATCCAGAAATGTAATTGATTTCAAAAAATCGTTTTTAAAAACAGCATATAAATCAATTGTATACCTACATTCAAGAGGAAATTACTGAAAATGTCCTTGAGACACATGAAAGCGTTTTTTTGAATGCCCTTGCACCATTTTTGGGACATTATTAACATGGCTATGTAACTCCCATAATCAAAATCTAAATTTGCCAAGCACAGGTGGGAGCGTATTTACAAGAAACTTGCCCCATGAAGAACGCTTTCCATTTAAAAAGGGAAAAATAACATCATAGACACTCAAATGCCTTATAAATATGACCCAAACAACCTATGAAGCTCTAGCAGTACATATCCAGAAATGTAATTGATTTCAAAAAATCGTTTTTAAACACAGCATATAAATCAATTGTATACCTACATTCAAGAGGAAATGACTAAAAATGTCCTTGAGACACATGAAAGCGTTTTTTTGAATGCCCTTGCACCATTTTTGGGACATTTTTAACATGGCTATGTAACTCCCATAATCAAAATCTAAATTTGCCAAGCACAGGTGGGAGCGTATTTACAAGAAACTTGCCCCATGAAGAACGCTTTCCATTTAAAAAGGGAAAAATAACATCATAGACACTCAAATGCCTTATAAATATGACCCAAACAACCTATGAAGCTCTAGCAGTACATATCCAGAAATGTAATTGTTTTCAAAAATCGTATTTAAACACAACATATCTGTTTCAGCTTACATGAGAGACCATGGAATGGGCTCCATGTACAACAATAACTTGTGTTACTGCATGCCAGAATGCTACACTGAATATGCAATTACAATTTCTCAAAGAAACAAAATCTATTTGTATATCACTTGAGACAAAGCCACATTTTAAAAACACAGCTTTCTTCATCATTTTCTCCTTAAATCATACTATTCTCTATCTAAATTAAATAAATCTTTTCTCACCTTAGCAAATACTTTTTGAGTTTCAAAACAGTCTCAGAAATACTCCAAATTGTCTTCAGCAGAACAAAGAGGATGCACTCCAGAGGCTGCAGCTATAGAAAGCACAGAAATGCTGATATTCATTACACATATCTCTCATATTAGCCAATCATAACTCTTCCCTCACTTTTTTCAAATCAAAACCCTTCCCCCCTCTGCCCTCTCTGCCTTTTTTGCTTAGCAACCACCTCCTGAAAGACCTCTCATGTTTGCAAGTTCACACAACAATGTTTCAATTGAACTCTGAACTCTCAGTGCACCTGCGTATCCAGTGCAATCTTTCATTAAATGTTTTTTCCTTGACCATTCAAATTACATCTTTCAAAGAACACATCCATGCACCCTAACTTTCTGTTTTCAGAAATGGAAATGCACCAATCACTGCTAATGAATCATTAGCACTGGAAATCCACAGTTTTTTTTCTTTACAAACTCCTACTGTTTCAACTGCCCTTTCATTACCACACTTCATCTGACTGCAGCCCAACCTTCTCTCACCATGTTTAATGTCTGGATTGTTGGACATAGTTACATCTACTGGGCTCAAAGGTATGCTGAGAACAGAAATTTACCTAACCTCAATTTACAAGATGTGGAAATTAAGTGGTTGGGCCAAAGAGGATTAAAATGTCACCAATTGATACCATTGGTGAAAACCTTTATGCATTTGCCAAAACCTGACCTGTTAATTGTGCACTGTGGAGGTAATGATTTGGGCACTTTGACTGGGGTAGGTCTGGAAATGCTTTTAAAGGACACCTTTGAGCAATTAATGGCACTTTTTCCTCAAACTGCCTTGGTATATTCCAATATATGCCAAAGACAGAAATGGAGGTGGTCCAACCAATTTTGTCCACAAATTGAGAAAGCGAGGAAGCATGTAAACAAATCTGTTTCAGCTTACATGAGAGACCATGGAATGGGCTCCTTGTACAACAATAACTTGCGTTACTACATGCAAGATATCTACAGAGGAGATGGAGTTCACTTCTCAGATGAGGGCAACAGAATTTTCATTTTGAATTTAAGACTGTGCATTGGTACCTACTTATAAGTACCAAAATGTACCATAAACCCAAAAGCTCTTCTCAGAGCTACCCTACATCTGATCACTCACAATTATTATTTTTCTCTAACTTTTTTCTCTAATTTTCAACAAACTACGCTCAAAGAGCGCTACCCGGTACGCGAACTGGAAGCTAACCGCGCAAAATTTCTAAAAAAAATGTTTTTTCCCCGCACATATGGTCCTCCTCAGCCACCCTCAGAAAACCTAGGGGGTCAAGATACTTGTACCGTGCCCCCTTCTACCCATTCTGAACATTATTTGCCCTCCATCTTGTATCTTAATTCGACCGAAACACAAAATGGTGGACTCCCGTTACGCTCCTGGTTCGCGGACCGGGACGCATACCGGGAAGCGGTCCAATAAAAAAGGTGGGAAAGTAATTCACAGAAAAACGACTGGAGACACTCTCACCAAATATACATTAGCTCATACTGCATAACAATCCCTTTCATTTTCACAAATTTGATTGAAATTCCATTTAGCCATTAAGCCTGTAGACCTCTCTAAATACCGTGAGGTAAATTACTTCACAAAACACATCTGAAGTGTTGGAATTGACAACCAATGAAAATGTTACTTTCATTTTCTACTTTTATTACCTGACATTTGATTGGTTATATACCTGAATATATATAAAGGAAGAGAAGAAAACACAGCCATTTTGACTGCTACTTCTTGTTGTACATTACATTTGAATAGCTACTAAACACTTCAACTTGTTTGTGAAGGTAAGTTGTTATTTTTAAAACTGAAGTATATTGTGCACTATAACTTAATATGGTAGACTTTTTCTGATAGATATATACTATCGCTCTGTAGTAGTTATAGATTTAGATAGACTTCTCTGTTATAGTTATGGATGGAGTTAGGCTTCTCTTGGTTAAATCACATACACTTTTTTATAGTCCTATTTCCACTCTGATACTATACACTGCCAAAAGATAAATTCACTGATAAAAACTGCCTATCTAAAATTAATCCCAACAGTGCCCTATCTCTACTAATATATATTTTTTTAGTCCAAATTTCAGGCAAAATGGAAGGCGAGCAGCAAGTTCAATTTAAAATTGTACTGCAAGAGAGCAGCCAAGGAAACATTGATGAAAATCAAAAGGAATTTATGGATGAAAGTAGGGACCATGAACTACTACAATGTGTGGAAGCAGTGGACAACCTGCTTAAAAATGAGGACATTTTACACCCTCATAGACTACAAAATATATTCAATGACAATTTTGAAATTTCTGACAATGAAATGTTAGAAAGTTTAATGAATTATGAAACACAATCAAAATAAAAAAAAATGCTTTAAAAATAAAGAAAACAAAAAAAATCAACAAAAACAACAAACAATTAACATACAGTATTTGAAAAGTCTATCATTCTTTTATCCTGATAGTACGCTGCCCAGAACGCTTTCCGGTTCGCGGACTAGGCGCTCACCACGCAAAAAAAAAAAAAAATTTTTTTTTTTGCCCTGCTGGGCCCTTTTAAAACCTCTACATAAAACCTAGGGGGTCAACGAGGATCTACTATGCCCCCTTATGGTAATTTCCCCCTTTGTTTTGGCCTCCTCTTGTCTCTCGATCCTACCGAGAGACAAGATGGCGGCCGCTCCGGACTGTTTAGAATGTTGACAGACACCAGAGAGCCAATCAGCTTCGCATCGCAAAGTTCCGTTACGCGAAAAGTACGCGAACTGGAGCGCTACCCGGAGCGCTGTTACAGATATATATCTTTTTTTGAACGTTAATTTCTCAAAATCCACTGGAGCACATATATTGAGACCTAGCAAAGGCACATCGGGCTAACAGTCCCTACAATTTTGCCAAGTTTCGTGCAAATCCATTCAGCCGTTCGGGCTAAAAGTGAGGCCAACCGCCCTATGGAAATTAACATGGGAAAAACGCGTTTTGGGACCCCCCTTTTTTCTCGGCCCCCCCTTGACGAACCCCCCCCAAAATTTTCAGGGGCTGCTCAGAAACAAAATGTGCCATTTTCCTGAAAATTTCAGCCAATTCCGTCCACAAACGCCAAAGTTATTAGACATAGAATTTTCAGAAATTCCATAGGGAAAAAATCCTAACTATATATACCTACTGGCAACCGCCAGTAGGTAATATATATATATATTACCTACTGGCGGTCGCCAGTAGGTATATATAGTTAGGATTTTTTCTCTATGGGATTTTTGAAAATTCTATGTCTAATTACTTTGGCGTTTGTGGACGGAATTGGCTGAAATTTTCAGGAAAATTGAACATTTTGTTTCTGAGCAGCCCCTGACAATTTGGGGGGGTTTCATCAAGGGGGGGCCGAGAAAAAAGAGGGGTCCCAAAACGCGTTTTTCCCATGTTCATTTCCATAGTGCGGTTGGCCTCACTTTTAGCTCGAACGGCTGAATGGATTTGCACGAAACTTGGCAAAATTGTAGGGACTGTTAGCCCGATGTGCCTTTGCTAGGTCTCAATATATGTGCTCCAGTGGTTTTTGAGTAATTTAGGTTCAAAAAAAGATATATATCTGGGCGGAGCCTAACCACACATCTGATCTGATTGGCTGTCAGCACTTCATCCAAGAAGTGTTGGCAGCCATCTTGGGACCAATATACATGATAGCACCTCATTAAAAAGCATTGTAGTTAATAGAGGGTTTTAGGACTTTAGTTACATTATAAATCATTTGTTGATGGTACCATACTCGTTTTAGGAATTGTGGTGGGTTCTAAGGTGATTTTACCATGTGAAAAAACCTTCTGCTGTGATATCATGAATATTGTTTGAAAGAAAACTAATATCTCATGATTTTCCCACAGTGGTTTGGAAGGGGATCTATAAGCTAAACTGAGAGCATATTTTCTGTAAATTCACATTATCTTTCTCAGTCATGTGAAAATGAAGTCTGACATTCTCAGTAAAACATGTACATCCAACAAGGACAGAGACTGTCAGTTGATTCCTTTGTGTTCTACTTCAGCCTCCTAGAGTGTTCTAAAGAACAACTAGAGCGCTAACAGTCCTACTTATTACAAAGGTATGGCACACCTGAAGCCATCTTGATTGGAATAAAGTGGTAACTCTTAAAACATTTAATTTAAAAAGAAACAACATGAGGGGGTATATTTTGCCATAGAAAGTATGATTAGTGCTGCAGAATGAAAAATTAGGGCACATTTTGAGTGACTTCTCAAATCCTTTTCTATTTCATTAAAACATTCTGACATGCAGTCTCCCAAAATGGCCACCAGAGACAAAAGAGCCCAAATGTAGCCCAAATATCACCCAGATGTAGCCCAAGTATAGCCCAATGACAGAATGTCCTAGAGTGGTCTAAAGAACAACTAGAGCGCTAACAGTCCTATTTATTACAAAGGTATGGCACACCTGAAGCCATCTTGATTGGAATAAAGTGGTAACTCTTAAAACATTTAATTTAAAAAGAAACAACATGAGGGGGTATATTTTGCCATAGAAAGTATGATTAGTGCTGCAGAATGAAAAATTAGGGCACATTTTGAGTGACTTCTCAAATCCTTTTCTATTTCATTAAAACATTCTGACATGCAGTCTCCCAAAATGGCCACCAGAGACAAAAGAGCCCAAATGTAGCCCAAATATCACCCAGATGTAGCCCAAATATAGCCCAATGACAGAATGTCCCAGAGTGTTCTAAAGAACAACTAGAGCGCTAACAGTCCTACTTATTACAAAGGTATGGCACACCTGAAGCCATCTTGATTGGAATAAAGTGGTAACTCTTAAAACATTTAATTTAAAAAGAAACAACATGAGGGGGTATATTTTGCCATAGAAAGTATGATTAGTGCTGCAGAATGAAAAATTAGGGCACATTTTGAGTGACTTCTCAAATCCTTTTCTATTTCATTAAAACATTCTGACATGCAGTCTCCCAAAATGGCCACCAGAGACAAAAGAGCCCAAATGTAGCCCAAATATCACCCAGATGTAGCCCAAGTATAGCCCAATGACAGAATGTCCCAGAGTGTTCTAAAGAACAACTAGAGCGCTAACAGTCCTACTTATTACAAAGGTATAGCACACCTGGAGCCATCGTGATGGGAATAAAGTGGTAACTCTTAAAACATTTAATTTAAAAAGGAACAAAATGAGGGGGTATATTATGCAATAGAAGGTATTATTAGTGCTGCAGAAAGAAAAATTAGGGCACATTTTGAGTGACTTTTCAAATCCTCTTCTATTTCATTAAAAAATTCTGACATGCAGTCTCCCAAAATGGCCACCAGAGACAAAAGAGCCCAAATGTAGCCCAAATATCACCCAGATGTAGCCCAAGTATAGCCCAATGACAGAATGTCCCAGAGTGTTCTAAAGAACAACTAGAGCGCTAACAGTCCTACTTATTACAAAGGTATGGCACACCTGAAGCCATCTTGATTGGAATAAAGTGGTAACTCTTAAAACATTTAATTTAAAAAGGAACAAAATGAGGGGGTATATTTTGCCATATGATTTATGATTAGTGCTGCAGAAAGAAAAATTAGGGCACATTTTGAGTGACTTCTCAAACCCTCTTCAATTTCATTAAAAAATTCTGACATACAGTCTCCCAAGATGGCCACCAGAGACAAAAGAGCCTAAATGTAGCCCAAATATCACCCAGATGTACCCCAAGTATAGTCCAATGACAGAATGTCCCAGAGTGTTCTAAAGAACAACTAGAGCGCTAACAGTCTTACTTATGACAAAAGTATGGCACACCAGACGCCATCTTGATTGGAATGAAGTGGTAAGTCTGAAAACACTCAATTTAAAAAGGAACAACATGAGGGGGTTAATTTTGCCATAGAAAGTATGATTAGTGCTTCAGAAAGAAAATTAGGGATCATTTTGAGTGACTTCTCAAATCCTCTTCTATTTCATTAAAAAAATTCTGACATGCAGACTGAAACATGCACTTTGAATACCAGCAGCAGACGTCCCTGGTGAGCAGTAGCTTTACTACAGTGATCTAAAGTGCAACTAGAGTGCTAACATTCAGAATTTTTGGCAAATGTGTGACACATCTGAATGCCTTCTTGATGGAACCAAAGTAAACAAGCATTGAAAATGCAATAGATCTCGCCCTCGTTTAAGTTAAAGCCATTCTGTTTGTAATGAGGTGGCTTTTTAGCTTTGCTTTTATTAGTGTTTTTTCAACTTTCATGTAAATAACATGCATCTGTATGCATATAAGTATATGTATGCATGCATTTATGTTTGTATTTATATAGATATACAGATGATATATGTTTATATATGTATGTATATATATATATATATTCACTGAAAAAAACATAGGCTATAGACCATATATAGTTAGGAATTAGCATTTACAAAACCTTGAAAATTCACTGAAAAAACCATAGGTTATAGACCATATATAGTTAGGAATTAGCATTTACAAAACCTTGAAAATTCACTGAAAAAACCATAGGTTATAGACCATATATAGTTAGGAATTCGCATTTACAAAACCTTATTTTACTCACACAAAACCATTGAAATTCCATATATAGTTAGTTGCACTAACTATATATCGCGCACTCGCAATCCACTGCTGATGATGTCACATATTACATCATTCATGACATGGTCAGTGACATCACTGATGACATCACTGATGACATCTCAAATGACATCACTGATGACATCACTGATGACAACATCCAGTGACTGTATGTTTCTGTAAAGTTAAAATATGTCTTACATATTGAAGAATGAGTGGATGTATAAGTGTCTGGATGAAGGATTTAGTAGGTGCATGACTGACTGTATGAGTGAGTGATTAAATGTGTCTCACTGAGTGCATGGGTTAGTGACTAAACTGTCTTAATTTGTGCATCATTATGTCTGTTGTTCTGTAAACTGTTGCATGTGTTGATAAGTAGCTATATGAGTAACTATATGGGTTATTGATTGGTTGCCCAAGTATTTGTATGGGAGACTGAGTGTGTGTGTGGGTGGCTGTGAGGTGTATGACTCTGTGCATAGATGTGTGAGCAGTTGATTCACTAGATGTATGGTTTCAAAAGTGCATGTGGAAACAGCTGTATGGGCGGTTGACTGTGTGCATGAGTGTATTGGTGAGTAAATGGATATTTCAGTGCTACATGTCAAAGTAAGTACATATGTAAAACACAGTACATGTGAGAGTTGACATATATAAATAACTGTGCATAAGAGCCAGTGAATGTGTGAGTGGCTGTATGGATCATTGTGAACTTGTATCAGGGATTGTATAAGAGAGTAAATATGTGTTAGTATATGTTTGAATAAGTAAAGTTTGTATAACTGTATAGTTGAGGAAATGGAGGTGTGATTGATTCTTTGCATGACTGACTAGGTGTGTGAGTAACTCCATGGATGAGTGACAGTCTGTGAGTGTCTGTTTACACTGATTGTATCTAAGGTTATATTAGAGTCTGAAGAGGTTCATCATATTATCACATGAATGATATCATCAGTGATGTGATCAGTAATGTCAAATGAGATGTCATCAGTGATGTCATCAGTGATGTCATTTGAGATGTCATCAGTGATGTCATTTGAGATGTCATCAGTGATGTCATCAGTGATGTCACTGACCATGTCATGAATGATGTAATATGTGACATCATCAGCAGTGGATTGCGGGTGCGCGATATATAGTTAGTGCAACTAACTATATATGGAATTTCAATGGATTTATGCGAGTAAAATAAGGTTTTGTAAATGCTAATCCCTAACTATATATGGTCTATAAACTATGGTTTTTTCAGTGAATATATATATATATATATATATATATATATATATATATATATATATATATATATATTACCTACTGGCGATAGCCAGTAGGTGTATATAGTTAGGATTATTTCTCTATGGAACTTTTGAAAATTCTATGTCTAATAACTTTGGCGTTTGTGGACGGAATCGGCTGAAATTTTCAGGAAAATGGCACATTTTGTTTCTGAGCAGCCTTCAAAAATTTGGGGGGGTTCGTCAAGGGGGGGCCGAGAAAAAGGGGGGTCCCAAAACGCGTTTTTCCCATGTTAATTTCCATAGGGCGTTTGGCCTCACTTTTAGCTCGAACGGCTGAATGGATTTGCACGAAACTTGGCAAAATTGTAGGGACTGTTAGCCCGATGTGCCTTTGCTGGGTCTCAATATATGTGCTCCAGTGGATTTTGAGAAATTAACGTTTTAAAAAATGTATATATCTGTGACAGCGTCCCAGATAGCGCTCCAGATCGCGTACTTTTCGCGTCACGGAGCTTTGCGAAGCGATGCTGATTGGCTCTCCGGTGTCTGTCAACATTCTAAACAGTCCGGTGCGGCCGCCATCTTGTCTCTCGGTAGGATCGAGAGACAAGAAGAGGTGAAAAACGAAGGGGGAATGTAATGAAAGGGGGCAAGGTAGATCCCTCTTGACCCCCTAGGAATGATGTTGGGGTTATTAAAGGGTCCCGTGGGGAAAATAAAAAAAGTTTGATTTTTCACGGTAGAAGCGCTTCTCGGTTCGCGAACCGGGTCGCAAACTAACGGCTGAATGGATTTGCACGAAACTTGGCAAAATTATAGAGACTGTTAGCCCGATGTGCCTTTGCTGGGTCTCAATATATGTGCTCCAGTGGATTTTGAGAAATTACCGTTTAAAAAACAGATATATCTGTGACAGCGTCCCAGATAGTGCTCCAGATCGCGTACTTTTCGCGTAACGGAGCTTTGCGTAGCGAAGCTGATTGGCTCTTCGGTGTCTGTCAACATTCTAAACAGTCCGGTGCGGCCGCCATCTTGTCTGTCGGTAGGATCGAGAGACAAGAGGAGGAGAAAAACGAAGGGGGAATTTAATGAAAGGGGGCTAGGTAGACCCCTCTTGCCCCCTTAGGAATGATGTTGGGGTTATTAAAGGGTCCCGTGGGGCAAATAATAAAAATTTGATTTTTCGCGGTAGAAGCGCTTCTCGGTTCGCGAACCGGGTCGCAAACTGGTAGCGAAACGTGAATTCGCCATTTTGTGTTTCGATTTAATTAAATTACTAGGTATAAGGGGGTACGGGAGACGTATCCTGACCCCTTTTGTTTTCTGAGGGTGGCTGAGGAGGCTCATATATGTTGATACATGTCTTCCAGCGGCTGTGCGTGAGCGTTTGTTTTTTTTGCTGCGTGACGTCTGTTAACGTTCGATTCGATGGAAATCAGGAACTGTTGACCGCCATTTTGTCACTGCGAGTAAATATTTTGTTAAAAATAATTGTTATAAATTAATCCTTATTGATAAACATTGTCTGCGCCATCTTGTCTTTTTTGCAATGCCACACTTTTGTTGAGCACGGCAGCCATTTTAGATGCCTTGACCAGACCCACTCTCTGCACGCCGCCGATCCTCAGCATGGCTCTCCACCCTCGCAAGCATCTCCCCCACGCACTGGTCGCCCCCGCTCTCTCTCTCATGCATGGGCCAGAAACCTCCTCCCATGTGCGCTGCTCTTCCCTGAGAATGACACCCTGTGCCCGCCCGACACCACCCTTTCACCCTATTCACTACCGCACCCTCTGACACTCCTCTTCGTCTGTGTCCGATTGTCCAGGCCCGTCCCAGGCTATCACCTAGCCCTGCAGATGTAGTTTATGGCCTCAACTGTAAAGAATCACCCCTCTTCAAAGAAGTTACAGTAGATCAAGGCCCCCACCCGATGAGATCCGTCACACTACACGCGTTCCTGCAATCTGATAACCATCCTGTATTGTGATTGGAGAGGGGATTCTCACTGTGAGGGTGTGTGGGACCGAGCCTGAAGCGGAAGATTCCAGGGATGCCTTTTTGTACATCAAAGTCTTCACAATTATGTGTCACATTAAAAATATATAGCACTCCAACAAAGTAGAAAGAAAATAACACTTTAATAACTTATAAATATACACATCGCAACAAAAACAGTAAACACCTTAAAACATTTTTTATTAAAACAGAAGCAACAATGGTCAGTAGCGGTCTGTTGTGCGAATAGTCCCAAGGCAGCATATTTACCTAGAGTGGTGCTGTGTAGGACATTCTGAATAGAAATTAACCAGAACTATAACCATCATGTTTTATTTGTGTAATCGTTTTCTGAACATGTACATTAAAAAACTAAAAGAAATTCCAAGAACGTCCCATGTGAAAGTGAATTTTATCTGGCAATTTTTTTCTTTTCCTTCTCATGAAAAGAAAGTTAAAGCCAGGTTCGTTACCTGCCTCATCTGCAAAAAAAAAAACTCTCGAGAGGGACCGAAAAAAAATATAGCTATGGTAATCATACCATACATCGGCACATGGAGAGGTGGCACCCTCTTAATTAGTCTAAAGCACAACTTCGAGATTTGGGGGATAACCCCCGACCGGCAAAAACATCCACCAATGACTTAGCAATAAGTGAGTCAGAGGCAAGGGAAACGGTCCCAAATCTGCAAAAGAACTTTGGGCAGATGAGATTGACTTGTGTAGCATGTGGAAAATTAATTTCATGCGGAGAGATCAGTATTACTTCAATAAATACAGTAATCAATGATTCATTATAACTTAATATCAATTCATTTTCCGAACGTGTAATCAGTACCTGTCCCATGTCAATTCATTGTTCGAACGTATAATCAATACCCATCCCGGATCAATTCATTGTCCGAACATATAATCAGTAAAAAGTGCGACAAGTAGCAACAAAATCATTTCGATAATTCATTGTGAGCAAGTACCAAAAGTGTCGACAATTCTAACCTTCAATAAATACAGTAATCAATGATGCATTAGAACTTAATATCAATTCATTGTCCGAATGTGTAATCAGTACAAGTCCCATGTCAATTTATTGTTCGAACGTATAATCAATACCCATCCCGGATCAATTCATTGTCCGAACATATAATCAGTCTTATCCCATATCAATTCATGTGCTAAAAACTGCATACATATCTCATGATATCAAGGCTGAGCAATCGGGGCACAATTGTTTCATTTGTACCGGCGCCATTTTGGGTGAGGTCAGGAAGGTCCAAGTATAGTCAAAATGTCTCCACCAACTCGTGGTTGGACCGGGACCTCTTTCGGCAGTCCAAAAGTTTTCGTTGAAGGGTAGTAGAGGGGACTGGCGACATGAACCATCAGTCAAAGAGGGGTGGGAGGCAAAAATCTCTCCTACCGGGTCATACTGGTTTCCCACCGGAACTGATCAAGTTGGTAGTCTTGCAGGATTTTGGTGATTTCAAGACTGAGGCCGGCGCCGGCATGAGCGCGCCGACGTCCCGCGGCTACGTCGTGGTCGTTCCGTGGGTGATCATGGCAGTCATTCCCCATCGGGGGTCGGGGGCCCCCGTGGCTCTTATAGAATCTTCAAAGTTGAGGAGAACGTTTCTGGATGCAGGACTCATTTTCTAGTTGAACTCAGAAGCGCCGTTGCACCGCAACAGTGGACGAGACCCCCGCTGGGTGAGCGGAGCATCATTGCCTCGTAATAGTGGACGAGACCTTTTGTCGGGTGAGTGCAGCGTCGCTGCATTGCAAGAGTGGAGGAACCCTTTTGTTGGGTGAGTGGAGCGTCGCTGCATCGCAAGAGTGGAGGAACCCTTTTGTTGGGTGAGTGGAGCGTCGCTGCATCGCAAGAGTGGAGGAACCCTTTTGTTGGGCGAGTGGAGCGTCGCTGTATCGCAAGAGTGGAGGAACCCTTTTGTTGGGTGAGTGGAGCGTTGGGGGTGCAGCTGAGGGGCCCCCACCTGGGGGGGTGGGAGAGGCTCGTTCGCACCGCCAATCCCTCCCAGCGCACTCCACGCCGTCACCTGGCGTTGATATCCGTGATGTCCGGACCAGGCGATAAGAGGGGGGGGTCGGAGGCAGAGGCAAGACATCCCCCCCCCCGTGGCCTGCAGGGCGCAGCTTCAGGCCCGAACGGGGAGCTCATATCATGCCGGGGCCAGACCAGGAGATACGAGGGGAGGGGGGGGGTCGGTGGCATGTACAAGACATCCCCCCCCCCCGTTGTCGTAGCCATTATTGAACAAAGAAGAGGGATTCCGTCGGCCTCGGCTCCTCTCCTGGCCCACCTTACGCGACGACCTCCCCGACCGACGGCTGCCAGCAGGACCCGCCCTACACGTGCCGAAGGCCTCGTCTTCCGGATGGGCGTAGCCGTGAACCTGTTGCACTTCGGGAGTTTCCGGAATGGGGGTAGGTATCTGCTGATTTGTATCTATTTCATGTTACCGTTATTGGGCGTGGCGGGCGGTGGGACAGACATGCTTGGAGCAGTGGGGGGGTGGCGGAGCCTAGCTACCTTGTGGCTGCCGTAACGTCAAGCTTGGCTTCTTTCGCCACTTTCATGTTTCTTATTTCTTGCGAAGTCAAAAACTCATGAGAGGCCTACTGATTTTCTTCGATTTCTTTCCCTTCCTTTTCAAGTGTGTTTCATGCTAAAGTTTCTGTTTAACAGGATACAGGGATTACTTCATATTTTACATATGTCTTCTTTATTAGGGGTTCTCTCCGGTTGAGTCAGATGATGTACCTCTAATAAATGGTCCGGGTGGAACTAGTTTCTCAATCAGTGGGGAGTAGATGGGCATGACAGATTACAACAGGGGACAACGGTCCGCATTACCCACCCTTCACTACTTGCAAAGACTAGACAGAATATTTCTATTCCACGTTATTTGCAAACAGAGAGTACCTCGAAAGAACTATTCCTTGGACAATAAATGTCCAGCCAATCAATCAATCAGGCATGACGGATTACAACGGGGGACAAAAGTCTGCATTACCTATCCTTCACTATCTGCAAAGGGAGACAGAATATTTCTATTCTTCTCTGTTTGTAGACAGGGAATATCTCAAACAGCAATAATCGATAAAAAAATTAGTAGGATTATAACACTTTAATAACTTATAAATATATACATCGCAACAAAAACAGTAAACACCTTAAAACGTTTTTTATTAAAACAGAAGCAACAATGACAACTAACAGTAGTGATATCCTGGGCGGGTGATGGAACTGGGATTGTTAATGGAAAAAGATCTACAGAGAAAACTATTGGTGAATTATACTTCTCCGGAAATTTAAAACTCACAAATGTTTTATTTGTGTAATCGTTTCAGGTCAAACGGATTGTGGGACAATGTTCACAATGGAAGAGTCACCAAAAGGCATTTGGATCGATGTTGCAGCAGGCTGCCATGTATATAGTTATTTAATAAAACGTTTTACCCTGTTACTTTGCTGGTGTGTTGTATATATTTATAATATTTGCATAGGGTTTGTCGTTATTTTGGGTGGGGTGGGGTGGGCGGCGGAGTCGAGCTGTCTTGCAGCCATCATGGTGTGGAGCTAAGTTCATCTTACTAGTTTCGTATTTCTCATGAGGGGTTGTTCTTAATGTTTCTATTTTAGCGAGGTCAAAAACAGATCCCATTAGTGGCCTACTGATTTTGCTCGATTCCTTTTGTTTTTTTAAACGATTTTTCACTATCTGCAAAGACTAAACAGAGTATTGCGACTCTGTGCTTGTTTGTAAATACAGAATGAACCAAAGAGAACCAATTCTAAAACAGTAAATGCTTGGATAGCAATCAATCAAATAGAGAGAGAAGCAGGCACGACGGATTACAACGGGGGCAAAGGCCTGCGTTAACTACCCTTCACTATCTGCTAAGAGAAAAGAGGGGGGGGAGGGGGGCAGCGTTCAAAGCACATCAGCGTGCATAAACACGAAAATGTTTTTACCTATCATGTACTTGACATTTGACAGCATTTGATATTTGGTATTAAAAAACCATTGAAATTCACTGAAAGTTAGGGATTAGCATTTACAAAACCTTATTTTACTCGCATAAAACCATTGAAATTCGCATATATAGTTAGTTGCGCTAACTATATATCGCGCACCCGCAATACACTGCTGATGATGTCACATATTACATCATTCATGACATGGTCAGTGACATCACTGATGACATCAATGATGACATCTCAAATGACATCACTGATGACATCACTGATGACATCTCATTTGACATTACTGATCACATCACTGATGACATCATTCATGTGATTATACGATGAACCTCTTCAGACTCTGATATAACCTTAGATACACTCAGTGTAAACAGACACTCACAGACTGTCACGCATCCATGGAGTTACTCACACACCTAGTCAGTCATGCAAAGAATCAATCACACCTCCATTTCCTCAACTATACAGTTATACACACCTTACTTATTCGAACATATACTAACACATATTTACTCTTTTATACAATCCCTGATACAAGTTCACAATGATCCATACAGCTACTCACACATTCACTGGCTCTTATGCACAGTAATTTATATATGTGAACTCTCACATGTACTGTGTTTTACATATGTACTTACTTTGACATGTAGCACTGAGATATCCATTCACTCACCAATACACTCGTACACAGTCAACCACCCATACAGCTGTTTCCACATGCAGTTTTGAACCCATAGATCTAGTGAATCAACTGTTCGCACATGTATGCACAGAGTCACACACCTCCCAGCCACCCCCACACACACACTCACTCTCCCATACAAATACTTGGACAACCAATCAATAACCCATACAGTTACTCATATAGCTACTGATCAACACATGCAGCAGTTTGTAGAACAACAGATATAATGATGCACAAATTAAGATAGTTTAGTCACTAACCCATGCACTCAGTGAGACACATTTAATCACTCTCTCATAGTCAGTCATGCACCTACTAAATCCTTCATCCAGACACTTATACATCCACTCATTCTTCAATATGTAAGACATATTTTAACTTTACAGAAACAGACAGCCACTGGATGATGTCATCAGTGATGTCATCAGTGATGTCATTTGAGATGTCATCATTGATGTCATCAGTGATGTCACTGACCATGTCATGAATGATGTAATATGTGACATCATCAGCAGCGGATTGCGGGTGCGCGATATATAGTTAGCGCAACTAACTATATATGCAAATTTCAATGGTTTTATGCGAGTAAAATAAGGTTTTGTAAATGCTAATCCCTAACTATATATGGTCTATAACCTATGTTTTTTTCAGTGAATATATATATATATAATATATATATATATATATATATATATATATATATATATATATATATATATATATATATATATATATATATATATATATATATATATATATATATATATATATATATATATATATATCCTACTGGCGGTCTCCGGTGGGTAGTTATAGTTAGGACCAAGATTCCATAGGAAGAGCATTTTTTGTTTTGCTTATAACTTTGGCGTTGTTTGATGAATCCTCATGACATTGTCAAAATGAATTCTTTGTGCATATCAGTTCCTATGTTGAAGGTTTGGGGGTGATTGGTCAAGGGGGTGCCGAGATAAAAGGGGTCCCAAATCGTGCTTTCTCTATGTTAGTTTCCTTAGGAAATTTTAGACAAGGCAACATGTCGAACGGGTGAATGGAATTACCCCAAATTTGGTAGAGAGAAGAGTCTCGGTCTAGAAAGCATGCTTTTGTTTATTTGGTGTAAATCCGTTCAGTAGTTTTGGAGAAATATTGAAATTTACAGATATTGATATTTGGGAACTCCGCCATCTGATTGGCTGAGGCGTTACCAGGACGAGCTTGCTGCATATTGGTTGCTAGCGCAGCAAGTGGTTGCAACTAGGAAGTGTTGGCCGCCATTTTGTGATTCCGTTGAAGCGAGTAAGGGGAAAAAAGGGCAAAAAAAAGTTAAAAAAAGGATAGAGGAGGGTAGGAGCACTGTGGGCTCTGTGGGGGAGTGCGAAGCGAATTAGTCACTCCTACCTGTCTGAAAGTGCAGTGCTGCTCAGAGTGACATGGTGGTGAGATGATATGCTGCTACACTCCACCGTGTCGAACAGGCTGGCATCCAGGGCCTCGCTCTTGGGTGGGTGGAGTCATTTCTTACCGGCAGAACCCAAGCCGTTCGTTTGGGATCATTCACAGCGTCCAAAACACCCATCACCTGTGGTGTCCCCCAAGGTTCCTCTTTTTCCCCTTTATTATTTAATCTGTACCTCCGCCCCCTCATCCACTCACTTCAAAGTTGGGACGCTACAGTTTTCAACTATGCGGACGATCTACAGATCGTCCTCCCGCTTCATTCTCCACATGCTGTCAATAACTTTCACTCTATTATGACCCACATTCCGCAGTGGATGAATCACAACCAACTAAAACTTAATCCTGGGAAGACTGAGCTCCTTCTCCCTGGCTCCAGTGCTGCTTACTGGGGTCCCCAGTTCTGGCCCATTGAGCTTGGCCCCCCTCCTGCTCCGACTAAGATGGTGAAGAGCCTTGGAGTGACAATCAACGCCGAGCTTTCGCTTAAAGCCCAAGTAGGTGCCATGATCTCTTCGTGTATGTTCCAGCTCCGAAAGATCCGGAAGATCAGGCACCTACTACCACATGCTGCACTGGCCCAGGTTGTCATGTCCCTGGTTCTTTCCCGCCTGGACTTTTCTAACTCCCTTTATCACGGACTCTCATGTTCTCTTATGGGCCGTCTCCAGGTCGTGCAAAACCAGGCAGCCCGCCTTATTTACAAAGTCCCAAAATGGCAGTCTGCGAAGCCCTTGCTTCATAAGCTCCATTGGCTGCCAGTAGAACGGAGGGCAGCCTTTAAGCTGGGCTGTCTTACGTTCAAATCCCTCCACTGCACCAGTCCAGCCTTTCTTAATTGACTGATCACTCCGTATCAACCTGCACGTAACCTCCGGTCAGCTCATCATCACCTACTTGTCACTCCCAAAGTCAAAACCAGCAAGGTTGGGGGCCGTCGTTTTGCCCACCTCGCACCTAAATTCTGGAATTCTCTCCTAATGGCCATTAAATCCAATGGTTCCCTACTCTAATTCAGGAAGCTCTTAAAAACTTTTCTGTTCTCCAAAACCGGTTAGTTTCTGCCTTGGGACTCTGTTTTTGTTCTGTCAGTTAGCGCCAAGAAACCTCTGGTGTTAGTATGCTTAAAAAGTTTCATTTAACATAACATAACATAACATACACTCTAGTATGAAACCGAGAGCCTAAACTGTGACCCCATTGCTGTAAACTGATGGGCTCTGGTCTTTGTAGTATACGTGTGCAAGTAGTGTTAGTAGGCGTTTATACCATAAGGGAGTGGGAAGCAAATTACTGACCGCTATTGTGCGTTTATACTATACCGGAAGCGGGAAGCAAAGAACTGGGCGCTGTAGTATACGTGTGCACGCAGTGCTAGTAGGCATTTATACCATACAGCGGGGAGTGGGAAGCAAACTACTGACCTCTACTGTGTGTTTATAGTATACCGGAAGCAAAGTACTCATGCCTACCGGTGTGAAGATTCGGGGATCAAACCGAGCTAATTGCAGTAAAGTGTGGGCTCTAGGCGCTATAGGATACTAGCCGCTGTAGTATAACTGTGTAAGTAGTGTTAGTATTCATTTATAGTATATGGGGAGTGGGTAGCGAACTATTTTCTCCTACTGGTCTGAAGACTCTGCAATTAAACAGTGAGCCTAAATTTGGAGTTCATTGTTGTACAGTGATGTGCTCTGGGTGCTGTAGTATACCTGTGGAAGTAGTGTTAGTATGCGTTTATATAAAACAGGGAGTGGGAAGCGAACTACTCACCCCTACCGGTCGGAAGACTCCTGGATGAAACCAGGAGCTCATTGCTGTAAAGTCATGTGCTCTGTGTAGTATTCCAATGTAAGACATAGTAGAATGTTAGTATGTAATTCTGCAAGAATGTAAGTTTGTAATGTTAGAATATAGGGCTGTCATGAGGAGAACCTTGGGGTGTTTGTACACAGTGCTGGAGAAGACAGTTGCCTTGCTGTCCGCTCGTGTTGGTGGGTGTTTAAGGTGTCTTGTTTTCCTGCAATAAATCTACTTATCGGATCCACTGCTGTCTGACTCTTCACTATATAAATTTGGCGGCGAGCGGGAGAAGGCAAAAAGAAGGTAGCACTCACCAATATTTCAAAGTTGTTTGCGTTGTGCTGAAGACCTGTTTTCTTTGTGTAGCTGTTTTCTACTCAGCCCAGGTTCGTCAGCTCTTTGAACTCATTCATCCTACCTCTGGTAGGATTAATATTTTTAGATGTTACACTTCCTCTGCCTCTTCACTACACTCTGGTCGCTGTACTAAACGTGTGTAAGTAGTGTTAGTATGTTTTTATACTAACGAATGCATCGTGGTCCTAGGGAGCGCGACCTCCCAGGCGCAGCTCATACACTGTCCCGGGGTGTGCATCCGTGGGACATTTATGTTTGCTATTAGAGGGCGGGTGCATGGCTTCTACTCTGTAATAGCAAATTCTTGTTTGACTAGTGGATGCGAGGGGAGGAAAACCTCGTATCGCTTTAATAGAGCGGATCCGGATGGTAAAAATGGAGAAAAAAAAGCGGAGTGTCACTCGTTGATTTAAATGAGGCTCCTGGTGGGTAATGTTCCGTGGCTAATCCTATTATTATATTGCAGGGTCTCTGTAGGACTGGGATGTTAATGTCACATGTAAATTAGGTACGGAAGGGCACAAAGATGTTTCGCAGCCTAGGGGATTGCCACCTTCCCGGGTATTGTTTACTAAATGTTCAGGGGCCTTCGAGGCCAACTGAAGTCCAGGGATCGCCACCCTTTGGGCTTTACTTAAAAATGCAGGGTGGGCCTCGCCAGTCACTGAAGCCTTGGTGGTCCTAGGCAGTGCCTTTTTGGTACTGTAATCACACAGGAAGTACTCCTGGTGTTATAAAGTGATACATGCATAGAACCATTGCAGTTATAGAATTATGCAGGCTTCATTTATGTAATAGTCTGTTGATTTTTATATTTGGTAGGTGCACCGCAAAATTACAAATGTTTTCCTTCATAACCTTCTATAAATAGACGATTTTCACAATAAACTACAGACAATTGTTGTCAGAAAAAGAAGAATTATACACTCACTTATTTATTGGGAAAAAAATAACCTTTATTAAAACAACCCAAATAAATGGAAACACAAGTTTATTAGAACAAACAACAGTGTAACATGAAATACGTGGGTGGGACTCCTCTGGAAGCAGCGTATAAAACTTGAAAGACAAAAATAACACTTAAGTATGTGTGCCCTGTGGAAGACGAAAAGAAAAGTAGTCTGAATTAAAGGAAGATAGTGAGAATGGGAGGGAGAGGAAGTGGGTGGAAGGGAGAAGGAAAGTTAAAAGAACAGAGAGAGGAGGAGACAGAGCATCGGCCTACTGCACCCAGCCCTCAGTGTTTACGTCCTGTCGCCCGTTTGTCTAGGATGCTGGGGTCCGTGAGAAAGAGTGTGGTACAGCAAGTCCTTAAAATGAAACATATGAATGAGGCCAGCGATTACATTATTAGCTACAGTAACATTGCTTGTCTGCACCTGTGCAGGAAGTGTGCTGCACCCCTACACTGTGCTCAGTTGTAGGTCCAGCGCACAGAGGCCTTACTGCTCACCTGACACCACCGGTGCAAGCTCCGACTCCGGGGTACCTTTGTAGGGTGGGAGAGCAGGTCTCCGGTCGGGGACGGTGTCTTGATTCCACGATGGAAAGGGTCAGAATGCTGAGGGCATCATGATGGGGTGAGCACCCACTCTGCCCATTTTGGCTCATTCAATTTAGTGTCTGAAAAGGGAGAAATAATTTAATGGTGGAAACATCTCGAGGTAAATGAAGGTTTTTTTCAAGGTTAATAGAAAACACCAGTTGAGTGCATACTTCGTTTTTGAAGTACGATCTTCCAACTGTTAGTGGTAATCGTGGTTGGAGTGCACAAGAATACACAAGGTTAAATATTAATATGTTATGCTAACATTTACATACAAAGAAACAGAACGCATGCTAGAAACATAATGTGAGTGTGTAATGCAGTCGGGAAGCCTGTGTGCATGTACACTTAGTATTGAGCGCACTAAGTGCCCTAAAAGCCAACACCACGTGTCTGTAGTGCAGAGCTGTCCGCTGGCTGAGGCCTACAGTACAGTCCAGCAGGTCCTTAAACTGAGACAAAGATGGGACTGAATCATGTCAGAGATCACATCATTACTCACGGCAACATCGCTTGTTCATACCTGCGTACTCAGGGTGATGCACCCCACCACTCCCGCAGCACTGTGCTCTACACATGTCTGTAGGGTAGCAATGCCCGCTGGTTCAGGTCTACAGTACGGTCCAGCTGACCATTAAAATGAGACAGAGATGTGACTGAATGAGGTCAGAGATCACACCATTACGGACGGTCACGTCGCTTGTTCACACTTGCGCACACAGGCTGATGCACCTAACCCCTCCCGTAGTATCGCCAGAGATTAGATTATTAGCTATGGGAACATCACTTGCCTGCACCTGTGCACCCAGGCTGCTGCACCCCAGCCCCTACCCCCTCACTGAGCTCAATTGTAGGTCCTGCGCACCAAGGCTTCACTGCTCACCTGCCACCATCGGTGTGTCCAACAACGTGCCGTGCAAGCTCCGAGTCTGGGCTACTTTTATATGGTGGAAGATCAGGAAGATCAGGTCTCCGGTCAGGATAGACAAGTGAAGTACACAGTGTGTAAACAGCCAGGTTTTTAATTGCTTCCTGAAGCTGAGGAGGGTGGGACAGGTTTTGATGATGAGGGGGAGAGAGTTCCACAGTCTGGCTGTGGAGATCACAAAGCATCTGTCGCCCCAGTTAGCTTTTCTTGTTTGTTGGACCTTAAGAAGATGTGCTGAGGCTGAGCAAAGTGTCCTAGATGGTACCAGTGGACGAAAAACATGTCTAAGGAACTGGGCCCAGAGTTGTTAATAGCCTTGTAGGCAATGCACAGTGCCTTGAACTTAGTCCGGCTTTTGACAGGAAGACAATGAAGCTGGCGAATGAAAGGGGTAATGGAACTGAATTTGGGGATACCTAATAAAATTCTCGCTGAGGCATTCTGTACCAATTGGAGCTTGTTTAGAACCTTTTCCTGCACGTTGAGGAGGAGGGCATTATAGTAATCGGTTCTAGTGAAAATTAGGGTGGTGATCAGAGTTTTACCTGCTGAGGTGGGGAGGTAAGGGAGAAGTTTCTTATTTTGAAAAAGGAGGAGGATACTACCGCATTGACATGGTGATTGAAGATCAGTCTGTCGTCGAACATAACCCCAAGATTTCGAACTTTGGTGACGGGTTGAGGTGGAAGACCCATCTCGCTAGGCCACCAGTGAGGGGACCAGCTAGGCTCGAGCTTCCCAAAGGTCATTACCTCCGTCTTTCCAGAATTCAATTTTAGACAATTAGAGGACATCCAGGAGCTGATGGCAAGCATTCCCTCTCGAAAGTTAGCTGCAACTGTGTCTCCATTTTGATGAACTGATAGGACCAGCTGGGTGTCATCAGCGTAAGTTGTGAGACTGATGCCATGTGACATAATCACCCTCACTAAGTCCGAAACGTAATGTTAAACAAGGTCGGACTTAGCGAGGGGCCCTGCGGTACTCCAAACGGAAGGGAGAAGGTGGAGGAGAAAAAAGTGCCTAATTTTATAGATTGGGTACGATTGGCTAAAAAAGAGGCAAGAAGATCTTTGGCCTTGTGATGGATTCCCATCGATGAAACATGGTCGATCAAGATAGCATGATCGACCGTGTCGAAGGCCGCGGACAAGTCAAGCATTATCAAAACTGCCGCACCGCCTTTGTCTAAGGTCATCCTGATCTCGTCAGTCGATTTTATGAGGGCTGTCTCAGTTCTGTGTCCTTGCAGTGGAGGAAGCCTGTGTGCATGTACACTTATTAATGAGCTCACTACTGTACAAAGCCAACGTCACATGTCTGTATGGCAGCGCTGCCCGCTGGCTCAGGCCTACAGTACGGTCCAGCAGGTCCTTACAATGAGACAGACATGTGACTGAATGAGGTCAGAGATCACATCATTACGCAGGGCAACTTCGCTTGTTCGCACCGACACACTCAGGCTGATGCAGCCCACCCCATTGGAGCCGCTGTGCTCCCAGGCCTCACTGCTCACTTGCTGTCATTGTTGTGTGCGTAAACACTACGGGCAGCAGTGTTCATAATTCAGTTGCAGTGTTGATTGCAGGGTGGTGTACACCTCATGGATTCCTTTGGAAAGACAATGGGCAGTAGGGTTCACAATTTAGAACCAGTGATGATTGGCAGGATGGTGTACACCTCATGGATCAATTTTTTTATTGTGCATTGTGATATGCGAGGTGGATGCGGCCATATCACCTGAGGCAGTGTGGAAGAACTGGGACATGTGGCGTTGTCATTTTCCTATTCATACGTACGCAAAGTGGGCTGGGCTTGCATACGCCAGGCCAGCGTAGGGGTGTGAATAATTGTTCCGGGGATCTGGGCGTTGTTCAGTTCCTGCCTGGCCAGGAAGTGTACTTATGTGTGTTCCTTTTGCAGGTTTGAAGTCACAGAATGCACAATTTACATTAATGTTACATGTATCGGGAGGGCGGCAACTATCGCTAATGAGATGCAGTTTTAACAGATTGAATGGCGAACATCACATGTCGTTGTCAAGTTTGTGGGTATGCGCAGACATGCATGTCAATGGTGTGCGGTATTATTGAAAGTGTTGCTATCCCAAAGCGTACACATGTGAATGTGCTCGGATGGAGAGAGGATCAGCAGTGATGCTATGTCATAAACAGTGATAACGCACATTACAGTCAAGCAATGTATGTCAAACGTGAATCTGAAAATCTCACATATAACACACTACTATATTGGTTAAGCCTGACAACAGAGCGTACAGCAATACAAATCGACACATTACTGTTTACTGTTTGTCACATGCGATCTAGGATGTGCACTCTGCCCGTGGCTGATGATACTTCTTAGAGCCACCAATACCCAGGCAGAAAGGCAGCACATTAATGTGCACACACACATACACCAGGAGCATCGTGTAAAACACATTTCTTTTGTGATGTAACATTTGAAATGCATTACCATTAGACGTGGAAGGCTAATGTTCAGGTCATAAATATTGCTCAAGATGATTGTTGCATGTTGTGTGTAGTATAAGATATATGTATACAGCAAAAAAGTTTCAAAAAAACTGTTTAAGATGAAGAGGTGTCTCATCAAACGCTATAGAATGACTAAAATGGGTGGGGCCGTCCAACTGTTACAATGGGAACTGTTATGAAGCAATCAAATGCGTTTTTATAAGGTCGGATGGCAATCGCTCACCGAGCGTGGAAGGAGGCCGCACCCGCCACTATTTTGAGAAAATATATTTATCATAATATAAGTTTATTACAGTTAGAAATATATAAATGTTGAAAATATTTGAGATTATTGCTTGCTGTCATAAACTGTTTAAAGTTATTTAGATATACTTTTGAGACAAAAAAAGAGGGAATGGCATACCCGGCGCGACACCATATGTCTTTGACGTAACACAGGGCCTGGCGACGTGCACTCGACGCATACGCAACGCGCAGCGTGCGCGACCCCATACGTACATGATGTAATGCGTGGCTTGGTACTGCGTACCCATCCGATACCAAAATAGCAGCTGGGGCGACTTCATGTGTATATGATGTTACGTGGAACACGGTGTTACGAACCCATCGGATACGAAATGTGCATCATTTACGAGTTTAGCAATATGGTAGATCGGATTGGCGTGGTGATGGAGCTTGGTACGCTACCTGGATAGGAGTGCAGTTTAAAAAAAAAAGAGATATATATTTTTGGGGGAAGATATAAAACATTACATAATTTTTAAAGTTAAAAAAAGAAGTATAATAGAGTTCGAAAATATTTAAAAATATAGATTTCATAAACATTAAAATATGAAATTAACATTTAGAAATCCTTTGAAATTCACTGAAAATACCATAGGTTTTACAAACGTTATAGTTAGGAATTAGCATTTAAAAAACCTTAGAAATTAACTAAAAAAACATAGGTTTCAGGGACTTTATAGTTGGTTGAAAATGTAACTCAAATAAAACCAGAGAAATTCGCCTGCTATAGTTAGTTGAGCTAACTATAACTCACGCGCCCGCAATGCACTGGTGATGACGTCACATATTAAATCACTCATGACATGGTCAGTGACAACACTGATGACATCTCAAATGACATTACTGATGACATCATTCATGTGAAAATCTGATGCATATACTGATGCCCTAATATAAAGTTTGATACATGCACTCTAAAATACAGACTACTATTTTTGAAACCATACAAACAACAATGCAAGATAGTACATACCAACCACTATTTCCTATGTCTATACACACATCAGTCAATTATACATGCAGTTACTCATTAATATAGTACTATAATATGCATTCATACACCTACACATACAGTAACACTCTGCTACTCATCCATAGAGTTACTCACACACCAATTCAGTCATGCAAAGCATCAATCACATGCCAATTTACTCATGTATACAGTTATACATACCAACTCTGTTATTTATACCCACACTACATCACTTATTTATGCAGATACTAACACATACTTACTGTCATACAATCACTGATAGAAGTAGACACACATTTATACACACACTCTTCAAATAACTTACTCTCACTTATAGACATTTATATATTCCAACACTTGCATAAAATGCCTTAAAAAATATGTAGTTACACACACATATACCACTGAGACATACATTCACTCACCAACACACCCATACACATACTAACTCACCCATACAGCCCTTCCCAAATGTACTTTTGAATCCATACAACAAGTGAATCACCCACTCAGACATCTATGCACAGAGTCACACACCCTTCCACCCACCCACACAGACACTCAGGGACCCATACAGTTACTCAGACAACACATCAATAACCCATATAGACACTCATGTAGCTACTCACCAACCCATGCAGCCGCTTACACACCAACTGAGAGACTAATACAGACTTTCACACAGTTTAGTCACTAGCCCATGCATTCAGTAAGACACATTCATTCACTCACTTATACAGTCAGTCATGAACCTACTAAATAATCCATTCAGGCACTTTTAAATCCACTCATTCTTCAATACACCTTGGCATAGATATATCTGAAAAATATTTAAACCTTCCAGAAACACACATTCACTGGATGGTGTCATCAGTGATGTCATCAGTGAGGTCACTGACCATGTGATGTCATCACCAGTGCATTGGGGGCATGCGAATTATAGTTATCTCAACTAACTATGACAGGTGAATTTCTCTAGTTTTATATGAGTCAAATGTTCAACTAACTATTCACGTCCCTGAAACCTATGTTTTTTTAGTGAATTTCTAAGGTTTTATAAATGCTAACTCCTAACCATAACGTTTGTAAAATGTATGTTTTATTCAGTGAATATATATGTGTATATATATAATATAAAAAAGAGAACGCACACGAGGGCTATTTGGGTTAAGGCCTTTTATTAGATAAGCCTCCTCAGACCCAGCAAACGAGACGCGTTTCAGCTGACACAGCAGCCTTCCTCAGTCTAGTGTGCACCATTTTGGAATAAGGCTTTATAATTTCAAAATCATAGACATAGAACAAAGTTCATGACATCAAAACTTTAAATATCACACTAAGCAATCTTAAGAACAGTGAATAAATACTGTGCATTACATTGATACTGTGTACCTGATGGCTGTAGCTGACGGTAACTGTAAAATGCCTAGTGCATTAAGTAATGTTTACAAAATAAATAAAGTGCATAGTGCAAATACCAAACCAATACACTACATGTTATAATTTGTGTATCAACGCTGACACTGAAAAGTAAATGCCTTTCATGTTGCTATGAACCTGGTAACCTACCATAATCACCATAGGCCATTATGTAAAAAACATTCAAGCTGGTTGCATGGTTTAAAGATGTCTGGCAATCGCGCTGCTCAAAACTGCAATTTCAGGGAGAATGCTACATTTCGATAACATTACACTACTATTGGAGGCTCCATCAGGGGGCACTCATAAAATCTCTGCAGGCTCAATATGAAAAGCAACTTCGCTAGTGCGCTGTAGCCAAGTTAGATTTTTTTTTAAAACTGTAATAATAGTTGGAACACACGCCGCATGAATTATAACAGAAAAGCGCTAAAGTGCAGAAGTAGTTACCACATCCCCAATGCATAATTCATGGTTCAATGTTCAGAGTCTTAGATACTTATATAGTCAATCAACACGCGGACCGGGACTACTACTCCCATAATGCCCCAGGAATGTCAGTCCAGTGCTTAGGGGCACCGCCTGCTTCAACCTTGAAGTCCGCATAAAGTCCAAAATATCTCAGGCACTGCATGTGCGGACTCGTTGTTGTGGCGTCTTTTACTGAAGGGTAATACCCATAGTTTCATCAATTTTTCTGATTACAACAACCACAGGCTTTCACGCCCGGACTCACCAAGGGGTCAGAGTAGCTTTAGATCCTCTGCATCTGAGGCCAACTGTAATGTGTATGTCATGGAACGTCTCCATTAGTGCAGCCGCCAATTGCCATGCAACCAAACACACAACGGGGTAGGGGGAGATTAATGTAAAAAAAATTATTAAATTCCATAGTCCTCACCGCATTACATGGTGCCCAATCACCATGACTCACGTCGTTATCCAAAGTAGGACATTTCGAAACCGGGGGCCTCATTCATGAGGCCGTGCGTCACTTTTACGCCGCCGGATGCATCGGCAGCGTAAAACATGACTCCTGTTGCGCACTATTTACAAAGTGACGCATCTAAGCAGATGCGTCACTTTGTAAACCCCTGCGCTACATTATACCTGCGTAAGGTATAATGTATGCAGGGGGGGGCGTTCCCCCATAAAAAGCCTCGTAATAGTGACGCAGTGAAATCTATGAGATTTCACTGCGTCACTTTTAGGACGCTGTTGCGTCAAAATCTTGCGCCTGCCTCACAGTAGGCGTAAGACTGACGCAAGCCCTTTCACATGGGGCTTTCCCCATGTGAAAGGACGCATTGCTGGAGTTGCGTCACTTTTGTGAAACACTTCAGCAATGCGTCACTTTTACACTTACAGATACGTCATAAATATTGACGTATCTGTAATTCCTTGCGCAATGATGCGTCATTGTAAATATGATCATTGGGGTCGCAAGGAGGTCGCAATGAAAAGTGACGCATCGCTGTTTTCTCGCAGCGATGCATCACTTTTCATAAATGTGGCCCCGGGAGAGGACTGACCCCTGCGCTAAATGCCAAATGACCTCCTTGTTGCAGAGATACTGCCTCCTACTCGGCTATCATCCACAAAATCTCTTCCTGGCAGACATCATGGGGGCTACATAAATGTTATGTAGATATTACTTCTTTTTGTTTGATTTGTATTTGTTAACTTAATTAACTATTGTTCAAACTTAAAAGAGACCAATTTAACAATTTTCCTTGCCAGTAAAGGTAAACTATTTAGCCTCAGCTGGGTTGTAAAACAATTCTCCCAAAGTAAGTAGCAGCAGTTTTGGTTCATTCAAACATGTGTATTCATCACTTTTGTGCTATTTAGTTTAGATACCGATTACAAATCAGATTGAAGGAAACTAACTCCTGCTTTCATGCGTTTAGAATTTTCACTACACTTAATAACTCCTGGTTAAGTTTTTCCACACCCGGATTTAGTAGGTGAAGAAGAACCTTTGACAATTTTCTCCAGACAGATAAATCACGTGACTTTTGGCCAAAGCAGGACCTAAGTTTCATACCACAGGGCAAATAATGTAATGCTTCAGTTTGCTATAAGGAAACTGTCCCTTCCTCCCATACTCCCTCCACCTCAGTCCACCACCTGCCACCCCGTGCACCACGCACGGTATATTTATTTATTTAACGAGTTTTATATAGCACTGGCTAGACCCATAGGTATCAGAGCGCTTTACATAAGGATCAACAATGTTACAACAATGATAACAATTACACGTTACATTAAATATATGCGACACCTTAAAGAACGAGCGGGAGAGACAAAATATAGCGGAAAGGGGGAGAGGGGGAGTTAGATGGGAGAGGAAGAGGGGTTGGCGGTATGAGAGATGAAGGGAAAGTCTGGCCAAAGACCGACTAGGTAGGTGACGACCGAGGAGGGAATCCACAGCCAATCATCCCTATAGCTCTCACAGTAGCTCCATCGGGCATCGGTCAGATAGATAGATAGAATGATAGGAGACAAGGAAAAGGCAGAGTTTCAGAAAACGATGAGGGGGGAATGGGCGAGACAGGAAGACGGGGAGAAAACTGTGCCCAAAGTCTGGCTACATTTAACATTTGTTCAGTGTAGATGGTAAATGTGTGCAGTAGAACTGTATGAAATATGGATTCCATGAGGTTTTATGGCCTTGAAGTTAAGGCTGGATTGTCTATTTTTGTTGGATGCTTCTCAATAACGGAACATATCAACTAAAAATGCCACAAGTGTGAAGGAAGTAAGTTGTTTTGCCAGTGCCAAACCCAACACTACCATATATATATCTTACATTGAGATGATGCTTTCCCTTGACAAACAAAATTAGGGCCAGATGTACTCGGGCCCTCATTTATGGGGGTTTGACGTAGAACAGCGCAGCAAGTTACCTTGCTGTGCTGCCCTACGTCAAACTGAAAGAGCTGGAATGCACCATATTCATCCAATATTGTGTATTCCAGTCTTTTACCTCTGCACTGGTACTGTCTCTGCAGCCTAACGCCAACAAAGCACCCTTTCACCACAGTGCAAAGGTACCTGTGTTTAAGGCAGGACTGTTTTGTACAGGAAGGGGCACTTTAGAGGCATTTTTCGTCTTTTATGTGTGTTGAGAATTCAGCATACATAGAAAGAAGGAAAAACGAGGAGAAAGAAAGATATTTCTTCTTTTTACACCTGCCCTGAGGAGGCATAAGATGTTGACGCATTCCCAGATTTACAAATCCTTGTAAATCTTAAAATGTGTCAAAGTTCATGGGAGTTCTTTGGGTACATCTATCACAATGCACATGGAATGTCTCCCTTGGTCAGAGTAAGGCATTGCAGTAATTTGGGCTATCTTGCCTTACTCAAGATTTATGAGGCCCCATAAGGCCAATATTGTGACTTTGCATGGCTTCATAAACCTGACTCAGAGCCTTGATTTAGCATCTGCCATTTTGCCTGGTGCAAACATGACTCCAGGCGCTCACAAACATGCCCTTTAGGTGTTTTGGTTGTAGCAAATCCAGTGAATCACTAAATGTAAAGTTTTGCAAATGATAAAAAACGCGGTATCTTATTTACTTAAGTTTAATGATTCATAGAGTTATTTTCTGAATCACTTAATTGGTTTTAGAAAAGTTTTTCCAAATGCTCTTTGGAAGGGGCGTGTTTTGGCTGTCCTTTTGAAATAGTGATTATGGAGCCTGATTTTTTAATGGTTTGCGATCCAAATTCAGGTTTCAAACGATTGAAAAGTTACTAACTCCCAAGCTATGGGGGTGGGCGGTCCCTTTAAAAAAAGGGGTGGCTGCTTCAGGGGAAGTCGGCAGTAGTCCCCTGAAACTTTCCAAAAATTTAATATTTTTTAAGAAGCTGCTCAATTTGCTTTTAGAAAACCAAGCTGGTTTAAAAAAAGTTTTCATTTTTGAAAAGCCATCACAGGGATGGTGTTCCGCTGACCCATTGCAAGTCACCATGCCTGTGATTGTGCAACTACATGCATTGTAAATTATGAACTGCCCAATTAATATTGATCAGGTAGGTGGGCAGTAGGGCATAGATCAGATTAAAGTTGATAAATGCGGGTGCGTAATTTGTGACCACTTTTTGCAAATCCAATCTTCCTACATCTGGCCCTAAAACGTATTTTAAATGCCTCCTAAAATGTACAATAAAATATGCTGTGCCACCACAGCGGGCCCAATGAGTGCTTTCTCAATCCCTATAGGAATGTTTATTGGCCCTTATTGTATTGGATCTTTGTAAAAAAAAAAATTCAACTAAGCTACAATGTTCTTTAACACCTTGGCTGCTAAGGCAATTTTCCTCCTGCGCTGATCCTTTAAAATTCCCATTGTTCATGACGAGCTGGGCTCGTCATCAGCACACGACCACTGTGCACCATGACGAGCCCAGCTCGTCATCAGCAGCGAAAGGGTTAAATGGAGAGCATATGGAACTTTCTCGGATCAGCTCCAGACTGGTCCCTCTCCTCGTACCTTCAAGATTTAGTTGGGTCCTAGGTTTTGTTTATAAAGTAAACAAGAACCAGTTGCTGGAAAATTGTCATGGATTGTCTCCCTGAGTAGATACCGGTACAGTGTGAATCATTATTTCCCTGGAAGTAGTTACCAACAGGATTTTTAGTATGACTCTCACAATGAAGAATAACAAAAGGAATCAGTGTTGAGCTGCGGTTTCTGACCGATTTTAAATTTTAAACCAGTAGCAGAATTATTATTGAACTCAAAATAAGGGATTACACGTCTTTGGAGCACCCAGCTTGAACTGCCCGATCATGTGTGCATGCCTATGCCTGTATACCCGCACACACACCGAAAGTATAGGGCCTCTATGAACATAAACCTTTACCACCATGCTGCATGCCTCTTTAATGAAAGTATATGAGCTCAGCATTACAATTGAATTATTGAGAAACCTTTGAATTTATTAGCGATCGTCCCCAATGGGATTCCCACAAACCATGTTCACATACATTGGAAGGACAAAATGTAATGAATCCCTGCAGATTTGGGTCACCTAAAGCGGGTGGACTCCTGGAAGACAACGGGTCAAATCCACACTCCATATTGTCCCTTCTTCAATGTCTTCATATGCACTGGACCTGTAGCATGATGTGTAGCATGGACAACTAATATCGTCACAAAGTGGCATGGACATGTGGCTATTGTGTAAGTGCAAGTCCTGAAAGAAAACAATGCAGCAACGGCTGTTGTCTCACATCTATTAAAAGTTTGTGTAAAGAACACACATGGAAAAGGGTACTTGTGCATTCTAAGTACTAAATAGGTATGACAATTCAACACCCTACTGTGCAGGGAAAAAAATCCTTCTTTGTACACTTGAAACCACATATCCACCCTACATCTCCCGTAGTACAGCAAGCCAAAAGATGTGGACATTGGCCCAGTCAAGCTGCAACACTAACCATAGCAGATACCACCTAATGCAATGTTTGCCCCAATTGGAATTCATTCCACCTATGCATCCAATGAATATTTCACCTTGTCCTCTGTAACACTATTGCTTCTCCCAAGGTCTGACAATATTTATCACTGCTTATGGGACAGTTATCAATGTCAAACAAACACAACTGTAGTCACACATTCCAAATTAGTCAATTACAACAAGTTGCATTAGTTGCAATGGGTGGACAAAGGTTTCTCACAAAGCAAGTTGTTTATTATGGATTTGCCTTTGTGATTCAAAAACAAAGGCCAATGTCCAGTCCATAATCCAAGATGTGGTCCAGCTCAGAGCTGTGCAACCTAATTTTCCAACTAGAACACTGCCATGGAAACCTTCCCAGGAAGGGGCATCTAGTGGGCAGTCCAGGTACCTCAATGACGTCATTTGGGTGGGCTAGGGTTTGGGATCGGGAGGGCTGGGTTTATCTTTGGGACGTCTGGGCTCAGGATTGGGAGGGTTGGGTTGGTCTGTGGGAGAGCTGGGTTCGGTTTTGGGAGGACTGGGTTTGACCATATGGTATATACGGTAAGCTTGAAGGATGGTGATGGGTATAGAGAGGGTGGGAGATGGGGGTGTTTTGTGGCCTTGAAGGATCTGTGGTGGAGTGGGGAAAACATCATTTGGGTTTTGGGAGGCGGTGGGTGGCTTTCTAGACCAGGATCCTTCCGTTTCTATGGCCTTTTGTGGGCGGGAGGGTTTTAGTAGGGGGTCAGGTGTTTTTTGGGTGGACTTCAAAGTGGAAAGGTATGGCAGTGGTGGGAAAGACCTTTCGGGTTAGGGGGGGCAGCAGTGGCAGGAAAGAAGTCAAGTCCAAACATGGTCAGTACCTTGGGAGACTGGGGAGGAGGTGAAGCAAGGGATTGGTTGTTGGAGGTAGAGGGATGTGAAGTTGGCAGTGTGGGTGTGGTACCTGGGTGTTTGATATCTGTAGTGGTTGTGTCTGGTGGTGTGGGTGTTGTGCCTGGGTGTATGTCACTGGATGTGGTGGTGATGGGGTTGTCTGCTTGGTGAGTGGTTGCTTGCCTGTCTGTGTTTGTAGTCATATGCTATGTGAGAATGTTAACATGACATGGATGCATGCTGATGTGTGCCTGTGCTTTGGGCAGGTACAGGAAGAGGGATTGTGGATGAGGAAGAGGCAGGAGGTGGGGTGGAGAGCTGGGATTGTTGGATGCTGCCATGACTGTGGTAGTCTGAACCTGTAAAGATCTTTATAGACCAGACATGTCAGTGTGAATGCCTTACAGGTAATACACCATCGGCATAAGCTGGAGGCTTTCTGCCTGGATGGCATTCAACAGTGCAGTCTGACCCTCAGAAATCTGCCTCAAGATGTCAATTAACTACACACTCAGGGCAGCAGGGGAGACAGAGGCAGCGGGTGAGGTGCTTGGTGCAAAGGACACTCCCCCGTCTTAGGGGAGAGGATCTGGATCACATGGCTAGTGAGCAGCAGGGAGGGTGGAGCTGGAACTGGGGGTGGCAGACATGGATGTTGGGGACACAGGTCCAGGGTAGTCCACCACCACCAGGGAGTGGCCACTGTAGGTTGACTCTGATGATGAAGATGACAATGAACCACCTAGCTCTTCCATGGCATTCCACCACCCTCTAGGCCACTGGTTTCCTTGGTGTCACTGGTGCGGTGCAATGAGAACCACTGTGGCCAACTTCTTCCCCAACAATCTTGGCCATGTCTCCTTCACCACCCTGGGTTGATGTTGAAATAATTGTAGAAATAGGTTAATTGCAATTGCGTGAACACACTGGGCAAAAAAATTCTAACACAACACATTACACAACTGCACAGATCACAACATGTACAAGGATGACTACATTGGCTCCAACATTGGCATTAGCACATGTGTGAAAGATACATGACCTGTGCACAGTCACACATAACATAATCACAGTCTGTTCCAACAGCATGTGTGACCTTGACCCAAATCCACCCTCATGTGTGTAGCAGGAAATATCATCACCCTGTCAACCTAGGCCCTTGTAGCATACCACAGTGATCTGATGTGATCAAATGAAATGTCCACATGGAATGCATTCCTTCCTATCAACACAAGGCCCTGCAATCAGCAAATGGTCAAGTGTCCCTAACCCACAACTTGTTGAACTGCTGGGTACCTGCTACAGCCAAGTTGTAAAAATATGTGACTACCAAAAAGAATGAGACATGGAAGTGCCCATGCCACACTATACAAACTTCCCACCAAAGGAACACTTTCACATCTGTCCACTTACAGATGACACAGTTGAAAGCTACACATGAGTAGCTTAGCTAGGTTTCCCATGTAGTACAGAAGAGTAGAATGGAGACAACGTGGCTCCAACTTGTGTGCAAATTCAACACAAATAACCATTGGACATGAGTCTGCCTGGGAACATCCCCAGTCAAGATTGGTTCATGTGAGGACACATTTTTTTACATTGCAAATCTCAAAGCCATTAGAACACAGAGAGTACATGAGGCTTAGGGGATATCCTGCGGATTCGGTGTGTGTGGCTGTGAACCTAAAATCACCTGTTTTCTCCCCGTGGCTGGGTTTGGCTCCACCCCCCTGTTCCTTCGTTCTTTCACTCACCGGGGATTCCTTTGGACACTGATCGGCCGGGCTTGGCTCCGACGGTCACGCCGCTGCTGCCTACAACCCCCAGGATCCCACTGGGCACGAGCAACATCAGTGCTGCTGCGGATTCAGTGTGTGTGGCTGTGGACCTAAAATCACCTGTTTTCTCCCCGTGGCCGGGCTTGGCTCCACCCCCCTGTTCCTTCATTCTTTCACTCACTGGGGATTCCATTGGACACTGATCGGCGGGGCTTGGCTCCGTCGGTCACGCCGCTGCTAGCTACAACCCCCAAGATCCCACGGGGCACGAGCAACATCAGTGCGCGCCAGGAGGCGCATAAAGCCTCGCCTGGGGCCGAGTCCCCTGCTGCTGCGGATTCGGTGTGTGTGGCTGTGGACCTAAAATCACCTGTTTTCTCCCCGTGGCCGGGCTTGGCTCCACCCCCCTGTTCCTTCATTCTTTCACTCACCGGGGATTCCTTTGTACACTGATCGGCCGGGCTTGGCTCCGCCGGTCATGCCGCTGCTGCCTACAACCCCCAGGATTTCACGGGGCACGAGCAACATCAGTGCGCGCCAGGAGGCGCATAAAGCCCAGCCTGGTCCCTCGTTCCATGAGGACGCACGCTGGACGTGCCGGGAGAAGCCCAGGACAAGGGCGGGACCGTCTGTGGCCGTCCGGGGCCGGAGGAGGCTGGGCTGGGCCACACCCCTAATATTCGTATCACTACATTCAGAGTTATTTAAACTACTCCATAAGGTACTGTTAAAAACTTTACCTGGACGTCTGGTACTATTTTATTTATAGTCACTTGTCCACAGGGTTCTTTATACAAACATTTACCCCACTGTGTATCTTGAAGTTGATCACCACAGGGAGGAAAGGCTGGGTATAGTGGGAGTTGCCGTGTGTAATTGATAGAAAATGAGCGGCAGGGGTAAAAATGCCAAGTCTGTTAAACCAGGTCCTGTCACTAGGCACCAGGCTGCTGTAGCACAACCTCTCCCGAGCCTGAGGGCCATTGATAAGATGCTGCAGAAGACTATTGAGGTTGTGGCTACAGCGATAGAAAATACAGAGAGGCGATTGTCAATCACCCCCGCTGTTCCTTTGCTTCGGCAAGTGGATGATTTTTCAGTGACTACAGCCATTCCCCCTGACTCTAGCTTCTTTCTTACGTCCTCTTACGCTGAGTTACCCTGTGCCCAGGCTGACCCTGAGGTTATTAATATCCCTGAGGTTTTTCAATCCCCCCCACATCCTGTATTAAAAAAAGTCCCTAAAGCATGTCCGAGAGGCAAGAAAATAAAACCTAAAAAAAAACAAATTAAAAAAAGCTTGCCTATACCTGATTGTACACCGGTTCTAGCTGGCCCATCTCGACCATTTGTGGGAACACCAGTCTGGGTTACCCACATAATTGCTGACCTTCAGGCCTTTATGGAAAATCTTATTGGCACACATATTAAATCCCTCTCATCCAGGCTAGATAGATTAGTTTCTACAATTAACAATGCAGGTATAGGAAAAGTCCAGTCTACTAGCCCACCAGGGAAACAAGTTATTAGGGAGATGCCAAACACTATTAATACCATTCCTTATTTAAGACAGTTCCCAGTCAGGAAAAATGCGTCTGGGACTCCTGTGCCTGAACTGATACCAACTGGTTCTAAAATAAATTTTGATTTCCAAAACCTTGACGTTAATACTAATATTCCAGCTGTACTGCCCCAGGATAGTGGTAATTTTATCCCTAAACCAGCTTTGCCTTTGAACAAGGATGGAAAAGTGGGCAGTGGAAATAATGTAGTGGTTAGGGGGGCCTCGAAGCGGGGGTAAAGCATTTGGGCGAACAAACCAAACCTAGTAGAAATATCCCAGTAAAGGAATCTTCAATTGAGCTCCCGACTATTGACCTCCCTCCAGAGTCTCTACCATTTGTAGTAGTGCTTGCTGGGGTCCCACCCTTAAGCCAGGGGAAAAATGAGGACCATACTGATCTCAAAAACAAATGCATAAATTGGCTTAATATCAACAGCTCTTCTCCCCCTAATGCATCTGGTGAAATATTATGTGTTAGAAGAGTAGATTGGATTGGGTCTGGTCCTAAAACTATTGCAAGTAACTGTGTCATAATTAATTTTAGGCACACATGTGCTGTAGAACACATCTGCAGTGGGTTGCCAACTTGGTCTAATACCCAAATCCTTCCCCTTCACTTATCGTACTTCTATCCCACTCCATGGGCGAGAAATGGCCAGAGCAGAGGTGTCCAGTATGAAGGGGGGCAAAATAATCAATCACATAGATTCCAACAGGGGAGAAGGACTTGGGAGGGTTTAGACTTGCATATCCCTTTTCCATCAATATTTCCCTAAAGAAATAGGTTCAGCGTACTGGAACAGGTGGATTGACGCCCTGGGAGGCAAGATTGTACATTAGAAAATGGTTATAGCTTAGGTATCTGTGAAACTACACTGAAGGGCAACGTTGCTATCATAACTCAGGTCAATTTAACAGCAGTGCATCACTTGCCCGATGAAGGTAGGATGGCCTTGGTTGAGAGATCGCATCAGCAGGGATTAGACACATTAAATATTGCACTAGTTAACGGTGAGACCAGGAAAGGGACAAATAAGTACATGGGGCCTTATTTATGAAGGACTTGCGCCGCCGGTGCGTCACTTTTAACATGGGAAAAAGTGACGCACCGGCGGCGCAAGTCCTTCATAAATAAGGCCCATGGTTTTGACTGATACTAGCAGCTTGGAGAGTGGCAATGGGAAACTGCCAGCAAATGCTGGGGTTCCAGATGGTTGTATAAAAATTCTGTCCTGGAATGTGGCCGGTTTGAAAAACAAATTGCATTTGCCTGAGTGGAGTTCCTTTATGGCAAGGCACCACATCTGCTTGATGCAGGAAATCTGGGCATTGGAGGATAGTGTAAGTTCTGGTTATGCAACCTTTGATATTTTGGCAACAACTACGGGCAATGGGAGACCATCGGGAGGCCTATCAATATGGGTGGACACGCACTTAGGTGTTCAGGCTGTTCAAATACCAACTCATTCTCTTGATGTCCAGTGCGTACTCTTAACCCCCCAAAATATGCCTCAGGTGGCCATATTAAATATTTATTCACGGCCAGTTAAATATGGGCAGGAATCTGAAACAATTGATGTAATAAAACACTTTATTCAGGCGCTTGATCCCTCAATCGTCATAGTGCTTGGCGGTGACTTTAATTGCCAGTTTGAGCCCCTTGTTAGTGTTGAGCTGGGCGAACAAGAAGATGAGGACCTTTTTTGGCATGTTCCTGACCCACAGATTCCATCTGTAAGGGCATTGACCCCGTTGGTCCTCCAAATTAAATCATTGTCCCTTGCAACGTCTTTGTGGGCGTGCAATGGGAGGTTTGAACCCGATAGACCGGGATCTGCTACATTCAATAGAATTGAGCAAACCTCCATTATCGACTATATAATGATGGAGCTTAAATATTGGGATAGGCTGATGAAATTCAAAATCTTCCCAAGGCATGACAGTGACCACAATGCTCTTGTCCTAACACTTAAACCCAGGAGTTTTGGGTTGACAAACCCTGGACCCGAACCCAATTCTAATTTCTTGCCTTTTACAGTAGCAAATAATAGGCGCTGGGTTAAATGGCCTTATTTCCAGGACTCCCCCACTAAACTCGCTGAAATATATAAGATAGTCATACCTCTGATTTCTGCGATGGAGGACTTGGGCCCCCAGGGTAGAGCTGTGGAAACCCATGAGCAACTGGCTGATGCTCTAGTGGATGTGTTTTGCCCTGTGAGTGGTAATAAATCCCACCTGGCCAAGACACACCCCATGTATGGCGACACTTGTAGGAAGGCAAAAAAAGAACTCCTCTCGGCAATTAAAACTAAAGACAGAGCTGGAATTAGAACATCACGACTGCTCTATAAAAAGGCTACCACTATGGTAAAAAAGGACTTGGAGGAGAAAAGGTGGGAGGAGCTTAGATTAGCTCGCTCATCGAAGGACTCTAAATCCTTCTGGACCATTGTCGCAGCAGGGGTGGGTGGGGGTAGTCTGGCCGTACCACTGAATATAGCACCTTTAGCCTAGGAGGCCCACTTTGGTGCATTATATGCTATTTCTGAGCCAGAGTCTGTGCCCCTCTCAGGTCTTGTACCATGTCAGGATGGGAGCATGGTGAGTGCGATGGAACAGGTCCCGGGCAAAGCTAGGGTGCCTCCTCCGCTCGCCACCGCGGACCCCCGCCATGAGTATAGATTGGCGTGGGCCACGGCCAGCGAGTGGCGCCAGGGCACTTGGGAGGCAGAGGATGAGTGTCATCTTGCAATACCCAAGACCATTACTCTGAAGGAGGTCGAGTTTGCACTAGCCAGGTTACTTCCGCACAAAGCCAGTTGATAAACTACCTGGGGATTTATTTCGCTCTCAACCCAAAATATGGGCTCCATATTTGGTTGTCCTATTCAATGCTATCCTCTCTGGGATCGACCTACCGGGCACTTGGTTGGGAGCCGAGATCGTTCCCATCTACAAGAAAGGCTGTCCATTATTCCCATCAAATTATAGGCCCATTAGCCTTATTGATACAACCCAAAAGCTAATGGGCAGGATTATCCTGGGCAGAATCCTTGGGTGGGTGGAGGAAAATGAAATATTGACCATACTCCAGGCTGGGTTTAGGACAGGTATTTCAACCCTGGACCAAATATTCCGTCTCCAGACTCTATTCTGGAAAACGGCAAAAGTGGAGGGTGGCAGTCTCTACCTTGTCTTTGTTGACCTACGGGCTGCTTTCAATCTTGTTCCTAGGGAAAATCTGTGGCAAGTCTTAGCATCCTCAGGCCTCCCGCTCTATTTGTTGGACATTTTAAATAGATTACATACTGGCAATTATGCCTGAGTCCGATGTGGGAGGTATGGAGAGCTCTCAGCACCTTTTCCTGTCCTAAAGGGTGTAAGCCAGGGTTGCGTCTTGGCTCCCACGTTATTCTGTCTTTACATAAATGGGCTTGTGGACCATTTAAATGGCGTATTAGACACTGACGCACCTAGATTGGCTACTGGGAGGGTGCCCGCTCTGATGTTTGCGGATGACACTTTGCTGTTATCCAAAACATCATTAGCTATCCAGCGTATCCTGGACGGTTTTGCAAGGTTCTGCGCTCTGCGTGGATTGGAGGTCAACTTGGAAAAGACCAGGTTTATGATATTCAATCCACCGAGACAGACCCTCCCAAACCCAGTCCTCAATAGTAAACCTTTGGAACGTGTTAAAACATTTGTCTATCTGGGCATCACCTTGACGGAAGATTTTGATTCGGGTTTCCAAACCTCTAAGTCAGCCCTTAGGCTAACACAAATAGTAGGGGGTATTAGTAAGCTCCATAGAACATCACATTTCAAACCTACTGGTCCGGTGCTTGAAATTTATCGACTCCAGGTGAGAACAGCCTCAACGTATGGTGCTATACTCTGGGGCCATAAGAATATTTCAAGTCTTCTGAGGGTGGAACAATGTTTTATGAGGAACTTGGTGGGTCTACCACAAAGTACACCTCTTATCCCTCTAAGGTTTGATTTGGGCCTGGAATCAATAGAAAAATTGGTAGCTGCATGGCCCCTCCTCTATTGGAAGAGGCTCTGGACGGTTTCTGAGCTGGCCCCCTATAGAACTGAATTCTTGGAGGTTTGGGGCCTCTTAAAAAACAAAAACATCCCTTGGCTTAACCAGATTAACGTCCTTAGTGCCCGGGTAGGGTTGTCTGAACTCTGGGAGACCCCGGAGGTGAGCTGCCCGAGGATATCTAGATTGGAACGTCAAAATCTGCTGAAGCACCACAACTGCGAAGCCCTGCAAAGATTATCTACCCTGGGTAGGCTGTCCGCTAAATTCCTTTTAGTAAAATCGGAACCACGACTTGAGCAATTCCTAGATAAAATCCAACCACCTCTAGCGTGGAAGCTATATACACAATTAAGGCATGGTAGCCTACCAATCAGGGAATTTACTTCTAAATGGGCACACTCGAAGAACGACGCATGCCCGGCTTGTAGTTATAAACAAGAAGATGTTCGCCATGTTCTGTTCTTCTGTCCAGCGTATCTTGCAATAAGGAAATGCTGGCTGATCCCATTATGCAGGAACCTGGGGTTCAGACACTGCAACCAGGCCTGTATGGTTTTAATGTACGATACCTCTTCCCCAATAGTATTTGCTGTATCCTGTTATTTGTTTGGTATGTGGCGCATAAGGAAAAGTTTTGTATAATCCCAGTGTATTAATTCACAAATTGTATATTTCTTGGTCTTTGATAACTGTGTGTTTAATTAATTTTTATCTTTAATATTGATATTTATTCTTTTTAAATTGACCGTGCTCTGTATGTATTTTATCTGCACTTTTATGGTCCCCTGGACCGAAATAAAGTTAGCAAACAAGATATCCAGTCCATAAAGAAGTCTTATTCGTGTCCACAAGGAAAGGGTCATTCACTTTATTTTCCATGTTTCACAATCACACATACCACTGTAGTGCTGAAAGACACATATAAGCTAAAGATATCAGTATATCTCTCCCTGATTCATATTACCAGTCACAGAATACCCCTCCACAAATGCACATGTGCATCCCACCTGACAGAATACAGCCTTCTCAGAGGCATGCAAAGTCACACTGCCTGAAAGTACTAGAAGATTCCACCCATGTGTGTCATTACCTTGACATTTTAGCCTAGCTAATGACATCCATCAATGCCATTAGGTATGTGTGACTCACCTACACATATCTACATACCTCTGTTTGTAGGTACACCTACTTTGTATATCCATCACTGAATTATATTGTAATGAACACATTGGTCAACAAATGCAAATATGAGGGAGTCAGATTGAAAGCCTTGTAGACCCTTAGATCATGCATGGAACAGTTGTACATGTGACTGTACAACACGTAAAGGTGCCCATGCCGGCATGTAGGCATCACAACATATGGCACCAGTTGTGTTAGCCACCACATGATAATGTACATTCCCCACTTACCAACGAAAAGTAGTGCTCAGTGTCTGCATCCAGAGTGCACTGTATGTCATGCCACATGTAAGTGGTCCACCATCACATAAGACACTGAAGTGAGCATCACTCCAGACACAATGATGACAACCGGCCTGGTTGGGTCCACTGTTACACATGATAGCAGAAGATAATGTTGGTCAGCTATGACATTAAGCAGTCATGTGTCTGTTCAACTCTGGCACAAGGAATTTGACTGTACCCTGCTTAGTTTTTGCTCACATGGATAATAGTCTACTGTTATCACTATGCATCTACTGCCAGACCTACACATGCAACAACTCTCCCATTGTGTGGTATATGAGTTACCTTCAAGATTGAAGGGAAATAGCTGCCTGCAATAAAGGATAGATGGTCATGCAGAATGTTACAATCAGGTCAATGCTAGTGTTGGGCTCTCAACTGCCCATCAAGGTCCTGGTATGCCACCACCAGCATGCGGGCCATTAGGGGGGTCAGGCTATGGCACATAGCCCTTCTGCCTTGAGAGGACAGCCCCAGCTGGACCTCCACAATCTTCCGGGTCCTGCGACTCAGATCATCCCACTTTTTTCTGTAGTGAACACTGCACCAACGAGAGACCCCCCCCCCCAGGGATCACACCTTCTGGGTGAAGGCTTTCCATAAGAATACCTTCTGGTGAGCATTGACCTGTATGGATGCAATATATGAAGAGACTGAGTGAACATACGAGATACAGGTTATCTGCTAGGGTGACACTAAGATAATATACAGCTAGCAAACACATCTAACAAAGTTACCCACATTACATTTTTGAAGCACCCATGCTGAGCACTAGAAAAATCATAAAGTCCTCTTGGATTTACCCACCATCCTGATCATGCCTATACTGACTACACCAGACCACTTACACAGCTCTGGCCTACACCACAAGTGCTCTGAAAGGTGTTCCATGTAACACAGCACACCATTGTGTCCTCCTGAAGGTAAGAATAGTAGAGCAGCACTGGACAGACACCCAAGCAGTGTGGACAAATTACTTGATTCCAACTGTCCAAGACATCACTGCTACCAGGGCATTGAGTACATTCAAAGTTTGGGAACACAATCAAACAACTGCCATGTGCGTAACTGAGAATTTCTACTCTGAGAATCAGTGGACGTGTGATTTACTCATTTGGACATCATACTACTTCTGCATGTGTTTGTGTGGGAAGTCCAGGCATCACAGCACACACTGTATGCCATATATGGCAGGGTGTATCAGACAACATCAACATACCATTACACATACTACGTGATTGCACCCTATTACACAGCAGGTGATACACATCAGAAATGCACTGCAGATGTAATCAACTATCTTCAGTGAACATGCTTCACTTAAACAATGTTCCTGTACATTAGTAGCATCACTCAAATGGCAGTAAAATCCCAGACATGTGGGAGAAAAGGGCCTGTCCTAAGGCAATGACACACAGTGATAATATGGGGTCATGTACTGCAGTTTCCGGTATGCATCTTTCACCATGCACCAAACCAAATGTAGTAATACTAGGTGCATGCAGGCCAACTCATGGTCCTCCTGTCACACTGAATCAGGCAACATCTGAAGGTCAGCAGAGCTGTATTGAGAGTATAATATGTGTCTGTTTCTCTGGCAAAGAAACTCTGCTACAGCCTGGGCCGTGGACTATATAGGGCACAAATGAATGTCTGTGTCTGCTCTCTGCATGTTGAGTATACTGCTCCCACATGACCATCATATGTTCCACACCTAACATTACATCTAGTGGCCATCCCATATATGACATTACTGTTGGGGTTCACTGTCAACTGATCTGTGAGGTGATTGTATCTCTCTGACAACAGGATGGTAAGGGCTCATGTGTGTTGTGTGATTTTTGAGACTGTACATATATTTCACATCTTCCTCAAATGAAACTCACAGGAAACATACACAGATTAGGGTGTAAGGCCTATACATTTGTTACCACATCTGCCCTAAAAGGACTTGCAAAATCATCATTTGTAAAAATAGGTTGATACATGCATAGATATGTGCATACAACAGGAGTAGGGTTTAGGACTGTATATACATCACCATGATGATGATGTCATTGCACAGAGTACAGTATCACATGGACCATGACATATTTGTCCTACGTGGGGCCACGCTATCTGACTTATAAACCTCTGTTGTCAGTCTGTGACTCTGAGCCACATTGTGGCCCATGGTATTGGTTAGGATAAATGTTGCAGACTACACATACTGTATGAGCAGTGTCCACCTACTTCTCTGGTAAGACATAGAAATGGTGATACAGGGAATGGACCTCGTTCATGAGGATCTCCAGCTCCTCTGGAGTGAAGGAGGGGTTCTGCTCCCTGTACAGCGCAACATGGCAGTCCCCAGAGATGGCAAACAACAGCTATATAAGGAGGTGTTGCAAGAAGCAGTGTCTGAAGGCAAGTGATTTTATTTCCAAACTGCAATATATAAGTACGCAATATAGGTGAGCTTCTGTGTAGATGCCCACAGCCATTGGACCACAACTGTCACATTTTACAACTTTAGCCTATACTGTAACAACCGTGGGTGAATCCGCCTACCGCACAACTCAAAACAACTAGCAGTCGGCGAATCAGCGTGTGACATAAGCGAGGTCAGGCATCCACGTCGGTGGGTTTCTCTTGGGACGGCCACATCCTTTGAACCGCAATGGACTGATTTTCCAAATTTAGCCTATTGCTGTGACCACCATGATTGAATCCTCCTACTGTGCCCTTCAAATCAGCCTGTGGTTGGCGAATGAGCATGTCACATAAACAAGGTCAAGCATCCACATAGGTGGACTCCCGTGTAGACAGCCACATCCCTTGAACCGTTACGGGAGCATTTTCCAAATTAGTCTATGGCTGTGACTGCCATATATAAAGTCGTCTAGCATGCAGTTTGAATTCGCCAGAGGTGGGCGATCCTGCATGTCCCATTGGTGTGGTCAGGCATGCACCATGTCAGATTTGAAAACCACATTGTAAAGCAGTCTTCCAAGTGCATTTCAGCCACTACATATATTTTGTAACATGTCACTTGATGTGTGACAACACTCCTCTGCCTATACCATTACTCACACAACAGTGTTGTACATTACTATGCAGGAACACATGATTACTGTAGTGTAGTGTAACCTGGCGGGGGCGGTAGTAAGGTGTGCAATGCAGACTCCACACCATGATGATGTACATCAAACAGATAACGTTTGCCTGATGTGCACAGTGCTGTTACAGACACATGTGCAGTCCAGTTTGGGGATGTTAAGTGGAACTTGGAATGATGGAAATGGATCATATATCAGGTAAGTCAATGTCATTCTCTATGCTGTTTTGCACTAGTAATGGGCGCTTCCACAACAGTGGCCAATGGGGGATATGCATCATCCAGATAATTTTCAGGTTTCTCTTCCACTGTCCGCAAGCAAGAAGTTGGTATGTATGCTTTTGTCTTTCATACAAGTATAATGTGTAAAGCTGTGTTCTGCTCACATAAGCAGGACTGTTTGTTCACATGACGTTTGGCTGTGTCTTGGTATATGCTGGTGTGGACACTGTTGCCAATATCTATATGTGTCTAAACTCCACACAAAAGTACTCTGGCAGAGGGAAGAGACAACAGCCTCTAGTATTCCAGCCATTTCCAGACTTAAAATCTATGAAGAAGATGTCATCAGGTAGTTTTGCCTCAATAGGCAGACAGCACAAGATCTATGTGACCAATTGGAGCCTCATGTACGTCCTCAAAGGTCCTATTTCACATCCCTGACAATGGTGAAACTCATGGCTGCACTACATTTCCTGGCTACAGGTTCTTTTCAGTGCCCTGTGACTATATCTGGTAGAATGTTACAACCTATGATCAGTGTGGTCCTGTGTGATGTGCTCTTAGTACTGATGAGACACAATGGACAGCTACATTTAGTTCTCCAGATGTGAAGATTTGGCCAATGTGAAGGGGGGATTTTATGGATTAGGACGACTCCCACATGTTATTGGATCTATTGACGGCACACATTTTTACCTTAATACCACCACAAATTAGAGAACAGGTATTTAGGAACAGGTATCATTTCCATTCTATCAATGTACAAGTGGTATGTTTAGTGGACTTAGTGGACTTATACATTTCACGTCAGTGCCAGATTCCCAGGATCTGCCCTTTACTCCTTTATAGTGCGAAACAGCACCATACAGCAGTTGATGTCACAACTACTACCGGAGAGGGCCTGGCTTGTTGGTGAATATGATGGGTCCAACCTTTGTATTCATGATGTCTGGTTGCATCTTCTGCAAATATGAAACTCATTATGGCACATATGTGTGTCTTCTATCTAGGAGACTCAGTGTATCCCAACTGCCCATGGTTGTTGACACTGCTGAGGAATCAGACATGCCACAGGGAGACTGCTTAAATGAGGCCCATGGTAGAACAAGGAAGCCAGTGGAGCAGGCATTTGGGCTCCTGAAGATTAAATTCAGATATCTAATGATTTACAAGAAAGGGTCTAAGGTATAATGCCACACTTATTTATATTATGGGAATGTTGTGACATATGGTGCACTGATAGAGTGACCCCTGACCCTGCTTGCAGGACAGGTCGCTCCCCTGCTGCCGCACAGCTCTACCTGCATGCCAGCGCCTCCCTCGCTGCTGCTGCTCTGCCTTTTCCAGAAGGCTGTTCCCGCCGCTGCTCCCCTGCGGCCCGACCCCCTCGCTCCCGCCTACCATCTGCTCCTCCCTCCCTACCCGCCTTAAATAGCGGCTGCTGCACGACAGCAGGATTGACCACTGACCCTGCTTGCAGGACAAGTCATTCCCCTGCTGCCGCACAGCTCCACCTGCGTGCCAGCGCCTCCTTCACTGCCGCTGCTCCGCCTGTTCCAGAAGCCCATTCCCGCCGCTGCTCCCCTGCGGCCCGCCCCCTCGCCACCCCGCTCTTGACTACCAGCTGCTCCTCCCTCCCTACCTGCCTTAAATAGCGCCAGACGTTGCCTTCCTGACCGAGACGTGGTGGAACGACTCCTCGGCACCCAATGGCTACAAGATCACCCGTAGAGACCGCACCAACGGAACTGGAGGAGGTCTAGCCATTGTCCACAAATCCACCCTCCAGTGCTACACCCACGCAGATGACACCCTCAGCACTGCCGAACACCTGCACTTCTGGATCCACATCGACCCCAACACCACCCTCAGAGGAACACTGGTCTACAGACCCCCGTACCCCAAACTCAGTTCTGCAACTCCATCGCCGAACTCGCCATCACCTACGCACTCGACTTCACAGACTACATCCTCCTCGGGGACCTTAACTTCCACCTTGAGAACAACAACAACGCCAACTCCGCCACTCTCATCGATAACCTCACCAACCTCGGCCTCAGACAACTCGTCACCGCACCCACCCACGCCGCCGGCCACACGCTTGACCCCGTCTTCGCCACAAGCACCCACGTTGCCTTCAACCACACCATCGAACTCCATTGCACCGACAACCGCTGCATCCATTTCACCTTCCAGAATCCTACCACGCATCACCGCACCCAACAGCTGCCCTGCCGCTGCTGGAGCAAAGTCACCGAAGACCAGCTGACCTCCACCCTCACCCAGAACCCCCCCACCAACCCCACCGACCAAGGCGCTGTGGCCGGCAACCTCAGACAGTGGATCAATGACTGCGCCAACACCCTCGCCCCACTCAAGAAACCCCCCAACAACCACACCAGCAAGAAATCCACAAGGATCACCGAGGAGCTCTACACCTCCAAACGCACATGCCGGAAACTGGAGAAGAAATGGCTCCACAAGCGCACACCGGACAGCCACGCAGCCCACAAGGACGCCATCTGCAGACATCACCACCTCATAAGAACAGCCAAAAGATCTTCCTTCAATGCCCACCTGGACAACAACGCACACGACAGCAAAGAGCTATTCAACATAGTGAAGGAACTCTCCAACCCCAGCGCCAACACCAACGACATCCCGCCCTCACAAGATCTGTGTGACTCACTGGCCACCTTCTTCCACCGCAAGATAGCCGACATCCGCGAAAGCTTCAACACCACGACCACCCCGATAACGCAAGGCTCCAACACCCCCTCGAACACCACCGGCACCAACCACCTGACCTTCTGGTCCAACGTAAACGATGGTGAGACGCGCACTGCCATAAACTCCATCCACTCAGGATCACCATCGGAACCCTGCCCACACCACATATTCAACAAAGCGGATGCAACCATCGCACCCCAATTACGGTAGTTCATCAATATCTCCAAAATAGTGACATTCCCGGAAAGCTGGAAGCATGCCGAAATCAACGCCCTCCTCAAGAAACCCAAGGCGGACCCCAAGGGCCTCAAGAACCTCCGGCCCATCTCCCTGCTCCCCTTGTAAATGTGTAAATGTATTGCGATTTATATAGCGCACGTATCACCCGCAGGCATCAAGGCGCTTGCCTTGGGAACCCGTCCTGGTATTCCCCTGTGTGATAGCCCCAGCAGGGTATCCACAAGGTGAAAGCCAGGCATCCCGCCGCGAAGGGCCGTAGTGGAGATTAAGCAAGCTATTGCCCAGAGTCGCAGAGTGTGAACCCGTGAATCGAGTAGGCACCGGAGCGAGAATTATCGAGTCCGTGGAATATTTGAGCCCAAGACCCGCCGAGGTGGGGAATTGAACCCTGGTCCAGGACGGATCTCAGCTTCTGGGTCTGCTGCCTCTAACCCCTGAGCCACACTTCTCCACTTCCCGGCGAAGGTCATCCAGAAAATCGCCAACATGCAACTGACCCGCCACCTCGAGGACAACAACATCCTAGACCCTTCCCAGTCCGGATTCAGACAAAACCACAGCACCGAGACAGACCTCATCGCCGCCACAGATGACATCAGGTGCCAACTCGACAATGGCGAGACATCAGCCCTCATCCTTCTGAACCTGTCAGCCGCCTTTCACACGGTCTGCCACCACACACTAAAGACACGCCTCCATGAAGCCGGAATCCGAGAAAAGGCCCTGGACTGGACAACGTCCTTCCTCTCCAGCAGTCCTCTTCCACCCTTTTCCGATCTAAAGCCACCGACACCATCTGCAGCGTACCCCAGGGCTCATCCCTCAGCCCGACCCTGTTCAACGTCTACATGGCCCCCCTCGCACAAGTGGCCGGCCAGCACGACCTCAACATCATCTCCTACGCTGACGATACTCAGCTCATCCTCTCCCTCACCAAGGACCACACACCGCCAAAACCAACCTCCATGAGGGAATGAAGGCCATCGCCGAGTGGATGAGGAGCAGAGGTCTGAAACTGAACTCGGACTAACCAGAGGTCCTCATCCTCGGCCCCACCCCGTCTGCCTGGGACGACTCCTGGTGGCCGACCACACTGAGAACAGCACCGACACCCACAGACCAAGCACACAACCTATGATTCATCCTCGACTCCTCCCTCTCCATGTCGAGGCAGGTCAACGCCATCTCCTCTGCCTGCTACAACACCCTCAGCATGCTCCGCAGGATCTATAAATGGATCCCGACTGAAACAAGAAGAACTGTGACCCAAGCCCTCGTCCGCAGCAGACTGAACTATGGCAAAGCACTACGCAAGAATCCCTGCCAAACACCTACGACAACTACAACGCATCCAGAACGCCTCCACCCGACTGATCCTCAACATCCCTCATCACAGCCACATCACGCCCCACCTTCAAGCTCCTCACCCACGCACACAAGGCACTCCACAACATTGGACCAGCCTACCTGAACAGCAGACTCAGTTTCCACACCCCAACCCGCCAGCTCCGCTCCGCCAACTTCTCCTTTGCAAGCATCCTCAAATCCAACGAACAACCTCCAAGGCCTGGAACACCCTCCCTACCCACCTGCGACAGACCCAAGAGCTGCTCACCTTCAGAAGACTCCTCAAGACCTGGCTCTTGGAGCAGTAGCAGCACCCCACTCCCTTCAGTGCCTTGAGACCCTCACTGGTAAGTTGTGCGCTTTACAAGTGATTGATTGATCAGAGGAAATAAGACCGTTGTACATTCCTATGATGTAGAAAAAGCTTTCCACAATAGATATTTATATTGATTATTTGATCCGCACTCATCAAGGACAAGAAATCAATTCCACCAAATGAAATAGTTCATACAGTTCTTTATCCTTTAAATCTTTCTTTTCTTTTCTTCAAAGTAGCCAGTAGCCAACACGTTTAGTCCTATTGAAGGACTTTTTCAGGGCTACAAGACATGGATAACATAAAGTGATTAAAAATCCTTTTTAAAAGATTAATGTATGAATAACCAAACTATTTACACAATCCAAATATAAATCCATAGCTCCTCTACTTACATATTTACATTGTTAGTATGACCATCAATTGATACTGAGGCCATGATCTTTTTATAAACTCAACCCCATAAATTTGTATATACAACCTAAAATCATAAGTGCAACAGTTCATATTTACAATGTTAAATCATCTTGCATTAGATTCGTAACAGAAAGACAGTATGGGAAGCTTATTATATAAGCACTGTCTTACACTTGAAACATGATTGTTTATTTAGCATCTTTAAACATATGCGTTAATTCTAGCTAATAAAACCTAACACAAAACGAGAAAAGTTTATTAGGAATGACAACATTTGGAGAAAAAATCACTATATATAGTCACTTGTAATAAAACAGTTAATTGATGCATAGGGTAATACACAACTTTATATACTATCATTGTGAGATCAGCTAACTTACTTCAGTGACTATAAAAGCACCTAGAAGGAATAAATGTAACCCCTTGGCCACGGGGGTAATTTCCCCGCTGTGCAGGGGGCGGGGGGCGCGCACAGTGCCCCGGTGCTCGTGACGAGCTCAGCTCATCATGAGCCATGGTGGCCGTGTGCTCATGACGAGCTGAGCCAGCCATGGCCACACCAGTTTCTTTGGAACGCTAAGCACAGGGTGGGAATTAGCCCCGCGTGCGAGCGTTGGAGCCGTTATGATGAGCTCAGCTCATCATGAGCACACGGCAACCGTGGCTCATGACGAGCTGAGCTCATCGTGAGCATGGGAGGGGTTAAATAGGACCGAAGCTTTTAGTATTATATGGTTACATCATCAGTTTTCCATTTAATCATATAAGTGTTTCTTCCTCTCAAATTCAGCAGATCATATAATCTTTCTTATAAAAAATAACAAGATATTATGATCACTTGACCGCTATTGTATTTATTAATGCGTCTTACTTTTTAAACTTAAGGACATTATTAGCAACAGAACCATACCTGTGTCCCTACCGTATTGAGACCGACAGATAAAGGAGCACTTTTCTTTTTTTTTTTTTTTATTCGATCCACTACAAGGTTCCGTTGGTACAATAGCAGACACAGGCTCTACAAGATAGAAGAGATGAATATGTTTTTTTCCTATACATGCAAAAGCTATTACTAATTTCAAAATTCATAGAAACAGAATCTATAGAGAACTGAATTTTATATGTCTCATCGATTTCATCAAAGACATCCCTGATTAATCTTCTTATAATTCATAAAAACAGAATCTATACAGAACTGAATCTTACATGTCTCATCAGTTTAATCAAAAATGTCCAAAATTAGTCTACTTATAATGTCATGTTAGGCCGAAGGTTTACAGATAATAGCAATCATACCTTTGCATCCTTGTTTGGAGGCTGTCATCAGGGGGATATTACAAGGCAAAAATCCTGTGCAGTGTGCGGTCAATGACTATAACAAAACATAAGATAACAGTTTCTAATTTCTCATCCGGAACATGGATAAACACAAGTTATTATGTCTGAAGGCCTATTTTACATCAACTTTGAGTCGATCTAAACGCTATAGTTAATGTACAGTGTGCCCATTTTCTCCAAACATACTGTAATGCCGGGATACTCGGTCTATTAGTCACAGAGCTTCAGGCAAGGTAAACACTATTTTCAAGGTTACCATTCTGACTATATTACAAGTTATAGGCCAGAGTCAGACTACAACTATATAATGGTGCCACCACTCCAATCATATATCATAAACCCGAAGCCTTATTGCTATAGTAAGGGAGTGCAGTATAACATTCTGCCCCAATGCTCAGTCCTGGGAATGTGCCCCCAAAAAAATCGCATGGCATTTAAGCATAAGATGCCATACTTTTATCATTCATTCATTCAAAAGATCTTTATTTCGGAACTGTGCCATAAAAGAAGACAGTGATTAATAAAACATGATATTGATAACTGTATAAATTCATTGTGTGAGAAGCAATTACAACAGAATTTAATGGCACAAAAAGGTTATACAGATTACATAGGTATCAGCTGCAGTTATAAATATTAAAACAATAAATAATATCATCTAGCATATAAGAACATATAAAAAAGTACAATACAATATGCCATGGGCTAGAAGTACAGGAATAAGTGCGTTCAATCAATGACCTGCGCTTAAACATAGCAGCCAAGAATTCTGAAACGGCAAATACAGTTGATCCTGTTCTGTCAGTTTTTAGTATTCTGAATGCATCTTCGAAGGCCCAGGTTTTTACATAGGGGAACCAGCCAATAGTTCATTGCCTTAGAATAGCCTGGGCAAAAAAACAACACATGCAACTCATTTTCAATGGCAGATTTACAAGCTGGACAGCTGGACAAGGCGGAGGGTGACCACTTGCAGGTAAAGGCTCGGAGCGGTAAAACACTGTGCCTCCACTGCACGTATAGTTTTTTTGCCAAGAGAGGGTAGATATTACCTAAAAATTTCTCATACAGATAAGAATCTTTAACCAAGAGAAAAGAGGCTGTTATGGAACCAGTGCGTGGGTTGCATTGGGAAGTGGCGAGACTATCTGTACGAAAAACATTTGTGAGCTGAGTGCTTGAAAGTTTTTTACACCCCTGTTCTGGATTGAACCAAAGCTCTGGAAGTTTTAACCTTATGTATTCTTTCTTTATGTAAGCAAGCCAAGGGAATTTCCCGGTGCCGGCAAAAGACAGAATCTCCTTGAGTAAGGTTTTCATTAAGTGTGACACCAAGATAATCAAAGATACTGACCCTTTCCAGGGGTATCTGCCCTAAGCTGGGGTTCGCCCTGGTCATTTGTGGAGCACTGAAGATCATGCATTTAGTTTTTAAAAAGTTGATCTCCAGGCCTCGAATGGTGCAAAAATCTTGAAAACCATCCAGTATTCTCTGAATCCCCGTAGGGGATTTAGACAGCAAAAGGGTATCATTGGTAAACATAATTGCCGGGAACCCTGTTGCCCGCCAACTTTGGAGCATTGTTGTAGGGGACTCCATTGAGATGCTTCATTACTCCGTTAACATAGAGGCAAAACAGGGTCGGTGCAAGGACACAGCCCTGTCTTACCCCCCTGCCAACGGGAAAAATAGATGAAAGTGAGCCATTTCTCCCACACCTGACCTGCCCAAAGTTCACCTCGTGAAGCCTCATCAAGACCATCAGAAGGTGTGTGGGTATGCCAAGATCAAGAAGGACGGTCCAAGTTTAGCCCTGGGGATAAGATCGAAGGCGGAGCAGAGGTCTAGAAATACTGTATAGAGGCTGACACCCTCTATTCTCACTGTTTTCCAATAAAGAAGTTGGAGCCAGAAGATTTGGTCCACAGTGGAGGTATTCTTTCTAAACCCCGCCTGGTAGGGACTAAGAATTGCCGACTCATCCATCCAATCCTGGATCTGGTCTAGTATGAGCCTGGCAAAAATCTTCTGGGGGACGTCAATGAGGCTGTAGTTGGATGGTAGCAGAGGTGCGCCTTTTTTAAATATGGGCACTATCTCTGCGCCCAGCCAAGTACAGGGAACCGTCATGCCCCTCAGAATCGCATTAAACATAATCTGGAAGTAAGGACCCCAAATTCCTGGCTTTTGCCTGAAGAGATCTCCTGGAAGTTTGTCCAGGACCGGGGCTTTCCCAGAGGCAAGTTTGGAGATGACATTACAAACTTCCTGCACCGTAAACTTATCGTATTATAAAAAGGGGGTGGCACTACACGTTCATACAGCAGTCTAAGTAGTGCTTTAATAAGCCTCTCTTTGCTGACACAGTGTTACATTCTATCCCAATGCCCAATCCTGGGAATGTGCCCCTGCGCAATTGCGCAGCTTTTAGGCATAAGACATCATATTTTTATCACATTTTAAGAAAGGGGTGCCAATAAAGGTTTGTGAAGCAGTCTCAGTAATGCTCTAATAAGTTTCTCTCTACATAACAACATGATAGAGAGAGTATTAAATGTAACGCCTATGTCCAGTCTTCAACATGCGTCCCTGAGCAGTCACACGGCATATAATCAAAAACACAACATTCCTATCATTAATAAGAAGGATGCCATTAAGCAGTCATACCGTATCCAGATTATGTAACATATTGAAAACATAAAGTCTTGCTGCTCTATTGAACATCTCTCGTAGGTGACACCGTGGCGAGGAGAGTATTACACACTGCCTCAGTGCTTAATCATGGGAACATGCCCTGAAACAGCTGCATGGCATTTAAGCATGAAACAACACTCTTCTATCGCCTATAAAAGAAGTGTCACTAAACAGTGGTGCAACATCTAAGTTGCACTGCTATATTGCGTTAGGTTTTACTGAAAGTGCCTTCAAGCATTTGCTTAAATTCTGCCGTACAACAGTGACCCACAAAAGGTGCAGGCGCATATCGGTATGGGGACTCGCAAGCCCACTGTAAGCATTTTGATAATCTCCCCGCTCTGCTCACCTTAGGAACTGTGATCCCAGTAAGACGATCCACTCTATCTGTTCAGCACCATTGTTGCCAGATTTTTAGACCTGGCCCAAGCCCAAAGCCGCTCAAATATAAGCTCAAAATAAGCCGAATCAGACCAGTGCCAGCCCCAAAACCAGCCCAAATTATCAAGTCTGAAATTATGCACAAATTATCACCAGAAACAATTTTAAGGACAAATAAACATTGTATTCAATATACAGATGGTGGGAGGGTGTTAACTGGGCACCTGCCTTAATGCTACTCAATTTTAAGACCGGTCCTTACTGTGGCTGGGCCTGGGCTGAGGCTGGGACGAGTCTGGGGGCTGGGCCTGGCGTGGCTGAGTGCTGGGCCTGCCTGAGGCTGGGGGCTGGGCCTGTGCTCAGGACTGAGGCTGGGTGCTGGGCCTGCCTGGGGCTGGGCCTGGCGTGGCTGGTCCTGGGCTGAGGCTGGTGCTGGGCCTGCCTGGGGCTGGGGGCTGGGCTGGGCCTGCCTGAGGCTGGGCCTGGGGTGGCTTGGCCTGGGCCTGGCGTGGTGAGGCTGTTGGGACTAGGTTGAGGCTCGCACCGCATCACACCGATGTTATCCACCCTCCGTTGGCTTCCCATCGAGGCTAGAGCTATCTACAAGACTGCCTGTATTACCCACAAAGCCTTGCACTCCTCCTCTCCTCACTACCTGGCAAATAAACTGAAACTCTCTGGAGGCTGTAGACCATCACGTAATGCGGAAAATCTACTGCTTGAACCTCCCACTTTCCAGAAGGAAAGAACGATGTCCCAATCCTTTTCAGGCAACGCGGTGAGAATCTGGAACTCCCTTCCGCCTCAGCTCCGGACCACCAGCTCCTCCCAGGCCTTCTAAATGGAGCTCAAAGTTCTCCTCCTCCAAAGACACCTCCAAAACTAATTTACGCCATCTCTATTATCTGAAGGAAGACCTCCCATTACTGAAAATTCTATTCTCCATGACTATGGAAGTGCCTTCCCAGTGTGTTCTTTTGGTTGGAGTGTTTGGCATTTATTGCAGTATCCGTGTAACTGTGTTTGGTACTCTTTTGTAACATGCACACGCCACTTTTCTCTTGTAACACACTGTTTGCTACCTCTACCATTTTGTTTGCTTTTGACACTTGCACAAGTGCCACCATTGCCTACGTAACGTTTGTTCTTGTACCTGAGTGTCTAGCATTTATTACAGTATTATACCTCTAATTGTACTCAGTTGCACAATGTTGCATACCACATGTCATGCATACACAGGTAGCTTCTAATTTCATGGTTCTCTGATGATCTCAAGACTAATACGTTAGTGCTGAGACAAGCAGAACGTAGATGGAGACTTCACTATCTTGTAGAAGATAAGATCACTTATACTAACTTCATGAAAGAATATAACAACTCTATTCTTCAAACCAAAACAGACTATTTCTCCAATAAGGTTCTGAACTCAGCTAACAAGTCTGAAGATGTTTTTGCAACAGTAAATGAGCTCTCTAAACCTGATAGAATCATGGCAAAACCAATTCCTTCACATCTCCTTTGTGATTCTCTCAACTTTTATTTCATGGAGAAAATCACTACCATCAAAGTGAGCATCCCAATCTCTGCTACCTCTGCAGACACTCTTAATATTTGTAGACAGTTGACCCAGTTGACACTGATTCCCACTATTTCTCAGGAGACCTTTTTAGGTCTACTTAAAAAAGTTGGCTCTGGCTCTCCAACATTGTTGTCCTCCACATGTCTTTCAGGAAGTTTTCTCTAAATGCCAAGACACCCCACTCTCTCTCCTTAAAATTTTTATTAAATCAGGCATTGTTCCTGACCTTTTTGAAAGTGCGGAAATTATCCTTATCCTAAAAAAAAACAGGTGCTAACCCATCTACTCTTGGTAACCATCGCCCAATCTTATTATTACCATACCTTGCTAAGGTTCCAGAGGCACATGTCTGAACTCAACCAAGCACCTTTGTTAAACAGTCCTATTTCCTGGACTCCCACCAGGCTGGGTTTCAACCATCCCATTCTACAGAATCAGTCTTCTTGACAGTGATGGATGATCTCAGAGGGAGGGAGATTAGAGGCCTTACCCAGGCCCTGGTTCTCCTGGATTTGTCAGCAGCGAGTTGACAAAATATAGTTGACAAAATATTGATGGACAAAATATCGACTGGCTATCTTTAAACAGGTAAGTACAAAAATATCGACTCTAAAATATCGAGTTACTAAAATATAGACTGTAAAAAATATCGTTTTTTTAAATGTCTTTAAATTAAGTTAATACTAATGTAGTAATAAATATATTTAGTCTAAACTTACTTTAAAATATTAAAATAATGTTATATTAATAAATATTTATTTTAAATTAAAAATAAATCTAAAAAAATAATACATATATATTTATATAATTTTTTTATATTAAATAAACATATATAATAATTTTACCGTAGCATAGCAAAAAAGTTAACAATTATTGTAACAACTGTAGTGAATTCTACTATAGCTAAAGCATTGGATAGCGTAGGGGTAAAATTTACTATTCCCACTCCAGTGGGTGCAACAGTAGGGAAAGCGCTGGATAGCGTAGGAGTAAAAATTACTATTCCCACTCCAGTGGGTGCAACAGTAGGGAAAGCGTTGGATAGCGTAGGGGTTAAAATTACTATTCCCACTCCAGTGGGTGCTACAGTAGGGAAAGCGTTGGATAGCGTAGGGGTTAAAATTACTATTCCCACTCCAGTGGGTGCAACAGTAGGGAAAGCGTTGGACAGCGTAGGGGTTAAAATTACTATTCCCACTCCAGTGGGTGCAACAGTAGGGAAAGCGTTGGATAGCGTAGAGGTTAAAATACCTATTCCCACTCCAAAGAGTGCAAAAGTAGGGAACGCGTTGGATAGCGTAGGGGTTAAAATTACTATTCCCACTCCAGTGGGTGCAAAAGTAGGGAAAGCGTTGGATAGCGTAGGGGTTAAAATTACTATTCCCACTCCAGTGGGTGCAACAGTAGGGAAAGCGTTGGATAGCGTAGGGGTTAAAATTACTATTCCCACTCCAAAGAGTGCAACAGTAGGGAAAGCGTTGGATAGCTTAGGGGTTACAATTGCTATTCCCACTCCAAAGAGTGCAACAGTAGGGAACGCGTTGAATAGCGTAGGGGTTAAAATTACTATTCCCACTCCAGTGGGTGCAAAAGTAGGGAAAGCGTTGGATAGGGTAGGGGTTAAAATTACTATTCCCACTCCAGTGGGTGCAACAGTAGGGAAAGCGTTGGATAGCATAGGGGTTAAAATTACTATTCCCACTCCAAAGAGTGCAACAGTAGGGAAAGCGTTGGATAGCATAGTGGTTACAATTACTATTCCCACTCCAAAGAGTGCAACAGTAGGGAAAGTGTTGGATAGCGTAGGGGTTAAAATTACTATTCCCACTCCAGTGGGTGCAACATTAGGGAAAGCGTTGGATAGCGTAGGGGTTAAAATCACTATTCCCACTCCAGTGGGTGCAACAGTAGGGAAAGCGTTGGATAGCGTAGGGGTTAAAATTACTATTCCAACTCCAGTGGGTGCAACAGTAAGGAAAGCGTTGGAAAGCGTAGGTGTAAAAATTACAATTCACACTCCAGAGAATACAACATTAGGGAAAGTAAATCTTTCATATATAAATCAAAAATCTAATAAGAAATATCTAACAATAATTAATAAAAATTAAATAAAAATGTTATGTAATGGAATAAATAATAATTGACATTTAATAATTAACAATAATTCTTTTAATTATTCACCTATTAATACAAATTAATTAAACATAAACAATTAATTTTTTAATAATTAAAAATTATGTCACTATTATTTCCAAATAAATAACGTGTATTTTATTTTATTATTTAATTAATTATTAATATATTACTTTCCACCCTATGCCCCTATAAACTCACAACCCGCTACAGAAATTAAATTAGTAAAATTCACATAATAACCAATTAATCAATTAATATAAAATAATTAACAATTATTATTAAATTAATAAACACATATAAATTAATTAACAATTAATTACTATCAATAAATATATTTACATATTTATTATTTTTAATTAAATTACTTCCCACCCTATTCCTCTATAATCCCACAACCCGCTACTGCATTAAATTAGTAAAATTTACATAATTACCAATTAATCAATTATTAATAATTATTTTGCAATTACTATTAAATTAATTGACACATATAAATTAATTAACAATTAATTACAAATTAAAATCAATTAATACATTTACATATTTAATTAATTATAATTAAATTACTATCCACCCTATTTCCCTATAAACCCACAACCCGCTACAGAATTACATTACGCAATAATTATAAAAAAAAAAATCATTTATTAAAATTATTTATAACATAAATACACACTTTTCACTAATATTATTACATAAAAATACACTATAAAATATTATATATTATTAAAAAATCGATATTTTTGCTATCTATATTTTATACAGTCGATATTACTTCACTTACCTTAAAAACGATATTTTTGTAGTCTATATTCTGTCCAGTCGATATTTTGTCCAGTCTATATTATTTACTCGATATTATGTCCAAACGATATTTTGGACTCGATATTATGTCTGTGCACCGTCTGGGCCAGTCTCCGTCTCTCGCTATGTAGCTCCTCACCCAGCACCGCACCAAACGCCCGGACAGGTCTACCTGGTATAAAAACTATATTTAGATCCACAAGGAGGGGGCGAACACCATCCTCAGCAATTAGGGGCGATCCGCCACTGCCACCACGATCATGCACAGCTCATTCAGTCTCTGGACCCCTTGTGTGCGGCGCAGGCATCAGCAGCGCTTTGTGACACAGGATTGTATTTTTAATGATTGACTCTCCAAGTGTGTGTAGGATCAACAACCTCCACGTCACTGATGTCTGGAAAGCAGGATTCACAGGTCTGCCCCAATTCCGACAATAATTGCGGTGCTTTGCCCAATCCAAAATGGCGGCCTCCCGCCCTGCCGACTCACACAAGCAGGCTTCAAATTTATGATAAAGTCATGCAGGCTCGCAAAGTAGGATTTTTAATGTATTGCATCTGTGGCTGGGACAGTGCCCCTACCCCACCTCCACCTGCGCGGGTCCTGTGCCGCCTCCCGCAGTTCCGTCTCGCGATCGTCCAGGCCCGCACAGCCGCGTCCTCAATTTGCACCAGTAACCGGTGCCGACCTCCAGCACCTCCGCTCACAGCCCGACTTCGCCACGGCCCAGGCAGTAAGGAGTCGAAGATGAGTTCCTGTTTGTGCCAGGACACCAGAGTTGCTGTCGATTATGCCCCAGGTCATCCGAAGTCATATCGTGTTGGTTCTGAGTTTGTGCATGCGGAAACAGCCAGGATTCTATCAGGATTTATGTTGCGGGCGGCTGAGCTCGCTGACTAAGCTGCCATCTCGCTGCTCATTCGGCCACCGTTCCCCTCCCCGCTTCTTTTTAACTTGTATCTCCTTCCTCTAATTTCTTCTTTGCGGGAAAGGAATGTTGGGATTGATAATTATTCCGATGACCTTCAAATGATCTTTGACATTGATCTCCGTCCATCTTCTGTGTCTCATTTTCAAGACACTATCACCTTCATAAGTGAGTGGATGAACAAAAATCAATTGAAGCTCAACCCTGATAAAACCGAGCGTATCCACACTGGAGGACTTGCTAATCCCTGGAACTCCAACTGTTGGCCTTCTACTCTGGGTAACCCTCCTCTTCCTGTTAGCTCAGCCAAATGTTTTGGTATAGTGGTAAGCAATGACCTATCAATGAAGGCCCAGATCAGCTTGGTGGTTTCTGCTGGGTTTTTTCAACTGCGTAGAATCAAAAATATCAGCAGATTCCTGTCCCGGGAAGCTTTGACCTTGGTGATCTTGGCTTTGGTTATTTTCTGACTGGACTATGCCAATTCACTCTGTAGGCATCCCAGCTTACCAACTTAGACACCTCCAGTTAGTCCAGAATCATGCTGCTAGACTGATCTTTCACGAGCCTAAATGGCACAGTATTAGACCACTGATGAAAAGCCTCCATTGGCTCCTTGTGGCTATGCGTGGCTTGTTTAAGATGGGCTGCATGATCTTCAAGGCTCTTTACGGCAACAGCCCAGCCTTTATCCTGTCCAAGATTCTATGCTATGTCCCCACGCATAATCTACGATCTTCCCATCTGAACCTATTAGTCACTTCTACTTTTAAACGCAAAAAACATGGTGGCTCGTGTTTTACAGCCTTAGCGCCTCAGTTTTGGAAATAGCTCCCTACGGAGCTGAGGTCGGTCACCTTCTATACACCTTTCAGGAAACAGCTGAAGACATGGTTGTTTTCTTAGGCATATGACAAATAGGCTTCCTCTCTGATACTCCACTACTTTCACTCCAGCTCCAAGAAACCATTTGGTGAACGTGCACTTGACAAGGAATTTTCAACATAACATAACATAATACACAAGGGGAGAACTTCATCATTTCCTTGATGTGTCTAATACTACAGGAGCTAATGATTGTGTGAGGAGAGAATTTATTGCAATGCTGAATACTAAGCCTGGGTGGTGAACTCCACTCCGCTCGTGGAGTTTGAGGAGTTTACCACACTCCTTGTTAGTTAACCTCCCCATGAGTTTTCTCAACACAGGCGGGCAGATTTCTCATTGCGAGTGGTCATGTGTGCTCCCAACTGCTCAAGTTGAGAAACCATCCGTTCACGTTGAGAAAGCTGCCGCTTGAACAAAAAGTCTATTCGAGGGGCAGAAAGGAAACAACGCCCACTTGTGCTGTGCATGGTGCGGTTCGCAATGAATGCAAAGTGTGTATTAACACTGAACGCTTAGTGAATACAATAAACTAAAGATACAGTGAAATAGTGACAACACAGGAGAGTAGTTGTCAGTGTTGGTGGTGAAACCATTGTGGTATGAGCCACATTGTCTGAAGTTGAAAAAACTCTTCCCATTGAAGCAGAAACGTTTACAGGAATAGTCAACAAAGTGAACGTGTTTCCACAAAGGAGGGCATCATTTGCAGCGTCTCTTACTAGCATTGGTGGATGCCATACCATCTGAACCCACTAGATTTTTTCTTTGATGTCCCGGACCACGAGGTGGGGGGATCCACTGCTTCAGGCTCAGGGCTGTCTGAGGAGTCATCCTCTGACAGGGCATCCCTTCCGGTTACTGCCACTGATGTTGGGGGGCCTGATGTGGATGGACCACAGGAAGGGGTATGTGGTAGGAGAAAATCCCTGAAGAGGGTGGCGTTCATATCCCCCATCACCCCTATAAGCTGGTCCATGTTGTTATTGTGAGTGTCCAGCCTCTGGTCATTGGACCTCTGCAACTGCTTCATCTACCGTAGTTCCTAAAGTACCTGGCCCATCACTCCTTGGGAGTCATCATAGGCCCCCATGAGTTGGGAGATGTTGGCCTGGATGCCAGTGACACCAGTGGCCTCACTTAGCGGACCCACAGTTACCCTCCCACCACCCCTGCCCCCATCATACCTTCAACCTTGGTCCAGCCTACCCTCTCCCACTGGCTCCTCCCTTCTCAGTGAGTTTGTTGACAATCCTCACCTTCAGAAGTGACACTAGTGTACGGGAGATATTGCTGGCAGAACTAGCAGAGGTCAGCTGAGATGTTGAAGCTGGGGTGGGAGGTGTGGTTGTGCACGCAGTGAGACTCACTGTTTCCGTCTACCCAGGCTGGCCATATGGGCCAGGTAGGGCCTCCACATCCAAAGGTCCAGGAGATTTTACATCAATGGAGGCTTCATCCAGGGGGGGGGTTCAGTCTGGTCAGTGTTCTGAATGTGGACAGATGTACTGCCGGATCAACCTGTTCAGACATAGAGTAGAATGTTATTGTTGTAAGTGTTGTATGCATATCCACATCATTTGGTACACAGTGAGTTCAGGCCTGGGAGGGTTCAAATGATTTGGATATTGATATAGTGAACTGTTAGCATTTGTGCTTGGCTTATTTGCAAGAGTTTGGAAGACATCTATTACATGAGGTTTAATTGACCTGATCATTTGCAGGCCTGATATGCTTCATGTTGACATGAGGGTTGGACAATCCAACACAGTGTCAAATTACATGTTTATGAGTAAATTCCAAGTGCTAGGTGTGTACGATGCAGGCATACACACTGCTTGGTAGTAGATTTAGCACTGGTAATCATGTGTGCTGTGCAGTGTCAATAGGTCCACAGCCATTTTATATCAGCTGAGTTACCTTTATAGGTTACAGATCTTTCAGTTTTACACTTGAAAGGAAATCACTCATTTTCTCTTTTTTTTCTTTTATGGAAACCAGGGTAAGTTCAGGCTGGGTAGGGAAACATGTGCCTGAGCTGAGTATTGTGTGTAGTATGCTCAGTCCTTTTCACTTGGGGATCAGTGGTAACACGGCTGACCAGTGAGTTAGCAGAAGCAACACTGGGGCATTCTGTTCAGCGTTAGAGGGCCTGATAGAAGTTGTAGTCATTTCAATCACTCCTTCCTTACACTTGACCAATGGTTAACTGCGTGTGAGGTGAAGCTCAATAGTGACATGGCTAACAAGTGAGTAAGGACAAACAACACTAGGGCCTCCTGTTCAGAGATAGAGGGCCTGAAGGTAGTCATTTCAATTTTTACCTGCCAATACTAGCAAAACTGGTTTGTGTTACATAGCTGTTTTCAAAATGCAGTTGTGGGGGCCCATACTTTTAGACATTTGAATATACAATGGGTCCCAGGATGACGATTTGATGGCAATGCACTTACAGACATCATTCCCACTTATGGGATGTAATGGAGGTTAAAACATGTGATCTTATGTGCACGACTACTGATAATAACTGCCAATCACACATCTATAATACTTTGGCTACTGCATATAGGAAGAGTAGAGGTGAAATGTGATTAGCACACATAGAAAGAGAAATTTGTCACTCTGGATTGTTTTTGTGCAGGAAGGTGCCCCTTCCTACAAAAAAACAACCCTACATGCAAAACATGCACCCTTGCACCATGGTAAAAGGGGGCCCATGCTGGTGCTAGCAGCCAAAATTACATGCAGACAAGGACAGAAATGCACTGTATTGTTTTAAATACAGCACATTCCTGCCCTTTCCCTGTGATGCAGCGCAGCAAGGTGACTTAGTGCGTTGCACCACATTCTCATAAATATGACTCTTGGGGCCCCATTAGGATGCCGGGCGGGCTTTGCCCACCAGGCTGGCGGTGGCTACCGCCAGCCTGGCGGGGGCATTCCGCCCGCCATCCTAATGGGGCCCTTGGTCTTTGATTCTTTGACCAACATGTTTAATTTCGTACAGGAATAATTCAGGGGGAGAGCAAAATATTCGCAAATGTTTGCCCAGCATGACACTGTGCTTAGGATAGTCATGTTGAGAAAATAAAAAATCGTAACATTGAGGATTTGGTCATGGTTTAAGCTTTCCTCTTAGCTCCATGTTGTATATATGGATTTCTAGCAGGTTACCAACTCCACATCCCACAATGATGCATTTCTTGTTCAGCAACCATGCTGGTATTTGTACCCTCTTTGAAAAATACTCATCCTTTTCCCATGCTAGTGCTGGCTTACATCTTTGCTTTATTCACATAATACCGTCTTTGACTGCCAGCCATTGTCTTGCCTGAAGGACCCAGGGACTCGGTGTCCCAACATCCAGCGCAGGGAGAAGGAGCCAGGTATTCACTGACCTGCGCCGGGGACTGTAAAAGTGCTAGTCATCTCCTGCAGGACGTGTTTGACTGGCAGCCATTGTCGTGCCTGAAGGATGCCAGGGACTTGGTGTCCCAACATTCAGTGCAGGGAGGAAGAGTCAGATATCCACTGACCTGAGCCATGCAAATGTAAAAGTGCTGGCCATCTCCTGTGGCGCAGGATGCGTTTGATGGCCAGCAACTGTCATTGTCTCGTCTGAAGGACACCAGGGATTTGGTGTCCCAACATCCAGTGTAGGGATCAGGAGCCAGATGTCTGTTGACCCACACCATGCACTGTAAAATTGCTTGTCATCTCCCACGGCGCAGGACTGTTGACTGTCAGCCACTGCTATTGTCTTGCCTGAAGGCCACAAGGGACTCACAGGGAGGAAGAGCCACACATCTGCTGACCCACGCTGTGCACTGTAAAATTGCTGGTCATCTCCTGCGGCACAGGATGAGCACAGGCCGTGCCCGGGCCAATGAAAGGGCCCACCCGCGCCCGTCAGAGACCCAAGGAGGCTGAGCTGGAAAATCCCTCTTAGTTCTCTGTCTCAGGGCAAACATTGCAAAGAGACGCTCCTTGATGAAAAGCTGAGAGTAGTTTGATTACCTCTAGTTAGGAGGGCCTCGCCGGAACATAAGAAATTGAATTTGTCATTGCTGGACCACAGGTACTTTGTAAGCTATAAAAACTATCTGTAGCCTTCCCCTTTCCCTCCTTCAAAAAAGAACCCTTGCAGCTCGATTGAGGTGGAATGAACTGGCATCTTATTTGTCCATTATTTCTTTCGAACTTGTATGAAGAGAAGTCCCACAGTAAGTAATCCAATGCCTAATGCCGGGCCGGTAGTGACCGGAACGGATGCTTAGTTTTACAGAGTGGTGGGCAAAAAACTCGGCACCGCAAAAGAGGACGCCTAGTCATTTGGAAACTTACTATTGAATTGCAAAAGGAATTTAGTTTGGTGTTGTTTTAAATGTTTTATAACCATTTTATCTTCATCATGGTTCATTTTTTAAGGTTTTTGCATGCCCATTTCTATATAATCTGTATACTTCTATACAGTTTTTTTTTTATCTCTATTTGAATTAAGTATTTGAATTAAATATGGGAAAAAGAAAACTCACAGGTGAACTGGGAACGTCCAAGTCCCCAGTAAAGCCCCAGACACAGACCTAATTATTAAAATTTATTTCAAGATCAATAGGGCTTATAGAGAAATAGATTTCCTCAGTTGAGAAATCACCTGTAGTTTGCGGCAACCAAATTATGGACCCCACTACCACAGTACAATGCCCAGTTAATAACTTCAAAAACCTTAAAGCCAGTGGTAAAGGTAGACCTAAAGCGATTGATAAGTGGGGCAATGGATGTATCCAGAACATTTCCAAACTATTATTCTATTTAATTCTGATTCTCGACCGCCCCCTAAATGGATAAAAAACACCTGTGTATGTTCCATAACTAGCTCTCTAAACAAAGAGGCAACTAAGAGCAAAATAAGACTCAATGCAGATCTACTGCAGCTGGTGTTGAATCCACCGAACAGTGCAGCGACTGAAACAACCAAAACTTGACTCACTATGTATGGCAGTCAAATCTCTTGAACTATTTGTGAAACCACCTTAGAATCAATGAACACTCGCCTAAAGTAAATGGAAAATAAATGTACGACCTGTTTGGATCTATTGAACACTCGAACGTCAGGTGACATTATTGGGAACTCAGCCCCTAGTCACAACTTGCATACAACTAGTATAGAGAGGCAATTAAACCAAGCATGCACCCAAGGTACCGAGAACACAACACCTCTCGCCTATCCTGGATCAGGCTCCACTGCAGGGGACAAAACAGACAACTTTTTGTGTCCATTAGTTAATATTAGACTTACAGAAGCTTAACAATCACAACCAACTGAATCCTTAGATCTTTACCCAGCTGCCACCCCATACGTAATTGTCCTGGAAAATGTCCCACCTCTACCTCCTCAGAGCATGGAATCGTGGACTTCCCTCAGGAATAAGGCATTAAATTGGCTAGGTGTTAGATCAGGTCTGACTGAAAAGTTGTTTGAGAATATGAAGATGGTAAGGAGAATTAAATGGGTGGGCAGGACTCAGAAAACTCTACTAGGAGACTGCGTTGTTCTGTCTTTCAAAACACCAAGATTGGCAGAGACGATCCTAGACAGCACCAGGCCCACTCACGTTACCATAAACACCATTTCTGCTTTCTTACTTGGTTATTTCTATCAACCAAGCTCACTCGGGTCCTCCAATCGATCATAGCCCATACGTACCCTGATACCGCCGACCAACCGACTTTTCAATGTCCCAGCTTTTGATAGGTTTCAGGAATTAGCAAACCTTGAAGGTATAGATTGACCCGATGTGGAGCACTGAGAAGGTACCAAGGGGAGACGGTAGAGGATTACTGCATCAGTTAACTCAAGAAAGAGGCATCTCCTCAAGAATCATCTGGTTCCAGCGTTCAACCAACTGCTGTTTTTTTACAGCAACCCGCTCGGTCCATTATAGATCTATGGTTAAATACCAATGCAGGGAACTGATCCCATTTTTCTTCTGATAACGTATTTTGTTTTGTTCTGGAATGTGGCAGGTCTCTAGAACAAAATAATTGGCCTAGAATGGTTAGAATTCATTGAGGGCTTTAACTTTGATTGTCTCCAAGAGACGTGGCTAACGGAACCTATGCACATGAATGGGTTTAGAACATCCCATGTCCCTGCCATTTCAACTACACATGGCACTTCAAAAGCAGGGCCTATGTATCTTTGTTTCTAATAATATACAATTTTTAAGAATAGCGAAAGAATTAATTAACCCCTACTACCTAGACATTGTGTGTGAATGTTCAGGTTTGGCCAGGTTAGCAGTGATTAACTTGTATAACAAATCCTCTAAGCTGTGCAATTATAACAAACTTGCACAAATTGGACAAGTATTTGGAACATTTTGACAAAAGTAGCAGAAAGAAGCTCTCTGTTTTGTGGGGAGGTGACTTTAACATTCAAGTATGTAGTTCACCCTCCGACAAAATATGCGGTATGAATAATTTAGAAGATGTGGGCCAAACACATTTTATTCACAATCGATATAGAGATAAATTAAACAAATTAATTTATAAATTTGATCTATCATTCTCAAATATAATTTCATTTCTGTATGCTCCATTTAGGTGTACCTTTAACGGGAGAAAAAACAACAGTATTTTTGACTATGTTTTATTATCAAACAATTCCGCCACCCATGTTTTCAACTTTAATACTCACACTATCCCAATAAGTGACCATTTTCCGCAGTCTATAAAAATGTCACCAGCGTTGCTTAATAGAAGAAAGCATTGCTATGGCTCAGCTCACTTTGGAGAACTTGAGTTAGCTACTCTCGATGGCTACTTCCTGCGGTGGTAACAGATAACCCCTGAGGGGATTTTAAGAAAACAAATCCATTAACGGGGGAAGATCTGGTTAGATCTGGTTAGATAATACTTCACAGCCAAAGAAGACCATTAACACCTATTTGATGATTACGCAGGCTGTAAAGAAGAGGCTTCTTATAACTATGAAAATCAACAAGGGCGGGAGAGTTTGGTTTGATTAATTGTGCACTAAGGCTAATAAGAGACAAAAGGAGGCATTACCCAAAAACCCTAGGTATAGAGCTTAGTTCCAGTCTTGCAGATATGCCTATAAACAGGCGGTGAAACAAAGGAAAATACGATTAAGGAAAGAGGCATGGGATGCCTTATGTGAAGCAAGTACTAACAACAACAACAAAGCATTCTGGAAGGTAGTTAATTCCACACCACTGAGAGAGGATGTTTGTCCTGGGATCGTGGTTACAATACCAGCGGACGACTGGATAAAGCACTTCTCTAGCATCTATTCTACACCTACCTTTATATCAGACCGTGTTCAAGCAGTCAAACCTAACAATAATTTAGATCTAAGACAAACTACCATTATTACTCCATTTAGCTTAGAGGAAGTCAATAATGCAATAAATGCTAGTAAAGGGGGAAGGCACTTGGTCCCAACGCTATCCCTGTGGATTTGTATAAAGTCAACATTGCTTTGTGGGAACCTATTTTAACCGTTGTTTTGAGGGCTTGTTGCAACTCAGGTTTTCTCCCCACATGGGCGGAATCTATAATAGTTCTGATCTATAAAAAAGGAGAGCAGCATAACCCTGCCTGTTCTAGGCCAATCCCATTGCTTGACTCCCTAATAAAGACAGTGGGTTGAATAATTTTAAACAGGCTTCAAGAGTGGGCTGAATCGAAGGCTATTCTGTCTCACCTCCAATACGGGTTCCACACCGGAGTCGGGACTATAGAACAGGGCCTCAACTTGAGTAGGGTATTTGGAAAATATTCCAAGGGAGGGAACTTATACCTGGGATTCATTGACTTGCCTTCTGCTTTCGACTGTGTCAATCACTCTAAGTTATGGGCAATTATGTCCGATATTGAAGTGGAGATTCGATCATTACCTTTTCGAGGAATTTGTACTCTGGTACGAAAGCAAGGATTAGTTATGGGACTATGGGTGAATGTCCGCAGCCTTTCAGTGTGGAAAGTGGGGTTAGACAGGGCTGCATCCTAGCACCTTTTCTCTTTTCGCTTTATATAAATATTGTAGGCACTGCTCTTACTTTACACCCCAAAAATCTTGCCCAGGTGGGTCATTACCCTTTGCCTGCCCTCCTCTACACTGACGATGCTGCTCTACTGGCCTGTACCCCTCTTGCGATGCAGTCTGTGCTCAATGATTTTGTTGACTATATGCAGGATCTCGAACTGCAAGTGAACCGAACTAAAACATTTAAAATGAAGTGTGGTAGGAAAACTGGCATCTGCAGTGCTATTAAAATACTGGACACTACCATAGAATTCACTAATACCTTTTCAAATCAGGTAGTCTTATTTGACAAAGAAGGCACATGGAACCGTGCCATCAAAACCAGGGCATTAATATTCAGAGGCGCTTGTATGGACCTATGAAGATTTGCCACCAGGCTAGGCACAAATCCCCCTCAAAAGATACTCATTATTTTATAGGGCTAAATGCATTAGTAAAGCACTACACAGGGTGGGTATATGAGAGCATGCAAACTGTACAGCACTGCAATTTTTGGAAAATGAGTTTCTGAGGTATCTGCTTGCCACACAGTGCTCCTATGTTTGTGTGCCACACTGAGCTGGGAGCACCACTTCTTACTGACTTACTCGAGATTCATCAAAATATCAAGAGGGGAGAGACGTGGAGCGCTTTACAGAAAAAGCTAAGGCCCAGCATCAATGCTCCTAAGGCCGAATATCAACAAAATGAATGGAATTGGGGACCACACTGTACTGCGGTCATGGCTGAACAGTTACCATTCGTTTTTTGTTACTTAAGATTCAACCTATTTTACTGTGGCACAGAATCTGGACATCACAATATACTGCTCTAAACTTATTATTTGGGATTGTTTACAATTAACTCTGCACACACGTATGCCATGGCTGACATATATACAATGTTTTTGTTGGTATTTGGGGCACCCAGACTATTTTAACAACCCTAAATCTCCAGTAAAAATTAGTAGGAAAGATCTGAAAAACGAATGCTTAACTCACTTCGAGAACATAAGGTTGTCTGCCTAACTATTAAAACCCACTGATTTAAGAAATCAGCTTATTTTAACTAGTTATGATATACAGCAATATCTGATAGTTGTACGGAACCAAAGGTACTAACACATCCTGACTCACTGTAGGATGGATCTCTTTCACAGGATGGTTAGCTTCCCCAAACCCAATGATTGGTCTTCGAATCTATGTGAATGTACTTGTTGCAATACCACAACACAGAGCACAATGCATGTTGTACTCTTTTGTAAATTTTATAAAAAGTGTCGGGAACACTATATCCTAAGCCTGCTAATGCCTTAATCGTTTACTCAATGCCATCTGGCGTATTTTCTTCTACAGACATTGCCCACCATTGATAATTGCGTAAGATTGCCAAGTTTTTTATGGAGTGTTATTTATGCCAGGAAGAACATTTTGATAGATGATGCGAACAATCCTGTATGACAATGGATAAGTGATCAAATGAGATACGTATTTTTAATCAACTCGCTTCCTATACAACAAATATCATAGATATCGATCTTATTAATATTTCTACTAACATGAATCAATATAAGTGAGTAGAAAAGGAATGTATAATGGTCCCAGATTTGAGGTTTTTACACTGTATTTTTTCTTTCCATATATTTTTTATTGTATGTATAAAACTTTAGTGGGGGCAGGCTAATTGAGTGAATAGACAAATATCTAAATTAAATTAAATGAACTGATTTTAAAAGATATATTGTTTTAAATGACGTGGAACTTTTGTTGTAATTTTTATGTACTTTTGTTATGTGCTTTGATGGTCTAATTTATTAAGATGAAATACATTTGACTAACTAACTAACACATAATACCATTATTTCTTATAACCTTCCAAGTTTCACTCTATTTTATAGACTTTTTTAATGATAAAGTTGACAGATTCTCAATATAGCTGACATTCTTTACTGTTTATGAATGCATAAGTACAAATATTATTGAGTTGTAGTGAGTTTACATGACTTGTTGATTGTCTCCCTTAATTGTGCTGTTTTTTTGCAGTGACAATCGTTATCAGATACAGTAAAAATTACACTCTACCAATTATAACTTTAAATTATAATTTACTTACCACCTACCATTTGCTATAAGTAGCACACCTCTGTACACAGTTTTGTCTCCTCACTTGACACACTACAATAGCTATAGCCTGCCACTCTACCATGCACAGGTTATACTTTTGTATAATATATGGCTTATATCATGGTCATTGATAGCATTCATAGCAACACTTATGACATATTAAATTACAGCATTTCTGAGAACACAGTGCATGGTAAAGTGACAAGTTTTATTTATTGTAGTGTGGTGAGTGAGGTAATAGGACTGTGTAGGGGGGTGCACAACTTAAATTATTTAAATGTAAATTGCAACTATAACTTTAAAATTTCTATTGTTTGTATAGTCAGATGCACACACTCATCAACACAAATAAATGCACAGTAGAGGGTCTGCATTCCACTCAAGGACACGATGTCAGGACAGCCAGTCAGTTTCATTCATCAGATAAAGGCCAAACAATGCCTAGTAGTAAGCATCACCCTAGATAACACACATGACACACTCATCGGGACCACCTCAGAATGTAACCTCCATTGGTGTTTGCGGGCCCTTTTATCAGATTGGGAGCAAGCATTTAAACACACAATTTATGACCCACGGTATCAGTATTTCCTGCCCAAGGGGGGGGGGGGGCGACTTCACTTACTTTATTACCCCAATCAACAGTATAAAGCATGCTTCTTATCTAATGCAAATTGAATTCCAGCAATCCTCTGTAAGAGACATGGCTGCTATGCCTGGCCGTTATTGTTTTATTTACCTTAAAATGTTCCTGATTGCAAAGCCTGGCTGTTCTCCTATTTTGATCATCTGAGTCTGCTTCAACACTTCCCTTAACGTGGGAATAGTAAATCTAACCCTTTCAAAGGCCAACACTTTCCCTACTACTGCTAATGTTAGAGTGGAACAGCAAATCTGACCCCTCCAAACCAAACACTTTCTCTACTGTTGCTCAAGTTACAGTGTAAATAGGAAATCGAATCCCTTCAAAGTCATACACATTTCCAAATGTTGCTTACATTGTGGTTTCCAAAGTAAATCTGACTCTAATCAATACCAGTGTGTTTTCTTATTGTTTATGTTTAAATAAATATTCTATTTTTTTAAAATATTTTTTTACTTTTTGAGTGATCATTTAAAATAAAATGTTGTCTAGAAGTTATACTTTTTCATATAATTGATATTAAAACGACATTTTTCAAATATAATGTTTTGTAAGTTCAATTCAATTTTACTTTATTTTGGTCTTTTAGACCCAAAAAGCACATAGATAAAAACATACCAATGACACATAATCAACAGTCGGCTTTAGCACATGAATCGGGTCTTTCAAGTTACAATTCATAGTCCTTTCCTAATATAGATTTTAAAAAAGGATTATACAATAAATAGATGTTGCTAAAAATATTAAATAAGTAAAAAAAACAATTAAACAATATAGAAATCATTAAAAAAGGGTCTGAAAAGCCCTCATCCTATTTACAATCTAAAAGAAATCTAAATATCTAACATCTTCACCATTATTTAATTACAGCATCTGAGAGTGGTCATTAGACAACGCTTTCAACTTAAAGTGATAGTGCAGGAATGTAATCATATTGTGCAAAGCTATTAAATCCACTATCACAATTTCAACCCTATTTTATCTCTAATAATCATCACTTTGAACCAAAATTTAGCTACACAAAAAAACACGAGTGGTGTTGTGTCCGTCCTCTATATACGTTCTGCCTCTTTCCAGTGCCTAATATTCAAATTGTTGCAGAGAGGTATAATCCATTTTTTCCTTGGGGTAACGCATAAGGCACAAAAAAATAAAATATGAGCATCATCTTCTTTGGCCTTGGACACGTCTAGACAAAACAAGCACTTGTCATAATCTTTTTCAGCACTATTATTGCCCCATTTAGATTTGTTTTTATTCGTTTGCAATACCCCATATCTATATTTCAGGTATAGGGATTTCACAATTTGTGGGCACACCTCATCTAAAAATGGTTCAAAGCGGGCTATATCTTTGAACATAAGAAATGAAGTTGTTAACGAGCCTTGGTTAGAATCGTGTAGCAATTTATCATTAATATAAGCCCAAAAAGCTATCTTTACTATCTTGCTACATGCCATAGTTAACTCCAAGGGCTCCTCTCAATAATGTGATAACCCTATTTTCTCAAACCAAGATGACAAATGTTGAAACCAAGTTACAAAGAAAACGGAGATTTTGGTTTGTGGGGGTATAGATCCAGAACTTCATCCTGCCATAGGCAGCTGTATTAATAATAGACCTAAAAGATACCTAGGGGGTCTCTTTTTCTGCTTCAGTCACAGATTTCTACATACTTAGTTTTGACCCCCTTCTTCAAATCGTCCGTACAATGTTTGCACAGTGGAACCCATTGCCACTGGTTAGAGGCGGCAGACCCGAGAGCAGAGGACGGCCCGGGACCAGGGTTCGATTCCCGGCGCGGCAGGTTTCTGGACCAGGGTCAGCGGACTCGATAATTCTCTCGCCTCGGTGCCCACTCTGATCAGCGATCACACTCGGCAACTCTGGGCATTAGCTTGCCTCATCTTCACTAACGGCCCCACCAGACCGCCGGGGATGCCTGGTCTCACCCTGGAGATACCCATTAAGGGACCATCTCTCAGGGAAGCCAGGAAGGGTTTCGCAGCGGTCGAAGCGCCTTGGGACCCTACGGGTAAGTAGTGCGCTATATAAATGCCAATACATATGTATCCTTGGACAGGTGGCATTGATAAAAATGTCAGTCCTCCCTTTATTTAATTTCCTGTTTTCAACCATCTCTTATTTCTTGCCTGGTGCTTTTTTCCCAAAAGTAGAATCTATTTTTTTAGCCTTTGTCTGGGCAAAAAAGACACCCCGAATCGCAATAGGGACCCTCTATGAGGACACGGAGCAAGGAGGCCTCTCTTTTCCAAATCTTAAGGATTATTACGATGCATACTTCGCACAGTATCTGGCAAGATTTAAACACCAAACTCACGGCCAGACTCTATTTATAAATTTCTTTTTTGATTTAATTTGCCTCGAGGTTCAGATTCCCTCCCCCTTCAGGTACTTAAATCACCTGTTCGCTATAAGGTTTTGACCTGGTTTTTTAAGAAATGTTGTGGCATGCTTAAAAGATATTCTCTCTCCCTCTTTAATTTAACAACTCCCCTGATTAATGAATTTTCATTCATAGGGATTAAAATCGTATCGGAGATAGTTGAAAATTGGGGGCCGGCTGGGTTTGCAACGTTAATGGATTTTGTTAGGAATGGATCATGGATAACCCTGGAAGAGATGGCACGTTTAATCCAGGGGAATTTTATGCTGATAGGCTTGTATAATTTGATCTATAAAACTCTGGGGCAAATGGACCCAACACAGATTGGTCAAATTACCCAATTGACCAATGATCTTTTTATGGATTTACGGGTAAAGAAATCCGGGGATTGGAAGCGTTGCTTAGCACAGAGTAGGGAGGGGGATTTGAGCACCAAAGCAATCAGAAAATGGCAGGAACATGAAAACTATGGACTATCTCTTAATATCTGGAAGACCATCAACACATTTAATTTTAGCTTATTGAGGGAAGCCAATTGGCGCAGAATGTTATTCTTTAGCAAATGGCTTTTATACCGTACTCCGGCGGCTATTGCCAAAATGCATATTAATACTCCATCTAACTGTTTCAGATGTTTACAATACGCTCCGGCTAACTGGTCTCATATAATGGTCTACTGTTCTAAAATTAAGGTATTTTGGGATAGAATTTTTTTTTCAGGATTATGATTTTTTTGAATATTAAACTAATGCTATATGGTTTCGATTAGGATCTTAAGCTTTCAGACCAGCTGGCAAAACTTGTGTATATTGTAATGGCAGTGGCCTGATCATTGTTACTGCAGAATTGGCGTTCAGAGCAGATTCCCTCGGTACACAAGTGGCTTCAGAAAATAAAAAGAGTTAGAAAAAGCGAACAAATTTATGCTCACAGGATCGGGGGGTTGAGAAAAATTGAAAAAATTTGGGGATCATACTTTGATTAATTGGCTATAATATTTTGTAGATCAAAAAAGAAATTTTAATTGATGCTGGTTTCCCCCAGCTGATTTGCTATGTGCTACGATTTTCGTTGATTTTCGTTGAATGTGTTTTCATGTTATGATATATGATGTCACAAAGGACTTCAATAAAAACAAGAAAAAAAGAAAAAAGAAACCAAGTTATGGCTTTAAAAGGTCCAATGGTCATTATCTCTTGTAGGCCCTTTATATAATGTAGGAGCCCCGATGTAGACCAAATTCTTACCCAAAATAAAAGGGGGCGTAGTGCAGCATAATTGTCAGTACGTTTCAGATTTAAATCCATAATTACTGGGGTCAACGGGGTCCTAATTGGTAGAGCAAGCAGTTTCCGAACAAACTTGTTTTCTCCAATTTCATTTTTTTTTACATTGAGGGCTCCTTATCTCTGCTCCGTACAAGGCAGCTGCATGTGCCTTAAATTTAAAAACCTCAATAGCAGGCGATACAGTCTTAGAAATACTCCCCCCATGTTGTTTGATAATAGGGGTACAATTTTGAAGCAAGATTACTTTGTTTTTATTAAGATGGTGTTTCCAAGACAATTTTGTTTCCAATGTGATACCAATATAGTTAAAATTATTTACATACTCGAGCTTTTGGTGATTTAACTCTAGATTTTTTTTAAATGATCTATGTGGATTAATAGACATATATTTTGTCTTACTGGAATTTATCTGGAGGTCTTTGTCTATACAATACAACTGGAAGGAGCTCATCAGGTTTTTAAGTCCACTTGGGGTTTGCGAAATTAAAATAGTGTCATCTGCAAAAAGTAATGCAGGTATTACCACATTACACCCAACCTAGGTGAATCATTTTTACAGCCTTCCAGGTATTGAGGGATATAATTTACAAAAAGGCTAAAAAGGGTGGGCGCTAGTACACAACCTTGGCGTACCCCCGACTCACCAATATTTCTTTGGTGAGCTCGCCCCTGGTCCCCATCTCACCTTAGTATAGTTTCCCTCATGAAGCCTAAATATTTGTACAAGCAGTTCGATTGGTATCCCCAGGTCCTTCAAACATCCCCATATTAAGTTCCTGGGTACCAAATCGAACGCAGCTTTTAAGTCTACAAATGCTATATATAGACTGCCTTTCCTTAGATTTATATATTTCCAGGAGATGCACATAAACCTGAAAACTTGGTCTGTAGTACTAATCTGTTTCCTGAACCCGGCTTGATACTTTGAGAGTAGATCAACCTCCTCAATCCATGCTGTTAGCCTAAATAAAATATGTCTTGCAAATATCTTTTGTGGTATATTGATTAAGCTAATGGGGCGGTAATTTGCCGGATCGTGGCGGTCACCCGTTTTAAAAATTGTCACTATTTCCGCACCTTTTCATGTGTTAGGTATTGGCTCAAAGTCAGCTATCGCATTACAGAGACAATTAATGTAGGGTCCCCATATACTCATATTGTGTTTTAAAAGGTCGCCCGGTATTTTATCTGGTCCTGGAGCCTTACCAGATTTAACAGACTCCAAAACTAATAGTGTTTTCTTAACACTAAAACATAATTTAGCTGCCTTGGCGTTATTCATCATCTCTTCTGTTACCACAAAGGCGGCACCATAAGTTTCGGAGTAGAGATCAGAAAAATGTTTCACCCATGTATCTTCATCGATAAATATATCTCTTTACATTCTTCCCGACCTGTTCCCTTTGGCTATCAAGTTCCAAAACGCTTCCTGATCCTTGGCTTTGGCCGCGCTAATTAAGCCTAACCAAATCTCTTCGTCCCACGATCTCTTTGCATCCGCTAAGGACTGTTTATAATTGTGTCTCTTTGTCCTTACTGTAACTATATCTCCACTTTTGATTGCCTGCACTAAGCCAGCCTTGGCATCCCGACAATTCTTATTGTACCAAGAGTTACCACAATTAAACCCCTCTGATAGTCCCACTTTTTTTTTCGCTTTGGATATTTTGCTTAACACTGGACCCAAGGCATTTACCAGCCTACCGTGTAGGTCTGTCATCCTAATTGATCCAGTTACTTGCTCTACAAATTGAGTTGCGATATCTTCAAAGGTGTAATAAATACTAGTGATTGCTTTATTGTTCCCTAATATGTAGGGCCATTTACCAGCTCGGTTATTATTCTTTAAAATAATGACATCTTCCAATGTACCAGTTTCCTTAGCGCCCGTTTGGTCGGGAAGGAAAGCATTGAAAGATATCATCAGCCTCAAAGGTCGATGGTCGCTCTCTGTCCTAGGGTCGATTACTAGGTCAACCAAATGGCTCCAAAATCTATGCGTCACCAGTATGTAATCTATGTTTGATTGGGATTTGCCTCTGTCAAAGGTGTATACATTTAGCCTATCAGACGGCAAGCGCCCGTTGCATGCTCTCAAACTGTAGCCCATTGTAATTCTTAGTAGTTGGCTTACATCAACTGTGCACTTTACCACCTTCTCACTTTCTATAGCAGGAATATTGAATGCCATGTCTTCATCCTCGGTCAAGTTACCAATTCCTGAGACAGGCTCAAAATTGCAATTGAAGTCACCTCCAATTACAATGTTTGTCCTGTGGCCCAATGAATCTATAAGGGACTCCAGCTGACTTATTACCTCTGATTCACCATGAGCGGGGCCTTGTCTATTGTAGATATTAATTAAAAATATGACCTCCCCGTTCTTTCCAACTAGTTTTAGTCCCAATATATCTCAGGATAGTACTTTTAATGGAACAATGTTAATTTCCAAAGAGACCGGTATCCATATCACTAACCCCCCGAGGCCCTACCTCTCACTGACGGGCTGGCCTCCACACAACTCCACACTATGTTTTAAAACCTACTCTATGGGGTGTTTCTAATAGCCAAGTCTCCTGGAAGAGCGTAATATCGCTAGCCTTTATGTATTCGCTCCAGACTGGGTCAGCTATATTCCTCTTTAGGCCAGCTATATTCTGTAAGGTAAGGCATAAATTAGTAGGCATATTCAAATCCCTGGACTGCACATATATTCCTCCTCAGGTCCCCATAAGTGAACTTATGGTATTATATCCTACTACAGTGTTTGTATGCCCTCCTCCGTCTACCTCCTGCAATTCTGCAGAGGCTTCTTCGTTCATCAACTCCCTAGATAACTCATCCTGACCAGCCTACCCTAATAGTGTCCCTATAGTAATATTTCCCCTAACTAAGAGATCCTTTTTGCTAGCGGATATAGTATCATCCAGACCACAATACGAAGGCTTTGGAAGTCAATCTTGATCGTCCAGAGAAGACAATATCTCAACACCATTAAACAGTTGGGCTATAGGGTCTGCACCAGTAACATTTCCTCTTGCAATTGGGCGATAAAAATACCCCAATGGCAGGACACTAACATTAGTGTCCCCAGCAACGATTACATCCTTGTTTATCCATTCAAGAGGTCTTTATTCGATTTGCATCATAAAAGACAAAATACATAAAAAAGAACAGTTCATACATTTTAACATATAAGATAATACATACGTTACATTTTAAAACCATGTTAAAAAAGTATTAAATTTAAACAATGATGTACAAAGGTCCCCTGACTACATAAGAGCAATACTAAGTTGCATCTAAAAACTCATAAAAACATATGCAATGGGAACTTCATTTACCAAGGTTGCGAGTGCGGATCGACCAAGCCCAACTCACGAATTTTGCTACACCAATAGCAATGGGGGCAGAAGTATCAGTTTTTAGAATCCTAGTCGCTGCAGCGGCAGATCTAGTACCTAATAAGCGGCAAACTGGTACAAGCCAAACTTTTCTGGGTAACGAATACATAGGGCAGCAGAAGAAAAAGTGTTCAATATTCTCTACTGCTGTTACACAGAAAGGACACTTATCGCTGCCACCAGTCGACCAGGAGTACGTAAGCCCCCGCACGGGTAACGAGCCTACTCGTAATTGATGATACAGTTTACGATCATTTGGCTTGGTTATTAAGTCCCAGTAGGCTTCGTATTTAGGGACATCCTTAACAACCAAAAATTCCAGTGACATGGAAGGACCAACAACCATGGTGGATCTCCTCTCAGCGATCCAGTGCCAATAAATATCTTTGAGTGCCTTTTTTGATGGAAAGGTAGCACGTACTGGATCAACCCATAGTGCCTCCAGGCTCAGATTTTTCAAAAGCATCCTGAGATGGGAGAACCAGGGTACCCTATGGGCCCCTTCAAGCCCCCTCACCTCAACGATGGCCTCAGCAAACAGGGTTAATTCGGGTGTGGTCCACAGACGACGCCAGAATGCCAGTGGTCTATATCGTACCACGTCCTCGATAGATTTAACACCTAAATCAAGCTGCAGGGGAAAGCAAGGTGTTGATTGTGGGAGACCAGTTGCCATTCTGAGAAACCTATTCTGTGCCACCCTCAGAGAGGATAAATCACTATACCCCCACAGTTCTGCACCGTAGATAATTGCAGGAATTATCTTGGAGCCATAGATTTTTACCAACGGTGCCAGAGGTTTAGTGAAAGATGTTGCGTGCTCCTTCAATAAGGCTCCCCCAAGTTGAGCATGTTTCAGGGTCATAAGATCCAATTGGGGTTTCCAGCTCAAGTTCTCACTTAATGTGACACCCAAATATGTAAAGACCTCCGTTTGATCCAAAATGGCTACACTCATCGACACCTTGGCCTTCACAGCCTTGGGGCCTCGCAGAACCATGAATTTGGTCTTGGAGACATTCACCTCTAACTCATGCTCGCTACAGAAACACTCAAAACGGGCCAGCGTGGACTGAAGGCCCTGAAACGGGCCAGCGCGGACTGAAGGTCCTTGTTTATCAAAATTGCCCTAACCATCCATGGTCGTCTAAAATTAACCACCACGCAGTCGCCCCTGATATTCTTCCTAGTTCCTCCCACCCAACCCACCCTCCGTACCATTAAAATGTCAGCTACTCTAGCAGGGTTAAATTGCCTGTATTTTACTAGCCAGTCTACCGTCTTTTTTCTCAAATTCACCCAATTCTCATTCTGGTCCCTCCTGAGTGCCGGTACCCCTGCTAAGACTATTACGTATGGACAAGAGTCAGGAGGTAAGTCTAGTGTGTCATTTTTTGGGATTAGGTCTGTACCTTTTGGGCTGTGCAGTACGGGTTTATCAGAGCGATTTCCTAATCCAGTGTGGGTTGAGTCTCGATATAGGAGGCCCTCCTCATTTCGTTGTAGTACTCTACTCAATTCTGTCTCGTCCTCATTTGTTATAATCATGCCTTCCCCGATTTGATTAGGGTTTTGTCTAGTACTAGAGCTAGGTGCGCTACTCCTTGAGCTATGTTCCGTCCCAGCCTTTGTTCGCCTGTTATCAACCTTAGCTATAGACATATAGACATAGATATGGGGGCAGCGGCTGAGGGCAAATGCTGGTGGCAACAAGGGTCTTCGCCCACACAGGGCACCGCAGTGGGAGCAGGAAAAGTGGCAGCAGAAGTCTTCACCGGGTGAAAGATACGGGCGTCCCGCACTGCGGGAACCCGCCGAGCAATTTAAGGACCTGCCCCCTTCTCTTTCCACAAGACCGCGCCGCACTGCCTCCTGGATGTTGTAGTCCGGCAGGCGGCGGTCTGCGTCAGGTGTGGGGGCAGCGGCTGAGGGCAAAAGCTGGTGGCAACAAGGGTCTTCGCCCACACAGGGCACCGCAGTGGGAGCAGGAAAAGTGGCAGCAGAAGTCTTCGCCTGGTGAAAGATTGACTAGAAGTTATACTTTTTCATATAATTGATATTAAAACTACAATTTTCAAATATAATATTTTGTAAGTTAATATGTTGTATAACAGTTAAAACTCGTTTTATGTACCTGTTTTATGATGATAACATGGTCTCCTATATTTTTAAGCTGATCTTTACATACAAATGATGTCAATATTTTTTAGCTATATTTTTGTTACCATCTGAGGGGCGGGAACCGCTGCTACACCTTCAAAATTAGGCTGGTTCACCATCCTTGAAAGATGTGTCCCGATAATGCACTCTGGGGCCTTTGAACAAGGACATTTTGGAGCGTAGAGTTGCACCAAATTTGGCAGCGCCACTCTTCGACATTCGGTAATGCAGGGCTGCACCATATTTTCAATAATACGGAGCACCCCAGTGTTTTCCATAGTGCTGGCGCTAAGATTAGCTACCTAACGCCAACTCAGACACCCTTTCACAGTGCCTGCATTGAGGGAATGATTGTTTATGTGCAGGATAGTGTTGCTTCCTGCACATTAACAATCATTTGTGGCTTTTGCAGAATGCAGCACTTTGAAAAAGCAAAAATGTGGCAAAATAAAGGAATTTCTCCTCTCATAGCCATTGTAAAGCCTGCTCTTGCATGGTGGTAGTTTTTGGCACAGCCTCAGATTTACACATCCTTGCAAATCTTGGCAGTGTCAAAAAGCAAAGGGTGTTGCAGTGGAACACCCCTATAATGCAGATACCTGAGTGAAAGGTACAGTATTTATAAAGTGGTGTTAAGCCACAAAAAGTGGATTCACGACACTTTGTAACTATAGAGCAGGGCATTGTGCCACAGGAACGTCATTGGAAGCAATGAATCTGTGGCGCAATGCCTTTGCTAATATGCTAATATCCTGTTTTAGGTGCAGGTGTGAACAGTAGAACCTGAGCAAGAAATGAGTACAGTGATAGGTTACACTGCACCCACTTCAAGAGTGCGCCAGTCATGAACACGGACAGTGTGTCTGATATATAATTTGGTTCAGATAGATATCTGAGGTCCCCAAAAGGTTATCTGCCTTTAGCAAACAATATTGAGAATAATATACTTATTGAATTTAAAATAATCTAGTGCCATTTCATTCAATAAACTAACAGTTCTCAAACAGATTGAAAGTATGTTCGAAGACACGATAAAAGCACCACTGATGCAAATATGTGACATTACCCAAAAGGGAATTTTTGCATAATAAATAAAGGCGAAAAATGTACTAAGGCTAGCAGTAGCTGTTGATCAGCCTTATTTGAAATGCGAAATTAGCTTTCCATTGAACTTCTGTTAATGTACAGAACAAAAGTTAATGACAAAGTAATGTGATATATCTATAAAAATGCCTTAAAATATAGCTGAGACAAGTCTATTAAATCTGGGTCCCTCGTGCAAACGCTGGCAGGAATATAAAGGTCAATATCTAAGTCATCCACTTGGTCCGTAAGTCAGGATTTAAATCTTTCGCAAAATTCAAATATTATCTTACCTCAAATAATGCATAACGATGGTAATCTAAATGTGTACAGAGCTCCTAATTAGGATGATTAAGCGGTCAGTTGAAAAAAAAACTAAAGTTAATTGCTTTTTGAAACAGGTTGCCTCTGTTCAGGTCCCAATCGATTTTACAAACATCCTTCACTGAAATGGTACTGCTAAAGAAAAGAACAAACATTTTGTTCCACTCGATATTTTGAATTTTTAAGTTGCCTAATTAAATTTTATCTGGGAGTGTAAGTTTATAGCAAAAGTTGTTGCTGGACTTTACTAGCTGTAACTTGCTTAAAATCTTTCCGTGGACGACGGGCACCCTTAAAAGGTGCCCTCGGCCCCGTGAGCAGATGGCTTGTGTCTGGCATTCTAAAGAGAGTGATGCCCACCGTACTTGCAAATCAATAACCAATGCTCCCGTGTTGAAGGAGCATCAACATTCACTGTATTTTTGGAGAAAGGACATTGTCAGGACATTGCAATGCAAGCAAAATGTAAAGCCATCCCATACTTGATGTGTTGTCCGTTGTGGTATTTGTTACAAGCGCATATCTTGAGACACTAATGTGCAGACGGTGCCAGGTCCCAGGCGTTACTTTCCGTCTACTGTACAGAGTGCAATCCAATGTTTAACTTATAAAATATTAAGGGGCAGATTTATGTTAACTGGCGCATCCCCAGGGATGTGCCAGTTAACATGCGCCACAGTGCGCCACAGCTCCGCCAGCCATGGTGCGCCGCATTTATAATGCAGCGCACCATGGTGCAAAAACGGCACAGATGCGTGACGCATCTGTGCCGGAAATGTGTCGCATTGCTGGAGTTGCGTCGCAAGCGCGACGCAGCTCCAGCAAGGCTCGGGGGTGCCCCATTTTAACAATGCTGCGTAAAGACCTACGCCTGCTTCAAGCAGGCGCAGGCTTTTGACGCAGCATTGGCTTAAAAGTGACTGAGTGAAATCTCATAGATTTCACTCAGCCACTTTTGCGAGGCGCACCTGCCCCGGAACGCCCACCCTGCGCCGGAACGCCCACAAGCGGCGCAGGGCTTTACAACGTGACGCATCTGCCTAGATGCGTCACGTTGTAAATCGTTCTTAGGGATGCGCCACGTTTACGCCGCCTTGCGTGACGCAACAGCGGCGTAAACGTGGCGCAAGGGCCTCATAAATCTGCCCCTAAGTGCTGAGGTACAAACTTTTGCTCAAAAGCCCCACACTGCACTATTATATCTCGGGGTGCCGAATGTGGAAACTCTGTAGTCTTGCTTCAATTCATATCACTTTCAGGCGCCACCAGACAATCTTTATCCTTTTATCTCATTCTTGCAGGTTCTCTTTCATCCCTACTTTCTTACGTTATTACTGATAGAGTGGGATTTCCTGTCTCTGAATCTTCGGCTGTAATCATTGAATAACCACCGCCACCAGTATGGACCTTTGATGGTCGAGGAAGAAAATGAGGAGCATTCATTTACATAAACAGTACATGATTAAAAATGTATGTTAAGTCAATAAAGAGAGTTAGCGTCTGTCAAACGGTTTTATTATCATTTCTTTATGTTTTTCATCCATTTAATTGTTAGACATTAGTCTTTAGATTTCAGCATTACACGTTACTATAATCCCTCAATCCATATTTGATTATAAAATAGAGCAAAATGTTTGTCAAAATCACAGTCAAAAGAGTAATAATGCAACAAGCCCGTTCATTAAAGGACAGCCCCTACTCTAAATAGAGTTTGGATTAAGAGAAGAAAGGGTATCAGTTCAGTCAACCATAAAGAATTATGATGAGAAAATGATCAATGTGTAAGAATAAAACTTTTGCAAATCAGAATGGAAATGTATTCTCAGTCATAATTCAGCAGACATACAGAATAGGCTAAGTAACAAGCCAATGTAGAGAAGTCTAGGAGATCATAGACAAGTCTCTAGTCAGAATGTTGGGGAAAGGAATTCCACCCTACTCTGTGAACAAACACTAATATAAATTCAAATTATATGTTACAACATTATTTTCTTTCATCGTCTTCATCCACCAATAGAATATCAGCAGTCTCATGGGAACAGGTTCACTCACTATGCTCTCATCAGAGCATAATGTACTTTTAGGCATTAGTTCCAAGAAGGATAGGAAGTTGTTTTCTTGTGGCCCTAAACGTATTCCCATGAATCATTCTTCCTGTTGTTTTTGTCCTCTCCCGGTGAGAACCTCACTATCAGTTGCCTAATACAAAACACGTGTCTATTCACTAGCTAACAGTAGACTTCTGAAGTTGCAATATCTGCAATAAAGAGAAAAAGAACATCTTATACAAACACCTCTTCAATGTGAAAACACATTTCTGTGTTAATTCATTTAACATAGCAACAGCAGCTAGGTTAGCTTAGCCAGGCACTTGATTTATGTGCAGGCCTACAATGCTTAATTTCGGATGCCTAATCCAAGTTTTTCATTTTAGCATGAATTATTTTAAACGTAAACTTGTGCACATTATTAATATAATATTTTAGAAGCAATTTTATATTCACTGCTGCATCACTGTTTTATGGCCCTTCTCTTTCTTCTTCTTTCTCACTTTTGTATGTTTCTCTATATTGCCCTTGGTCAAAGTATGATGAGAAAAAATAGGTTCTTGCTCCACAAATGAGTGCCAGTGTTTCCCAACTGCAACAGTGGCTCAACTTGAGCACTGCCACTGCCTGGTCGAGCCTGTCAAGACATAGTCCGTAAGAACTGATGGAAGGAACTAACATGCTTCACCCTTACAACTGTTGCAGGAGGATTACAAAGAGAACCTTTCCATACGGTCAAAAAGCTGAGCTGAAAGCATGCCCCACATCCCACAAAGGAGAAAGCAAAGGCAAACATATACATAGAGCGATTTAACAAACACTTAAGTTGAATTGTTGACCCTAAAACAAAGAGCAAAGATTTAGGGTTGGATTGATAATAGGTTCACACTGACTACTACATGCTGCAGGTAGAGCACATTGCACATTGGCCCTATGCCAACCCCTGCAGGCAGCCAACACCTCCACTGGTAGCTAAACACACACTGGACACAGGCCACATCGGCTGCCTTTGACTGTGCATGGTAAGAGTTTGGCCACAGAGACCAGCCTTTGGCTAGGCCTTGTCGCTAACCCCACATTGCAAATGGCTGAAGAGTTGGCCACACTATGCCACACACAGCCTATGGCAATGTGAGGTAGGGCTGACCTGTATGGACCATGAACCCCATCCCGGGGCCAAAACATATATATTATGGTTGGGGTGCATGCAGCCCCCCCAACCAAACCTTTATAGGCTTCCAGGACCCAGTCCTGTGGGGACAAATAAGCAGAGGGGGTCACGTGGTTCCTTTCCTGAACATTATAAGGCCCAATGGACCTTAATATGGAATAATTTAAAGGGTGGGCAGGCCCCTGAGTACCCCTCCCTGAGCCTTTTCAGGCGCTAGGGATGGAATCAACTTGGGCCGCATGTTACTAGGAAGTGGAGGGAGGATGCACAGCCCCATCCTCAAGCCTTATTGGCTATGTGGACCCCATTCCAAAGGCCCAGATTTTTTTTAAAGAGAAGGGGGCTGCACAGTCCCACTCCCCGAGCCTAATAAGGCCCCTGTGGACCCCATCCTCCAGGGCAGGATCACATTTAAAAGAGGAAGGGAGCCGTGAGTCCCCATTTTCGGGACTCGGAGACCCCATCCTTGGTACCAAAACACTTAAAAAGGAGAGGAGAGGGAAGGGGATATGTGCCTCCCCTCCCTGAGCTACATTAGGCCATAGGGACCCCATCCAAGTCCTAGAGTTTGGAGTATGGTGCCCTCCCGGGGCACCCACATACTGCATGTTGTACATGTAGACATGGTGTCTGACCCGGCATTGTTCCCACCCTGTCATGGCCCTAGGGAAATAAGCTCCCTGGGCCAATCAGAATGTTCTATTTTTGAAATGGCAGTTCTGCGAGACTCTCGCAGACCCCACTGTCCAGAAATACAAATATTTTTTAACCTTTTTTTTCAAAAACTACTGAATGGATTCACAACAATCAGAAAATGCACATCTTCAGACCAAGATCTATCTTCATGCCACATTTGGTGTAATTCTGTTTAGCAGTTTATGTGGTAGCACTGCTTAGAGAAGTCTATAAAAAATGCATGAGCTTTTGAGAGCCCCCTTTTTTCTCGCCCCCGCTTGATGGATAAATCCAGAACTTTCCAGGAAGGAGCGAAGTGAATTTGCTTTTTGTTATTTAAGTTTCATGTAGATTGTTAAATTGCACCAAAGTTATTATTATCCCCCAAAAATGCCTTGTATGTGGAAAAGCAATACTAATACTAATTATAACTACCCAGTGGTGACCGCCACAGGGTTACATATATATATATATATATATATATTCACTGAAAAAACCAAAGGTTTCACACCAGTTATAGTTAGGAATTAGCATTTAAAAAACCTTTGAAATTCACTGAAAAAACCATAGGTTTCACACCAGTTATAGTTAGGAATTAGCATTTAAAAAACCTATTAAATTCACTGACAAAACCAGTTATAGTTAGCTGGAAATTTTACTGACATAAAACCATTGAAATTCCCACGTTATAGTTAGTTGGACTCACTATAACTTGCGCGCCTGCAATGCACTGCTGATGACGTCACATATTACATCACTCATGACATGGTCAGTGACATCACTCATGACATCACTGATAACCATCCTTGTGACAGAGTGACAGACCTAATTTCAGTGTAATGTAACGCTTGAAACACATATTCAAAAATAGAAACAAACATTTTCAAAAAAATGGAGATACCCAAACCAGTAACAACAACCAATTCAGTAATTCCACCATCTATATACACATCCACTCATTCACCAACAGTTCTATATAGTCACTCATATATACTCACTCATCATATGTAGTGATACACCTATACATCCTGTTACACATCAGCAGTCATCCAAAAGTTACTCACACACATACTCACACATGCAAATAAACTATTGAACATCCATTTATTTGCATATACATTTATACACACACTACCACCTTACTTCTAAGGAAACTTACCCATACTTACTCTCCTAAACAATCACTTATAGAAACACATACTTATTTAAACAGGAACTTCTACAATCTCTCACTATATATACTATACTCACTTATATACATCAATACTCACATATACTAGATTAAAACATATGTCGTTAGTAATGAAGACACTAGTGAGACAGTCATTCACTCACTAACACACACATATACACACTCGTCCACCCATACAGTCCTGCACATATTCTGTCTTCAAAACACATACAAACAGTGAGTCAGTCACCAACCCCTGCAGCCACTTATACACAAAGAGAAACACTGATACAAACATTTAAATATTTAAACAATACTCGCTAATATATGTATTCACTAAGATACACTTAATAAGCCAGTTAACCAACCATTTTTTTTTAAAAAAAACATCCATTTACACACTTATTTAAAAATTTATTCTTCCATCGACCTTTACAAATACATATATAAAACAAATTTATTTTTCAGAAAGACACACATTCACTGGATGGTGTCATCAGTGATGTCATGAGTGATGTCACTGACCATGTCATGAGTGATGTAATATGTGACGTCATCAGCAGTGCATTGCAGGCGCGCAAGTTATAGTGAGTCCAACTAACTATAACGTGGAAATTTCAATGGTTTTATGTCAGTAAAATTTCCAGCTAACTATAACTGGTTTTGTCAGTGAATTTAATAGGTTTTTTAAATGCTAATTCCTAACTATAACTGGTGTGAAACCTATGGTTTTTTCAGTGAATTTCAAAGGTTTTTTAAATGCTAATTCCTAACTATAACTGGTGTGAAACCTTTGGTTTTTTCAGTGAATTTCAAAGGTTTTTTTAATGCTAATTCCTAACTATATAAGACCTGAAAGCCCACCAGGAATCTCCAGTATGCGCCAGGGGACTGCATTGCAGAGAGGTGTAATGAAGCCACAACCCTTTTTACACCTCTCTGCAACGCAGCCCCCGTGCATGTTTGTAGAGGGGGGACTAATTCCCCTTGCATACTGGGGGTCCCTGGATCATATCTGCCCAAACACCGATATTCCGAACGATTGTAAATGACTTTTCTTGAGAAACATTTGGATTTGGATTATCATGTCCTATACTTTGGAATTTTTGAAAGACTGACTTTGAGGATGCTATAAATTACTCAAGTCTGCCCGAATTGTGTGGGTAAAATTGATACCTAGTCACTTTTAATAAGAATATACTTATGTCTCGTCTAACATTTGGAAGAAATATCTAGTTATATGACAACGGGATACCGACATAACTTGAAGGAAATAAGAACGCCCTGAAGAAGTTCTGTTGTACAGAACGAAACGTTTCGGCTGGCTGTGGTACATAAACTTAAGGAAAATAAAAGCATTTGAATATACACCAAGATTCAGCGCTTCAATAAGTACTCTAAGTGATATGATTTGATTGGACTCATTGTGAAAGTGGTGCTGTGCCAAACTTTGGAATATTCTCCACTACTCTCTACTACTTACTCTCTCCTACTCTCTACTACTCACTCTCTACTGCTCTCTACTACTCACTCTACTACTTACTCTCTACTACTCTCTACTACTCACTCTCTACTACTCTCTACTACTCACTCTACTATTCACTCTACTACTCTCTACTACTCACTCTGCTACTCTCTCTACTGCTCTCTACTACTCTCTACTACTCACTCTCTACTCTCTATTACTCACTCTCTACTCTCTACCTCTCTACCTCTCTCTTCTTCTCTCTCTACTAATCTCTACCTCTCTACCGCTACCTCTCTACCTCTCTACCTCTACACCTCTACCTCTCTACCTCTCTCTACACGCACACATATAGACATATATGCATATATATATGTGCATATGCATTTATATATATGTATGTGTATGTATAAAAAAAACAACTAAACATTTTTTTTTCTAAACAGCTACTTTTAAAACTGTCATTCTTTTTTCCCATGGTACGCTCCCCGGTACGCGCACCCGTGCGCGTACCGGGCGCTCCCCCCGCGAAAATCAAAAAAAAAAAAATTTTTTTTTTTGCCTTGCGGGGCCCTTTTATGGCCCCCACATCAAACCTAGGGGGTCAGGGGGGGTCTACTCTGCCCCCTTATGTTCATTTCCCTCTTTGTTTTGGCCACCTCTTGTGTCTCGATTTTACCGAGACACAAGATGGCGGCCGCTCCGGACTGTTTAGAATGTTTACAGACACCCGAGAGCCAATCAGCTTTCCTCGCGCAAGTCGCGTGGCGCGCACGGTACGCGCACCCGTGCGCGTACCGGTGCGCTGCTATAGATATATATATTTTTTTGAACCTTAATTACTCAAAATCCACTGGAGCACATATCTTGAGACATAGCAAAGGCACATCGGGCTACCAGTCCCTACAATTTTGCCAAGTTTGGTGGAAATCCATTCAGCCGTTCGGGCTAAAAGTGAAATCGACCGCCCTATGGAAATTAACATGGGGAAAACGCGTTTTGGGACCCCCTTTTATCTCGGCCCCCGCTTGACGAATCCCCCCCAAACTTTCAGGGAAGGACCGGACCGCCATGAGACCATTTTCCTGAAAATTTCAGGCAGATTCGTCAACCGGCGCCAAAGTTATTCAAAATAGAATGTTGAGATTTAACATTGAAAATTATCCTAACTATAACTACCTACTGGCGACCGCCAGTAGGTAATATATATATATGTATATATATATATATATATATATATATATATATATATATATTCACTGAAAAAAACAGAGGTTTCACACCAGTTATAGTTAGCTGGAAATTTTACTGACATAAAACCATTGAAATTCCCACGTTATAGTTAGTTGGACTCACTATAACTTGCGCGTGTAATGCACTGCTGATGACGTCACATATTACATCACTCATGACATGGTCAGTGACATCACTCATGACATCACTGATGACACCATCCAGTGAATGTGTGTCTTTTTGAAAAATAAATATGTTTTATATATGTATATGTAAAGGTCGATGGAAGAATAAATGTTTAAATTATTGTCTTAATTAATGTTTTTAAAAAAAATTGATTGGTTAACTGGCTTATTAAGTGTATCTTAGTGAATAAATATATTGGCGAGTAATATTTAAATATTTAAATATATGTATCAGTGTTTCACTTTGTGTATAAGTGGCTGTATGGGTTGGTGAGTAGCTACATGTGTGTGTATATGGGTTATTATATGTTTTTTTAGTATCAGTATGAGTGTCTGTATAGTTTGGTTGGGGTGTTACTTAGCACATAGATGTATCAATGACTGACTCACTGTTTGTATGTTTTTTGAAAACAGCATATGTGCAGGACTGTATGAGTGGATGAGTGTGTATATGTGTGTGTTACTGATTGAATACCTGTCTCACTAGTGTGTTTATCAGTAACAAGATATATTTTAATCTAGTATATGTGAGTATTGATGTATATAAGTCAGTATATGTGAGACTGAGAGATTGTAAGAGTTCCTGTTTAAATAAGTATGTGTTTCTATAAGTGATTGTTTAAGAGAGTACATATGTGTAAGTTTCCTTAGAAGTAAGGTGGTAGTGTGTGTAAATCTGTGTATGCAAATAAATGGATGTTTATTAGTTTATTTGCATGTGTGAGTATATGTGTGAGTAACTTTTTGATGACTGTCGGTGTGTAACAGGATGAATAGGGGAATCACTACATATGATGAGTGAGTATATGTATGAGTGACTATATAAAACTGTTGGTGAATGTGTGAATGTGTATATAGATGGTGAAATTACTGAATTGGTTGTTGTAACTGGTATGGGTATATCCACTTTTTTGAAAATGTTAGTTTCTATTTTTGAATATGTGTTTCAAAGGTTACTTTACAGTGAAAGGAGGTCTGTCACTGTGTCACAAGGATGGTGTCATCAGTGATGTCATGAGTGATGTCACTGACCATGTCATGAGTGATTTAATATGTGATGTCATCAGCAGTGCATTGCATGCGCAAGTTATAGTGAGTCCGACTAACTATAACGTGGGAATTTCAATGGTTTTATGTCAGTAAAATTTCCAGCTAACTATAACTGGTGTGAAACCTCTGTTTTTTTTCAGTGAATTTAATAGGTTTTTTAAATGCCAATTCCTAACTATAACTGGTGTGAAACCTCTGTTTTTTTCAGTGAATTTCATAGGTTTTTTTAATGCTAATTTCTAACTATAACTGGTGTGAAACCTTTGGTTTTTTCAGTGAATTTCTTAGGTTTTTTAAATGCTAATTCCTAACTATAACTGGTGTGAAACCTCTGTTTTTTTCAGTGAATTTCAAAGGTTTTTTATGCTAATTTTTAACTTTTTATAGGGCTTCATACCTATGTACTTTTTAGTAAATTTCTAGGCTTATTTTTTCAAAAATGTCTATAGCTGAGAAAGGTATGTTTTTATAAAAAGGAACACTATAATGTATATTAAAATAATATTTTTTGTTTTAAAATAGTATTTTTTTTTTATATATATTCATCTCGTACCGGTGAACGCCCCCGTGCGCGTACTGGTGCACGTCCCGTCAGCGCACCAACAAAAAAAAAAGAAAAAAAAAAGTATGAAGGAGTGACTATGAGGAATGGGGACAGAGAGAGTGGTGTTAAGAGAAAGAGAGCTAGAGGGAGGAACACAGAGGGACTGTGTAATAGATAGTAAGACAGAGAAAAAGTGTAAGAGGAAGTAACTGAGAAAAAGAAAAAGAATAAGGGAGCAAAAGAAGAGAAGAAGTAGGAAGAAGACTAAAGCAGAGGTTCTGGGAGAATGTGAATGGATGATGAAAGTAAAAGGAAGGAGAGTTAAGTATGGGGAATGACAGATAGTGACGGAACCAGAGAAAAGGAACAGCGGTGACGGAGGGAAAGAAAATAGCAGTGAGTGTAAGTAAAGAGGAGTGAAAGAGGGTACATATAAGTGAATAAGGGTAAGACATGGGGAGTGACAGAGAGAAAGAAGAGAGAGAGTAAAGGAAGGAGTGTCACAAAGGGACTAAGTGAACCAGTAAAAAAGGTAAGTGAAGGAGTGTGGATAAGCAGAGGTACTGAAAGAAGTTGAATGTGGTAGGAAGTAAACATGGAGGATAAGAATAAGTGAGGGAAGCAGAGTAAGGAAACAGGGGTGAGGTAGGGTGAGAGAAAAATAGTGAAAATAAAACTAAAGGTGATAACAAAGTACATTTTGTAAACACACTTACCATATAATTAATGAAAACTTGTATCTGTGAAAGATAAAAGAAAAACACCTTATAATTACTTAAAAATATATAATAAAATAGAAGAAACAGGTCATGAGGTTTAAAAATCTACAAAAGTTTACTAAGAAATGAAGCAATAGTGAAGGATACAAAAACAGAAAGAAAGTAATGTAGAAAGAGAAAAAAGAAGGAAAAAGAAATAGAAAGAGAACAAATTCCTAAAGGTAAGTAAGATACTAAAAGAATGTAAGATATCAAAACAAAATCAGGAAAGATAAGAAAGTAAAAGGAAAATGAGTGAAAAGGAGAGGAGTCTGAATGAGAAACTATTAATAAAAAAGAGGAATAGAAGATGACTGAGAGTGAGTGAAGTGGAGTCACAGAGTGAAGGGATGAAAGGAATGAGGTTAATATAGAACGATGGATAAAACAGGAGTGAGAGAGTAAGTACACAGAAAAACAAAAGGAAGAACTAAGTGAACTACAGTACAATGAGTGCGAAAGAAAAAAAAAGGAGAAAAAGAAAGAGAGGGTAAGAAAACTAAATCAGTGGTACTGAGAGAATATGAAAAAGATAAAAAGTGGTGGAAGGAAGAGAGGAAATGCAGACAGTTCAAATTAGATTGAGAAGTTGTGAATGAAGTGCAGTAAAGAAACAGCGATGAAAAAAGAGTGTAAATTAGTAAAGAGAGGTAAATAAGGGTGAAAAAGGAAAATGAGTGTGAGACAATGTGAACACAATATAAATTACACAATGCAAACTACACAATAACTTCTACAATATGTTACATTATTTATTTTTGCTGTTCTCAGAATATATTGAATTTCACTTAAATTAGTGAGTTCAAAGTCTTCATCATATAACAGTGGGAAAGAAAAAACACAATCTAAAAGATTGTGTTTAAAATAACCCATTCAAACATACATCTCATATATGTACACTAATCTTTGATTCACTTACTTTTCCGTGAGGCCAAATAGAAGATAGTGAAAGTCCTTTTGGTGGAAAAAAAGTCTGCTGTGCTCTATAACTTCCATTTCATCGACTTCCTATGAAAAAAGATCTAAGAACATCATACCTTACACTTTCCTCACGGCCAATTTGTGTCAGATATATCAGTATTTTTTACTTTGAGATCCACTTAAAGTATCTACATGAGATAAATAATTTAAAATATTAGATTAACTAACTAACTAACTAACTTTTAGTATCTATTCCGACTTCAAAGGCCAATTCCCTTTACTAAAACTTTGGTTTTAAAAACACTAGATAAGAATTTGTAGAGTCATAAGGCAAACGTTGTTTATAAGTTAAATGAGAATCATTGCAGTAACTCCATCCTTTTTCAGATTTTAAGTAGCATGTATAATGTCCTGAGGTTGTCGAAGAACCGTCATGATAAATAATAGCTTCAGTTGTAAAGGTTCTTCCTGAAATTGATAACTGAGAAGCCACAACATTTTTGATAGAAGTTGTCAATTTAGTTCCATCAGGTCTACATCGTTGGAAAACTAAAATGATATACTGCCCATAACTTTGTATAAATAATGTGGACAGCATTGTACAGTTACATTGGGTACACACCATATTATGATCTGCTGCTTTAACTAGATTTTTAAATGACACTGATTTACAGTCAGGTAAAGTCAAATATATAAATCTTTCAGTGTCTATTCTAGTAGTACTTGATGAACTACACTTGTGGCAGTCATGCTGCCATTGATAAGAAAGGCTGAAAAGATTATCTACATCTACACCTTCATCTTCCAAAACACCAAACATATACATTAAAAATTCCTGACAATCCTGCTGAATGTTCTGTGAAAATTTATCTTGACCAGAACACATATCTAAAATATTTCGAATTTTTGTTACACTTTCTATTTCTGCTGTATCACTGCTACATTTCTCAAACACAGAATTCAATAAACCACACAATCTTTGATCCCGATTTTCAACAATCTGTTCTTGTAAACTTTTAAGAAAAAAAACAACATTAACCACTACATTAGCATAGCAGTTGACACCAGAACTATTTTCAAACTGAAATGCAACAACATTTTCTTCACAATTCTTTTTCTTCCTGTTTTCAATTACAGTTTTCTCTACTTTTTGTCTTTTTGCAACTACCTCACTGCAATTATCCTCATTTCTTCTTTTTCGGCCTACCACACGTTTTTCAAACAGAGGATATTGAGGCAAATGTGGAGCATATTCTCTTCTTAACCTATTGTATTCTTTAACACAATCTAGATCTTCACAAATTTTTGTCTCATCTCACTCAATCAAGTAAAATCCTGAAGTTCTGACTCGGGATAATGCCACATATGCCATACCCTCTTTAAACACAGATCTTCCAATGTTCACCAAAGCATTATCTACACTTAAACCTTGAGATTTATGAATTGTTACTGCATATGCCAAACAAACAGGAAACTGTTTTCGGCGAACATATAAGTCTTTTACAAGTAAAAATCTAGCAGAACAATGACATATTTGTTGTACTTGTTCAATGCCATCAAATTTCTATTTTTAAAAATTCAATTCCATCTCTATTTCTGTAATTCACAAAATCAACAACTTAACCCATTGCTCCATTTACCAGACCTCTTTCAACATTTAAATTCCTTCTCAAAATGATACGACAATTTAAACACACATTCAGAGTCTTTTCAAAACCAGCTGTTTTAGAAATACTTGTCTCTAATGAATCCAATTTAGTTTTCAAATTTTCAGACAAAACAATTGTTGCACCCATATGCTCTATTTTATCTATTGCTTCCAGTTTCACAATCTCTTCATTTTCTAACTCTAACATTTTGTTGTTGAAGATGGAACATTCTTGCAGAGTTGGCATCAAACATATCCCAGATTTCTTCTCAGTCATTTTTTTAAAAATATTCCTTGGAAGAATGTTTTCATTTGGATACAAATTTGAAATTAATCGACCATGTAAAGGTTTTTCCCAAGCTCGCTTACTTTTCCAATTCTTACATCTTGTAGAATATTTTTATAATCTTCATCCTTTGCCTGTCGCATATTTTGAAGCAGTTCAGCATATTTAAAATGTAACCATATATTAACGTTTCCAATGCTTCCAAGGGACTTCCTGGTATCTTCATGTGTGAGCATTTTAAACACTGGTTGTCCTTTTACTGGAGTCAACTGCAATAGATCTCCAAAAACAATAATGTGTTTTCCTCCAAATAACACATCATACTCTGTTCTAAGAATTTCTTGCATTCTCAAATGCACAAAAGCAAGCATTAGATTTGAGACCATGCTTACTTCATCAATGATAAGAAGTTTCATTTTCTTCAAGACTCTTGAAACTTCAGAACACGCATCTCCAGATAACTTGTTGTAATGCAATTTATTATCATGCTCAACTGGCAGCATCAGTAAATGATGTAGAGTAATCCCTTTAATATTATGTGCTGCCAGACCAGTTGTAGCAGTTACAACACAAGACAGCGGTGAATCAGTCCTTTTCTGCAGATAACTTGCAATGGCTTTAATTAAAAAACTTTTTCCTGTCCCCGCTTCTCCACTTATGTACAGTCGGACAGGGTCAAATGATGTACATGAGCACTCTTTTTTCTCATGTCTGAATCCATGTTCAATCTGCTCTCTGACTTCATCATATATCTTTTTCTGCTCAACGTTTAGTTGCTTTACCAAATCTTCTAAGTTAACTCCATCCTCTTGAGCTTGTTCCATAGCTCTTTCCTCCTCATCCATGGCAGTGGCAGCTTCATTTTGGATAATAGGTCCTCCTAGTGGATCCTGACACAATGAAGTAGAACTCTGACTATCTTGAGAACTGTCTCTAGCTATCTCTTCAGCAATTGTGGTTTCTTGCTCCATTTCGTCATTCAACATTTGCAGATAATTTAGAAAAATAGGACATTCTATGGTATCCTTAGTTGCATTAAAAGAGTCTTCATAACAGAGAAAATCTCCAAGTAGTTCCTCTTCTGTACGCCATGGCTTAAAGAGTTGCAAAAGAGCTAAATAGTAAAATTCTCTTTTGTCTGGAGCTTCACAACTCAATTTTTGATGATTAATCAAATGGCCTTTTTTCTGCTTCACTAGACATCCTTCATAGCCAATGACTGCATATTTTCCATTATTGATATCTTCTGTGATGTTCCTCTTATAACTGTAGTTTTGCAGAACTTCATACAAACAAGTGTTCTCAAGGTGAGTACTTCTATTTGGATAGTATGTATCCAACATATTTGTCTTCAAAATATCTGTACTGTTTGGTTCTTTCTCCGCCAAATATTCAATTTCTTGTACAGATTTCAAAACTCGGTTTCGTGTTGCAGCAAGACCTAGACTCACCCAAATAATTGTTCTTGATTTGGCATAGAGTCTTGCTGATGATAACCAATCAGAACATTCATATGCTCCAATTTCTCGATGCGACAACATCTTCAGACTGAAACTATATAATTTTTTGCTTAGACTCTTTTCATGTGAAATGACCTCCCACATTTCCTTCAGTTCTGTCTTTTCTTTTTTGGTGATGTAAGATGTCACATATCGAGCCACAGCAATAGAGTTGTCAGCAACGAACTGAATATCCATGTTAGCATTCCACATGGACAAAATCACTGGGTTGTAATCGTTGATGTACTTAGATTCTTCATTTCTATTCAAATTGTATGTATTTTTGGGAGATTTCCTCGTCACAGTATGTCGTAGAGATGACATCAAATTATTTACTTTTCCCTTAGAAATCACTGGTCGTGGAAATGCAAAACGACATTTCGTGTAGTACTTTTCCTTGTTTTTAAATTTTCGACGACAGTACTTTCCACAACGATGAGATTGAAAACGTAAAACTTGTTGCCTTAAACTGTTTTCTACAGTAGATTTTGGAACAGCACATGTTGAATACTCTTCAATGAAACTCATCACTGTTTCATCTGAATCTGATCCAAATTTGGGTGCATCTTTAATCCACAACAACATATGTATAAGAGGAGCACCTCTCGCTTGATATTCCTTCCTCCAAAAGAAATCCAAAACCTCTCCAAGGGGAGGATTTTTTTTGTTGGTAATAAAAGACATCATAGCTTCAAATCTATGATTAAAATATCTGCAAACATTCACTGGATCCAAAGAACACAGTTCTCCAGGTGTTTTCAATTCTATATTTGGTATGTTTCCAGTTGCCTCTCGTAGAAATTCAAGTAAGTCGTCCCATGCATACTCAGCACAGCTAAGAGTGAGGAACCATGTAGGAGTTCCTAAGTTTCTTAGCATACATTTCAATTCTCCATGACAACGGAACCAATACTCATTGGTTCCACGTTGACATGCCATGAGATTGATTAGCTGAGATTCCAAAATACTATCTTGCAGATTAACTTTCTCCATAAAGTCCCTTGCAGAAACATTTTGCAAATGAGCTCCACTTTTTAGTATATGATTAACTGCATAAGAAAGCCAGACAAATCACTTTCAAAAAGTAGATGAAACAAATATGGAATGCATTGACGAAACCTTGGATCTTCAGCATATAATCTTAGAGTCCGGTATTCAGCTGCAGGAATTTGAACTGGTCGATCATCATATCGTCCACCACGACCTGTTGGAAATAATTGTGGAAAACAACGAGCTTCCAAACTTTCTTCCCATACACTAATGGGACTTCCTTTTGCTGCTTTCATTTGAAACAAGTCAATTGCATTTCCCATTACTTCTTTGGAATGCAAAGGATGAACAGTATAATGTTCATATATTTCTTCACTTCTAGACACATCAACTTTTTCAATTTGACCAACTGAACAATCACTGTCTTCTTCTGTAGCTGTTTCCTCTGCTCCAACACTTACATCTTTGTAGTACTCATTGTTTTTGACCAAATACAACGTTGCCTTTTTGACTTTCCTAACATCCACTAAATCTTGCCAGATTTTCTTACTCTTTGTCGGAACCCCATTAACTAGAATACCTAGAGGATCCTCTTCTACTCTTTCTACACCAATTGTATCAATATTTTTCTTTACATCTAAAGGCAAATAAACAACTCTTCCCTTTAATCCTCTCTGTAAATCTGATGGAGGCAATTTCCCTGTCTTAGGCTCCATGCGAACAATAGCCTGAAAAGGATGGACACATTGAATCAAAATAGATTCATAAGTATTTAAATCCATCAATTCAGAAGGAATATCTATCAACTGAAGATTATCATGAACTGCTCTAGCAGGCATTCTATTTTTATTTAATTTTTTTAAACAATAATTACAAATACGCTGATCAAAACTCAAATCAAAAGAATTCTCCACCAACAAATAACTTACAAAATCCTTCCATTCACTATTATTTTCCAATTCACTTTTTGCATATAAATCAACTAACCTAGTCTGAATCTTATAATGAGTCCGTCAACAACACACACAAGTTAAATTAGGCCTTTCACTTGATTTACCTTAAACTTGGTAATTTCCTCGTCAAACTTTTCTATACTTGAAATCTGTCCATTATCTTCCACATTACCATCCATTACTATATCTATTTCTACACTGTCCTCTTTGTTCCCAAAATAACAAAACTCAATTTCTTCACAAATAGTCTTCACATCCACTTCAGATCCATGCAAAAGAGCACTGTTTAACTGTTTAAGCTTAAGTGCTGGACTTTTTGCATAATACAACTTTCTCACTAATTTCCTCACCTTATTATGATGCACTGCTAACATCCTAAAATGATGAAAAACACTCTGACATACTTTTCTAGAAAGACAAGCTAGTGAATGCCCATGCAAACCTGTGCTTTCTCTCACTCTGCAAGGATCTAACTTTGCAAGATCTTCATTTTTTGTTTGACATTTCTTCTTACTATATGTACATAAGAAATTTCGAAGCAAATCGATTGAATCCTGTCACACACTACAAATACTACTGCACTTCCATGTGTACACTGGACCCCTAGTACGTCTCCCTAAATCTTCATCAGCTAACACCTCTTCTGCATCTCTAGATACAAGTTTCTCTTTTTCCATCACACAACCATCTTTCACCTCATATGCTCGACCACTGGTGTCAACTGCATGCACCAAATCATTTTCCTGAAAGTAACTCTCCTCATTGAAAAACCGCTCAGAACTTGAACTATGCATCCATTCACCAGAAAATACTTCACAAAAATTACTCCGATTAATAATTCTTTTCCATCTACTGTTCGATTTGAAAACATCAATTGCCTTATTAAGTATCCTAATTCTATTGATTACTAAAATAAATAATTTTTTCTTAACTTCAAAAGCCCGATCAACAATCTTTTCTACACTTTTCTTTTTCTTGTAAAAAGCAGCTCTCAGTTTACTTTTCTTATCATTTTTTAGCAAATTTAAAACTACCCTATTGCGAAACATTCGCCTACGAATGTCCCTAAATTGATTTACCCTTCTATTGCTAACCATTCTCTTCTCTCCTGCTCCAATCGAGACATTTTTTATGGGCCTCTCCTTCCTTTTTAGATTTGCTGACTTTTTCTGAATATTCACATTAGCAATATCATTTCTTTTTCTACGACATATGTTGCGAAGAAAATACTTAATTGGCTTACCAGAAGCTTTTCTGGTGTTTTTTAAAGTAGTTGTTGTAGAGGATTCCATAAATTCTGTTGCTGATGTTCTCCTTTTACGTATGGTATTTTTGATAATTCTTTGCCTTGAAGGCATTTTTGCTTGCTTTTCAGAAGTTGATTTGAATCTGTTGTTCTGAAAAAAAAAACACATGAAAGACCACTATTAGCAAACAACAAAGTAATGTCAAAAAGCAAACAATATAAACAATAAATTGCAACATATTTAAGTTTATACAACAGCAACTCAGGGCCTTATTTATAAGGGCCTTGCACCACCAGTGCAACCCATATTAAAAGTGACATACCGGCGCCACAAGACAATCATAAATAAGACCCAAATAAAAATACCATTGATTGGCACCAAAAATCGTTTTTTGAATAACATTTAAAAAACACAGGGCAAAACCTATCTATAAGCAGTCAATATCACTTTTGAAACATCACTGTTTCCTAAAATACAAATCCTTTACCTTGCAAATGTTAATATCAAGCATTATCAAATAGCAGAGCACAAACCAGGAGCAAATAAACTCAGGGACTTATTTATGAAGGCCTTGCGCCACCAGTGCGTCACTTTCTTTCCATGTTTAAAGTGATGCACCGGCTGCACAAGGCAATCATAAATTAGACCTAAATATAAATACCATTGATTTGCCCCCAAAATCGTTTTTTGAATAACATTTTACCAACACAGCGCAGGTCCTATGTACAAGCATTCAATTTCACTCCTGAAACCTCACTGTTTCCCAAAAGACAATACCTCTATCTTGCATATTTTAATGTCAAGCATTTCCAAAAAACATACCACAAACCAATAGCAAAAAAACTCGGGGCCTTATTTTTGAAAGCCTTGCACCACCGGTGCGTCATTTTTTTTCCATGTTAAAAGTGACGCACCTGCGGCACAAGCCAATCATAAATATGAGCCAAATGTAAATACCATTGATTTGCCACTAAAATAGTTTTTGGAATAACATTTTATCAACACAGCGCAGGTCCTATGTACAAGCATTCAATTTTACTCCTGAAACCTCACTGTTTCACAAAAGACAATTCCTCTACTTACATATTTTAATATCAAGCATTTCCAAAAAACATACCACAAACCAACAGCAAAAAAACACAGGGCCTTATTTTTGAAAGCCTTGCGCCACCAGTGCGTCATTTTTTTCCCATGTTAAAAGTGACGCACCTGCGGCACAAGACAATCAAAAATAAGGTCCAAATGTAAATACCATTGATTTGCCCCCAAAATCGTTTTTTGAATAACATTTTACCAACACAGCTCAGGTCCTATGTACAAGCATTCAATTTCACTCCTGAAACCTCACTGTTTCACAAAAGACAAATCCTCTATCTTGCATATTTTAATATCAAGCATTTCCAAAAAACATGCCACAAACCAACAGCAAAGAAACTCAGGGCCTTATTTATGAAGGCCTTGCGCCAGAAGAGCGTCATTTATTTCCCATGTTTAAAGTGATGCACCGGCTGCACAAGGCAATCATAAATAAGGGCCAAATGAAAATACCATTGATTTGCCCCCAAAATCGTTTTTTGATTAACATTTAAGAAACACTGCGCAGAACCTATGTACAACCACTCAATATCAGTTTTGAAACATCACTGTGTCCCAAAATACAAATCCACTATCTTGCATATGTTCATAATAAGTATTATCAAAAAGCAAATAACAAATCAACAGCCAACAAACTCAGGGCCTTATTTATGAAGGCCTTGCACCACAAGAGCGTCACTTATTTCCCATGTATAAAGTGATGCACCAGTTGCACAAGGCAATCATAAAAAAGGGCCAAATGAAAATACCAATGAATTGCACCCAAAATCGTTTTTTGAATAACATTTAAGAAACACTGCACAGAACCTATGTACAACCACTCAATATCAGCTATGAAACATCACTGTGTCCCAAAATACCAATCCACTATCTTGCAAATGTTCATAATAAATATTATCAAAAAGCAAATAACAAATCAACAGCCAACAAACTCTGGGCCTTATTTATGAAGGTCTTGCGCCACAAGAGTGTCACTTATTTCCCATGTATAAAGTGATGCACCAGTTGCATAAGGCAATCATAAATAAGGGCCAAATGAAAATACCATTCATTTGCACCCAAAATCGTTTTTTGAATAACATTTCAAAAACACTGCGCAGAACCTATGTACAAGCACAGAATATCACTTTTGAAACGTCACTGTTTCCCAAAATACAAATCCTCTATCTTTCAAATGTTGATATCAAGCATTATCAAAAATCCAAAAACAAATCAACAGCAAACAAAGTCAGGGCCTTATTTATGAAGGCCTTGCGCCACCAGTGCGTCACTTATTACCCATGTTTAAAGTGATGCATCAGCTGCACAAGGCAATCATAAAAAAGGGCCAAATGAAAATAACAATCAATTGCACCCAAAAATCGTTTTTTTAATAACATTTAAGAAACACTGCGCAGAACCTATGTACAACCACTCAATATCAGCTTTGAAACATCACTGTGTCCCAAAATACAAATCCACTATCTTGCAAATGTTCATAATAAATATTATCAAAAAGCAAATAACAAATCAACAGCCAACAAACTCTGGGCCTTATTTATGAAGTTCTTGCGCCACAAGAGTGTCACTTATTTCCCATGTATAAAGTGATGCACCAGTTGCATAAGGCAATCATAAATAAGGGCCAAATGAAAATACCATTCATTTGCACCCAAAATCGTTTTTTGAATAACATTTAAAAAACACTGCGCAGAACCTATGTACAAGCACAGAATATCACTTTTGAAACGTCACTGTTTCCCAAAATACAAATCCTCTATCTTTCAAATGTTGATATCAAGCATTATCAAAAATCCAAAAACAAATCAACAGCAAACAAAGTTAGGGCCTTATTTATGAAGGCCTTGCGCCACCAGTGCGTCACTTATTACCCATGTTTGAAGTGATGCATCAGCTGCACAAGGCAATCATAAAAAAGGGCTAAATGAAAATACCAATCAATTGCACCCAAAAATCGTTTTTTGAATAACATTTAAGAAACACTGTGCAGAACCTATTTACAACCACTCAATATCAGCAAACGAAGTCAGGGCCTTATTTATGAAGGTCCTGCGCCACAAGAGTGTCACTTATTTCCCAAGTATAAAGTGATGCACCAGTTGCATAAGGCAATCATAAATAAGGGCCAAATGAAAATACCATTCATTTGCACCCAAAATCGTTTTTTGAATAACATTTAAGAAACACTGCGCAGAACCTATGTACAACCACTCAATATCAGTTTTGAAACATCACTGTGTCCCAAAATACAAATCCACTATCTTGCATATGTTCATAATAAGTATTATCAAAAAGCAAATAACAAATCAACAGCCAACAAACTCAGGGCCTTATTTATGAAGGCCTTGCGCCACAAGAGCGTCACTTATTTCCCATGTACAACGTGATGCACCAGTTGCACAAGGCAATCATAAAAAAGGGCCAAATGAAAATACCAATGAATTGCACCCACAATCGTTTTTTGAATAACATTTAAGAAACACTGCGCAGAACCTATGTACAACCACTCAATATCAGCTTTGAAAAATCACTGTGTCCCAAAATACAAATCCACTATCTTGCAAATGTTCATAATAAATATTATCAAAAAGCAAATAACAAATCATCAGCCAACAAACTCTGGGCCTTATTTATGAAGGTCTTGCGCCACAAGAGTGTCACTTATTTCCCATGTATAAAGTGATGCACCAGTTGCATAAGGCAATCATAAATAAGGGCCAAATGAAAATACCATTCATTTGCACCCAAAATCGTTTTTTGAATAACATTTTAAAAACACTGCGCAGAACCTATGTACAAGCACAGAATATCACTTTTGAAACGTCACTGTTTCCCAAAATACAAATCCTCTATCTTTCAAATGTTGATATCAAGCATTATCAAAAATCCCAAAAAAAATCAACAGCAAACAAAGTCAGGGCCTTATTTATGAAGGCCTTGCACCACCAGTGCGTCACTTATTACCCATGTTTAAAGTGATGCATCAGCTGCACAAGGCAATCATAAAAAAGGGCCAAATGAAAATACCAATCAATTGCACCCAAAAATCGTTTTTTGAATAACATTTAAGAAACACTGCGCAGAACCTATGTACAACCACTCAATATCAGCTTTGAAACATCACTGTGTCCCAAAATACAAATCCACTATCTTGCAAATGTTCATAATAAATATTATCAAAAAGCAAATAACAAATCAACAGCCAACAAACTCTGGGCCTTATTTATGAAGGTCTTGCGCCACAAGAGTGTCACTTATTTCCCATGTATAAAGTGATGCACCAGTTGCATAAGGCAATCATAAATAAGGGCCAAATGAAAATATCATTCATTTGCACCCAAAATCGTTTTTTTGAATAACATTTAAAAAACACTGCACAGAACCTATGTACAAGCACAGAATATCACTTTTGAAACGTCACTGTTTCCCAAAATACAAATCCTCTATCTTTCAAATGTTGATATCAAGCATCATCAAAAATCCAAAAACAAATCAACAGCAAACAAAGTCAGGGCCTTATTTATGAAGGCCTTGAGCCACCAGTGCGTCACTTATTACCCATGTTTAAAGTGATGCATCAGCTGCACAAGACAATCATAAAAAAGGGCCAAATGAAAATACCAATCAATTGCACCCAAAAATCGTTTTTTGAATAACATTTAAGAAACACTGCGCAGAACCTATGTACAACCACTCAATATCAGCAAACAAAGTCAGGGCCTTATTTATGAAGGTCTTGCGCCACAAGAGTGTCACTTATTTCCCATGTATAAAGTGATGCACCAGTTGCATAAAGCAATCATAAATAAGGGCCAAATGAAAATACCATTCATTTGCAGCCAAAATCGTTTTTTGAATAACATTAAAAAACACTGCGCAGATCCTATGTACAAGCACAGAATATCACCTTTGAAACGTCACTGTTTCCCAAAATACAAATCCTCTATCTTTCAAATGTTGATATCAAGCATTATCAAAAATCCAAAAACAAATCAACAGCAAACAAAGTCAGGGCCTTATTTATGAAGGCCGTGCGCCACCAGTGCGTCACTTATTACCCATGTTTAAAGTGATGCATCAGCTGCACAAGGCAATCATAAAAAAGGGCCAAATGAAAATACCAATCAATTGCACCCAAAAATCGTTTTTTGAATAACATTTAAGAAACACTGCGCAGAACCTATGTACAACCACTCAATATCAGCTTTGAAACATCACTGTGTCCCAAAATACAAATCCACTATCTTGCATATGTTCATAATAAGTATTATCAAAAAGCAAATAACAAATCAACAGCCAACAAACTCAGGGCCTTATTTATGAAGGCCTTGCGCCACAAGAGCGTCACTTATTTCCCATGTACAAAGTGATGCACCAGTTGCACAAGTCAATCATAAAAAAGGGCCAACTGAAAATACCATTCATTTGCACCCAAAATCGTTTTTTGTATAACATTTTAGAAACACAACACAGGACTTATATACTAGCATACAATTTGACTTCTGAAACATAACTATCTGCTTCCAAATATTCTCCATAGAGCAAACAAGTCTCTATCTAAATTAAATAAATCATTACTTACCTTTACAAATGCTTTGGGAGATTGAAAACAGTGTCAGACACACACACCAAGTTTTCTTTAGCAGAGCAAAAAGTGTGCACTCAATACACTGAAACCAAGACTGGCATAGAAAATCTCTAACTTTGTACTTATATGCCTTAATTCAACCAATCAAAAGTCTTCCCTCACTATTTTCAAACCAACACCCTTCCCCCTCTCAGATCTTTCTATCTGTTACCATAGCAGCTCCCTCCTAACTGAACTCTCAGGTTCAAAAGTTTATTGTACAATGTTGCAAATTAACTCAGCAAGGATGTTTGACCTCTCAATACACCAGCTTGTCCGGGGTATTTTTGCTTTTAGTGACTTTTTTTTAACCATTCAAATTGCTTCTTTCACACAACACAACCATGCACCCTAACTTTCAGTTTTCAACTATCTGAATCCACCAATCATTGCTTGTGATTCAAGAGCAGTGAAACTCCACAATTATTTTTTTGTAAACTCCTACTGTTCCAACTGCCATTTCATTCCTACACTTCATCTGGCTGCACCAGAACCTTCTCTCACCATGTATTCTGTATGGATTATTGGACATAGCTACATCCACTGGGCTCAAAGGTATGCAGCAAGCAGAAATTATCACAACCTTGATTTATCAAATCTGGAAATCAAGTGGATTGGCCAGAGAGGATTGAGATGTCATCAATTGATACCCTTGGTGAAAACCTTTTTGCATCTGCCAAGCCCTGACCTCTTAATAGTGCACTGTGGTGGAAATGATTTGGGCACTATGACTGGGGTTGGTCTGGAAATGCTCTCTTAAAGGACACCTTTGATCAATTGATGACACTTTTTCCACAAACTGCCTTGGTATATTCAAATATATGCCAAAGACATAAATGGAACTGGTCCAACCAATTTTGTCCACAATTTGGGAAAGCACGGAAACATGTGAATAAATCTGTTTCTGCTTACATGAGAGACTGTGGAATGGGTTCAATATACAATAACAACTTGCGTTACAACATGCAAGACATCTACAGAGTAGATGGTGTGCACTTCTCAGATGAGGGAAATAGAATATTCCTCCTGAATTTAAGACTGTGCATTGGAACCTACTTGTAGGTACCTAACTCAACCACAGAACCCAAAAGCTCTTTTCAGAGCTACCCTACCTATGATCATTCAAAACGTTTATCTTTTTCTAACTTTTTTCACTATTTTTCACCAAAGTACGCTTTCCGGTACGCTTACCGGTGCGTGTACCGGGCGCTTCCCCCGCGGAAAATAAATATATATATTTTTTTTGAACCTTTATGAGCCTCCTAAGCCCCCCTCAGAAAACCTAGAGGGTCAAGAAGTCTCTACTGTGCCCCCTTCTAGCCATACCGAGCATTGTTTGCCCTCCATCTTGTGTCTCGATTGTACCGTAACACAAAATGGAGGACTTCCGTTACGCTGCCGGTGCGCGTACCGGAGCGCGCACCTGTAGGTGCTCCATAAAAAAAGGTGGGAAAGTAATTTTCAGAAAAACCACTGGAGACACTTTCATCAAATATAGAATAAGCCTTACTACATAGCAGTCCCTACCATTTGCCCAAATTTGGTGGAATTCCATTGAGACATTTAGGCTACAGGCCTGTCTAAATATCCTGAGGTAAATAACATGACAAAAACACATATGAAATGTTAGAATTTACAACCAATTAAAAAGTTTCTTTCATTTTCTACGATTATTTCCTGACATTTGATTGGTTATGTACAAAAATATATATAAAAGAAGAGAGGGAAACACAGCCATTTTGACTACTGCTTCCAGAAGTACATTTGAAAACAAATAACACTGACAACTTCAACTGATTTCTCCAAGGTAAGTTGTTATTTTGGAAAGTGAATTATGTTGTGCACTTTAAGTTAATTTGAGAAAAAATATTCTGTTAGTTATATGCTATCCCTCTGTAATAGTTATAGATTGGGATAGACTTCTCTGTAATAGTTATGGATTGAGTTAGGCTTCTCTGGTATAATTATGAATTTACTTAGGCTTAATCACATGCACTTTTTAATAACTCGACTTCCTGCCTGAAACCATACACTGCCCAAAAATTACTTGACTGTTAAAAACTCAAAAGTACCTGTCTAAACTTAAACCCAACAGTACCCTAACTCTACTAATATAGTTAATTTTTATGCAATTTTCAGAAAGAAAATGGAAGGAGAAAAACAAGCAAATGTTACTTCTATCAAAGTAAAGGTGGAAAATCCAGAAGAGCAAAAAGATAAAGTTGATTTCATAGATGACTCTTTGGATCAACAGTTTATAGAATGTTTGGAACAAATGGAATCATGTACTTATAATTATGAGGAAATACCGGACAATATTATGTTACAAGTTTTATTAAATTATGAAAAAGAATCAGAGGAATACATTTATATTTAATAATTTTAAATTGTTTGAGACAATATTCATTTTTATATGTAATTCATGAAGTATTACCAAAATAATTATATTATAAAATGAGACTTATAGTATACTGTGAAACTTTTTTTCTGTTACATAGTAAGTTTACTCATAGTTACTACCTTTCTCCCACTATATTATCTCCTATGTATATTTTACACCTCTTTTTCATCATAAGGGATCAGGATAGACTACCCATGATCCCCTAGAAATTCTCAGGGAGTGCTTAAAAGATCTGTTTCTGCTTTCCTGACAGACTATGTTATGGAGTCCATATACCACAAAAACTTCAATAACAACATGCAAGATATCTACGGAGGAGATAGTGTACATTAAATTTAAGTCTCTGTATTGGTACCTACATGTAGGTACTTACTTAAAATAAAAAAAAAATTAAAAAAAAATTAAAAAACAAACAAATTTTGAAAGTGATTTTTTTCCAATAGTACGCTCCCCGGTGTGCTCCCCGGTGCGCGTACCGGGCGCTTCCCCCGTGAAAATCGGAAAAAAAAAATATTTGACACCCCGCGGGGCCCTTTAATGGCCCCCACATCAAACCTAGGGGGACAGGGGGTGTCTACTCTGCCCCCTTATGGTCTTTTACCCCTTTGTTTTGGCCACCTCTCATGTCTCGATCCTACCGAGACACAAGATGGCGGCCGCTCCGGACTGTTTAGAATGTTTACAGACAACCGACAGCCAATCAGCTTTCCGTGCGCAAGTCGCGTGGCGCACCCGGTGCGCGTACCGGGGCGCGCTTACAGATATATATATTTTTTTGAACCTACATTACTCAAAATCCACTGGAGCACATATCTCGAGACATAGCAAAGGCACATCGGGCTACCAGTCCCTACAATTTTGCCAAGTTTGGTGTAAATCCATTCAGCCGTTCGGGCTAAAAGTGAAATCGACCGCCCTATGGAAATTAACATGGGGAAAACGCGTTTTGGGACCCCCCTTTTATCTCGGCCCCCGCTTGACGAATCCCCCCCCAAACTTTCAGGGAAGGACCGGGGCGCCGCGAGGCCATTTTGAGGAAAGTTTCAGGCAGATTCGTCAACCGAAGCCAAAGTTATTCCAAATAGAATTTTGAGATTTAACATTGAAAAAAATCCTAACTATAACTACCTACTGGCGACCGCCAGTAGGTAAAATATATATATATATATATATATATATATATATATATATATATTCACTGAAAAAACCATAGGTTTCACATCAGTTATAGTTAGCTGGAAACTTTACTGACATAAAACCATTGAAATTCCCACGTTATAGTTAGTTGGACTCACTATAACTTGCGCACCTGCAATGCACTGCTGATGACGTCACATATTCATCACTCATGACATGGTCAGTGACATCACTCATGACATCACTGATGACACCATCTAGTGAATATATGTCTTTCTGAAAAATAAATATGTTTTATATATGTATATGTAAAAGTCAATGGAAGAATAAATGTTTAAATAAGTGTCTAAATGGATGTTTTAAAAACAAAATTGATTGGTTAACTGGCTTATTAAGAGTATCTTAGTGAATACATATATTAGTGAGAAATGTTTAAATATTTAAATATATGTATTAGTGTTTCACTTTGTGTATAAGTGGCTGCATCGGTTTGTGAGTAGCTACATGTGTGTGTATATGAGTTATTAGATGTTGTTTTTAGTATCAGTATGAGTGTCTGTATGGTTTGGTGGGGGTATGACTTAGCACATAGATGCATCAATGACTGACCCTCTGTTTGTATGTGTTTTGAAGACAGCATATGTGCAGGACTGTATGGGTGGATGAGTGTGTATATGTGTGTCTTAGTGAGTGAATGCCTGCCTCACTGGTGTCTTTATGAGTAACTACATATGTTTTAATGTAGTATATGTGAGTATTGATGTATATAAGTGAGTATATGTGAGAGTGAGAGATTGAAAGAGTTCCTGTTTAAATAAGTATGAGTTTCTATAACTGATTGTTTAAGAGAGTAAGTATGTGTAAGTTCCCTTAGAAGTAAGGTGGTAGTGTGTGAATAGCTGTATATGCAAATAAATGGATGTTCAAAAGTTTATTTGCATGTGTGAGTATGTGTGTGAGTAACTTTTGGATGACTGCCGGTGTGTAACAGGATGTATAGGTGTTTCACTACATATGATGAGTGAATATATGTATGAGTGACTATATAGAACTGTTGGTGAATGAGTGGATGTGTATATAGATGGTGGTATTACTGAATTGGTTGTTGTAACTGGTATGGGTATCTCCATTTTTTTGAAAATGTTATTTTCTATTTTTGAACATGTGTTTCAAGGGTTACATTACACTGAAAGGAGGTCTGTCACTCTTTCCCAAGGATGGTGTCATGAGTGATGTCATGAGTGATGTCACTGACCATGTCATGAGTGATGTAATATGTGACGTCATCAGCAGTGCATTGCAGGCGCGCAAGTTATAGTGAGTCCAACTAACTATAACTTTGGAATTTCAATGGTTTTATGTCAGTAAAATTTCAGCTAACTATAACTGGTTTGAAACCTAAGGTTTTTTCAGTGAATTTAATAGGTTTTTTAAATGCTAATACCTGACTATAACTGGTGTGAAACCTATGGTTTTTTCAGTGAATTTCATAGGTTTTTTAAATGCTAATTCCTAACTATAACTGGTGTGAAACCTGTGGTTTTTTCAGTGAATTTCATAGGTTTTTAAATGCTAATTCCTAACTATATATAGGGCATCAAACCTATGTTTTTTTCAGTGAATTTCAAAGGTTTTTTAATAGCAAATTTCTATAGGTATGAAATGTAATATTTTTTATAATGAATCCTATATTGTATATTTATGTAATACTTTTTTTAATGTATATTGTTCTTGTTTTTTTTTTTGCCCTGGAGCGCTCCCTGTGCGCGTCCCGGTGAGCGCACCGGTAAGCGCAGTCTTGCCGCACGCCCCGGGGCTCGTACCGGTGAGCGTCCCGTTAGCTCTATTGCCGCAAACGAAAACATCATCGTGACGTATCGCGTAGCCGCGTCCGCGTGATACGCACGGCGTAAGCGAACCCAGAAGCACTCGAGCGCATACGATCGCGCTACTTAACCATCCGACGCGCTTACGTGACGCGCCCGTGGGATTAAAAAAGGTGAATGCTCCCAAAGTAGAATGCAAAATCTGCCAAACTGTGCTTTCCCGAGGAGACCCAAAAAAGGAAGTACAGTTTTGGCAATTCGACAATGATTCGCCACGTCCAACGCAGGCACCCCCAGAACTATACTCGGGAGAGTGTCCGAGACCTGGCACGTAATCCCCCAAGGGATGGTGCCTCAAAATCTACAGGAGGAGCCACAACATCAGGGAGATGACGTGCAGCGGAATTGGAGATTATTCCGAACATTCAACCTGTTTTTAGTGACATTACTATAAAGTGCAAGCAATGCGATGAAATGCTTTGCTATGGTGAGCAGAGCATCAAGCTCATTGCACGCAAGAGGCAAGAACACCGCTGCCTTCCCCAGCCCTCATTTTTCCTCTTTTTTTTGTTCCTGTTGAGCAGTTTTGCATTCCCTGTTTTTGTTTTTGTTCTGAAAAAAAACATAAAAAAGAAGAAAACAACAGTTCATTTTAGAACTACCTCCAGTTCTCAAAAAAGAGCTATATTCTCATCAAATTCAAAATGAGTAACTGAAGTGGAGTGCAGTGAGAGAGGAGAGGAAAGGAAAATGAGTGAGAAAGCAAAGAAAGGGATGAGAGGGGAAGGGAAGTGAAGTAGGGGGACTGAAAGAAGGTGAGTGTGGGGAACGAGAGTGAGGAGAAGGAGAGTGAACATGGGGAATGTGGATAAGTGAAGAAAATGTAGTAAAAGAACGGTGGTGTGGAAGGGTAAGGAAAGACTGACGCAAGCCCTTTCACATTATACCTGCGCCAGGTGTAATGTATGCAAAGGGGGCGTATTGACGCAAGAAAGGGTCGTAGAAGTGACGCAGTGAAATCTATGAGATTTTACTGCGTCACTTTTAGGACACTGTTGCGTCAAAATCTTGCGCCTGCCGCACAGCAGGCGTAAGACTGGCGCAGGCCCTTTCACATGGGGCTGTCCCCATGTGAAAGGATGCATTGCTGGAGTTGCATCACTTTTGTGGCACACTCCAGCAATGCATCACTACCTCTAAGCACTTTAATTTATTATTTTACTGTTTCACTGGATTTTCACCATGGTACGCTCCCCGGTACGCTCCCCGGTGTGCATACCGGGCGCTACCCCCGCGCTAATCGAAAAATTTTTTTTTTTGCCCTGCGGGGCCCTTTTATGGCCCCCACATCAAACCTAGGGCATCAGAGGGGGTCTACCCTGCCCCCTTTTGGACATTTCCCCCTTTGTTTTTGTCACCTCTTGTGTCTCGATCCTACTGAGACACAAGATGGCAGCCGCTCAGCCAATCAGCTTTCTGCTCGCGAACTCGGATGATGTCATCAGTGATGTCATTTGAGATGTCATCAGTGATGTCATCGGTGATGTCACTGACCATGTCATGAATGATGTAATATGTGACATCATCAGCAGTGAATTGCGGGCGCGCGAGTTATAGTGAGTCCAACTAACTATAACGTAGGAATTTCAATGGTTTTGTATGAGTAAAATGTCCAGCTAACTATAACTGGTGTAAAACCTATGGTTTTTCAGTGAATTTCAATGGTTTTTTAAATGCTAATTCCTAACTATAACCATTGTGAAACCTCCGTTTTTTTTAGTGAATTTGGAACGTTTTTTAAAAGCTAATTCCTAACTATAACGTTTGTGAAACCTATGGTTTTTTCAGTGAATTTCATAGTTTTTTTAAAAGCTAATTCATTTGTATATCGACTTTGTAACCTATGATTATTTTTTTTGTTAGCTGTTTTTTACACCAATTTATTATATATATTTTTTTTTAAAAACATTTGTTAAATGTATATATATTTTTTAACATTTTGTCCCGGTGCGCTCACAGTGCGCGTACCAGAGAGCGCACCCCTTAAGCGCACCCAGCGATTTTCTTTTCTTTTTTAAACGTTTTTTTGCCTGTCAGGGTCCTACTAGGCCCCCCTCAAAAACCTAGGGGGTCAGAGGGTGTCTATTCTGCCCCTTTTTAAATATTTCCCCATTTATTTTTCACCTCTTGTGTTTCTGTTCTTCAGAGTCACAAGATGGCAGACTATGCAGATCATTTAGAATGTTTACAGACACTCAAGAGCCAATTAGCTTTTGAAATTTACAACCAATTAAAATGTTTCTTTGGTTTTGAATTTTGTGTGTGATGAAGTTTCATTGATTTTCTACTAATGAAATGGTTCTCTAATGAGAGGGGAACACAGCCATTTTGTGATAGTACTCTTTGAGGTACATTTGTGAGGAATTGCTGGTGTTGAATTTCTGGTGTGAAATTTACACAGTATTATCTCTTCTACTGCTTTCTAAAAGGTGAGTTGTTAATTTGTAAGGAGTATTTAATAATTGATAAAGCTCGTTTAATAGTATCTATTACTAAAAACGATAAATTAAAGTGTTTTTTTTCTACTATTTACAGCAAGAAATTTAAAAAGAATATGGATGTCAATGAGGAAACCGTTAATATTAATTTTGACATTTCTGCAACCATTGTTGAGAATACTTTGATTGAGGTGTCAAATGATCCTATTCATAACACTATTCAAGAAGAAGACCTTGTTTTGAGAGAAGATGAAATGGAGGATTTTAATGATGAGACTTTGGATGTTGAATTAATGGAATGTTTGGACTATGTTGAGTTCCAGGAGTCATCTATGAAGAGTTCTGATGAGGAGATTCCTGATCAATTAATGCTAGAAGCACTTCTAAGTTATGAAAATTCTGAAGCATAAATTTATATTAATAAATTATAAATAGTTTGAGACATTTTTCTGTTATTTTACTTGAAATGTATGAGATAGTAGTGAAATGATTGTGGTATAAAGTGAGACTTACAGTATAGAGTGCAACATTTCTGTATTACATAGTTAGTTTACTCACAGTTCCTTCCCTTCTCTCACTATATTTTCTCCAATGTGCATTTCACATCTCTTTTTCATTTCATGCCTTCTTTCTCTCACTATTTCTCTCTAAAGTACACTATCGCCGCCATTTTTTGAATTTTTAGAAGACAGTCAAATGTAATGCTTCACGTCCAGAGGAGGCACCCCTAGAACTATGCCTGTTTTTAATAAGGCTTCCATCAAATACAAAAAATCTAGGTAGATGTGTCACTTTGTAAAGCCCTGTGCCACATTATATATGCGTCAGGTCTAATGTATGCAAAGGGGGCGTATTGACGCAAAGAAGGGTTGTACAAATGATGCAGTGAAATCTATGAGATTTCACTGCGTCACTTTTAGGACACTGTTGTGTCTTTATTTTGCACCTACCTCACAGTAGGCCCTTTCAGTTAGGGCTTGCCCCATGTGAAAGGATGCATTGCTGGAAAATATTTTTTTTAATGGCATAAATTGAGATAGAATATACAAAAAAAGAGAGACATATTTACAAGCTGCGTGCGCAATCTTTGATATAGTTGTGTGTTTATAAGGTAGACTTCTTTATAAAAAAAATGTTATGCTTAGATTCAATGCTGGTTTAGAAATTGTGTAACAGATTCATTGGAGTTGTAAATATGCTAATTTTTATGAAGCACATTGTGCAACCTGTAGCATGGGTAGAAGGAGTGAATATCTAGAGAGGGATAGGAATAGCAGATAGAAAAACATATGAAATGGTGGGGAGATGCATAAACACACAGCTATGTTATAGATTGTGCACGCAGCTTGTAAATATGCAGGCAGACAAAGCAATCTTTGACATAGCTGTGTGTTTATAAGGTAGACTCTCACAGTGATAAGTTCTCTCACAGCATTTCATATTCTTGTCTGAGTGCATATTCACAAGCTGTGTGCACAATCTTTGACACAGCTGTGTATTTATAAGGTACACTCTCACAATGTTATCATCTCTCACATTACATAAGGTTAGGTCATGAGCTTGCCCCATGTGAAAGGATGCATTGCTGGAAATTATTTTTTTTACTACAATTTTTACACTGTTTTTTCCTGTGGTGCGCTTGAGGGCCTCATTTATGAGACCATGCGTCACTTTTACGCCGCTGGTGCGTCCCTTTTTGTGACACAGCAGTGGTGTAAAAATTGCACCTTGTTGAGTTATATTTACAAAGTGACGCATCTAGGTAGATGCGTCACTTTGTAAATCCCTGTGCCACATTATATGTGCGTCAGGTGTAATGTATGCAAAGGGGGCGTATTGACGCAAAGAAGGGTTGTACAAATGATGCAGTGAAATCTATGAGATTTCACTGTGTCACTTTTAGGACGCTGTTGTGTCAAAATTTTGCACCTGTCTCACAGTAGGTGTAAGACTGACGCAGGCCTTTTCAGTTAGGTATTCTACATCAAACTTACCTTATAAGTAATATCAACTTAGTTTTATATTTTCCTTTAAATTTATATCTGTGAAAGATAAAACAAAATAAGTTACAATATTTATAATATATATTTTACAATACAAGAGACAAAGTAGGAGATTAACAAGGGTAAGTTAGGGTGAGTGAAGAGCAGGGAGGTTGATAAAAAGGGAAAATAAAGAGAGGAAAAAAGCAAGTAGGCTTGAGACAAACAAAGTGAAGGACTGAGAATATAGAGCTAGTGAAGGAAAGAGTGACACAAAGGAACTGAGTAAGAGAGCAAAGAAAGGTAAGGAAAGGAGTGTGGGTTATTTTTATGGAGTAAGCATGACGGAAGAGGAGTGAGAGAGTGAGAGGATCCAGAGACTGAAGCTAAGAGACAGGCTGTGAGGGAAAAGGAGTGAGGATGTGAGAGGATAGAGGAAGTGAGAAAATAAGTGAGTAAAGTGTAAAAAGGTGAATGAGAGAAGGAGAATTATTGAGGTAATAAAGAAAGGAAACAAAGGAAAGGGAAGGAAGTAGAGTGACTGACAGCTGGAAATTGGTGGCTGGGAGAGAGGTAATGAGCAGTGAAGACATGGTTAATGAGAATAAGTGTGGAAAATGAAATAAGGGAAGGGAGGTGAGGGAGAGTCGAAAAAGGCCAGTGAGGTTGAGTTAAAAAGAGTGATAGAGGGTGGAAATAGGTAAGTGAGCATAAGAGAATGGAAAAATAATAATAGAAAATACAAAATCATTTCAACAACAAGTTAAATGGTTTATTTTTGCTGTTCTCAGAATATATTCAATTTCACTTAAAACAGTGACTTCAAAAGTACTCATCATATAACAGAGGGCAAAAAAAACACAATCAAAATGATTGTGTTTAAAAAACCCATTGAATAATTACTTAAATAATGTAAATTTTTAAAAACCATATCTAAACTCACTTTTGATCCATCCACTTTTCCACGAGGCCAAATAGTATATGGAAAGTCCTTTTCTATGTAAATTAGTCCACTGTTTTCGTAATATCTCATTTACCCAATTTTCTGAAAGAAAAGCTCCAAAATCTTCCACGTTATGAACCAAGAGTTTTACTTCCATCTCTAGCTTACATTTAATAAATAATTCCTATAATACTCACAGCACACTTTATATAATAAACATATACTATCTCTATGAGAACTACATGTTTTTTATTACCTTCATCACTCTCATTCAGAAAGTAAAATAAGCATACTAAGTTATATTTACTGCTGCAATCTTCATAGCCAATTACCTTCTCTAAAATTTTGGTTGTAAGAACACTAGGTAAGAATTTAGTAAGTGAGAAGGCAAACGTTGTTTGAAAGTCAATTGAGTATCATTACAGAGCTTCCAACCTTTTTCACATTTTAAATAAGCTGTGTAATGTCCTGATGTTGTTGAAGGACCATCCTGGTAAATAATTCCTGCAGTTGTAAAGGTTCTTCCTGAAATTGATAATTGAGAAGCCACATCATTTTTAATTAATGTTGTCAATTTAGGCCCATCAGGTCTACAGCGTTGGAACATTAAAATAACATACTGTCCATATCTTATTAAAAATAAAGTTGATAGCATTTCAGATTTACATTGACTACAAACCATGTTTTGATTTACTGCTCTAACTAGATTATTAAAAGACACTGATTTGCAGTCTGGTAAAGTCAAATATATAAATCTTTCAGTGTGTACTGTAGAACTACTTGAAAAGGAGCAATTGTCACAGTCATGTTGCCATTTATAAGAAAGGCCAAAAATATTTTCTACATCTACTCCTTCATCTTGTAAAACAACAAGCATATACATTAGAAATTCCTGACAATCTTGCTGAATATTGTGTGAAAATTGATTTAGACCAGAACACATGTCTAAAACCTTTCGAATTTCAGAACACTTTGTATTTTTGTTCTATCACTGCTACATTTCTCAAACACAGAATTTAATAAACAACAAAGTGTTTGATCACGATTTTCAGCAATCTGTTCTTTTACAGCTTGGAGAAAGAAAACAACATTAACCACTACATTAACATAGCAGTTGACACCAGAACTATTTTCAAACTGAAATCCAACAACATCTTTAACTGAATCCTTTTCCTTTCTGTTTAAAATTACTGTTTCATCTACTTTTTTCTTTTTGCTACAACTTCACTACAATTATTCTCATTTCTTCTTTTTCGGCCTACCACACGCTTTTCAAACAGAGGATATTGAGGTAAATTTGGAGCATACTCTCTTCTTAACCTGTTATATTCATTTACACAATTTAGATCTGCATTAATCTTTGTCTCATCAAAATCAATCAAGTACAATCCAGATAAAGTTCTGACTCGAGATAAAGCAACATATGCCATGCCCTCCTTGAACACAGAATTTCCAATATTCACCAAAGCAGTATCAACACTTACCCCTTGATATTTATGAATAGTTACTGCATATGCTAAAGAAACAGGAAACTGTTTTCTGCGGACATATAAATCTTTCACTAGCAAAAAGCGAGCAGAACAACAACTGATTTGTTGTACTTCTTCAATATCATCAAATGTAATTTTTATAATTTCAATTCCTTCTCTATTTCAGTAATTCACAAAATCCACAACATGACCCATTGCTCCATTTACTAAACCTCTTTCTACATGTAAATTACGTCGTAGAATTATACGACAATTTAAAGATGCATACAGAGTCTTTTCCATACCAGCAGTTTTAGATATTGTCTTCTCTAAAGAATTCAATTTTGTTTTCAACTTTTCTGACAAAATGTGGAGGCGCTAGGGGGCGCACAGCGGAAATGCTGTGTAATCCGCAGCTCTGCCGGATGACCAAATGCAACATGGTCTGTCCCTGCCTTAGACCCCATCATTCCGCCAACTAATCACATATTGTGGTGCATGATAGCACCGAGCATGAGCGGGCCAAAGGTGGAATAAAAGGACGCAGGCAAAGAGGTACAAAACAGCGAGGATCTGGGTGCGGAGCCGTATAGCGGACAAGATGGCGGAGGACGAGACTACCGACCCGACCGCGATTGGTGCGACTCAGTGAGTAATGCGGAGGTCTCGACCACTGTGGATGCGGGGGCGATAAACGCTTGCAATTACATCTGGCCGGCAAATCCGCATGCTGGATCACAGGTAACGAGCTTCTTTGATTTCATTGAGCCCGAGTGTGAGAGGGAACAAAATGGCGGCGTCCATACGGCTGGTGATCGGCAAATGAAATTGTCCATCCTGAGTGTTAACGGAGGCTTGGAGAAGCAATTGTGACAGCGCCTGAAATGCCTGGCTCGGAAATATGCAACGTGTGTGCTGATGGTGAATAATTAAGTGGGACATCGTCACAAAGGCACTGCTGCCTATAGCCCGAGAAACGTAAAAACGGCGCGAAACTGCAGCTTGAAACTACAATAACGGCCGAGGCCCTCAGGGCCTGTCAATCTGCTGCGATTGTGTGGGGGGTTCAGGACATAATCTGCCTATGCTCCGTGGTGAAGCTTCACTGCGGAAGCCAACACAAGCCCCTCTCTAACCCCTGAGGCTGCATAGAAGATGCTTCTACGTCTGCATAACAGAAACTGGAAGACCCGGGAGTAACGGGTCCCCCAAAACACCGGAGAGCCGTGATGATATGCAGCGCATGCACGTAGTATTGGGGACAAGCCTAGCCCATAGTGGGAGGGGCGCCTGCCTTGCAATCACACACGTGGACCCCAGACACGTCCTTCACCCTCAGGGACAAAACGGCGGCGGCGGCAAGAACCACCAGGGCATCAGTCCACACGGCGAAGACGATTACCCCACGGGCAGTGACGATGGGGAAACCGGATAAACAACAGCAGAAAATATCCTTTGAAAATAAAAAAGCACCCAAACCCTTGGAGAACATGGCGGACAACGATGGGGCAGCGGATCCGGCACCAAGCAGCAACATGGAAAGAATATTGTTGGCTATTCAGGCGAATTTACAAGACGGTAAGCTGGATAACTTAACATGCAGGATGGACGGCATGGCAGCAAAACAAGAAAAACACGGTGAACGGCTGAACGAGGCCGAAATAGGCATCTCAGCTGTAGAAGATGAATCGCGTACGACGGCCACCAAAAGTGCTAGCATGGAACGCATCCTAGAGGTGATTAAAGCGAAGGAAGAGGAGTTGGAAGCGCGCTCAAGGCGCAATAATGTGCGCATTACAGGCCTGCCAGAGACGAGAAACACCAGGCGAATGGAATTATATGTTGAGAAACTATGCAAGGACCTCTTCGGTGCAGAAGCGCTGTCGCCAATCTTCATTGTGGAACGCCCACACAGATCCCTTGCGCCTTGTCCACCACCTGGAGAAACACCGAGGCCAATAGTAGCGAGGATATAAAATTATCGCGACAGGGACACCATTCTACGCCTTGCACGTGAGAAAGGAAAAATTACCCACCAGGGTAATTCACTAGAATTCTACCCGGACCACACCGTTGCAGGACAGCAAGATAGGAAGGAATTTACATCCGTTAAGGCCAAACTCAGGGACCTTAGCATTAGTTATTCCATGCTGTATCCGGCCAGGGTGCGCGTGACATGGGACGACAAGACGGTGCTGTTATCCCCACCTAAGGCGGTGCAGGAATTCATTAAAAGAGTGATGCAAGAACATAGGGCTAAAGCTCGTGAGGAACAGCGTCAAGACTCAGAATAACTGTACTGGTAAGAACCACTAGAGAATTGCGGTAAGACACTTCATGATTGTAGAAGGGCAGGGCGGGATCCTTGGGACTACCATTGGCAAGAGGAAATGGGTTGCTGCGTAAATAAGTGTGAAAGGTTGAATGCTGCAACGAATATTGTGTGGCCCATGCAGCTACTTGCAAGGCCTCCTGTGACTGTGACTGGGTAAAACTGGAACAGCTTTGGGTATCTGACCGCGAGGCCATTTCACACCATAACTGTAAACCTAAATTGCATTTGACAGTCACGAACATTGAAACTCTAACGCGCTATTCTCGGACCTATCGGAAAAAAAACTTTTGTTGGGTTGTGAGGTACTGCAAGAATGGATCAGCATACATAGCCCTTCCTGGTCACATGCTTACAGTGGCGATCCTTGACTATGAGCTGCTGGTGACGCAGTAATACAATTGAGTTGGGCTCCCGAAATATGCTGAACACCCATACGATTAAACCACTGCACGTGTGTATGTTTAACATACATATCTGACAAATAACTGGTTGCAAGATCAGCTCACGAGACGCGGTGTGTTGGCTATAACTGTTGTTGAGGGGACGTACCAGTCTTGCTCAAAATGCTAATATATGAACGTCATATATTGTATGGGTGCTGTTGTCAATGATCACAGTTCGCGTTACTGCTAATGTTGGCGGGGTGGGGGGTGCGGGCAAACAGACATACCACACATGCATGAATAATCTGATAAGTGTGTCGTCAACACCCAATACGTTGGGTGTTGAGTTGTGCCCCAAGCGGACCTCCACAAGGGTATCCCCCAAAATAAGTTCTATTGTGAGGGTAAATGTGTTGAATTGTTCTAGTTTGAAGGGAATGTTTCAAAAGGGAATATGGCTTCAGTAGGTTTGGGTTGCTAGAGTGGGTGGGGGGGAGGGGGCAAGGATTCTGTTCGTATTGAGAGACCAAGAAAGTTGAGAAATGTTGTGATACTGTGTCTTCTGAGGCATGGGACTGGTAGATCAGATGTATGCACTTGCATTGCGATGGGTTCTGATTTCAATCCTGGTTATTGCTTGATCATAGATGGCCCGTTCTGGCCTTATCAATGACTCAGGACACTGTACAGGTAGAACACACCTAAACTTCCTCACGTGAAATATAAGAGGCTTCACACAACCAAAGAAAATAAGGCAGGTGTTTGCCTATCTAAACAGATGGGAAATAGATGTGGCTATTTTGCAGGAGACGCACATTGCACCTAACACACATCAGCATATAGGTAAACGATGGGCGGAGTCGTCTTACACGGATTCAAATTCCTCCTATTCGAGAGGAGTGATCACACTGATCCGTAAGGGTAAGAACTTCAAATCACATAGAGTGGTACAGGACCCCAATGGTAGATATGTGATAGTCTCCGGCACATTACTAGGGCAACACATAACACTCCTTAACGTATACGGTCCAAATATAGATGCGCCTGAGTTTTTTCAAGAGGTATGGGGACACTTACAGACATTCACAAACACGCATATCATATGTGGGGGAGACTGGAACGTGACTATGGTGAATGGGCTGGATCGATCCCCCAACTCCTCAGAGCAGCACAAACAAGCAGAGACGAAATTAGGACACATGCTAACGGATCTGTCATTAGCTGATATATGGAGACAACGGCACATTGACACACCGGGGGCCACCCACATCTCAGCGATCCACAGTAGTTGGTCGCGCCTGGACTACTGGCTAGGCACATATAGCATTGCCTTATGGACACAGGAAGTACAGGTCCGACCGAGAACACTGTCAGATCACAACCCTGTCTTAATGAAACTCATGATACCGGATTACGCACCACCCCCGTTTCAATGGAGGTTCAATTCCCGAGCCCTCACTGATAATGTTTACGCAGACACCATCAAAAAAGCGATTAAGGAATATTTTCAGATAAATGCATCAGTGATCGAAGATTCAAGCCTACTATGGGAATCCTTCAAGGCCACGATAAGGGGCGTATGCATAGGCACCACTATAGGTATATTAAAAGACATTAGACGTCAGATTAAGCGCTGCGAAACACGCATGAAGGAGATAGAACTAGCCTTTGAGGCCACACAGGATATCGCACTATTAGAAGAACTACGCCAATTACACACAGAACATCAAACATTTGTAGACGATGAAATAAAATACCTAGATCGGAAACACACAGCTAGATCCTTTGGTGAAGGGGGCAGACCAGGAGGAATGCTGGCGAGGAAAATATGCGAAGGGAAGGGACACTCGGCCATACTGCGAGTTAAGTCAAGGGATGGGAAACCGCAGACACAAGCCGCAGGCATTCTAAATAGCTTTGTTGACACATATGGTACACTTTACAAATCACAACCAATAGCGTCGACAGAGGAGATTCTTAGATATCTGGAGAATGTGGCAATAGGCTGGTTATCAGATGGACAGAGAGAACATCTGGCGATGCCTATCACGGTAGAGGAGGTAACTGAAGTGAATAAATCACTCCCCAACGGAAAAGGGCCTGGCCCCGACGGATACACAAATGAATTCTATAAACATTATTCTGATATTCTTGCGCCTTACATGGTAGAAATGTTTGGTGCATCTTTTGAACAGGCCATACTACCACCCACACTCCGCGAAGCAATGGTCATCGCACTTTTAAAACCCTCCAAAGACCCCGAAGAGTGTGACTCCTACAGACCACTATCGCTCATCAATGTGGATTCAAAAATACTAGCAAAATTGTTGGCTGTTCGACTGTCTCCATTGATGACGAACTTGGTCCTTCCAGATCAAACAGGATTTATCCCCACAAGGTCGACATCCCACAATACCAAAAAATAAATAAATAAATTGTTTGCCCTGTCCCACTATCTTCAACCATCCGTGAAAGCCATAGCGGTCATGCTCGATGCCGCTAAGGTGTTTGACTCCATTGAGTGGAATTATATGATTACCATCTTGAACAGAATGGGGTTCCCCAAACGTTTTGTTCAATGGGTTTCATTGATATACACCAAACCATGTGCTAGGGTCTGAATAAATGGCTACGTGTCTGAGGTCTTAAACGTGGAACAGTGAAAGCCTGGGGGAAACTAGGACAATTGGCGCACAAGCTCCCGTTATACGCGCCTGCAATGCCATTACATCACCACCGGGCGTTGTCAGTAACAGGCGAAAAAATGGGTATGTCACTATTACAGAGAGCAGGCATAGACAGAATGGGGGATTTGTTTCAAGAGGGCACGTTTTTGGGCATTGAGAATCTAACGTATATCCAAAATAAATCGCCCTTGTTCCATTTCACGTACTATAGATTGACACGTGCGTTGAAAGAACTTTACCCTACATTCCCCAAGGAACCAGACAGTTTAACCACACTACTGCTGATTATCACAACCCAGGACCTTTCGCACTTAGTATCGAGGCTATACTCCACAGCACAGGCTGAAATAGCACATACCACAGACAAGGCTAGAGAACGATGAAACATGTCACTAGAAGATCCTTTAACTGATAAAGAGTGGAAACAAACGTGCGCACTAACACAAATACTCACCTCTACTGGTAACTTAAGAATTATACACTATAAATTTATTCATCAGGCGTACTACACACCTGCATGAATGCTTACGTTCGGGTTATAAGACGATGATAGGTGTAAAAGATGTGGTATAGAAGGCGCAGACTTCGCGCACTTGGCCTGGTCCTGCAGTAAGATACAAGAATACTGGGTGGAAATCACTAGCACGCTTTCTATTATGTTAGAGGTGGAGGTGGAATGCACAATACGAACATGTCTGCTGGGAATTGTACCACAACTCAAAGCCACCAAACGCAAATTTTGTGTGATATCCTTGTTACTGGCCAAACACAGATTGCACAATGCTGGCACAGTAGGAAAGTACCTAAGAAATCTACATGGTTGCATGACATGTCCAGTTGTCGAGACAAGTTATTAACATATGAGGAAGACCTCCCTGCAAGATCTAGGCCCAAGGACATTTCGGGTTACTTAACAGACTATGTGAACACTCTGGATACGGACACAGATGTATGAACTATCCATACTTGTGGTAGTGTAAAGGGCGATACTATGAAGAGGTTGTGTCTTTCTGCTCGATTAGAAATACAGGGGGGATTCGAACAGATTGCAATGTTACAATGTCCCTATTATGATGGTCTCTATTTCAGGTCTCTAAGTTGAGTTATCTGTCTACTGTTGGACATCTACAAAATTACAAAAATGTAAGACTCAAGGTAATGCTTTGCACCACCAGACCTAACGAGGTCGGATGAAGGGCTGTATAAATCCGTGTGATAATAATGTTGCTTCTTGTTGCTTATATTTCATCGTTACTACTTCGCAGCCGGCCCCCGGGTTGTAGGCTCATGGCCGTGTATGATTAACTAAGAATAGTAAAGGTCTTACAAAAAAATAACTTTTCTGACAAAATAATAGTGGCTCCTTCATGTTCTATTTTATCAAAAGCTTCCAGTTTCACAATCTTTTGATTTTCCAACTTTAACATTTTGGTGTTGAAGATTGAACATTCTTGCAGAGTTGGCATCAAGCATATGTATATAATTTACTCCCTGAATTATCGAATAAACTGAAGAGTTCTGAAAGTGCATGGGCTGTCTCTTCTCCTGCCAAAATATTGGCTACTGCACAGTATTACGAGAATAGGAATAAGGAGGAGAAGGAGAAGCAAGAGAAGAAAAATAAGGATTTGAAAACTAAAAATCTTTTACCGCAGGCGTATCCTCCTCGTTCGAATCAGCATCAGCAAAACACTCAGTTTCAGCAAACTCCACAGTTTCAGAGACTGTTGCAAAAACCTGAGTATTTTACGCCGAGACCTTCATTAGGTCCTAATCAATGTGCATATTGTAGGGAGGAAGGACATTTTAAAAGTAGTTGTCCAGTTTTATTACAGCGTAATAATGGGACGTCTGCTTCTCGAGGTCGTGGTAATTCTCAGACGGGATCTAGGGGAAGAGGACGAGGTACGCCCTCTCAGGGGCAGCGTTCTCGTGTCCCATCTACATCGAATTACTTTGACCAGCAGGCAGTTCCGTCTACGCAGTATTACAATGATGATTATTACGTTGAAGAAAGGGCTGACAATTTTCAGACGGAATAGGACAGCCAAGGAGGAAGTGAGGGAGTTGTGTTGATTCCAGTAGATCAAGATGGACCATATGTCACTGTTAATACAATGGGTGTCTCAGAACTGTTTCTTTTGGATACTGGTGTGATGAGAAGTTCGATTATTCATTCTAAACTCCCTGGGGCCACTTTGTCTGGCTTAATAAATACTTCTGTGGGATTTTCTGGTGCTCCAGTTTGTAATCCGGTTTCTTGCTGACTGCCTGTTTCGATTGGTCCTGATGATTTGGAAGCTCCACTGATATAGACAACTGGTTGTAATGAGAATTTATTGGGTTTAGATTTGCTAAAAAGGATGCATGCAACATTGTATTGTTCCCCCTCTGGTGTGCATCTCACGTTGGGAAAAAGATTAATGTCCCCTATGTATTTATCTCGGGACAAGTTTCCACCTGAGTTATGTTCTCTCCCAGAAAGTCTTTGGGCCACGGGTCCGAATGACATGGGTAGTCTTGCGATCCCACCGTATGTGGTCACAGTTAAGGATAATGTTCGAATGCCATGCATTCCTCAATATCGTATCTCTATTGATGGAGAGAGAGCATTATTAGCCATTGTTGATGACTTCATTCAGAAAGGTGTGGTCGAAGAGACTAGAGGCAATGTCTGTAAAAGCCCTGTTCTCCCGATCCTTAAAAGGACGGATCCTTCACAGCCTCCTGTCTATAGATTTGTTATTGATTTAAGGGAAGTCAACAAAATAGTGGTACCACAGTTTCCTGTTGTTCCGGACATTACAGCCTTATTGACGATGATTCCTGCTTCGGCAGCTTGGTTCTCAGTGATCGGCCTTAAGAATGCTTTCTTTAGCATTCCCATTGCTGAGGAGAGTAGGGATATTTTTGGTTTCTCTTTAGGTGGCTGAAGTTTTCGCTTTAAGAGGGCTCCTCAAGGCTATTGTGAAAGTCCCTCTATTTACAGTAAAGCTCTTAAATGTCAACTTGATACCTTTCCTTTGCCTCCAGCTGCTACGCTTATTCAGTATGTGGATGATTTGCTGGTGGCTGCTGATACGGAAGATGTGTGTAGGGGTGTGACAGTGGCGTTGTTGCATCATTTGGCTGTTTTAAATCATAAAGTATCGCCCTCCAAGTTATAGTATGTCCGACAAGAAGTGACCTATTTAGGTCATCTCTTGTCGAAGGAGGGAAGGTGATTGACCCCAGAACGTATTCATGCTATTTCACAGATGTCTGTAGACAATGGATTCCCAATTTTTCTCTCTTGGCGAAACCATTGGTGGCATTAACGCTGAAAGATATGCCCCATCCGCTCCCTTGGACGGATGAATGTCAGAAAAGGTTTGCTGATTTACGTACTGCCCTGTGTTCCGCTCCAGTGTTGGGTACCCCAGATTATAGTAAGACCTTTACATTGTACGTGCATGAGAGAGAAGGTTGCGCATTGTCAGTCTTGACACAGCAATTCGGAGATAAGCAAAGGCCAAGTGCCTATTTCTCCGCTACACTAGACCCAGTAGCTAAAGCTTTGCCCAGTTGTCTTGGAGCTACAGCAGCTGCCGCAATTTATATTAGACAGTCTGCCGGATTAGTATTAGATAACACACTCATTGTTATGGTTCCACATGCAGTGGAAACTTTGTTAAATAGAACCAAGACGCCTCATCTCACGAGCGCTCGTTTGTCTGGTTACGAGCTGACACTTCTAGCGAGCCATGTGCATATCAAAAGATGTAACACGCTAAATCCAGCTACATTGTTGCCACTCCCAGATGAGAAAGATGATCAGAAAAAGCATCATTGTTTTCTTCGAACAGAAGAAGAAACGAAGGGGAGAATTGATTTAAAGGACACTCCGCTCAAGGACCTGGATGGGATCCTATGGGTGGATTGTTCTTGTTTTAAACTTCCAAATGGAGAAACCACTTCTGCCTATGCTGTTACTACCTTATGCACTATTGTTGAGACGGCACATATTGGACATAATTCAGCCCAAGCAGCTGAATTGATAGCTTTGACTAGAGCATGTGTACTGTCGAAGGGAAAGAGAGTGAATGCGTATACAGATAGTCAGTATGCGTTCGGTATTGCGCATAGTTTTGGAAAGTTATGGAGGGAGAGAGGATTTTTCACCTCTCACGGGACAAAGATTCAGCATGGTCAGTTGGTAACTGATCTTCTTGAGTCACTTACTTTGCCAGCACAGATAGCGATCATAAAGTGCAGTGCACGTAAAAAAATCACAGATGATGTGGGTCGTGGAAATGCGTTTGCAGACGAGATAGCAAAAACTACAGCTAGAAACACCACTAGTCGAATGTATGTGGCAGGCCCTGCAAATTGGGTGAGGGAAATTGGAATGTGTGAAGATACGATTGAGAGTGTGAAAACGATTCAGGGAGAGGCTACTGAGAAAGAATTGAGCATGTGGAAAGAAAGGACAGGAATGTTAGATCCAACGGGTTGTTGGACAGAGTTGTCAGAACATCAGCGATGGTTGTTACCGGACGCTTATGTGTTGCCGGTCGTGACTATGGCTCATGGCCCAGCTCACATTAGTGCAAAAGTCATATGTAAGCTATTGGCTCCGGTATGGCAGAATGAAGGAATTCTGAAATGTGCAGAAAATGTGGTTAAACATTGCATTGTTTGCTTAATGTATAACCCAGGAAAAGGAACCCCAACTCCAGTAGGCCATTTTGCTCCCCCGTCATATCCCTTTGAGGTGTTGCAGATCGATTACATTCATATGGATCGCTATAACAACCTCAAGTATGTTCTGGTGGTGGTGTGTGCCTTTTCCCACTGGATAGAGGCCTACCCCTTGAAAGATAACACTGCTTTGTCAACTGCTAAAGTATTAATTAAGGAATTTTTCCCTAGGTTTGGTTTGTCGCGCATTGTCTGGAGTGACAATGGAAGTGAATTTGTAGGCCAGATAATGCAGAAAGTATGTTCTGGTCTCTGAATCAAACAAAAATTCCATGCGGCAAACCATCCACAGTCAGCGGGTTTGGTTGAGTGTTACAATGGTACGCTCAAGCTTAAGCTGGCGAAGATTCAAGCCAGTACAGGTCTTGCTTGGCCTGATGCTCTGCCCGAGCTCTTTTGTCAACCAGAATTACTGTGCACTCTCGTATGGGACTTAGCCCATATGAGGTGGTATTTGGACGTCCATCGAATGTTTGGGGTGTCCCTCGTCCCAAAAGATACTCAGACTTACCATATCCTCTGTTAATTGACTATCTGCACGATTTGACTACTAAATTGAGTGTTATTCGTCAACAGGTACAAAGTGTTTTGCCAGAGGCCTCCACAGACCCAGGTCACACCATCGTGCCCGGCGACTGGGTCTGTGTGAAGAACTTTCAACGGACCAAGAATTTGGAGCCTCGTTGGTCCCCGCCTACGCAGGTGTTGCTCGCTACTCGCACGGCTGTCAAGGTGGTGGGAAAGCGCAATTTGGTGCATGGAGTGCACTGCAAAAAGGTGCCACTTCCATTACCCTTTGACCAGTGGACTCATAGTGGTGTAAGAGAATCGGACACTGCAGCTGTTCCTTGTTTTGTCCCTTTCAGTGATGCTCAGATTTATGGGACTCTGTCTGAAAAAGCGGATGACGATATTCTTCAAGCAGCTGTGCCTGTGCATCGTCGAATAGACACCACCAACCCAGAAATACTGTTTAAAGATCAGACCGTGCCGAGCAAAACACGCTACAATTTAAGGCCAAGACCCAACGAACTGAACTCTTGAACACTTTTTATTAATTAAAGACATTCTTTTTGTTCTTTTTGCTTTTTTGTGTAATATTAGTATTAGATGTGCCGTCTGTCTCAGTCGCAGGGTCACGGTAGGAGACTCAGACTGTAACCTGATTCTGTTCTTTAGTAAGCGGCTAGTGCCTCAGGTATACAGAAGTGATTAGCTGAGTGATTGGAGAAGAGTGCCGTGAGCGACATTTTTTTAGATAAATATGGATGGTACAATAATTGTAGGTAGGGAAAATAGGAAGCAAGAAATGAGAGTAAAATACTGTAAACTATTACTTAGTCGATTTGGCGTAGCTTTGTGTGTTCTTATGTTTTTGTGTATTTTATTTGCCTGCATAGGATGGATTGTTCATATCTAACAATCAAGAAATGTTGCTAATACTACGACTTCTTTGCCTTCTCGACTTTCTGTCTTTTCACACAAAATGCATACTTTACCCCCACATGACAGATAAGGAGAGCCGAGTATATGAATAATACGTTTATTCAGTTGTTGCACCAACATCAGTTGGCCATTAATATGACTGACTGTTGGGTGTGCGGACTCATGCCACATAATACACAAAAGGGAGAGCCATATCTGGTTCTTCCTTTTTCATACGAAGGTTCAGCTTGGGCCTATTTGACAATGTTTTCGGCCGCATACCACAACAGACTTAGAAGCCCTGTGTGAACTCCTGGGAATAGATTAGATTTTAGTCATAGTTCCTTGATAAAAAGCATAGTGGTAATGGCCAAGATTGTAGAGAAGAGTAAGATTCCATTGGATGAAAAGAAAGCTTATGATGGATGGAATGTTACCCACTATGTCTCCATTCTCAGCGATAAAACTAGAAAAGGCGAGTCTTCTCCAGTGTGGACTGTGCCCCATAAAGGAAATCTTTGTCTCCAGATTAACAGCAAGAAAATTGATGATATCCAGAAATGTACATATACATATGTTCTTTCATCTCTTGATTTCCCTCCGCTAGTTCCATCTCAAGGAACATACTTTGTTTGTAACGATCAAGCCTACACTTGGTTACCTTCTAACTTTTCTGGAACTTGCTACATAGCTTTTCTTCTGCCTCCTACATATACGGCTTCGTCAGACCATCACAGAGTTAGACATAGCAGAGGCGTATTCGATGCCAAAGACACGGCAGAGCAAGAGGGAGGAGATTTCCTTAAGAGATTCCTTCCCTTTTGGGGTCCAATGGTGAACAGCAGACACATTAGGCAATTGGTTCGAGTGGTTGAGACCACTATTAATGTTACCGCAGGTGCGATAAGTAACATTACAGCAGAGCTTCAAGCGGACCGTCTTATGACACTTCAGAACCGAATTGCGCTAGACGTGATTCTAGCAGACCGAGGAGGTGTCTGTAGATTGATCAGATCTAGTTGCTGCATTTATATTCCAGATGACGCTCCAGCAGTATACCAGGCCATTTCCAAATTGCACACAGTCTCCGAGTTGATACATCAGGATGAAGGAGATTGGTCTTTTATGGGATGGTTTTGGGGAATACAGTCAACTTGGGGATGGAAAATCTTAACGTTCCTTGGAGCAATTCTAGCTGTCATATTCTCTTGTTGTTTGTGCGGTCAGTGTGGTCCTGCAGTGTGTGGCCTGTTGGCTACCTTGTGTGTTCCACAATCTGCTGCTCAGAAAACAGAGAATATTAGAATGATGGTGCAGCAACAACTTGAAGATTTCATGAATATCAGTATTGACTCTGACTCAGATTAGCGTGAGGTTTTTTTTTTGCCTGAGTAATAGCAAAAGGAGGGTCTGAGGTTTTGTAAATTACGAATTTGTTCGTGCTCAGCCTCCATTTTGAGATCGCCGCCATTTTGTGGTGCCCTCACTCAGGCAGCTCGGCGAATGCGATGTTTTTTTCATTTCTGCTTTGCGTGTCAGGTGGCTTCCTCGCCTATGTTTACTAACGAGTGTCAGGGTCTGGCCGAGTACACTAATTCCTGTCTGAGCTGATTAATCCCCGTCCGGACTACATGTCATTTCACACCATTGTTTCCTTTAAGTTATCTTATCTGCTGTCCTTCGCTACACATCTCATGCATTCTCCTGTTTCTTGACTGTCCTTCTACGACACACAGCTGTGTTTTCTCTGCTAGTAAATCGAATTGTGTGGATTCACTTGTGGTTTACTAAAAGGGTCAAGTGACAAACATACTCGGGAACTTGAGTTGTTTTGGACTTAAAGTATTGTCTATAACGTTTGCCTATAGCTCATGCTGATGTGTGATTGCATTTTTGCATTTTGCTGTATGATATATAAACCTGTGCGCCACGGAGTTAAGTGGCAGTCTCTTTTGAACCTTGTTGTACTGACGACTTCTAAGACCACTGTACTAGCTGCAGCTAATAAATATCATCTTCTACGCCAGACAAAGAGTCCGACTCTGTTTTGACAAGGCAGGTGAATCCCAGGGATTTAGGCGTACCCTGCGCCACAGGGCCTTAAGGCTGCGGTTCTCCAGTTTTTCCAAAATGAGTTTAGAATTAATAGTAAAATGCAGTCCTGAAATACATGGATTGCATGTTTGATGTTTTTGCTGAAAAATAAGTACATGTAGTCTTGCAGTGACACTTTCCCCAGTATGATTTCCTACACTACCAAAACACCACTGCACTACTGTAAACACTTACTCTAACTCCAGCATGACCACCTACACAATCAATTCACTACTTTACTACACTAAACCTTAAATCTACCCCAGCACAACCTCCTACACTACCCAGACACTACTTTATTTCCTAGAACACTACCCTACCACAACCCCCTACACTACACAAACACCACTCCACTACCTTAAACCCTAAAACACTATCCCTAGCATGATTCCCTACGGTACATAAACACCAATGCATTATGTCATAACACTACCCCAGTATGATTCCCTATACTACCTAAACACCATTTCACTACTCTAAAGCCTAAATCTATCACAGCAGGACCCCATACACTACCCAAACACCACTATACGATCTAAAGCTTACATCTATCACAGCAGGACCCCTTACACTACCTAAACACCACTATACTATCCTACTACTGTATTTATAAGAAATATTGTTATTTGTCTAGAATGACACAGTGAGTCTGTGCATTTAGGAATCACTCTGAGAGAAGCATTTTGTTAATTCATGTGTTTCCCAACATGTAATTGGGTAAAAACGTATTGTGTTCTCACATTTTGGTAGAATTAGAAAATAGTCATTGGTTATGTGTTTCCAAAATGAGTTTAGTATTAATAGTAAAATGCAGTTCTGAAATATATGGAATAAATGCTTGTTGTTTTTGCAGATAAATAAGTACATGTAGTATTGCAGTGACACTACCTCCAGCATGACCACCTACACTACGTATTCACCACTTTACTACCCTAAACCTTAGATCTATCCCAACACAACCTCCTACACTACCCAAACACCATTGCACTATCCTTAACCTTAAATGTATTCTACGACAACCTTCTCCACTACCCAAACACCATTGTATTTTCCTAGAACATTGCTCCAGCACGACGCTCTACACTAGACAAACACCACTGTATTACCTTAAAAGAGTAATTCAGCATGATCTCCTACACTACATAAACACAACTGCACAACCCTAAGCCCTAAATCTACCCCCAGCACAACCCCCTACACTACCCATTCACCACTGCACTAAACTAACTGGTAAAACACTATCCCAGGACAAACCCCTACACTACCCAGACACCATTGCACTACCCTAAACAATAAATCCACCACAGCATGACCTCTTACACTACCCAAACTCCACTGTACTACCTTAGAACACTATCCCAGTATGTCCTCCTATACTACCAAAACACCAGTGCACTACCCTAAACCTTAAACCTATCCCAGCACGATCCCTTACACTACCCAAACACCACTGTACTTTCCTAGAACCCTACCCCAGCACAACCCCCTGCCCTACACAAATACCACTGCACAACCTTAAACCCTAAATACTATCCCTATGATGACCCTGTACCTAACATAAGCACCACTATAAAACACTAACCTAGTACAACGTCCTACACTACCCAAACACCATTGGCCTACCCTACATTTTAAATCTACCACAGCATGACCTCTTACACTACCCAAACACCAGAGTACTACCTTAGAATACTATCCCAGCATGACCGCCTACACTACCCAAACACCATTGCACTACCCTAAACCTTAAATGTACCAGAGGACAACCTTCTACACTACCCAAACACCACTGTACTTTCCTAGAACATTGCTCCATCATGACCCCCTACACTAGACAAACACCACTGCACTACCTTAAACCCTAAACACCATCCCTAGCATGACCCTGTATACTACATAAACACTACTGCACTACCCTAGAACACTACCTCAGCATGACCTCCTACACTAGCCAAACACTATTGCAGTACCCTAAACCTTAAACCTACACCTGTACAACCTCTTACACTACCCAAACACCATTGCACTATCCTAAACCTTACATTCACTATAGGATGACCTCTTACAGTACCCAAACACCACTGTATTACCTTAGAACACTATCCCAGCACGTCCTCCTACACTACCCAAACAGCATTGCACTACCCTAAACCTTAAACCTACGCCAGCGCAACCCTTTACACTACCCAAACACCACTATACTACCCTACTACTCCATTTATAAGAAATAGTGTTTTTTGTCTAGAATAACACCGTGAGTCAGTGTCCATTTGGGAAAATTTAGAGAGAATGATTTGGTTGCTTTATGTGTTTGCAGACATATAAGTACATGTACTCTTGCAGTGACACTATCCCTAGCATGATGTTCTTTGATAAACAAAGACCAGTGCACTACCCTAAACCCTTAATCTACCTCCTGCATGACCACCTACACTACCTATTCACCACTTTCCCACCCTAAACCTTAAATCTACCCCAACACAATCTCGTACACCACCCAAACACCACTGTACTTTCCTAGAAAACTACCCCAGCACAACCCCCTACCCTACACAAACACCACTGCACTACGTTAAAACCTAAAATACTATCCCTACCATGACCCTGTACACTACGTAAACACCACCGCACTACCCTAGAACACTACCCCAGCACAACCTCGTGCACTACCCATTCACCAATGCACTACCCTAAACTCTAAAACACTATAACAGCACGACCCACTAAAGTACCCAAACACCATTGCACTACCCTAAACCTTAAATCTACACCAGCATGACTGCCTACACTACCCAAATACTACTGTACTACCCTAAAACAGTACCACAGCATGACCCTTTATACTACACAAACACAAGTGCACTACTCCAAACTCTAAATCTACCCCTAGTACAACTCCCTACACTACATAAACACCACTGTACTACCCTAAACACTAAAACACTACCCAGCACAACCCCGTACACTACTCAAACACCATTGCACTACCCTAAACCTTAAATCTACCCCAGCCCAACATCCTACACTACCCAAGGATGACTGCACTATCCAAGAACACTACCCCAGCATTACCACCTACATTACCCAACACTACTGCACTACCCTAGAACACTACTCCAGCACGACTCCATACACTACACAAACACCACTGCACTACCTTAAACTCTACAACACTATCCCTATTATGACCTCACATACTACATAAACACCGCTGCACTTCCCTAGAACACTACCCCAGCACGACCTCCTTCACTACTCAAACACCATTGCACAACCCCAGAATGACCCCCTACAGTACACAAACACCACTGTATTACCTTAGAACACTATCCCAACACGTCCTCCACACACTATCCAAACAGCATTACACTACCCTAATCCTTAAACCTACTCCAGCACGACCCTTTACACTACCCAAACACCACTGTACCACCCTACTACTCCATTTAGAAGAAATATTGTTATTTGTCTAGAATCACACTGTGAGTCAGTGTCCATTTGGGAAAATTGAGAGAGAGTGATTTGGTTGCTTTATGTGTTTGCAGACATATAAGTACATGTACTCTTGCAGTGACACTATCCCTAGCACGATTTCCTTTACTAAACAAAGACCGTTGCACTACCCTAAACGCTTAATCTACCTCCAGCACGACCACCTACACTACCTATTCACCATTTTACTACCCTAAACCTTAAATCTACCCCAACACGATTTCTTACACTGCCCTAACACCACTGTACTTTCCTAGAACCCTACCCCAGCATGACCCCCTGCCCTACACAAATACAACAGCACGACCTTAAACCCTTAACACTATCCCTATCATGACCCCGTACATAACATAAACACCACGGCACTACTATAGAACACTAACCTAGAACAACGTCCTACACTAGACAAACACCACTGTACTACGTTAAAACCTAATACACTATCCCTACCATGACCCTGTACACTACAGAAACACCACCGCACTACCGTAGAACACTACACCAGCACGACCTCCTACCCTACTCATTCACCAATGCACTACCCTAAACTCTAAAACACTATGACAGCACAACCCACTACAGTACCAAAACACCATTGCACTACCCTAAACCTTAAATCTACACCAGCATGACCCCTACACTACCCAAACACTACTGCACTACCCTAAAACACTACCACAGCACAACTCCATACACTACACAAACACCACTGCACTACCTTAAACTCTAAAACACTATCCCTATTATGACCCCATACACTACATAAACACCACTGCGCTACCCTAGAACACTACCCCAGCACAACCTCCTACACTACTCAAACACCATTGCACTGCCCCAGCATGACCCCCTACAGTACACAAACACCACTGCACTATCTTAAACCCTAAAACACTATCCCTAGCATGACCCCGTACACTATATAAACACCACTTCACTACCTTTGAACACTGTCCCAGCAGGACCCCCTACACTACACAAAGACGACTGCACTACCCTAAACCCTAAATCTACCCCCAGCACAACCCCCTACACTACCCAAACACCAGTATAGTACCCTAAACTCTAAAACACTAACGTAGCACGGCCCTCTACCCTTTTGAAACACTATTAATTTACTCTAAACCTTAAATCTATGCCAACACGAACTCCTACACTACTGAAATACCACTGCACTACCCTAGAACAGTACCCCAGCACGACTCCCTACACTAGACAAACAACAGTGCACTACTGTAAAATTCTACGTCTGTACTGTTGCAAAACCATAGTGACTTTTGTGTACCATGTAGTAATCTATTTACTAAATTAAAAGTGAACCAATAATGAATTCACTCAGTGTCTTTCCTTAAAATATTGTGATGATTTAGCAAATATGCATGTAGTCATATAGTGCTCCAGGTTCTACTGTTATGAAGTGCTTCAAACTGCTATGCATTATGTATGTAATGCTCTTATCGGCTTCACAGTTGTGCTTTAGGCCTACAGTTTTTAGTCAGAACTTATATGAAATGTGTTTGTATAGTAATAAAAATGCATAATTTTTTTAAGTTGTTTATAAATACTTATTTATGTTTAGTCTTTACAGATACTGTTTATCATCCTTAAAATAAAGTCATCATGCCGGAGAAACAAAGAAGAAAATATGGTCAGAAAAAGGATACTTACTTGAAAAAAACTCAACCACAAGTATTGGAAGACCAATAATGTGGCTAAAAAGAGAAGACATTTCTGGTAAGACCACAAAGGACTGCATAAAAATTATTACTAGATTTAGAAAAAAAATGCCAATCTGTGCAAAGCAGTGAAAATGTTCAGAGCATAAACAAAAGTGCAAAGAATATGAAAGGGAAAAAAGGCAATGTAAAAACAAAGGATACAGCTTACAGTAAAAGAAGAGAAAATCAATATAAAGAATTGCGCAAAAAATATTTTACAACAGAGTAGTCCATAATTTGATCAAAGATACAAATAAATATAGAAAGAGAACAGTATTTTATAAAAAGAAGAAGCATATTGAATCCATTGTTGAAAAGGCTTTTGAAGTAAAGAGGAAACTCTTTATTTTAGTAATAAACAGAATTCGATCACTAGATAAACCAATCCATTTAATGAAGGCCAAAAGTAAGAGGAAATGAGTAATTAACAAAAGTAATTTTTGTGATTTTTTTTAGGGGAATGAAAACTCTCTTCAAGTTCTGAGCCTTTTTTTAATGAAGAGAGTTATTTACAGAGCAATAATTTGTTGCATGCAGTTGACACCAGTGGTTGAGCTTATGAGGTTAACAATGGTTGTCCAATTGAGAAAGAGTAAATTGTTCCTAGAAATGCAGAAGAAGTGATAGCTAATGAAGTTCTAGGCAGACATCCTAACGCCCCTTTGTACACTTGGGATTGTAGTAGCATTTGTAGTGTACAACAAGAATCTATTGATAAATTATGCAATTTCTTACAAGCATATTGTAAAAAAATTGTTAAACAAAAGATGCAGGTGTTGCAAGGACTAGACCCTTGCAGTGCGAGAAAACACGCTGGTTTGCATGGTCATTCTCTGGCTTGTCTTTATAGGAAAGTGTGTCAAAGGGTTTTTATCATTTCAGGATGTTGACAGTACATCATACTCAAATGTGGAAGTCAGTGAGAAGATTGTATTATGCATAAAAGCCATCACTCAAGTTAAATGAGTTGAACAGTGCTCTTTTATGTGGGTCAGAATCAGATGTGCAAAAGGTTTGTGATGATATTGAGTTTTGTTACTTTGGTCCAGAAGAAGAGACTGAAGAATGTTGAACGTAGTTGTACAAAAAATATTGAAAAGGAAATTACAAAGTTTAAGGTGATTTCAGGGGAAAGGCCAACTTTTCTTGTATTTGTTGTAGCCAAACTCACAACAAAAATCAGACTAGGAGTGTTGATCTGTATTTAAAAAGTGAAAAAGAAAATAATGATAAATGGAAAAAAATTGCAACTTATTTGTTGGTAGATAATTGTTTTGATTTGGGTTCTGATCAGCCTATTCCCATGATGCACTGGGCCAGGGTCAGACTAATTTGCATTTAGCCAAGTTCTGAGCTGGGATGGTGCAGTGAGCTAAAAAACGGTGATGGATCAAGCCCTGATCTTTGGACTGGGTAAGAGTGGTCTGCTTAATTCAGACACTCTGTTCATCACCACCCCCTTTTCTGAATCATTTTTGTCCACCATTAGCGTGGAAGGGTATACTCAGATGTGAGTCCCTAGCTCATTGCACCATCAGGATTCAAGCAAGCCGGGCCGAAGAAGGCTGAAATGCCAGAAACCGGTCCCCGGTAGCGTGTTTCCTTCCCAGTATAAGAATTGGCTTGGTAGTTTGGTCTGCCCTGTTCCCATGATGCACTGGGCCAGGGTCAGACTAATTTGCATATAGCCAAGTTCTGAGCTGGGATGGTGTCCCTAGCTCATTGCACCATCAGGATTCAAGCAAGCCGGGCCGAAGAAGGCTGAAATGCCAGAAACCGGTCCCCGGTAGCTTGTTTCCTTCCCAGTATAAGAATTGGCTTGGTAGTTTGGTCTGCCCTGTTCCCATGATGCACTGGGCCAGGGTCAGAATAATTTGCATATAGCCAAGTTCTGAGCTGGGATGGTGCAGTGAGCTAAAAAACGGTGATGGATCAAGCCCTGATCTTTGGACTGGGTAAGAGTGGTCTGCTTAATTCAGACACTCTGTTCATCACCACCCCCTTTTCTGAATCATTTTTGTCCACCATAAGCGTGGAAGGGTATACTCAGATGTGAGTCCCTAGCTCATTGCATCATCAGGATTCAAGCAAGCCGGGCCGAAGAAGGCTGAAATGCCAGAAACCGGTCCCCGGTAGCTTGTTTCCTTCCCAGTATAAGAATTGGCTTGGTAGTTTGGTCTGCCCTGTTCCCATGTTGCACTGGGCCAGGGTCAGACTAATTTGCATATAGCCAAGTTCTGAGCTGGGATGGTGCAGTGAGCTAAAAAACGGTGATGGATCAAGCCCTGATCTTTGGACTGGGTAAGTGTGGTCTGCTTAATTCAGACACTTTGTTCATCACCACCCCCTTTTCTTAATCACCTACACTACCTATTCACCACTTTCCCACCCTAAACCTTAAATCTACCCCAACACGATCTCGTACACCACCCAAACACCACTGTACTTTCCTAGAAAACTACCCCAGCACAACCCCCTACCCTACACAAACACCACTGCACTACGTTAAAACCTAAAATACTATCCCTACCATGACCCTGTACACTACGTAAACACCACCGCACTACCCTAGAACACTACCCCAGCACAACCTCCTGCACTACCCATTCACCAATGCTCTACCCTAAACTCTAAAACACTATAACAGCACGACCCACTAAAGTACCCAAACACCATTGCACTACCCTAAACCTTAAATCTACACCAGCATGACTGCCTACACTACCCAAATACTACTGTACTACCCTAAAACAGTACCACAGCATGACCCTTTATACTACACAAACACAAGTGTACTACTCTAAACTCTAAATCTACCCCTAGTACAACTCCCTACACTACATAAACACCACTGTACTACCCTAAACACTAAAACACTACCCAGCACAACCCCGTACACTACTCAAACACCATTGCACTACCCTAAACCTTAAATCTACCCCAGCCCGACATCCTACACTACCCAAGGATGACTGCACTATCCAAGAACACTACCCCAGCATTACCACCTACATTACCCAACACTACTGCACTACCCTAGAACACTACTCCAGCACGACTCCATACACTACACAAACACCACTGCACTACCTTAAACTCTAAAACACTATCCCTATTATGACCTCACATACTACATAAACACCACTGCACTTCCCTAGAACACTACCCCAGCACAACCTCCTTCACTACTCAAACACCATTGCACAACCCAAGAATGACCCCCTACAGTACACAAACACCACTGTATTACCTTAGAACACTATCCCAACACGTCCTCCACACACTATCCAAACAGCATTACACTACCCTAATCCTTAAACCTACTCCAGCACGACCCTTTACACTACCCAAACACCACTGTACTACCCTACTACTCCATTTAGAAGAAATATTGTTATTTGTCTAGAATCACACTGTGAGTCAGTGTCCATTTGGGAAAATTGAGAGAGAGTGATTTGGTTGCTTTATGTGTTTGCAGACATATAAGTACATGTACTCTTGCAGTGACACTATCCCTAGCATGATTTCCTTTACTAAACAAAGACCGTTGCACTACCCTAAACGCTTAATCTACCTCCAGCACGACCACCTACACTACCTATTCACCATTTTACTACCCTAAACCTTAAATCTACCCCAACACGATTTCTTACACTGCCCTAACACCACTGTACTTGCCTAGAACCCTACCCCAGCATGACCCCCTGCCCTACACAAATACAACAGCACGACCTTAAACCCTTAACACTATCCCTATCATGACCCCGTACATAACATAAACACCACAGCACTACTATAGAACACTAACCTAGTACAACGTCCTACACTAGACAAACACCACTGTACTACGTTAAAACCTAATACACTATCCCTACCATGACCCTGTACACTACAGAAACACCACCGCACTACCGTAGAACACTACACCAGCACGACCTCCTACCCTACCCATTCACCAATGCACTACCCTAAACTCTAAAACACTATGACAGCACAACCCACTACAGTACCAAAACACCATTGCACTACCCTAAACCTTAAATCTACACCAGCATGACCCCTACACTACCCAAACACCACTGCACTACTCTAAAACACTACCACAGCACGACTCCATACACTACACAAACACCACTGCACTACCTTAAACTCTAAAACACTATCCCTAATATGACCCCATACACTACATAAACACCACTGCGCTACCCTAGAACACTCCCCAGAACAACCTCCTACACTACTCAAACACCATTGCACTGCCCCAGCATGACCCCCTACAGTACACAAACACCACTGCACTATCTTAAACCCTAAAACACTATCCCTAGCATGACCCCGTACACTATATAAACACCCATTCACTACCTTTGAACACTGTCCCAGCAGGACCCCCTACACTACACAAAGACCACTGCACTACCCTAAACCCTAAATCTACCCCTAGCACAACCCCCTACACTACCCAAACACCAGTATAGTACCCTAAACTCTAAAACACTAACGTAGCACGGCCCTCTACCCTTTTGAAACACTATTACACTACTCTAAACCTTAAATCTATGCCAACACGAACTCCTACACTACTGAAATACCACTGCACTACCCTAGAACAGTACCCCAGCACGACTCCCTACACTAGACAAACAACAGTGCACTACTGTAAAATTCTACGTCTGTACTGTTGCAAAACCATAGTGACTTTTGTGTACCATGTAGTAATCTATTTACTAAATTAAAAGTGAACCAATTATGAATTCACTCAGTGTCTTTCCTTAAAATATTGTGATGATTTAGCAAATATGCATGTAGTCATATAGTGCTCCAGGTTCTACTGTTATGAAGTGCTTCAAACTGCTATGAATTATGTATGTAATGCTCTTATCAGCTTCACAGTTGTGCTTTAGGCCTACATTTTTTTAGTCAGAACTTATATGAAATGTGTTTGTATAGTAATAAAAATGCATAATTTTTTTAAGTTGTTTATAAATACTTATTTATGTTTAGTCTTTACAGATACTGTTTATCATCCTTAAAATAAAGTCATCATGCCGGACAAACAAAGAAGAAAATATGGTCAGAAAAAGGATACTTACTTGAAAAAAACTCAATCACAAGTATTGGAAGACCAATAATGTGGCTAAAAAGAGAAGAAATTTCTGGTAAGACCACAAAGGACTGCATAAAAATTATTACTAGATTTAGAAAAAAAAATGCCAATCTGTGCAAAGCAGTGAAAATGTTCCGAGCATAAACAAAAGTGCAAAGAATATGAAAGGAAAAAAAGGCAATGTAAAAACAAAGGATACAGCTTACAGTAAAAGAAGAGAAAATCAATATAAAGAATTGCGCAAAAAATATTTTACAACAGAGTAGTCCATAATTTGATCAAAGATACAAATAAATATAGAAAGAGAACAGTATTTTATAAAAAGAAGAAGCATATTGAATCCATTGTTGAAAAGGCTTTTGAAGTAAAGAGGAAACTCTTTATTTTAGTAATAAACTGAATTCGATCACTAGATAAACCAATCCATTTAATGAAGGCCAAAAGTAAGAGGAAAAGAGTAATTAACAAAAGTAATTTTTGTGATTTTTTTTAGGGGAATGAAAACTCTCTTCAAGTTCTGAGCCTTTTTTTAATGAAGAGAGTTATTTACAGAGCAATAATTTGTTGCATGCAGTTGACACCAGTGGTTGAGCTTATGAGGTTAACAATGGTTGTCCAATTGAGAAAGAGTAAATGGTTCCTGAAATGCAGAAGAAGTGATAGCTAATGAAGTTCTAGGCAGACGTCCTAACGCCCCATTGTACACTTGGGATTGTAGTAGCATTTGTAGTGTACGACAAGAATCTATTGATAAATTACGCAATTTCTTACAAGCATATTGTAAAAAAATTGCTAAACAAAAGATGCAGGTGTTGCAAGGACTAGACCCTTGCAGTGCGAGAAAACACGCTGGTTTGCATGGTCATTCTCTGGCTTGTCTTTATAGGAAAGTGTGTCAAAGGGTTTTTATCATTTCAGGATGTTGGCAGTACATCATACTCAAATGTGGAAGTCAGTGAGAAGATTGTATTATGCATAAAAGCTATCACTCAAGTTAAATGAGTTGAACAGTGCTCTTTTATGTGGGTCAGAATCAGATGTGCAAAAGGTTTGTGATGATATTGAGTTTTGTTACTTTGGTCCAGAAGAAGAGACTGAAGAATGTTGAACGTAGTTGTACAAAAAAATATTGAAAAGGAAATTACAAAGTTTAAGGTGATTTCAGGTGAAAGGCCAACTTTTCTTGTATTTGTTGTAGCCAAACTCACAACAAAAATCAGACTAGGAGTGTTGATCTGTATTTAAAAAGTGAAAAAGAAAATAATGATAAATGGAAAAAAATTGCAACTTATTTGTTGGTAGATAATTGTTTTGATTTGGGTTCTGATCAGCGTATTCCCATGATGCACTGGGCCAGGGTCAGACTAATTTGCATTTAGCCAAGTTCTGAGCTGGGATGGTGCAGTGAGCTAAAAAACGGTGATGGATCAAGCCCTGATCTTTGGACTGGGTAAGAGTGGTCTGCTTAATTCAGACACTCTGTTCATCACCACCCCCTTTTCTGAATCATTTTTGTCCACCATTAGCGTGGAAGGGTATACTCAGATGTGAGTCCCTAGCTCATTGCACCATCAGGATTCAAGCAAGCCGGGCCGAAGAAGGCTGAAATGCCAGAAACCGGTCCCCGGTAGCTTGTTTCCTTCCCAGTATAAGAATTGGCTTGGTAGTTTGGTCTGCCCTGTTCCCATGATGCACTGGGCCAGGGTCAGACTAATTTGCATATAGCCAAGTTCTGAGCTGGGATGGTGTCCCTAGCTCATTGCACCATCAGGATTCAAGCAAGCTGGGCCGAAGAAGGCTGAAATGCCAGAAACCGGTAGCTTGTTTCCTTCCCAGTATAAGAATTGGCTTGGTAGTTTGGTCTGCCCTGTTCCCATGATGCACTGGGCCAGGGTCAGACTAATTTGTATATAGCCAAGTTCTGAGCTGGGATGATGCAGTGAGCTAAAAAACGGTGATGGATCAAGCCCTGATCTTTGGACTGGGTAAGAGTGGTCTGCTTAATTCAGACACTCTGTTCATCACCACCCCCTTTTCTGAATCATTTTTGTCCACCATAAGCGTGGAAGGGTATACTCAGATGTGAGTCCCTAGCTCATTGCATCATCAGGATTCAAGCAAGCCGGGCCGAAGAAGGCTGAAATGCCAGAAACCGGTCCCCGGTAGCTTGTTTCCTTCCCAGTATAAGAATTGGCTTGGTAGTTTGGTCTGCCCTGTTCCCATGATGCACTGGGCCAGGGTCAGACTAATTTGCATATAGCCAATTTCTGAGCTGGGATGGTGCAGTGAGCTAAAAAACGGTGATGGATCAAGCCCTGATCTTTGGACTGGGTAAGAGTGGTCTGCTTAATTCAGACACTCTGTTCGTCACCACCCCCTTTTCTGAATCACCTACACTACCTATTCACCACTTTCCCACCCTAAGCCTTAGATCTACCCCAACACGATCTCGTACACCACCCAAACACCACTGTACTTTCCTAGAAAACTACCCCAGCACAACCCCCTACCCTACACAAACACTACTGCACTACGTTAAAACCTAAAATACTATCCCTACCATGACCCTGTACACTACATAAACACCACCGCACTACCCTAGAACACTACCCCAGCACAACCTCCTGCACTACCCATTCACCAATGCACTACCCTAAACTCTAAAACACTATAACAGCACGACCCACTAAAGTACCCAAACACCATTGCACTACCTTAAACCTTAAATCTACACCAGCATGACTGCCTACACTACCCAAATACTACTGTACTACCCTAAAACAGTACCACAGCATGACCCGTTATACTACACAAACACAAGTGCACTACTCTAAACTCTAAATCTACCCCTAGTACAACTCCCTACACTACATAAACACCACTGTACTACCCTAAACACTAAAACACTACCCAGCACAACCCCGTACACTACTCAAACACCATTGCACTACCCTAAACCTTAAATCTACCCCAGCCCGACATCCTACACTACCCAAGGATGACTGCACTATCCAAGAACACTACCCCAGCATTACCACCTACATTACCCAACACTACTGCACTACCCTAGAACACTACTCCAGCACGACTCCATACACTACACAAACACCACTGCACTACCTTAAACTCTAAAACACTATCCCTATTATGACCTCACATACTACATAAACACCACTGCACTTCCCTAGAACACTACCCCAGCACGACCTCCTTCACTACTCAAATACTATTGCACAACCCCAGAATGACCCCCTACAGTACACAAACACCACTGTATTACCTTAGAACACTATCCCAACACGTCCTCCACACACTATCCAAACAGCATTACACTACCCTAATCCTTAAACCTACTCCAGCACGACCCTTTACACTACCCAAACACCACTGTACTACCCTACTACTCCATTTAGAAGAAATATTGTTATTTGTCTAGAATCACACTGTGAGTCAGTGTCCATTTGGGAAAATTGAGAGAGAGTGATTTGGTTGCTTTATGTGTTTGCAGACATATAAGTGCATGTACTCTTGCAGTGACACTATCCCTAGCATGATTTCCTTTACTAAACAAAGACCGTTGCACTACCCTAAACGCTTAATCTACCTCCAGCACGACCACCTACACTACCTATTCACCATTTTACTACCCTAAACCTTAAATCTACCCCAACACGATTTCTTACACTGCCCTAACACCACTGTACTTGCCTAGAACCCTACCCCAGCATGACCCCCTGCCCTACACAAATACAACAGCACGACCTTAAACCCTTAACACTATCCCTATCATGACCCCGTACATAACATAAACACCACAGCACTACTATAGAACACTAACCTAGTACAACGTCCTACACTAGACAAACACCACTGTACTACGTTAAAACCTAATACACTATCCCTACCATGACCCTGTACACTACAGAAACACCACCGCACTACCGTAGAACACTACACCAGCACGACCTCCTACCCTACCCATTCACCAATGCACTACCCTAAACTCTAAAACACTATGACAGCACAACCCACTACAGTACCAAAACACCATTGCACTACCCTAAACCTTAAATCTACACCAGCATGACCCCTACACTACCCAAACACTACTGCACTACCCTAAAACACTACCACAGCACGACTCCATACACTACACAAACACCACTGCACTACCTTAAACTCTAAAACACTATCCCTATTATGACCCCATACACTACATAAACACCACTGCGCTACCCTAGAACACTACCCCAGCACAACCTTCTACACTACTCAAACACCATTGCACTGCCCCAGCATGACCCCCTACAGTACACAAACACCACTGCACTATCTTAAACCCTAAAACACTATCCCTAGCATGACCCCGTACACTATATAAACACCACTTCACTACCTTTGAACACTGTCCCAGCAGGACCCCCTGAACTACACAAAGACCACTGCACTACCCTAAACCCTAAATCTACCCCCAGCACAACCCCCTACACTACCCAAACACCAGTATAGTACCCTAAACTCTAAAACACTAACGTAGCACGGCCCTCTACCCGTTTGAAACACTATTCCACTACTCTAAACCTTAAATCTATGCCAACACGAACTCCTACACTACTGAAATACCACTGCACTACCCTAGAACAGTACCCCAGCACGACTCCCTACACTAGACAAACAACAGTGCACTACTGTAAAATTCTACGTCTGTACTGTTGCAAAACCATAGTGACTTTTGTGTACCATGTAGTAATCTATTTACTAAATTAAAAGTGAACCAATTATGAATTCACTCAGTGTCTTTCCTTAAAATATTGTGATGATTTAGCAAATATGCATGTAGTCACATAGTGCTCCAGGTTCTACTGTTATGAAGTGCTTCAAACTGCTATGCATTATGTATGTAATGCTCTTATCAGCTTCACAGTTGTGCCTTACGCCTACATTTTTTTAGTCAGAACTTATATGAAATGTGTTTGTATAGTAATAAAAATGCATAATTTTTTAAAGTTGTTTATAAATACTTATTTATGTTTAGTCTTTACAGATACTGTTTATCATCCTTAAAATAAAGTCATCATGCCGGAGAAACAAAGAAGAAAATATGGTCAGAAAAAGAATACCTACTTGAAAAAAACTCAACCACAAGTATTGGAAGACCAATAATGTGGCTAAAAAGAGAAGAAATTTCTGGTAAGACCACAAAGGACTGCATAAAAATTATTACTAGATTTAGAAAAAAAATGCCAATCTGTGCAAAGCAGTGAAAATGTTCCGAGCATAAACAAAAGTGCAAAGAATATGAAAGGAAAAAAAGGCAATGTAAAAACAAAGGATACAGCTTACAGTAAAAGAAGAGAAAATCAATATAAAGAATTGCGCAAAAAATATTTTACAACAGAGTAGTCCATAATTTGATCAAAGATACAAATAAATATAGAAAGAAACAGTATTTTATAAAAAGAAGAAGCATATTTAATCCATTGTTGAAAAGGCTTTTGAAGTAAAGAGGAAACTCTTTATTTTAGTAATAAACAGAATTCGATCACTAGATAAACCAATCCATTTAATGAAGGCCAAAAGTAAGAGGAAAAGAGTCATTAACAAAAGTAATTTTTTTGATTTTTTTTAGGGGAATGAAAACTCTCTTCAAGTTCTGGGCCTTTTTTTTAATGAAGAGAGTTATTTACAGAGCAATAATTTGTTGCATGCAGTTGACACCAGTGGTTGAGCTTATGAGGTTAACAATGGTTGTCCAATTGAGAAAGAGTAAATGGTTCCTAGAAATGCAGAAGAAGTGATAGCTAATGAAGTTCTAGGCAGACGTCCTAACGCCCCATTGTACACTTGGGATTGTAGTAGCATTTGTAGTGTACGACAAGAATCTATTGATAAATTACGCAATTTCTTACAAGCATATTGTAAAAAAATTGTTAAACAAAAGATGCAGGTGTTGCAAGGACTAGACCCTTGCAGTGCGAGAAAACACGCTGGTTTGCATGGTCATTCTCTGGATTGTCTTTATAGGAAAGTGTGTCAAAGGGTTTTTATCATTTCAGGATGTTGGCAGTACATCATACTCAAATGTGGAAGTCAGTGAGAAGATTGTATTATGCATAAAAGCCATCACTCAAGTTAAATGAGTTGAACAGTGCTCTTTTATGTGGGTCAGAATCAGATGTGCAAAAGGTTTGTGATGATATTGAGTTTTGTTACTTTGGTCCAGAAGAAGAGACTGAAGAATGTTGAACGTAGTTGTACAAAAAATATTGAAAAGGAAATTACAAAGTTTAAGGTGATTTCAGGTGAAAGGCCAACTTTTCTTGTATTTGTTGTAGCCAAACTCACAACAAAAATCAGACTAGGAGTGTTGATCTGTATTTAAAAAGTGAAAAAGAAAATAATGATAAATGGAAAAAAATTGCAACTTATTTGTTGGTAGATAATTGTTTTGATTTGGGTTCTGATCAGCGTATTTGTAAATATTGTTATAACAAATTGGATGAGAATAAAATGCCCGCTAGAGCTGTGCATAATAATCTATAGTTGGTTGCTATTCCTCCAGAACTGATAGATTTAAACAACTATGAGTCTATTCTTATTCAATGTGTGCACCCGGTTCAGGCTTTTGTTCGTATGGAGCCTAAAACAGGTAAATTGCCTCCTTCAGATTAACAAAGAGGATTAAAAGGAAGAGTTGTGTATTTACCGTTAGATTTAAAGAAAAATATTGAAACTATTGGTGTAGAGAGTGTAGAAAGTGAACGACTAGTTATTCTTGTTAATGGTGTGCCGACTATTCAAAGAATCTTTATTCGGTGATTAAAAAACACCATAAAAGCACACACATGTATACATAGTAAAAAGTCATTAAACATTTCCAAGATCCTTTGTACAGAGTATTAACAAAGCATAAAATACAAACAGTGAAACAGTGTGTGACACTTAAAAGGGATAAAATTAGAAACATTTCATTCTTCTCCCCTAGAAAAGCCTTAAACGGACCGCTACCTTAATAAAATTCATGATACTACACAATGTTAAGGGGTCCGAAGCTTTCTGTAAAAATACTAGTGCCTCCCTAGCATGAACCAATTTGTTTTTTTTTAAGAGGTTTACAAGAAATCTGCGCCTGGGCATTGAATAAAAGGGGCAGAGTAAGACAAAGTGAAGGGAGTCCTGCGGAGACCTGTTGTCGCAGCCGCAGGGCCCCTTCTGTTCAATTGATGTAGCAAATCCTGCTGGTGATGCCAACATAAATGGGAGTAGGTTCAGTCTGAAACGGCACATTAAGAACCTATCCTGTGCGTTATACATGAGGTACAAGTATGGCTCCATACCCTCCACGCTCTTCACTAGGTTATGGGCCCTCACTGTCTTTTTACACCCTTCAGCCTCAGCTCTGCATAGGTTTTTCCGCTCTAGAAAAATGTTCCCTACTTGCAACTTATTCTGGGCTACAATTGTTGCAGGGTTAGTAAAGAGGTTCCCAAAGCCTAGCTCCTCTAGGGTGTTCTTCACATAATGGAGCCAGGGAATGCGCATACATTTGTCCCTCTCTAGACAATCCGATAAGATTTCTCTACTGAGTGACGCATCAGAATTGACCCAGATTTTTAACCAGGCTACAATGGGCCTCAATTTTACCAGGTCTTCTATATATGGCCTCCCTAACTCCCTGTGGCCAATCAATCCAGCAGTACTTTGGGGTACCCTCAGGATTGATTTCAAATATTTGTTTTCCTCCCGTTGGATTCTTGTGGTATTGACAAAGCCCCATACTTCTGCCCCATAAATTACTTTGGAGCATGATACAGAGCTGTACAAGTTCATCACCTGTTCCGGGGACCATCTTCCTAGCCTCCTGCCATAGCTAGCTATTGCCCCGTTAGATGCAATCATTTTACCACAACGCTCCTCCACCAAGGAATGAAACTGTAAGGCGCCATCAAATGTTACACCAAGATAGGGAAACGTTTTAAACTCTTCTACAATGTGACTCCCTATTGTGTAAGTGAATTTGGAGGTAGTTTTTTTCCCCGCCAGGAGCACATAGGATTTACCCAAATTAACAAAGAGGTCCAGGGCACCCATGAACTTGACGAATCCATCGATCAAGATTTGTAGGCTCCTGGGTGTACGTGCAATCAGCACTGCGTCATCTGCGTAAAGCAGAACAGGAATATGACGCGACCCGACCCTTGGGCAATCTGCCTTTAAACCTAACAGAAACTGCTCCAAATTATTAATGTAAAGGGAAAACAAAAAAGGGGCAAGAATGCAGCCTTGTCGGACTCCACTCATACAGGGAAAAGAGTTAGTCAGTCCCCCCTCCCTATTGAATCGGACCTTGGCCGTGGTGTCGCTGTGCAATTCCCTCAATATATTAATTAGGCCACTATCTATCCCCATACTAAACATCATGCCCCACAATTTCTCCCTATTGACTTGATCAAATGCCGCTGCCAAATCCATGAAACCCATGTAAATGGATTCATCACTAGCCATGGTATATTTGGCAGTCAGCATGTAAAGGTTCAGGCATTGGTCACTAGTGGACCTCCCTGTCCTAAATCCATATTGAGTGTCCGAGAAGATGTTATTTTCTTCGGTCCACTCGGACAGTCTGTTAAGAATTGCCCTTCCCAAGAGTTTTGCTGACACATCAATCAGGGAAATCGGGCGGTAGCACTTGGGGTCGTTCCTGTTGCCCTTCTTAAAAATCGGCACAATTACCGCTTTGGACCAGGACGGAGGCAGGCCGCAGGTAATAGCAGTATTAATGACCCTTGTCATTAGAGGGGCCCAAAGTTCAATGTTACTCAGAAACAGATCTGGGGGAATTCCGTCGGGCCCCGGGGCTTTATTTTTAGTCAGACCCTCTATCCCTGCAGTGATCTCCTTGATGGTGAATTCTACCGGTGGAGCCTGAGTTGGAATAGCCGTTAACTCTACAGTAGTGCCAGGCTCGTGGTTATACAGACTCCTGTAGTGGGTAACCCACTGTTCTGGGAGGATATTAGCCCCTATCTCCGGGGTGTCTTTTTCCTGGAAAGTTGGGTTATTAATAATTCTCCAGAAACCCGCTAGATCCTTTCTTTCCCCTGCTTCTCTTAAATCTGCCCACGCTTCTGCCTGCAAGACAAGTTTCCTCCTCTTAATCTCTTTTTTATAATTTTCTCTGCACGCCTTAACTTTATGGGGGACCCTTGGTTTAGATTTAAGGCAGCTTTTCAGCTCCCTCAGAGCTTTGGAGCAGTCTTTATCGAACCATCGAGGATTCCCGTGGTTCTTTAAGGGCACACTACTCTTTAGTAGACCGTCGATCAGATTAGCAATCTGATCGAATGCATCCAGTAGCCTCAATCCGTGACCTTCTGTATCTAAACAGTCATTGATGGCAAGTTTGCCGGCGTCCACCAGGTCCTTATAAAACTTTTCCCCGTCAATTTTGGCCCACTTTAATCTCCTGCCTTGATCCGTTGCCCTCTCAGTGATTGTGCTTTGGACTCTATTTCTTGAGCCCACCCTGTACAACAACTCCAAGACAAGAGGGTTATGGTCGCTGAAACCACTCCATTCAATCCCTGCACTAGTTATCTTATTTATCAGAGATCTTGAGACCAGGATATAGTCTATGAAGGATGAGCATCCTCTACCCTTAAATGTGGGTGGGAGTGTACCATCCTCCTGCGTCCCCATCATGTTAATAGTATGCTCAAGGTCATACTTGAGCCGGAGCGTACTGAAAGCTAACCCTGTCGGCGTATGGGAAAAATGCGGCCCCTTCTCCATGGGGCATTGGGACCAGTCTGTATTTATTTGAACCAATGCCGGGCACAGATGGCAATTATAGTCTCCCATAACCAACAGCGCATGTGGCTGCCCCTTTTTTAGGCCCGTTGTTTCCTGACCCAACCTGTGATCCAATTCAGCAGTAAGAGGGGTGTGGGTTCCCGCTGTCTCATTGTTGTAGATATTAACAACTACAAATCTAAGCCCCTTCCCGGAGAACCTAACTGCCTGAATCCTATGGGAGTTCCAGTCAAGACAAAAGCAACTGCCCGGAAGGCCCAGGTCTATGTAAATAGATAATCCTCCCATGGCTCTCCCTGATCTTGATTTTTGGGCGGGTACAAAGAAACACTTATACCCCTGCAAGTGGAAGTTATTCTCCGATGCCCAAGTCTCCTGCAGACAGATTACATGGAATTTCCTAATGTAGTCGAGCCACTCTTTGTTATTAAATTTTCCACCCAGACCAGCTATATTCCATGAGATAATTCTCAGTGCCTCGCCCCCCTGCTCCACTCCCCCATGGTGCCCCCTTTGTAACTCACACCCTGACTTTTCCGTGTCCGGCCCATATCCCCCTCCTATGCATCCAATATCTACAGCCCTAGGTTCATCCAGCACAGGCGTCATGCCACAACTCGATGGCATTTGCTTTGCCACAGGACTGTGCTCCTCCGACTCTTCTTTCGAAACCCCTATACCCCCTTCTCCCCGAGCACCATTATCCATTTGTCAATCTACCCCCTCTAGGCCATCCAGACGATGAAACCGGTTAAATGTATGAAGGGGTGGCTCTGGGCGGCTGAATACTGGCCTGGGGTTAAATTTGTGACGATCGCCCCTCCGACCAACCCTTTCCCAGTTATCATAGGTTCGAAGCGTATGTGCAGGGGCAGGGATAGGGGGAAAGAAGAAAGACACATGAAGGGTTTGAATGGTTGACACCTGCGATCTGTTCTTTCCCTGGCATATGTGAGAGACAGTTCCAACGTCCCTGAAGCTCACCGATATGCAAACCCCTATAATGGATTTGCGTGTTCTCCCCACCCATGGAACCCTTTTAACCATTATAATTTCGTTATTTAGATGTACTGGTAAGGGTCTATTCAAGTTTAGCCACTTAATTACCCTGCTTTTTAGGGCACAAAAATCCTCGGCTTCACCCACCTCTAGCGGGGTAACGCCCGCCATGACTACAGTAAAGTCATTTGCCTCTGGTGGTAAGTTAGGTCTACGTGGCCTGGGGGGAAGCTTCATTAGTGGTGTTAGTACAGCACTATCTGTAGGCTGTGCTGGAGGGACAGAGTTTACAGGGGGGGTAGGCCCAATAGGATTAGATGACTTCGTTGGGGCAGGGTTATTCCTCTGAGATTGTGGTGGGGCAGCCGCAATCGCAACCTTTGTCGGGGCCAAACTCGTAACGCTTTTTGGGGGCTGTTTAGGGGCTGTTGGAGTGGCAAAGAGCTCAGGGGGCCTTCCTTGAGAGTTGACCGGGATTTTCATGCTACTTAGTGTAGCCTTAAGGATGGTTAATCTAATTTCCACCTTTTTTATGCTTTCACTAATTGGTAACAGTAATGACCTGAGCAAAAATTCCAAGTTACCTAGCGGGGCAACAGAAAGGGAGGCATTAGCAATGTTATTTGCTATATCTTTAATCAAAACGGGGGCCAAACCGTCCTGTGCAGCAGGTATAGGATGTGAATCATCCACTGTTGTCACAGTCGGTATGGGGGGTTTAGATGACTTCCCAAACTCGGAATGAGGAGTTTTGGGTTTATTTTTTCCCTGGGCACACCTCGTCTTCCTCCTGCGTTTGTTTGGGGGGGCCCAAATACTCCTTGTGCTGCAGCTGTCTTAGGTTTAGCTTTCCTAGGTTTCGGGGCTGGGGGAGGTTGAGAAATTAGATCAATAGTCACCCTGCTTGGGCTTATGCTGCTCACTGGGGTTGAACTCGTGGGTGACGCTTGGGGAGTTTTTGTACGATCCCTCAGCAGGATTGGGACATCATCTATTGGGGTCAACTCTTCACTAGGCGTGGTGGCATATTCTCCAAGAGGTCTATTTTTCAGGTTGTCAATAGAGCGTCTCCGCTCAGCCCTGAGCCGGTTTAAAGTGCTCTCCTTGTCCCCATCCCCCACAGCCCGAGGAAAGTAATTCTCTAAGGTCTTATTTTTAACTCCTCCCTGCTTCATAGGGGTGCATTCCCTTGCCGGGGACGGCATGGCGTCTAGGGTTTAATAAAGACTATGGGGCACTATATCAGTTAATTGGACCAGAAGCCAGAAGACAGAACCAAGAGAGTAGGCCCAGCCCAGCCTACTCCGGCCTAGGACGGCCTTAGACGGTCCCGCCCTTGTCCCGGGCTTCTCCCGGCACGCTCCCGCTCGCTCCCGGGAAGCGGAAGCCCTAGGGACTGTTATACGCTATGCAACTCTGTGATTGGCTGATAGGCGGGGGACGTGGCCAGCGGGGAGAGCAGCCCAGGTGTTGCGAGTTGGGCGCGCTGGGACTCCTGGACACTGGAGTCCCTGCCAGAAAGCTCGCAGCCCCGCCGACACACTTGCCTGCCCCGCGCTTCCCTCAGCGATGTTACAACCACTCAGCAGCAGTCCAGGTGATTTCCTCGAGCGCTGCGGGACCTGCGAAGCGGGTCCGGCGAGGCGCTAGGCGGCTCCTTGACGAGCAGGACACAGCAATCCACAATCCACTGTGAGGTAGAGGTCAGTTCCACGCACTCCAAAAGGGTCCCAGTAAGCAATGGGCCGAGTCCGCTTTTACTCCGTTGGCGGGGGCGTGGCCAGCGGGGAGAGCAGCCCAGGTGTTGCGAGTTGGGCGCGCAGGGACTCCTGGACACTGGAGTCCCTGCCAGAAAGCTCGCAGCCTCGCCGACACACTTGCCTGCCCCGCGCTTCCCTCAGCGATGTTACAACCACTCAGCAGCAGTCCAGGTGATTTCCTCGAGCGCTGCGGGACCCGCGAAGCGGGTCCGGCGAGGCGCTAGGCGGCTCCTTGACGAGCAGGACACAGCAATCCACAATCCACTGTGAGGCAGAGGTCAGTTCCACGCACTCCAAAAGGGTCCCAGTAAGCAATGGGCCGAGTCCGCTTTTACTCCGTTGGCGGGGGGCGTGGCCAGCGGGGAGAGCAGCCCAGGTGTTGCGAGTTGGGTGCGCAGGGACTCCTGGACACTGGAGTCCCTGCCAGAAAGCTCGCAGCCCCGCCGACACACTTGCCTGCCCCGCGCTTCCCTCAGCGATGTTACAACCACTCAGCAGCAGTCCAGGTGATTTCCTCGAGCGCTGCGGGACCCGCGAAGCGGGTCCGGCGAGGCGCTAGGCGGCTCCTTGATGAGCAGGACACAGCAATCCACAATCCACTGTGAGGCAGAGGTCAGTTCCACGCACTCCAAAAGGGTCGACTAAGAATAACAAAAATTTGGCAGGAGTTAGTGGAAGTTAGGAAAGTGCAAAAGGCAACATTGTTTTTGATCAAAAAAAATACATACTATAAGAATGTTTATATAGGAGAAGAAATAGTTTTAGCAGAATATACTGAAATGTCAAGTGGACAAATTGAAAAAGTGGATATGTTAAGATGTAAAGAAATCTATGAACATTACAGTGTGCATCCACTTTATTCAAGAGAAGTGATAGGGAAAACTATTGATTTGTTCCAAATGAAAAAAGCAAAAGGAACTCCTATGAGTGTATAGGAAGAGAGCTTGGAAGCTCGCTGTTTTCCACAGTTGTTCCCAACTGGAAAAGGAGGATGATATGATGAACGTCCTGTGCAGATTCATGCATCTGAATATCGGACAACAAGATTATATGCAGAAGATCCAAGATTTTGACAATGTATCCCTTATATATTTCATATTTTGTTTGAAAGTGACTTGTCTGAACTTTCATATGCAGTCAATCATATCCTAAAACCTGGAATACATCTGCAAAATGTAACTGCAAAAGATTTTATGGATAAAGTGCACCAGAGAGATGATCATCTAGAATCTCAGCTCATTAATTTGATGGCATGTCAGCGTGGCACTAATGAATATTGGTACCGTCATCATGGAGAACTGAAATGTATGCTACGAAACTTAGGAACTCCAACATGGTTCCTTACCCTGTGCTGAGTATGCTTGTGATGATTTACTAGAATTTCTTCGAGAGGCAAATTCTAATATAAAAAATATTGAATACAAGACACCTGGAGAATTGTGCTCTTTGGATCCTGTTAATATATGCAGGTATTTAAATCATAGATTTGAGGCTATGATGTCTTTTATCGGTAATAAAAGAAATCCTCCTCTTGGAGAAGTTGTGGATTTCTTTTGGAGAAAGGAGTATCAAGCAAGAGGTGCTCCTCATATACATATGCTGTTATGGATTAAGGACGCTCCCAAATTTGGAACAGATGCGGTTGATACTGTTTTGAGTTTCATTGAACAATATGCAACATGTGCTGTATCCAAAAGCACAGAAGACAACAACCTAAGAGCACAAGTGTTACAATTCCAAAGCCACAGATGTGAAAAATACTGTCGACGAAAGTACAAATCTAAGGACATGTTCTACACCAAATGTTTGTTTTGAATTACCACCTCCTGTAATATCGAAAGGAAGAGTGAACAGTTTTATGTCATCTTTGCAACATACTATCACAAGAAAGTCTCCAAAAAATACCTACAACTTAAGAAGAATTGAAGAGTCAAAATACATAAATGACTACAACCCAGTTATTTTGTCCATGTGGAATGCTAACATGGATATTCAATATGTTGCGGACAGTTCCATTGCTGTTGCTCAATATGTAACATCTTATATTACAAAATCAGAAAAGACGGAATTGAAAGAAATGTGGGAAGAAGACTCTAAGTAAGAAATTATACAGTTTCAGTGTGAAGATGTTATCACATCGAGAAATTGGAGCATATGAATGCTCAGATCGGTTATCATCTGCAAGTCTATACTCCAAATCTAGAAGAATCCTTTATGTGAGTCTAGGTCTTGCAGCAATGCGAAATCGAGTACTGAAATCTGCACAAGAAATTGAATATTTAGCAGCAAAAGATCCAGAAAGTACAGATATTTTGAAAATTAATATGTTGGACACATATTACCCAAACAAAAGTCATCATCTTGAGAACATATGTCTCTATGAAGTGCTGCAAAACTACACTTTTAAATGGAATACTACAGAGAACATCAATGATGGAAAATATGGAGTCATTGATTCCAAAGGATGTTTGGTGAAACAAACAAAAGGAAATTTGATTAATCACAGTAAGCTGAGTTGTGACACTGCTGATAAAAGGGAATCTTACTATTTAGCCATTTTACAACTATTAAAACCATGGCCTTCAGAACTGGATTTACTTGGAGATTTCCAGAGCTATGAAGATTCCTTTAATGCTTTTAAAGATAGCATACAATGCAGTGCGTTTGCAAATTATGTGAAAATATTGAACAATGAAATTGATCAAGAAGATACAATTGCAGCTGAGATTGCTAAAGACAGTTCTCAAGACAGTCAAAGTTCTCCTGCCCTGAGTCAAGATCCACTAATACCACTAATTGTTGAACATGAAGCAGCAATCGCCATGAATGAGGTGGACACAGCAATGCATCAACCTCAAGAAGATGTTACAAACGTATTAAAGTTGTAAGAACAACTAAATAATGAGCAAAAACAAATATATATGAGCAAGTGAGACAACAGATTGACCATGGATTACTTCATGAAAAGAAAGAGTGCTCATGCACGTTATTTCAACCTATCCGAATGTATGTAAGTGGACAAGCTGGATCAGGTAAAAGTTTTTTAATTAAAGTAATTATAAGTTATCTACAGAAAACCACTGAGTCTCATTTGTCTTGCGTTGTCCCTGCTCCAACTGGGGTGGCAGCACACAACATTAAAGGAATTACATTACATTGTTTACTAATGCTACCAGTAGAGCATGTAAGCAAATTTGAATACCACAAGCTATCTGGAGAAGCTTGTTGTGAAGTTTCAAGAGTCTTGAAGAAAATGAAACTTCTCAATATTAATGAGGTAAGCATGGTATCAAACTTAATGCTTGCCTTTGTGCATTTAAGAATGCAGCAAATTCTGAAAACCGAGTATGACATGTTATTTGGAGGAAAACATGTCATAGTTTTGGGAGATCTACTGCAACTGACTCCTGTAAAAGGACAATGAGTATTTAAAACACTTGCGTATGAAGACACCAGAAAGCCTATGGGTAGTGTTGGAAACATGAACATTTGGTCATATTTTGAATACAAAGAACTCATTACAAATATGCGACAGGCAAATGATGTTGATTATGGAACTATTCTCCAAGATGAAGATATAAGAATTGGACTACTGACTGATAATGGCAAACAAACTTTGCAGAGTCGATTACTTTCAAATTTGTTTCCAAATAAAGATATAGTTCCTGAGAAAATATACATGGAAACTGCAGAAAAGAAATCTGTAATCTGTTTAATGCCAACACTGAGTGAGTGTTCTATATTCAATGAACAACTTTTGGAACTGGAAAATGAAGAAATAATAAAAATGGAAGCCATTGATAAAATAGAGCATGAAGGAATCACTATTATTTTGAAAGAAAAATTGAAAACAAAATTGGATTCTTTAGAAAAATCAATATCTAAAATTGCTGGTTTAGAAAAGAATCTATATGCATGTAGAAACTGTCGGATAATTTTAAGGCGTAATTTGGATGTAGAAAAAGGTTTAGTTAATGGAGCAATGGGCACAGTTATGGATTTTGTTAATTATCAAAATAAAGATGGTATTGAATTCTTATAAATAAAATTTGATCAGATTGAAGAAGTTCAACAAATTGGTCGTAGTTCAGTTCGTTTTTTGCTTGTTAAAGATTTATATGTCCGTGGAAAACTGTTTCCAGTTTATCTGGCATATGCAGTGACTATTCATGAATCTCAAGGTTTAAGTGTTGACAGTGCTTTGGTGAACATTGGAAATACTGTGTTTAAAGAGGGTATAGCATATGTTGCTTTGTCACGAGTTAGTACATTATCTGGTTTGTTTTTGATTGATTTTGATGATACAAAGGTTACTGCCAATGGCAACTGTTTCAAAGAGTATAATAGGTTAAGAAGAACAAATGCTCCAAATTTAGGTCAATATCCTGTATTTGAAAAGTGTGTGGTTGGTCACAAAAGAAGGTATGAGAATATCTGTACTGAAGGTTTAGAGAAGGGAAAAAGAAAAGATAATGTTATAATTGCAAGCAAAAAGAAAAAGGACACTGTTGAAGAGATTGTTGGTTATCAGTTTGAAAATAGTTCTGGTGTCAACTGCTATGCTAATGTTGTGGTCAATGTTGTTTTTTTTCTTGAAGGTTTGCAACTGTAAATTATGGAGAATCGTGAAAAAATATTTTGTTCCTTGTTGCATTCTGTTTATGGAAAATTGAGAGCTGATAAAAGTAAAATACATAGCAATTCTGATGTTCGTAATCTTTTGGATGTATGTTCTGGTTCTACACAATTTACAAAAAATATCCAACAAGATGCTCAGGAATTTTTAATGTATATGCTTACTGTTTTGGAAAATGAAGGTGTAGACATAGAGAGTAATTTTTGCCTTTGTTATAAATGGGATCATTATTGTGAGAATTGTATGTATACATGTAGCACTAACGTAGACAGTGAAAGATTTTTATATTTGATATTACCGGACTCTAAATCAGTGTCTTTCAATAAATTAGTTAAAGCTGAAAATCAAAACATGGAGTGTAGCCAATGCAAATCAGAAATGTTATCAACATTATTTATACAAAGATATGAACAATATATAATTTTAATAATGCAACGTTGTGCAGCTGATGGAAGAAAATTGGAACCTTTAATAAAACATTTTGTAGCTACACAACTATCAATATCAGGAAGGACTTTTGTAGCAGTAGCAATTATTTTCCATGATGGTCCTTCAACAACATCTAGACATTACAATGCCTATTTAAAAAGTGAGAAAGGCTGGAGCCTTTGTAATGATGCTGAGTTGACTTTCAAACAAGGTTTGCCTTATGAATGACCAAAATCCTACCAAACATTTTTAAAGCCAAAGTTTTAGGAAGATAATTCAGCCTCTGAGGAATTTAATATTATGATTTAATAATATTACCATTGGACAATTTACATAAAAGTGACTGCAAAAATACAATTTGGCCTCAAGGAAAGGTATTTCTATGAATTATGGACTTTTTGTTGCACATTGTCTCGGTGTATAATTTTAACTGACCTCATTTATTGTGTTTATAAATTTAAGTTATAACATTTTCTTAGCAGTAATCATTTTACATATGTGTGATTTGTATTATCTAGTATTTTACTGTAGATGGATTATTTTTTTTAAACAATCTAATTGATTGGCTTTTTGTGCCCGCTGTTATGTGATGAGTACAATTGAAATCACTATTTCTAGTGAAATTCAATATATTCTGAGAACAGCAAAAACGGCAAAGAAATTACTTTGTAAAATGTTAAAATTATGATGTGCTATTAAAAATGTATTATTACATGTTATAACTATTTTTTCTTTTTTTTACAGATCCTAATTTTTAAATATCAAATTTACCACCATTTAGATTGTAAAAAACAAGTGAATAAAATGTGAACCGTTTTTTATGTGTATTACTGTTGATGTAAGTTTTAGTAAGTCTTAAAATGCACAATGGACTGTGTTTCCACACAGTTGAAGAAAAGGAACATGGATGGACTAGATTTCTGCCAGAAAATTCCAATGCAGACAGGTATAAAATAGGGTACAGCTTCAAAACACTGGTCTGCAAGATATATGGTATAGTACTGAATAGACCGATATGGTTGTTTTGCAGGTCTTGATAATTTCAGAATTAAAATAAATGACACTCTTTAACTTAAACCACATCAGTCAGTGTTTTTGCAAATGTCATATTAGGTCGCATCCCTTCCCTTCAGTAATATATAAACATGTCCTATCAGTTCCCTAAAACGTAAATAGTTGTAAATGTATCTTGTTCTCTGTTATCAGTACAGCAATGTACTCCTATAATAACAATTGGCCTAGCCATTAACTCTCTTTCTTATGTATAAGGTGAGGAAAAGGCATTCTGTATACCTTTTGGTTTCTTTGTAAACATAATCTCATCATACACAGTAATTTGCGCTGAAAAGGTGTTCTATAGGTTTTGCTGTGTGTGTTTGCACAGAACACTCATAAAACAAAACACATCTCCAGATTTATCAGAAATAATAAATCTGGAAATGCTTGTGAATGCTACACCATCCTCCTAGTGGTTTAGCAAAGCACAATGAGAAAAATTGTTTTCACTTCTCCTCATTTTTTCACTTTCAATATATGCTGCAATGCACAGCATATATTGAAGGAGAAAAATGCCTTTACTGATTGTTTTTATGCAGGAAGGTGTCCCTTTCTGCACAAAAACAAACTCTGCATCATACGGACATCTTTGCACCATGGTGCAAGGGTGCCTGTATCCCCACATGGCTGCAGTTTAAGCAGCTGTGCAAAGTGAAGCACAGAGCTGCAACATATTTATATACATATGTTGCATCCCTGTGCTTAGGAAGTAGCACAGCATGCTGTAGTTAAACAGTTTACAGTGTCATGCTGCAGCACTTCCGTATTATTCTGCACTTATGCATACACCACACATTATAAATGTATTTTTACAGTCAATTATGCACTACACATACATTCATCTAAACTTTCACACACTAGCATACTAGTTTAGCTCTTTTTCTAACCAGAGTAGTTAGTTCTGAAAATAACTTTTTTTTTCTTTTAGTTGTTTTTTGTTTTTTTGTGGATGTTTTGAACGATTTTGTATTTTTTGGGGTTTTTTTTTTAAACGGAAAAAATAGTGAACTGGGAAAAGAGAACTAAAAACTGGGAGGAGAGGAAAAAAGAAAACTAGCAATGGCGGTGGTCAACGGCTCGACACACCAGATCCACCGACTGCTTTTCATACGCAATCAGCCATCCACATTTTATGCATGTCATTCTTAATTTCCCAAATTGGGGATGAATGTCAGGCTGTGATGTACAGCTTGCTGATGTTGCTCTACTGGTACTCGGGACTGCTGAGGAATCAGAAGGAGTCTCCCTCAATCTTCTTAACTCCTCCCTGTCAAAGTTTATTGGATGCTTGGTATGCAAGTGCTTGCGGATACTTGCAGTTATGCAGGAGTATTTCTTTGTGGGGTCTCACCTTGAAAGCACTGCCTTGCAAATGTGACAGGTGACTTTGGTCGCATTTACTTTCTTAATCCAGGAGGAAATGTAAAAACTTTCCAAACAGAACTGGTTATTCTTTCTTTTGGGGGAGCTTCTGCAACAAATTCCTGCTCTGAAGAATGCTCTGAATCAGAGGATGGTGGTTGGTTTGCAGCCATAGTTTAATCAGGTGTATGTCTTCTCCAACAAGAAAGGAACAGAAGATCTTCTCAGGAGCTCTTTCCCTAGGAAAAGTTCTAAGAATAGTGATTGAAATGGGTAGGGTCCTTCAAAAGTTTCAATAGGAAGTATAATGAGCCAATCAAATCTCTTTTTTTGAGGTCACATGGGATGCGCGTAGGATGCGCGTATGATGCGCGCACTCAGCACACAACCCTGCTCGCACAGTGCTTGCACCCAGCGTGACTTCGCGAAATTGCATTAAGCAGTGATGTACTTTTTAAGAAAGTTAAAGAATATTCAGATAATCTCTTCTTTTAATATTTATTTTAAAAATATATAAATAAGTTTTTCAACATTAAAAAAATCGCGAGAGTCGCACACCCACTGCCTCCGAATTGCATATGACGTCACGCGCTACTGCCCGTCCGTCATGTCGCGTAATACGTACATCTCGCGTATACCAAGTCGCGCACAAGTCGCATAGCAACCGTGATGAAAAAGTCATTTCCGTTGCGCACCTTATGCAGATCCTAGACAGCGGCCCTAAAATGGCGGACACGTTTCGCGCAGTAAACGAGTAGGGTGCACTTTGGGTGCGCAACTACAAGAAAAAAGGCAAAACAATTATTTAAGTGCATCATAAACAATATAAAATAATTAAAATAATATATTTCTATGTAAAAAAATGTATAAAAAAATATGTGAATTGTAATTAAAAAAATAACATATCAAGAAATAAAAAGATTTTAAAAATTTAGTTATGAAATATTAAAAAATAACAATAAGTATATTTAAAAATTATCATTTAAAAAACTTTGAAACTCACTACAAAAACCATAGGTTTTTAATATGGTATAGTTAGGAATTAGCATTTTAAAAACCTTTGGAATTCACTGAAAAAAACATAGGTTTCAGACATTTTATAGTTAAGAATTATCATTTAAAAAACCTTAGAAATTCACTGAAAAAACCATAGGTTTTAGGGGTGTTATAGTTAGCTAGACATTTCACTCAAACAAAACCATTGTCCTAACTATACCTCGCTACATAGCCCCCCTTCTTAAAAAAAAAAAAACGGATCGGGAGAAGGCCACGTCCCCTCCCTGCACCACTCTACAAAAGCGGCCCTTGGTGCGTTTGCATAAGGGGAAGTAATTCCCCTTGAATACTGGGGGTCCCTGGGGGCCAAGTAGCCCACCAGGAACCTTCAGTATGCGCCAGGGGGCTGTGTTGGAGAGAGGTGTCAAAAGGGGCTAATTTACACATTTATTCTTCCATCGACCTTTAGATATACATATATAAAAAATATTTATTTTTCAGAAAGAAACACATTCACTGGATGATGTCATCAGTGATGTCATTTGAGATGTCATGAGTGATGTCATGAGTGATGACACTGACCATGTCATGAGTGATTTAATATGTGACGTCATCAGCAGTGCATTGAGGGCGCACGGGGGCATTTCAATGGTTTTGTATGAGTGAAATGTCCAGCTAACTATAACATGTATGAAACCTATGTTTTTTTCTGTGAATTTCTAAGATTTTTTAAATACTAATTCCTAACTATAATGTGGCTGAAGCCTATGGTTTTTTCACAGAATTTCTAAGGTTTTTTAAATGCTAATTCCTAACTATCACGTGGCTGAAACCTATTGTTTTTTCAGTGAATATATATATATATATATATATATATATATATATATATATATATATATCCCACAACCTACAGGAACGCATAATCTCTCTGCCAGACACCGACATCGCAGTTCTAGTCTTCAGTAAGTGTATTGTTTTATTTATGGACTGTATCCCCTGCCTTATTCACACAAAGAATCACATTACAGCATTTGCTTTCAAATCAGTTTTAAATCAGTAGGTACAATCACATGGTATCATAAACATAAACAATATACTTAAAGATTAGCATTATCATTTTAGATTACTCAGGTTTGACAATTATTCTACCTTAATAGTTTGTATCCATTTTTTGCCTACAATTCCATTTTCCTTTTTCTTTTCCTTTGTATTTTATTCAATTTACATATTCTGTGTATATATGGGAAATTTACTAATTACTGTACTTCCCTAAGGTCAAACCCACAAGTGTTTTAATATTTTCTTTTGTGTATGGACTTTGAGCCCCTTATATTACATTGGATTCATCCTACGGTGAGTTGGTTGATGCATACACAGTATGAGGTATATACTGAGCAGCAAAATAATGTTATATAATCTGCTCTAACCTAATGGGGAAATGTTTTCCCAAAAGGTGCAAACAAGATGTCTGGTAAATAAATAAATAGACCTAATAAACTGTTGCAAGTGCAGATGCCATACGCTAGGCGTTTAAAGTGCAAGTGCCTTAAATATCATCACTGTTAAAATGTCAATGTTAGATGTCCCAGCCTGCATGATAAACCATTTGCTTACTGTATATTGCCTGCTCCGCAAATTCAAACACTCTACACCCACACTGACATTCCTATAAGAGTATGACTGGGCAGAAATGTATGGGCTATCAATCCATATTATGGCCCAGATACATGTGATTATGCAAAAAAGTGAAAACACAGCTCAATGTATTTATACGGGCTCTCATAATTTCTTTAAAAAATACCTATTTTGGTTGTCATGTGCTTTCTTCTAGTCTCAGAATTTTCAAAGTGCAAGTGCATCAGTGCATGCTACCTATGTAAAGTGCAAATGCATTACTAGGAAACACTGTTACATTATCGACAAGGGGTATAATACCTGTTTTGATAGTAATGTGCTTTCTTCTATTCTCAGATTTATTAAAACACAAGTGCATCAGTGCATGCTATTTATATAAAGTGAAAATACATTACTAGGAAACACTGTTAAAGTGTGGGCATTAGGTGCAAGTGCATGTGTATGATACTAGTCAAAAATATATCAGTGCAAGTGCAATGTAATAAGTGACTTCATTAGCAGTGCATTGTGGGGGCATGAGTTATAGTTAGCTGAACTAACTATAACGGCCAAATTTCTCGGGTTTTATGAGTGAAATGTCCATCTAACTATAACGTCCCTGAAACCTGTGATTTTTCAGTGAATATATATATAAACATATTTAAACTTTACAGAAACACACATTCACAGGATGATGTAATCAGTGATGTCATCAGTGATGTCTTTAGTGATGTCACTGACCATGTCAGTCACATATTACACCAATGGTGTAATATGTGAAGTCATCAGCAGTGCATTGCTGGGGCGCGAGTTATAGTTAGCTGAACTAACCATAACGGCCGAATTTCTCTGGTTTTGTACGAGTAAAATGCCAACTAACTATAACATCCCTGAAACCTGTGGTTTTTTTTCAGTGAATATATATATAATGAAAATTGTTTGCATGTGAGAGGCCTGTTACTGTTGCCCCAGCTAAGGCGTTTTCATTTAAGGTCTTTCTTCGGTCACCTGGACTTTGCACTTTCTTTCAGAATGCTTTAAAACGTAACAGGTACCTTCTAAGGAGTGCAACTGCGCTAGTATTTTTCAGTTGAGCTGACAAAATGCTGCTGATATTCTTCTTTAGATGAAAAAAACACAACATATTAAGCATTCCGTACCCTTTACTTCAAGCAACTGGTTTTCAAAAGCCTGTTAACAAAGTAAAATATTTATAAAAACCTATATTGTGTAAGTTCTCCAAAATGTCTGCAAGTTTAATAATATGTGAATTTCTTCTTAAAGATAAAACCTTCAAAGAAATAAAAGTTGTTTTCCGAATTGAATAAAGTTTTATTGAGTAAATTACAATTTATTTACCATGTCTGGATGAAAGGCTCAATTTAAAGTTATAAAATGCCATTTTGTAGTTTTAAGGGTGTTTTTTCCTGAGGGGCCAAGTGAATTGTATCTATTATGCTGAACTGTTGAATAGATGCTGAGTTGGTGGAAGGTGATATCCAAGGCCATCAACTCCTTTCAATTACAGCTCACTCAGAAGCTGACATTATGCATTTGTTCATAAATCACTATTATCGTTATATAGTTGCTTTCTTTATATTACACATCTGCCTGCTTCAATGAGGAGGAATTGTCGTAACGTTAAGGCAGCACATAGCAATCAATGGCTTTTTGTTTATAATCGCGGCTTCGCCGTTACAGTATGTTCCTTTTTGTCTTTTGTGCTACCCCTTCTGAGCAAGGAGAAACCTTTGACACATCTTAATTGTGTTCAACTAGTTAACCATCCTCCAATGCATTTAAAAGTTTGACGAGAGACGCAAAGGCCATACTTGGTGTTTGCAATGAGGTTTTGCATATGTTCCATCACCTGCACACTTGGTCGAATTTTAACGAGGTTCTCCTTAAAATTCATGACAAAATATAGACTTTTTTGCTAACGGTGCAAAAGCATTTTTCTTGAAGTGCATGAGCTTTAAAGAGCATAATTAAATGGTTTATTAACTTCCATAAACTTCCTGGAGCAAATTTCTAATAAAATCAAGTTAAGTTAGTATTTCTTGTGGAAGGAAAGAAGAGGACTAGGAGACCCGGAGCATAATACAAGCTCCTACCAATACCTGGAGCCTCTGGGCTTTAATATCCACCAGGGGGAGCTCATCCTTGCTGCAGAATGTAAGCATGTGCAAAGCATGCTACAGTAGTTATTTAATAAAGTTTTATGTGGGTCATTCACGGTGCAAAGTTACATAAAGTATTGCATCTATTTACTTAACATTTAAAATTTTGTGGGGGCATCGCAAATTGGCGCAGTTCTACAGGAGTACCTGTTCAGCGCCTAGTAAATCTAAAACTTATCTTGTAAATCAGTTAAAGTTGTGCCCAAATCCTATCACATGAGGCCACTGCTTACTTCCATGTATGTCAATTAGGGGGTCACCAGAGGTCGCAACTGTGACCCCTGGCGAGCCTCCTGTGACCCCCAGCACTGTCTGACCTCAGAGGACAGTATGTAACATGGAAAAAAATATTTTGTTGTTCCCAGTGATGCAGATCATCTATGTACCTGAGTTTGTTGAGAGAGTAGGAAACAACAAATACAGGGGAGAGAAGGAGAGAGAAATACAGAGAGGAGCTGAAGGGTAAAGGCTTTGAGGTGAAATAAGGGTAAAATCACGAAAGGAAGAAGGCACTACAGACAGAAGGGTACTCGATCAAGAGACACAGGAGGATGTATGTTTGAGAGAGACAAAGAGGGATGAAAGAGACACCAGTAATACTGTGACATAGACAGTTGAATCGGTGGAACGGTGGCGAAGGCGAGGCTGACGGAGCGGAGCTGGCGGGTGGCAGTGTAGAATGAGAGGCGGTTGTTGAGGTATCCGGGGCCTATGTCGTGGAGCCCTTTGTGTTCGTGGGTGAGGAGCCTGAATGTGATCCTCTTGTTGACGGGGAGCCAGTGCAGGATTCTCAGGTGGGCGGATATGTGGCTGTGGCGAGGGATGTCGAGGATGAGTCTGTATGCGTTGTAGTCGTTTCTGTAGTTTGGCGGTAGTGCCTGCGTATAGGGCATTTCCGTAGTCCAGTCGGCTGGTGACGAGGGCCTGGGTGACCGTCTTTTTGGTTTCGGTGGGGATCCACCGGAAGATCTTTCGGAGCATGCGCAGGGTGTTGATACATGATGATGAGACCGCATTGACTTGCTCGGTCATCGTGAGGGAGGAGTCCAGGATGAATCCCAGGTTGCGTGCGTGGTCTGAGGGTGTCGGTGCAAAGCCCAGTGCTGGGGGCCATCAGGAGTCATCCCAGGCAGATGGGGATTGTCCAAGGATGAGGACTTCTGTATTGTCTGAGTTCACCTTCAGGCGGCTGAGCTTCATGCATTCTGCGACGTTTTTCATTCTATCATGTAGGTTGGTTTTGGCTGTGGCTGGGTCTTTGGTGAGGGAGAGTATCAGCTGGGTGTCGTCGGCATAGGAGATGATGTTGATGTTGTGTTTGCGTGCCATGGCAGCGAGGGGGCTCATGTAGATATTGAAGCGGGTTGGGCTGAGCGAGGAGCCTTGGGGTATGCCGCAGATGATCTCAGTGGCTTCTAAGCAGAAGGGAGGGAGGTGGACTCTCTGGGTTCTGTCGGAGAGGAATGAGGTGATCCAGTCTAGGGCTTTTCCTTGGATCCCAGTGTTGTAGAAGCAGGTTATTAGGGTGCGATGGCATATGGTATCTAAGGCTGTTGAGAGGTCCAGGAGAATGAGGGTGGTTGTTTTTCCGTTGTCCATCAGGGTCCTGATGTCGTTGGTGGCTGCTATGAGGGCAGTTTCGGTGCTGTGATTGGCTCGGAATCCAGACTGGGATGGGTCGAGTGAGTTGTTTGCCTCGAAGAAAGCAGTCAGCTGTTTATTGACGGTTTTCTCGATGACTTTGGCCGGGAAGGGAAGAAGAGAGATGTGGCAGAAGTTCTTGAGGTCTTTGGGATCCGCTGTGGGTTTCTTCAGAAGGGCATTGATTTCTGCGTGCTTCCAGCTCTCTGGGAAGACGGCTGACTTGAACAAGATGTTTATGACATTTCGGAGATGGGGTGCGATGATGGTGTCCGCTTTGTTGAAGATATAATGGGGCATGGGACCGAGGGGGAGCCAGAGTGGATGGAGTTCATGACGTTGGTGGTGTCTTCAGTGCTTCATGTGAGAGACACATTCTCTGAAAGCCAGTCCTGTTACCAGTATCTTGAATTACTTTTAAATGTGAGGTATCACCAGTTTTACCCTAAGATAAGTCATAGCACATTTTGTGTAACACAAAATGCAATTTCTCACACCCTTACAAAAAAGGGTAAATCAGAGCTAAATTGTACTGCACCCATTTATTGCCAGGACGGTAAATAAGGAAATAACAGTCAACATGTTTAAAACCTGCCAGGCCTTCAGAGCAGCTCATCTATTACTGTTCAAAAAAATAAGAACAACTGAGACAAGCAATCATTTATAACAACTAAAATGAACTTTTACCAGAAGTTCCCACTCCCCACACAAAAGAAAACACACCACTAGAAAAATCCCCAGGATGGCATTTCAAGAAAATATCCCAAAATATATATTTCCGCAACTTGGCAGGGAATGTCAATATAATCTAAAAATCTTCTTTTCCTTTCCAGGTTAACCTCTTTAAAGTTAAAATCTGGCCTGCATTGTACATGGAAACCAAAATGCACTCACTGTATCCCTTCCTGCATTCATTTCTGATCACTGACTTAAAACCAAGATGCACAGGAGAGCCTGAAATGACGGAAATAAAACCAATAACCTCTTGCTTCAGAAAATGTGGGCAAGGAGCTTATACCGCTGGAAATACCTGTGTTGGTCAAACTGTTTCCTGAAGCTCAAACTTCACAGGAACTTTATAAAAAGCTGTTGGTGAGACCGGCTTCTGCTGCGGTAAATCGCACTGGGGCGCCCTATGGGGATAGACAGAAGAGGCAAGAATAACTGAACACCACTGAGTTTGTGAAGAAAAATGGTAGATGCTGTTCAACTCCACAACTCTCACTACTGTAACCCGTCAATTTCTTCTCTGTGACTTTTGTCAAGATCTACCACTGAAGCCTTTAGAAAGCAGTAGACCGCTAGTACAGAAGCACAATCAGTTATAGCTTGTTTGCTACATGTAATGGTGAAAGATATGTAACCTGGCTGTCCCCATACACAGCCAGTGGTGTGCTGCCACTCAACAGAACTCGCCAGTAGCCATTGCATCACCAAAAAAGTTGGCTATCTTTAGACGCATCATTCTGACGGACGCAGAAAGTATTTGGACCACACTGGGCTATGTGGCTGTTAGCCTAAGTCAGGATACGATCAAGGTCAGAAGTAGATATATTTGGGTGCTTTGGTCTGCCAGAGCTGAGCCAGCATGTAGGAGGAACCCAGCTAACAGCACACAGATGCCACAATGCCAGTTCTGTCCCCTCCTACCTTGTAGGCTTTGCAATTGGGTGGAGTTATTTGAGTTATGTATAGTCATCAACACAGTGTGCCACATGACCAACTCAATTTAACTGCCTTGTGATGGGTTCACACTTTCTAGCCACTCTCAGTGTTGACTGTAACAACAAGTCGATAAAAGCGACCCAGTTACCAAACATTAGAGCAACGGTGGGCCAAAGAGACCACCACCAGCGGAAATACAGCACTGATGGCATATAGATTGTTTAACAGCATGGGAAACCTCTGTATTTTATGAGTAAAAATTGACTCAGTTACAACTCTGTTAATTTAATGTTTCTATCAGAGAGGGGAACCGCTGAAAAGGTTCTCCTTTGTTGTCGCTTTTAGGGAGAAGGGGAGCGAAGAGGTAAAAATAAGCAAACTACAAGCGTGGTAAAGGCAAAACAGATGATAGGGGTAGGGTAAAGGGGAGAAGGACAAATGTCAGTAAGTAGGAGGGCAATAGAAAAGAGAAACGAGTGAAAAATAAAGAGACATGCAGGTGTGTGAGTAAGACTCAGAAAGGTGATAAATAGTTGTCTTAAAGAGCAGAATACAGATGAAGCGAGAAAGAGTAGAAAAATAAAGGGGAAAGAGAGGGAAAGAGAGTAAGAGAGAGAGAGAGGGAAATTGAGAGATATGGAGAGAGAAAAAGAGGGTAAGGAAAAAGAGGGAGGGAAAATGTCGGAGAGATAGGTGCCAGAGATTGAGATGGAAAGGGAGAGAAAGTAAAACAAGAAAGAGGAAAAGAGGTGAACAGGGCGTGTCAGTAATTGGGTAATTAATTTGGGCTGGTGCCCCTATAAAAAGTTATAAAATATAGTTAGGTTACTTTTCCATCTAATCCCTGGTAGCGTTGGCACAAGCAGCAGGCAGTTTCAGCGAGAAATGCATGGTAAGTGGAAGCAGCACCAACAAATTTAAGGGCCTGATTTAGATCCTAGCATTCTTACTGCTGACCAGCTGCAGTCTGAAGTACTTCGTCAAGCTGGCTGCTGTCTTCCCATCATATTTGGGTGTATGCTGGCTGACTCTCCATCCATGTCGACAGAGTGTTTACCTCCATATGCACAATTCACTACTGCCGATGCAGTGTACTCCAGTGCTGACAAACAGTACTCTGTCACTGTCAGGGTGGTGCAATTGTGCCAAGCCTATTTAGATGTCACATTTGTGCTTATGGTGTTCTAGCAGCGATATGCTGATGGAGGGAATCTATTGTGGGATGCAATTGGTTGGAGTCCAAGTCCAGGATACACACATATTTCAGAAAAGGGAAATGCGGTCCAGAATAGTAGACAAAGTGAATGATAAAGCCAACAACCTGCATACACAGTAGGATATTAGGAAAAGGTGGAACGATGTACTGGGAGCATTCGTTCCCTGGTCTGCAGGCATCCAGAGGACTGGAGGTGGTTCTCCCAGCCCCTTATTACAATTCATGCCCCGGGAGGAAAAGATCTTACAGATCCTACATCCTACATGCTTTTCAACATCTACATGGCCCCCCTCAATGCCATCGTTAGATAGCATGGGCTCTGCATTGCATCCTATGCCGAAGACACCCAGCTCATCCTCTCACTCACGAAGTACCCCGAAAACACCAGACTCTGCTTCCAGGAAGAAATTAAAACGTGGCAGTCTGGATGAAAGACAGCTGCTTGAAGCTCAACTCAGAGAAGGCCGAGGTCCTCATCCTCCAGCCTCCAGGGAGGACTCCACTCCTGAAAGTCCTAAAGAAGAGTAGAGGCCTGGTCCTTCCTATCTGCCTAGGCAGACATATCCAGTGAGTCTCCCTTTCCCTACACCTATACCACTCACTCCAGCTGTTACAACACCTCAACAGACTGATACCTCCACTTCCTGTGTCCAAGGCAACATAACACGCATCTTTTCCCCTCCAGTCCTGGCTGGGGGTAAGAGAACACTACCACCACCTGCAGTTCAGCCAGGACCAAGTGGGATGGGGCAATCTGGCTCAAGGACACAGGTTAAATGGGGGTAGGGGTTGTGGGAGGTATAGTGTTTAGGGTTTAAGGTTGTGCAGTGGTATTTGTGTAGGGCAGGGGGTCGTGCTGGGGTAGGGTTCTAGGAAAGTACAGTGGTGTTTGGGTAGTGTAAGGGATCGTGCTGGGATAGGTTTAAGGTTTAGGGTAGTGCACTGGTATTTCGGTAGTATAGGAGGACATACTGGGATAGTGTTCTAAGGTAGTACAGTGGTGTTTGGGTAGTGTAAGAGGTCATGCTGTGGTGGATTATGGTTTAGGGTAGTGCAATGGTGTCTGGGTAGTGTAGGGGTTTGTGCTGGGATAGTGTTTTACCAGTTAGTTTAGTGCAGTGGTGAATGGGTAGTGTAGGAGGTTGAGCTGAGGGTAGATTTAGGGCTTAGGGTTGTGCAGTTGTGTTTATGTAGTGTAGGAGATCGTGCTGAATTACTCTTTTAAGGTAATACAGTGGTGTTTGTCTAGTGTTGAGCGTCGTGCTGGAGCAATGTTCTAGGAAAGTACAGTGTTGTTTGGGTAGTGGAGAAGGTTGTCGTAGGATACATTTAAATTAAGGATAGTGCAATGGTGTTTGGGTAGTGTAGGAGGTTGTGTTGGGGTAGATCTAAGGTTTAGGGTAGTAAAGTGGTAAATAGGTAGTGTAGGTGGTCATGCTGGAGGTAATGTCACTGCAATACTACATGTACTTATTTATCTGCAAAAACAACAAGCATGTATTCCATATATTTCAGAACTGCATTTTACTATTAATACTAAACTCATTTTGGAAACACATAAGCAATGACTATTTTCTAATTCTACCAAAATGTGAGAACACAATACATTTTTACCCAATTACATGTTGGGAAACACATGAATTAATAAAATGCTTCTCTCAGAGTGATTCCTAAATGCACAGACTCACTGTGCCATTCTAGACAAATAACAATATTTCTAATAAATACAATAGTAGGATAGTATAGTGGTGTTTAGGTAGTATAAGGGTTCCTGCTGTGATAGATTTAAGCTTTAGTTTGTATAGTGGTGTTTGGGTAGTGTATGGGGTCCTGCTGTAATAGATTTAAGCTGTGGAGTAGTGTAATGGTGTTTAGGAAGTACAGGAAGTCATACTGGGGTATTGTTCTAACATAGTGCAGTGGTGTTTATGTACCGTAGGGGATCATGCTAGGGATAGCGTTTTAGGGTTTAAGGTAGTGCAGTGGTGTTTGTGTAGTGTAGGGGATCGTGGTAGGGTAGTGTTCTAGGAAATAAAGTAGTGTAGGAAGTTGTACTGGGATAGATTTAGGGTTTAGTGTAGTAAAGTAGTGAATAGGTAGTGTAGGTGGTCATGCTGGATGTAGATTAAGTGTTTACAGTAGTGCAGTGGTGTTTCGGTAGTGTTGGAAATCATACTGGGGATAGTGTCACTGCAAGACTACATGTACTTATTTGTCTACAAAAACATCAAACATGCATTCCATATATTTCAGAACTGCATTTAACTATCAATACTAAACTGATTTTGGAAACACATAACTATTATCAATTTTCTAAATCTACCAAAATGTTAGAACACAATATGTTTTTAACCAATTCCTTGTCGGAAAACACATGAACTACCAAAATGTTTAAGAGTAAACATACAGTGATGATGCCCAATCACTGCCAGGAGATCCCAAAGCAATTTTCATAGGATTACACACCAATAGAGTCACTATTTAAAGCCTTGAGAGCTGTCCAGTCGTTGCCTCCCCCTGACTCAGGATCCACCAGAGGCAACGACGGACAGGTAAGAAGTAGTCTCGCTGTATTTTACTAACGTTTGGGGCAGTTCCTGGACTCTTTTCTTTGGAGTATCAGAACTAAGCAGGGCTGTTGGAGAGTTCCACTCCTATATCTCTTAAACATAAAGTAAACTTAATTTTGTTAGAAACTAAGTAAAGAAAGGTTAGAGGTAAAGGCCTTTTTTTGTTTCATACTTCCGCATATTCATTTATCAATAGCAGCTTTGGTCCCTCACCGCCTAGGGTGAGCCTTTAATCCACCAGTGAGAGGGTAAAATGGGGATACTCAAGGTTGTGAGGGAAATAGGTGGTGGTTATTTAGCAAACTAGGAGGGGCAGCATTGAAAGTCTCCGGTTTCCTGCCTAGCCACTTTTTCTTCACACCTTTAGAGCGGGGCCTCCTAATTCCTGAGCCTGGTCCTGGAGAGGTGAGGTCCGACCTCCGGTCTATCCGGGTGAGTGATAAAAGAAAAAAAATTCACTTAAATTTGATATTACCCATTTCCTTTGTCACACAGTTTTCCTCCTATGGTGTTTTGTTTTTTAGGTGTGATACAGTTGTTGGAGTGACACGGAGAAAATCTGTTCCGGTCATATATATCCTTTTATAAAAAAAATCACGTTCTTTGTAGGAGAAGTTACTTTCCATGTCACATATGCAGTAGCATTAGTCTATTGAAGAACAGAGGCCCTGAAGAAAGCCTAGGGTCTTACCCTGAGGCTGAAACATGTTGGCGCCCATGCAGTTTTTTGTTTGAAACTGTTTCTATATGCACTGTTCCTGGTTTTATTTAGGAAGAGGCCAATTTTCATTAAAGTTTCTCTTTTTGTCCTCTATCCTATTTTAAATTCACCACGTCACCACTTTTGGTTTATTGCACTGCACTTGATCTCATCATACATCATACATCATTCTCTACATGGTCTCGGAGTGATTATGGGTCCAAACCCAACTTCGACCGTGGATATGGTAGAATACGTCTCAATGATCTAGAGACACACCATCCACGAGGGATGACCAAATGATAGTATTGATCACAACAAGACTTTGATGGGAATTCAATATGTATTTACTGGTTTCACCCACAATCACTCCCGGGTCTGTGTTCATGGGTTGAATGCTTAACTTCATAGCAAAGGTGCTTGGTATTTTATAGACTGCTAAAAGATATTGTTACCTCCAAATAAGAGATTGATTATACTTAAAACTTCTTGCCAAGCTTTAAACTCACCTTTTGTTAGATAAACATCACTGCTAAGGAAGGCCCTTGGTAACCCAGAGGGAAAGGTGCTATGTAAGTAAAAGGAAGGCCATCTACGTTTGTCATATGGCTATTTCTTTCTCAGGAACATCTGTACATTTGTTGAACAACATAAACATCAGGATTGTACCAGAGGGAATCTACGCGTACCATCAGGATATGTTGGCCTTAGTCCTGCTAGCTTACAGTGCACCTTCAGCACTCCAAATCTGACAAGGAAGCAAATGGATTGTGCAACCTCAAATCATGACAACCCTGACTTCCCAAGAAAATCATTGTAGCAATTCTAGAACCCTTTTGTTTGGTCACTCATGCACATCCAAAGAGATACCCAAGAAATACACTACATGCAGTGTCATTATTTATTGCAGAATGATGGTTCTTGAGTACAATATGTCTGCTGCAATGATCATTAGAAGGAAACAGAATAATATGATCAGCATTATGTGAATGGTGAAGAAGATAAAAAGTTCAACCATTTTGCTGGAACAGACAATATATCCGTACATATAAGTACTGTAGTATATTTTACTCTTACCTTGTGCTACCTATCCTAGTGTGCCTAGGGTGGGTGAATCTGCATATCCTGTTAGGGTGATCTAACTCCCCTTTATTTGTGGGTGAGTGTCATCAGGGTGCCCATCTTGATGGAGAGCTGGGCATCTTCGCTCCCAAGAGGTAAACAGGAATCAGCTGGGCTGGAATTCTGGCATGTGGTGACCTCACAGTTCTAGCAAAATGCTCCTGTAACTAAATGAAAAAGTGATGCTGTTTTATCATAACATGTACCCTCGTTGCCATGCCAAAATCCGAGTCAGGCTGCTATTGTTGATTCTATAGCGATTGCTCTGTTGCCAAACACTGAGACGCTGCGGCGGACGGAAACAAGATTTGGCTACAGCAAAGCAATGAGCATCTTAAGGAAACAGAGAGTGATTGCAAAGCTTTGTTGAAGTGAATTGGGCATTTGAAGGAGATTCTGCCTCCATGAAGGAGAGGAGGACAGACCCCGTGTGCTGGACACATATATAGGCCTAGGAGTTGGCCCGTCTGGTGTAAAAAATTTGATGGTTTACACCATTACCCTTGCCCTGGAGGGGCCGAAGAACATCTAAGGCTAAAACACGCCCGCATTGACATCCTTAGGAGGAGTCTGGAGCATATTAAATAGTGACTCAAATATTGTTTGTTGACAGAATAAGAGCCATAAAAAAAATCCTTTTGTTTTGCCTTTAATGTCAACTTAGACTGCATCTGAGTGTACCACCCAGAACAAGAGGTGGACACAAGAAATATTTATGACGGATATTAACAATGGTAGTTGTTTATGGTTTATTATTATTTGATAATGTTTTGTTTCACAGGTTCTTTTGTATATTTATATGTTGGTAATTGACTAGGTGCCATTGTATATATGTGTCTGTAATAATGAAAACATATGTGTTTAAACAAAAAATTGCGAGAGGGTAATTTAGCGTGCTCTACTCGAAAAGAAAATTCCTTATCAATTCCTCCCTATCAATTCTTGTTTCTATAGAGCAGACAATAAACAGCATCATTTTGTGCAGTGAAATTAGCCCTTGTATAGAATGTTCAAGGTATTTGATAATATGATTATGAAGTGGAAATTTAAACAAAAGCCATTTCAGAAAATATTATCTCTCATAGGTATGCAATGAAATGTGTGTCAAATATCAATGTTCAAGAAAAAGATTCCAAGCTTAAACGTGAATATGTAAAATGGTGATGTTCTCGATTGATCTGAATGTGACCACTTGACACTTTCATGTTTTCCTGGGGCGCCAGGACGCTCCTTTGCTGGAGCAGCTGTGCGCACAATAAATACCTATAACATAACATAACATAACATAACATAACATGTCCCGGTAGTGACAAACAGCTAAATTCATTTTTCAATGTTGTGAGACCTACTCCTCTCATAAGCTAACATTGGGAATTCCTTAAAATATCTTTAAGCTGTAATTCCTGATTAGAAAGGAGTAGATTAGATTTTTCATGTTTCACATCGTTGGACAAATCCTCTTCACTGGCGAAGTCGGATTTAACATTACTATTTTAGAAATTCCACTTTTAGAAAGTGTCCCTTTCTCTGCTGCTACTGCATTGTGTGTCTTACAGTCTATCTCCATTACATGTCTGAGATGGGGGACAGTACCCCTTTGTGGATTCCCTCCATACAGCAACAGACACAGGAAGGCTAGGTATGGCTGTGTACCCATCTATATAAATCTGCATTCTAATGGCCCTTCCTGGGCAGAAGGGAAGAAGGGGCTAACACTACACTTCAGAGGTCAGTGGCCTGAATCCCAGAGAAAGGATCGATTAACACCCACAGATAGCCTGGCAGACCGGACTGGGTTGAAAGGGATACTTCAAAGGCATATTTGGGTATAAGTACAGGGTCTCTGACTCCATCAAACCAGACAATTCTGGATATTTAACTGAACCTCTGTCAGAAGAACTGCTGTGCTGCTCAAAGGACACAACTGGACTTCTTTTCTGGAAGTACTGCTTGTCTGCTTGTTGCACTGCTGCCTACCGCTCTCTGACTCTACTGAAGGAGAGCTGAACTCCAAGTGATCTCTGAGCGCTTTCTGGTTTGCCTCATTCTTTCTCAAGGCTCAAGGACACAAAAGACTTCCTACAATTCAGCTGGTGCTTCTGAACTCTTCCTTCTGCAAGTCCTACATTTGCCTGAGATGCCCTCCCCAGTTCTGGTCCTCTAATAGGTTCTGCAGCATTCTTGCTCTAAAATAGATGCATCGGCATCACTGTGTTCTTTCATCCATCTAATGCCTTTTTCAACGCTCTTTTGATTTGTGGTTGGGTCTCCCTCTCATGCACTCTAAACCTTGGTACTGCCTTTCATTGGTCTATTACTTGAACTATCTCACTTGTCTACATTTCCCTTCTTGCTATTGACACACCTGTCACAAACACAAGCACCCTCTTGCATTGTGTTCATCTGTCTGAATTCACTTGTGGTATGAATCATCAGCAATTCACTTATGCACAGTATGCCTTCAATTAACCTCTTACCACTTGCAAGGCCTTGTTCCCTCCCTCCTAAGTCCTAAGTATAATTCTTCTTCACTCTCATCTTGTCAATTGTTCTGAAGCTTTCTTGAGTTTATGCAAGCTTCCCTCTACTCCAGCATGTATCTTGCTCACATTTCTCACCCATCTTGTACAACCCTCTCCTTTCTTATGTGCCTTTCCCTCATTCCCTTCTCTCATGCAATAGTTGTCTTGTCCAGCTCTATCATTTGCCTTGTGCAATCTTTACTTTTTCTCATATATATTGTCTCCTCCTTCATCTATCTTGCCTGCTGATCCTGCTTCCCGCTTTGTGTCTCAGTCTAGCCTATTATCCAAATTATGGCCAGGTATTTTCATAATATGCCTCAGCCACCTTCCTCAAATGCTATTTTCATTGGTCTCCTCACTCGTCTTCCTTTACACTGTCTCCATCAATCATGAACCTCATCTCATCACTCTCATCTTTTTTAAATGTGCTCCTCTGTTTTAGACGGCTCAATTATGTCCTCCTCTCATATTTAGCTGGCTGTCTGATCATCATTCCTTCATCTCATCCATTGTGTAGTTCTCCTTTGCCTTTCCTGGTACTCCCTAGAAATAAACTTGAACATACATGTATCAAGCGCTCATAAGTGCTTTCTCTTGTCACAGCTATTCATAAGTGAAACATGGAAATAGGTTTTTAAGTTCTTGTGCTATTAAAGTTCAAGCATCACGTTCGGAAGGAGTGTCAGGAGCATGGAAACACCTAAAGCACTGGAATAAATCAAGGAGAGGGCCAGGAGATAATGTTTAAAGTCTTGAAGGTGCTGACTACTCAATCTTGCCGACACTATATAAGGATTAGTGCACACTCCCCTGATATCAAGTGATCCAGCATTTATGGACTGACAAATTTCTATCATCTGGACCCAATTCAATACCGAATCATCCCATTCACATTGGGTGAGTTTAAACCAAACTTACCAATTTGGTCATCTTATTTATCCTCTTTCTTTTTTTTGTTTACAAATCTTTTTATTAAACAGTCTCGACACAAAGGTACAAATCACAGAATCATTTTGATTTACAGTAGAATCAGATAATACGCAATTAGTAACACAGTTGAAATTCACGGGGACGGGGAGTCATATTCAGCAGCATCACATGGGGGTATACAAATATCTCCCTGATCGGCGTTCCAGGGGGCCCATACTTTGGATCATTTGCGGGGACAGCCCGAGCCATATAGACTGTCTTCTCCCTCAACATATACCAGTCTATATCCTGTTCCCAAGCTACGACTGTCGGTGGATGCGGAGCTCCCCAAAGCTGTGCAATATTTATCTTGGCAATCATGCATCCAAGTGTGATCCATTTCGTGGAATAGGTGTTGAGGTGGGTAGGTCCCCAGATATTTAGAAGGCACCTAGGTGCTTCCGGTTGAAGATCTACTCCCAACACTTCACTCATAATCGTGTGAATTTCGCACCAGTATTCTTTGATGTGGTCACAGTGCCATAAGATGTGTATGAATGTGCCCAGGTGTGTGCATCCTCTCGTAATAGAGCCGTCTGTTAGCCCATTCATGTGTATCAGTTGGGGACCAGTGATATAAGTTCTATGAAGGATCTTTAATTGCACCAGTCGAAGTCTCGCTGGGATAGCAACCGTTTTTGGGGAGGAGACCGCTTCCTGCCAGGTTTCATCATCTAATTCTATTCCGTTCTCCTCCCATTTCTTTCATAGCTTTAGGAGGGGGTTGTCAGCTTCTGATATGTTAGGGAGATGGCCCTATCAGGTAGATAGCCATCCAGTAGTCTGTCCTCCAGTGGTGAAATGTCTGGTATATCAGAGTCCTCAGGAATAGCTGCTTGCAGCGACTGCCTGATTTGTAAATAGCGGTAGTACTCGGAATCTGCCAGAGCATATTGAAATTGTAAAGAGCCAAAGGGCTTCACCCCCCCTGCACACCAAAGGTCTTGGATATGGGAAATCCCTATTAGGTCCCATTTGTCAAATCCTTTCGAATTCCCCATATATCCTAGTTTTTGTGAGTCCCACAAAGGTGTGGCCATCGTTAATTTGTTTTGCCAACCAATCGATTTATTGGCAGAGTGCCAGATTTTTACTGTGTGGGCTGTGGGTCCGGTGAGTGGATATTTATTTGGCGTTGAATAGAGTGCTCTCGAAAAGGACCCCTTGGGTAATAGCCATCAGTCCATAAGGAATCCCGGGTTGTCAGGGTGTCCGGATGTATAGTGGTTGACAGCTGTAAGTTGCGTGGCCCAGTAGTATTTTTTAATGTCTGGCAGCCCTATTCCCCCATCATACCAGCCAAGTGTTAATTTTTTCATCGCTATGCACGGCCTCCCTCCCCACAGTAGGTCTCTGAGGAGCACTTTGATGTCTTTAAAGTACGCGGTTGGGACAAGATCAGCCGAGTTCTGAAGTGCATACAGAACGCGAGGCAGAGACATCATTTTAAATAAGGCAGCCTTGCCCAACAATGAGAGCGGGAGGGACTTCCAATGTGTTATATCACTCGTAAACCGTTGCAATGGGGGGAGTAGATTGCGGGCGTAGCGAACCAAAGGGTCTAAAGATACAAAAATGCCCAGGTATTTGAAGCCTTCTGAGACCACCGGAATCGGGTAAATTCAGGGCAAAGGGGGAGGAGTTCCACAAAGGACATATAGGAGCGATTTCTGCCAATTGATACAAAATCCAGAGTACCTCCCAAAAGTGTCCAAGATATCAAAAGCCACTATTAGGGATCCCTTGGGGGACGTTAGATAAAGGAGAACATTGTCAGCATATAAGGAGATCCGGTCTTCCCATTCCGTCGACCAGCTCATTCCCCGAATCATTACGTCCTTACGGATCCATGCTGTGAGTGGTTCTAGGGCCAGAGCGAACAGCAACGGAGAAAGAGGGTACCCCTGACGGGTACCTCTACTAAGTTCAAAGGGTTCCGACTTTCTGTTATTTACCACTACTTGAGCCATTGGCGCACTGTACAACAATCGTATCCAGTGGCAGAAATTTGACCCAAAGTCCAGCTTGGCGAGTACTGCAAAAAGGTAGGGCCATTCCAATGTGTTGAAAGCCATGGTGGCATCTAAAGAGACCACAACGGCGTCTTCTTGTAACGTCGGTCCTCTGCCCAGGACTCCGTGTAGTCGGCGCAGATTGAGGGCCGTGTTTCTTTTAGGCATAGAACCTGTGTGGTCTGGATGAACTAGGTCACCTATCAATTTGATCACTCTGTTGGCTAGTACTTTAGCCAGAATTTTCGGTTCAGCATTCAGCAGAGAAATAGGCCGATAAGAGGTGAATTCTGTCCTGGGCTTCCCTTCTTTGTGGATTGGGACTATTGTTGCAATTTGTTGGTCCTGCGGTAAAGTTCCCTCCCTTAGGCTATCCTCAAACATATATTTCAGGTGGCAGGCTAATTTGTCCGGTTGGAGCTTGTAGAGCTCTATCGGAATGCCATTTTGGCCCAAAGCTTTCCCTGAGTGCAGCGCTCTTATTGCCGTAGCTATTTCGTCAGTAGTGAGTACACTATCCATGAAAGTAAAGTTTGAGTCTGATAATCTAGGAAGAGTTATATATTTAATAAGATCAGTAAAGTCTGTTTCAGGGTATGGTGCTCCCGAACTGTACACAGTTTGAAAATGACCTGCAAAATGGTTAGCTATGTCTTGGGGATCCGTCACTAAGGAACCATCAGTGCTCTTGAGTTCTGGTACAAGTCTGCTGGCCAGATAGCGCTTGTCTAACCACACAAGCAATTTGCAAGCATTGTTGCCCCACTCATACACTCGCTCCAGCCTCTTCTGTCCCATTAGTTTGCCACGATCGGTGACCATTGCCTGGTATTCCTCCTGTCGCAGAAGTAGAGAATGGAAGGTTTCGGGCGTGGGATCAGAGGTGACCACTTGTTCCAGCCGGTATAAGTCCTACTCTAGGTCTGGGATCTCTCTCACCTTGTCTTTTTTAGAGCCAGGAATGAGAGATAGGGCTTGTCCTCGGACCACAGTTTTAAAAGTTTCCCAGAGCGTTTGAGATTAGTCTACTGAATGTTCCTTATCTAAAAAGTATTCTTTGATAGATTTGATTAACCCTTTCCGTATTTTGGGGTTCTTAAGATACCATGGGTTTATTGGGGCAACTCTTCCCACTTGTGTGTGATCAAGGACTATGTGGACCCATAGTGGGGAGTGATCGGAGAAACCCCTCGCCAGATGTCAGATTTCGTGCATGCTTGCAATCTGTGTAGCCGGGACCAGTATGTAATCAAGGCGAGATAAGCTGTTGTGTGCTCCTGAGTGGAAGGTATGCAGCACCGTATCAGGATTATAAGTCCTACAGCCATCCAGTATTCCCATTTCCTCTAGAAAACTAAAAAATCCATTAGCTGCCTGAGGAGTAGCTTGGGGGTGCCTGTCTAGGGTGCCTGAGACAATAGAATTAAAATCACCTCCAAGCACCATGGGCCCATCAGGCAAAGTTAGGAGCATTTTACTCAAGTCAGTGAAGGTTGTGCGTAAATGGACATGAAAGTGATGAGCCTACCCTCCCAAGAGCTTGTGACCCCAACGAATCTGCCTCAGTCATCTACGTATGTAGAGGTGAGTGAGAGAGGAAACATTTTTTTTTCATAATACCCACTCCCCTGGAACTAGAGGTGAAGCCCGCATTTGCTATCATCGAATATCCCACCTATGCATTGCTTTACAGAAGTTGCCAACAAGGTGTGTTTCTTGGAGTAAAATGACGTCCGGCGCCAGCCGCTTAATATATTGCAACACAACACTCCTCTTGATCTTGTCCACCAGCCCGTTAACATTCCAACTTAAGATTTTGAGTTCCCTATTGTACTGTATTCCCATTGTAAGCTGGATAGCTCCCCCCTAACGGGGTCACATGTATACATTGTACCGTCGAGAAAATACAACAAAGCAATACTTGAAAAAATTAACATTCCCTCCCAACAACCCCCTACCCTGCTCATTGCACTCCAGGCTTTGAACTGCCCATAATATTTAAATGCAGAGTGCCTGTCGCCAAACTATTCTACTGAAAAGAAAAACACTCACGAGGGGAGGCTTCAGTACCACCTCGCCCCCCCGCCTACCACTACAGGTTATCGATGCAGGACATGTCCGACATTCAGGTCGCCAGACGGGAGAGTGTCAGGATGTCTGTGTAGAGTTCTACGGCAACTTGGGCCGGGCATTAATGGTTCAGAATTCTACAATTATTGAGAAGAGGAGTCATGAGGCAGCGAAGACTCTGTTTTCAGGATGGCCACGTTGGATTCATTAGTCTGTAGAATTCAGGTCTGGTGAAGGTTTGAGGCTTTCCAGCCAATCAGATGCCACCTCTGGTAGGTCAAAGAAACAGGTTTTATCATCCAATTCGACCCGAAGGCGCGCTGGGAAGAGCATGGCGTACTTGAGACCTCTTTCTCTTAGCCGTCTCTTTACATTAAGGAAGGAATGTCGCCGCATCTGAACCGCACAGGTGAAGTCAGGGAAGAAGGTGATAACTGAGTTATCCACTTGGATTGGAGGAGCTACCCCAGCCACCTGGAGGACCGTGTCTCTGTCTCTGTAATTGAGTAGCTGGGCCAGCAGTGGCCAAGGAGGGGCCCCAGACTTTGGGCGACCCCCAGGCACTCTATGGGCCCTCTCCACCACAAAGAGTTTAGAGAGGCCCTTCGGTTGTAGCTTCGTCAAGATCAGCTCCTCAATAAATAAGTTGGCAGCTGGCCCCTCCGATTTCTCCAGCACGCCCAGAATGCGGATGTTATTGTGTCGCAAACGTCCTTCATATTCGACCAGCTTATCCTCTGTGGACTTGCGAAACGATTGAAGCTCTTGGATATCCATTTGGAGTTGCGATGTGTCCTCCACAAGGCTGGCAGTGGTGATTTCCAATTGTTTGTCTTTCTCCCTGTATTTTGTGAGGTCAGCTTTGATCCGTGTCACCTCCGAGGAAAGAGTGTCAACGGAAATACGGACTGCCATGATGGCCGCCATTAAGTCCTTCATTGTTGGTTGAGTGGTTTCTTGCTCCGCTCCACTTTGCGATTTGTCCCTGGTCCACTTCTTCTCGGCGAGGTCCGTCTTTGGACAGGTATATCGATCGAGTCTTCTTTGTTGAGACGTTCTGGCGCCCTTGGTCCCGGACATGGCAAGGCGTGGGTAGTGCTCTGGAGAGGGTCCCTTGGTGAAATGCTAGGTGAAATTGTTTCTTAGGAGGGTCTTTATAAGTTTGCCAGAGTGGTGTGAGGTCTGCCTCGCAACAAGGCAGAGGGCGCTGATGTTGCTACGTTGTAGCAGGCTATGTGACAAAGAGTGGCAATTTGATGTTTGTAAAGTAAAGGTGCAACAGGGGTATTGCTGCAAGAAGGTACTGTGGAACCCCACTCAAGCCGATCTGGGCACGGAGCACGACCCAAACACAGTCCATCCGCTGGCCACTCAGAGTCTTCACCATTCAGGTCCAAGACACAATCAGCGATTTTTTCCACCAGACATCATAGGACTACTGCAATTTTGTCAGACCCTAGGGCCACCTGCGCGCCAAGGAGCAACGGGGGGAGCAGGTTGGTATACCGATCTTGACCCAAGGTAGTTGAATATACTGAGGCAAAAACAACAGGGAGACCACTCCCCGTGCCCCTGTAATCCACAGCAGGGGCACCCAGCTAAGGCACACTTACTCCCCACCTGCTCCAAAGGATGCCACAGTCAATAATGTCGAATCCACCAAGGCCCAGATTTATAATGGTAGCTCCAACCGCAAGCCCGCACAGTTTATATGTAGAATAACACAGATCTGATGCATTCAGTAGGGCCACGCGAGTCCCCTTCCGTTTGCTCCACAGTGGGCGCACAGGCAGGTATCTTCGCGCTCAGCCCCCAAAATAATGGCCACTTCCAGCCTCAATCCACATCTGTGCAGGGGGAGGTTGGGACCATTTATATGCAGGCACCATCATGCCCAATCCAGCATCTGCGAGGGCAAAGCCAGTCACATATTAACTTCTGGCATAGCGCCGTCACAAGCTTGTCCCGCTACCTCAAACAGTAATCAGGTCACCACAGACGGGCCACGAGGACCTCTCATTCACCTCTGGCAGCTGGCCCCTGCCTCAGATCGGACACGCGAATCTTTGGGCTGACACAGTCACACTCTATTAGGCGTTGTGACGCTTCAGCCCTTGGTCCGCTGGTTTACCTCACAGTTGAAGGGGGGGCTCACTGATGACTCTGGAGCCCAGGGAGGCCGTCGGGCGGGCCGCAGGGCCCAACACTCATTTGCCGTATCCGGCCCGGGTCTATGCTCCGGAATGGAAGATACAGTGTTGTCTCACCCCTGCGCACTCTGAGGCCACCGTTCCCCTCACCGGTGCAATGATGCAGATTCCCACAGTCTCGAGGGGGTCGCGGTCGATTCCGGACCTCCGTGTGCTCCGCACTCTGTACCCCCGGGGGTGGGGGGGGGGGTCAAGCCAGCCACCTCGCCTCACCAGCCAGCAACCACAGTACTCGAGGCCCTGGTTCCACCAGGCACACACCCAGAGGCGCCACTCAATACATCTCCTGCCCACCGTCACCAATGTACTTCAGGGGGGTCTCGCTTATGCTCCCAGTAGAGATTTTACTTCATTTGGCTGGATAATTATATTGGATTATTGTGGTAGGGCTGGGGGGTCACGGAGCAGCCCTAAGTTGTGGCCATGTTGGTTTGCTGCTAAGCCATGCCTTATTATTTATCCTCTATCTTTTTATTTTTTATTTATTTTTTTAAAACCTTTATTTGTGAAATGCACAGTACACAGCGTCTGCCTACAACCCCTCGGGGCCGGCCGCTATGACACATGACGAAAGGATAAAAAGGAAATAAGGGGACAGTATGCCGTTAAAGCAATCTCTGAGCGTACATTATCGTGTGGAACATAGAACCATATCAAAAGGATAAAAAAGGTTTAATTTTATGATTTTGTCGAAGAAAAACAACAACACACAAATACAGGGTATCATACTGGCAAGGGTCATAGGAGGGGGGGAAAGGGAAAAGGGAATAAGTAAATAAAGGAACGCATCTGGCAAGGGGGTGCGAGCATGAAGGAGAAAAAACACAGATAATGCGAAAAACAGGAAACGGAACGTCAATCATGGGGAGGAGGGGAGAGGAGCCTCGTAGCCAAGTGGAGGGGAGCAAATATCTCCGCGGTATGAATTCCACTGAGACCAGACCCTGGACCATTTCTTGGGATGCCCCCGTGCCTCATACACTGTTTTTTCTCGAAACATGCACCAGTCCATGTTCTCCTTCCAGGCACTGAGCAGCGGTGGTCTGGCGGAGCCCCAGAGCTGAGCTATATCCCTCTTCGCAACCATGTTGCCCAGAGTGACCCAAAACGTCTGAGCAGCATTACAGTCCGAAGGCTCCCACACATTAAGCAGGCAACGTCGTGCTTCGGGAAGGAGATGGACTCCAGTAACACATCCCATAACATCATGCACTCTAGACCAGAAGGCCGAGACCATCGGGCATTCCCACAAAACATGGAGAAAAGTACCATCCATACCGCACCCACACCTGCATCGTCCATCCAATACTAATCCCATTCGCACCAGACGCATACCAGTCACATACACACGGTGGAGGATCTTCAGCTGGACAAAACGAAGTCGAGCCGGAATAGCCACCTCCTTCGGGGAGGACACAGCGGATTGCCAGTCCTCGTCGTCTAGTTCAAGCCCGTCAGCTGTCCAAGAAGCACGAAGTTTCTCCAGCTGGTCAGCCCTGTTGTTAATGAGCTTCTTGTATATTAAGGAAATCGTGCTATCGGGGACAGGGCCGTCTAGGACACGGTCCTCCAAGGGGGAGGATTGCGGAATATCAGTACCGGGGGGAAAGACGGAGGACAAGGCATGTCGAACCTGCATATATCGAAAGTGCTCCTTGTCATCGAGCCGGTATTCCAGTTTCAGGACTGCAAAGGACTTCACAGCGCCCCGTGCCCAAAGATCCTCCACCTTACTTATCCCAATCATGTCCCACTTATCAAACCCTTTCGTCTTCCAAAGGTTGCCCAATCGATCCGAATCATACAGTGGCGTCATACGCGTCAGCCCGTAGCCACAGTTGATCCCTCCAGGCCCGCAATGCACACTTCGTAGGACCCTTAAGGAGACGGATTGGTGACTTCGAGTACAAAGCCCTATTAAAGTTGCCACCGGGCAATAAAATTTTATCCAAGGCAAAGGCGGGAGCGGGTTCCGATGAGTAGGTCGCATGATTAATAGCGCTCAGGTGTGAGCCCAATAATAGCGTCTAATATCTGGCAAAGCAATACCACCATCGTACCAGGAAAGGGTGAGCTTGGACAACGCAATACGGGCACGACCATCCCAAAGTAGTTGTCGCTGTAAACTCTCGACCTCGCGAAAGTAGCGAGCAGGGACTGGGTCAAAGAAATTCTGCAAGGCGTAGAGAAATCGGGGGAGCGACATCATTTTAAAAAGCGCCGCTCGGCCCAATGGGGATAAGGGCAATTCACGCCACCGTCTCACATCTTGTTTGAGTCGGCGGAGCGGAGCGTACAAGTTTCGCTCATAGCGGACTGAAGAAACCGTAGAGACATAGATCCCCAAATATTTGAAGCCATCTGCAGCCACCAAAATTGGGAACCTGCGAGGCAGGGGCGGCAGAACCCCAGCTATGACATAAACACAGGACTTGGTCCAGTTGATGACCAATCCAGAGTTCTTACCGAAGGATGTAAGAACGTCGAAGAGGACGTTCAAGGACTTTTGAGGGGAAGTGAAATAAAGAAGGATATCATCGGCATACAATGAGACGCGATCCTCTAGATCTGGCGCCCACCGGATCCCCTTAATCGAGGGTTCCCACCGAAGCCACGCCGCAAGGGTTTCAAGCGCCAGCGTGAATAGGAGCGGGGAAAGCGGACAGCCCTGACGGGTGCCGCGGCCTAATGGGAAGGGGTCAGAGCATCTGCCATTTACCACAACCTGAGCCAGTGGTTGTTCATAGAGGAGCTTGACCCAGGCAATAAAGTTAGGACCAAAGCCAAACGTGGAGAGGGCCGTCCATAGATAGGGCCATTCGATGGTGTCGAAAGCCATAGTAGCGTCTAGGGAGGCCACCACCGCCGGCTCCGTGAGAGTTGCAGCTCTCGCGAGAACACCATGAAGCCTACGCAGGTTAAGGGCCGTGTTTCTGTGCGGTATGAAACCGGATTGATCCGGATGGATCAAGTCACAAATCACCTTCAACAACCGATTGGCCAGAACCTTGGCCAGGATTTTAGGTTCCGCGTTTAGCAGGGAAATGGGGCGGTAGGAGGTGCAGTGGTCACGAGGCTTGCCATCCTTATAAATGACCACTATAGCAGCTAGGCGCTGCTCAAGTGGAAGGATTCCAGCCTCGGACGCATCGAGAAACATATTGCGCAGATGGGCGGCCATCTTGTCCGGGCAAAGTTTGTAAAGTTCGATGGGCAAACCATTCGGGCCCATCGCCTTACCCGAGCGTAAAGATCGGATAGCAAGGGCAATCTCATCCACCGTAAAGGGAGCCTCCAGAGCAAGGCCCTCTTCTTCCGAGACAAAAGGAAGAGCTATATCACGCAACAACAGCCTGGAATCAGCCTCATCACGATCACTCACCGGGGTATAAACCTTCCGGAAGTGGTCAACAAAGCAATCAACAATCTCACCGGGGTCGGACACACTCTCACCAGATTCGCGAACAATAACAGGCACAACACGACTCGCTCTTTCAGCCTTATCCAGCCATGCCAGGACTGGAGTTTGCTGGCCTTGTCACCCACATCATATAGCCGGCCCAATTGATTCGCTCGCATCAACTTAGCAGCATCGGTAACACAAGCCTTGTCATCTGCCTGTTTCAGTTCCAGAGTGTGTAACAGCGCAGGCGTGTCGTCCCCACCCAGCTCACTTTCAATCGCCGTGATTTCAGTCTCAAGGGCCAGAACGGCCTCCCTCTTAGCCCTCCGCTCAGCAGCAATGAGAGATAGTGCAGAACCCCGAATAACCGTTTTAAAGGCCTCCCAGAGAACCGTAGGGGAGGTGACCGAGCCCACATTTTCATCAAAATAACAGTCAATAGCCTTCACCATATCTGAGCGGAGCCGGGGGTTCCGGAAGTGCCAGGGAGGAACAGGGGGAATCCTGTTACCAAGCAGACCACCCACAGAAATCTTAATCATCAAGGGGGAATGGTCCGAGATACCCCGGGGAAGATGACGAACCTCCCGGACCGAGGATAGAGTAGAAGCCAGCATAAAGAAATAATCTATACGAGAGAGGCTGCCATGTGCACCAGAGTGCAAGGTATACTGCATCAGGGCAGGGTGTAGCGAACGCCAAACATCCACCAGACCAAAAGTATCAGCCATCTCATAGAGCCACATCTGGGATTGCGGCAAAACTCTAGGGGGCAGCCGATCACATTCGCCAGACATGACAGAGTTAAAGTCTCCGCCTATGATCAACAGACCATCAGGGAGACCAAGAAGAGTCTTGCCAAGATCAGCGTAGGTGGTAGCCTGCAGCCCCGGGGGAATATACACAACCACTAATACAATTGGCTTACCCTCCCAGCTCCCGGAGACAGCAGCATACCGCCCCCGATCATCCAGTATAACATCATCAATCGCAAGGGCTATGGAGGATTTCACCATTATACCCACTCCCCTGGACCCGGTGGTGAAACCAGCGTGGGCGACCAGTCGATAGCCCCGACGGTCAAGAGCCTTACAGGCATTACCGATCAAGTGCGTCTCTTGAAGGAACACAACATCAGGGGCATGGCGCCTCAGAAACTGTAACACAATGCCACGTTTAATTCTGTCACCCAAACCGTTGACGTTCCAAGAAAGAACCTGCATCTCACCCCCCCCATCCCAGAAAAGGCGACCCGATCCAACCCCCCCCACAACCAAGAATCCAGAATATTTGCAATCAGTGACATACCATGAAAAAGGGAAAATAACAAAAAACATGAAACACAACTAAGTCCCCCAAAACCACCCCCCAACCAAGAACCCGTTACAACGCCCCCCACCCTGCAACACCTGCTAACTAAAAAGCCACCCCAAACTGCAGTGTGCCTGTCGCCCCATCTGATCTACACAAAGAACCCCCCGAGGAGGAAGGGAGAAATCACCCGCACCCGCACCACCACGGGCATAATCATAAAGCATACAATAAATTTACTCTGTAGAGTTCATAGTCTCAAGTCGGACCTCCGGGGGCCCACGTTACTCCTGGGCCGTTGCACCACCTTCCGCACCACCAGGGCCTCCGCTCTCAGTGTCATCGTTCGGCAACGAGTCCAACCAGTCACTAGCACGGTCCGGCTGGTCAAAAAAATAAGCTCGTTCTCTGAACTCAATCCGCAAGCGAACTGGAAACAACATGGCGTATTTCAGTCCCCGATCTCTCAGACGACGCTTCACTCCGAGGAACCCAGATCGTTGTCGTTGCACTTGGGGAGTGAAATCAGGATAGATAGAGACAGAGTTATTATCGTACTTCAACGGGCCGTGTTTACGAGCGGCCTGTAGGATAGCGTCTCTGTCCCGATAGTGAAACAGTCTAGCGATGATAGGCCTCGGCGGGCCCCCTGGCTTCACCTGACCCCCTGGAAAGCGATAGGCGCGCTCTACGGCAAAGAATTTGCTGAGTCCTGCAGGAGCGAGTTTAGCGACAATAAGTTCCTCGACCAGTAGATCGATCGAGGCAGCACCATTGTTTTCCGGCACTCCAACCAAGCGTATGTTGTTCCGCCTGGCCCTATTATCGTAGTCTTCCATGCGTTTAAGCAATAGGTCATGTGAGGAACGCAGATTTCCTATCTCGGATTGCGCCTCCGCCATGTCCGTTACCAAACTCGATGCCTTTAAGTCCAATGCCTTCACCCTCTCGTTCGTCTTGGCCAGGTCGGCTCGAATAAGAGTAACATCCACCGCCACCGTGTCTATCTTGGACACGATGGCTTCGTATTGATGACTCATATCGGCCTTGAGTCCAGAGATGGCGGCCAAAAGGTCTTGAAGTGACACTTCAGAGGAAGACGACATGTCGGTCCTCGGGTCTTCCAAGCCAACACTGGTGACACCAGGGGAGCCTCTCGGCTGGGTGTAGCGCTCGATCATATTGGACTGGATCGACCCCCCCCCCCCGAGTTACAGCCTTCCTGCGTTTCTCCGCCTCAGGTTTTGTCGCCATGTTGCATTCAGCGGTGGCCGGGGACACCCAAGTGCAGCGGGACGATGATAAGTCCAAAAACTCAAAAGTGTAGTTTTAAGAGAGGATGCCACGGGCCTCCTTGCCAGCCCAAAGAAGGAGAGCGTTCACCGTGAGAGTGGCAGGCCAAGACAAAGTAGGAGGTCCCAAGGAGTCAGAGACGAGAGGGCCGGAAACCGAAAGTGAAAGTGGCACACCACCGGTGGGCCAGATGCCAGGCAGCCGTTGTTGTTGCACTACAGCTCGGCCATAATAGGCAGTTGAGACCCCGGTTGCGTCTGGGGTTAGGCCAGAAAGTTGGAGACGATAGAAAAATGGTCCCCAAGGTCCGATTTCGACCAAAAAAGGATCGACAGCATCAGTGAGAGTAGCACTCCAAAAGCCCGTCGAAGTGACCAGGATATATGCAGGATAGATAAAGAAGGGCGGCGCGGGTCTCGGGAGCTCTCTGCTCACGCGACCATCTTGGATGCCCGCGTAGCTCCTCCTATCCTCTTTCTTAGTTATGAATCTTTATTTAGTTAGTTAGGGATTGACAAAATAAATATCAGATTTTCTAAAACTATCACCTAAATAAATGACACTTATAATCACAAACTCTTTTTAGAGTTTAAAATGCTTTATCCAAATAAATGTGACTGCTCATCAAGTACAATACAACTCGAATCATAGGTCATCACATAAGAGAAACATTAGCAAAATAACATCAATAGTACATCTCAAATGTCAGTGCAATGAGTAGGTGGACGTATAGACAAAAGAATAAAAATATTTGCAAATAGATTTATGCAAATTCTGAATATCATACTAACCAATCTTGCAAGGTTTCTAGAAATCAGAAAAACTATCCTCTGGCCATGAGAGTAAGCTGAGCACGTCAAGAAGAGTTGAGGATCAAAGTCAAAGAGTCATGATTAGCAGAACAACAGCCAGCTTATAGAATTAGGAAACATCAACACAGCTCTCTCCTCTCGCAAAGTACAAAAATCCACCCTAGCCCCCACCCTCTTACCACTAATAGTGATCCCCTAGATTCACTTATGGTCCAACCCTCATTGTATCATCTCTCATGGAATTATTCAATTTCATTGGTCCAAAACAAGGGGTGTTCAATCACACCACACTCAACATGCCTAACTTTTCGAATGTCTCATTGTTTTAGCTTCGCACATTGTAATCAGCTTTCAACAGAGGAAACTCTAATATCAAGCTTCTCTTGTTTGTACGCCTCTCCATCTCACTCATGTATTAACTTGTAGTACAAACGTCATGTTTCACTCGGCAAGGGAGTTCCATTTATTTGTCTTATTCCCTCTGCGCAACCTTGGCCATCATCCGGAACGTGCAAAGGACAGATCAGAGTTTTTCTCCCTTCTACATTTATAATAAGCCATGTTAATGACACTTTTAGGAAAAACAAACACAAATGTTACTTATGTTTAATTGTTTTATTGTTGCCACTGAAGATATCAAAAAACAATTTCTGAGTTGGTGTTAACATTCCCCCTTGTCAGGTGCATTGCATTGTTTCTTGAAACAAAATAAACTAGTATAAAACAACGAACCCCCCGTCCACATAACTCCGACCTCCCTCTTCCCTCCCACCCCCTGGCTGCCTGCTTATTCTGGATCCAAAGGAAATTCAAGTGTCATCAGTTGTATTTGAGTCACTGGGTAGTTCGTTGGTTGTGAGGTGCCCATTAGTCTCAACACTCGAAGATAGAGGGGACAAGTGATTTCAGAGAATTCTTGTGATAGACGAGCAAAGAACGGCCTCCATATTTCCCGAATTGTATCCTCCCCAGGACGCAATGCATAGGATAGGCACTTCATGACTAGTAGACTCCAGACCCTATGCAGCGAGTCCAGTCTATGTGGTATTCTATCAGTGCTCCAACATGCTACTATTGCTTGATGGGCCGCTCTGAGTGCTAGTGCAATTTGTTTACCTGGTGGGGATCGGAGTGGGTAGGTACGTGGATTTGTGTGCCACAAAACAATGCATGATGGAAATCTAGGTAACTGAGTTGAGAAATGTGTGTTAACTTCCATGAGGACCCTCTCTCAGAATTGTGAAAACTTCAAACAATCTCACAGTAAATGTGTAAGAGTGCCATTCTCGGTATGGGATCTCCATAATTTCCTGTCTTGCATGGGATCTACCTGGTGTAAACAAGCTGGGGTCTGGTACCAGTACTTGGCTATTTTCACTGCCGTTTCTGTGCTTGCTGTGTTAGGTGATGTGTGCCTAGCCCTGTGGTAGATATCCCCATTCTTTTAAAGACAGCTCTCTGCCCAACTCTCGTTCCCATCTCTGTTGGGATGCAGAAATGCCCCCGACCCTGGGCCTAGTAGCATTTTGTGTAGATCTGATACTAGTCATTTGTCCGAGGTTCTGCTGAAGAGACACTTTGTGTACGCAGAGAGATGACGTTGTGCAGCTTCTCTGGTTCCATGACTCAAAACCCAGTGCCTGACTTGGGTATATTGAAATCGTTCTATTTCTGTAAGTATCCCCTCTGCCCTCAGGGAGCTAAACTGAATGATCCCGTCCACATCGAAAAGGTGGCCTATGGATCTGCACCACTCCTGCTGCCAAGGCTCAAATTCTGTTGTTGCATTCCATGTGTCAATATGGGTAAGGGGGAATGGCTACTTTGTGAGCCCCTTCTTCTATCCCACCACATCCCATACCCTGAGGGTAGGAGCCTTGACAGCCAATAGGTAAAGACTAGGTGCACAGCTCATTTTGTCGAGGAAGGGAACTTTCCACTGGGAAGTACTCGCCAGAGCTCTGTCCATAAATAGCCATGTCTTTTGTGATTCTGTCCTTGACCACATGACCAAGAATTGCAGTTGCGGAGCCTGAAAATAGGTGGCTATGGATGGTATCCCAAGACCCTCCTCCATGGGTCCCTAATACTAAGCTCCCTCCACAGTCGGGGCTTTTTATGTACCCACACAAAGGAGTGGAATGCCTTCTGGAGTTCCTGTATCACCCCAGGTGGGGGCCAAAGTGGCAAAGTTAAAAATATATATAGTATCTTAGAAAGGGCAGTCATTTTCATTGCTGCAGCTCGCCCCAGCCACGAAAGCTCATGAGGATGCCACCGAGCTAGGTCTGCCATAATGTAACTCACTAAGGTGCCATAATTAATCTTCAGGGTCTCAGGTATGGTTGGAGCCAATTGGATCCCTAAGTATGTTATGTCTTGCCTCCATGCAATGGAAAAAGTATGAGACAGATAAGCCTGAGTTTCTGGGGTGACCGAGAGGCTTAATGCCTGTGATTTGGAAATGTTAATGCAGAAGCCGGACATCTGACTAAACTGCTCAATTACTTCTAGAAAGGGGGAAGTGTCCTCTTCGGATCATCCAGAGAGGCGATAAAGTAATCTGCGTGGAGGGTAATGCTATGGTCTTTCCCCTCTCTGCCGGATTATCGCGGATGCATTGGACAAACTGTTCCATGTACTAGGTAAATATTAACGGGGAGAGGGGACACCCCTGCCTTGTACCTCTCTGGATTGGGAAAGTTCTCGACGACCCGCCATTGACCCTAACCAAGGCTGTGGATAACTCATTCCCACTTAGTACCCATGAGCAGACCCCACCTCCCAACCCAAAGTGTCTAAGCAGTGCTGTAAGGTACGGCCAGTGCACTCTGTCAAATGCCTTCTCGGCATCGATTGCCAACAGCATCCATTCCTGTTGCGTACGTGGGGCCTTGTCGATCAAATGAAAGAGGCATTTGGTGTTGTCGGAGTATTGTTGCTTGGGGACAATGCCCGACTGGTCCAACTCGATTAAACCTGGCATGAGTAGGGCTAGGCAGGTCACCAGAATCCCAGTGAGTAGCTTAGTGTCCACATTTAACAAGGAAATTAGCCTATTAGACCCACATGCCATTTTGTCCTTACCCGGTTTCGGAATTACAGTGATGGAGGCCTGAAGCATTGAAGGTGGAAGTGTGGCCACACTTACCACTGCGTTAGAAACCTTGGTTAAGAGAGGAGCCAGGACTGTGCTATGTTTTATAGAATAATGTTGAAACCCCATCAGGTCCCAGGGACTTATTAGGTTTCGGCTTGGAGATAGCCATTATTGCCTCTTCTATTTCAATCAGACGGGCCTGAGTGGCTGCCTGTTCAGCTGTTATTTTAGCAGTGGTAGTGGTTCCCAAATAGGAGTCTATGAAATGGGATGGTACATATTGTGCGGTGTAAATCCCTATAGAAGGTACCAAACCTGTTTGCAAAGTCTACGTCATTGGTGACCGACGCCTCTCAATCCATCCTCAACTCCCCACTGTGTTAGCATGCCACTGTGCCCTCAACTTGGAGGCCAGAAGTGATCCGCATCTGTTTCCCCCCAACTAGTAAGCGTGTTTAAGCCGCAAGAGAGGTCTAAGCTTTCTAAGTGTTTCCTTGTGACTTCCAGTTGTCTCCACACTTGGGGTGCTGCAGTGTGATGGTGTATGCGCTTTAATTCCCTGACTCTAGTCTGAAATTCCTCCCGCTACTCCCATCTGATATTATTTTCTGCCGCTGAGAGGCCTATCAGGACACCCTGATAACAGCCTTTAAAGCATCCCAGACAATGGAAGGGGTCCCATCTGGGTGGTCATTAAACTTCAGATAGTCTGCAATGGCTTTCCAAACTTGCTGCACTGTGCAGTGTTTCTGGGTGACAGAGCATTGATTCCCGGAGCCGCCAGACCCCAGGAGGTCTCAGGGTGGGGGGAAGGACAGGTCCACCTGTACAGCCACATGATCCGATAATGATCGTGGCTCTATGGTTATCTCCTTCACCACCTGTTGTGTCTCCCTAGAGCCTTGAAAGTGATCCAGCCTTGTGTAATTTTTGTGTGCGTATGAATAGAAAGTATAGTCCCTTGTCAAGGGGTGGGCCTTGTGCCACAGATCACAAATGTCCACATCTCTCAACCACTGGGCTCCCCCACGCTAATCAACCCCACTGCACCCTGTCCCTGTGCTGACCGATCTATAGCATTGTCCAATAATATATTTAAGTCTCCTCCCACTAATATACAGCTGCTTTGAGCTTCTATCACTCCCTGCATGGCCTTAACAAGAAAGCGTTCCTGCCTCTCATTCAGAGCATAGAGTGACCCAATGAGGACGGTGTCTGTACCCAAGTGAATGTGGTATCCAAGAAGACGACAGTTAATTTCTACACTGTCCTGTCAACCTTCACCTGGAAGAACCTAGAAAACAGTATGGCTACCTCTGCAGTCTTTTTAGCTAGGGAGGAAAAGAACTGTTGATGGAAAGCTCCACTCTTTAGCCTTTGCCAATCTCCCCACAAGAGATGTGTTTCCTGTAGAAGGCATACCTCTGCACAAGTTTTTTCTAAATAGGAGAGGATTGCCTTCCGCTTGGTGGAGTTGTTCAGCCATTTAACTGTGAGTGTGACCACCCATAAGGTTTGTGGATCCCCCATGGTAAGTATATTGTATCCTGTGGCCATCCAACTCCGCTGTGTTGAGCCACCCCGGCATCCCCTCCCCCCCAACAATGCGGGTAGATGGATTTGTTGATCGTGAGACAATGCAGCGAGCAGGCACCCAGAACTTAACCCCAAAACTAACCCCATAATAAACCAAAGTCTCAGGGTTCGGAACAGTGTCAGAATGATCGTCCCTACCCAATAGTATAGTTGCACACTTGGGGACATTGTGGACTCTCTAGAGGTCACCCCTCCGCCCCTAGCACCCTCCCACCATGTTATCTAAATGCTCAGTTGCCTCATGCCGGATCAGAATTGTTTGTGTCGTCCAAGAGTTTTTCCAGCAGTGCTTTCCATTCCGATGCAATGGTGGCCAGGTCCCCCCACCACTCATAGGCACCTTCTGCCATCGCTCCCTGGTGTTCCGTCTCTGACAGTCGAAAAGGGCTCCCTCCTGGGAATCCTCATGCATTTTGATATTAAGGAGCTCAGCTGCTGCCGTGAAGGTGCGAATCTGTTGGAGTTGACCTTGCCGTTTAAAAATTAAGTGGAAGGGTTGGCCCCAGGAGTAGGGGGCCTTTTGATCTTGTAGAAAGCGTGTATGGGCCGGAATTCACTATGCTTCACCAATGTCGAGACTGCAAGATTTATTTTTGAGATATGTAGAGCACTCAAATACCCGTAGGTGTCTCGGCGATATGGACAGTGGCACGGAATGTGCTGCTGAAGTTATTGATTAAACAGCCAGGAATTTAAAATTTTCCTGGAAGTTAACAAGGATTGGCATGATCTAATCTCTAGTGAGAGAGAATTCCAGAGTCTAGCGGTGGCGACGATAAAACGTTTATCACCCCATGAAGCAGTTTTAGTGCGTGGTACCTTCAGCAGATATGTAGTTGCTGAACGCAGTGCCCTGTTGGGAGTATAGGTAGCTAGCTCTTTTATCAGAAAATGTGGTCCAGTATTGCGGGTGGCCCTGAAGGCGATGCACAGTGCCTTGAATTTTATGCGGTTCTTCACCGGGAGCCAGTGATACTTTCTGATAACATGGGAAATGGGCTTGAACTTAGGAGTGCCTGATAGCATTCTGGCCGCTGCATTCTGGACAGATTGTAGATTGTGGGTGACCTTGGTTTGAGCATTCACAAATAGCCCATGACAGTAGTCTATGGAGGACATGACTAAAGTACTGACCAGAGATTTTCCGGCGTTTAGCAGAAGGAATGGTAAAATCTTATTTATCATTCGTAGTTTGTGAAAAGAAGCCGAGACCACCGAGTTGGCGTGCGGTGCGAAGGTCAGTCTGTCGTCGAATGTGACGCTAGATTCCTGACCTTAGTGACTAGGATCGGGGGGCCCAATGAGGAGGGCCACCAGGACTGAGACCAGCTAGGGGGTAGTTTGCCAAATGTCATCACCTCTGTTTTATCGGAGTTCAGCTTGAGGCAGTTGCTGGCCATCCAACTACTGATGGTCAGCATGCCCTCTTGGAAGTTGGCAACTACCTGTTCTCCATTGTTGTTTATTGCCAGCACCATGTAAGGATCTCACCATTGTTTCTGCATGAGCGTCCAGGAGCCGAAGACAGGTCCCACCAACACCACCGCGACTACCAAACTCTAGATCACAGGGGTGCTTGAGGGGAAGAAGGGAAACTAAACAAGGAAAGATTTGGGGAAGAAATCCTTGGAGCAATACCCTCTACTGGCTGGTGTAGCGATACCTTCCACTGGCTGGTGTATAGATTGGCACGAACTGTTAGGGAAGGAACATTTTACAATACAGTAGAGAGGTGTGTGCACCTGAACTATGTGTTGGAGGTATAGTTACCTAAATGTCTTCTCCTTATGCCCCATCAAATGGTAGATGTGAAGGTTATTTAGCTTCCTATGCCCAGTCAGGGGTAATGTGAACATTGTTAATCTTCCCTACAAACAATAAGGAAAAGAAAGAAAAAAGACTTTGAGAATGTCTAATGTGTTATGACTCGCTATTCCCCAAATCAAACCCTTGTCTCACCATTTAGTACTGAATGGGCTGTGCATAGAGTCTATTATGGAACCAAGCAGCATTTCTTCAACATATATCATCTAAGAGTCACAAGGAAACAAAAGCTGGTTATAACATGTGTTCTCAATGATATTAATTAAATAAGAAAGAGCAGGGCTGCGTGCTGTTTACCAGTCCTTTAAGGATCTTCCTGCTGGAGAGATGTGCTGTCAAGAACAGGATCGTATGCTCCTCCAGTATTGGGCCAATCGTAAGGAAAATAAATGAGGGAAAAAAGGGGAAGGGCGGAACTCCACACACCAGAAGAAGCCCAAAAGACCAGCAGAACTGCCCAGCCCAGGTCCGGCCACTCGATGGAACAACAAGTCCGGCTGACAGGCGGAACCCAACCAAAAACAGCCCGACTGGCCTCCGGGAGTCAGCAGGAGGAGTCCGGCACACGGGGAGAAATACCGACAATGAGCTCATGAGTTAGCGCTACGGAGATAGCGTAGTGGATGAGCTCTGGGGTCAAAGGGAACGAAGAGTTCAGGGACCAAGAGCCACAGAGAATGAAAAGTCTTCTTCAAAGGTGCTGCGGGGAAACGAAGATGTTCCGAAACAGGAAATGCCGCAAAACGGAAGTGACGGACATCAGCAAAACTAGAACGCAAAGTGCTGTGAGGAGAGGAAGTCAGGCGCTTAAGCATGCCTGACCTCCTAGCGCAGCGCGTTGACGAGCCGCCATCTTGAATACTCCGGGAGCAGTCGTGACACACCAATTGAGTATCGTCGGTATAGGAAGTTAGGCTCATCCCGTGTTCTTTGATAATTCTGGCCAGGTTCGACACATAGATGTTAAAAAGGGTCTAACTTAACGATGAACCTTGCGGAACACCACACGGGAGGGCCAATTGGGCAGAGTGGAAGGAACCAAAATGTACCGACTGGGTGCGGGTAGTAAGAAAAGATGACAGCAGGTCTTGTGCCTTGTGTTGAATGCCCATTCTGGTGACTCTGTCGATCAAGATGGTATGATCAACCATGTCATAGGCTGCCGAGAGGTCCAGCAGAATGAGAACTGCCGTTCCACCCTGATCCAGGATAATCCTGATGCCCTCTGATGCCTTGATAAGCATGGTTTCAGTTCCATGCCCTCTACAGAAACCAGATTGCGTGTCATCTAACAGCTGATGGTCTTCTATGTATTTAGAGAGTTCGGTGTTCATTACCTTTTCTTCGATTTTTGCCGGAAAAGATAGGCTGGCTATAGGCCTGTCGTTTTTAGTATCTACCGGGTCCAGATTTGTTTTTTTTAGAGAGTCTTTAGAATAGTTTTCTTCCAAGCAATGGGATAAATACCTGATGAAAACATGGCATTACAGATGCTAGATAGTACAGGTGCCACCTGTTCTGCCACAGGTATTAAAACAGCCGGCGGACAGGGGTCATTAGCTGAGCCTAATTTAATGGAGGACATTAGATTGATAATCTGGTCCGGTGTGGTGTTTCCAAATTGTACCAAAGTGTGTTCAGTGGTGCTCTTTATCTGAGAATAGTCAGCATGGTTAGTCTGAGATGAGAAAGTTTGGCAGATGTTATTTACTTTTCCGTAAAAGTGATTTGCGGGAGAGTAGCACAGCGACTGAGAAGGGGCTGAGACAGCAAGGGTTGTGTTGCCTGATAAATTGGTGACTACTTGATTCTGGTAGAGACGGATACTGTGACCTCTAAATTGAATGTCTGCTTGGTCACGGGTATTTTGCAAAATAGATTCCTTAAGTTGAAAATGATGTACACAGGTAAGAATGTCCAGTGTCCGAGCTTTCCCTGAGCCCCAGCTCCCCACTCTGTGTGTTCTATTGAGACGGATGGTCATAGTCAGAGGTCCTCCCAACACATGCGTGAACAGGTCAATCACAAAGGCTTCGATATCCTCGCCCTCCGCATTTTTGGGGGCTCCCCTTGTCTGGATATTATTCCTTTGGGAGCGTTTTCCAAATCCTCTGCATGAGCCTGGAGGTCTAGCTGTTGTTCAGAGAGCCTGATAAATGCCTGCTGCAGTTGATTGATCTCCTCATCTCGTGAAGAGCCCTGTTCCTCCACATCATCCACCTCTGCCCAATGTCTGTCACATCCTTACGAACTCCCAGTAAATCACTGGCGAGATCCCATTTTAGTACCTGGATATATTCCTTGAGCCCTGCAAAAAGAGCTCCCAGGTAGGCTCAGGGAACTGGTCCCTCTGGATATTTGTGGGTTGGGAGGAAGCCCTGCTCTGATCTCCTTTAGGCTCACTCTCCTGCAGACCCTCGGTCTTGGTAAATAGGTATTTTATGGAACCTCCTTTCTTCCCTCTGCCAGGCACCATCTTGCCCTGTTCCAGGTCCCACCCCATGCCTCAGGCAAACAGCAATGCTGGCTCTGTCATCCCGGTAGACCGGTGCTGGGTTTTAGGCGTGGTCGTGCCCTCCTCTGTCTGCTGGGCTGTTGGCAGGCTCTAATGCGACCGGTCTGTTCCCGGCACCTCCTTTAACAACTCAAGGGACACTGCTCAGATCCAATAGTTCAAATGCGCCCTGTCTCACTGGCCCACAGGCCACTGTTCCTCTGTGGATCCTTTGTGTCTCTTCCTCCTATCAAGGAGCTCCCCCCACTGTCTCCGCTTGTATCACTCAAATTCCAGTGGGGAGGGGGGGAGAGTGGGCGCAAACCTTCTAATCCTGGGGGCCTTGCGGTGTCCCCGCGTACTCCCCAGGGTACCATACCCTGGGTAGGCTTACCGCATTATGTCCCTCATGTCGATACTCATGACCATGTCCAGGCCAGCCACATGCCCCTTGGGCCAGGTGCTGACTCCTGACGTCAGCCGTGGAATTGTAGTGAGCCCCCAGCAGTGCAATGAAAGGTTGAAGGCCAGAGCAGGGCCCCCTGGGGCCACCAACCTCCACCAGCTCTGCTACTTCTCAGACTCCCTGCTGACCTGCTCTGCAAATCGCCCCTTCCTCCTTTTGTGCCTGATAGCTGTTGCTGACAGAGCAGGGCCTGATATTGTCTATCAAGCCTGACCTGGGCTCTGCACTGGAGTTCACGGTATGCAGCCTTCTGCGCTGGGCCCGCCAGCTGCCTACTGCTACGGAGATAGAATCAGGGCTGTCACCCCGCAGTCTGGTTTCTCTCGCAGTACCAGGACCACCCTCGTCACACGGGTGCCAAGGGGAGCGCAATTCCAACAACTCTCTATGCTGCGTTTCTCCGGAGCTCCGCTAGGCCATGTGAGAAGTTGGCCTGGTATATGATGCTCACTAGTTCTAGTGATCACCTTGTACCATGCCAAGCAACCCTTATGATAATTGGTTGTAAGTCAACCTTATAGACCAGCTATCCTAGTAGCGTGTACAAAGCAGTCTTAGGCTAAACTCTGTAAAGGCATGTGAAGCAAGCTGTTTTACCATACATAATCCCCTTGAATACCAAGTGAAAGGACACCACACAGATGTATATTGAAAATATATATAAATTTATTTACTACAAATATCCCCTATACTCTTTATGAGCACAGAAGCAAATGCGTTAAAACAAAACACAGTTTAAATATACAAAAGTTGCACAATATGGATGAGCCCTAGGGGACACCTAAATCATATACTAAAATAGTGGTATAAGAACCACCTATCTGAAAGGAAGTAGGCCTAGGGCCTAGGGAATCGCTGGAGCTGCTCGGGACTAACAGTGAAGAAATCTGGAAAGGCCCGCAGGACTCGGGTGCAGCGCTTAAAGCGCACGCATGCACCAATGTAATGTCAATGGTGCGTAAAAGTTACAAAGTTACTGTTTAAGAACCTTCCGACTGACCTAGAAGGACAAAACTTTAGACCTAGACACTAGAGGTGTGTACCAGTGCAGGAGCACCGGCGTTGCTGAGTTACCTTACCCACAGGAAGCGGGTGCACAGGTGGAAAGTAGTGTCGGGTTTCGTCAAGCAGGTCGATGGTGCCTGAAGATGAAGATGCTGCAGGCGGGTGGTCGAGGAGATTTCCGGTGGATCCAAGGGTGGATCTGAAGCGGTGAAGACCTGAAAGCAGAGGGGACAATGTTCAAAGTCACTAGCCAGTGACTACCGTGGAACTAGGATGGAACCAGGCGATGTCGGGTGCAAACAGGTGAAGAGGTGAAGATTGTCTCTGCAGCCACGTGGACACGAAGAGGTTAAGGACGTCCTGGCGTTGGTCACAAGCTGTCCCACGGAGGCTCCAGCTGATGGCGGTGTCGGCTTCTTGATCGGAGCAAACAGGCCTTGGCTAATGCAAGCCACGCAGGAATCGATGCAAGCTTCTCACTCGGACCAGCAAGGTCAGAGCGGGTGCTCCTTTTCAGGGGAGCGAGGGCCAGTCTGGAGCATCCAGACCAGTGGTGTTGTTTGTAGGTTTCATTGCCAAGATGGCCGCTAGCCACGTGGCAAGTGGCTGGGATGGCGCGTTGAGTGGCAAAGTGCAAAAAGGCCCCACGCAGATCGTGGAGAGGCTGGGGGGCTGATCTTCGGTGCCAATGCTGCTCGGTGGTGGGGCTTCTCAAACCCCAAAGCACTGCATCAAGGGGGCCTCAGGTGCTGCACAGTCAGCTTCTTGGGGGTCTTTCAAGATGGCCAGTCCCACGTCTCTCGGCGCCTCCACGGGTCTCTTCTTTTCAGGGACTGTGGATCGGGCTCTGAGATGTCTGGGAGTCTGGGTCTCGTTGGGCTCTGGGCTCCGGCTCCGGCAGGAGGCGGCAGCAAAGCAGACGTCAAGTTGCTGGATGGTGCCTGTATTCACAGGGTGGTCACTCCTTGGCCACAAGGGAGATGCTCTTCAGTCTTTTGTGCAGCAGAATGTCGAAGTCCAGTTTTCTTAGTTTCAAGTCGAGTTCAGGATGATCTGAAGTCTTGAAACACAGCTCCTACTCTTATTCCAAATCTGGGGGCCGGATCACCTGCTAGGTCCCTCCTCTGGGTGGTACCAGGAAGGGGGCGGTTACACCCCCTTTCCTTTGTCCAGCTCCGCGCCAGGACTGGGGCTGGAAATCCCCAGCACCAGTTTGGCCTGGCTTATGCACGGGGACACCTTGTGTGCCCCAGGCATGTCTCATTCTATTCAGCCCTGTCCTACCCAATACATAAAATCCTGTCTGGGGTGGTGCTCGCACCTCCCAAGGCAGGAAACCCTATGTCCAAGCCTCCCTCGCTGGAAGGACTCCCAGCAGCAGGAGGTCAGACTTGTGTCTGTGGTGGCAGCATCCATTTTGTGATGCTGAGGCTCGAGTTTAACTTTAACCGGGGTTCAGGTTATGTACATGTCGTGTCCCTCTAGAAGGGTGGAATGCTACTCCCGTCACCAGAACTGGGGAGGGGGTAGTATCCCAATTCGTATGACACCTTACTTGACATGTTTTGATAAAGCCAAACCAAAGTTAATAAGTAACCACGAGGATTATAATGCACTTAAGAGTATATGGTATGGCAATATCCCGGAACAGCTAAGGGAGTTGTTCCTGACAGCTGCAGACGGGCTCAGGTCATGCCAGAGCACCTTCTCACATGAAACCAAGCACTCTGCCTCCAGGATTGCTGAGGCCTTCCATAGGAGTGGCTTATAGGTTAATATGTGTCCAGATAGGGTTAGACATAGGGATACTATATCTAAGTAAGAGGTGATTACACCAACTTACCCCAGCTGAGTGATCAGCCAGTTTTGTCAAATATGGAGGCCAGGCCAGGGGTGGCACAATACATGCTGCAGCCCCTGGTAGGCCTTTGCTACACCTATGCCCTGGGTACCTATGGTACACTGTTACAGGGGCCTATAAGATGAACCAGATCCAATTTGTAATGCACCTAGAGTGCATTGGCATTAATTTAGAGAGAGAACAGCAGGCTGTGGGTCTGATTAGCAGGCCCACAGCCGCATTAAGTCATAAACCAGTGAAGCAAAAAGCAAAAATTTGAGGTGACCATAGGATAGCAGACCCTACTCTCCTACACAACCCCCCCCAAATGCAGGGACATTAGACAAACCTTGACCAGTTGTGTCTTCATGTTCTAAGTGGAAGTACCTGGAGAGACCATCTGCATTACCATGGTCGGTCCCTGGGCGGTGCTCCACTGTAAAGTCCATCTCCTGTAGGGAAATGAACCACCTGAGTAGTTTGGGGTTTTCACCCTTCATCTGATTAAGCCATAAGAGGGGCTTATGGTCGGTCTGAATCTTGAAGTTGTGGTATTGGGTTCTCCAGGCCTACATATTCCGCAAAACCCGCTACACCATAAAACAGACGTTGGGGCGGAAACTGGAAAATGCAAAAGACAAGTTTATTAGGACCCCATGGGGTGGTGGTACATTCCTACAGCACCCTTCGGTAATGCAAGAAGTATCACACCGAACATCGATGTGAGACCTCTTTTATACAGTTTTACAGTAATAAAAAGAGTAGGCGGAACACATTTACTCAGTTTAGGTACACATAAGGTCATTTTTGGAACACAGCCAACTCATGGGAGGGGTTACAATACCACTGGTCAGTTTGGAGAACATTCCTAAGCGATGACTGTCTACTAATACAGAGGGTTTAACTGCGCATGTGCGAGCTTGACCAATACTAAAAATAGCCTGTTGCTGGGCAAGTTTAAGTGGTCAGTGGTACAGAGAAAGGACAAAAGGGCATGCTGACGACGAGGCAATGCGTTCATATTAAATGGACGCCAGTGTTTTCAAAATGGCTTCCAAACACCATAGTCAAGTTAAGGGGAAATTCGTGTAGCAAAGCTTAACGCTACCTCGATCACCGTCAAATTACGACAGACGACCCTTTTAGCGTTTAGCTGAAGCTACCTCATAGTGGACATAATCAGGGTATTCATCATCGATATCAATGGACATAATATTTGCTACTTCTCTATGAATCATTTGTTCATTCTTGACAATAGCTCGTTTGGATGGGATAAAAGCAGAAAGGCACATGGAACATAACATAGGGCCACATTGATACAGAGACATAGAAAGAACAGTATCCCAATTATTACACATAAGATAGTCAGCAACTTCCAACCCAGACACTAAGTAACGTCCAAAACCACCCCGAAAATGTCCAAGTACCATTATCAGGATGTATCTCAGCAGCTATTTTATGCAACTTGGAGATTGCATCATATACAGAGGGTGAATTATCTGGCACGTACACACAGCAACTACTTCCGATAATGCGGCATGCACCCCCACGATCAGCTAATACTACATCTAGAACCATTCGGTTCTGGAGCGTTACAATTCTGGTAATTTGAAGTTCCTCAGTCAAATTCCCTAAAGCAAAAACTGTCTTATTTTTCTGCTATTTAAAGCAGCCCCAACAAATGAGAAAAGACCTAAATTAAAATAGACATACTGCTGCAGAGAAGTATCAGTCTGGTCTATCTCATCGAGAGCTAATGCTCGCTTCACTCTATTCAATATAAAATCATGGTACAAAACAAAGTCATTATGGTACATAGGTGGGGCAATAAACACAGGGGGTAATACAAAGGATACATAACATATTCCTAGCCAGCCTATAGGGAGACGGTGATAACCTTTATTTCCACAGATAAAGTAAGTGTTTTGTGAAGCCACAAAGGTGATACCATTTGGAGTGTCAAAGGTGAGAGTAGTGTTACATTCACTTCTTCCTACTGGGTTTGTACCTTTATTTCGTACACACAAATCAGCTTTCGTATCAATGACGGTGATTACATGCAGGCTGGACATATTTTCATTTCTTTGGTTAGTATAAATTTGTGGTGAAGATACATTATCTGGTCGATATTCTTCCCATTCAAATTTAGTTCCTTCAGCTTGTGGATAACCATCTCGGTCATTAAAGTAGACCTTATTTAGTCGGAAAAGTAGTCCACCTTTTGTCGGCCATCGCAAGGTGAATAAAAGAGTATACCACGCATTACAAGAACCATTGTGAGAGAATGGGAGTGGGATAAGCGGAGTGCCTCCTTTCTTTTGATGTCCAGGCAACATCCCACATACCCAACAGTTTGAAGTGTTCGTCATATTATGGGTGTGATGCAGAATCTGGATGAAACTATTATTCAGATAAGTCTGTCTGTGTCGTTCTTCATGATAAGGCAAAGTAAAATGAAAATGTTCAGATGGAAGTGGGGTAGTTGGCAATAAATGTTCTCTTGCCGGCACCAATAGTTCTACCACCCAAGCTATCACTGCTATCACCACAATTGTTATAACAAAAAGTACTGCGCCAAGAATTCTCTTATTTCGCATTGTAGAAGATGCCATAGTCCAAAGTTCAAAAATGTCTAAAAAAAAGAAAGGCAACTAAAAAATAAAAATATGAGTGCTGAACTCAGAGGTAGCCGTTGGTTTCTTCTCCGAGATTCAAGACGGGTGTCGCTACACTTGGGAGAACTGATCCCCCCCCTTGATATTCCCGGCTTCCCTTTCACAAACCTGGAGCGGTAACTGAACCAGACTCGCACAAAACAACTGCTTCTCTTGGTCGTAGATTGTATCTCTCTCTACCAGAGACAGTGTGGTCCGGGAAGGCTCCCTCCGATTCAGTAGGCATAACAGCTGGGCTCTTCTCCTCGTCCAAGAGATCTCGATAATCAGACAGCACAGTTGGATTCACCAGGTCCGGAGAGACGCGGCGACAATGAGTGGAATGCACCCACCGTTTCTTGTTCGTAACTCGCACAGCCGTACGAGTCGCTAACAGCACTTGCTCGGGTCCACGCCACCTCGGCTCCAAGCTGCTTGTTCTCTCAAAGGACCGGACCATTACATAATCGCCAGGACGAAGATTGTGAGCCTCTCCAATGGAATTGTCGGGAAGCGCTTCTCGCACCTGTTGATGAATGAAAAGTAAATCATTTGTTAAATGTGCCAAATAATCGTTCATCATTATACAAGGCACATCATGTAACAATCGAGGCTTAAGAACTCCCCATATATTCATAGGCCTTCCAAACACCACTTCATAAGGTGTGAGGCCAGTTCGGGACTGGGGCACTGATCTGATAGATAGCAATGCCAGAGGCAGAGCATCCGGCCATTTCAAAGACGTGGATGCCACGATCTTTGCTAGCTTCAATTTCAGAGTAGCGTTATACCTTTCCACAAGACCTGCTGACTGCGGATAAAATACAGCATGAAATTTCTGCTGAATTCCCAATCCCTTCATCACGTATTCCACAATTTTCCCAACAAAATGAGGACCATTATCGCTCCACAAAAATTTACAAACACCATAGCGGGGGAAGTACTCCTTGAGCAGAACCTTAGCTGTTGTCAGCGCTGTATTATCCTTCGTGGGGAAAGCCTCAATCCATTTACTGAAAGCACACACCACCACTAAGACATATTTAAGGTTATTGCAACGCTCAAGCTGGATGTAATCCATTTGTAGTACTTCGAATGGTGCAGTAGGTGGAACAAACCCTCCTTTCGGAGTATACGTCCCTTTAGCAGGATTGTGCTGCAAGCATATCAGACAGGTCTGCACTACTCTTTTGGCCGTATTGGCAATCTCAGGATGCTCCCAGACTCGCGTAAGCAATTTAGTAATTGCGAGAGCTCCAACATGTGCCAATCCATGTGTCATTTGGACCATTGCTTGCAAGTAAGCTGCAGGCAATTTCCATCTTTCCATATCTTTGCTTCTCCAACAACCCTCATCATCCAGCACTCCCTCCGTTGCCCAGGTTGCGAGTTCTGCTTCAGATGCTGATTTTGGAATGTCTAGTATCTCTTCTCTAGCATCATGCCATCTCTCAGCCTGCGATTTCACTACATACATTGGCGAGGCATTTCGTAACATAGCAGTTTCCCTCGCTATGCAATCTGCAAAGGCGTTTCCGTGTCCTACTTTGTCTGTCACTTTCTTATGTGCACTACATTTGATTATCACCACATTCTTTGGACATAGTAACGCATTCAAGAGATCACGCACTAGTTCTCCGTGCATGATGTGCACTCCGTGTTAAGTCAAAAACCCTCGCTCTCTCCAGAGTAGGCCAAAATCATGCGCTACTCCAAAGGCGTACCGGCTATCGGTGTAGATATTCACACATAAACCGGCGCTTAATTCACATGCTCTTGTTAGGGCTATCAATTCCGCCGTTTGGGCCGATTTCTGTGGTATTCGTGCTGCTTCTGCCACTGTCTTAAGTGTCGTGATTGCATATGCTGCGGAAGTTGTACCATCTGGCAGCCTCAAACACGATCCATCAACCCACAGTTCCCCATCCACATTTGGAAGTGGCGTATCCTGTAAGTCGACACAACTCTTTGTTTGTTCTTCAGTCAGGAAAATACAATCATGGTGTTCTTCCTCCTGGCCCTCAGCAACTGTATACGGCAATAAAGTAGCAGGGTTCAGAGTAGCACATCTCTTTAATGTGATATGCGGCGCCAACAGTGTGAGCTCATATCCTGTTAAACGGGCACTCGTAAGGTACTGAGTTTTTGTTTGGTTTAACAGAGCATCTACCGCATGGGGAACTAACACCAATAATTTGTGTGACAAAACTATTCCCTCACTCTGTCGTATGGCCACTGCTGTTGCTGCAACTGCTCGAAAACACCCAGGTAATCCTCGTGCTACGGGATCAAGTATTGCTGAGAAATACGCGCAAGGTCTCTGTTTATCCCCGTGTGCCTGCACTAGGACTGACAATGCACACCCATCCTTCTCGTGTACATACAATGTGAACATCTTCGTATAATCTGGTGTACCTAACACTGGTGCAGAACAAAGGGCTTGTCTCAATTGTTCAAAAGCATTCTGACATTCATCTGCCCATTCAAGGGGCATTGGTGTAGTCTTGGACAATAGTGCTAACAAAGGCTTTATAATATGTGAAAATCCCATTATCCACTGTCTACAAAAAGACGTTAAGCCTATAAAAGCGCGCACATTTCTCTGAGTGCGGGGGACTGGTGTATCTAAAATCGCTTGGATTCGATCATATGTCAATGCACGTCCCTCCTTAGACAAAAGATGACCGAGGTAGGTCACCTTTGGTCTACAATATTGAAGCTTTTTCCTAGAAACCTTGTGATTGTTCTGAGCAAGAAAGGAGAGCAAAGCAAGAGTACTCTCCTCACATTGTTCTTGCGTGTCTACGGCAAGTAGAATGTCATCGACATACTGAATAAGAGCCACTCCAGACTGCAAATCAAAAGAATCGAGCTGTCTTTTTAAAGCCTGGCTATAAATGCTAGGACTTTCTGTATAGCCTTGAGGAACTCAACAAAATCTATACGATTTATTATTTAATGTGAAGCCAAATAGATATCTGCTATCAGGATGGATGGGAATGGAAAAGAAAGCATTTTTCAGGTCAATCACGGTAAACGTGGTTGCAGTGGGCGGAATCAAAGTAAGTAAAGTGGTAATATCAGACACCACCGGGTACTGGGGCACTGCTATCTTGTTAATTTCTCTCAAGTCAATATTAAATCGATAGATCTTGTCATCAGTATCTTTCTTTAAAATCGGAAGAATAGGGCTGTTACAGACATTATAGGGAACTTCCTCCACAACGCCTGCAATAATCAAATCGTGTACAATATGAGTTAAGGCAACTTCACCCTCCCTGGAGATTTTATACTGCGGTACACGAGGCAGAGACACTCCCTCCTTGACAGTTATCCGAATAGGGGGAATAAGCATCTGTCCCACATCCGTGTCTGAAGTAGCCCATAACGTTTGTGGGAGAGAGGCCAACGCTTCAATTTCTTGCATAGTACACAATCTCTCTACATCTGGGTAATTGTCATTCAGATTAACCTGCACTCCTTCAGGAGCGCAGCGTATTGTTGCTCGAAAGTATTTGAGCAAATCTATTCCCATAATATTGTCTGGAGTGTTTGGTGACAATAAGAACGGGCACGGACCAAAGAATCTGTCAATGTAAAATGTAAGAGGTTGTGACAATGGGCTAAGAGAGGGTGTTCCATCGAACCCTATTGATGTAATCGTTTCGCCAGACAGGGGAGCCCTTGGAACCAAGTTTTTAGACAGAGCGCTACGAGTAGCTCCTGTATCAACCAGGAACTGATCAATAGAACCCAAAACGCCCGCTGATACATATGGACCTCTTTGATCTACTGGTACTTCAACCGATTCCACACCCCATCCTACGCAATCCTATGCATGTACATAGTCCTGAGACTCCACATTCTCACCCTCCGATATCTGATACTGATTCCATCGATCAAAAGTATTATTATCAGCCTGACCACGACCTCTCGCTTCAAACCTGCCGCGATCACTTGCTCCACCCCTCGCTCCTGAATAACTATTCCGTGTCCTTCCACATCCTCGACCACGCTGATTACGTTGTTCACGAAGCACCGGACAATCTGAGGCCCAATGTCCAAACTCTTTACAGTATGCACACTGATCATCAGCAATGTTGGTACGACCAGAAAACGTACAGTACGATCCGCGCCTACCTCTATCTTTCCCTCTTGGCTGAGTAGCATAAACCTGAGCTAACATCACTTTCGTCTTTAATTCCTTCGCTTTCTTATCAGTACTTTCTTTAGCCTCCAATTCCTGTCGCTCATAATACTGAGCCATAGTCAATAAAGAAGCAGGGGTTGCGGTGGGCAAACAACTTTCGCTAGTCTTTAAGCGTTTCGAAATCTCCGGTAAGAGATTCGCTACATACTTATCAACGAACAAATGTCTACCCGTGTCTTCTGTTAGTAACTGCCCGCTATAGTCATGAAATGCTTCTTCAAAACATGAGAAGAAATCAGACACCGACTCATCCGCCTTCTGTTTGCAAGAGGCTAGCATGGTCCAGCCTATCTTTTTAGGGGGAACAAGCATTTTTTATTTATTCAAAATAGCCGTCGGAAGATCTAAGATTAATCGACATGGCTTACATGCAGGCTCCCTGTCTAAATCAGCTTGGGCTAAAGTTTTCCAATCCGCCCCCAGGATCGCTTGATCATCGAACTTACGAATCGCCCTCCTCATATCAGGAGGCAGTATTAACCCAAAGAAAAGGTCAATATCAACCAACGTCATAACAGACGAAGAGATAGCCCCTTCCACTCCTTCATAGAAAGCTGCCAGATTCTTACGGGGGTCGGGCAAAGCATTTTTCAGGGCCATAACATCTGCTCTATTCCATGGTGTATAAACCCAATTATATATAAAATATCCCTTTGCATCCCCAGAGAATTTGTCGTCGCTTGTACCTTGCCCTTTAGGAGGGACATACAAAGGTGCAGCTTCATGCATAGGCATAACATGAACCGTAGAACTCTTATCTGCTCTAAAGATAGAACACTCTTTGGATATCTCCGTCAATCCCGGCACAGGCGCCTCTGATTCTTTCCTCGCTTCCCGTAATCTTGACGCCTCATCCCGTAACTGGACCAACTGTTGGAAAAACCGATCTGCATCTGTAATAACAAAAAGACCTTTACGCATGTTCTCACGACCAACTGATACATCCTTAGGCTCTAAATCATTTGAATTTTTCCTAAATCGTTCTACAACTTCGTCTCCAAACTGACCCAAAAAATACAACTGTTCTCGTTCAGACCACCTACTCATTTGGTCATTAATCTCTGACATAGTTATTTTGTTCAAATTGAGTTTGCGGGCACAACTGCGCAGTTCCGCAGTCTCACTGGCACTTAACCTAACACGACTACTCCCTCGATCATCTGCGTCCGAATCCTCATCTGGGGCCGTAGGTAGAACATACGGAGGCGGGCAACGATCTAATAATGAAAAATCATCAATTTCATTAGTAAGGACAGGATAAAGAGGACGTCGAATAGGAAATTGACCATTCGTTTGCAAATTACGTTCCCGTGCCTCCCTCTCTTTCTTCTCCTGCAACTCTTTCTCCTCCAGCTGTAAAGCCTTATCCCAAGCAGCCTTCCGCTGCTCTTTGTCCGCCAAGGCTAGTTCACGCTTCATTCGCTCACACACCGCTTTCTCCCACATACGTACACAATCAAACATATCTTGTCTAGACCTGCGCTGAAACAAACATTGCTCCACATACTGAACATTTCGTAAATCAAACGACCCATGTAGTGGCCATTGTAATTCGGGATCAGATTTGGTATATCTGTGCCACAATGTACTATATAGAATAGGGGAATGCCAAATTTAACGTACATTTCACGATTAGGGGTCCCCTCTGGGGGAGCCGGCTGAGATTCATTTAGTCGATAATTGGTACCTTTTCCAAGACAGCACATCCCTCGGAGTGTGCTTAAAACAGGCATGTCAAAATATCACAGAAACGTGATATCACAAAAATGGCACTTAATATACTTCACACAAGGTGTGCCGTTCAAACAAAGACAAAGTTAGAGAAATTTCTCTGCATGCCCGCCTATGTGGAGTGCACTGCACATATAATTCAAATCATAGAACCAAATGTTAGCTAACTCAAAACATTTTCAAAGAGCCACAGTAAGCGTCCGTAGACTATCTTACCAATCACAAGCTTACCAAATTCTCAAATATCCAGGTTCCAACTGCCAAGGTCTTTAATGGAATCAGCCAAACCGGCACTGTACGACAACTCGAACGAGCAGGATCTCAGTCGGGGACCGGCTCCACCTGGAAGGTCAGATCAGAAGGAAAGGAAGAAAACACCGTGGGTGCCAAGACTCGGGTCACTCAGTGGCAGCGTACGCGTCCATGGCGAGTTTCCAATCCTTCGTCACGACCTCTCCTTCGGGCATCCGAGTCGCCGATGAGTCCCTTCGTGGTCGCCAATTTGTGGTATTGGGTTCTCCAGGCCTACATATTCCGCAAAACCCGCTACACCATAAAACAGACGTTGGCACGGAAACTGAAAAATGCAAAAGGCAAGTTTATTAGGACCCCATGGGGTGGTGGTACATTCCTACAGCACCCATCAGTAATGCAAGAAGTATCACACCGAACATCGATGTGAGACCTCTTTTATACAGTTTTACAGTAATAAAAAGAGTAGGCGGAACACATTTACTCAGTTTAGGTACATATAAGGTCATTTTTGGAACACAGTTAACTCATGGGAGGGGTTACAATACCACTGGTCAGTTTGGAGAACATTCCTAAGCGATGACTGTCCACTAATACAGAGGGTTTAACTGCGCATGTGCGAGCTTGACCAATACTAAAAATAGCCTGTTGCTGGGCAAGTTTAAGTGGTCAGTGGTACAGAGAAAGGACAAAAGGGCATGCTGACCACGACGCAACGCGTTCATATTAAATGGACGCCAGTGTTTTCAAAATGGCTTCCGAACACCATAGTCAAGTTAAGGGGAAATTCGTGCAGCAAAGCTTAACGCTAACTCGATCACCGTCAAATTACGACAAAGTGAGAGCCAAATAAGTATGGTCTCAACTTCTTCAGGGCCCATACCAGAGCTAAGGCCTCCCTCTCAATAGCTGACCAACGTTTCTCCCGGGGGGTCAGACTTCTGCTAATAAAAGCAATGGGCTGGTCTTGACCATCTATATTAAGTTGTGAAAGCACAGCTCCCACTCCCAACTCAGAAGCATCTGTTTGGACTATGAACTCTCTTGAGTAGTCAGGACTCTTCAGGATAGGTGCAGAGCATATGGCCTTCTTCAGGTCATCAAATGCCTTTTGACAGTTTACTGTCCACTGAACCTTTTTGGGCATCTTCTTGGATGTCAGATCATTAAGAGGAGTCACAATGGATCCATAGTTCTTAACAAACTTCCTGTAGTACCCAGTCAGGCCCAAGAAAGCTCTGACCTGAGTCTGGGTAGTTGGAGGGGACCAGTCCTTTATGGTCTGGATCTTACTCTCCAGTGGCTGAACTTGGCCTCCACCTACAAGGTGGCCCAAGTACACAACCTTACTCTGCCCTATCTGGCACTTTGTGGCCTTGATAGTGAGGCCTGCCTTTTGCAGAGCCTCTAACACTTCCTTCAGGTGGATCAGGTGATCCTCCCAGGTGGAGCTGAAGACAGCAATATCATCCCGATATGCAGAGCAAAAGTCATCCAACCCAGTAAGGACTTGATTCACCAACCTTTGGAAGGTGGCAGGTGCATTTTTCAAACCAAAGGGTATCACCACAAATTGGTAAAGTCCTCCTGGGGTAGATAATGCTGTCTTGGCTTTGGAGTCCTCAGATAATCTGATTTGCCAATAGCCAGCTGTCAAATCAAATGTGCTCAAATATTTGACAGAAGCCAACTTGTCAATGAGCTCATCTGCCCTTGGAATAGGGTGTGCATCTGTCCTAGTGACAGCATTGAGTCCTCTGTAATCCACACAAAACCTCACCTCTCTCTTGCCATCTTTGGTGTGAGGTTTGGGGACCAGAACCACTGGGCTAGCCCAGGGGCTCTCTGAAGGCTCAATAACACCTAATTCCAACAACGTTTGCACCTCAGTCTTTATACAGTCCCTGACATGGTCAGGTTGCCTGTAAATCTTGCTTTCCACTGGAAGACTGTCACCAGTGTCTACCACATGGGTACACCAGTTAGTATGACTGGTCGTCAATGAGAACATATGTCTGTATGACTGCAAAACTTGTCTACAGTCATGTTGCTGATGTTCAGTGAGGCTGCCATCTAAAGCCACACCATCAACTGAGCCATCTTCAGGGTTCTGAGTTAACAGGTCTGGGAGAGGGTCACTTTCTTCCTCCTGCCCCTCATCTGTAGCCATGATCAAGCCCATGTCTGCCCTGTCAACATATGCCTTCAGTCTGTTCACATGGAACACCCTGTGGGGGCTCCTGGGAGTTCCTAGGTCCACCAAGTAGGTAACCTCTCCCTTTTTCTCAACAATTGTATGGGGTCCAGACCATTTGTCTTGGAGTGCTGATAGGGCCACTGGCTCCAACACCCATACTTTCTGTCCAGGCTGGTACTCAGTCAAGACAGCCTTTTGGTCATGCCAAGCTTTCTGTAATTCTGGCTAGCCTCAAGGTTTTTGGATGCCTTCTCCATATACTAAGCCATCCTGGAGCGGAGACCAAGTACATAGTTCACTATGTCTTGTTCAGGCTTTTTGAGAGGTAACTCCCATCCTTCCTTCACCAGACATAGGGGTCCTCTTACAGGGTGCCCAAACAACAATTTAAAGGGACTGAAGCCAACTCCCTTTTGTGGGAACTCTCTGTAAGCAAACAGAAGGCAGGGTAGAAGGATGTCCCAACTCTGCCTGAGCTTTTCTGATAATCCTTTGATCATACCCTTTAGGGTCTTGTTAAATCTTTCAACAAGCCCATTACACTGTGGATGGTAAGGAGTGGTGAACTTGTAGTTGACACCACATTCCTTCCACATAGCTGTTAAGTATCCTGACATGAAGTTGGCATCTCTATCAGACACTACCTCCTTAGGAAACTCCACTCTGGAGTAAACTCCAAGTAAGGCCCTGGCCACAACAGGAGCTGTTGTGGTCCTAAGTGGAATTGCCACTGGGTACCTGGTGGCATGGTCCACCACCACCAGTATGAATCTGTGCCCAGATGCTGTAGGGGGATCCATTGGAGCTACAATATCAATCCCCACTCTTTCAAAGGGAACCCCCACCACAGGTAGTGGTATCAGGGGGGCCTTTGTTGTGCCACCTGCTTTACCACTGGCTTGGCAGGTTACACAGGAGCGACAAAACTCCTTGGTGTCTTCAGACATGTGAGGCCAGTGAAAGTGAGGGACAAGCCTGTCCCAAGTCTTATTCTGGCCTAGCTGTCCTGCTAAGGGAATATCATGGGCCAAGGTAAGAAGGAAGCCCCTAAATTGCAGAGGTATAACCAACCTCCTGGTTGTACCAGGCTTGGGGTTTCTACCCTCTGAATAAAGGAGCCCCTCATCCCATTATACTTTATTGGTAGCTTGAGCCTTCCCAGCAGCCTCAGCAGCAGCCTGCTGTCTGAGGGGTTCAAGAGAAGGACAGGTTAACTGAGCCTGCCCCAAGTCTGCCCTAGAAGGTCCCCCTGTCCCCAGAAACTCAACCTGATCAGGTTCAAGTTCTGCAGGGACAGTTCCTTCAGGGGTCTCAAGATCATCTTCCTGTGAAGGCTGATCTTCACTTGTAGGCAGTTGGGAAGGCACAGTCTTTACCCTCCTGTTCTTCTTCTTGGAAGGTATTTGGTCCATTGTTCCAGAATCCAAGACCCGAGGTACAGAGAGGCACTTTTTGGCCTGTGACCTGGTCACAGCAAGGACCTGTGATGATATCCCTAACATCTCTGCATGAGTCCTGTACTCAACTTCTGACCATAGAGAGCTCTCCAGGTCATTGCCCAACAAACATTCAGCTGGGAGATCAGCACTAACCACAACTCTCTTTAGGCCAGTTACCCCTCCCCAGGAGAAATTAACAATTACCACACTATGTGTAGTAGTGACATTGCTGGCATTGGTCACCAGGTAATTATCACCTGGTATGTATTGTCCAGGGTCCACAAAGCTAGGTGTCACCATAGTGACACTGGCACATGTGTCCCTGTATGCTTGAGCCACTTTTTCATTAATCAAAGGAGTCTGTCTGTACTTGCCCCGATTACTGGGACTTATAGTAGGGGTCAAATCAATGTCCCCATCACAAATCAGAACAGCCTGTGTAGGGGTTCTGACTAGGCCAGAATCTCCCTCAGTTCCCAAGGTGATACCCACTGCCCCCTTAGTTTGTGGACCAACACTGCCAACTGTACTAGTGGGTGCAGGTGCCTTAGGGGCTGCAGTGTTGGGGGCTCCACCCTTTTTACACTCACTGGTCCAGTGAGAGATGTTTTTACATGTACTACACCAGGGTTTTCTTTGACCTTCTTTCTTCTTCTTCTTGGAAGTTTGGGACCCACCCTCAGTATTAGTTTGGGGCCCTGTTGAAGACTTCTGGTCTTTAGCTTTCTGCTCCCCACCCTTCTGGTCTGTTTTCTTCTGGTCACCACCCTGGTTCTGGTTCTGGTTCTGGGTATTTTGCTTAACCCTGGTTCTAACCCATTTGTCTGCCTTCTTTCCCAATTCTTGGGGAGAGGTCAGATCTGAGTCAATCAGGTGTTGATGCAACTGCTGGTTCTGACAATTATTTAACATTTGTTCTCTCATAATTAAATTATACAATCCTGTATAGTCTGTAACCTTACTTCCCAGCAACCATCCCTCCAGAGCCTTAGTGGCACTTTCAACAAATTCAGACCAGTCCTGAGTCTGTGTCTTCTGGGTCTCTCTGAACATTAACCTGTACTGTTCAGTGGTTAAGCCTAACCCATTAATCAGAGCACTCTTCAGGACCAGGTAGTTTCTAGAATCCCCATCACTAACTAACTGTGAGGAGTCTGTCTCGGCCTCTACCTTCAAAGGAGAGCCACTAGATTGCTGCCCACTGCTTCTGAGGGATCTGCTGTTTTCTGCAGGCTCTCTCAAGTGCAGTCATCCATTTGTGGACATCATCCCCAGCGTTGTAGGGTGGCACAATCTTACTCAGATTTCTGTTATCAAAAGACCTGTCTTTATCCTTAGGGATAATGCTGCCACCAGTGGATCCTAATCCACCCTCTCAAGGCTGCCTTGCTCTAGCAAGTTTCTCTTGGGCCAGGGCAACTTCTAATTCTTGCTTCTGGATCCTAAGCTCAGCCTCTCTCATTTTGGCCTAATGTTCCCTTCTCTGAGGGCTAGTCATCCCCCTTCTGGAGTGTCCATGAGAACCTCTAGAAGCCTGGGAGGTATTGCATTCACCTGAGTGATTCCTCCTCCTCCTATGCTCCTGGTTAAGTCCACTTGGGGGTCTGAGTGGGTTCATCCCTGACTCAGTCCCAAATAGGCTTAAGTTAGCCATGCTAAGCCCTCTGGCTGGCACCTGACTATTTCCACCATCATCAGAATCACTGCTCTCTCCTTCTGTCTCCTCTTCTTCCTCCTCCTCCTCAGGCTGAGTATCTCCAGTGACTTGGTGATCCTCATCTATCTGGACAACAGGGACAGGGGTGTCAGTATTATCATCTTCAGTGGGAGAGCCTCCTTCAGCATTCCCTGTGGGGTCTGCTTTAAAGGTCTTTAGAGCTTTAGACTGGTCTAAAAGTTCTCTGAGGTGGTCTGTGGTAGGGGTTGGACCCGTCTTGAGACCTCTTAAGGTACAGATCTGCCTCAGTTCTTTAAAGTTTAACATAGCAAATTTGGATGGTGCCTTTGTAGGGTCACTCTCAACAGGGGCAGATCCAGTGGACCCCTCTGCTCCAGACATTGCTCTAGTGTGGGTAGATATGTTGCAATCTACCTACACTGGTGTTTACCTACTAAACCTATCTAGTAGTTGTAGTCAGGGTGTGCTACTCCCTATCCTCTACAACAACTAAGTTCAGTAGAACTTAAGTATAATAGTCTTGTTTTATATGTACCTAGCAGGTACCTGTATGATCTTTCAAATGATACTCTCAAAGATTGTAATGGTAAAACAACAGCAAGCTCAGATCCCAACCGCTGCTCACCGATGTGAGAAGTTGGCCTGGTATATGATGCTCACTAGTTCTAGTGATCACCTTGTACCATGCCAAGCAACCCTTATGATGATTGGTTGTAAGTCAACCTTATAGACCAGCTATCCTAGTAGCGTGTACAAAGCAGTCTTAGGCTAAACTCTGTAAAGGCATGTGAAGCAAGCTGTTTTACCATACACAATCCCCTTGAATACCAAATGAAAGGAAACCACACAGATATATATTGAAAATATATATATATTTATTTACTACAAATATCCCCTATACTCTTTATGAGCACAGAAGCAAATGCGTTAAAACAAAACACAGTTTAAATATATAAAAGTTGCACAATATGGAAGAGCCCTAGGGGCCACCTAACCATATACTAAAATAGTGGTATAAGAACCACCTATCTGAAAAGAAGTAGGCCTAGGGCCTGGGGAATCACTGGAGCTGTTCGGGACTAACAGTGAAGAAGTCGGGAAAGGCCCGTGGGACTCAGGTTCAGCGCTTAAAGCGCACGCATGCACCAATGTAATGTCAATGGTGCGTAAAAGTTACAAAGTTACTGTTTAAGGAACCTTCCGACTGACCTAGAAGGACAAAACTTTAGACCTAGACACTAGAGGCGTGTACCAGTGCAGGAGCACCGGCGTTGCTGAGTTACCTCACCCACAGGAAGCGGGTTCACAGGTGCAAAGTAGTGTCGGGTTTCGTCACGCAGGTCGATGGTGCCTGAAGATGAAGATACTGCAGGCGGGTCGTCGAGGAGAGTTCCTGTGGATCCAAAGGTGGATCTGAAGAGGTGAAGACCTGAAAGCAGAGGGGACAATGTTCAAAGTCACTAGCCAGTGACTACTGTGGAACCAGGATGGAACCAGGTGATGTCGGCTGCAAACAGGCGAAGAGGTGAAGATTGTCTCTGCAGCCACGTGGATACGAAGAGGTCAGGGATGTCCAGGCGTTGGTCACAAGCTTTCCCACAAAGGTTCTAGCTGATGGCAGTGTCGGCTTCTTGATCAGAGCAAACAGGCCTTGGCTCATGCAAGCCATGCAGGAATCGATGCAAGCTTCTCACTCGGACCAGCAAGGTCAGAGCGGGTGCTCCTTTTCAGGGGAGCGAGGGCCAGTCTGGAGCAACCAGACCAGTGGTGTTGTTTGTAGGTTTAATAGCCAAGATAGCCGCTAGCCACGTGGCATGTGGCCGGGATGGCGCGTTTAGTGGCAAAGTGCAAAAGGGCCCCACGCAGATCATGGAGATGCTGGGGGGCTGATCTTCGATGCAAAGACTGCTCGATGATGGGGCTTCTCAAACCCCAAAGCACAGCATCAAGGGTGCCTTGGGTGCTGCACAGTCAGCTTCTTGGGGGTCTTTCGAGATGGCCGGTCCCACATCTCTCGTTGCCTCCACGGGTCTCTTCTTTTCAGGGACTGTGGATCGGGCTCTGAGATGTCTGGGAGTCTGGGTCTCGTCAGGCGCTGGGCTCAGGCTCCAGCAGGAGACAGCAGCAAAGCAGACGTCGAGTTGCAGGATGGTGCCTGTATTCACAGGGTGGTCACTCCTTGGCCACAAGGGAGATGCTCTTCAGTCTTCTGTGCAGCAGAATGTTGAAGTCCAGTTTTCTTCTTAGTTTCAAGTCGAGTTCAGGATGATCTGAAGTCTTGGGACACAGCTCCTACTCTTATTCCAAATCTGGGGGCCGGATCACCTGCTAGGTTCCTCCTCTGGGTGGGACCAGGAAGGGGGGTGGTTACACCCCCTTTCCTTTTGTCTAGCTCCACGCAGGGACTGGGGCTGGAAAGCCCCAGCACCGGTTTGGGCTGGCTTATGCACGGGGACACCTTGTGTGCCCCCGGAATGTCTCATTCTATTCAGCCCTGTCCTACCCAATACACAAAATTCTGTCTGGGGAGGTGCTCGCACCTCCCAAGGCAGGAAACCCTTTGTCCAAGCCTCCCTCGCTGGAAGGACTCCCAGCAGCAGGAGGTCAGACTTGTGTCTGTGGTGGCAGCATCCATTTTGTGATGCTGAGGCTCGAGTTTAACTTTAACCGGGGTTCAGGTTATGTACATGTCGTGTCCCTCTAGAAGGGTGGAACGCTACCCCCGTCACCAGAACTGGCGAGGGGGTAGTATCCCAATTCGTATGACACCTTACTCGACATGTTTTGATAAAGCCAAACCAAAGTTAGCAAGTAACCGCGAGGATTATAATGCACTTAAGAGTATATGGTATGCCAATATCCCGGAACAGCTAAGGGAGTTGTTCCCGACAGCTGCAGACGGGCTCAGCTCGTGCCAGAGCACCATCTCACATGAAACCAAGCACACTGCCTCCAGGATTGCTGAGGCCTTACATAGGAGTGGCTTATAGGTTAATATGTGTCCAGATAGGGTTAGACATAGGGATACAATATCTACGTAAAAGGTGATTACACCAACTTACTACAGCTGAGTGATCAGCCAGTTGTGTCAAATATGGAGGCCAGGCCAGGGGTGGCACAATACATGCTGCAGCCCCTGGTAGGCCTTGGCTACACCTATGCCCTAGGTACCTATGGTACACTGTTACAAGGGCCTATAAGGTGCACCAGATCCAATTTGTAATGCACCTAGAGTGCATTGGCATTAATTTAGAGAGAGAACAGCAGGCTGTGGGTCTGAGTAGCAGGCCCACAGCCACATTAAGTCATAAACCAGTGAAGCAAAAAGCAGAAATTTGGGGTGACCACAGGATAGCAGACCCTACTCTACTACAGGCCACACCTCCGGCCTTAACTGCTGCTGCTGCCTGCTGCTTTAGGAGCTCTGATCTGCTTGATCAACAGCACCAGTCACAAGCACCTCTCCCATCTCCGGTTCTCAGCAGCCAGGCGCTGTGCTGGTCCGAAGGAGCTCTGGTCGTCTAGATGGAGTCAGACCGTCACACCACAATCTGGTCCCTCCTGTGGGCTCTGGACTCTCCCTTTCACTTAGGTGCATTGGGGAGTGCACTCCCCTAATGTCCTGCTCCGAGTGGCACCGGAGCCCCACTGAGGGCTGCTGCTGCTATGCTCCGCTCTCTGTGGTACTCCAATCTGTGCAAGTTGCAACGCTGGGCACGGAAACCGCCTCCAGCACTGGTGCTGCTAAGGCCGGACGCTGTACTGCCAGGCAGAAGGTAGGTCTGGGCTGGGCGGAATGGAGCAGAGGAGAAAGGTGACTCACTCCATTGCCTCTTGGCCACGCCCCTTACAAATGTTATTGATCATTTTATAAAACTCCTCTATGAAACACTCTGTGAATGCTTTTCGCTTGTTTTTCTTTTCTTTCACACTGTCTAAGTGTTAGTGAAAAATAAACTCTCGACTTTTGACTGTTATTTTCTGAATAAATCATGTGCATTTGTGGCCTACTCTAACACTCTCAGCATGTGCCTGCACAGTTTTAATCTTTCCAATTTTAGTCTTGCACTGTTAGTTTCACACCATTTGTTTAATAATTAACACAATGAAGAGTTCAATCCGAGCAGGTTTCATTTCGCGAAAACCCTGCTCCATCAATCCCCCTTTGATGGCAACTTGAGCCATCATAAAAACCAACTCAAAAATATATTTTGTCATTGTTTATACTATTTAGAAAGCAGTTGTTCTCTTTTGTTTCAACATAACTTCATCTATACCCTTTACTATTTCATAGTAATTTCCCCTTCTGTCTTCCAATTCTACCTCTTCTATCTTTCTCTTCTTTCCTCTTCACTTAGTATCTAGTGTTTGTTTCTTGCACTTACAGCACTTATATATTAAAACCAGCATTAGTATCCCTGTAGCTACAGCAACTATAGGTGTTAGTATTTTCCCTTGCAAGCCATTACCAAAAGTAGAAAACCAATTACCCACTGAGGAGAAACCCTTAACAAGTCTCGCCCAAGCACCATTAACCTTCAGTTCAGTTTAATCTTCCCTTAATTGTGTAAGGTTTTTAATATATCCCTTCAGGCTTTTACTTTTGTCAGGGATAGAAGTACAGCACTGCTGAATCTTCAACATACTACAGACTCCACCCTCTTTTGCCAATAATACATCTAGAGCAAGTCTATTCTGTAAGACCATAGATCTTATAGCAACCATTTCTGTATCAATCACTTACTACCCACCAGCAGTTAAACAATCAACCACTGTGGACAATGTTCTAATTGTATGTGATTTTTTTAAAATTACCCCAACTGAAGGTATCAATGCTCCAAAAATATCTTCCAATCAATCAATTAATCAGGGGAATTGTAAGCGTACTACTTACCCGTGAGGGTCTCAAGGTGCTAGGGGGGGGGGGTAAGCAGCTCCGTTCAGTCGTAGAGCCAGGTCTTGGATGTCTTTCTGAAGATGTTCAGGGAAGGGGCGCGTCTGATGTCGATCAGGAGCTTGTGCCAGGTCAGGCTCTTCCACCTGTTCTGGCTCTGTGGATACACAGGGTTTCGACGAGGGCAAGGTTGGCGGATCGGAGGTTTCTCTTGGGTACGTGGAAGAAGATTGAGCTATTGGGATCTGGTGTTGTGGAGGCATTTGTAGGTATTGATGAGTAACTCTCTTCTCCACGGGGAGCCAGTGGATGTTTCGCAGGTTTTGGGTGATGTGTTTATTTCGAAGGATGCCGAATACAAGTCTGGCTGTGGTGTTCTGTATGGTCTGGGGCATGCGGAGCAGAGACTTATTGATCCTGGCATAGAGAGTGTTTCTGTAGTCCAGTCTGCTGGTTATGAGTGCGTGGGTGACGGCCTTCCTTGATTCGGGGGATCCATTTCAAGGTCTTTCGGAGGGTACAGAGGGTGTTGAAGCAGCTGAAGGCGACGGCGTTGACCTATCGGGTCATGGAGAGGGAGGAGTCGAGTACGATGCCGTGGTTCCGGGCATGGTCATTGAGTAGGAGGTGGCCCACAATATCTGCAGCACTGATTCCCCTTTTATTTTGTGTTAGTTCACTCTTCCTTTCATTCATTCCAAGACTTTTATCTAAGTGATAAACCATGGGAAACACTATCCCCATATAACAACTCCCATACCATGTGCAGGCAACCTATTGTAGGTTTTTTTACCACACACATAATATATTCCATGGAAAACAGGATCCTTACCACCTCTTATTTCCGAACCTCCCGTAATTAGGAAAACATGATCACATTCACTGGAACCAATGAAATAATTGTTAAAATTATTCCTTAGTCTAAGTGGAAAACGTTCCCCTATGATGGTAATCCATAGTCGTTACAGCATATGCCGTACCCTTTTTGTAATCACCTTCTCTAAAAGCCTAAGTAGGTACACAGTACTTTTGCTCAGAAGCCTTTTCTTCAAAACTCTGTCTTCTATCTTCTACCAAATTTATAAATTCAATCTCCTCTTGAGGCAAACTACAGGTTAAATTATTATGATGTGCACATACAGTATCTATTGTTTTAGTCGTTTTCAGCATTTTATGCACTATATTACCTATTCATATTCTTTTTAATTGCCACTTCAGAAAATACACAATCATAATTTGAATAAAAGTACTGCAAACTTCCTTTCTCACAGAACAAAATTTTTAGGACACTTCACGAAATTCCATATGTTAAAGCAAGGTGATGATAGGTTACCCCCTAAGACCCAGACAACAGTAATTGCATGCACACATAACAGTCTCTCGCATCCATAGTATCCACACATTCATACAGTAATTTAGTAAAAACATGTACTGAACAAACCATTAAAGGAATTATCCTAGTGATATATTTTATCACCTGTTATTTTCTCAATGTTAGTTTGTGGTTATTCTGTAACCTTTCCCACGTCTTCTTTTTCACTCAACATATTATTAGTAATATTGTTCTTAGTAGGATACATAAAATAAGGCACCACAACAATTAGTGTTAACCAAGCAAACATTAGGAGTAGTACACTTATAAAGCAAGCATTAATACATCTACTTTAAAAACATTTGTCTTTTGTTTTGAAATCCAGTCTATGAAAAATTTGCCTTTGCCATTTTCTAATAAAATCAAAATAATTTAAACTACAACTAATAAATAAAAAAATAAAAAAAACTAGCAAACATAATGAAAAATAGTAATAAATAGTGTGTAGTGTATCCAACAAGCACTTATTAAGCCTCCTTGCTTTACCCCTCTCTCTCTTTTTTATATCTTCGCAGCCTTCAACTCATTTCCAGCTTTATTTTCTGCACTCTTCAGAGTGATCTTTTTCAATTTTCTGCACCCCAACTTTTAACACAGTTCGTTTAGGGTGGCACATAACAGTGTTTGTGACTCGATTCTGCAACAGTCTTTTCCCCACACTGATGTGTGTTCAGCTGCTTCAGCCACCACATATGTTTATTTAGGAGTTCTGTACTTCTTGTTCAGGACTCTTGCCCTTTTTGTTCTCCTAAATGCATCTTCTTCAGAGTTACTTTGTTCTGTTTGGCTCAATACTTCTATTGTGTTTGGAACTTTTTCTTTCAGAGTATATTTCAGTCTTTCACTCCCTTTGGCCATATATCTCATTTTTTTGCCTTTTTCACTTGCACAGTATCACCAGATTCAAGACTTTGTTCACAACTTCCTTTGTTTGCTTCTTTCCTTGTTTCCAATTGTTCATGAATCAAATGTTCTTCATCATTGACATTGACAACTGTCCCATGAGACCCAGTAACTGGTGCCCACCATATTCAACTTTGTCAGGCTCAGGCTCTCCTTGACTCTCAGCCTTCTTCATTTGTTTCTGTCCTTTGAAATGAACTTGGGACTCTTCTTGTGTGACTTGCCTGTATCCAATTTGGTAAGCCACCACATTTTACTGATGTCGTTGTTACCAGTATCACTTGGAATGACCCATGCAAACGGGGTTCCTAATACGACTTTATCACATTTATCTTCACCAGAATCCACTCTCCTGGGCTTAGGTCATGTGCTTGTTCTTGCTGTGTTGTGGTTGCAACTTCTCCAACCTGATGAGACACAGAACGCACCAGATCGGTCAATCCTTTGCAATCATCGAGCACTAGAGTTATATTCATCAGTTGATTTGCTGGGACTATTTCCTGCCTCATTGTTCTGCCCATATCTACTTTGTGGGGCGATAATCAGGAATACTTCTGAGACTCATCAAAAATAAAGGTAAAGCATCTGTCCATTTTAGTGCTGTGGATACACATAATTTCGAGAGTCTTGACTTAACGTGTGTGTGTATGTATTGGCATTTATATAGCGCACTACTTACCCGTAGGGTCCCAAGGCGCTTCGACCGCTGCGAAACCCTTCCTGGCTTCCCTGAGAGATGGTCCCTTAATGGGTATCTCCAGGGTGAGACCAGGCATCCCCGGCGGTCTGGTGGGGCCGTTAGTGAAGATGAGGCAAGCTAATGCCCAGAGTTGCCGAGTGTGATCGCTGATCAGAGTGGGCACCGAGGCGAGAGAATTATCGAGTCCGCTGACCCTGGTCCAGAAACCTGCCGCGCCGGGAATCGAACCCTGGTCCCGGGCCGTCCTCTGCTCTCGGGTCTGCCGCCTCTAACCAGTGAGCCACACTACTTTAACAGTGCCATTAATCTGTTTGACCAAGCCTGAAGCTTCTGGTCAATAGACATAATGTAGTTTTTGCTCAATTTGCAATGAAGCACTAATCATCCAAATTATTTCATTATTAAAATGAGTTCCTTTATCTGTTTTTAAAGAGACTGAAAATCTAAACTGTGGAATTTTCTGTTAGACTATCATTTCGTCCTGTTGGATATGCTTCTACCCAACGAGAGAACAAACACACCACAACCAATACACATTTCAAACCATTACATGGGGGTACTACTATGAAGTCTGCCTGCAGTCCGGCAAATGGATCTGCTGCTTTTCCAATTTGTTCCCAACTGACAACAGTCTTTTCTTTCTTCCTGCGTTTAGCTGCTGGCAAGTTATACACCTCTGGCAATGACTTTTTGCAATGAGTCTGAACTTCGGCTTATACCAAGATTACTTGTAAAGTCTGATCATCGCATCGCACTCTACATGTGTTAAGCCATGATACATCCTTGCCATCTGTGATAGCAGGCTGACTGGCATTTTTGGTCTCCTGTCTGCTCCATTTTTAGCCCTTCGATAACAACCTGCTTTGATCCGTGTTTCTTTTTCCTCCTCACTAGCTTCTTGCTGTAATTGTCTAACCTTTTCCTATGTCTCCACAGAAGAGAAAATCAGATGAAAATTTGTATGTGATTTTTGCGTTTCTTTGTTTATTGAAATTGAATTTTGAGCACAGAAATGCACAACTTGGTCAGCATATCTGTTACCACTAGCCACATAATCGATTACAGATTTGTGTGCTGAACATTTCACCACCCCAATCTCTTTGGGCAATTGCACTGCATGCTTTTTCAAATTGTTGAACCTGATGATGTCAAAAAACATGTTGCATCTGAAATTGTCTGAAGTCATGCACAACCCCAAAACCATATTGACTATCAGTGAATATGGTTATTTTCAGATTCATGGCAATTATACATACTCTGGACAGCGCAGTCAGTTCAGAAACATGTGCAGAACGTTTTCCTTTCAAGCATAAAGCTTCAAGAACCATAGCCACTGTACAGACTGAATAGGAAGCATGTAAAGTGCCCTTTTTATCTCTCAAGCAAGATCCTTCCTCAAACATCACACAATCAGATTCAGGCAATGGTATGTATTTTATATCTGGCCTTGGTTTTGCACTAATTTAGCCACATCCAGACAATCATGATCTACTTCCTCCACCACTTCCTCACAACTTGGACTTGGTAGCAATGTAGCTGAATTCAAATGTGTACATCTTGTCATAGTCACATACTCTGCTCCCAGTATCACTCTTAAATACCTTGTCAATCGACTACTTGTAAGATGCTATGTTTGCGTTCTTGTCTGCAAAATCTTAACAGATTGTGGCACATACACTCTCAATGGATGTCCATAACAATTGATTCACCATGCTCCAAACCCACATAAGTATCCCCAACTGCTTTTAAACAACCTGGTAATGCTGCAGCAACTGAATCCAAGGTGGCAGAAAAATATGTCACTGGACAGCGTGCCGTTCCATGCTTTTGTGTTAGAACTGAGAGTGCACAACCATCTTTTTCGCAACAACATAGTGCAAAATCCTTACTGTAATCTTGCATTCCTAATGTGGGTGCTCGACAAAGGCTGCCTCGAATCTCTAGAAATGCCCTAATGCATTCTTCATCCAATTCAATTGGATCGATCAGACCTTTATGTGTCAATCTCTGTAATGGCTTGGCTGTCAGTGAAAAACCACAGATCTATTGTCTGCAGTATCCAACCATACTCAAGAGCATTCAAACTTATTTCTGTTTTATGGGAGGGCCCATCTGCAAGATCACAGTTATTGGATCTTATGATACTGTCCTGACTCCCTATTTAAACTTGTGTCCCAAATATTGAACTTCTTTTTTACAAAATTGCAGTTTGGCCGGTGACACTTAATGCACACCTACTGCAAAATGTTGGCATAGAGTAATTGTATTTGTCACACATACTTCCCTTGTCTTTGATGCAACAAGTAAGTCATCAATCTATGTACCAGTACCGAGTCTTCTGGCATTAACAATGACCCCAAACTTTTTTTCAAAATCTCATTGAAAATTGAGGGACTCTCTGTATACCCTTGAGGAACTCAGCACCATGCCAATACATGGTCTCCAAACCGGAATGCAAAAAGATATAGGCCATCTGGATGCAAGGGTGTCGAGCAAACTGCTTGGCATAAATCAATTACAGTGAACCACTCTGCCTCACAAGGAATTTGGTAAAGGTTTAATGCTGGCTTTGGCACTGTTGGACAACAAGGTATCACTAATATTATTATTCTTTCCTCCGGAACTAGCTTATGTTTCCCACTCAGTTTCTTAATCCACATAATTGGTGAATTACAAGGACTCCCTAGTATCTCACTCAAAATGCCTTATTCAATTACAGATGTTATGACTGCAATGATCGGGGGTGTGGCCAACCACCAAGTATGGCAGATGCGCTGTAAGAGAGCTCCGTGCCCAGAAATCATCCTGCCCAATCCTCTCAGATTGGGCGACACCAGCCTTTACAAGTCACTAAGGGTGCTCTGCTGCATCTCTGGGGAGCGACTTGCCACGGCTGGGTGCCCCTGATAACTGACAGAGAGCAAGGAGCCGGGGGGTGCCTGAGTGGGCCGCAGCCCAGCCTGTGAACGCTGTGGACACTGCATCGGCCGACCCGTGCTACAATTGAAAGAAAGAGCCTGTGCATACCTGTCCCCCTCCCCGAGTTCCAGGGGGGGCCCTGACGATGGGCGTCTAAAGGAAGGGAAGCTCACTGCAGAATTATGTGACTTATGGGCCTGCTGAGATGCCTGATGCCCTCCTGCGGTGACTGGCTGGTTGGCGTGGGGGGTCCAGCCCTCCCGGCAGGCGGGTGCCATGTCCTCTTCAGCGCTGTGAGCACTCGGCATGGCACACAAGGTATGAAAACGCCTGGAGGGTAGTGGACCGGAGCAGCATTGAGAGGCGTATCCGCTGGAAACCCAGACCAGAGCGGCAAGTCCTTAAAATCCTGTAAACACGGTGAGCTCAGCAAAGGTGGCTGCGGGCTGAGAGACTGGACGGGGCTGAGCCGTGAGCCAGCCTCACATCGGAGAGGATCAGATGCCCAGACCGGCCACCTACTCCCCCTCGACCCTGCTGCCTTGCAGGACCTTCCGGCAGCCCTGGCTGACGCTGGACTCCTGTGCTCTGCAGCGAGCAGATGAGCCCTGGAATTGTGCCACTAAGGAGGCAGTCAGGACCGGAGGGCTGCTGCGGAGGGTTTGCTACATGGCGGGGAGCTGCGGGCGTCAAGACAGCCACAGGACACTGCTGGCGCGACTGCCAGCCCTCGTTGGGTGAGGCCGCTTGCCGTGCTGCATCGCCCGAGGTACGCCTGCATGGTTACCATTGTGAGACTGCAGCTGGTTGTCCGGGCGGGGGCTGCCTAAGGACTGTTCCTGCTGATGGGCTTGCAAGGAACTGTTGGGATATTACTTGCTACAGCAAGGCCTGACTGGGAGCCTGTACACGACCTTGTCACCCAACAGGCGGTGAGTGCAGAGAGTGTGGTAGCTGGGGTGGTGGAGGCACACCCACTCACCCCTCACGCTTACCCTGTGGTTACCACCAAAATACTAGCTCCAGGGGTTAAGGAGGGGGACCTGATAAAGTGGCACGAAGAGCAGTAACCGGGGCCGCAACCAACGAAAACGAACGCCTGTATAAACCCACTGGCCTGCGGGACCTGGTTAGCCGTCATTGAGTCAGTGGTGGCTCTGCAACGCTTGGCGCTGGGGGCTGCAGGCTGTGATTACCGCCCTCCATACACGCTGCAGCATTGGCGTGGACTGGATTCTAGCCCCCCCATGACTGCTTTGCTTGGGACCTCGTGGTAGCGCCAGCAACGCGAGCTCACGGCTGCTGGCTGAGACTCTGTGTGGCGTCTGCTTACACCCTACTACAAGGACGACTCGGGCACGGACATACGACGGGATGCCCCAAGAGAAAGATCATAGGTCCCAACAGCGCTCGGAACCCAGACCACAGAGGAAAGTGATGCCCCTACACAAATGACTAAAACTATCCCACCAACTAACCTGGAGACTGCACCTGATAAATTGGACCTGATACTGCAGGAAGTGCAGGAATAGAGAAAGGCTACAGAACAACAATTAGGATCTCTTACATCCGGATTCCCTCTCCTAAAGGCTGACCATGCCAAGCTCACCGCCACAGTTAAGAACAACAAACTGGTACTGGCAGAAATACTGCTGAAACACAAAGCACAGAGCGAACAACTTGAGCAACTCCAACAGCAGGTAGCGCGACTCCAGGACAGAGTTGATGATGTGGAGGGGAGAGCCAGATGCAATAACATCTGTGTAATTGGCCTGCCGGAATGAAGCAAGGGGCAGAACGCAACTGCCTTCATGGAACGATGGTTCAGAGACCATGTGGCCCCAGAAGGTCTCTCAGATTTCTTCTGTGTAGAACAGGCACACAGTATTCCTTCCGGCAGACCAACAGCAGGAGCCCAACCCGGCCATCTGATAGTGAAAATATTGAATTTTAGAGACTGGGACGTACTGCTGCAGAAAGCCAGGGAGCTGTCTCAAATTCAGGATCAAAACCAGAGAGTATCTCTCTACCCGGATTACACTGTTCTGGTGCAAAGAAAGCGCTCCCAATATACGGCAGCGAAGACCAAAACTAAGAGCACTGGACATTTAATACGCCCTGCTATTCCCGGCCAGACTCAAAGTGATTTATGACCAAAAAACGCAGTTCTTCGATACCCCGGAGGAGGCTGAGGAACAGCTTGAGATCATGTTCCCCCCATCGGGGTCCGGACCCTCTTCATGAAGACTATCTAGTGCCCCAAAGCCCAAGCTGAGCTGGTGACTGCCACTTAGAGTGACAAACATTGCATTCCAGGTGGACCCTCCACCAGACCTGGCTCGGAGGGGTCGAGCGGAGGCAATGGCAGCGGCTAGCAAATTCTGGAAAGGCACGCACCACATATCCTCAGACTCCTCTGAAGAACACTTCGTACATTCAGACTCTGAAAACAGCATAGCGTTGTTTAGTGGTATTACTCCTCAAACTACAGAGGGCTCCCTAGGTTAAAAACAGGGGCATAGTGAGAAGTACTGTCCGCTATACGAGAAACACTGCATCAGAAGTACAGCAGCATACCCGTTACTGTAAACCCGATCTCAACACCCACTACTCAAGTCAGTCTGGGTAGCGTTGCACTCGTGCTGTTTCTATCTCCATGGTTAGATTGCTAGAGCCGCTCACCCCCATGGCGAATGCAAGAGCTGCAATGGTAATAGCTAACACTGTTGTCATTATGGTTTGGACCAGCACTGTTTTTCTGCTGGACTTAGTATTTTTTGTTAGAGTTTTAATGTTCGTTCAGTCTGGCCCAACCCTCCCTACTGCTCCACCTACCATTGACCCTCCTCGCTGGACACGCGCAGGACACTGCTGACCATGCATACACATGAGGGATAGCTACAAAATATTAGCCTGGAACGTAAGGGGGACTAGTGTCTATATATAAATGACACAGAATCCATGTGCAACTAAACAGACAGAATGCTCATATAGTCTGCCTGTAGGAATTCCACCTCACCGCTGCTGAGACTTCTCCACGTCCTACTCCGCCTTTGCACGAGGCACCTCTATATGGATACGGAGTTGGGTTCCCTTTAAGTCACTGGAACAGGGGGTGGACCCACTGGGGAGGTACATACTGGTGAGGGGTACCCTAGATGGCACACAAATAGTAATAGGGAGTATATATGCCTCTAACTACAAACAGGATAAATTCCTCCAGAGCCTTATCTCAGTACTTGCGCCATGGGCAGCATACCCATGGATACTCGGTGGGGATTACAATGCAGTGCTAGATGTAGACATAGACAGATCGCATCCCCCCTCCAAGGCACTGCTGCACTTAAGCAGGCTGACGCACTATGCGAATAGGTGGAGGGCTGGTCCCCGGGAGACGCCAGGTGGCTGAAGTACCCAAGCAGTAGGTAATACTCCTTCTTTTCCCACCCACACCAACTGCACACTAGAATAACCAGGATCTTGTGTTCCCTCACTACCACTATCCAAGTGACACATGCAACGTATCTGGAAAAAAACATCTCAGACCATAACCCGTTAAAGGTTACCCTTGCTTTGGGTAGAATTGCCCCCCAGTCCCCACCTGGAAAATATGGCCCCAGATGCTCGAAGACCCGGTCTTTCACAGAACACAGTCTGTGGGGATCACAAACTACGTCGCTGAGAATGCTGGCACCACCTCCTCACTACAGGTGGAGTTGGATGCATTTAAGATGGTGATAAGGAAAATACCAATTGGCACCACAGCGGGGGTTAGAAAAGAAATACACAACAACATAACGGAGGTCGTAACCTCATTGAATAAACTAGAAAAGTGTGCAGCAGCAGACCCTGTCAAGGGCGCGGCGCTACAGGAAGCCCGTATCAAACAAACAGCTATTAGAAATGCTCTGACAGATTGATCACACTGCCTACACATGCACAAAACATGTAGAAGCTGACAAAGCTGGCCCGCTTCTAGCGTGAATAATCAGAGACGACCCCCCACAGACCCAGTACATGAGGTGACCATGCTAAGTGGGACCATTGCTGACACACAACAAGACAGTAACACCGCCTTTTGTGAGTATTACCAAACCCCATACCAATCACCTCCGCCAATGGTAGAAGATTCTTTCCATGCATTCCTGGCTGACATTCCATTCCCCAAACTCACACAAGCAGCGCAAAAACCTCTCTGGCCCAATCACGAAGGCAGACATCAAAGAAGCCATTCATGACCTCCAGCACAATAGGGCCCTGGGCATAGATGGCCTCCCTGTTGAGTTCTTCACCACTTATGCAGAAGTCCTGGTCCCGCACCTAGAGCGACTATACCACGCCGCAATAGAGTCGGGCATGCTACCCTACACCACAATGCAGGCATTAGGGTGTCCCTCCCCAATCCGGGCCGCTCGTTATTAGACATCTCAGGATATAGACCCTTATCCCTGCTCACAATTGAATATAAAATGCAGAGTAAGGTCCTTGCACGTCGCTTATTCCCGTACTTACACAAACTCATCCACCCAGACTAATGCAGGTTTGTGCCGTTGAGGTGTACCTCGCTAAACATTAGGAGGTTGTACCACGTCATGGAAGCAACTCCCTCAGACACCCACACGGCTGGTTGCATCACTTACTTTAGACTTACGTCAGGTGTTAGATTCTCTTAGATGGGATTACATGGTTCAGGTACTGGGAAGGTTTGGCTTACCCCCTGCCTATCTGAAATACGTCCAGTTGTTTTACTCAACGCCCACTGCAAGGGCCCGCACAGACAAGCACATCTCACGGGTGTACCCCGTTGGCAGGGGCACCCTACAGGGATGCGCGCTGTCCACTCTACTGTTTGTTTTAGCACTAGAACCGCAGACTTTTAAGTTACGCTTAGTGGCAGAACAGAGGGGGATCCGGCTGGGCACTGCAACATATGTGTTATCTGCATAAGAAGAAGACAAAATATTATATATAAATGACCTGACTGCGGACCTCACACCGATACCGGAGATCTTTACTCATTTTGCAACACTTTCAGGGCTCACCATAAATTAGACCAAGTCGCAGGCCTTCTTCTTTCACCCGGAGGGGAGTCCAGAGAAAATACAATTCGGAGCATATAATCTGGCGGTTGCCCTGTATACCTTCAAATACCTGGGCATGCAAATTTACAGAACCACGCCAGACCTTATTTAGGGGAACCTGAACAATGCTATCCAAGCTCTCTGACCCCAGGTCACCTTCTGGACGTCCCTACCACTCTCGGTGATGGGTAGAGTGGTGATTTCGAAAATGGTGGTTCTCCCCTGAATACTATATTATATTGCAAATGGACCAGTAGTGATTCCAACACCTATACTTACTTCACTAAACAAGATACTGACTGACCTGATCTGGGGAAATGGCTGCTGTAGAGTGAGCCTGGCTAAACTGCAGCTGGACCCAGACAAGGGTGGTCTGGGGGTCCTGGACCTTCGCGCCTATGGCTATGCGAGCCAACTGCAATGGCTATCATTTTGGTTGGCAGGGCGTAACTTACACGAAATTGGCTACACAACCCATGAGCTTGCCCAAAGGGAACTGCATACACTTCTGCTCCTGCGAGCCAGAATGCCAGTATCTGCCCCAACACTCTAAGGTACTGCACTTACTCACTGGAAAAAATACCTTCACTACACACGTAGTTTCCCCCCATACTCTGACAACACGCTGCTAGTGGGGATCCCCACCCCTACCGGCCTGCTCTCAAAAACAGAGGATACTGGCTTGGGCTGAGGGCGGGGTGGCCACGGTTGGTGCATTGTTCATTGACGGCGCCCTTATGGACCATGATAACTTCTCCAGGCAGCACGGAATCACAGACAAAGTCAAAGTCAAAAACAGCTTTATTCGATTTTGATAGAAGAAAAATCATAAAAGCACAATAAAAGCAATAAATAAACATTTGCGTCTTAATTCATATAAGTGTATTAAAAAAAAGTAAAAAACATTTAAAAGGGAGAGTTTAACTTGATTACAAAATTTATAATAAATCAGTTCATTGAGATCCTAGTTCTAATTATAGTTTTTAGGAAAGATGACACAAAGTACATGATCAATTCATCTTCCAACATTTTCAGTCTCAATACAGCTGTCCTACATTGTCTTAGACCCCACTTTCTCAGGACTGGGATTAAAAATCTTTTCCTTGAGAAACTGTAAAATTTGCAAAAAAGTATACAGTGTAAAGTGGACTGTGCTGAAACATCATCACAGGGGAATAATATCAGATTATTGGACCAGCAATTTAAATCAGGAAAAGTAACCAATTTAAAAAAGGTCCCTCCCCTAAATCGTGTGAGTAGCAGGCGAGAATAACAGCTTTGCACCTGAGTCAAATACGGCTGGATGCCTTGCCCTTGGAGAATCAAATGGTTCTCTATGACTGATATCTTACATTTCTCAGTCATCCATCGCTTGTTCTCTAAAAAGTGCAAGCAAGTTTGTTTCAACTGCTTCCTTGAAACAGTTTCAAGGCAACTCGGGGAGTCAAAATATTCCTCATGTCCAATATCGGCTAAAGATCTTTTGACATACATGATCAAGGGAATCCTTGTGACCCCCTCTAACTTAAGGCAATCCAAAATTACATTTCTGTTCAGGCCTGTCTCATCACTCGACCACACCTTATGCCAAAGTAATATGGGATCGACTTTAATAAGGTCTGAGATATAATGAATACCTAGTTCTTGATGGCACACATAGGTAGAAGTGGACTTTGGGACGGCTAACAGGTAGTGGAGGAATGCGTTCTCACACAGCTGTAATGTGTGAGTTTCTTTAATCCTCATACCCCTGCACCGTATATTGCAGTGGACACACATTTAGAATTGTAAATGTCCAATAATACTGGGACTGGACGGCCCCCAACTTGTTAGCGGAGTTTCGGATAGCCCCGATTGCTCGTGAGAATGCCAGTTTTCTAGCCTGGGCTGCCGAGGACCAGGTCTCCTTTTATCAAAGTTAATGCCCAGGTAAGAAAATGTGTCAGTCGTATCTATTTTTGTGCCTGAAAGAAAGATTTTACATGTTGGGGACTTCTTCATAGTACAGCACATAGTGATGGTCTTACTTATGTTTATCTTTAGGCCTCTATCACTCATGTACTGTGAGAATTTGATAAGCAATCTTTGAAGGTCGACTTGGGTCTGCGCCATAATCACTGCATTGTCTGCATATAATAAAATGGGGACAGGGGTATTCCTAATTTTGGGGTAATCCTGCGGCTCTTCCGTAAGATGAGAGGCTACACTGTTTATATATAAATTAAACAGGAATGGTGCAAGTATGCACCCCTGTCTCACTCCCTTTTTTCATATCAAATTTGGAAGTGCATTCGCCCTTGTTTCCGTACCTTACCCTTGCCCCAGCTCCCCGAAATAGTTCCTTTATGAAATTTAGCAGATTCGAATCAACACCCAGTTGCAGTAATATGGTCCAAAGTTTGTCATGGTTCAAACAGTCAAAGGCCTAGCTTAGGTCTACAAAAGTAAAAAATAATTTTTCTTTTTTAGCCGCTACATACTTGGCTATTATCAATGCTAAGTTCAGCCCTTGCTCAGTTGTGCCAAGTCCTGCCCTAAACCCATATTGATACTGTGAAAGTATATCGGGGTCTTCCACCCAAAGTTGCAATCTGTTAAGTATGACCCTCCCAGCAACCTTCACGAGTGAATCCAATAACGAGATGGGTCGATAACATTTTGGTTCACTACGGTCGCCCTTCTTGAAAATGGGGATCACAATGGCCTCTTGCCATGTGTTAAAAACCCATGTTTATTACAGCTGTTTAAGACATTCATTAAAAGTGGGGCCCATAATTCTATATTGGATTTGTATACATCTACCGGCACCCCATCCGCTCCTGGTGCTTTCCCTGCAGCACTATTATTAATGGCCATTTCAACTTCCTTATGTGAAAAATTCAATATTTATGGGAAAGGTTGCTTGTGCCACATCAGATACTCCATCAGTGTGTTCTGGACTCAGAACCTCGTTTAAAACATCTGCCTGATAGAGCTCACTAAAGTAGGTTACCCATGTTTTCTCGGTAATTGCCACTTCTATCGAATCAGTTTCATTAGTAGAGAAAAAAGGGGCATTTACGGCCTTCCAAAGCCCAGTATTGTCTTTGGTCAGACAAGCTTGATGTAGCGCCTGCCAGGCGTCCTGTTTCAATTCTCTTTTACGAGTTTTTACTGCATGTTGATAAGCAGTTCTGTCTGATCTTATTTCAACCGGGTTTCTTGGTTCTGTCTTTAGAGTTACCATTAAATGTGCATGCATCTTACTGCACTCCGAGTTGAACCATCTCTGGATATTTGCTTTGCCAGGTATCTGTGAGCTTGTAAGAAGCTGTCAGATTTCCTCGCTAATTATGAGGAAGGCCTTACTAACTATGGCATCATCATTATCCGCATTGAGACATGTTTCAAATTCCCTGTATTTGTTTTTAATGAGACTTTCAAAGAAGGCAACTGGCTCTACTTTGTTCCACTTAATGGCATATCCATTCTTCTTAGCAAGGCTTAACTTATAACTGTATAAACTTTCAGTTAAATTATTTACTTTACCTTGGCACGTTGCAAAAGTGAGGGATAGGCCAATTGGGAGATGATCACTCATTGCTATCTCACATGTGTTATAAGTGAGAATGCAACTAGAATGCAGCTTGGATATTAGGGCAAAATCTATGACAGTTTTACATCCCCTCCCAATATATGTTGGCCTAAAGGGAACCGAAGGAGAACATAATTTGTTTGTAAACCCCAAGACTAGTTTAAAAACTAAATCGTTAAAGAGATTGCCCAAGGTAGTATGGGAGAAATGTGCGCAAGTATCTTCTTTACCTGAGCACAAGCCACAGATGTTCAAGTCACTATGTGGGCATAGGAGACAGCTAAAATCGCCCACCCATATACTGCATCTCTCCCCTGTCTTCCTTTCTTCAATGCTCTTTATGGTTTGTGACATGTCCTCTAAAATCTTGCTTCTCTCTGTTTTTAGAATATTTTTGTAAAAATTTAGCAGGACTATTTTTTGATTTCCCCCAACCGTCATCTGCAATATCTGGTAGTATTCAGAGACGGATTCGAATTTTACTTTTACGCAGTTTAGAAGATTAGAACTGTAGGTGCAAAAGCCCCCCTTGTTTCTTCCCCTTGCCACACGAGTAGCAGGGGTATGAAAAGTGCGATGGCAATTTATGTGGATAGGCTCCATTACCCAGCATTCCTGTAAACAAATGATGGAGTATTCTCGGATAAATGATAGGCAGCCAGGATCCCTTGTCCTGGCAGATAGCCCTGCGATGTTCCAAGACATCAGTCTGATGTTGTCTACTATATCTAAGTTGGAAGCTGTTAACCTATCATCTGTGGGGGGCGCTAGAGGGCGCCGAGCAAGATGGCCGCACTTGCGTGAGGCTCCGCCGAGACCATCCAATATTCGCTTATTTATCCTGCAAATCCCGACTTCTAACTAAGTTGTGCACTCCCCTCTAACTTTGGGGGGTCGCATAGGGCGCTTTTCTCCTGAACGGCGGCTGCAGAGGACACCCCCGGATCCGAGCTGCCCTCCGCCGGAGTCCCGCCTGCGGAGCCTCGCCTTTCGTGGAGAGCCCGTCCTGCTGCAGTCCGGGCTGGAGACCCCCCTGCGGGGGGAGCCTGAAAGAAGCGGTGCCTGATACCTGTGGTGGCGGTGCCGGTGAAGACTCCTCCGAGCGGCGCCAGGACAACGACCGGCCGGATCCCGGCCCTGTTGGTTGCGGTGAGTGTGGCGGGGCACTACGCAAGCCCGGGGCTGCGGAGGTGGCGCCGGGCCGTGCTAGGCCGCGCTGCGCGAGCTGTAGCCGGCGGGGGCACGGGGAGAAGGCCTGCAGGGTGGTGGGGCGGCGGCGCTGTGGTTCCTGATCACGCAGCTTATCGGACTGCACTTCATGGGGGCTGAACCCTCGCTACGGCCATTATGCAGTGAAAGAGTGCAGGGTGCTGCTATATAGTGGAGGAAACCTTCTGCACCCGCCATTTTGTGTCCACCTTTCAAGAACGGCCACTAAGAGGAGGGTGCCACCTTGGGATCACAGTTTACGACACAGGCGCTGCCAGGAGGAACATACACAGTCTGTAGCCCTGGCGATATAGCCGCTAATTTGATTTTGGGGGCTGTGTGGCTGCCATTATTCACGAGAGCTGGGAGACTGATTCCAGGACGCTTTGGCGCGCTTTCGACACCGGGCGCGGTGGCACTCACTGTTCCGGGCTGGGGATAGTTGTGGAGGCTCGGGCCCACTCCTTGGTGTGGGGCAGCTGGTGTATGCTCGGTGTTTGCTTGGGGCCCCTCGCCTGATATATCTTCTCTGCGCTTCTACAACCACGACTGGGCTGCATTGATCACCGTCATGGGCAGGCTGGAGAGGAATCAGCCGAAGATCACGTTTGAGGCCAAAAAAACGGCGCTCATGTCTTCCCAGGCGCCGTCTGTCACTGAGCAAGGGGGGGCAGTTGGGGGCACCCCGAATTTGGAATCTACGTTGGTGGCTGGGCAAAAGACCCTCCAATCCATCGAAGGCACCATGGAATCTGTTAATCACCGCCTTGACCAAATGGCGACGCAATTTGACCGCCAAAACGAGCGGATGGGGGAGGTGGAACAAAGAGTGTCCGCCACCGAAGATGGCCTTGCCACGGTCTCGTCTAAGGTTTTCAATATGGAGAGGGTGTTGGCGGTCATACAGGCGAAGAATGAGGAGTTAGAAGGGAGGTCCAGAAGGAACAATGTCCGCGTCACGGGCCTGCCAGAATCCACGAATGTTGGTCGCATGGAGGACTAAATGGAACGCATGCTCATAGACATTTTTGGGGCGGACCAGTTGTCTCGTGTCTTCATAGTGGAGCGTGCCCAACGCTCCCTGGCAAAACGCACGCCGCCCGGGGCGCCGCCGCGTCCTATCGTGGCCAAGATCTTGAACTATAGAGACCGGGATACTATTCTACGCCTTGCAAGGGAAAAGGGCTTCATTGAATATCAGGGAAACAAACTTGAGTTCTATCCTGACTTTACCATGGAGGTGCAAACAGTGCGCAAGGAATTTGCCACAGTGAAACAGCTTTTGCGTGCTGAAGACATTCCATATGCCATGTTATATCCCGCTCGCCTTCAGATAGGACCTCCGTCGGATAATAAGATCTTTTCCTCCCCTAAGGCGGCCATGGACTACGCCAAAAAACTGAAAAAACGCGAAAGAGAGCCGAATGGGCTTCTGGATGGCGAGGAGGAACGGCAGGATGAAGTAGCCTAACCTGTTTCATACAATCCACTGAGGGGGGGCACAGCTGTGATGTACTGCACTGTGACTCCTTAAAAATTATACAGTTGGTAGCTGTTGCCCGTTCCTGCAATGCCCTAGTGACTGGATTGACTCGTACAACCCCCACGACTGCTGTCGTGGGACGAGCGAACTGGCCTGTGTTATTTCTCCTGGTTAAGCCATATGTGCTATTGTCTGGGCCATGCATCCTATAGGGTCTGTGGGGGGCCTGGCTTGATGGCTGTGGATGGAGGGGGGCATATGCGCCTGCCGCGCTGATTGCCTCTGGCGCTGTCCACCTCAGTTGCCGCCTCTACTGAACCATGACGGTATCAATGGGTATCATATTGCAATGTATTGATATTTGGCTGATGTTTGTTTTTTCCTATGACCACGAAGATGGGGTGAAGAGGGTTGGGGTTTTTGTTATTGAGAATGGTCTGCACTCTCCTCAGTTTTCTGGCGGGAGTTGTGTGCCGCTACGCCCCCAGATATGGGAGATCCCCACACACAGTTGTTTGCATTGTTGGGGGTTGCAAAGGGGGGGGTATGGGATGGCTTGGCAAATTGGGAATGCTGAAGTGGGTGGTGGGATGGGGGAAGGGTTTTTGGAGTTTGAGGGAGGGTTGTTGCTTATCCTGGTCAGTGGTAGGGGATCTGAGTTACCTGTAGGATGTGTTGATCATTGTTGGTATATGTACGGTGTTCCTTGCAAGAGCGTTCATGACCTTACTAGGTCGCTGGGTATCGAATGTTGGGTTGTCAGGTGGGAGCTGGTAAGGGTCTGTTGGCTGCTGGGTTGCTTGAGGGTTTGGCGATATGGATAGGGGGGGTAAACTCACATGTGTCACGTGGAATGTGCGGGGACTCAATCGGCCGCAAAAGACACGACAGATGCTTGCTTTTCTAAATAGACATAATGCTCAGGTTGTTTTTCTTCAGGAAACACACCTTCGGGGTAAAGCGGCTGAAATAGTGGGTAAGCAATGGGCGGGGGTAAGACTGGCTACGGCATATTCCTCCTATGCCCGTGGGGTGATGATTCTGATAAAGAAAAATGTCCCGTTTGAAATACACCATGAGGAGATTGACCAGGATGGGAGATATATCATTGTGCAGGGTAAATTAGGTGGTACGCTGATCACCCTTCTTACTGTATACGGACCGAATGTCGATGATCCTGACTTTTATGTTACACTCTGGAACAAACTTTATATGCTTCCCCCATCGGCTATCCTCTGCGGAGGTGATTTGAATGTCACGCTGGATGCTGAATTGGACAAGAAGCAGGACAGACCATGTGTGCGCAAGAAAGCGGCTGATGCGTTATGTGAGGGTGTGCGTGGGCTGCAACTGTTGGATGTCTGGAGATTGAAGTACCTGAGCAAGCGGGAGGGAACATGTTACACGTCGGCGCATGACACGTGGTCGAGATTGGATTACTGGCTGGTGACTCGTGATGTGAGTGGATGGGTACTGGGTGTTGACCATCTACCTCGCACTATCTCCGACCACACACCTGTTAGATTGGTGCTACAGTTGCCAACGCATGCGCCTGCTCCTTTCACTTGGCGCTTCTCCCCTGGTGTATTGACTGATCAGGTATTACGTGAGCGTTTACGTCAGATCATTGAGGAGTTTTTTGTGAACAATGTGGGGTCCGTTGACACTATGAGTACAGTATGGGAGGCCTTCAAGGTGACGGTGAGGGGGGCGTGTATTGGCCTAAGATCAGGGGTGCTCACATCTATCCGGGATACCATGGCCAGGCTGGAAAAAGAGTTGTTGGTTCTGGAGCGTCGACTGGAGGTATGTGCGGAGGTCACATTGCTGGCTGACATCAGATCAAAAGTCACTGAATATAACGAGCTGGCGGAGCAGGAGGTGAAATTCTTATCCAAACACGCTACAGCTACATATTATGGTGAAGGGGGTAGGCCAGGGAAGGGGCTAGCGGACCGGGTCAGGGATCCCTGGGCACGCCACTGTACGGTGCAGGAGATTGACGATCAGGGGGACGTGGTGACTAGCACGGACGGTATTCTAGCTTGCTTCGCGAAACACTATGCACAGCTCTATGAGTACAGGGACACGGCAGATGAGGAAGACGTGAATAGATACTTCGAGGACATAGCTTTGGTATAGTTGTCCAGGGGTCAGCAGGAATTTCTTATGCATCAGGTCACTGAGGCTGAGTTTAGAGAGGCAATTGCCGCTCTCCCGAATGGAAAGGCGGCTGGCACGGATGGTCTACCCTCTGAATTCTATAAAGAATATGCAGATTTGTTGATCCCGCAATTGGCGATGGTTTTGGAGGAGGCGTTTGAATGCGGCCGGCTCCCAGCGACAATGAGGGAGGCGCTACTGGTGGCATTGCCTAAACCGGGGAAGCCCCCGAACAAATGCGATTCGTATCGCCCCCTCTCACTCATGAACACCGATGTTAAAATAATAGCCAAAGTTTTAGCCACGAGATTGCGTTTACTCCTCCCAGTCATGGTGCTGCCGGATCAGTCAGGATTTGTTCCTCTCAGGTCCACTACTCACAATCTGAGGGCTCTGTTTGCTGTGTTACACTTGCTTAAACCGGAGCTGGCTGCGGTGGCAGTCATGCTTGACGCTGCCAAGGCCTTTGATTCGGTGGCATGGAAATATATGATGGCTGTCCTGCACCGGATGGGGGTACCCTTTTTTTTTACTTCGCTGGTTGCTCTCTTATATACTGAGCCCACAGCGAGAGTAAGGGTCAATGGTCATGTCTCTTCCCCATTTCCGATTCAGAGGGGAACAAGGCAGGGTTGCCCGCTCTCGCCCTTACTTTTTGCTATCATGATGGAACCACTGGCCTGTATATTGCGGCAGAGGTACGCGGAAGCGGCGCTGAAGTTCCCTCTTAGATCCTTAGCTGTGTCAATGTATGCTGACGACATGGTCCTCTATATTCGAGAACCGGCGCTCCACCTAGAAAACATACTCCGAGAATCCATTAAGTTCGGTCGCCACTCCGGACTGACCATCAACTGGGACAAATCTGTCGTGCTACCTCTCAAGGATGCTACTCACCAGATCCCCTTGGAATTCCCGCTGGAATGGGCAACAGAGTCGGTTCGATATCTAGGCGTCTGGGTGCACAGGGACTGCCAAGAAATTATAAGGGCTAATTATGGAGTTGCCATCTCTAAGTTGGAGGATCAGGTAGCACGTTGGACTCGTCTCCCTCTGACTCTAGCAGATCGAGTGTCTTTGATTAAAATGGTAGTACTGACGAAATTTCTTTATCTCTTTGTCAACATACCTGTCCCGCTGAAGTCGCACTTCTTTGCCAGGATGCGGTCCCTACTGATATCTCTCACCTGGGCCGGTAAGAAGCCACGAGTGACGTGGGAGGTATTGACCAAACCGTACGAACTGGGGGGGTTCGCTGTGCCGGACATGAAGCTCTATTATCTCTGTGCGCAAGCGCATTTTGCGACTTACTGGATGTGTGCTCCTCCGTACACCCCACACGTAGCGCTCGAAGCCAGTGCTGTCCTGCCACATCCCCTGAGGGCCATGATTGTTAATGAACATTCAGTGTTTGAGAAGGGGGAGATTGATACTGTGCGGATCACGGCGACTGCCTGGGAAGAACTGGGCAGACGGGCAGCCAGGTTGCCATTATATGCGCCGGCTATGCCGCTGCTTTATCACTCAGGTATTTCGGTATCGGGAGAGATTGGAGGGTTACAGGTTCTGAGGGAAGCTGGACTTCAAACTATGGGGGACCTCTTCCCTGGAGCATCGTTTCTCCCCTTACAGGCCATGACAGCCCGCTCAACTAATACCGCTATGTCTACCTTTGTGTACGTTAGGCTTCGGGCTGCTGTACATGCTCTATATCCAACATACCTGGAGGAGCCGTTGGCGCTCGGGGCTTTACAGTTGCTTTACACTGCCACGGACAGGGCTAAATTGCTTTCTAAACTATATCGAGCTGCACAGTAAGATGAGGGCGGGGGCGCAGTCCTGGCTAGGGCCAGATGGGATAGGAGTCTCCCAGAACCGTTGAGTGATGACGAGTGGACCGAATGTTGTGCTATGACTGGGGGGTATGTGATTAGACCTGACAAGGACTCCGCAGGCACACGCCGGGAGCACGTACAGACCGGAAATACTTTTAAAAATTGTTGTGATTAACTCTGTGTTTTTAAAATCTAAAACCTACCTAAACAGCTGAGAGCGTTCCTTAGCACACGCCGGCTGCAACGATTCCCTGACGCCATTCTGGCGAGAATTCTGGCCACGCCCACCTTACAGGCCACACACCCCAATTGCCTATATCATGTGTTGCAAGAGGAAGCGCAGCGGACGAGCGCAGCAGGAGCGCCTAAGGCAAGCCCGTATGCGCCCGTCCGCGACCGACCGGGACCAGGGGCCCTAACCCCTACATCTCCCACGCGCCACAGACAGTGTTACACAAGTAGGAGACTGAGAGACCTGTGCCCCGTTATACCTACCCTCTGCCATCATACTATGGAGCCATTGGACCTAGGTCCATGCCCTCCCTGTTCATTTAAAGGAAGCTGCTTAGAGCCAGCTGTCCTTAACCCTGAAGCGACTCTTGTTAAGGGGGGTCTCCTAAACTGCAGATCCATCAGCAAACACACTCTTCAGCTATGGGATCTCATATCGGATGAGGACTTGCAGATACTGTTCTTAACGGAGACCTGGCTGGGAGAACACTCTGATCCAGACATAGTGGACACCATCCCACCAGGCTACACCCTCCACAGACTTGACAGGATAAAAGGTAGGGGAGGCGGTATTGCCATTATCGTCAAACACCCGTTCGAGTGTGTCTTAAAGCCAGTAAAAATTGATGACAGCGAAGCAGGCGAATTCAGCATCAAAATGACTCAACATGAGAACATCTCGGGTATCCTAATATATAGACCCCCTGGGTCCCTGGGCAACTTCCGCAGTAGCCTACTAGAGGGGGTTGCTCAGACCGCAATTAAACACAAAAAAGTTTTGGTGTTGGGTGACTTAAACCTACACCTAGAGGATCCCGGACAGAAAGAGGCAGAGGAAGTTCGTCTGGTCCTACAAGAACTACAGCTCAATCTGCTAAGTGTAGCAGCTACACATCAGAGGGGTCACTGTTTGGACCCTATCTTTGCGAGCTGGGATATGATTAAAGTACTCACCCCTAGTCAGCTCCCATGGACTGACCACTTCCTGGTCCCATTTCAATGCTTTTACCATACTGCCAAGACCATTGATAATGGGAAAGGAAACACTATGAAACGCAAATGGAGACAATACTCCAAAGAAAGCTTTATAGACGCCATCCAGAAAGCACAATCCCTACGGTCCACGGATAGTGATCAGGCGAACAAGGATTTTAATCTACTTGTAACTGCTACCTTAGATGAGCTAGCTCCCATGTGCAAGGGTAAAACTAGAGAGGGCAGACAACGCACTGCCCCTTGGTTCACTACAGAACTACAGCAAATAAAATCGAACTGTAAAAAGCTTGAAAGGACCTGGAGAAGGAACCCGAGTGTACTAGCAAAAAACAGTTATAGCTCAGCTCACCGGAGCTATCAGTACGCGGTGCGTAGAGCAAAAGCCAAATACTTCCAGACGCGTATTGAGGATGCCGAGTGCTCCTCGCGAGAACTGTTCAGAATTTATAAAGAAATATCTCTAGTCTCTAGTTCTAATACCCCTACTAAGACCTCCATGGAGGGATGCAATAAAATCGCTGACTTTTTTTCTAATAAAGTCAAGAAGATCTACGCCGCCTTTTCTCAACAACCAGAAAAGGGTATAGACTTTATAGCAGACAGCTCACTGACAGCCCCTGATTCCTTACTTCGAAATTTCGATGTCCCCGCAGCTGACAAACTAATAAAGATATGTCGAAGTGTGAAGTCTGGGTCCCCTAATGATCCGGCCCCGGCCTGGGTACTCTCAGAGGGCCTTACAGCCCTGGAACCTCACATTAGACACGTCCTACAAACCTCCTTTTCCACTCAACGGGTCCCGATGGAGTGGAAGAAGGCCATAGTACTGCCAATAAGGAAAAAACCGACGGTAAGTTTGGAGGTATTGGAAAACCTCAGACCTATTTCCTTATTGCCGTACGTGGCGAAGGTGGCTGAGAAGGTGGCTAACGCTCAGCTCACAGAGCACCTGGAAAAATGGAATTTACTCCATCCCTCACAATCAGGATTCAGGGCGGGCTACTCCACGGAGACGGCCCTCCTAAGAGCTACTGAGACTTTAAGAGCAGGGGCAGATGCAGGTCATACTATGGCCTTGATTATGCTCGACCTAAGTGCGGCCTTTGACACCGTAGCACATTCCATCCTGCTACGGTGTCTGCATGAAGCCGGGGTCGCTGGTCCTGCGCTGTGCTGGCTGCAATCGTTTCTGACGGAAAGATGTTTCCAGGTACAGCAAGGGACTTGCCGCTCAGTGGAGATGTCACTAGACCAGGGAGTGCCTCAGGGCTCAGCCCTGAGCCCCACTCTTTTTAACCTATACATGGCCTCCCTAGCGAAAGTTGTACACTCTTATGGGGTGGAATTGGTGTCGTACGCTGACGACACCCAGTTGCTCATCTCCCTATCGCAGAACACCTCCAACACCCCAAACAACTTTAAATCCTGTATGCAGGCACTAGCAGAATGGATGGATGCCCATTGTTTAAAACTAAATGGCTCTAAAACAGAGGTGCTGGTGGTAGGGGGAAAAAGCGAAAACTGGTCGGCTGAGTGGTGGCCTTCATGTCTGGGCCCTACCCCAATACCATGTCAGGAGGCTAAGAATTTAGGAATCTGGATGAATCCTGCTCTCTCATATGATGGCCACATCAGGCGTCTTGTGGGCAAATGTTTCGGAGTACTAAAGACTCTAAACAAAACTTTAGACCTCCTCCCTCTATCGGCCAGAAGGACACTAACGCAGGCACTGGTGACCTCGCGATTAGATTATGGCAACATCCTGTTCCTTGGGGCTACCGAGGGCAGCATAGGTCGCCTACAAGTCATACAGAACTCCGCCGCCAGACTGGTGCTAAGAAGACCCAGGAGAGCCAACTCGAAAATGGCGCTGGACGCGCTTCATTGGCTACCTGTGAAGAAGCGTGTGCGGTATAAGTGCCTCCTCTTCTGTCACCGTATCGTCTGGGACAGGTCACCGACTTACCTAAAGGATCTAGTCAGCAGATATGAACCAACCAGATCCCTCCGTTCGGAGGGTGCCGGACTGCTGACAGTCCCTAGGATTAAGAAGGCCAGAATGGGTGGACGCTCCTTTTCACTCCAAGCAGCTCAACATTGGAACAAACTTCCCTCTGCTCTGAGACTGGAGAGCAGTGAAACGCGGTTTAGGGCCCTGCTTAAAACTCATCTATACGCTTCATAAATCCTGGTAGTTTGTCTGCTGATCCATGGACAGCGTCAGCGCGGGGACACGCCGCGATGGCGTTACTGAGCGCTCTACAAACTATATATTATTATTATTATTATTAACGGTAATTTTCGTCTTCTGCATTATAAGTTTATACATCAGTGGTACTACACGCCGGTTCAGCTGGTTCGGTTTGGCCTTCGAGCGTCTGCTCAGTGTGTCCGGTGCGGAGAGGATGACGCTGACTTTGTGCACCTGGCCTGGGGATGCTAACGTGTGTATGACTTCTGGAAGGCGGTGTCTGAGACGCTCACTGCCATGACATCGACTGAAGTTGCGTTGGATGTGCGCCTTTGCCTCCTGGGAATTGCTTCTGGTATATCAGCAAAGTCTAGACGGTTCGTTGTGTTGGCGCTCCAATTGGCTAAACAGAGAGTTGCTATGGGATGGGGAGGGAGGAGAGCGCCTGATGTACAGCTGTGGCTGAATGACATGGCTTACTGCAGGGATCAACTGAATTGCTACTATGAGGGACTGCCAGCGAAGGCGCGACCACAGGATATATGGGCTCCATTTACGCTCTATATGCTTTCCCTAGCTGACACTGATAGCGAGAGGAGTGTGAGTGCCGACTTATCGGAAGGAGGCGGTGAGCCCGAATGAGTGCTGACTGAGTGAACGTGTGCCGTCTGTCCTGCGTAGTGTGACTGAGCTATGGATCTATTTGGAGGTTCCACATGCACCATAAACGGACAGCGTGACCTAACTGCCATACATATGCCCGCTATTGTTTGTACCATGGTGGATAGACCTGTCAATGACTGCCTACCCTGTTTAGTGACCATCTGCCACCTCTGGGGTTGATTACCTCTTGGACACTGTACCTAACAGACTCGGAATACTCACAAGGACCAGGATCGGGAGGGTTGGGGGGGAGTTGGGATCTGTTATTGCCTGAGTTTGGTTCTTCAAAACTGTAAAATGAGACCGAGATTCCATGAGGGCGATATGGCCACAGTCTTATGGTGTACTTTGAACATTTCATTCTGAGCATCTGTTGTGCCTACATGAGCTGTGCCTTTCTAAGCTATACACTTATACCAGTGATGTCTGTTCCTAGGCTCGTCTACCTTGGCTGGTACACTGATTGCGGCCGGCCCTACCAGTGGGTTGTAGGCACACCGCTGTGTATATGTATAATGTGCAATAAAGGTCTACCAAAAAAACCAAAAAAAAAAAAAAACCTATCATCTGTCTGTAAAGGTATATCATCTGGCAGGATGCCAGTATTTCTATAGCATATCAATTGATGGTCACTATGGGACCTGGCCTGTTCATTGAGTACCGGAGGTACTTCCCCTACTGTTGAATTCATAAGTAGATATAATTTACATGAGTTATTAGCTTTGTTATGTATATGATGATTATTTTCTAAGATAGTGTCGGGATTAAGCCCTTTATCTGTTTTATTTCTTATATTCTGGGCAAGAGGGATTTCCAGCTCATCCAGGATCCTATAAGGAGATTGTTTTTAAGATTATATCCGCTAGTTTTTATTTCCTTTATCTTTCGCCTAAAATTATTAGCAGTGGGGGGATTTGATGTCAGTCAGTCAACCATGTCGAGGGTACTATATCTGTTACTTGTTGGAAAACCCATTTCCAGCCCATGGCCCTCAAAACGTATTCTATTTCAAGGACGTTCTTTCTAGTCCTGTATTCTCCTCCACGTTTTTCGCTAGCAGAACATAATTTGACCTATTTGTTTTAGGGCTATAAAAGTAAGTAAGATCAAATGGCTGTATTCTTGTTTTTGTCATATGGGGCCACCCTTCACAGATGTACTGAGGAGCTTGCATGTCACCAAAATGTATGATAATACAATCTCCTGGGATGTTTTTCCTGCTCCTCCCCACCCAACTGACCCTACTTACAAGCAGAATCGTACTGTGAATGTGTGGGGGAAGGGGTCTATTAGCGTTAAGCCAATGTATGGTCTTATTTTTTAGTTCTACAAAAGATTCCAGGGAACCTTTCCCTAGTTCAGGGACCCCTGTCAGAACAATGACACAGGGGGTAGATTCCGGGGGCAGGTCTATGGTTGGTAACAAACATCCTTGTTCGTTATTAGTATCAAAACTTCTTCCCCCCTCCTTCAAGGTTTTAGTTATTCCCCCACAGACAAACTATACCTCAGACATGCTGCAGTTTTAAAATATGTTAAAAAATGTTGGGCTCCTCACAGGGAAGCACCCGATCAACACAAACTGGTACACATGACATATCTCATGGGAAATGGTGGACATCTCACTATATGGCTATACAAAACCATTACAACACTTACAGGTGTTACCCTACTAGACTTGTGCACTAGATAGTCTAGGGACCTGGACAAGGAACTGACAGACAAAGAATGGGACTAGGTTTTAGAATATCCCCGGAAAATCCCACAGAACGCCAAATTTAAATTTATTCAACACATAGTCATACACAGAGCATACCTCATGCCACACCGCCTGCAGAGTATGTTTCCACTCACACAAACATAACTGCCCTAGATGCAAGGCAGAGGATGCAGACTTGCTCCACAGGCTGAGGGAGTGCCCAGAGCTTGTGGGGTATTGGACAGAGGTGGTGAGGTTAAGTGCTGTGGCAACCGGCGCCCCTGTGCCTCACACGGCAGGCAATTGCTTGTTGGGCCTCATCTGGCGCGATAAATCTTTGAGGGTACAGCTTAATTTCATGGACCTAGCCCTGCTCCTGACTAAAAGTGCCATCACCATGCAGTGGAAGTCAGCCAAACCCCGCCGTTACATGGCTGGCATGGTGAGGTAGTGAGATGGGGCAGCACGGAAAGCGCGTCTATTCAGCAAGAGGAAGCCCGCGGGTTGCACAAAAACGTAATCTCTATGGAATGGGATGCAGTCCTAGAAGCCTTCAAATCAAGTGCCCCGGCGCCAGTTTTAGTAGCGCAAGCACAATAGGTTTTACTACCCTACGTTGAGATTTGCCACACTTCACCCCTCTCCATTGCCACTCCCTGCCCCCTCACAGCAAACATAATGCAACCACGCCATTGTACCTGCAAGATCAAAACATAGAGTCATAGTATATGCACATGCAGAAACCAAGAGAGGGGCGGCTACATACTAGATATACAGCAATTAAACATAGGGGAGCATTAGGGCCAGTAGAGTTAAGGGAGGGGAGGGAGGGGGTGGGGAAGTTTAGGAGTAAGCTCTCCTGCACTTTCTTACTCTCTCAGGTCTCTCAGCACAAGCATAATGGTGTTCGGTAGCCCACTCAAGACTTTAAAATTACAACTGTAATCAATGTAAAATGCTTGATACATTGTCTGTGAAACCGAAATGACAAATGTTTACTTGGTGGTCTGTAGGAGCCTGATGAATACTAATTACATGCTTGAATCTGGATTATGTATGATGCTAAAGTTGGGAATAGTAATTAAATATGTTTAAAAAGAAAATGACTGCAATGGTCTCAGTACTCATTTCATACTGTGGCGTTTTTGGAAATTCCGCACTTTGTCTGACTGAAATCTTAATATGATCAACACCTTTCATCAATCCAATATCTATCCCTTTAAAATCCCTTACATCAGTCATCACTCTGTCTTTCGCTTTAAATAAAGGATACAAATCATTCACCTCTGTCCCTTGCCTTGCCAACATTACCTTGAACGCAACATCCTCATCTGGCGTCTGAAATGCAATGCCATCTGGTGTACAATAGATGTTGCAATTAATCTTGCATAACAAATCCCTACCTAACAGGTTACTGGACTAGTATCACACATCACAAAATGATGCAAATCTCTAAACTCTCCAATGTGTACCTTCATTGCTTTTGTCACTGGAGTCTTAATCAACTGTTTTGAAACGACTACAACTTGGATAGTATCTTCCGAGAGGGGTAATTTGGGGATTTCCACAGTTCTGACAGTGTAACAGGTAGCAACAGTGTCGACAAGGAATGTACTAATAGTACCTTCAATTTCTTTTTTTTTCTTTTTTCTTTTTATTTATTTATCGTGAAACAGCACATTACAGATCTCAAATAGCCATTCGCCTACATCCCTTCTCAGGCCGGCAGTGGGCCATCACTTCTTTTCCATGACTCATAAGCGTAACAGATGAAAAGCGACAACCCCAACTGCAAGGTGAACAAGTAGTCCAGTCGAGTCAGGACTCCGTCGTTAGGCCAATATCATCGATGGTGAGGTGTGCACTGTGTGTATACGGACGAATCTATTCATTTTTAACATTTTCTCCCAACCTGTTCCCCACCCCAAGAACCCCGCCTCCCCTCAACTGGACCCCAGTCTGTGCTCTTCGTGAAAGTTAGCGTGTGGCCTGTTGGTGTGTAGTGGCTTGTGCTGCTTGCTACCTCCTATTGGTCCGGGGGTCCGCTCCGATGTTCTCACACTTCCGGGGGTGCTATAACTCCTACTGTACAATGTCGCACTGTTGTGTAAGGGACAGCCCTATCTGAGTCACCCAGGATCCAAGTGTGGGTCACACCCCAGTTCCTCCCCCTCCCCCTCAACTAAGTCGTCCTCGTCTATCCTGGAATTGAGGTAGGTCTGATACAACCCCCAGAAGTTCCTGGGTCGACTGCGGGGCGGAAGTAGCTCACTGTATGTCTCCGCTTGTGTGTTACAGTACGTCATGTCACTAGCCCATCGTTTCAGCGTAGGTAGAGGGCCCCTCATCCAGCATAATGCGACTACTCGTTTTGCGAGTAGCAAACCCATGCTCACCAGTTTCCTGACTGGGGCAGATACCTTCTTCGTGTAGCCCAGTAAAGCGAGGGCTGGGTTCAATTCTAAGTTCGATTCCACTATAGTGCTCATTTCAGCGAATACGTTGGTCCAGAACCTCTGGACTCCCGGGCACAGCCAGGCTCAATGTAGAAAGTCCGCGACTGGGAGTACCTTCAATTTCTACAGCCACTAAAGGACCACACTGATCTACCTCTAAGGATGAACAAAGCATGGACTTCGCCTCTCCCCTCAGGCACGGTCATTGAGATGTATCTGAATCACTCTCCTGGCACTGCAACCAGTATTGTGAAGCCATTTGTGCATTTTGATTATTACCAATTCGTTTTCCCATATGAAATCCACATTCGCACTGTATCTTTGTACTTGAGTATTCCCATCATTTGGCATCAGAATTTTTGGTATTTGAACCTGTGTAACTACCTGTTGTTGCTGCTGTTGATTCCTGTTTACTCCATTCTGCGTTTGTTGAATAAAATTCTGATTCATGTCATTATTCTCTAGAAAAACCTCACACTCGCATTCCCAATGTCCCAACTTGCTGCACGCATGACAGGGACATTTCTTTTTTATTTTGTCCTTTTTACCTCTACCTCTACATTTTACTTGGGTAAGAACACCTTGATTGATCATGACACCTCCCATGTTAGAAATCTGACCATTTTGAATATTCTGATTCTGACCTTCTCCTTGGAAACCTGTTTGAGAATAATCACACAAATTGACCACCATTCTGTGCTGCTGTCATTCGTGCCCACATTAATTTCTCTTTCAACTTCTTGTGTATCGATTCAATATCATCACTACAATATTTTGCGTATCATAGTATTTCATCTGCACTTTTATTCTGCCAACAAATCAAATGCTATGGAATAATGTCACTAAATTCTGGCTTCAAGCCAAGCACAACATTTTATACACAATGTCCCATATCTTTGTCAATTATGTTTTCAAAACCACTATACTGGTTAAACACCTGTAAAAGCCTCTCATAATAAGCATGTACAGAATCTTTAGTCTCCTCAGTAGTTCTATCTATTTTTACCCAATCTGTCTCTTTTGGTGAAGTCTTTCCCTACAAATAGCTAATTACTTGATTATACTTCTTCATCACTTCATCTGACCGTGCTCCAGTCTTTGCATCCATAGGATATTCCTCATTTGGCCAGTCTATTGCAATTTTTTACTCACACCATAAATCAACTGGAACTACAATATCAAACAACGCATCCAAATCTTTCAGCAAAACTTTTGAAACTTACAAATCTTTCTACTTCTTTGTACCATTCAACTGTTTTTTCTCTCAATCTGGGTAATTCATGTTTAAAAGACAGTATATCCTGTCTTCACCATTGAACGTGAACATATCCACCTCCTGGTATCTCTCTCATTTCTATATCATTTCAGTTGTTGTCGTCCCTGTTCCTGTTTCCCTCATAGTATACATAGATACATAGATGATGCTCCTTTATTTGCTAGCTGCTTTCTTCTTTCTTTGTAGCCCATCTGCATTTCCAATATTCCAATTCACCCCATTGTTTCAATAAATGAATCCGCTCCTTAATCTGCAACCGTTTACCAGAAGCATTCAAGCTCTCCAAATCTTTATCACTAAAATTCAATCAATCTGTCTTTTGCAAAGCCTTTGGTTTCTCAATGTCAACTCCATATGTTTGTGGAACTTCATCAAATCTCTCATCAAGGTTCTTTGCTCTATTTGTATTATTTTTATACAAGAACAACAATTCTTCTTCCTGATATTTACTTAATTCTTCTGAGCTAATTGCACCTAGAATCATTTCCTCCAAATCTGCTTTTCATCTGCTTACATCCATGTTAATAATTACTTTATTAGATACCATCCCCCTAATTCACTCATCTAACTCTTCTGGTGATGGTCCTTCTGAACCTCCTGAACGAGGTATCACTTCTCTCACATTTCGTACTAATCTTCTAGGTTCGATCTGTACATGTCACTTGCCTCAGCACAACTATTAACCCTATCATTATTAACAGGCACTGTCAAAGTATGCACTCGTGAAATATTCTGACCCTCACTATTAAATGAAGTATGGGACCAATCGTCACTGGAACTGAGAAAGCTTCCGCATTCAAATTTAATTGGGTAATCCTTTGTGTCAAATCATCCTTTGCCTTACTCATTACATTTGTACTTCTTGCTTGTGAAGGCTGAGGAACCTCAACTTGAATCAATGGTACATTTGGAATAGTTATTTCCAGCTCTCCCTGATATGGTGGAGGTCTGTTTAATAATAACTCATCCAATAACTCATCATCAATTTTGTTTGGATCTGGATCTGTATATTCTACATTTTTCTTTTTCTCCTTACATTTTCCTTCAGTTTCATCCTCTGCTATAATAACCGGATATAAAACTTTACATCCTGCAATCACACCTTTTCTCCATCTTTTCATCTGAGCATCCCCTTTTGCCTCTGAATATCTATTAAAAATATTTCTATATTTGTTTGCAGACCTGTCTTTTTCTCTCTTCTATGCTTCATGTTGCCCTTCCTCAAGTGCGTCGTACTGCATGGTCTAGGATTTGTTCTCAATTGATTTATTTGATATCTCAAGTTTTCTAAACTCCTCACATGAAAAGTATCATGCTCTGGAAATCCATATTCCCATCTCCTTCTGTATACTTTACCCAATTCTCCAACTATGTACACCTCGTTCTATTGACATAAAAGAAGGAGGTGTACCCTCAGGCAGCACAATAATTCTCTCTCTAATAGGAAGAGGCTCATCAGGGCATATTACCAACAACTAGCGATAATTATCGCTATGTTGGCTTAGCGGGAATATTCCTAACGCCGCCCTTCACCTGTTTTTATCGCTGAGATACCTTGCTATTATCAAGGTTTATCTCAGAAGCGATAAAAAATGGGCGAAATGCGTGAATATCGCTGTAAGTACAGCGATATTCAGGCATTACTGTGACAATGCTCTTAGCCATGTTATCCACCTCTCATTGGATAACATGGCTAAGAACTGGTCAGGGAAGGCGTTAGCTTTTGGAGATATTCGCGCTTAGCGCAAATATTTCCAAAACTAAGTCATTGTTGGTAATAGGAGATAGCGATATTAGCGACTGTTTCCAGTTGCTAACATCTTGGCACGTCCACTTTGCATGTCATTAGCGATAATTATCGCTGACATGCAAAGTGGGCCACATGATTATCGCTATCGCCTACTAGCTGTCGCTAACTGGTGTTAGCGACAGCTTGGTAATAGGGCGATAAAATTATCGCCGCTTTAGCGGGAAAAAGTCCTACTAAAGCGGCGATAATGGCCCTTGGTAATATGCCCCATCGTTCCTAAATAATGTTCTCATTATTTTCAATAACTTCATTCTAATTCTTCTGCTGCACTAAAACTCTATTTGTTTACGCTACCCAATACCACTGCGACCCACACCAACCAACCAATAGCAACACCCTTTTGTGACGATTTGCACTAGCTGACCAATGCCAGCACAGCTCTCTGTGACATCAGTATAACTCCTACTACTGACCTTCCCTTTACAAAATATTTTGACAATAGATTACAAACCTTTCTTAAAAGAAAACAAAATTAGAAACTAAATAAAACCAACCTGCATTGTCTGCCCCACTTAAAAAGAGATAGGTTCAACCAAACAAAGAATTATTTCACTACCAGCAGAGTATCGACTAGCGTGCGTTCCCTGTGCAATATTAACAACCTCTCTGCTGCTTATTATTACAGCAGCAATAACGCAATACTTAGTGTATACGACACTGAACCTTGCCTATTAGGCTAATATCCTCCCGGGATCTTAGGCCACTCCGGACCCGTCTTTTCTTAAGGTCAACAAGGGACCACTATATATAACAATAGTACGATATATTAATAACCAAAATTCTTAATTCTGACTTATTAATTTGCCAATTTAATTAATAAAACCATCAGGTCTGCTACCAAAAGATGATCCAGCGTTTAGGGACTGTCAAATTTCTATCATCTGGACCTAATTTAATACCTAGACATCCCATTCACGTTGAGTGAGTTTAAACTAAATTCACCAATTTTTTCATCTTATTTATCCTTTTTCTTGGTGAACATCTTTACATAGTTAGTTAGGGAAAGCAAAATAAATATCATAATTTCTAAAAGCATCACCATAGAATATTCTTTTCATATAACTAAATCAATGGAACTAATAATGACAAACTCTTTTTAGAGTTTAACCCCTTACATGCACAGCTGGGAGCCCTCGTGCGCATCAGTGCTCGTGTGCACAGACCTGCTCCTGGCCGTCCCCGCAGATGGCACCGGAAATCTCTCTGGTGCAGGCATCAAAGAGATTTCCTTTACTCCCCAACAGCCTCAGAAGCTGGGGAAGAGCTTCCCCAGTTCCCGAGGCTCTACCCTTGGTTTCCCTGAAATGACCATCAGCGTGCACATCACGCTGTCATCATTTCATAGACACCAAAACTGAAATGAGCCTTTAGGATCATTTCAGTTTCACTTTCTATGTGGCATAACACCACAGAGAAAGAAAGGGTCCGAGGGACGTTTTAAGACCTGCCATGGTTCATGTCCCTCAACGACAAGTCATACAACAGGAAGAGAACCAGGGGTCTTAGACAAGGGCCAGGTCATACAGATCCTGCTCTAGTAACAACTGCTGCTCATTCAGTTACAGATATTAGATTACCATACTAATTCTAAACATCAAGGGTACATACTTGTGTAACTCAAAAGAAAGCACGAGTGGTTGTAGATGAGACTCACAAAAGAGATGCTAATGGATTCCCATCAAATGTCTTGTGATGATCTATATTCTCATTTGGTCATCCAAACAAACATGGGGTGGTTCGTCCCTTGATCATTGGGACCATATCCACACCCAGTTGATAAAGAAATCTCAGTGAGTCAAACCCACATGCACTGTGCTGACCATGAGATATATCACAACGTATGGGAAGAAGTGCAGTGCAAAAAATTATGTGTGGTGTGGTGAAATAAAATGGAGTGGAAAAACAGTTGTAACTACGTTTTATTCAAGAAGTATTGTTTCACCCTCTACTTAAAACCAAGAACAGTGCAAAATAGACTAGCAGTCCTAAATAAATATCGACTGCCACAAAAAAAGGGCCAACATGTTTCAGCCACTAGAAAAGAGGTTCCTCAGGCTTTCTTCAGGGCCTCTGTTCTCAAAAATTTTGCTATCGCCACTAATGTGAACCTGCATACAATGAAAAAAGTGAAAACAGTAAAAGGATATAAGTGGACATATTAGTCTATCAGCATTATCCAGGTAAAAAAGAAAACACCGCATTAGTACCCTGCCTTGTATGCAAACATTTTGGAAGTTCATCTCACCCAGAATGCCCGGGGACTGCGCCTCACCTCTCCTAGACCCTGCTCAGGAAGATGGAGGCCCCGCTCTATGGGAGAGAAGTATAAGGTGTCTTGGGTCAGACCATTTGCTCATAGAGCATTTCGTGTTTCTACCTAGTCCACATTTAATCTTGTCTCCTCCCTCATTATCGCTCAATTATAAAAGGGACCTGGCTCACTCACAGTGGGCCTCGGCCAATCAAAGTTATAAACACTAACAGTGTGGTTACTCGCAAAGCTCTTAAAAGTTATGTTTGGAGATTTAAGGTAACTCTTAAAAAGGACATTAGCCCTTATTCTGTATATATATGGAAGCACAGTTTTTAGTCACCCACTCAGCTTAAAGCAGTACACTTGCCTCACTTGCTGTTATGTCGGGCAAAGACTGCAGCCTGGGAGCGGTCTAAAACCATGTCTCTCAATTCAATTCAATTCAAAAATTCTTTATTCGGATTACTAAAATCCATAAAAGCACAGTTTAAAATACAATTCAACATTTATAATTACAATTACAATAGGTGCAATAGACACTATAAAGTACATTATCAGTACAGTTACCAAGTCACACATTTCTAAAGTGCAAAGGAGGTCAATAATCATTGATAGTGCAAATAAATCAAGGGCATTCCATACTTCTGCGTACATTAAAAATAACTTTTAGAAAAGTGCTTGTGCGAAATATGAGTTCGCCATCCTCTAATTTTAAGAGCATCAAATAGGACTGGTTCAAGGAGAGGGGTCTATGTTTTTTAAAATATGGTGCTAGAAACCATTTGATATAGTACATATAAAACTTACACATGAAGAAGAAATGTAAATCATTTTGTTTTATAGCGTGTATCTCATCTGTTTGTATACTTCCCGCCTGAGCCTCATTAGTGATTTTTTCCCTGACACTAACATCTATTATAGTATTTTGTGATTCAGTTAGTGATGGGAGTCAGTCTACCATATCCAAACTATTAAATCTGTTAGATGTGGGAAACCCCCCAAGTAGTATCCCTTACTAGAGGACATCTTTGGTAGTTCCTATAATTATTATTATTGTGCCTATGATTGTTTCTCCCCCATTCTCCCCAATTGTTTCCTAGTTCTCTCTGTCCCACCTGGGTCCACCCTTCGTCCAATCCATAATCATCATAACATTCTTGTCTGACATTTCCTCTTGGTGGGTAGAAGTATGAAAGGTGCCTTGTCTCAATGCCCTCGTTATATCCCTCACTGACCCAGGAACAAATATAGTCCACTGTGCGAGGGTCATCGAAATTAATAATCACACAATCGCCTTGAACTCTCTTTTTCTCATGGCCTACCCAGGGTACTCTCCGTACTGTCAGGATTTTACTTACATAGTATGATGGTAGGGGCCTATTATTGTTCAACCAGTGCGTGACTTTATTGAGTAGGGACCAGGATGGCTCATCTATGTTTTCAGGGGTCTCAGGGACTCCCGTCATCACTACAACATAGGGACTTGAGCTGGGGGGAGATTAGCAGCAAATCGTCTTTTCTTCCCTTCATGCCACTCCTTTTCCTTATTTCCCTCATTGGCTTTATCTTTCCCAATAGTAGAATTATCCCCTGCAGTATTTTGGTTATTATCTTGAGGTTTTGCAATTGGGGTGTGCACTATTGGTTTTGTTGCCAAGTTCTTAACCGCCAAGACTGCCTTAGATTTAGTCGTGATGGTAGGGGGTGGCTTAGTTTTAGGCGTTGGCTGGGCCGTTTTTTGCGGGGGAGGGGGAGGGGGTTTTACAAGGGGCCCTTTAATTATGGTACTTAGTTCAATTAATTTTTTTTCTATCAACCCCAATCGTGTATCTATGGTAGCTAGATGAGCACTAACAAGTTCTCCAACCTTCATTATTAATTGACTGTTGGAGGTACAATCTTTGCATAACAAGCCTAGGCTAGGCATTTCCCCTATACATGCAGAATCTGCAGTTCCTTTCTTACTCCCTTTCTTAAGACTATTCTTAAGACTATTTGCTTGGCCCTTCCCCTGCTTTTTCTGAGCCTGGGGATTCCCCCTAGAGCTAGTTGCAGTTATAACTGGATTTTGTAGCTGTAGTTTCTGTATAGCCCCCTCCCTTAGGCCTCTCAAATTCCTTGAAATAGTGATTGAGTCATCCAAAGTATTACTAGTGACTATGAGTGTATCAGGGGGGGGGTTTACAACAGATTGGTCCAGGTTTATGTTCAGGGTGTCACTAACAATAGAGGTGATTTCAATATTAGGGGTGACTTGCGGTGCATCTATCATAATGGAATCTAGGACAATTGCAGGGCTTACTGATGGAATAGACTCAGTCACCATGTCCAGTTGTGTATTAAAGTCATCTATCAGATCTAAATTTGGTGATTTTTCCAAACTCAGCTGTAATTCTGACAATGACTGGGTTGCAGATAAGTCAACAGTGTTTGGCATACTATGTATTTCCACTATTGCGCCAGGTTTGTTATGTATTTCAGAGTCTCGATAGGGTGTTTTGGCAGTGGCTAGCAAACCCAATGATGACCTTTTTGCTTCTGCCAAGTCTAGGGAAACGCGTTGTTCCAATAAAGATATACCATGGTCTATTGCCTCATTTGCTTTTGTAATAAAATTGTCAATGGGACCAGTAACCTTGGCTCCTCCAGCTGCAGTTTTACTCCGGCTGCCCCTTGTAGACATGGTCGCCGTTTTTATACAAGCAGGAGGTATATGTTACAAAGGATAAACAGTTGGTACTTATCCTCACAAATCACAGAATCCAGATGTAAGGGGGGTGGCCCGTCCCGTCCCCGGTCGTCCCCGGACGGCCACAGACGGTCCCGCCGTTGTCCCGGGCTTCTCCCGGTCGCTCCCGCGCGCTCCCGTGCCGCGGGAACGATCTGATTGATTTGTAGTGTCTGGATTTGGGAGGGGCGTATCATGCAGGGAGAGCAGCCCAGGTGGGTTGAATGAGGGCGGGCGGTCGGGCGGGCGCTCCTGGGACAGGTAGTCCTGCGCCTCCGCCTCCGCCTGCTCGCAGCCCTGCCCAGATGACTCACAATTAGCAATTAGCCCCTGTGGTTGCCTCCGCGAGTTGTAACGGTGAAGCGAGAGAGATTTAGAACAGTTCTCCCTCTGTCAGCGAGTGCACGAAGGAAATCCCGCTGTTGCTCTATTCCACCAGCCTTTTCTTCTCAGTCAGTAAGGGCGTATCCTGCAGGGAGAGCTGCCCAGGTGGGTTGAATGAGGGCGGGCGGTCGGGCGGGCGCTCCTGGGACAGGTAGTCCTGCGCCTCCGCCTCCGCCTGCTCGCAGCCCTGCACAGATGACTCACAATTAGCAATTAGCCCCTGTGGTTGCCTCCACGAAGCGGGACCCGCGCAGCGGGTTCCGCGAGTTGTAACGGTGAAGCGAGAGAGATTTAGAACAGTTCTCCCTCTGTCAGCGAGTGCACGAAAGAAATCCCGCCGTTGCTCTATTCCACCAGCCTTTTCTTCTCAGTCAGTGAGCATGTCTCTCATAGTTTCAGCGTGACAATGGGGTTGAATCAAAAACCGGAGTTAGCGGCAAACTCCCACCCTTTCATTCCTCACCCATGCATTCAATGCGCAGCCATGTAGATAGAAAAAGTTTCATGCACTCAGGCTATGCGCACCAGACTGACCTGTGTGTATTTCTGTCCGACAGAACCATTATTATTTGTCTATTACCCACTCAGGTTCTGAGGGTTACAGGGTTACCCCATTACATGTAATGGGTTGCCCCGTTCTAGGCACTGAATCAGGGGGGAGGCACCGGCCTGCTCCGAAAGGAAGTGTTTATCGCGCAAACTAGGGGGCGGAGTCCCGTAACACTTGACGCGCCCATTTCCGGGTCCCGTTGTATTCAAGACTCTCACTGGCGCTTGTATGTCAATCTTAGTAATATTAGTATCAGCAGGGGCCCATCCGCAACCAAAGCTGGTACAGTAGTAAGTTGCAGCTTGTGGTTTAGCCCGGCAAGCGTGCCTGATACCTCGCGGGTGGGATCCCACAAAAAGACTACAAAATGACGTCAGAGTGTGACGAAATCTAGTCCCATAAGCCCTCCGTGTTTACCAAGGGTGTACACTTGTAACAGAAGATCGTCGTTCGATCATACAATTCTACTCACTCTATTAACCGAACTTGAGCACACACACACAGCCCTAGCAGGACGGGAGCCTAAGACATCATTTGCAGGCTAACCCCGAGTATACCTGACTCACGTGTCGGTTACTAAATCTAAGAGTGTGCCCGCCCACCCGTTCAGAGGCGATCTATCTTCAGAAGTCTATCTGGCTCTTGTTTCGATCAGAGATTTGAAGAATGGATAATCCCCCCCATTCAAGGACAGTATATCTACAGAAAAGGTGATTAGAGATTCAATTGAGGGTTAAGAACTACAAAGCACCGTCATCAAATCACGAGTTGTTGTCCCTCCTCGGTCTGTTGATACATAAAGGAGATTGTTCTACAATCCCACACAATCAATTAACTGACATATCACAGACAAATCTCCCTTTCAAAGACTCGACCACGGAATCTCATCATTTAGCCCCAATGAGTCTGTGGAAAGTTTGTATATCCAACGTTGCTCTTTGGAAAATAAAAACTTTGAGACATCTCCAGTATGTGATGGTATGAAGGGCTTTTCTAGGACTGTCCAGGAGAATTCCTCTTCTGTGTGTCCGAGCTCAACAAAGTGTATTGTGAGTTTAGTAATTGCCTTTCTACATCTGAACGCACTCTTGTGCTCGAGCATCCTCAGACAGACCTTACGCGTCTTCATGCCGACATACTTTTTGGCACATGGACATGTCAGCAGATAGATCAAGTGTGAACTATTACAGTTTGTAAAGTGTCGCTGCTCCCAGGGGCGTTCAGTTCCAATGTCTATTTCAGTAGTATGTCTAGTTTGTGGGCACATCGAGCAACATCCACAAGGATGATGTCCCGACACTGCTGGTAAATCCCAGAGAGTGCCTATAGGCCGTTTGGAGGTCTCCTTCGGACGTGTATGTACCAGACGATCGCGCAAGTTGCTTGATCTCTTGAAGGAGAATAGAGGGGGTTAAATTTTGTCAGCACTTGCATTTAGAATGCGCTAGTGATGATTGACAATCTTTTGTACCTGGTTGGACTTGAAACTAAAAGTGCTTACAAAGGTAAGTCGATTGAGTGCTGGTTTCTCTTGGGGAAGTTCCAACAGAGAGTCTCTGTGGTTGTTGGCAGCCCGTTTCCAAGAGTGCTTAATCAGGCGCTTAGGGTAGTTCCAGGCTTCCAGCTGTTGGGAAAGACTTTCAGAGTGTTTTAAAAAGGTCTCTTTTGTGGAGCAGTTCCGTCGAACACGGAGAAACAGCCTGTAAGTCAGATTATCTCGCAGGGCCTTAGGGTGTTGGCTGCCGTATAGCAGTAGGGAATATCTAGCCATGGGCTTGCGGAACAATTCACTCTCAAGTCCAGTCGGAGTGGCATAGATCGACAAATCAAGAAAGGCAAGCCTTTTTTTGCTTATCTCCACCGTGAAGCGTAGAAAACGGTTCTGATTATTGAGCCACTAGTGGAACCGCAAGATGGAATCTCGGTCCCCTCTCCATATCATTAGCACGTCGTCTATGTATCGTTTCCACCACACAATAGATGGAAAAAACGGGTTGGTGGGTGTCAGGATGTGCTCTTGCTCGAAAGTGTGAACATAGAGGTTAGCCAGGGAAGGAGCAAAAATACTTCCCATGCTAGTCCCTGACACTTGAAGGTACATGGTTTCCTCAAATTGAAAGAAGTTTTCCTTCATCGCGAGCCTAGCCAGGGACATGATGAATTTCACTGGGGTGGGGGAGTCCAAGGGTGTGCCCTCCAGGAGTGACAGTATGGTCTCTAAGGTCTCATCCTGGGGTATGGAGGTATACAGGGACTCCACATCAAATGAAACCAAAAAGTCTGATTCCATATTGAATTCAACCTCAGGAATCACCTGCAAGACATCTTTTGTGTCTTGAAGATAAGTAGGCATGGCGCGTACAATCGGCCGCAAAAAATGGTCCACAAATTCCGAAAGGGGCTCCAACAAAGAGCCCAGACCCGATATTATTGGTCTGCCAAGAGGGAGTCTTTGGGATTTGTGCACCTTAGGCAGTGTGTAGAAATAAGGTACCGTTGGATGGTTTGCCTGTAAAAACTGCGCTTCTTGATTATTAATCCATCCTTCACTTAAGGCCTCTTCTACCAGGGTTTTAATCTCGTGGCTCAGTCGATTGGTGGGATCTTCCGACAGAGGTTCGTACGATGACCGGACCCCTAATTGACGAAGGCACTCTGTCCTGTAGTCAGTTGTATCTTGAATCACAATCGCCCGCCCTTATCGGCAGGCTTGATCGTGATTGTGATGTCTTCTGCCAGTGCCCACAGAGCCTGATGCTCGCATTTGGATACATTTTTAAAGGGCTTGTTTTTATCGGTGATCCAGATTTTTTTTATGTCATCGACAACCGCTTTCTGGAAGGTAACAACCTGGGGAGGTGTCACCGCAGTGGGAGGCATAAACGTAGACTTATTCCTCAATCCTGTGTTCGCATTTTTAGGGGCATCGTCTTCCTCGTGCTTATCCTTAAAAAAGTAATGTAGTCGCAGTTTGCGGAAAAAGGTAGCTAGTTCGATTTGCAATTGGAAAGGGTCTCCTTCAAAAGTGGTTACATACCCTAAGCCTTTGTTCAGTACCTTTTCCTCTGTCTCGCTAAGTTGTCTCTTACTCAAATTCATCACGAGACTGGGTTCTGGTTGTCTGTTGGTTGTTGGGCGTTCTTCCTGGTGTTGCTGCGGGTCCCCGCATGAGGCCCTGATGTGTCCTCTCAATGGACCTGTGGTGGTTGGTTTCTGCTTTTTCCTCGCGACCTGCGTAGGCCAAACCCTAAAAAAGGTTGAGGATTATATTGTGGCTGATAACCTGGATAACCATGGTATGGACCTGACATGGGTGGTTGGAAAGGCAGTTGTGGGGGGGCCGAGTGCCCCCGCGGTGGAAGGGGCCACCATGGCTGGAATTGGTTCTACTGTTGGCCTCTATTTTGTTGAAACCTGTTAGGCCTCCCTCTCCCTCTGTTACTCTGCATCGATGGACCCGTGGTGTCTGTGTCACTGCTGCTATCAGAGCTAGACCCTGAATAGTTTGATCCATATTTCCTGCCACTCTTCCTGAAATCAGGAGTGACATAACTGTCACTAGTATAAGGATAGATGACATCATGCTTAAATTTTGCCAAATCCTTCTTGAATTTATCTATCTTAATCTGTAAGATAGAATCTTTACACTCCTTGTTGTGTTTGTTCGATTCCTCTTGTTGTTTTTTTAATAGAGCTGGCGTAATGGTGGCTCTGATCTGTAAATCTAGTATTTGGATTTCCACTAGAAAGGAATCTGCCACCTTTTTTGCTGTGTTAATGATTAGAATCAACCAGTCTCGGATGCAGCGCCACGCTATGAGGTACCAGTCTTTCAAAAAGGATTTGTCATTTAAGAACAGCCGGGGAGCGTTTGTTACTGTTAGGCCTGGTGGTGCACAGCCCGCCCTCATGTATTCAGCCATAGCTAGACCATGTACTAATGTCCGTGATTGCGATTTCTTCAAGGTTAGGACTTTAGTCCAATCATCTACCGTCCCTGATGATGGCGGAGGCAGGGTTTCAAGTATACTCGGCATGTTCTCGAGGATTGATTGATAAACAGAATTGTCAAATGCAAGGCCAGCAAATTCTGCCATTATTAGTAATTTGAGTGACAAAGCCTAAGGAGGAACCAGAGCTCCCAGTCAAAAGAGCGTCGGAGCACGACTCAAAAGGTCACACACTCCTTTGATAAAGCTACCTATATTGTGTGTAGCTACAAATGAAAAGGACCCGCAGCCACGGCTGCACTAATCTATCTACACATGGCTGCGCTTTGAATGCATGGGTGAGGAATGAAAGGGTGGGAGTTTGCCGCTAACTCCGGATTTTGATTCAACCCCATTGTCACGCTGAAACTATGAGAGACATGGTTTTAGACCACGCATAAGAAGGAATGGTTTTTAGGTGTCAATCCAACAGCGGGCGCACTACCTGTATGGAAGCACTAATGAACAGTAGTTCGTGGTGCAAATGGGTGAGTGGAAAACCATGTAACCACCCAATGGTAATGTCAGCAAGCCGACAGGACCTCACAATTACTACATAGACATACCCTATGCACACACTCAATATTTTAGTGACTGTAGGTTAAAGTAAACACCATTTATGATATTAATAACAAGCAGAGAAACAATTAGTATGAAACAGATAGGAATGAATGGTATGACAAGGGAAGATCCTTATGTCCATTTTAATTTTCAAGGCTTAACAACAGCCAGCCGGACACGTGTTTCATCGCATCTCGCGAATCTTCAGGGCTCTAGGTAGCTGTGTTTGAGCCAAAAGGTCGCTCTGCCGGTGATACTTCCGACCCGGTGGGGCCCAAGACCATCTTGTATCCAATTGTCGATAAGAGAACGTGGACTTAAAGCGAAATGCGCTTATAGTTGAGACCCGGGACTGAAGTTTGTGTATTGAAGTAAGCCAAAGGTGTGTAGATCCGATGTGGTAGTGTAGCTTCAAGGCGACAGAGGTAGCTCTGCGCCTATGTGATCTCAATACGCCTGTAGTAAGTAGATTGGCGAAAGGCTGTTCCCGGGTCACCGTGTTCCTGGTAGTGGACCGCTCCCAGGCTGCAGTCTTTGCCCGACACAACAGCAAGAGAGGCAAGTGTACTGCTTTAAGCTGAGTGGGTGACTAAAAACTGTGCTTCCATATATATACAGAATAAGGGCTAATGTCCTTTTTAAGAGTTACCTTAAATCTCCAAACATAACTTTTAAGAGCTTTGCAAGTAACCACACTGTTAGTGTTTATAACTTTGATTGGCCGAGGCCTACTGTGAGTGAGCCAGGTCCCTTTTATAATTGAGCGATAATGAGAGAGGAGACAAGATTAATTGTGGACTAGGTAGAAACACAAAATGCTCTATGAGCAAATGGTCTGACCCAAGACACCTTATACTTCTCTCCCATAGAGCGGGGCCTCCATCTTCCTGAGCAGGGTCCAGGAGAGGTGAGGCGCAGTCCCCGGGCATTCTGGGTGAGATGAACTTCCAAAATGTTTGCATACAAGGCAGGGTACTGATGCAGTGTTTTCTTGACTGAGAGCCTTGTGTTTGTTCTTTTCTTTATTTTAGATGTGAGACCACTCCAGTAATTGACCTGGATAATGCTGATAGACTAATATGTCCACTTATATCCTTTTACTGTTTTCACTTTTTTCATTGTATGCAGTTTCACATTAGCGGCAGTAGCAAAATTTTTGAGAACAGAGGCCCTGAAGAAAGCCTGAGGAACCTCTTTCCTAGTGGCTGAAACATGTTGGCCCTTTTTTTGTGGCAGTCGATATTTATTTAGGACTGCTAGTCTATTTTGCACTGTTCTTGGTTTTAACTAGAGGGTGAAACAATATTTTTTGAATAAAACGTAGTTACAACTGTTTTTCCACTCTATTTTATTTCACCACACCACACATCATTTTTTGCACTGCACTTCTTCCCATACTCTGTGATATATCTCATGGTCAGCACAGTGCATGTGGGTTTGACTCGCTGAGATTTCTTTATCAACTGGGTGCGGATATGGTCCCAATGATCAAGGGACGAACCACCCCATGTTTGTTTGGATGACCAAATGAGAATATAGATCATCGCAAGACATTTGATGGGAATCCATTAGCATCTCTTTTGTGAGTCTCATTTACAACCACTCGTGCTTTCTTTTGAGTTACACAAGTATGTACCCTTGATGTTTAGAATTAGTATGGTTATCTAATACCTGTAACTGAATGAGCAGCAGTTGTTACTAGAGCAGAATCTGTATGACCTGGCCCTTGTCTAAGACCCCTGGTTCTCTTCCTGTTGTATCACTTTCTATGTGCTCAGGGGGCTATCTCAGCACCCAAGCAGAATTTTCCCTTTCCAATGGTACCCCTCCCTAGTGGATCCCTGCATGGGGATCCACCCACTAGACACCAGGAAGGGGGATCAGCCCATTGGGCAAGGGCATTTGCTCCCCCCAATTTTTTTTGTGGCACTACAGCCTTTGTGGGCAGTATCCCCCAATCTGCCTCCCCCCAAAGGGCAAAAAGCCCACTAGAAGCGAGGGATTTATTCTGTATTCACTTTGGGGTGGGAGTTGCTAAATGGGCATGACACCGACCCAGAGGCATTCCAGTCTTTCTGACTCCTGGGAGGCAGGTGGGGGTAGTAGCTCTCAATCTGAGCCCCGGGGGCAGAAAGGCCATTAGAAACCAGGATTTCTTTTTAGTTTTTTAGTAATGTTGGGTTAGGGCTGCCCAAAATGGGCATGACAATGCCCCCAGCCCCCTACCCCCAGAGAAATTCCAGTCTTTCTGCCCCCCAGGGGCAGGCAGTAGCCCCCAATCTGACCCCCGGGGGAGAAAGCCCAATAGAAGCCAGGGATTTTTTTTACATTTGATTTCGGGGTGGGACTGCCAATAATGGGCATACCAAGGCCCAACCCCAAACAATAGGCAGTCTTTCTGCCCCCATTGGGGGCATATCCAGGCAACCCCCCCAATTCCCCTCCAGAGTGGCAGAAAGCCCAACAGGCACGGACTTGTTTTTAGCAATGTACCTAACTGTGGACTTTGGGCCCTAGTGCAGCCAGAACACAGGAAAACCTAGCAAACCTACACATTTTTTATAACTAGACACCAAGTGGAATCCAGGATGGGGTGACTTGTGCTTATCTCAGCAGGTTCTGTTACTCAGAATCCCTTGCAAACCTCAAACTTAGTTCAGAAAAAAACAATTTTCCTCACATTTCTGTGATGGAAAGTTCTGGAATCTGAGCGGATCAACATAATTCCACCCAACCCGTATTCCACAAAGTCTTCCAATGAAAATGATACCTCACTAGGCATAGTGCCCCAGACAGGAAACAGCCTTAAACGTGAAGTAGACACACCACATTTGTACAGTGAAAACTGACCCCTTTCTTGCACAGTGCGTAGCTGTAGATTTTGAACCCTAGCTGTGCTGGCACCTAGGGAAACCTAGCAAACCTATACATTTTCACCTGTATGTTTTCAGAAATGTGTGGGTTTGGTAAGTTTACCAAGATGGCTGCCGAATCTGTGCCAAAATCCCAGGATACCCCCTTTGCACAACCAGGTTGTTTTGTGATAGGTAATTTTGATGTCTCCTCAATACATTTTGGGCCCTTGCCTGTCACGGGTACTTGACCCACCCACATGAGGGAGGTACCATTTTTATCATGAGACTTGTGGGAATGTTGGATTGGAGGAAATTTGTGGATCCATGCAGATCCCAGATCTTTTCACTAGATAAATGTGAGGAAAATGTTTTTTTTGCAAAGTTTGAGGTCTGCAAGGAATTCTGGGTAACTGAACCTCGTGAGAGCCAGATAAGTCCCCCCATCCTGGATTCCCCTGGGTGTCTAGTTTAAAAAAATATGTAGGTTTGCTAGGTTTCCTTAGGAGCTGGCACAGCTAGGGTTTAAAATCTACAGCTAGGCCCCTTGGCAAAAAAAGGGTCAGTTTTGAAAATGTGTTGTGTCCATATTGCGGTTGGGCTGTTTCGTGTCGCAGGCACAAGGCCTACCCACACAAGTGAGGTACAATTATTCTTGGAAGACTTTGGGGAATGTGGGGAGAGTATCATTTTGTGGATCCACGCAGATTCCAGAACTTTCCACTACAGAAATGTAAGGAAAATGTGTTGTATTTTTTACAAAGTTTGAGGTTTGCAAGGGATTTTGATTAACATAACCTGGTGAGAGCCAGACAAGCCACCTTATCCTGGATTCCCCTGGTTGTCTGGTTTTGAAATTGTATAGGCTTGCTAGGTTTCCCTGGATGCCAGCAGAGCTAGAGTTAAAAATCTACAGCTAGGCAGTTTGCAAAATAGGGGCCCTTTTCACTGTGAAAATGTGGTGTGTCCATGTTGCATTTTAGTCCGTTTTCTCTCACGGGCACTAGGCCTACCCACAGAATTGAGGTACCATTTTTCTCAGAAGACTTTGGGGAATGTGGGGTGGGTGGAATTATGTTGAGAAACGCAGATTTAAGAAATTTGTATCACAGAATAGTGATTAAAATGTGTTTTTTTGACAAAGTTTGAGGTTTGAAAGGGATTCCGGGTAACAGAACCTGTTTAGAGCCAGACAAGTCACCTTATCCTGGATTCCCCTGGGTGTATAGTTTTTAAAAATTTATGGGTTTGCTAGGTTTCCCTGGGTGCCAGTTGAGCTAGAGTTCAAAATCTACAGCTAGACAGTTTGCAAAAATAGGGTCACTTTTCACTGTGAAAATGTGGTGTGTCCACGTTGCGTTTTAGGCCGTTTCCTGTCACGGCACTAGGCCTACCCACACAAGTGAAGGACCATTTTTCTGTGAAGACCTTGGGGAATGTGGGGTGAGTGGAATTGTGTGGATCCAAGCAGATTCCAGTACTTTCCCCTACAGAATTTTGAGGAAATGTGGGTTTTTTGACAAAGTTTGAGGTTGCAAGGGACTCCGGGTAACAGAACATGTTGAGAACCAGGCAGGTCACTGTTATATACATATTATCACCTTGTTTCCTCTCCTGTTCTCTTGTGCTTGCAAGCACGAGAGATCCCTATTGTTGTTCTCGAATTCTGACCTTCAGTCGTGAGGATTCCTCGAACGTCATTCTGGACGTTGGCTTCCTCACGACTGGACGGCTCTGGTTGTGGGTGCTATTGATGAAAATTGCAACTTGAAATAAATCCATGATTGAACCTACGCAAGACTCAGCTTCCATACTTAACATATTTTGGCGACGATCGGGATTTTGCTGCACCCACCGCCAGTCAAGTTTCAGAGACTTACCAGAACACCACCGCTGTTTGTCTCCTGTCTCCTGCCTCCAGTCTGGCCTCGTCTACATCAGGTCGTATACCTTTGGGCACTTTATCCGCCCATTACTTGGCTCCCAGTGCAGATTTATTTTCATTTCCTGGCCTTTCTCCGGTGCCGCTTGTAACTGTCAGTTGCTGCCTCGCGCTTCCTCACGCGCACTCACCTTTGACTTCCTGCCCGCGCTCCTTCACGCGTGTTGCGCTACAACTCTCAGTCAAGCCCTACCGCCTGTCGAAAGTTACGTCATACTGTAACCTCGACGACAACGCCGGCGGCCATTTTCAGCGACCTGCCAAGCCTTCATTCAGCACTACTATTCAGCGTTAGGCACGCTTCGCTGTTTTCCATTTCATTTTCAATCACAGCGATTTCCTCGCTTTACTGATTTCATTCAAACGACCACAGCGATAGGCACGCTTTATTGCCTACCATGTTTATTTGACGTCACAATTTCACATTACAAGTCATTAAGTGACTACAGCGATAGGCACGCTTTATTGCCTACCATGTTTATTTGACATCATAATTTCACATTTCAAGTTATCCAGTGACCACAGTGATAGGCACGCTTTATTGCCTACCATGTATATTTAACATCATTTTTTTCACTTCTCAATTCATCTTCAGCGATAGACACGCTTTATCGTCTATCACAACAGAGCTCCAAGTTATTTAACCATCACATTTTGCTTAAACATACTTTTCTACTGGGTTATAAAACATTTTTATCCAGAAAACTTTATCCTTTCATCTTATTTCACCATGGCTTCTTCTCAACAATTTCAAACACCAGCTCCTTTTCTGCAAACTCCTGGAAAACCTCCTCTTGCTTGGCGCAACTGGCTTAAAGGTTTTGAGAACTATCTGGTAGCCATCGATGCTACCAAATATGATCCTCCTTGCAAGGTTGCCATTCTTTATGGATGTTTGGGAGTTGCTGCTCAACAAGTTTTTGAAAACCTTCCTCATATTCCTTCTCCCTCTGGTGATTCCGGTGACAATTGGAATGTTTTCCAAGAAGCCATTGCTCGTCTCAATAAACAATGCGACGATGAACCCAGTATCGTGTTAGAACGTCACAATTTTTTCAAACGCAAACAAAGTGTTGATGAGAGAGTAGAAGACTATATTGCTCAACTCAGGATCCTGGCTTCTACCTGTGACTTTGGTGCTAGTACAGATACTTCTATCAGAGATCAATTTATTTTTGCTTGTTTTTCTAAAAAAATCCAGGAATGTTTATTAAGTTGCAAAAATCCCTCTTTAACTGAAACAATTGATATTGCAAAGGGGATTGAACGAGCAACTTATTCCTCTAAAATTCCACAAGAAAGCATCTCTAAACCTTCTGTTCATTTGGTCGACCAAGCTTCTGGTTTCACTTCTATCGACCTTGTTAACAATTCTTCAAGACAACAAAACAGGAAACCCCTCAATTGCTACAGATGTGGGTCAAGAAACCATCTTGGCAATTCTCCCTCTTGTCCTGCTTCTGGAAAAAAATGGTCTTCCTGCAAGAAAATTGGACATTTCCCATCTGTTTGCAGGGGTCACAAAAGATTTACTAGAGTCAATAATATTGAATTTCAAGAGAATGTAGAGTCTTGCTCCACCAGGCTCAATGATGTTATGTTGTCCATTGAATGTGATTCTCTTGAATTTACCAAGATTAAGAGTCCCTTGTGTGAATTGTTGATTGGTACAATTTCAATCCAGGTCAAAGCTGATTCTGGTTCTCCCATCACCATTTTATCCGACCTCACGTTTTATGCTAATTGGAGTGAAGTTGTTCTTTCCAAATCAGACGTCAATCCTAAGGCCTTTGGCGAAAAGGACATCGATATGTTGGGTTTCTTTTATTCTAACATTGCTTGTCTAGGCAGATACACCTTCACCAAAGTCTATGTTGCTCTTAAGGGCAGGGATATCGTAAGTTAGTTTGACTTAGCCAGAATGGGTTTGATTCTCAAACCTGGCTCTGATCAACCCATTGCTTTAGGCGACATCCCTTATGACTACTACACTAGTCATGAATCTCTGGGAATTTCAATATTTCAGATCTTTCCTTTCCCATAGTCAAAATGGACAGTTTAATGAGTTCTTTTCCAAACTTATTTAAAGATAAGGTTGGTACAGTTCTTGGTTTTAAGCATGAGATTAGACTTAAACCCAATGCTCAGCCGGTTGTCCACAAAGTTTATCCTCTCCCTTTGAGCGCTAGACATACTTAAAAGTGTTCTGAAAAATCTCTGTGATGAAGGAATCATTGCTCCCTGTGACTCTTCTGAATGGGTCTCCCCAATTGTTCTAGTCCGTAAAAAAACTGGGGAGGTGAGATTATGCGCTGATTTACGCTCACTGAATAACAATATCATTGTGGATTGCCATCCCCTTCCCAAAATTCATGACCTATTGGCTAATTTGGGTGGGGCTAAATTTTTCTCTCTCCTGGACCTTAGGTCTGCTTATCACCAAATCCCTTTGTCCCTTAGATCTCAAGAGTTAACAACATTTATCACTCCCTTTGGTGCTTTCAAGTATCTTAGGCTTCCCTTTGGCTTGGCCTCGGCAGCCAGCATTTTCCAAAAACTGATGGACAACCTATTTCAAGACATTCCTGGCGTGCAAGCGTATCAAGATGACATTTTGGTCTACGCCAACGACTCTTTTCAGCATAATCACACTCTTAACACCGTCTTACAAGTGTTGGAGAAGGCTGGCATGACTGTTAGACACGACAAGTGTAAGTTTGGTGTTCAAGAATTAGATTACTTGGGTCATTCCCTTTCTCCCAATGGCATTAAACCCAAGTTCTCTTTAATTAAAGCCATTAGAGATGCTAAACCTCCCAAGGATCGAGATGCACTTCGCTCCTTTCTGGGTTTATCCGAATACTACGCCAGGTTTGTGCATGGTTACGCGCAAATTGTTGAACCTTTGAGAACACTCTTAAGGAAGGGAGTGAAATTTGTTTGGTCTGAAGACTTGCAAAAAGTTTTTGACCAAGTCAAGAAGATCATTGAAGACTCACCTGCTTTAAATCCTTTTTGCGACGGCTCTAAGTGTTTTATCACTGTTGATGCCAGTCTTACTGGTTTGGGTGCCGTTTTAGGACAATGGGTCGAGGTGTTAAAAAGGGTTCCAAAGACAACCGGTAACCAAAGACCCTTTTATGTTGCCCGGAGGTATCGCCTCTATGACCCACCAATATTAATCAATGAAGAAGCAGGCGCTGGAGACTGGAAGGCAGGAAACGAGGGTTTTATTCTCTCCGGAGGAGAACACATCAATTCAGACAGCAAGTATCGTCACGAGGTGCTCTAACCACATCTCTGAGGCCTGGCCTCTTATACTGGAGTTTACGACCTTTATTACACATAACACATTCTCGCAATACTTTAGTACTAGAAAGAACATCCTCGGAATCTCCCCTTCAGACCCGTTCCCACATACATTTACAGTCGGATTCCCCACCCCGGTCACAACAGGTGATAGTTGTCACACAGCAGGGCATTCCGCCGATTCACGGAATGCATGGGGTTGATCGGATCTCATGGGGTGGGGGCTTTGATCGGTTCGGGGGTCTTTTGATGGGGAGGGGAGGCTTCCTACTGTACGGGGTAATAAACAGTATCCGCAGAGCCAGGTGGCGGCCTGGGAACAGGGAAGACAAACGGGGACACAGGAAAAGGGGTTTGCATCAAAAGGGTTTGAAGCCATGAAAGGAATGAGGGGAGGTGTCGCGCTGGGAACAGGATGGGATTCAGTGGTGAAGCTGCGCTGAAGAGGGGTTTATGACCCTAGGCATGAGAGAGCGGGGGTTGTCAGTGTGTGGGGGAATGCTTGCGAGGTTAAGAGAGAGAGAGACGCGCTGGCTATCAGCGAGGGGCAGGGAGGCCATGGTGCTCAAAAATGGCTGCCGCTTACGCGCACGAATGGGCTTGGAAAAAGGGGGCAAGAGGGCGCCGATAATGTTGACGTTTTGCAGTCTAATCTTTAACAGTCCTCCCTTTTCAACATATCTTAGCCAACTTGCTTACTCAATGTCAATCTTCATCAAATTCCTAACCTCGGCATCATATATTGCTCTCATACGTTCGTTTTCAAAGTCCACAGTCTTAGGGCAAATACAATTTGCACATAATGAACACAGAGGTGGCAGACATTGAATTCCTAAGCATAGACCGCACATCACAACTACAGGAATCAGGATAATGGTGAACAGTCTCCAACCCCAGTTCTTAACGGTGTTCCAGAACCAACCACCAAGCGACCATTCTTCTTGTTCCTGGTGTACTTCTGAAGAGAGTCTGTGAAGATGTTCGATGGCTTTGTACACTGAGGGTGAGTTGTCCGGTATGTATGTACAGCAGCTGGACCCAATGATGCGGCATGCTCCACCACGGTCCGCAAGAACCACATCCAGGACAAGGCGGTTTTGGAGGGCCACCAAGCGGACCGCTTGAAGTTCAGCGGTGTTGTTAGCAAGGATACCAGCCGTGATGTTCATTGTTGTCTCAACTGCTTGAGTCAGATGTCGGATGGCACGGCTGTTTGCCATCGGGCCCCAGAGGGGGACTAGTCCTTTCATAGCATCGATGAATTGCGCTCCCGTTGAATCGGCTTGTTCGATGTCCTTGGCTCGCTTTTGTCTGTGATGATTTGCTGGCGCCACATAAGTCGGAGGAAGGATGAAGGAAATGAAACAAGTGCCCCCCCAGCCTTTGGGGAGCCAGGTGTAAGCCTTCGTGCCGCAGACGAAATACGTGTTTGGAGATGCCACAAAGGAAGGCGGGTCGATGGAGTCCAGAGTTCTGGAAAACCGGCAGGCACTGTGGCCTACCAGCTGAGTCCCAAGCCCTTCCATGCACATGTGGCCAGTGACGTTGATGACTGACAGGGCCACAGTCAGAGTGGCAGCCGTTCGTTTTCGCAGGTAGGAGAAGGTGGTTCTGGTTGGATTATTGAACACTTGCATTTCAACTTGTTCTTTAGCAGGGATGTCCAAGTGGATTGTGTTGTTGTTGGTCTGCGGGCAGAAGTGCGTCTTTGTTCTGTTCCGCCAGACCCCGTGGTAGAAATGCGTTACCGTTTTGCTGGAGGTGGCATTGTCCTTAAAGCTTTCTTGCAGAAGCATCAGCCAGGCAAGACAGGAACCGTGAACTGAGAAAGGTGAAGGGATGAATGGTATCGAGTGTCCAGTGGCGTGGGGTAGCAACCCACAGATCCAACAGTTGGTGGCATTGGTGGCAAGGTTGTGCTGGTGAAGTAGTTGTACGAAGGAGTTATTCCAAAATTCCTTTCGCCTCTCTCTGAGTTGGGGAGAGAGCGAGATCAGATAATGTTCCTTCATGGTGGTAGGTTGGACAGTGGTCAGGAATGTTTCGTGAGCAGGTGCATTTTCTTCCACAATCCAGAGTGTGGTCATGAGGAGAAAGCAGAGGAGGATTGTGATGAAGAGCGCAATAGTCTTTGGGCTATGGAGTCTGTCTGCTTTTGGGTTTCTGCGGTGGGTATTTCCTGTTTCCTTCATCATCTTCTTATTTGGCGCTTCCATCATCTTCTTATCTGGCGCTTCCATCATCTTCAAGGGGCTCGGTAGCGGGCAGAACCACAGACTTTGCTTTGCTTCTCTCCGGGTAACCCTTGGTAGTGTTTAGGTCACCGTTCTGAGATTTAACTCAGTCCGTGGTCTACTTAGCCGAGACTCCCTCCTCTCGACGCAGGAAATACCCTTCTTTTGATGGCACTGTGGGATCAGAGAATTTTGAAAGTTTAAGTGTGTCGGTATCAGGATAGCAGGTTAGTGACGGTCGGTCCTTGTTCAGGAGCTCTTCTTGGCTGTCGATGTTTTCAGTCGAGGTCAGGGTCGAGGAGATCTTCTTACAGTGGTGTGCATGCAGCCAGTTGCGTTTTCCCTCCACCCGTAGTGCTGTTCGGGTGGTGATGAGGACTTGCCAGGGGCCCGTCCACCGGGGTTCCAGACTCTTGGCACGCTGGAAGTTCCGGATCAGGACAAAATCCCCAGGCTGAATGGTGTGTCCGGGACCCCTGGAAGTGTCAGGGATGGCATGCAGCACCTGTTGATGGATAACAGACAGCGTTTTAGTCAACTGACATAAGTAATCAGACATTAGGACGTCCGGGACGTCATGAATGGAGGTTGGTTTTGGTGCAGACCAGACATTCATAGGCCGGCCGAAAACAACCTCGTATGGTGTCAAGTGGTGTTTGGTGGGGGTGGAACGCATTGAAAGCAGCGCCAGGGGGAGTGCGTCTGGCCATTTCAGTCCTGTGGTAGCTACTATTTTGGCCAATTTTAGTTTCAGTGTGGCGTTATGTCGTTCCACTAGTCCAGCAGATTGGGGGTGGAAGACTGCGTGGAACTTTTGTTTTACACCCAACCCCTTCAAAATGAGTTGGATAACTTCGGCTACGAAGTGGGGGCCATTGTCGCTCCACAAAATTCGACAAAGGCCGTAACGGGGGAAAAACTCCTTTAACAGTACTTTTGCTGTGGCCATAGCAGTGTTGTCACGGGTTGGATATGCTTCCACCCATTTGCTAAATGCGCATACCACCACAAGTACATATTTCAGGCCTTGACATCTGTCTAGTTGGATGTAGTCCATCTGCAGGACTTCAAATGGGTGATTCGGGACCCCGAACCCTCCCCGGGGTACTACAGTTCCTTTCCCGGGATTGTGTTGCAGGCATATCAAACATTGTTGGACCAGGCGTTTGGCGGACTCTGTGATCTTATCATTGTGCCAGACTCTGGAGACAAGTTCAATCATGGGGGCTGATCCTATGTGGGCAGGGGAATGTGCCATAGTCAATATGGGAATCAGGTATGAGTCAGGTAACAACCATTTGTTTGTGTCTTTTGTCCGCCAGCAGCCTTCGTCATCTTTCAGTCCCACCCGTGTCCATTCAGTCAGTTCGTGTTGTGTGCTAGCCATTTGAATGTCTCTGATAGTGTCCCTA